>NC_056676.1:76569322-77920572 GCF_018350195.1 Panthera tigris | reverse complement strand
CGGGGCCAACGCTGCCCGCCGCAGAGACCTCTGGCGGAACGCACGATAGAAGCGTGGGGTTTGGCATGCGGCTTGAATGTTAGTCGCTGTTGCTCTCCCTCTGCTCCGTACCGTGTAGCATCCTCCCAGAGTCAGGGATCAGGGAGGGTCAGGAATTATTGACCCTGGTAACCACAAGCAGGAGTCGGATGTCTTTGCTGGCTCTGCAGTGTTTGAAGGATTGAGAGCAGCGTAGGACGAGGAAGCGGGGACGATGGAACTGTCCCTATGTTTCGTGTGATAATGAAACCAAGTGCAGAGTGGCCTCCTTTGCTGGCCCTCTCTCTGACTCTTACTGGAAATGCCTTGACCTTAAAATTGAGTGGTGGGACGCTGACCTCGGCTCAGGTCAGGTGCGCACCCCGAGGGCTCTCCCTTTAGGGAGACGGGTTTTCAGCACACTTTGTGAGCCAGGCCTTTCAAGCTGGGCTCGTCAGCTTGAAATTCCATCTCGCAGGATTTATAGAGGTTGTGTCCTCAGATCTGCCGCATTTCAATTGGGTAAGTGGAATTCTACATCTTCAGAAACGGTTCCCTGCGTGGCACCTTTGCCAGAGCTGAGATACAGAGTTAAGAGCATGTTAGTGTCTTAGGCTCTTATTCTTGGGAGCTGGCCTGGCGTGACCCCACTGGCTACAGGGAGGTCGGGCTTCCGAACCACAGCAATGGTGGTCTGGTCATTGAGGCATCTGGGGAGCTGAAGGAAGAGGGGCTTTGAAAGGAGACCTAGGTGTCAGCTAAGAGAGACCCTCTTAGCTTCTCTCCTTCCTCTCACTCACTCTCCCCTCCCGAAGATCACGTCAGCTCCCACCCAGTGACCACCTGCTGCTTCCCAAGAACCTGCTCTTTGCAAGTGATTACCTCCCGTCCTCTGCAGACTCCTCCAGGTAGCTCGTATCACCCCATTATGCATGGTGGCAAACTGAGGCTTGGAGAAAGTGAGGGCACCTTCTAAGGTACACACCGCTTGAGCAAAAGCTAGATGGAGAAGACGGCTCCAGATTAGAGCCTCTCGGATCCCCTTCCTTATCTGCGTTATGCGGCAAGAAGCTTGGTCACAAATTTCTTCTTGGACAAAATCAGGCAACTTACATAAAATACTCTATGCAGCAGCAAGAATATAGTGGGTGCTCCATAAAAGTCACTTCCTTTCCCTTCCTCCAAATCACTGGTATCTAGATGGTTTCATATCCTCAGAAAATTCAGCCTACCTTGAGTTGACCTTGAGTTTTCCTATGGCAAACCAAGACTTGGACTATGTTAATTTCCCACCCAACCCTCTTGTGGTTGGCCCTGTGGTCTCCTAGCTTGGAAAATTAGCATTCTGTCAAGTTGGGCTCAGCATCTGCCTGGCAACGGCACCCGCTCCCTCTGCCTACCGTGCTTGGTAGAAAACACATCTGTCCTTGCCACCCCGGGCACCTCAGCACTGTAGAGGTGGTATTTATGCTAACAACGATAACGTCGTTTTCAATTACTGTTATTAATCATTACGCATGTCAGGACATGTGCAAAGTGCTCTGTGTGGTAGACTCATTTAATCTGTCCATTAGCTGTGAGTTTTGTGCCGTTATCAGGGCTCACGTTACAGATAAGGAGACGTTAAGGGACACAGGTAGGAAGTAGGAGAGCAGGGATTGTAGCCCCATTGGCTGTGAGGCACATGCTCATCACTGGGATGCTGTTGCCTCCATGGCACCGACAGACAAGCAAGGGCGGTAGACGAACCCGCCTCAGGATTAGGATAACTGGGTTCAAGTCCCATCCTTCCGGTGTGAGCCGAGTGACATTAAGTGTGTCTTCCTCTCGGTGTGTCTTTTCCTTTAAAGGAAACTCTGAGTGATGGCATCCAGTGGGCACACTGTGGTCCTCATTGGTCAGATACTTGGGTCCCTCTTGTGGAAGCCCAGGCTCTCTGTGTTTGGCTGACGTGATCTCAAGCTGTTAATTTCTCTCTTGTTTTTCAGGTAATGAACCAAAAAGATCATGTCTGAAGTACAAGGAACGGTTGAGTTTTCTGTAGAGCTACATAAATTTTATAATGTGGATCTCTTTCAGAGAGGGTAAGTATGCGTCACTGTTTCTATTTGTGTGTGTGTGTGTGTGTGTGTGTGTGTGTGTGTGTGTGTTTACACGTACATATACAGTTGACCCCTGAACCACACATGTTTAAACTGTGCAGGTCCACAGTACATGGATTTTTAAATACAATATAGTATTGCGAATGTCACTTCTCTATCATTTTCTTAATAACATATTCTTTTCTCTAGCTTACTTTCGTGTAAGAATATAGTATGTAATATAACATACAAAATATGTGTACTTGACTATGTTATCAGTTATCAGTAAGGCTTCTGGTCAGCAGTAGACTGTTAGTAGTTAAGTTTTTGGAGAGTCAAAAGTCCTTCATGACTGTTGACTGCGGGGAGGTGGGTGGGTGCCCTGGACCCTCAGTGTTGTTCAGGATCGTGTGTGTGTGTGTGTTTAATTTTTTTAACATTTATTCATTTTTGAGAGATGAGAGAGAGAGAGAGAGAGACAAAGCGTGGTTAGGAGAGGGGCAAAGAGAGGGAGACACGGAATCCAAAGCAGGCTCCAGGCTCTGAGCTGTCAGCACAGAGCCTGACATGGGGCTTGAACCCATGAACCATGAGATCATGACCTGAGCTGAAGTCAGACGCTTAATCGAGTGAGCCACTCAGGCGCCCCATGGGTGTTTGTGTGTATTTTTCCTGGCAGGGAGTGGAGATGATAAGGGCAGGTTGTAGGGCATTTGGATTCATGAGGAAAGGATTTTCATTATTTTTCCTGCCAAGTGTAAAATCCAAATGTTTAGTGCAGTTGAAAATCACCCATATATTGACAGACACTTGAGAACGCGAATCTCTCCCCTCCCTCCTGCCCTTTCGTCTATCTTCTCTCCTCCGAGTTGCTGTTTCCATTGCATACAGTAGTCAGTTTGAGGGGGAAGTGAATTTATGGGACATGAGGCTTGCTTGGGTAGCTCTGATGATAAAAGGTGTCTGCACGACCAGCACGTGTGGGGCCATCTCCCAAAGTTGCGCATCGTAAAACCTGTGCCTCCATTTCTCACAGACTGAAAAGGTATGATGTCCTCTGTAAGTACAGAAGTAGAATGTAGTCGCTTGCAGTGTTTGAGGACATACTCTGATTTTGGCGTTTCACACACATGATCGCATTAGGTCGTCACGACAGACTTACCTCTCAGGGTCACTGCAAATAATAATAAGGTGAAATGCTTACGTGAAGCATCCAGACCCAGACCAGGGCCGTATACTCACAGTGACTGCTAATACTTTCCTTGTGTTGCAGACCAGGGGGCCTAAGTTCATAGTAACTGAGTTTGTGATGTGTTCAGGTTAACAGAGCCAAACAGGAGGCATCTATGTTGTGGAAAACCACCTCCGTGCTTCAGAGCCAAAATATAACTCGAAGACAGCGTTTGGGTTAAAGAGGAACAATAGCTTTATTGCTTTGGTGGGAAAAGGAGGCTGAAGCAGGCTATGGCCTTCAAAAACTTGCAAGTCTTCCCAGAGGACAGGGCTGGAGTGTTTTATAGGGACATACAGGATCTAGCTGGTTTCGATAGGAATGGAGTATGTGCTGCCAGCCTCCTTAGTCCTTGGTCTTTTTCAGGGATGGTACCATGTTCCTGAAACCAAAAAAGGGAGGAGGGGAGGCTTGTGGAAAAAAGGAAAAGGTTACTTTAAAAATCAAGATTTGCCCAAGCATTAGTGCAGCCGTTGTGATTTTTGTTCAACTTTATGCTTTTAAGCGGTTCCATCTAAAGGTTTGTTTTTGCTCTGTAACCAACCACCTTAAACCTTAGTGGCTTAAAACAACAGCTTTCGATGTAGCTCATGTATCTCAGGGAGGGCAGGCGATGGGAGCCGGGCTCCAGTCGGGAAGGTTCTACCAAGCTGGAGCAGGTTGTAGGGTATTCTGGATTAATGAGGAAAGGATTTTCATTATTTGTCACACCAAGTGGAAAATCCAAATGCTGGAGGCAGCAGGCGAGCCGGGCTTGTCTACCTGGCAGGTAAGTCCTCTGAGCAGGAGTGGAAAGACACACAGCCTCCTGCCACCTCTCCTCAGGCTTGCACGGAGTGGTTTCTACCCTGCACAGGTGGCCTTCTGCTGGCCAAAGCCAAGTGCAAGAACGGTCTGGGTTCAGGGTAGAGAAACAGAGACAGTCTCTTGATGGAAGGGGACCAATCTGTGACACTTTGACAATCTTGCCACCCAAGGTTAGTTTCCAGGTTCAAAAGGAGGCTGAAATTAATGCTTCAAGTGCCTCTTATATGTTATGGCCCCTTCTTACATAAAGTAAAATTCGGTGGCTGAGCCGTTTTGGTAGGTGACCTGAATCAGATGGTGAGGGGAAAAGGAAACGATCCTGGGACCAGTTCTGTTCCAGGGATAGGGGCGCATAGGAGTTCTGGAGCTGGATGTTTGAGGGAGCAAAACTCTGCCTCCTCTGGAAACCCGTCACCATGGGTCAAGCTCATCGCCCTCCTCACTTGGTCAGAAGTTGTATGGTGGAGTGAGAAGGGTCTGGGCTTGGGGCTGGACCTCCCGAGTCCCGGCTTGGTTACTGCTTCTTGGAGCTCCTCTGGCGTGTCCTTCCACTCTGCCTTTCAGATTCTACATTTACGAGAAGGGAAGCATTTCTGATAATGTCATGTGTCTATCATAGTGTGAGGCACTTCTATTCAATATCTCCTAAATCCTCATAACCAACCAGAGAATGAGTGATATTATCTTTATTTTGACCGACAGGTAACTGGGATCAGGGCAGTGAAATGCTACACACCTGTAACGTAGCAGAGTGGGGCTCTGGGGCTGAATTGCTCGGGTTCTGATAAATGAGCCTGGTCTCCAAAGTGGGCTGCCTTCTCCCCAGGGCTGCACAAAATATCCATCAAGGTGTGGGCAGAAAATACTAACACTTCTGCTTACGATGGTTTTAATCAAAACTAAGAGAGAAATCAAGCTTCGCTAATAATTAGAATCCACACTGATCCTGGAAATCTTGTTGTGTCCACACGGCACACAGTGATGAATCCCACTTAGTAGCTCCGGCATCAAATAAAAGAGGGCTGTCCCACAGCACACACGAGCTGACGACCTCACCCTCGCAGTGCAAAATACTGCAGTTTGTGACTGGGCAGTTACCCGCACCTGTAAATTGTTTTCTACCTTTAACTGCACCAACCATCGCAGACTAGCAAGTGGCTTCAGAACAGATACCGTAAGGCCGTCATGAATTGAAGGTGGCATTAATAATTAAAGCATAGCAAACAGCAGGAATGACAGAACCACACCGGTCCTCTCTTGCACAAGCCTGGTCACACACACGCGGAGATGGAGTGGCAGGCTGATCAGATGCCCAAATTAGCAGACTGAGAAATTTGAACTCATTTAAAACAACGATCTGATATATGGCTTTGTCACCATAATTATTCATAATGCACCTTGTCCTGATTGTATTCTGGGCCTTCAGGCATTGACGAGGTCTTGTATGAGATCATATCCATTAACAAGACATTTCTAGGGACACATCCAGAACTCAGAGGGCCCCGTGCAGTTGGTTAAGGGGGTTACAAGACGAGCGTGGAAACCATGACTCTCTCAGCAAGCCTAAGATCCTCTAGATCCGTGTGTTTTGGGGAGTCATTTTACGTAACCCTGCGCTCACCACCAAAGTCTGATATTTAATCAGGCTAAATTAAAATCTGAACATTGAATCACTGTACTATGTATATTTTTAGTAAGAGCAAAAAGGTTATGTGTTCCTTTAATATAAAAGTAATTGATTTTTAAAACATGGATTATTACATTCCTTCTCTGATCTTTTCAAAGACCTTTTTCTATACTTATAATGCACATCGCATAGGAGTATACAACTGTACGTGCATGTGATTATAAATAAATGTACATATAGTGGGGTTGCACGCTTGAAGACGTTTCTACTTTATGGGATCATTGGCACTTGGTGGCCACTGGTCTAGTGGGACAAGGGATCTCACAGATTTCCTCCAGCTCCTCATGCTAGCACTCTGTGGTGTTGGACGTTGATGTGGATGAGGGTATTATCTTGTGACTGAACATGCTTGAGGGTGGGCTTCATAGCAGCTATGGCCGTGGACAGGTTGGGACGTCCATGGATGGCCGTGGACAGGCTGGGATGTCATTGGGTGAAGCAGTCAGACCTCTTACAGGGATGGAGTGGGTTCTAAGATCTCTAGGGCCCCATCAGCAATAAAACCTTGACATTAAGAGCCCCCAGTCCCCTAAGCCCAGTCAGCAGGGAGTCGCGGATGGGCTAGGCATGGTGCCAGCCAGGATTCTGTATCTGCCAGAGGGGATCCTGACAGGCGTGGTCTGTGGTGCTCAATGGCTAAGGATTTTCCTGCCCTGAATCCCGCAGGAGCCATGCTCACAGTGAAATGTAGTTACCTTACCAGCAAGCACTCCATAGGGGAGTGATGACCACCATCCAAGCCTAGTGGGCAAGTTGCCCACCGCATGAAAGAAAACAGAGGATTTCCACAGGCCATTCAAGGAAAAGAAGGCAGCATCTGGGGAGGCTGGCCCATTTCGGGGGTGTGAGGATGTGCCTCAAGACTCTCCAGGAGGTAGAAATTAGAGTTGGGGGTTGCAGAAGAAGGAGTGTGCCCTTAGACTGAATTTGACTGTGGCCACCCAAGTTCCAACTGTTTCTCCAGTTGATGAGAAATGCCCCTTGTACCTCCATCCAACGTCCCAGAGCATCACTGCCCATTGTGAGATGCTGGACCAGAACCACGAGGATGCAGAACTGAGCATATTGCTTGAGCTTTTGCCCCGATCGGGGATTATTTGCTTCTAGCACATTTACGTGTGTGGATGGTTTTTCTAGTCCCAGAATGCATGTTGCCTTTGGGTGATGTTTGCTTTGAGCAAACAGTCAACTTACATTTATCCAAAGTCTACATTGACTGAAGAAAATTCTCAAAGGAAAAGCCTCTCCTGAAACCGGTCAACAGACATTGGTGAATTGTCAACCCGTGCTCGGCAGCAAGACTCGTCCTGACAAAAAGGCAGGGAGGCCTGGGGAGCCTGGCCTGGGGGTCAGACCTGAACGTGAAGCCAGACTCTGACACTTGTAAGCTCTGAGAGCGTGAAAATATCCTTTCGGAATGCTGAGAGCCACCGTTTTGTCACCTGTGAAGTGTCTATGACACAGTCTCATGGGGTCATCAGAAGTCTTATGGTATTAGTTGCACTAATTAATACATGCAGAGGACCTGGCGTGGTGCCTGGTATCTAGCAGGTACTGTCTACGTTGTCACTCCTACTAATGAATCCTTGCCCCCTGCTTGTCCTTAATGTTATTAACGGAGTCACCATCCGAAAGGGTTGGTGTGCCTGCCGTGCCTTCCTGGGTACAGCCCTCCAGCTTGCTTACGCTCCCACCCCTCACACCCCGAATGGTTTGACCTTAAACTTCTGTGCCTTATTGTCTGTGCTCAGGTTAGTCTTGACCCTTGTCCTTCTAATATCTACCTCGAAAATTCTACCCTACCAAGCTCCACCTTAAATATAACCTCCTGTGCAAACTATTTCTGTACATTGATATTTACCTACAGCATTCAGCCCAGTTTTTATGAACACCTTGTTCCCATATTCTTAAAGCCTGTCTGTCTTGTTTTATTCTGCCGTCCACTCACACAGTCATTGCTATAGACGCTAATAAGCATACACTGTTGTAATAGGCTCTAGAAACGTGGAGATGGGAGACTTGTGCCCGCAGAGTGTTTACCGGCTGACGAGGGAGGCAGACACACACATAGGAAATGGCCACGATGTGCGATAAGTTCTGTGACAAAGACAGGCTTGGGGTGCTGTGTAGAGAAACAGCAGAGGAACGCCAGCCTGTGGGCAGATCAGAGGAGGGGCCCTGGCAGTGGATCACACAGAGCTGTCGCTTGAAAGGCGGGTGGCAGTCAGCCGTGCAGAGGACCTGGAAGGGCAGGACCACAGAATGGCCCGCTGGTGTCGGGAAGCAGAGCCTACCCAGAAGGCCACGGTGAAGTGAACAGAAAGAAAGAAGGTGGGGAGGGGGATCACAGAACTTACACAGCCAGTCCCTCCTTAGACTGGCCACTATAGTGATGTTAATGTGACAGACGTGCTGAGATAACAGTGGTTGTCCTTTCTGGCTTTGTTCTCTTGTCAAATGGCCTTAGGCTCCTTAAGGGTAAAGACCCAATCCTATGTGACTTTATATGGCCAGTGCCCAGCCCAGTACGGGGCCTGGTGCCTCCTAGGAGGTCAATGACAGCTTGTGTTTGCCTGGGTTGAACTTTCTGCTGCTTTCAGAACTTCCTGCAACTCAGGTGGGGTCACGTGGATCTTTATTAAATGATATTAATCATGAGAAAACAGTTCCTAATTCCTAATATGCTATTTATTTTTTTTTAAGTTTATTTATTTTTGAGAGAGAGAGAGAGAGAGAAAGAGAGTGTATGCATGTGGTGGGGAGCGGCGGAGAGTTAGGTGGATGGAGGATAGGAAGCAGGCTCCGTGCCGACAGCACAGAGCCTGATGTAGGGCTCGATCCCACAAACCATGAGATCATGACCTGAGCCAAAGTCAGACGCTCAACAGATTGAGCCACCCAGGCGCCTCCCCCCACCCCCCAATGTACTATTTAAATCGATGCACCTCAAAGTGTGGCTAGAGTCACCATTCTGCTGCTGTTAGAGATGCAGAGTTTTGGTCCTGGCTCAGATATAACCAAGTCAGGATGGCTGGTTGTGAGGCTCAGAAAACCATGTTTTCACGTGTTTTCCAGGTGAGTCTGGTTGAACAGCGCAGGACGTTTCTACGACAGTGTCGGACTAGGCCGTGTGCTAGAATCATCGACAGAACCAAAAATCTACCCTGCAGACTAATTAAATAAATAATCTCTAGGGCGGGACCCCAGGCATCAGCACTTGTCAAGTTTCCCTGTAGGAGACCGGACCTTGCCTCCCTTTGCACATACAAGCCTTTTGTTCACGAACCCATGGAGATCCCGTGTTGGCTTTCCAGTGTGGATTCTGGAAGCCAGAGAGCGGAAGGGAGGGTCTTATTTTATTTACAACTATTTTCTCATAAGGAAATATGTAAGTGGACAACTAAGTGTAAACCCATTATGTGGATGTCCTAAGTCATCAATTTCTTATATCTCATTTGTACCTATATATGAGGTTGTGAACCTTCATTCCTACTGCTGTTCGCCGAAAAGGGAGCTAGCATTTGTCCTTGAAAACGTATTCATATTTGACTTTAAATCTTAAGTCAGACAAAGCTCTACATCAAACTGACTTTCTTTCAGAGTGCAGGTTCTCCCCGACGGTCAGATTCATCTCCTGGCCTTTCCTCCACACCTCCTCTTCAATATCACTTAGAAGATTTTCTGCCCCGGAGGTTGTAGATGATTACAGATAAATTCTGTCGTCCCCACACAAGAGTTGCACGAAACGGCCCACAACCAGTATTATCAGATCTGATGTCTAAGGTCAGACACTCATGGAACTATTAGGATTGAAAACCACTTTGAACGAACTTACATGCCTTTTCTCTACCAGAGTGAACACGGTTGAGCCATAAGTCAAGGGCCTCCTGGAAGAAAATGCCCTCTTGTGTTTATGCCTCGACATCCCCACCAGAGCCTAATGGCCAGCGACAGCCAGCTCCCTGTGAAATGAGTTAACCAGCCCTGATGTGCCTTAATAGACTCAGAAATACAATTATCTTTACTCGCCAGAGATCAATTAATTGATTTGTCTGGTTCTGTCAGAAACAATCCTTTCCTTCACTTCTCTTATTAAAATATGTTGCGATCCTTCCCATTCATTCCCTCACTTTTGAAAGGGAGCAGGGATCATAAACGGTTGCGAGCCCCATTGGACATTCAGCTTTGCCGGGTCAAGGAGCGCCCCAGCTATGGCCCAGGGAGTTCGGGGTGCATGTGAACCCACCGGGCGAGCGTCTCCAGGGCTTTGGCTTTGACCAGGGCACATTTGCTGCAGAGACAGGGCGAGCGCCCTGATGAACGGTCAGTGGGTAAGAGGCCACAGATCTAATACACCAGTTCAGTCCTGTGACTCTCCACATGTGCAAACCCACAGATGCCCTTTGTGTGTAAGTCAGTGTGATTTAGGATTTCTATCACTCACAGTCAAGGGCTCCATCTAGCAGGGGGAATGTGGGTAGGCTCCAGAGTCTCTAAGAATAAAATTCCTTATTATTGTTTTGATAAGAATTTGATCTCCCTGTAAAAAGTCATTATTAGAAGTTTTCCTGTGACGGTGGCTCAAGTACCGATGTGTAGCTGGACATTCTGGATTATTTGTTCAGAAAGTCCACATTCCTGTCAACAATTGCCCTGTCTCATTTTTCTCTTCTTTTGCCTTTGAATCTGCGACTTCCTGAGCCTGCTGCTTTAAGCCTTTTATCCTCTTAACCCCTGGCTGAGGACATGCTCAGCAGGCCTGTGAAGAAGAGACCCTTCCAGGGGGCTGAGTGTGGCCTGTAGAGGTGAACATGCCTCTGGTGAGCTGCCCACAGGCCTGTGTGCCCCCTGGGGGCATCACAGAAGAGGCAGAAGCCCCTGGGCAGTGTGGCCCTTTCTAGTTTTGAACTCAAAGTGGTTACAAGAACACAAGGCAGGCCCCTCAGGGGAGCGAAAGGCGTCTGGTCCTGAAGGCGATAGAAGGAATGAGCACAGACACAAATCTTGATTTGGATTCTGTGTCTTCTGTTATCAGCCGGCTGCCCACAGGCAAGTTGCTAACCTCTGTTCTCTGTTCCTTCCGTGGTTTTGCAGGATCGTTGTTGGAAGCCAGCGAGGTCGTATTTGTAAAGCTCCTAGGTAGACAGAGGTCTGGGCTCTGCAGTGCTAGCCGAGATGGCCTGAAACGGGCCGCTGATCTGGCCAGAGTCTGAACTGGGCCTTCCTTCCTATGTTTTAATTAGGTGCTTTTTTTTTTTTTTTTTTTTAAAGTTTATTTATTTTGAGAGAGAGAGAGAATGAGAAAGGGAGGGGTAGAGACAGGGAGAGAGAGAATCCCAAGCAGGCTCTGCACTGCTAGTGTGGAGCCCACACAGGGCTTGAACCCGTGAACCCTGAGATCACGACCTGAGCTGAAATCAAGAGTCAGATGCTCAACCGACGGATCCACCCAGGCGCCCCTGAGCAGATGCTGTATAGTCACGACCCCTAATCCCCCAGGAAGGGGTAAAGTCTTCTTGGTTTTACTTTTTTGTTTTTTGTTTTTAAAGTTTCCAGTGGAAAATCTAAATGGACCCCATGCTGATTCGTATGGGCCTCCGTGGGAGAAACTCTGCTTCCTGTTCTTCGCCCCATATTTGAGGTCTCCAAAGTGAAAAAGCCACATTTATTTTTGTTCCCAGCCTTAATGGGATATAACTGATCTATAATGTTAAGTAAGTTTAAGGTGCATGTGTGCTGATTCCACACGCATGTGTATTGCGGAAGGTCACAGTATCTTTTAGCAACTTCCAAGCACACAACACATCGCTGAAGTATTGCTTTGGGAACTCCCGTAAAACGTCCGTAGAGCTCTAGTAAACCGCAGATGTTTCTTCTCTAGAAGGTTCTGCGAATGGATCTTGGGTCAGAGGAGAAGGTGTAAGGGAGTGAGGTCCTTGAGGGCTCCTGTTTGATTTTTCTTCTTGTCCAATATCGCTCAAAACGCCATTTTATATACACATGTGTTTTCCTTTACAAAATGTAATAGACCAGTTCTCTATTTTTTCCCTTTCCCTGCTTTTTGTTTTTTCATTTGGAGACGTTTCACTCTTGATAATATGAACCATTTATCCTGAAAATGACTAAATTTTGCTGCTTCTTGTGCTTCAAAGTCACTGGTAATGTTGGTAGAGATTAATACTGTATTTGAGCAAGCACTTTTATCATCCGACACGGTGAGGAAGGACATGACGTTCAGCCTAAGAGTCCTCACTCCCAAGTCTGTATCCCATCTCCTCCTGAACCCCTGTGGGAGGCGCAGTGTGGAGCTCTGAGGATTGAGCTCTCTCTCAGGGACTCTGTGGCATCGGGCAGTGGATCTCCACCCGCTCGGTGGGAGGAGCTTTTATGAACCGCAGAAGTCTGGAAATGCGTGTAGCCGAAGCTGGGACCCTCCATGGCTCCAGCGGTCCCACAAGCTGACGTTCAGGTCTCTGAAGTGACTGTTTGGGAACTTCTGGGAAAAGGGAGTCACCAGTAGAAGGCTGGCCCTTTCCTGCTCTTCCTAAAAATAGGTGATTGTTTGTGTTCATCAACACGCTCTGTGTTTCCCCCAAAGGGTAACATTTTAGGCTTTCTTAGAACAATTCTCTGTAGTTTCATTTGATGAAACCATCTCCTGAATTCTGTCTCAACTCACTAGACTCCACCAGAATTTAACTGGGGAAGAAAAATTTAAAATTCTGGATCACTACAAAATTGATAATTTTGCAACCCCATAATTTGACAGGGAGTGTTATCCCTAAATTGCAGAGGACGCGGGGGCTAACGTGGGTTTGGTGTCTGCCCAGGTATGCATGTGTGGCCAGTGGCCAGAGGGAGAGGTTCTCGGACCCAGAGTCGGGCATTCTGTCTCTACCCTACCAGGCATGTTTGTTTCCCTTGGGTCAGGATGGATGTTCGGATGCTGTGATGTCTTTTTCACCCCTTCCGTAAACACTCTGTACTTCTGCAAACAACAAAACTACCGAGTGCCACACTCAAGGGGAAATCAGGCTCAGACTTCTTTTCCTTGCTGCCCTGCACATGCCTGGATATCCTTGCATTGTGAGAGGATGACGTACGGGGAATTGAATCCTCCCAGCCAGTGACTGGCAGGCAAGGGAGGCACTTTCTCAATCAAATGTATCCACACCTCCATGACACAAGTCCTTCCCCTAAATAGAACCCTCAACGATGAGCATTTGCTCCCCCTTTCTCTTACCCGTTAGAACTTTCCTGAATGTCATTCTCCTCAAGAGGGAACATGTGGCGTCCCTCCCATAGAATTCCCATACACAGCGCCCCTGGTAAAACAGATCAGCCTTATTTCCTGTTCCTCTGTTTATGCATTTATAAACTTGTTGATTTACTCATTTGGGGGACATTGGGCTCTGTGCTACCCTAGGATTTCTGGGCAGAACAATGAGAAAGACAGAGTCGTGAACTCAAGTCATCCACAGCCGACTGTGGGAGTCAGGGATGCAAGTCAAGAAATCGATGTCCCAAACAGGACAGCAAAGCAGGGACAAGGACTGCCCTCCCCCCCACCCCGGAGGCATCGGGACAGGTTGCCTGTGAGAGGGGGCTCTCTCATCAGATAAAGGCTGGGAGGGAGTCCCAGGCATTGAGAACCGCATGTGCAATGGCCTGGAAACGAAAAAGCACGGCCTCTCCTGGGAAGTGCCACGGTGCTCAGGTGCTCAGGACAGCTGCGTGAGGGGGGTCTTTTCCCTAGCGTGGGCGGGGTGGGGCTAGCCCTGGTCATGGTGAAGGGCCCATGTGTTGTGTCCCGTGCCTGGGATGGCGCTTGTAGATAAAGAGATAAAGGAGGGCTACGGGACAGTCTAAGTAAGGGAGTTAGTGATTGGGGGCATGGTAGAAATGGCTCTTTGGAAGGATACTTAGGGTCTTAGGGTGGGGAAAACGAGGAGGGCAGTGAGGATGGCTCAGAGGGAGAAGACCTGGGAAATGCTGATGCAGAGGAATTAGAAGAACTGGTGCCTTTACGTAGTGTTGAGGGGGAGAGAGGAGTTGCAGTCGAAATCAGCTGATCGCTTGAAGGAGCAGAAAAAGCCGAGGCAGAGGAGGACCAGGCAGCTGGGGTAGGCGATGTGTGTCCACCGGTCTGGAGGCAACGCGGGAGCTGAGTCCAGAGGACAGGCAGGAATCTGGGCTGGGATTCGTCGGCTCGTGGGTGTACTTGAGCCTGGCTCAAGCCCTTCAGGGACCGGTGACCCTTTGGGAGCTCAGACTGCGTGCCAGGACCTTTGGTACATCAGCTCACTCGGCGCTATTGACAGCCCTGTGAGCTAGGCAAAGGGGCCAGCTCATCTTCCAGGTGGGTAAACTGAGGCCCGGAGATACCTGGCTGTATCTGCAGCAGAGTCAGGGTTTGAATTCATGGCTGGCGGTCCTCAAAGCCAGGACTATCGACACTGTTCTTTATTCTGTTGGCAAGACAGACCCCAAGAGAAAAATCACAATTTAAATACATTTGGAGGTGAAGAAACACACGAAAGTGTCTGAGCTAAAGCTGTTGGGGAGGTGTCAGAAGCACCAGAAGAGAGGAGAAATGGCAGAAGTGAAGAAATGCAGAAACGTGAGAGCCTGAAGGAGGGAGCATCCCCGGGGTCACATCCTGCAGAAAGATCAAAGGGTATGGGGACCCAGAGTGTCTTGAATTCGGCCTCTGGTGGTCAAGGCCAGCTTTTGTCAGAGCAGTTTGTCTGTAGATGGGAGCTTGGAGCCAGAGAGCCTGGTATGCAGAGGCTGGAAGCTGGCCCTGCGGAGGGAAATCTCACCTGCCTCCTGAACCGAGCTGTGCTGTTCCCTGTGATCAAGCCAAGTAGAGCTGATGGGCGTGGCCATGGCCCACTTGCCGCCTCTCTGAACTCATGCTAACGGGGTGGGAGAGGAGTCCCCAGAGGGCCCCTGGGGGAGGCAAAGTGCATACCAAGGAGTTGGAGCTTTTGCTTGAGGAGTCAGTGCAGGAGGGCTGAGTATGGGATGTTTTAAGCAGGGGGATTATCAGATTTGGACTGGAATGTCGTTTAGCTGAAGCATAGAGCAGAGATTGGAGCAGAGAGGAGCAGTGCCTGCCTGGAAGGGGATCAGCACACGTATGTTTGAATTCATATATACTGGGTGAGGGTACTCACAGGAACAGGGTAGGAATGATGCAGGAGACCTTTACTGAGCTACGTGACAAAGAGGTTTCTCACTGTGTTCCAAATCCTATTGATTAGCAATTTCTAAGCTTTGTATAAAGCACAAATCCCACCACTGATCTCTGTCTTCCCATGACTTAGTGAGCAGTGGAGCCATAAGGAACAGTGATGAAATGGAACCAGTGTGCTTTATTTATAGCTGGGAAGGTTCCTAATACTCTCCCCTCACAGGGTATTGAGAAAACAGATCGGGCAATGAGGATTAGGCATAGGCGTGAGGACCAGACTGGGATTTCTTCCCATCCCTCCCTACTCCCAATGGAGATAAATCTTTAGACTCAAGTGTTTAGAGGCAGCGGGGAGGGAGAGGAAGAGGAGAGACAATGAATGGATGTTTGCGTCCCAGGAGGGGCCTGGGGCCCATCGGCTGAGCCATAGTTTCTGAATACAAGGAATAGAATCCAAGTTGAAGACCACTGCACATGGTTGTTGGGATTTAAGGCAAAGTAACCTTGCCCTTTATTAAAACGCGTCCATCCCGTTCAACATCACAGGCTTTAACCAATCAAATTGGCAGTGTCCCTCTCTGGACATTCACTTCCTGGATCACCTGGTCCCCTGCATTTAAATACCATTCCTGTGCCACTGGCTTCCCGATCAATGTCATCAGCCCCTTCCCTCTTCCAGATTTCAGACTTGCCCAGCACAAGTTTGACCGATTATCATCTTGTCTACGTGACACAGAGACCAAACACCCATCTTCCACCTTCCCTCCCAAACCTCTTCCATCAGTCACCCCCCCACCCTTGGTTAATGGCAACTCCGTTCCCTGGTTGTCAAGACCGACCACTTCTTGACTTCTCTCTGCCTCCCTCCTCATGTCACTGCAGCCAGAAATCGTGTTGGCTGTCTCTTCAAAATGCATCCTGAAGATGACATTTCTCACCCCCTCCTGCTAATGCCCTGGTTCAAGCCACCATCTGTCCCGTCCGGATTTATACTATCGTCTCCCCTGTCTGATCTCTCTGATGTCACCCTCGGCCATCCCTAATCCATCACAACATAGAAGCCCGATGGTCCTTCTAAAGAGATGCTTCTGTGTTCCAGCTCTCCAACAGCCCTTCGGTTTGCTGTGAACAAAGCCAGAGTCCCCGTGATGATGCTATTCTTCCCTCCTTCATGTCCCTCCTGCCACAGAGGTCTCTTTAGTGCTCCTTGATTGTGCCAGACATGATCCCACAGTAGAGCCTTTGTGTTGATCTCCCCTTGACTCTTCCAGGTCACTGCTGGAGGCCCTCTCCTGTGGCGGGTGCTGCGATGTGCTGGCCAGGGGCTCCAGCTGGGAGCTGCTGGGCTCCCATATCTGGGTCCTTCCCGGGGGAGGGGGGTGGTTTCCTAGCTGGGAGGTCTCCACCTTGCCCAAATTTGCATGCACCCCTTCCTTCCACTCCAGGGCTGCTGACATCCAGTGACTGGTTGATGGGTGCCACAAAAGCCTGTTCCCCTTGCCCCCATCAGGGGCATCTGTGACGGACCATCCCAGGTTCTGAGTTCCCCATGGACTGGCCGAATCTCCTGTTGCAGTTATATCTCCGTCCATCCATCTCTCCCGCCCTCCAGTTCTCTCTCTCCCATGGCAGGTGTTCCTGAGATCACTCCCCAATACATGTTTGCACACAGATTTCCAACTCAGAGACTCTGTATCAGGAAATCCAACTTGAAACACCTGCCCTGACCACCCCTCTAAAGCTGCAGTCCCCACACCCCCACCTACCCTGCTGGTTCTCCGGCCCCACAAACACTGGTAACCTTGCTCCATTTCCATGTTTTTGGTTGGTATCTGCCTTCCCTCACACCGACCGTAGGCTGTAAGCTCCTGGAAGAAGGGACACCTGGTGTGTTCCCTGATGTCACTCGGATGTCTGTAACTGGGCCTGGCTCATCATAGTTGCTCATCAAGTGTTAACTGAATGGAAGGAATCGAGAGGTAAAGGTTGTGGTTGACAAGCACAGGACAGGGGGCTGTGTGTTCCCTGCACCAGGGTGGCGGGCACCTTGAGTGTGATGTCCAGGAGTCTGGGGTCCCTTCCAGGACCAGCAGGAAAGCACATCAAAGGTAACTGTTGTAAGCGTCAGGACTTGGTGGTGTGTCGGTTTCCCAGGGCTGCACAATGGAGGGCCAAACACTGGGTGGCTTACCCAAGGCAGTGTCCTTGTCTCACAGGCCTGGAGTCTAAAAGTCTGAGATCGAGGTGCTGGCAGAGTCGGTCCCTTCTGAGGCTCGGCGGGAGAATCTGCTCCAGGACTCTGTCCTGGCTTCTGGTGGTCATGTGGTGGTCTCTGATGGTTTTTGCTCTGCTGACACATCCCTCCTGTCTCTGCCTCCATCTTTACGTGGTGCCCCCCGTGTGTCTTTAAACATCACCTTCCCTTGTGCGTGTCTGTCTCAGTGTCCACATTTCCCCTTTCTATAAGGACAGTGGTCATTGGATTAGGGCCCAGCCTAATGGCCTCATTTGAACTGAAAAACCTCTGTAAAGATCCTCTTTCCAAATCAGGTCACATTCTGAGGTACTGGGGATTAGGATTTGAGCATCTCATTTTTTTGGGGGGGGGGCACAATTCAACCCCTAACAGGTGGTATCTCCCAGTTTGTGTAGAGGGAACGGGATTTGGAAACACATGCCAAGGCCTGACCTGTAGGCGGAATGGTGATTTTGTGTAGATTCCGCCCAGATTTGCTCAGCACCGAGAGGGCTCCAGGGCTGCAGGACTTCTGGTGTTAAACCTGTGGATTCCCCAGGCCAACTGCAGTGAGCCGCCCACCCCAGGTGAGGCAGGGCACGGGCTGAGTGATGACCCTGGGGAGGTAAGTAGGTCACATTGCAGGGACGTGGGATGTCGAGACCATGGATATTATCCCATGGAGAGTGGGCACCATAAGGTGACCAAAGTGTATGGGCCTGAGGTCCGGCAGTCCTGGGAAGAAGCTTGGGTGTCACGCAGGTCAGTTGACTGAATATGTGAATAAGAGAGCTGGGCACATTGGAGGGGACTTTGCCTGGTCAGTCCTTAGACAGCTGGGCGGTGGAAGAATCCTCTCAGAATGTCCCATTTCCTGATTCCTCGTGGAGGCCTTTTCTCTCTCATAACCAGAATACCCCAAAGTGTGTTCAGGGGAACACTGGTCCCATGCGGGCAGCCTGCCATAAACTTCTGGGATTTTCTCTGCCTCCTGCATCACGTTGCGTGTGCACGTGTGTGGATGCATGCACACGCGTGGGGTGGGCGGCGTGATGCTGGTGTTGCAAAGCGTATCTCTTGGAGAATGAATCACTCTTTCCCCCAAGTTGCCTTGTTCCCATCCATCGAAAGGGTGGGTCCGCAGACTTGTTCTGAGTTGGATTCGATTAGAGAGTGGGAATAGTGCAGCGCTTGGAGTTCAGGTTGTCCAGCAGCCTTCTTTTGTGTAAGGAGGACGTGGGTGAAGCAAGGGGGATGGCATTTATATTCATATTAAGTACTTCGTGTAGGATGGTTTCATTTACATCTTTGACATATCATATAATGAGGATACTTCTCAGACGAGGACCCAAGAGGCTCAGAGATTTTTCTAGTGGCCAGGGTTTGGGCTTGGATGTCGGAGCACCTGGGTTTAAGTCCTGGCCCCAAGACCTCAGAATAAATGTCATCGCAGACAGGTTAGTCTATCTCCCTGCATCCAAAAAATATAGATAATGAGAGTTCCTGCCTCCTAGGGTTATTGCAAACAAAAAATTATGGGTGCTTACTGTTCTCGATAAATTTTCGCTCTGTTTATTATTAATCATCATCATCATTGTGGTTATTGCACAGATTGCCCGAGGGATCGCTACCGCTGGTTGGTGGCACATCCAGAATTTACACCTGCACCTGGATCAGTGCAATGCTTGTGCATTCCTGCACAGCTGACCCTTGAACAAGGCGGGTTCGGAGTGCACGGTCCACTGGTACATGGATTTTGTGCAGTGCAGCACCGTGAATGTATTCCCTCTTCTTAAGGGTGTTCTTAGTACCATTTTCTTCGCTCTAGCTTGCTTTATTGTCAGAATACAGTATACAATACATATAACGTGCAAAGTATGTGTTCATTCTTACTATCAGTAAGGCTTCCAGGTAACAGTGGGTTCTTAGCTATTTTATAGGAAGTCAGAAGTTTCAGGAGGATTTTTGACTGCACAGGGGTCAGAGCCCTCCCCCCCCCCCCATTCCCATGTTCAAGGGTCAGCTGTACATGCTGTGCATTGCTGAGTATCTTAGCACTTTGAGTATCTTGGCTTGCAGAAAGGATTGTTTGTATGGGACCACAAAATACCTCTACTGAGTTCATCCATCTATCCACAGATTTGTTCATTAATGCATTCTTTCATTCATTCGTTCTTTCTCTCATCATACATATATCAAATAGGTAATAGGAAAAGAAAATGAACCAGCTTGGGCTTAGCCCCTGCTATATCCCAGGGACTGAGCCAGGCGTTTACCTACATCATTTCACTTAATTATCCTGCAGGAGCAGATATTATCTTTCCTGTTTTACACATGAGCAAACAGTCTGCCATAAAGAATAAAGCAAAATATCACACCCGAAGTCGTGCAGGCTGCTCAGTCTCTGAGCTCTGCACCTGCCCCTCCCCTGCTTGGAGCATCCATCCACCTGCCACGTTCTCCCTGGAGCCCCTTCTCAGATTTTCTGGTCTTTTCTCAGATGCCACCTGTCTCAGGAGGCCATTGGATGGCTTAGCCTGGGTCAGGAGCCCCTCCACGCCATCCTTTGTTCTTCCACTTCTGCTAACCACCTCCCTGGCTTGTACTGCACGGGCCTGGCCCCTGGGTCCCATCAATTCCTACTCCCCAGGCTTGCCACCCAGGGCTGGCACAGCATGGCTCTCAGCTAAAGTTTGTTGATAAGTAGGTGATTTGGGTTGACATATTTTGACCGTCCTCGCCGGTTTTTTGAACCACAAAGTGGTATTTATTGAGTGCCTACTGTGTAGTCGAGAGAGGTCCGGATGCCGCTTTCATGGGAGTGACCCAGGCCGAGCAGTCCCTGCTCTCATGGAGTGTCGGTCCGGCGGGAGAGCCAGCCATCAAACCTAAGCTCCCTTTTCTCAGCAGATAATTCAGTTTGGAACGCACCCTGTGATATAAAGTGCAGGTGGCCGTAGAGGTATGCCAGGAGACACCTCATTTCGATTGAGGGCTCAGGAGAGGCTCTTAGAGGAAGTAGCATTTGAGAAGAGACTTGAAGGTTAATTAAAAAATAGCTGAATTTGAGTGAGAGGAAAGAGGCCACGGGAGGGGCAGGCAGAAGGAGGGAGGCTCTGGGCAGGAACACCTTAGTCCAGAAAACACACTGAAGTCCCCACGGCCGCTGGAAGGTGAGCCAGGGCCAGGTTCTGTGTGGCCTCCATGCCCTAGGGAACATCTCCCCTGTGTCACCTTGAGCAGCCTGCCTTTTGAGAATTACAGGCAGCCACACAGGACTGCACCTCAGAGCCATTCTTAACCCTTCTCCTTCTCTTGTGTCTCTCCTGATCCTTCTTATCCTTCAAAGGAAGTGCCTTATACTTACCTGCACCAGCCTCACTGCTGCCATCCCAATCCAGGCCATGTCACCTCCCACAGAGCCTGTCACTGCCTCCTCCCGGTGTCCCTGGGCCCTCCCTGCCCCCACTCTCCCTGTGTTGTCAGCACGGCAGCCAGAGGGCCCTTTTAGAAGGGGAGCCAGGGAGTGTCTCTTCTCTGAACCAAACTTCCCTCTGAACAGAAGCCCAAGTCCTGGCTATGTCCTCTGAGGCCCTTCGTGACCCTCTGGCCACTCCAAGCCATGGTCCTGTTCTGCCTGCATGGACCCCTGGGGCCTATGGGACACACCTGGGACATTCTTACCAGTATGTGTGCACAGCACAGTATCTCACTTCCTGTTAAGTCTTTGCTCATGTGACCTTCTCCCGTCACGTTTCATACCTGCAGCTTCCTGCCAACCCCCTTCCCTGCAGCAAACCACACAGGTAGCTCATCTGTGGTGTTTGTATTCGTTTGATCCTCCTGCCGAGATGAAGGCTGCCCAAGGACTGGGGTTTATCTGTTCTCACTGGTGGATCTCAGCACTTAGGGTACTGCGGACAGAGAGCAAGTGAGCGGCAACTGTGTGCTTAATACACGGAAGGAATAGCATGGGGAGGGAAATGGTTCACCTGGCATTTTATTTTAAAAAATTCTGTATTTATTTTGAGAGATAGAAAGTGTGTGTGTGTGGGGGGGGCAGTCATGTGCCCGAGATCAAGCAGGGGAGGGGCAGAGAGAGAGGGAGAGAAAGAATCCCAAGCAGGCTGCATGTTGTTAGTACAGAGCCCAATGCAGGGCTCGAACCCACAGACCGTGAGATCATGACCCGAGCCAAAATCAAGAGTCAGATGCTTAACTGACTGAGCCACCCAGGTGCCCTGTCATTTTATTTTTTTGAAGTTTTATTTATTTTTTAAAAAATATACTCTACCCCCAACATGGGGCTTGAACTCACAATCTCAAGATCAAGAGTTGCCTCCTCTTCCGACGGAATCAGCCAGGCTCCCATCTCACAGCCGGAGGGACCTCGTAAAATGCCAAACGAACCAGAAAAGAGCTCACTTGGCATTTTAGAAGGTCCCTCTGGCCTCTAGATGGGACCTGTGCCACTCCCCCAAGTGAAAACGCACCCCTTCCTTCCGCACCCAGCCTCTTTCCTTCCCTCCCTTGAAGCAGAGTAGGGGTCTGGCTTCCGCATGAAGCCCCTGAGTAGGGATTAGAGAGTACGACCCTGTCAGTGTGGTCGCTTATTGAACGAGCGAAGGAGGCAGAGGGTTGTGGTCTGGGAAGGAATGCGGGCACAAGTGCTCTGGGTATTGAGTAGTTTATGTGATTAGAAGGACCAGAATGTGACAGAATTGTAGAGATGGGATGGACAAGAGGTGGTCTCTAGGGATAAGGAACTCAGGTCAAGGGGATCCAATAACCCAACCCGGAGCAGGAGAATGTCCGTGGACCAGAGTGACATGGGCAGGGCGGGCGGGGGGACGGTGAGGTCCACAGACAGCAGGGGAAGGTGGGGTGAGGAGGGATGGCTAAGTAGCACCAGCTTACCGTTCGCGCTGGACGAGGGGCTGGGGTCCCAGTGGTCTGGAAGTGGCTACGGGAGCCACTCCGCCTGTGAGTCCAGCTGAGGTTGTGAAGAAACCGACGCCTAAGGCAGAGGGCTTCAGGGAGCCGGTCTTCAGGGAACACTGTGGTTTCGGTCACGACAAGGAGCCATTTGAGGACAAGGAGGGAGCGTTTGAGGGCTTTTGCTGATTATGACATGAGCGCTCCAGGGTTCACGGTGGTCAGGGTCAGGAGGCAGCAGCAAGATCAGGGCTCCGTCAAGGGCAGGGAGGAGCAGAACATTATGGGATGCTCCTGTAGTAGAAGATAACCAGGCAGGGCTGCAGTCTTACCCTTTGGACTTTGGCTGTGAAAACAGAGTCGGTCTCGTAGTGGAGGCTGGTCCTGGACTAATCTCCCCTTGGATGCTCAGGCTCAGTGTGGGAGGCGAGGACAGTTCCTCCAGTTTGGGGTCAGCCCTGGTGGCTCTAAACAGAAAGCAGAGGTGGGATGAGCCCCGAGGCCCTTCTACCGTGGTTGAGGAAGGAACGGGCAGATTCCTGCCACATGCTCCTTTCTGCCTGTGGGTCCCAAGAGACAGAAAACCCAAAGCTTCTTGAAAACCGGTTCCCTCTGCAGGTTCCCTCTCCCTCTACTTTCCAGCCCTCCGTCCCAGGTTTCTCTTTTGAACCTTATCAGGATGCAACTGTGCTTTATAGGACAGACTCTCAAAGGAGAAACAGGCAGGTGTACTTCAGGAGTCCGAACATTTCTACTGCTGCATGAACTTAAGGGAGAAAATGGTACAGCTCTCTGAACGTATAGAGTTCATCGTGGTCGGTCTGAAGATTGCGCACATGTCTTTGGGCGTGTGTGGCTGTGTGTGCCCATGTGCATGTTCGTGGGCGTGCGTGGCTGTGGGCACATATGTTTGTAGGCGTGCATGGCTGTGTGCAGGCATGTTTGTGGGTGCACATGACTAGGTACAGGCATGGCTGTGGGTGCTCATGGCTGTGTGCAGGTGTGCTTGTGGGTACACACGTGCATGCTTGATTAAACAAATGGCCAGACAGACCTATGTGAACCCTGTCCCACAGAACTGGGGACTCTGGGCTTTGAGGAGGGACCCTGTTATTTTCTTGTGTTCCTTCCCCCAAGGGATTTTTTTTTTTGTTTAATGTTTATTTACTTTTGACAGAGAGAAAGAGAGAGAGACAGAGCATGAGCAGGGGAGGGGCAGAGAGTGAGGGAGACACAGAATCGGAAGCAGGCTCCAGGCTCTGAGCTGTCAGCACAGAGCCTGATGCGGGGCTCGAACTCACGGACCGCGAGATCATGACCTGAGCCGAAGTTGGCCGCTCAACCGACTGAGCCCCCCAGGTGCCCCTGCCAAGTGATTCTTTGATTATCCACCTCATTGTGCTAAGAATGAGATCGTTCTGAGTGTCATGGTCTCCTGCTCAACCAGCTGCTCAGACGCCCCCCTCTGTCCCAGGGGCCCCCAGGGGTCCACATGGCTGTGTTCTAAGAATAGTTTGGGTACCAATGTCCCTTTGGAGTCACTGGAGGGCTCTTTGTTATAAGGCCAGGTTAAAGCACCATCGCCCTTCTTGGATCTGAAAGGAGGCTGTGCCTTTTGCTACCTTGTCACTGGCCATGGTAATTTAGAGGTCAAAGCAGGGACAGATATTCCTGCTAACAATGAGCTGACGAGCTTCTGGGCAGATGCCTGGTGGTGCCCAGAGAGTCACTTCACTTCTCTGGCTCCCAATTCCTGATCTGTCACTCAAGCCTGGATCCACGTGCTCCCGGGTGCTCCAGGATTGGCTGGGGCCCTGCTTCCTTGGAACCTGGGTTCCTACTGTCATCTCTCCGAGCTCAGTCCACGTGTTTTCTCTGTCACGTAACCTACCTCACCGTGTTCTTGTGGGGGTCATAGGTGAGGAAATAACGGAGATCTTAGCACAGTGCCTGACACACACTAGCCAGGCAAAGTGCTTGTCACATCTGCTGGTTTGGGGACACGAAGAGCATCTGAAATAAGTGTGTGCAGCAGGAACTTGGTAAACGTTCACCAGACAGAGTGAGAGGGTGTTTTCACAGCACCCCGTCCCTGCCCTTGCTTGGAGAGCTTGATCTCCTCCCTGCAGAGAGAGGCCTTAAGTTTTTGCTTTTGGGACAGGAGGGGTTGTGATGGCAGGAGGTCATGTGTGAGGGCAGTGGAGCCGTATCAGGAGAGGTTGCATTTTCTCCCATTTCAAACAAATTGTGGTAAATACATGTTAAAAAAAATATATAGGGGCACCTGGGTGGCTCAGTCGGTTGAGCGTCCAACTTCAGCTCAGCTCATGATCTTACGGTCCGTGGGTTCAAGCCCCATGTCGGACTCTGTGCTGACAGCTCAGAGCCTGGAGCCTGCTTCCGATTCTGTGTCTCCCTCTCTCTCTGCCCCTCTCCTGCTCCCACTCTGTCTCTCTGTCTCTCTCTTAAAAATAAATAAAAATATTAAAAACAATTTTTTAATGAAAAAAAAGAAATATATGTAAGTGAAGAATCACTAAATTCTCCTAAAATCATTATTATACTATACATTAACTCAGCTGCATTTAAATACAATTTTAAAATAAAAATATCAATACAATATTTATATTTAAAAACTAAAATTTATAAATATATAAAATATAATTTTTAAAAAAAATTAAAAAATAAAGTGTATAAAAAAAGAAATGTACCATTTTACCCCTGAGCGTGCAGTTTTTTGACTTCATGCATATTCCCGTTGTTGTGTAACCATCCCCACCAACCATCTCCAGGACTTTCTCATCTTCCTGGCTGAAACTCCACACTCATTAAATGCAAGCTCCCGCCCCCTCCCCCAGGCCCTCACACCACCGTCCACCTTCTGTCTCCACGAACTTGGTGACTGAGGGACCTCATACGTGTTTGCTCTCTTGTGACTGGCTCATTTCAATCAGCACGTCCTCCGCACTCATCCATATGTTGTAGCAGGTGTCAGAATTTCCTTCCTTTTTCGGGCTGAGTGATATTCCATTGTATGAATGGATCACATTGTGTGTATCCGTCCATCCGTTGATGGACGCTTGGGTCGCTCCCACCTTTTGGCTACTGAGGCTAATGCTGCCACGGCCGTAGGGTGCCAGGATCTGTTCAAGGCCCGCTTGCACTTTCTTTGGGCACACACAGTGCCAAGCCCCTTTTGAGTACTTTGTGCCAGGGTCTCTCCTAGCTGCCAGGAACAAAGGAGAATTTAGAATTTAGAAATTTAGTCCTTGTCCTGGGGAAGCGCTTGGGCTTGTGGGACTGTGTAGCCCAGGGGGGCAGGGCTGATGCGGTGACCAAGAGATCCTAAGAGGGCATGGCCGTCAGACGGGGCCTTGAAGCCGCCTTCCAGGGTGAGTGGATATAAAATGGTGCAGTGACGTTTGGGTAGAGCAAGCCGCCTGGGCCTGGGGCTGGAACATTCCAGGATGCGGGAGACATGGCTTGCCGAAGGTGAGGAGGGGATATGCGTGGAAGGGCCAGCTCACAAGGAACCTCGTGTGCCAGTCACAGGGCTGTGGGTGCTATCCGGTCAGGAGGCTCTCTGAAAGCAGAGAAGCATCATGGTCAGGAACTCGGTTACAGATACGAGCAGTGAGTAGGTGCCTGGATCCCGGAGTCAGGCCGCTCTGGGTTTGCTCGCTAGCGGTGTGACCGCAACACGTCACCCACCCTGGAGCTGTGTCAGCATCCTGTTTGCGGGTGACAAGACAGATCATAGCTTGGACACGGCGATATGGGTAACATGGAGACAGTGGTGTCTACGTGGATAGGGCTCTTGTAAGATTTAGGGAGTCACCAAGATGCTCATCACAGAGCTGGAGGCAAGTGCCCCATGACTGTCACTGTCCTGTTGTCTTTCCCTTTGTTCTGGCTTCATGTCGGAAGAGGCTCCCTGGCGGTGGCAGTGTGGGGGGCTGCTGCCTGCACAGGGGTGGGGGGCAGAGACGCTTTGCGTGTGAGTGCTGGACTGTCCTTGCTGCATGAGCACCCCGTGGCCTGCTGTCCATGGGCAGATGGTCAGGGTCCCAGGGAGGGGCTGCAGGGGGTAGGAAAGGAATTCTTCCAGCTTCTTGCCCATCCCCGAATGATGAGTTGGGCCTGACTCCCAGAGATCACTGGTTAGATGTGAAGAAATCAAATCCTAGAGCAGTGCCTACAGGCAGCAGGTCAGGCTGGAAGGGGCGGGGACAAGGCCCCACCTCCGCCCTCCCCTCCTCCGCCCCCGCCCACCCCACGTTCTGCTGGACTGGAAGCCAAGGACCCCTTTCCTTGGAGGCCAGCCCTGCCCAGGGCACCAGGGGGCCTAACTGAAGGGTGTGGGGTGGGAGGGGTGAGTGGGGGAGGCCCTCCTGTAACACGGAGCAGAGAGGGATTGCCTTTAGATTTTCGTAGTGTTTTAACCTTGATGCGGCAGCTCTTAGCTGACGGAATGCTCTCATCACCCTCTAAACGCAGACAGGGCCCCGATTTGTCAAAGCTCGCTGCACTTGCCTGGTCTCCGCAGTCCCTTCCCCTGTTTCCTGACATCGTGGAAGCATGGTGGAGACGTTAGGGGTTCCTGACTCTAGCCCACCCCTGACCTCCTGGATTCAGGGTAGCAAAGAGGTAAATGGAGGTGGTAGGGGTGGCCAGTGGTCTACATTGTTTAGCCGTAAAATATGTTTAGTTAGTTGTTAAAACGTGATGCATTTGGCTTATAAAATGTGAATTAACGCCACATCGCTAGCTAGCATTCTTATGATTGTTGGGGGTTTTTAAAAATACACACAACAAACACATTGCACATTGCTTTGATTTGTATACAAAAACAGTAGGAGTTGGAATCTGGACGCTAGGGGAGAAATTTAAAATAGTAAGTGTGGCTGGAGTATTACCTAACCTCCACTGAGTTCTGGTGGCCCCTGGGTTGTCTGTCACCCTGCCCTGGGGCCCCGTGGACGCCTCACAGTGGCTCCGTGACAGGGCATTTTCACCACAAGGACTGGTCCGTAAACTGGAGCTCAGAAGACCACGCTGAGCCCCTAAGTCCCGTCTAGTGCTTTGTGGGGAACTTCCCAAGGTCCATATTACGTTGAAGACATTTATCCTGTTGCACAAAATGCATATTCATTTATGCAAAGTAGAAAGTGCCAAGTAACAAAAATCCTATTTCTCAAAACCATTGCTGAGCTTTTAGAAAGCTTATAGCCCTCTCTGCATGAATATAGATATGTGTACATACTGTCAGCATTTTAAACAAAAATAAGGATTCTATTATGTACGTCGAACACTGAATTTTTTCTAATTGTTTACCGAAAGCTGAGTGAATGAATATTTTCTAAGGAGATCTACAGCCGTTTGCTGTAGACCAAAACTCTGAGTGATGTGAAAATACACAGGTATTGCCAGAGCAATACGGCCAGAGTGAGGCGGAGGTTAGGATCAGGAAATCGGTGGTCAGATTTCGGCCACCAGAGTGGCTCAGGATTAAGTCGAGTACTCATTCCTCAAATAAACAGGTTGAGGAAGCAGTTTGTAGAAATCAATAAGGCACACGTTCTTCTGGCAAGGAGCTCACAGCCAGGAGCTCGGGTTGAACAGATGAAATGCACGTGTCAATCCTCTCCTGATCCCTGCGGAGGCACAGGGAGGCTGGGTGCCTGGCATCGCACTGGGAGAAACAGGAAGGGGCATAAAGATAGGATTCTTCTGGGGACAGGCTGCTGGGGAGGTGGTGAGGCAGAGTCCCCAGCACAAAGTAGTAGCAGCCCCAGGCCCTTTGGGAGTAGAGGATGGGGGCGGGTGGTACCGAAGGCAGCTGTCAGCGAGGGAGCCTTTGAGTTGAGTCCTGGCAAGGAGGACAATTCCCAGGATGTTTGAGGCTGGCGTTCCCAAGGAGGAGGAGGCATGTGCAGAGGTGTGGCAGTGTGTGAGGGCAGGAGGCGTGTGCAGAACAGCGGCACGTTTTAGCAGGTGCAGAGGCTGCCCCCTGAGGCACCTCGTGGGTGTGGCTGCAGCTCCCAAAACAAAGCCATGTAACTGGCCAGGCTTTTCTGCACTGTTGCTGATCTCTTTACCAGGGATGAGAAGGAAAATCGCTCTTTTTGTCATTGGCGCCTTTCTTTCTGAGTTCCTACTTCCCTTTACATATTTTTTTTATTTTAATGTTTATTCTTTATTTTTGAGGGGGGGGAGAGAGAGAGAACGAGTTGGGGAGGGGCAGAGAGAGGGAGACACAGAATGTGAAACAGGCTCCAGGCTCCGAGCTGTCAGCACAGAGCCCGATACAGGACTCGAGCCCACGAACCGCGAGATCATGACCTCAGCTGAAGTTGGACACTTAGCCGACTGAACCACCAAGTGCCCCTGAACTACTTCCCTTTAAAGCTGCGGGCCATAGGAATTGGCTCACAGATGTACCTTTTCCTTGTGGACAAAAGAGGGCAATCTTGAACTAGTGGAGGGGGTCACCTGGGCTGCAGGGAGTGTGGACCACGAGCCTTGGACTATGAGCCAGGCATCCCAAGTGCAAAACCGAGCTTGGCTACCTCCCCGTCGAGAGCATCATTAATCAGAAGGCCGGTGGACAGTCTCTTATTTGTACCTGTCCTTTTTACTTTTTCTTGCAAAGAAGCATGGAAACATGGCTGGCTGTCTCACTGGGAATTTGGAGTGTGGTTCTCCTGCGTCAGTCTCCTGGAAAGACTCCTGGGTCAACCTGGAACAGGAGTCAAGTCTGGGTTTCAGGACTTCGTAGTTCAGTCTCCTGATTTTGAACATCCAGACAGAGGGGCCTGGGGACACTGGGGGACTTGCCAGAGACTGGAGTCGGGGGCAGCAGTGCCTCTAGGACTTGTGAGTTTCCTCTCTTGAGGAATCCCGTGGCAACACAGCAGGAAAGCTATGCGTGCCGGAAACCATCTCAGAGTTCTGTGGGGCCCTGCCCAAATTCTGCTAGGTTTCTTTCAGTGCAGCTTTAACCCAGCCTACTGTGTGTGACAGACTGGAAACCCAACCAATAAGACAAAGAAAACCTGGGGCTGGGCTGCCCGGTGACTCAGTCGGTTAAGTGTCCGACTTCGGCTCAGGTCATGATCTCATGGTTCAGGAGTTCGAGCCCCGCGTCGGGCTCTGTGCTGACAGCTCAGAGCCTGGAGCTGCCTTCAGATTCTATGTCTCTCTCTCTCTCTCTCTCTCTCTCTCTGCCCCCACACCCTACTTGTTCTCTGTCTCTCTGTCTCTCTGTCTCTGTCTCTGTCTCTCTCCCTCCCTCCCTCTCTCAAAAATAAGTAAACATTAAAAAAGAAAACTTGGGACTTTGGGAAAATGACGGGTCACTTGAGAGTAAGTAAGGGCTTTTTTCAAATCTCCACTAATCTGTTATTAGTGTGAGGTTACTAAGGACTGACTGTATTGTCCCATCTTTGGAGGAGCTTTCAAAAATCCCAGCTCCCTTGAATCTTTGCTGTGTGACCTTAGGTAAGTGAATCAATCTCTCCGAACCTCTTTTCTCATATGTATTCTGGAATAATGCCTACTTTCAGACCTACTTTTAAAAAGAAATGACACTATTTTCTATCATCCTAAAGATAGTAGAGGCATTTTATTTCTTCACAACTTACATCATAATAGCAACTATTCAGGGTTTGCACATTAGTGATTAAAATGCCTCAAAGACCCTCTGGTAGTAGCTGGTATGCCTGAGTCAGGTGACAAAATATATGCCGAAGGAGGCAAAGTGTATGTCTTTCTTCAAATAATGCATTTATGATTGGAGACTTGCATTACTCAGCAGTTTGTGTTTTGGGGTCTCTGGGTTAAGTCAGAGAACATTTCTAGCACCGACTATGCATGGCGTGCTAAGGACACAGGAGAGAAAATGACAGATTTATTGAGAGAGGCTGACAGCTCACCAAGGAGATGATTAATTGCCTGAAACTTCCAGAATATAAGTCCTGCTAAGAAAACGTGGGGTGGGGAGGCAATGAGAGGGCACAGGCTTTGAGGATGGACAGGACTGCTCTGAATGCCCCCTCTGCTAATTGTTAGCAGCCGAACCTTGGGAAAGGCACTTCACTTCACGGACCTGTTTCTTTCATTAATACGATGAAGGTGATTGTACTTGGGTGGTTCACTGAAGCCCACGGAAGAGGTGTCCTCCTGGCCCGAACTGTGGGATGTGGCAGAATTCAGTGCCTGGTAGCTAGTAGTGGTACTAATTTTATTTTATTTGAAAAGGGCAGTGCCCTTGACAGTGCCACGGGGCAGCGAGGGTTCTCTGTGCACCTGCCGTGGGGCTGCGGGATGAGGGGCCTGCGGCTGCCCTGGGTTTGCTCTCGCAGGCTTTGCTTGGCTGTTTGCTCTGCCCCGTCCTCCAGGACAAGCAGAATACAGAGAAGTGCTGGACTGCTGTCCACCGGAGGGACATTGCCCTGAACTGCGTAAACCAGCAGCCGGAGCTTTGAACTCGTAGCACAGGGAAGGGAAAAACATAGGAAGAGGCCACTGATGGTAAAAATGAGTAGCTGCGGAACAGCAGATGTGCTAGTTTTATAGAGATAGGTGTGTGTGTGTGTGTGTGTGTGTGTGTGTGTGTGTGTGTGTGTGTCAGAGACAGAGAACAAGAGAGACAGGGAGACAAAGAGGAATAGAGACAGCGAGCTTGAAGAGACTGGCTGGGGGGAGGCAGCCCATCAAAGAGCAGGCTGTGTACCAGATTCACACTGGCTCTCCCGGGTTCAGTCCAGTAGAGCCTTGTTAGACGGTCCCTGACTCTTAAGCTTTGGGAATGTTTTCCCTCTTCCTTCTGGTCAACTCATTTCACATTTAGATAGTGCCATCGATGTATCCAGCTTCCTGACCCAGGTCTTCTCAGCATGGAATCGGGCTTTTTCAGGCATGATAATAAAGTCTGTACCGCTATCCACAGGCATGGCCAGAGCGCAGCCCGTTGGCCGGCCGTGGGTGGTCCTGTGTCCTCTTCTGTCTCTAGAGCTTGCAGCCATGCTGTGAGGCGCACCTGCTCCTTGCCACGTGCAGCCGAGTCCGGGGTCCCTCCCGCTACCCGGCTCCACACGTCCACCGGCCAGCAGTTCTGCAACGGCAGTATGCCTCATTCCACAACCTCTTGCTTTAAACACCCCCCCCCCCCACACACACACTGTAATTACAGAGCACATCTCTTAGTCAGATGGAGCTAAGGGACTTCTTTGTTGTTCTGTCTGAGCAGTTTTGCAGAAATAAATTTGACTGATGAGGATATGGGAAATTTTTACACAGGCGGGGAAATCCCTTGAAATCTCCAGCCTGGCTGCAAATCCTGGCCGTTTTCATATGAAAAGGCAATTAAGAGACAGGGAACCCAGGGAAGAAGACTAACCAGAGTTGTGACAGTTTCTTCTCCATAGAAACACATTCTGATGGAAGGGGCTGGAAATCGGTCAGGGATTTTTCCTCCGAGAGAACAGTTCTGGCAGATTTGTCTGTCTGTCTGTGCGTCTATCAGTCATCCAGCTGCTGTCATTCAGGCTTTGGTGGCCTGCTTTATTTGTCCTCACAGCCCATACATGAAATATGGCTCCCACCGGATTGCCTGAGACAGGAGGGGAGGTAGACGGTAATCATCCACAGGGATGCTGGAAGCATCTTGCATTTCCTGAGTATAGGCATGTGCAGGCCCCTCTTGTAATGCTGTCTCACGTACTCCTTCTAGCCGACCTCCCAGACGGGCATTCTTATCCCTCTTTGACACATAAAGAAGCTGAGGCCCAGAGAGCTGAAATGATTTTCCTAACGTCACACACCTGAAAGGTGGCAAAGCCAGGATTCAAACCCAGGTTTCAGTCTGAAGACTGTACCTCCTTCCATGAAGACTTTCCTTATTTGAATACTAATGGTAGTAAGTACATTAATCAGCTAATGATTATTGGAGACTTACTCTGTGCTGTGGTGAACGTTTTTTTTTTTGTCAACCTCACTCAGCCTGGTGAGTTGGGTCTGATTGTTTATCTGCATGTTACAAAGAAGGAAATGGTAGCTCAGAGAGGTTAAGTAACTTTTCTCAGGTCACATATCTGGGAGGGGAAGAGTCTGGAACAGAACAAAATTTTGTTCGATTTCACAGTTGGTGCATTTAACCACTGCACTTAATTCTCCGTGAAGGGTGGTGAGGCCATCTGTTTACACAGTAGCAAATATTAGGGTAAATATTTGGGAAAGAAAGATCTATGCGTAGTCCCTCATTCCCCATCCTGTACTCTAGCCAAACTCAGCTCCCCACTATCCCTGTTCTCTGGGAACCACCCCTCTGTATTTTTCCAAGTTTCCCCTCCACCTCATGTCGTTCCTTCTTTCCCGGCATGGCCTAGACCTACCCATTCTTCAGGGGTGAGCCGAGATGGCATGTAAGCTCCATCAGTACTAACTTACATTTATGAAATGGGTCAAACCCGGGAGAAGTCAGGTGAACTCAAGTGTAGCAATTTGTAGCATGCACAAAATTCCATTACAGAGCACCTCTGTCTCCCAGGATCTCAGTCATGGTCGGGGTCAAAGCCTGCATCTAATACTGAAGAAGGGCAGTGTAGGTCTCTGGGCAGTATGGATCTGTGGAACACAGTCCCAGCCTCGTTTCCTGAGCCCAGCATCACCCCTGCCGTGAAGGGGTGACATCAGAGATACCGCCTTCTGCCCTAGCCACTCTGCTGTCATTACTGGCCTTGAACTCCCGGCTCACACTCCTATTTCTTGACATGAGATATCTCTCCTACACACTCTATCTTTCTGGGACCAGTTTTAGTTCATCACTGCCTCCCACTGAGTATCATCCTACTCCGAGCTAACCTTGCCCTTAATTTCATTCTCTTGGAAACTCCACGAACCTCCTTATGATTATAAAAACTGGCTGTGAAGTTAGTTTTTTCTCTGCTGGGCTGTAAGATCCTTGAGGCAAGGGTCATTCTTCCGGGTCCTCAGGCCCTGTCATGGCACCTTGTACCCACGTCGGTCAGTTTATAGTTGACCACGACTAAGTAGCAAGAATATGAAGTGAACAGAAAGCTCATGGTGGCATTTTCCATCCCTGTCACTGGCATGACTTTTTCATGTTTGAACTCTCCATGCTATTATGACCCATCACTGTCCCCTGGTCACATTTGCTGGTGTCCAGTATGCATGAGTTGACCCCAATTTGAAGAATATTTTTGTTATCTTTGGGCTTTCATAGCCCCAAGCTTGCATACCACTTCGTCTTATGCTCTATAAATCTATGAGTGAGGTATGTTTTTTGAGCTTCAGATTCCACACAGGAAGAAGAGAGAAGATAATGACCATCTTTCATGGATATTGTCTAGGTAGAATGTGGCATCACATGTAAAACCTGGTGTGGTGACTCACTCAGGATTGGTTTGCAGGGATGGATGGCTTCCTTCACTCTTGCTCTGATGTTGTGGTTATTATTGTAAATATTTATGGGGTATCCAAAAGCAACAATAAGGTAATTTATTCCTCTACTTGTAGAATGTCTTTTCTTATCGCTTAATATCAATATATATCCTAGAATTAAATTATATCCGAATGTATTGGTATAATGGGTTGGATGATGGGCTGAAATGAGCAGTCGTGTGTTCCTTCATGGACTCCATAAACTAGCTTGGTGGACATAGGGATCTTCTTCCCCCTTTTATGTCTACTTCCCATTAGCAACATCCGGATAGATCATAATTATAAGAATAATTACAACAATAGGGACGCCTGGGTGGCTCAGTCAGTTAAATGTCTGACTGAAGCTCAGGTCATGATCTCATGGTTCGTGAGTTTGAGCCCCACGTCAGGCTCCAGGCCATGGAGACTGCTTTGGATTCTGTGTCTCCCTCTCTCTCTGCCCTTCCCTGCTCTCTCTCTCTCTCTCTCTCTCTCTCTCTGTCTCTCTCTCTCAGAAAATGAATAAAACATTTAAAAAATTTTAAAAATAATTACAACAATATTTTAGAAGGAATTGGTGCTTACAGGGTCTCATGAACTATGCCAGGCCTCTGCCTGTAGTATCCTATTCACAACGACTCATTTTTAAGACGAGAAAACCCGTGTACAGAGAGGTGAATGGATCGCTGAAGGTCACACATCACGCCTAAGCGACGAATCCGGTATTTAACACCTGGTCTGTCTGAGGCGAAAGCCAGAGCCCTTGGGTTCCCCAGGGTTTCTTCATGATCCCTCTACATGAGAGACCTGTCCCCACCCTCTGCCTTCTTGGAACTGGATGTTGAATCTGGTCTTGCCAATTAGAAAAATTCTCTCTGCCGAGCCCCTGGTCACAGTGTGATATTGCACAGCAGATTTTCTGGTCTGAGGTTTTAAATTACCCATGTCGTTTCAAGCTGTGCAAGAAGCTTGAAAGCCTGCTTCGACGTAACCTCATTTAATCAAGCAACACAAATGCCAAGAAAATCAAGTGTTACCTCAAATCAAAAGGGAAGAGAAGTGGCACCTGTTTGGTATGCGCTATGTTCCAGACATCTTGTGATGAAATCCCACTCCATATCGGCTCTCAGGAAGGGGTCTTCATTTTACCTGCAAATGGTTCTTTTCTGGGTGATGTGGAGACTGACACCCGCGAGTTTGCTGAGAGCAACATCGACACATGGCCACTCATGCAAATTAGAAACCCTGTCTGTGTTGACTCATTAGGTGGGAACAACAGGTTCACCAGTGAGTGTGAATGAAAACAGCAGAGGGAGATGCAGGGATGGCGAGGCGCTGTCCAGGGTTCTAGACCCTCTGAGATCCCATTTCTTACCTATGGTGTCTCCAACTAGGCTCCTGTGTTGCTGCTTTGAGTTCCTTAAGAGGCTTCTTGTGAATAGGGATGGTTGTTCGCAAACAAATCAGGTTATGTACAAGTAACAGTAGCAAAAAGAACACCCGTCATTTCTTAAAGCCCAGTATTCCTCTACACATTGATTCTGATTTCTGTCTGTATCAACTCCAGAAGGTAACTGACCATCCCCATCTGCAAATGAACAACTGAAGCCAGGAGAGTTTGTCTTAAGCGGCACAAAAAGCATCATGATTATTGTTATGCCTACTGTGGTCTGACTTTGGTTTTATTTTTTTAATTTATTTCATTTATTTTGTTAAATTTTTTTTTTTAGTTAATTTCAGGAGTAGAATTTAATGATTCATCACTTTTGTTTTGCTTTTACTGTAAGAAGAGGGGAAAGAGGTAGAGGTACATTGATAAGACTTTGGAATCTATACTCAGAACGCACACCTTAAGGTTATTCTTCCCTCTGACTCATAGGAGAATTATCCCAGGAGTGAAAAGAGTGTAAACTTCGTTCCATGAGGTGTCTTGGAGCAATAAATAGATTTTTCCTGAAGGCTCAATAGTTGGAGTCCCTCCTAACTGTGCCTTTCTTAGAACTGTTCCAGACTGCCCCCTTTTTAATCTGTGTGGGCTCCATGTTTCCTTTGGTTAAAAGAATGGAGGGGTGGTCCTGAGGGGGAGCTGTAGGGTGCTGAGAAATGTTAAAAAACTGGCTCAAAAAAAAAGCACGTTTGTCAATTTCCATGGTGTAAATACTTCTGCCATGGCCAGTGTCAAGCTACCAACTTGAGGTCAAAAAACATGAAGTTGTGCACTGTTGATAGACCACTGCATGGTCAGGAAGCACCATGAAAAATGCAGTAACCATTTTTTAAATTTTTTAAGTTTATTTATTTTGAGAGAGAGAGAACACAAGTAGGGTAGGGGGAGAGAGAGAGAGAGAGAGAGAGAGAGAGAGAGAGAAGAAAGAGAGAAGAAAGAGAGAGAGAGAGAGAAAGAAAGAATCCCAAGTAGGCTCTGTGCTGTCAGCACAGAGTGCATTGTGGGGCTCGAACTCATGAACCATGAGATCATGACCTGAGTCGAAATCAAGAGTTGGATGCTTAACCAACTGAGCTACCCAGGAACCTCAACTGTGTATGGGTTTTTATAGACATTTAATTAAAAAAAAATTTGATTGAACAAATATTTATTAAGTGCCTGCAACTCAAAGCTGTTATTATGAGAGGCAGAGAGAGAGAGAGAGAGAGAGAGAGAGAGAGAGAGAGAGCTCTAGGTATGTGCAGAAGATTACCCTGAGGTCTCTGGCTGAGTCCTGACCTGTACATTTGTGTGAGGAAACTACCCAAGACTGAGGGGATTTTGAAAAATCTTATTTCCGTACCTGTAAGTTGGAATGCAATATACAATTCTAAGAGTTTTCATGAAAAATTATTGTGGTTTCTGTCGGCATGAATGTCACATGCTGCTAGACACAGAGGAGAGAAATAAGGGCAGAGGAGGTGCCTAGTTCACAGCTGGAAAGGACACAGGAGTTGGCAATTTTAACCTTTGACCACCCACATCCCTGAAGTTTTCAGGACAGACACATACATTCACAGCATATTCATAGAGTTCAGCTGAAAATGCTTTATTGTCACCTGGGGCTTTAGCCCTAAACCCTGTTGGAGAGTGCCAAGACTTAGGTCCAGCTTTATGGAGAGGACCCTCCTCCCACACTAAGGACTTTAAACTCTAGTGGACAAAAAGACCTGCTTTGTTTCTACCCCAGAATTCTAATCTAGATTCTTAGATTTTAATGCCTCTACTGCAAGGAAAAGCTCAGCTTTCCACTGTCCAGAGAAAAGACAGTAAGAGAAGTCAGATTGCCTATGTCACGTCTTCTAAGTTTCCGCTTAGAGAAAATATGGCTCCGGTAGTGTCTGGAATCAGATTCTATCCGTAAGGATTGTGTTTGGCTTCAAATGATCAAACATGTGACTGATCCTGGCTTAAAAATTATAAGATGTCACAAGAAGTCCAGACATGGACAGCACTACCATGTCAACAAGGATCCGAAGGACTCAGATGTCTGTCTTTCTGCGCACCATCCTTTCCATGTGGCTTGTATCCTCATGGCCAAAAGATGGATGTTCTAGTGCCCACTGGTAGTTTCTTTCTGTATCAAGTCAGGAGACAAAGTCAGAGAAGGGACAGACAGCCCAAGGATCATGAAACCAAGACTTCTCCTTCAAAAGTGCTGCTCTCTGGGGTGCCTGGGTGGCTCAGTCGGTTAAGTGTACGACTTCGTCTCAGGTCATTGATCTCACGGTTCATGGGTTTGAGCCCCACGTTGGGCTCTCAGAGCCTGGAGCCTGCTTCGGATTCTGTGTCTCCCTCTCTCTCTGTCCCTTCCCCGCTCACGCTCTGTCTCTCTCTCTCTCAAAAATAAAAAAAAAAAAAAAAAACATAATTTTTTTTTTTTTAAAATGCTTCTCTTTGCTCCATTGGGAAATGTATCCTTTTCTCTCATTAGCCAGAAGAAGATCAAAAGATCTCTCCTAGCGGCAAGGGAGTCAGGAGGGGTGAGTGTTTTTAGGTAGGCATATTTCCTTCTCTGGCAAAATCTGGTTTTTGTTTTGTAGGGAAGGAGGGGATTATGGATATTGGGCAGACAGTTCATGGTGTGAGAATCACATAGACCCTTCTGGATCAGCAAGGAGATAGGAATAAGGAAAGAGAAAGGCCATCGCGGTAGACATCAGTGGAATCTGAATTACTGTAATCATTATGTTTTGGCCATATCAAAGTATGTAGGCAAGTTTTGCTGAAATATTAGAGTGGATTTTTCTTGAAAAAGCATCTCATTATTTGCTGTTGAGGCCAATAAAATCCAGCAGAGTGGTTTGTAGTCCTGTTGTGGGTGGATACTGTCAGAACAGATGAGTCAGTCTATGAATGTACAGTAAAGGCGTATTGGTCATTTCCTGGGTCTTTTTTTTTTTTTTAGTTAATTTTTTTAGACTACCAAGGCCTCTCTTACTGGTCTGACTTCCCTGGCTTCCCTTTTAGGCCCAGAGAGTTTTCCCCAGGGACCTGTGGGTCTTGCACTGACCTGTTAGGTCACACAGCCAGTCGGGGCAGAGATCCAGAGTTCGCACTCTTACCCACGATGCTACATAGCCTCAGAAGACTCCAAGAGGAGGACTTTTTCTTAGCCATGTGGACACAGCTGTGTCGTAGCAGAGCATCACATCTTATGCCCACCGTTTTGTATCATCAAGTACCACGTGTCACAGGTATCTCTCAACCTGTCCCACCAAGGCCATCACCTCTCCCCCTGCTTCACCCCAGCCATGAGGTTGGAGGATAGATTGGGATCATGGCTGGGGGAGGATGTGTATGTAACACACACCTCAGGTAAAGCAGCAACAATATTTTCTCTTTAATGAAATATTAAAGGTTGAGCATCACACCAAGGGCTTTACATGCACGTCCTATTTACATCGCATGACATTTCTGTGAGGCTGTACAGATATCATCACCTGTGAGGAAAGAGTTTCAGAGAAGGAAAGTGATTATGTGAAGACTGCCTGCTTGGCTTTGGGACCTACTCCAGAGTCTCGGTTTGACCCTTTTGCAAACACAGTGATTTGTACTTTGAGTCATGTTGACTGCCTCTGGGTCAGAGTGGTTATTTCATATCATCCCTGATATGAAAGTGATTGCAACAAAATGTCACAGATCTCTGTATTCCCATTATAGAATGTCATTTCTAGTTTTGCGAGTTTTATAAAAATTACATGTGGATTCTTAGTTACTCGCAGAGTTGTATATGTTGGGAGTGGATTGTATAACCCCATGGTTTTTGAAGGAATCCGTTATTGGATTCTTTCTTCCGTTCTTCCCTTCCTTCCGTCGTTCCTTCCTTCTGTCCGTCTGTTCGTTCATTTGTTCGTTCCTTCCTCCCTCCCTCCCTCCCTCTGCCTTCCTTTCTCCTCCCCTCCCCTCCCCTCCCCTCCCCTCCCCTCTCCTCTCCTCTCCTCTCCTCTCCTCTCCTCTCCTCTCCTCTCCTCTCCTCCTCCCCTCTCCGTTTCTTTCCTTTTCTTTTTCCCTTCCTTCCTTCCTTCCTTCCTTCCTTCCTTCCTTCCTTCCTTCCTTCCCACTCTCTCCCTCTGCCTTCCTTTCTTCTCTCCTCTCCTCTCCTCCTTCCCTCTCCATTTCTTTCCTTTTCTTTTTCTCCTTCCTTCCTTCCTTCCTTCCTTCCTTCCTTCCTTCCTTCCTTCCCACCCCCTTCCTTCCTCCCTTCCTCCCCCCCTTCCTTCCTCCCTCCCTTTCTTCCTCCCTTCCTTCCTTCCCTCTGACACCGAATGCCAACTATGTGCAAGCACAATGTTAGTTGCTGGAAATACAGAGATGAATAAGAACAGCTGGTGGTTAGTGGATATTTCTATAATCAACCAAGAACAAATGTTTATTAGATGATTTTCTCTTCTTATACAGTGCTAAGAGCTCTAAGGAGGAATACAAAAGAAGCAAAAGATAGCATTCTTAGTCCAAAGGTGCTTTTGGGAAAACAAAGGGAAATGCATTAGTGATCAGAGGGAGAATGTGATTGGACTCCTGGTGGTAATAGTGATGGGGAAGTTAAGGGGAGGCTAATGAAGTTTAAAGCACCTGTGTTTACCTCCCCAGATAAGAGCTTGGTTTTAATCAAATGGCCCTATGTTTTAATCCCTAAACTTTCCATTATGTATCCGTGTGACTAGGGGAAAATTACCTAACCTCTCTGAGTCACAGATTGTATATTGTTAACATGGGGGTAGTCATTCCTTTCCTTTCGTTTCGTCATGATGAAGAAATTTGAAAACCTATATACATTAGTTTACTACAATTGCTGCAATAAATTGCCACAAATTAAATGGCTCAAAAACAACATAAATTTATAATCTGACAATTCTGGAGGTCAGAAGTTTGAAGTGGATCTCACTAGGCTAAAATCTGGATGTTGGAAGGACTGTATCCATTTTGGAGGGTACTAGGGAAGAATTTGTTTCCTTGTCTTTCCCAGCTCATATAGACTGCCTGCCTTTCTTAGCTGATGGCACCTTCCACCTTGGCTGATGGCAGCGGTGGCTGGTAGGGTCTTTCTCACATTGTTTTACCCTGTCACTCTCCCTCTTCTAACTCCTTCCATTTGGGAGGACCCTTGTGGTTACCTTGGGTGTACCTAGGTAATAAAGAATAATCTAATTTCAAGGCCAGGTGGTTGGCCACCTTCCTTCCGTCTGCAATCTTAACTCTCTTTTATTGGTTCTGGAGATTAGGACGTGACCGCCTTGGGAAGGGGCATTATTCTGCTACCACATTATGTAAAGGACATAGTTTACGCCACTCTTATAGATGGAAGCCAATAAAGTAAAAGATGACTAGATTTATTTATTTCCCAAAAGGAGTTCTCTACAAGTCTACACCACTGGAGCATGCTAGCATACCGTCTGGAAGTTTCTATCTCCTGGTCTTAGCTTCTTTCTTCCTTCTGACTGGAACTTGCTCTCCCATCACTTGCGTATCCTCCAAGGACTTAAACTAACTCCTCCCTCCTTCACAGTGTCTTCCTTGAACGACCCCAGCCAGAAGAAGGTGGCTCTAAGACGGTTAAGGGAAATCCATGTGGGAAATAATCAGGTCATTCCTGGAGATGTGCTAACATTACTTACTGAATGTGTGAGCTTGGACAAATCCCTTCATCTCCAGAGGGTAGTTTGCTCATCTTTAAGATGGAAATCACAGTAAGCATATCAAAGATTTCCTGCAGGGATGAAATGATATAATGTATGTCATGTTTGACACATGGTTTATGGATTTATGACCTGGCAGAAATTCGTGTCAGATTGAAGAGAATTATTAAAGGGGTTTAAGCATTCTGTTTAATCAGAGCAGAGCCCAATTGAGCCAGTCTCATTGAAACTTATTTCTTTCAATAAGTGCCTGTAAAGCATCTGAAGTTCAAAATGATGACTGATTCCTTGAAGTAAGATTCAGCAACACCAAATGATTTTAAGGAATAAGAACTCAGACAGTGCTTTGGAATTAGTTATAAAAGGTTTTAATTTATGCAGCAAAATGTGAGGGGTGGCAGGCTAAAAATAAAAAAAAAATACATTTCATCTCTGGAAAGGAATGCTGGTTGCCCTTTGCTAGCGTTACTACTTTGGGTCGGTAGTTGGGTGTTTCCAGTGGCCCAGTGTCCTCTCTGGTTAGCAGCTGGGATGGTCCTTTCTCTCACAGAGGATTTGTAGAGGACCCAACAATATTGCATACATCGGGGCTCCTGATGCATAACTGCTCCAAGCACAGCCTGACAGAGTCGTGATGCGTAGCCTCTGGCGATGATTGACCCATTTCGTGTTCAGAGAAGAAGACATTAGGATATCAAAACTGGAGGTAGTGCATGGGATTTGCCTCTCTTCTTTTGATGATGAAATTATGGAAATGCATAGGTCTTTTATTAAAGAAACACTAGAAGTGACATTTTGTATTTGTATAAATCAGAGTTTGCCGATTGGTGACGCCAGGGGCGTTAGCCTGCAAATGTGTCGACACAGCGCTTGATTGTGAATGCGGTGGCCGTGGTTGCTGCCTCCAATGGTTTCACTCTTGCCGTTGTCACTGTCATTAATTTATGAAGCAACGGTTAACATTTGAAAGATGTTTTATTAAAAATCCCAATTTCGATCTTCCCTGGAAAACCTGAAAGATCTAACAATACACAATCAGCATCTTTGCACAGTGGTAATTAGCAACTGCTGAGGACCAGCCGTCTGCTACGGACAGGGCAGGGACTTTCTTCTCTGGCTTAGTCTCCCTCACCCAGATGAGTGAGGTTACTTGTTATTGTGCCCCTCTGGGGATCCCACAATGGTAGTAAACTGCCTCTGTGTGATGAGCCATTGCTCCTCAAGGAAATATAGAGCTGGGTGTTGGGAGCCTCTGGTCACAACTTGTTTGTCAACTGATCAATACCTAACCTTGTTTTAGGTGTGTTTCTGTTTAAGGCAGTGTTTGCTATCTGTTTATTATCTGTCTACTATCTATCTATCTATCTATCTATCTATCATTTAACTGTCCATCCATCTGTCATTTGTCTGTCTATTATCTATCAATCAATCTATCTGTCTATCCATCCATCCATCCATCATCTACCTATCCATCCATCATCTGTCATCTACCTATCATCTATCTATCCATCCATCCATCCATCCATCCATCATCTATCTACCCATCTATCATCTATCTATCTATCTATCTATCTATCCATCCATCCATCCATTATCTATCTATCTATCTATCTATCTATCTGTCATCTATCTATCTATCTACTTTTGATTCACTAACCTTGAACTCACGGCCAATAGCACTGTGTCTAAGGCCTGAACGAAGTTCATCTAATACACTGTTGTCTCTGCAAGGCACATCACAGCCTTCTTGCAAGTTAGGGACATTGGATGGCACTACAGTGTGTTAGACAAGCTTCATTCAGGCCTGAGTTACACTGCTAGGGGTCATTTTAAATAGCAGAGTCACCCACAAAAAGCACAAAAGTACAAAATAAAAAGTGGCACCAAGTAGACTGTAAACAAAATTTGTTTACACCATGAGAACTGAAAAAAGAAGGTAGTATTGCCTTAGCTCGATCTCAGGTGGAAACATGCGCGTGAGGTGAGTCAGACCTTTCTCCCCAGGAGCATGTCTGGGTGACCACAGAGGCCGTGAGTATTAAGTGTGAAGTTACAGATGAACTTTAACGAGTGGCAGATCCACAGATACAGAATCCATAAATAATGATGGCCAACGGCATGTGATTTGCAAATATTTTCTCTCACATGTAGCTTGTCATAATATAACCCTCTCAATAGCACATTTTGCGGAACAAAAGTTTTTAACTTTGATGAAGTCGAGTTTATCAATTTGTGTGTGTGTGTGTGTGTGTGTGAATCATGCTTTTGGGGTCAAGTTTAAGAACTCTTTGCTTATCCCTAGATTTTATTTTTTAATTTATTAAACATTTTTTAATGTTTATTTATTTTTTGAGACAGAGTGAGACAGCACACGAGCAGGGGAGGGGCAGAGAGAGAGGGAGACACAGAATCCGAAGCAGGCTCCAAGCTCTGAGCTGTCAGCACAGAGCCTGACGCAGGGCTCTAACTCATGAACCGTGAGATCATGACCTGAGCCGAAGTCTGACGCTTAACCGACTGACCCACCCAGGCGCCCTTGTCCCTAGATTTTAAAGCTTTCTTTTATTTTCTTTCCTAAAGGTTTAATAGTTTTACATTTTTTTCCTGTACGTGTATGATCCACTTTGAATTAATAAATTTTTGTGTAAGGTGTGAAATTTAAGTGGAGCTTTTTGTTTGGTTTTGGTTTGGTTTCTGCCTACGGATGTCCAGTTGCTTCAGGACCATCGACTGAGAAGAAGGTCAGCTTTTCTCCATTGAATTGCTTTTGAAACTTTCTCAGAAATCCCTTGAGCAAATTTGTGCCCTCGTTACTGCAGAGGGAGGAGGGTAGAAACTCAGGCCCCCCACATGGTCTGTACTTAAACCAGGGTTGTTGAGGTTCTCCTTACCATCCATTAGTAGGGAAAATCTGGCCCCCTTCTCAAAGACCTTCTCTTGCTGGGCGAGGAAGGTGCCTTGTTAAAGCTTTGGTAGGAGTGGACATCGAGGCTCCTTTGCTGGGATGGACAGAGGTGAGACCACAGTTTCTGTGTGTAGTGTGGCTGGAGTACAACTACTATTGGCTAAAAGTTTTCTGTCGTGCTCGGCTGCCCCCTTTCTGGTTTTTTGTCTAGAGGAAGCAGGCATTTTTGTTGGGGATTTTCTTTTTCTTTCTTTCTTTCTTTCTTTCTTTCTTTCTTTCTTTCTTTCTTTCTTTCTTTCTTTCTTTCTTTCTTTTTTTTTTTTTGTCTGCAGCCATTAGAATCTCTGGATAGCTGGCTTCTCTCTGGGACATATGAGGCAAAAGGAAAATGTGGAGAACTCACCACCCTGTCTCTCTTTGGTACTTGAGGTCCTTAGACTGTTTGATTCCTTCTTCTGCAAAAATGTTTTGTTCACCTATATTGTCGTATGTGGTGGGAAAATTATATCCACTCCATCTTTTCTGGAAGCAGATGTCATGGCAGATATTTTTTTTTAAGTCATCCTTTTACAGACGCAGAAACAAGTTCAGAGAAGCTGTGTGGTATCTTCTAAGTCACACAGCTCACAAGCGAGGTCACCCAAACTCCAGCTGTGACTCTGGTCCCAGTGCTCTGTGTTCCGCATCTGCTCCGCTCTCCACACACACACAAAACGAACACAAGACCGTCAACAGAACCTCCTGGGGGGATATTCACGCAGCGTCGCCCCCGGCCACAAGCTCAGTGAGCCATCAGAGATGGATGTGTTCATGGTCCATTTTACCTCTGTTTCACTTGGTTTTATGCACATTCTGTTTCACAATGAGCTTGAAATTGGTGGAAGGGGAGAACAATTATGACGCCAGAAATGTTCCTAAGAGCTTGCGAGCAAAAGGGCCGTTAATTGCAAGGCACAGAATTGCAAAAGATGCTTCTGCACCTGTGGAGGCAGGGGACAGAGCAGAGGCTTTGCTGATGGCGTGGGAACCCGCACGGTGTCCTGAAATGATGGGATTTGGAAATGGGAGGGACGTGTTAAAAATAAGGGCACAGAAATGCACTGGGAACAGCGTTTGGCCATAGCGCCAGGATCGACAGCTCAGCTGTTGTGTTTCTAAAGGAAGTATTTGTCTGTGTTGCAACAGGATAGCAACTCAGTTTGTGTATGGATTCTGCCCCATGCATTAAAGCTTCCATCTTCCCTTAGAATGGACTTTTCTGACTAAAGAAAAACCATGCCCCTTAATGTACCTGTGCCCTATGACCAACCCACCTATTCCTTTCCCTGTCCCTTCTGCCACCAACCTTGCATGTGTCTCGTACGATCTCCTGTCAACTCAACTTCCTGTTTCCATCTTGGCCCCGTCCCATCCCTCTCCCACTGTGGTGACAGAATGAATCCCTCTTTGGTGCCAAATGATCATACATGCTGCCTAGAAACTTCCACGGTTCTCTGTGGCATTTAGGACTAAGTCTAGTTACTTTTGGAAGAAGCCAACAGTAAGAGGTCTGATCTTCATCAGCCTGTCCTCTGTTCCTTCCATAGGTATTACCAGATCCGAGTGACCTTGAAGGTGTCCTCAAGGATCCCCCACAGACTGAGCGCCTCCGTCGTCGGGCAGACAGGTGAGCAGCGGGATGGGAGTGGGGTGCTTATTCTCCACCAGTAAACCGTCATTTCTCACTACCTGCCAGGGCATGGCAGGGTGCAACGTACACACATGTGCTGCCCTGAGCTGAGCTTTCTGCAGAGAGGTTGGATGGTTGACGTCTTCATTCACATGTCTGATCCCTTGGTTGGGATGCTCGACTGCCCAAGGCAACAGCTGAGGTCCCGTCTCCAGCTGAGTGGTCTATCTTCTTATATGGTAGCTCAGTTCAGAGAGAGAGAGAGAGAGAGAGAGAGAGAGAGAGAGAGAGAAGATTCTAGGTCTCTAAAGGGCTGGGCTAGTAACTGCCAAAGGGTCCCTTCCCCAAAGTGCAAGACCAGCCCACCTTCAAGGGGAGGAGGAGTATACTCCACCCCAGGTAGGGCGCCCTCTGCAGGTACAACAATGAAGGAAGTTTTAACAGTGCTGTTTGCATACAATCATCCAGACCTAATTTCCATCACCTGCACGTAGTTCTAAGGAAGCAAAAAGAAAGAAAAATGTATGTTTAGACAATGAAGTAAGATATACTGAAAAAAGAATCAGAAGGAGTCAAAACACATGGGACCTAATGATGTCTTTATTTTTACATTAGTGGAGTGGTCTTGCGGAGACAAATAATTTAATTTGGCTTTTCTGTTCCATTTATCTCTAAAACAGAAATGGAAAAAGCATGCCATGTCCAAAGAAGCAGAGCTGAGTAGTGGTGAGAGCCATAGGCTCTGAGTTTTGCAGGTTCAAATCCTACGTCCGACACCTGCCAGCTGTGTGGGTTTAGAAAAGTTGTTTAGCCAGTTTGAATTTTGGGTTCCTCACCTATAAAGTGGGGCTGGTAAGAGGTACCTACCTCTTGGGTTTGTGTTGAGAATCGAATGAATTTTGCAAAGAAATGTCTGAGAGTGGTGCCTGGAGTGCACAGCGAGCTCACGGCACCTGTTAGCTGGAGTAAGTGTCCCTTCTGTGCGGACAGTGGTCCTTTCTGAGCAGCACTGTGGCCCATGCTGGTCCCTGGGACACGTTGCTGGGGATGGGCGTCTGCCTTGCTGCTGTGGGGGAGCTCAGAGTCCCCTGAGGGAGGCAGAGAAGTGTCCCCCGAGTCCAGCAGAGATGGACCTTGAGATGGGGTCCCAGGTGAGGTCTTGAATTGGAACGGAAGCTGGCCCCGCAGACAAGGGTGGAGAAGGATGATCTGGGCGCATGTAGCAAAATGACTGGGGCCTGAGCGGTGCAAGGGCGTGCACAGGACACTTGTGGGGTGGCGGGGGGGCCAAGGGGAGGAGAGAAAGTACTGTAGGCGGGGCTGGGGGCCACGTCGTGCCCGACCGAGCCCCCGACTTCTTTTCATCAGGTTGGCCCCAGGAGATGCGCGCACTCAGAAGACTTATAAACCCAGGCTGTTCAAACGCAAGAGGTTGTCTCGTAGATTAAGGGGCAGAATTTTACATTTTTGTTCTCTTTTTAAACATACCCGTTCTCTGGCAGCCACAGTCTGCGGAAACGGTTTCGGTTATGCAGATGATTTAGATACTGCTTCTCTGGATGTGAAACAGTTTCTCATTGAGTTTTCCAAGCTCGACGTTTATGGTTAGAGTCTGTGAATAAGAAAAAATAATAATTCCCCGCGTGAAATGCAGCCATTGCCTGTGCACTGTCCTGTTTCCTTCTTTCAATATGTGCTTAACAGGTGACTTGGGGAAGGTTTCTCTGGGAAACCGATGGTTTCTTCTCTTGGACTGCACTGCGAGGGGCTCTGAGCTCCCACCAGCCAGGAGCAACTGTCCCCCTGGGCATTCTAGAAAGATCCCAGCATTACAGAACAGACGCACGTGCCATCACCTGTGATGGATGGCAGGTCTGCCCCTGGAACTGAGGGCAGGGCACAGAGGGGGCCACTTCTCTGTGGATGTGGGTACAGTGGGGGTGGGGGGCGGTGTTTGGCCATGGTGAGTCTGAGGTCCACGGCATCTCGGTCATTACTGAAAACAGAGAAGTATCAATTATGGGTGGTCGTGTGATGATTTACTGAGGCCAGGAAGTCTCTCCGCTGTTCCGGAACTTTTCAGAAGCCCCCTACAAGCCAGAGCACTGCGACCTGAGAGAGAGACAGAGGTGAATTTTGACCACTTAACATGTGAGGCTTGAGGTGTAACAGGGAGAGAAGCCAGAAGTGAGACATTTTAAAATGCGGTTTTGGGGCGCCTGGGTGGCTCAGTCGGTTAAGTGTCCGACTTTGGCTCAGGCCGTGATCTCGCTGCTCGTGAGTTCAGGCCCCGTGTCGGGCTCTGTGCTGACAGCTCGGAGCCTGGAGCCTGCTTTGGATTCTGTGTCTCCCTCTCTCTCCCTCCCCCACTCATGCTCTGTCTCTCTCTCTCAAAAATGAATACACTTAAAAAAAATTTTTTTTAATGCGGTTTGGCTCGATTCAAAGCCTTGCTTACCTTTTTTGGGTCTCATAGAATGGTTTCCTCTCTTCTCCTGGGGTCAGGGCTGTGGGTAAGTGGCAGGTTCGTACCTGTGAATAAATGTTAAGTATACTGAATTGTGACCCTTTCCTTTCACCAGAGCGGTGCTATTGAATAGATTTTGCAGTCTCTTCCTTCCCAGAGGTGTTAACAAATTTTCCCCTTGGGGCGATGGCCGCTGAGGTCAGTCTGTGGGTCCGGGAACTTCAGATCTTTGAGGCTGTGTGGGGTGATTAGGCACAAACAGGCATCTGCTACTCATGGCTCATGAAGGCCAGAGAAAAATAGCTCGGTAAATTGTGGAAACGTGTAAAAATTACCATGATTAGTTTTAGTAATGTTTTGAGAGGTGATTTCCATTTCCATTAAGTGGAAGCAGTTAAGAGTTTCATCGTGTAGGGGGTGGGGTGACATTTATTCTTTAAGGGAATCCATCTCATTTCTTTTCAGGGTCCATTAAAGTGCACCTAAATATCAAATATGCCTGTTTTCATGGCGAACACTAAGCAGGTAAAGCACTCGAATTCCTGGGCTGTGAGTACCCACCTGGGGCCGTCAGGAAGGGTGTCTCTGGATAAACCGAGACGTTAATGGAATTTCTCCCACCTGCTCAGTTTCTGGGCAGCAGTCAGCTCAGAAACACTGAAGCCCGGGTCCCTCATTGCCGACCCTGTGGGCAGGCCAGGAGTCTGCTTTGCCGGCTGGCCCCGGGACCCGGCTGCCACCGGGGCCGAGCCACTCGTCCCTCGCCCGCCCTTTGAGCTCGCCGTGGCACCCTTAAGCCTGCTGGACCTGCAAGTCCCTCCCGGGAAGCTCTCTCCAGTCTGCTGTGCCATCCTTCTTGCGTCTCTGCCTCTGCCCTTGATGTTCCTTCCACTTTGCATGCCCGTCCCTCCCTCCCTCCCGCCCCTTCGGATCCACGAGATGGGCAGAAAGAGCCGAGGCCGGTTCTCTGAGGGCGACGTCCCGCCCCGGGAAAGTGGCCAGTTCCCCGTCGGAGCACCTCACAGCTACGTGCTCACAGCATGCACCCTCCCCATTTCCGCGCTTCTCCCGCACCGCGCAGCGTGCGCTCACTCACGGGCACCTGGGAGCTGGCTTTGGAGGATCACCCCAGGCTGCTGGGAACAAGGACTTTGTTCAAGATTTGAACTTGCCTGAGGCTTTGAGTCCCATCGTCCCCCGTTACCACCCCCGACCCCTGCCTCGCACCTGTGATTGTTAGTACAGGGATGGGGAAGCCCAGCCTCTTGTCTCAGGATGGGGCAGGCTGAGATGTAACTCATGTTCCAGAGTCCCCTGCGGGATCAGGCTGGTTCCCTGAAATGCACTGTGTGTGCCTCCCCCCTTCCCCTGCCCTGGGTTCCCCAGGCTTCTCCCACTGGAGCACATCCATAAGAGGTCACCAGCACACAAGCCCTCATCTCTGGGCCCGCTGCTTTATCATCCGCCTCCAGACACCACTAGAAGCTGTATAGCAGTTAGTTGTGTTATAGGAAGTAGAGTGTGAAGTTAGCCAGACCCGAGTTCACCCGGGTTCCTCGTGACCCTGTGCCCGGAGCCTCTGTTTAGCTCCCTCTGTAAATGGGACAACAGTGGTAGAAACAGTAGGCCTGTTTTGGGGATCAGGTAAGGTAACGTGTGTGGGTACGTTGGGAGCCCCATACGCACACACACACGGTCATGGCCTCCTTGCTTCAGCGCCCGCCACGTTTGGCAGGAACAGTCTCCAAAGCCACCCCACGTTAGTGTAGCTTCTGTGGAGATTCTCCGCATCAAACCCCAGTTTCTGAAGTCGGCTGTGTGTGAGGTGCAGTTGAAGCAGGGGTGCCTGGGGGACTCAGTCAGTAGGCGTCTGACTCTTGGTTTCCGCCTAGGTCACGATCTCACGGTTCGTGAGTTGGAGCCCTGCGTTGGGCTCTGCGCTGTGAGCGCAAAGCCTATCCGGGATCCTCTCTTTCCCTCTGTCACTGCTTGTGTTCTCTCTCTTTCTCTCTCAAAATAAATAAATAAACTTAAAAAAATTATTGAAGCAGAGCTTGATGGCAGACCCTGCTGTCTCAGAGCTCAGACACGGTGGTGGGGGCCCAAGAGGCCTAGTGACAAAGGCAAGGAGAGTGACGAGGGCCCAGGAGGAGGAAGGCCGGGTGCTCAGGGCTCGGGCAGCATCCCTGGGAGGGCCTGAGTGCTGTTTCCCTGGGTCTGACTCTGCCAGGCACACCTGACCTCCAGGTGTCCTGACTTCTGGCCTGGGGGCGTCAGGGCAAATCTCTGTCCAGAGACCAAGGAGAGCCCCCCAGCAGGTCCTCCCAGCCTCAGCCCAGCTGGCGTGGGCACACCTGGCCTCAGCCTACTTGGCTTGGGCACACCTAGAGTGGACACCCTGGCCTGCTATTCCCCCCACACTGGCAAGGTTGCTCCCAGGCAACGGCACCACCAGCCTGCACCTCTGTGGGGGCAGCTGGCACCTGGCGAGCGTGATTGAGGCACGGGCACCTGAGAGAAAGGTGAGGGTAGGCCAAGGACCCCTGCTGCATCTGGCAGAGACGATGTGACACACGCTTCAGAGTGGCCTGCCTTGTGGGTGGGGGAGAGAGCGGGGTCTGTCTGTGGAGTGCAGCCGGCTGGGTCCCGCTCCTGCTGGGTGACCCGGGACTTGCTCCTACCCTCCCCGGGCCTCATCGTCCTCCTCCCTTCTTCATGGCATCCTGAGAATTGAAAATGTTAATATTATGAAAGCACTTAGAAGGCAGATTGACATCCTAGGCCCTCAATAAACTTTGGCTATTTTTAGTTTTATCGAAGGAGCCAGAATCCGCAGACATGCGTGAAATTTACATGGGCTGAACCGGTAACCCTGGTGGGTTTTGTTTATTCTGTAAATGTTTCTTGAGTGCCTCCTGTGTGGCCCGAGCTGTTTCCAGGGCTCTCTGAAGTCCTGGATGCCCCTGTGGATGTTGACTTCCTGGTGAACTTTCCATTACTGGAGGTTCCTAGCAGGGGTTTCCTGAGAGACCCTGGCAATGAAAAGGACATCCTAAGGTAGCCTACCTTGCTCAGAGTCCTCCTAGTCTTATTAAAATGAGGTCGCTTTTTGAGGGTTTGTGTGTTTGTTTGTTTTGATACTTAGGGATATAAGTAAACCCTCCATGTGGAAGATGAGACTTAAAGCCCCGGAGCCATGTTGCCATATTCAGTTCTTGCTTTGGGAGCCTGCCGAGCGCCTGGAACATAGTTGGCGTTCCCTGTATGTTTGTCCAGCGGTGAATGGAAGACCAGGGAACACAACTTGGACCAAAGAGGGGCGCCCGGGTGATTCAGTCGGTTGAGCGTCCAACTCTTGATTTTGGCTCAGGTCATGATGCCAGGGGCGTGGGATTGAGCCCCAAGTTAGGCTCCATGCTGAGTGTGGAGCCTGCTTGAGATTCTCTCTCTCCCCCTCTCTTTCTCCCTCTGCCACTATCCTCCACTCATGCTCTCTCTCTGTTCTCTCTCAAGTGAAAGAAGGAAAGGAAGGAAGGAAGGGAGGGAGGGAGGGAGGGAGGGAGGGAGGGAGGGAGGGAGAAAGAAAGAAAGAAAGAAAGAAGAAAAGAGGCAGAATTTCATGCAATTAAACAAACATAGTGAGCTCTTGAGGGCTCAGCGACCCAGGGAGGAAGCATCTCAATGAGAAAGCATGCTGTTTCTGGGGCTTTCAATTAATATTCATTAAAATGTTGTTCAAAAAAACGATTATTTTAAAAAAAAACAACAAAGAGTCAAGACAGCCTCTTTCTGATTTGGCCAAATGGGCTCTGAAAGTCTAAGAATGAAATAGATGCATGGAATTGGGGGTATCGGGGAGAGATGTCTGCCAGGGGAGGGGCCCCCTCAGGCCTCCACGTGCAGGGGTGTCAGAGGATCCCCTCCCTGTAGGGTCCCCGAACAATGTCTAGATCCGCACTCCCACCCCTCCTAAGTCAGTTCTAGAAGTGAGATGAGAGGGTAAGCAGAGAAAATACTGAAGAGGAAACTTATGTGGGGACGCACAATGAACTTGCTGCTGAGAACCTGGAAATTATGTAATTGTCGCTAGTAAGTTGGTACTAATGGCAGATAACTGGATGGTTGCCTCTTCTCGGCTCAGTGGCTTAGTTACGTGAAGAAATTCTCGAGTCTTATCGCCGTAACATAAAGGACGGGTCCCTGAGAGTAGACGGGGCAGAGGGTCCTCATTCTTGACCTGCTCACAGACCCATTTTCATCTGGTGCCGATGGAAAGAGTGTCACCACAAAAAGAACTATTTGTTTCCGAGCTAGAGGAGGTGGTTGAGCGCACAAAATAGTGACTGCTATAAAGGGCAGAAAGCCTGTCTCTGTGTGTCCAGTGCTGCTGGGTATGTGCCCTGGCTAGGCCAGGGGCTCTCTCTCAACCGCGAGGAGTGATAAGGTCTGTTTTGTCCAGGATTTTCCACATTTAAAATGAGGGAGTCTGCACCCCCACTGCGTGTGGGGATCAGGGATGGGGAGAGGGAGGAGGAACATTCTCAAGGGCAAAATTCCTGCTGATGGAGATCCTCCCCCCGCCCCCCTGCCTCCCCACCACACTGAGTCCCTAGAACTCATCATTCAGGACCTCCATCCAGCCCCAGGCACTCCTACTTTTGATGACCCACTCCACTTTCTAGGAGCTGTATTAAAATGTAGCAATTTCCCACATCCAATGCACATTTTTTTTTTCCTGTAAAATTTTTTTTTAATTTTTTTTTTTTTAACGTTTATTTATTTTTGAGACAGAGAGAGACAGAGCATGAACGGGGGAGGGGCAGAGAGAGGGAGACATAGAATCGGAAGCAGGCTCCAGGCTCTGAGCCATTGGCCCAGAGCCCGATGCGGGGCTTTCACGGAGTGTGAGATCGTGACCTGAGCTGAAGTCGGACCCTTAACCGACTGAGCCACCCAGGCGCCCCCTGTAAAATTTTTAAAATTAATTAGCTCCAGGGGCGCCTGAGTGGCTCAGTCGGTTAAGCGTCTGACTTCAGCTCAGGTCGTGATCTTCTGGTTCATGGGTTCGAGCCCTGCGTCGGGCTCTGTGCTGACAGCTCATAGCCTGGAGCCTGCTTCGCGGATTCTGTCTCCCTGTCTCTCCTTCCCAACCCTGCTCATATTCTGTCTCTGTTTCTCTGTCTCAAAAATAAATAAAACACTAAAAAAAGTTTTTTTAATTAATTAACTCCAAATGACTCTTTATTCGTGAACAGTTGTGATTTTTCTGCATGCTTGGAAAATGTGGCAAGTGAGGCTATCTACCTATAAGATCTTTGCAAACGCAGTGTAATATTTGTAAAGACTACATGTGACCAGTATATTATTTCGAGGAGATTTAATGAAGCATTTACTAATTTGACCTTGCAGGGTTATGTTTATCTTGAATCTCATCATTTTGTTTTCAGCTCAACCATTTAGGCCCCCGGGCAGCCTATAACTGCAGGCATTCTGACTGTGGTGGCCAAGGGACAGAGCAGTGCCTGCTGATGGCCAGTGTCCTACATATTGCGACCCAGTCCAGAATTGCTGGACAAGTTGAGTCAGTGGCCGTTTCAATAATAAAAAAGTGATTTTTATATTTCTACATTTATTTTAAGAACTAAGTTTCATCAGAGGCAATGGGACAAATTGGGCATTGGGCCAGGGACAGAATAGTCCGGGTTCCAGAGGCTTTGAAGGCAGAGAAAGCTGGACTGTCAACGTGGCTTAGTCTCTTACAGGCTCTGTGCCTTTGGGAAAGTCACTTGATCTTCCTGAATTTCAGGCCTTTTATCTGTACCATAAGGATCATAATTTGTATCTCACAGCATGCTTGAGGGCTTAAATCGGCATTTCCCACGGTGTGATGTTAACACCAATATTGGTTAATAATTATATGGGATTGTGAGTGATGCAGACATGACATATAGGGGCTTAAGCCAGACAAAAGATGATTTTTCACCCACATTAAACTCCAGATGTGAGCAGACCACATTGGTATGGTGTCCCTGTGGCCTTCAGACCCCAAGTCCCAGCCGTCTTTCTGCTTCTTTGTCCTGAAGTACAGCTTCCACTTTCGAGACCCCCTTTGGGTCCAGGCTGACTTTTGAAGCTTTGGCCATGGCCTGGATGGAGCCACAGGCTGGACGGAGAGTAAAGTAGAGTGAGGGGGAACAGTGCCTTCTTTTTGGGGGGGGGGTGGGTGGGGAGCAGTGGCAGGCGGGTGATGCTCCTACATCTCATTTGCTGGGATTTATTTATCTGGATGCACCTGAGAAACAGAGACGCTGAGAAGAGCAGCCTGTGAAGGGGGTACAATTCTAGGTTTGTCTGCGGGAAAGAGCCTGTGATTTGATGGTAGCTGCTAGCAGCCTTTGTTCTGCAGTGGCTGGGAATAATGAAGATGGATTTAGGGACCTATGAAATACTGCTCCAGAATAGCCATCCCAATGGAAAACTGTCTTCATTTTCAACCTTCTTTCAAGGCTTGTGTTTAATTCAAGAAAGAAATGTATTTTAGGATAATAAATTTATATAATTAACCTTTGCTAATCTCCTTTTTTTTTTTTTTTTTTTTTTTTAGCAAGGAGAACAGGGACGGGATCACCTCCACTATCTGTCAAGAGTATCTGGCTAGACTTTAATAACACTCATCTGTTTTCCCCAACAAGCGAAGTCACACTGCAAAATCAATGTATGCCTTTATTTGGGGTCTCAGGGACTGCAATCCGGGAGACACAGAGACCCCGAAATGGGGCGTGCTCCAAGCTGGAGGCAAGAGATAGGGTTACAAAGGCAAAAGGACTTCCATAAGGCATTTGAAAGAATTCTCATAGGTGCTGACAGCATTTAGACGGGGCGTCTGATCCCTGATTGGCTATTTAGTTACCAGTGTTGCATCGTCTCTGTTTCAGTGCAAAGTGTGAGGATGTTTTCCCGGATGGAGCTAGGCTGTGGTTGTCCAAAATCCGAAGTCCATTTTCCACACGGTGTGAACATGTCTGGGTTCCACCCCCCTGGGGCCCCCTACTCCCCACTGTAAACAGACTCCTGAGTCATGCTTATTATACTTTGAATCTTTCATACTTTCCACCAATATCTCCTACGTATGGAAAGCAACACTGGTTTAGTTTTTATAAGAGAATGATGCCAATTCCCCTTCAAATTGAATTTTGAAGCAGAACAAATTATTGCAAACAAATATTAAGCAATGCCAGTAGAGATAGTCAGGAGATATAGTAAAAATCATCCAAGTTTTATGTAAATAACTGAAGTTGGGTAAAAGGTTACATAAAATCCATTAGTAGACATAAAGCTCTCAGCTCAGTGTCTGAGTAGTTATATTGTACTGCTAGCCATTTTTATTTCCTAAAATAGCGAGACTCAAAAGCCCTCTTGGTTTTATAGAGTGCCTTTGATTCATTGCCCTATTTGTGTGTGACCAGTAAAAAAATTAGGAAAATATTACTTGGGACAATGGTACAGAACAAAATTCGCCCATAGAGGCCAACAATTTGAACAAAATACATTTTAAACCAGAGCAGGGTTGTCCTGGAGAGTGGGGTTACCGGGTCAGGCTTTCCCACAAATTGGCTTTCAGTCCATCCGTCCAATGTCCCTTCTTTCCAATGACAGCCAGAGATAAGAGGACGGATTTATGTTAAAAATTTTCTCAGGCAGGAAAATTAACAGAAAATGCCCCTGTTACTTTTTTCCATATCTGTGTTGTATTTGGACAGTTGCAGAAAAGGCATTTCTCATTTTGTCTTGTTAGCTCATTGGGACTATCTCCAGGGGAGGCTGTGAGGAATGTATTATCTCTGAAGTCTGGCGTTTACTCAGAATGCTCTTGAAGGAAGAGTCCGAGAGTTTTGTTTTATTTTTCTATATTACTTTCTCCCCCCCACCCTTTTTTAAAATAGCATATTCGCTTTAGGTAGGCAGTAGGTTTTAAAGACTGCTTAGCTTGACCCGGCACATACATATTCTTGGGGAAATGTTGAAATCTACGCGCACAGAAACGTCAGCCGAAGAAGTCTGCTTCTTCCGTCTGTGTGCCACGCACTGATCTGCTGGCGCTCTCGAGTCGGCCGACCTTTATAACCTGCTCGCAGAAGCCAGAGTGCTACTTTGTACTTGCAGATAATTCAGCTTATGTTGCTTCCCAGCTCAGAATCCACAGATGATAGTGGTGATGAGGGTGGTGGTGATGGTGGTGAACAGCCGGGGCCACCAATGCTTATGTAACATTTAATCTGCCCCGGGTGCCGTTCCCACTCTTTGCAAATATTCCTCACGGCAACTCTGGAGAGTAGGTACTATTATCATCCCCATTTTAGAGATGAGGATACTGGAGGACACATCTAGGAAGAGCTGGGGTCAGGATCCCATGCCAGGCAGTCTGGCTCTTAGCCACAACATTGCATTGCCTTTTGTTTACCTTGGAGCAAAACGTGAACTCCTTGGCAGGTGCTGGTTGGCCCCGTGTGATCGGATCCTGGACATCCCCCTCACACTCGTCCACTGCCCCCCTACCCCCTTGCCCCTCACACTCATCCACTGCCCCCCTACCCCCTTGCCCCTCACACTCATCCACTGCCCCCCTACCCCCTTGCCCCTCACACTCATCTACTGCCCCCCTACCCCCTTGCCCCTCACACTCATACACTGCCCCCCTACCCCCTTGCCCCTCACCCTCATCTACTGCCCCTGCTACTCCCCTGCCCCTCACACTCATCCACTGCCCCCCTACCCCCTTCCCCTTCACACTCATCTACTTCCCCCCTACCCCCTTCCCCCTCACACTCATCCACTGCCCCCCTACCCCCTTGCCCCTCACACTCATCCACTGCCCCCCTACCCCCTTGCCCCTCACACTCATCCACTGCCCCCCTACCCCCTTCCCCCTCACACTCATCCACTGCCCCCCTACCCCCTTCCCCCTCACACTCATCCACTGCCCCCCTACCCCCTTCCCCCTTCACACTCATCGACTGCCCCCCCACCCCCTTCCCCTTCACACTCATCGACTGCCCCCCCACCCCCTTCCCCTTCACACTCATCGACTGCCCCCCTACCCCCTTCCCCTTCACACTCATCTACTTCCCCCCTACCCCCTTGCCCCTCACACTCATCCACTGCCCCCCTACCCCCTTCCCCTTCACACTCATCTACTTCCCCCCTACCCCCTTGCCCCTCACACTCATCTACTGCCCCTCTACCCCCTTCCCCCTCACACTCATCCACTGCCCCCCTACCCCCTTCCCCTTCACACTCATCTACTTCCCCCCTACCCCCTTGCCCCTCACACTCATACACTGCCCCCCTACCCCCTTGCCCCTCACACTCATCCACTGCCCCCCTACCCCCTTGCCCCTCACACTCATACACTGCCCCCCTACCCCCTTGCCCCTCACACTCATCCACTGCCCCCCTACCCCCTTGCCCCTCACACTCATCTACTGCCCCTCTACCCCCTTCCCCCTCACACTCATCCACTGCCCCCCTACCCCCTTCCCCTTCACACTCATCTACTTCCCCCCTACCCCCTTGCCCCTCACACTCATCCACTGCCCCCCTACCCCCTTCCCCTTCACACTCATCTACTTCCCCCCTACCCCCTTGCCCCTCACACTCATCTACTGCCCCTCTACCCCCTTCCCCCTCACACTCATCCACTGCCCCCCTACCCCCTTCCCCTTCACACTCATCTACTTCCCCCCTACCCCCTTCCCCCTCACACTCATCCACTGCCCCCCTACCCCCTTGCCCCTCACACTCATCCACTGCCCCCCTACCCCCTTGCCCCTCACACTCATCTACTGCCCCCCTACCCCCTTCCCCCTCACACTCATCCACTGCCCCCCTACCCCCTTCCCCCTTCACACTCATCGACTGCCCCCCCACCCCCTTCCCCTTCACACTCATCTACTTCCCCCCTACCCCCTTGCCCCTCACACTCATCTACTGCCCCCCTACCCCCTTCCCCCTCACACTCATCTACTGCCCCCCTACCCCCTTCCCCTTCACACTCATCTACTTCCCCCCTACCCCCTTGCCCCTCACACTCATCTACTGCCCCTCTACCCCCTTCCCCCTCACACTCATCCACTGCCCCCCTACCCCCTTCCCCTTCACACTCATCCACTGCCCCCCCACCCCCTTGCCCCTCACCCTCATCTACTGCCCCTGCTACTCCCCTGCCCCTCACACTCATCTACTGCCTCTCCACCCACCCTCCCCTTCACACTCATCTACTGCCCCCCTACCCCCTCCCTCTTACTTTTCCTTGGATGCACCAAGCTTATTCCCAACTCAGATCTCCTGGACTTGTGGATCCCTCCACCTGGAGCCTCCACGTTCTGCCTCAGTTATTCAGGTGTCTGTTCAATGTCACCTCCTCAGAGGGGCTCCTTGCCTTACTTTTTTAAAAATAGATTTCCCATTGTCACTCGGTTCCTTACTGTGCTCTGGTTTTCTTCAGACAACTCCAACAGGTGTTATTATATCCTCATCTATTGCCCGCATCACCTCTAAAATTTAATAATTATGCTTTCAGTGAATCATGACTGAGTGCTTACTATGTGCTAGGAAATAGAATATTTTAAGTGTTTTGTGTATGGGAAGGCACTTAAGTCATTACACCTTCTATAGGTGGTAGGTCCCTTTTTGCAGAAGGGGAAATTTGGGCCTCTGGATGCCCATGGGCTTCCTCAAGGTCCCCCAGACACTAAGTTGTGGAGCCAGGACTCCAGCCCGGTGAGTCTGGCTCCAGAGTCTGGCAGGTCCTGCGTGTCCCCTGCTCCACCTGCAGTGCTGAGAACAGGACCTGTGATAAGCATCCGCTGAAGGGGAGAATAAGTGACGTTGATGAATGGCCCTGCCACCCAGCTGGTCCCACAAGAGCCACCCGCACTTCACCCTGAATCCCTTCCCCGCCCTCTCTCCACACTGAGTCAATTTCCAAGTCCCACCAGTTGGGACGTTCTCCTCCTCAGCTCTCTTGGACCCCTCCATGCCTCCTGACCTGGCTATGGCTCAGCCTCGCATCATCCTTTCCTGGGCTCAGCCTCCTCGCTGCCCCTGTTCCTTGTGTGCCCCCAGTGTTTGTCAGCCATTCGCACGAACACCGTCAGTGGAGTGACAAACCAGACCGGCAGGGGCTGTGCAGCCCGTATTCCGTGGAAGGGCTTAACAGGGACTGCATGTGTCATCCCAGTTGTGCTGTTTAAATATTTAAACTCGTATGAAAGGTGCAGTGAATGAAATATTTGTATTATTATCTCAGTGAATGTTGACACACTGAGGACCTACTTAAGAGCTCACCTTCTGCAGCCTGCCTGGGTTTGCATCCTAGCTCCACCTCTTTGAAATAGTGAAACAAGTGCCCGGTGCCTCAGTTTCTCCGCGCAGAATCAATAGCTAGGGCAGAACCTTCCTTGCGAAGTCATGTTGAAGATTCAGTTAGGTAATGCGGGTCCCCAAGGAGTAGGATGTCAGCCTCTGTCATCCTCCTCATCCCCATCATCAACCCAAGCTGGACTTTCTGTTCAGCTGTGCATCACTGTGGGAGAGATGCGGCAGGTGTACAAGTCTGATCACATGACCTGGTGCCAGCAGCCCACCCCCCCCTCCCCCCACTCCCGCTGTGGCTCCCACACGTGAGGGGCCCGGCTGCTGCAGCTGCTCAGCACAGATTGGCACTACGGTGTGACCATGTGACAACAGACGGCATCCCAGGTCATGATGATATTGTGTCACACACAATGTCCGCACGTACTCTGAGCTCCCCTCGCTTCGTATTTGACTTTAATATTCATGAGGAATAGTGTGAGCATTTGTTAGATATAATTAGAGACAGAACTTTCCAACAGAAATTGATGACAAACCTTTGTTTTCCCATCAGTTTCAGGGCTCTTGAAATATCAAGGCCAACAGTGATCTTGGGAGTTAAAATGAAAAACAGAACCAAAACCAATGTTGGGGGGTGGGATGAGAACAATCAGGCATTTATCACACTGACGCTTATAAACAGTAGTTACTGTAAGTGTTAAATACACTGTGTTTCGTGCAATCAGGGGGAAAAGCAGAGCTTGTCTGTGCCTCCTTAGCTGTTGACTTCAAGCTTGCCTGTCAATCAGAATGGCTTCTTGGTTTCGTTGATTTTCTTTAGCAAATGTGATACATTTACAATATATGAACTAAATGACGTTAATAAAACCATGCTTCCACGTCTTATGGATTTGACTTCCATGTAAGACTGAGTTGGAGGGAGGAGAAGAGACTCCACTGCTTAAAAATAATTCGGTATGACAATGTGCACAAACACCCCAGTGCAGGGAAGTCCATGCTGGCTCCAGGGAAGATCTGAGCTACAGTTAATTTGTGCAATCACAAGCAAACACCCAGGGGCTCAAGCCAGTGGCGAAGACAAGTTTACACGTGGTTTCTGGGGCTGGTTGAACATCCAGGGGTGGGCAGATGAAAAGAAGCTCATGGAGATGCTGGAGGAGGAACTAAGAGAAACTGACCAGGGAGGGATTGGATTTCAGAGAGAAGGGCTCAGTCTCAGAGCCAGAGTCAGAGAGAGGTTCTGATATGGGGCAGAAAGCATGCATTCCCAGTGAATTCCTAAGTTGTATCTTCAAGGTCTTTGAAATAAAGCTTAACCAAGTTATCCCTTGACACGTGTCCTGGTTTGGGCCGGACCACTTCCTGTTCCCCTTGCTCTCTCTGTGGCGCGCCCCTGCGTGCGTATCCCTCTCTGTGTTTTCTTGGTCACGTCCTGCTGGATCATCAGATTTCCTCTTCCCACTTCCACAGGGCCTCTGGGCAGGAGTAATCTCACCTCTTAGAATCATTCCCTAATGTTTTATCTGAACGTCCTATATGATTCTGTTCCTCACCATGTGTTTGTGTAGCGTGTGGATTAGCACTCCCTCTAATGTGGGGGTGCTAGAATGTAGGACATTTGCATATATCGCCCTCTGTCTCCCCTGCCCTTTGCCCCTTTACTTGTACTCGGCCTTCAGAATTTTGCCCACTGGCCATTTGCCTCTGGAAGTCTCCCCTGGCCTGGCTGAGTGTCAGGTGCCTTCGCTCTGTGGCATTGAACACTGCCATCATGTATTTGTGTGAAAATACTGGACTCTTCCATTGGCTTCTATAGCTTCAAGCTGAGTGATGGCAGGAACCATGTTGTTTTCACTCCTCTTCATTCTCAGCACGTGACCCATCGCCCAATGCCTGGTTTCCATCAGGGCCAGCAGTGGTGTTCTAGAGATAAGGGGACTAGTCTCCTCTGTAAAGTTGTAGCTCCTGAGTCCATGTCAAAGCCGCCATCTGGGTTCTCAGACTAGTACCCTTCTTAACAGGCTAGACTGTTCCTCTCACCTAGGAACATATTCTGAGAAATCCATGCCCTGGGCTGGATTACTGCACTGGCTATCAGCCCTCCTTAGGAGGGACTGTGAGGGACCAGGGCAAAGGGATTACTAACCAAAGGAATGAAGCAGCACTGGTGGAGTTTTAGAGGGACCAGGGCAAAGGGATTACTAACCAAAGGAATGAAGCAGCACTGGTGGAGTTTTAGAGGGACCAGGGCAAAGGGATTACTAACCAAAGGAATGAAGCAGCACTGGTGGAGTTTTAGAGGGACCAGGGCAAAGGGATTACTAACCAAAGGAATGAAGCAGCACTGGTGGAGTTTTAGAGGGACCAGGGCAAAGGGATTACTAACCAAAGGAATGAAGCAGCACTGGTGGAGTTTTAGAGGGACCAGGGCAAAGGGATTACTAACCAAAGGAATGAAGCAGCAATGGTGGAGTTTTAGAGTTGAATCAGGAGTGTGTGAGGAGCGATCATGGTCTAACTCTTCTTTCTGGTTAGTTTACATTCATGTAGAAAAGACTCTGAAGATCATGGCCTTGAAGTCTTAGACATAGGAACCAGAGGAGATAAGAAATGGGAAAATAAATGGCCATTAAATGGGAAATTCAACATAGCTTTAGGGCCAAAAGGGACTCCAAAAATTCAGTGGAAACTTTGAAGTCGCAGAGTCATTAAACGGATTGGCCAAGGTCACTAGTCAGTGGAAAAGCTGGTATTTTAAATTCAGGGACTTGAGATCTAAATGGATATTTTTGCCTTCATTAAAATTTTTGTTCCATTATGAAAAGGCCCTCCACTTGCCGTTTGAGTAGTGAGGAATTTATTTAAAGTTCCCGAGTTTTAATTTCCCCGGGGGATGAAGAGGCCTCGTTTTGTTGTGCAACCAAATGGATCAAGCATCACGAAGCTTCCAGCAGAGCACATGGCACTTTCATGGCAGTTGGCTCCTTGGATTCTATCCTCCCTTTTCTACCAACAGTACCCTGCCATTGCCTAGGGAAGCGTCCATCTTCCTTTTCCTCAGCCATGTGGCTTATTGATTTAATTCCCAGCTGCAGGCCTGGCTCTGATTAGCTTTTACCAATCAACATATCCTTTGGTCTTGGTCCAGGGAGGGACCTGACTTCTCTCTCTATTCTTCTGGATATTGAGGCGCTGGGATGTAAGTTCTAATGCTGCTGTGTCCATTTCTCTATCATAGAAAGAGCGATGGGCTGTCCACGCAGTAATCGGAGGGGGGCTAGAGAAAGGAAAAACAGAAAGGACATCAGAGTTTTGAGTTTCATCCCTAAGCCAACGAATTAAGCCATCCTTGAAGCTTGAACTGCCTTTGGGTTATGATTGGGTTTTCTTTCTTGTTGAAGACAGTTTGAGTTGAACTTCCTGGCCCCTGAAGAGACTGAGCCCTTCTCTCTGAAATCCAATCCCTCCCTGGTCAGTTTCTCTTAGTTCCTCCTCCAGCATCTCCGTGAGCTTCTTTTCATCTGCCCACCCCTAGATGTTCAACCAGCCCCAGAAACCACGTGTAAACTTGTCTTCGCCACTGGCTTGAGCCCCTGGGTGTTTGCTTGTGATTGCACAAATTAACTGTAGCTCAGATCTTCCCTGGAGCCATCCGCTTTCTCATGGATACAGGGGTTTCAAAGAGAAGACTTTTCTTAACTTCCCCTTAATTTTAAAGTAAATGTCTCGGGAGATTGAAGAATAGATAGCATGACATTTCAGGGTCCACCTTACTTTGAGAACTCTGATTTGAGTGTTACAAGGACCTGCCAGGCATCCTTCAAGCCAAATTTGTTGAAGAGGACTGTGACGTTGCTGGTGTCACATTAACAGGCTTGTATCCAGCCACCCCCTTCCACCTCCCCCGGGGCCAGGTCAACGGGCTTTGTAGGAGTCCGTGGTCCACAGCTCTGTGCCTGAAATCCTCCTCCAGGGCTGAGTTATAGCTTTTCTGCATCTCTGCTCCCCTTTCTCCCATGAGGCAGGTTGATTTTTCAGACGGGTTTCTTCTCATTGCAAAATGCATGCATGTTCATTGAGAATATATTTAAAACCAAAATACAAGGCAGGAATACAAATAACCCCATAATACCACCATCTCGGTCTCATATAAGCACAGCATTTGGTGAGTTATCTTCTCTTTTCAAATTGTTTTCTCTTTCCCTGTCTTTTTTTCCCCAGCCCCTTTCCCCTTCTCTCTCTCTCTCTCTCTCTCTCTCTTTCTTCCCTCTTTCTGTTCTAAAACACCTCTCTTTCCAGTCCCTCTCTGTATATATGGAAACAAAACTGAGTTAGTTCCACAGCGTTTAGCTTTTACTTTTGTGTATTACAAATGCTGTCATTTCAGGAAGTATGCCATTAGGTAAGTCTTTTTAATTCTCTCATAATTTTCCATTTATTGGGTGGAGTGTGATGTATGTAACAGCTCCGTTATGTGGTGTGATTTGATTTCAATGTCGTTTCTTGTAAATGATGACGTGATGAGCATTTAATGCCCCAAATCTGCCAGTGTCTTTGTTGCCTTAGAACAATCTTACAGTAGCCCAGTGCCTGGTTAATGAGCATGCATACAGATGACCTCGTAAGGCCCCAGTCTTTCAGGAAGACCTGCTCGTCTCCCGGTCTAAATATAGCTACCTTGATCCAGCCACTTTTCAGCCAACTTGTTTGTTCGGATTCAGCTGGCTCTGCATGTGGCATGTTGTGAAAAGTTCCACATACCAAACAGCCAATGTTGGATACGTGTTGCAGATCACAAGAACACAGAGCAGGGAATGGGGGGTGGGCAGAGAATCCGCTGCCCCCCCCCCCCCCCCCCCCCCCCCCCCCCGCCACCTGCTACAGGCAGAAGAGCAGAACACCGCTTGGGGCTGGAGGCAGCGAAGCGAGTTTGCATCTTGGCCCAGCCTCAGGGGTTGGGTTTGTGCTCCTGCAGTTTTGATTTCGGGCCCCAGAAAACCAAAGGCTGGCAGGATCGTAGGTCACTTTCTGTCTGCCAGCCCTAGTTTTCTCAGCTGTACAATAGGAGAGCTTACGAGCAGTGCTCCCTGATGAAATTGAAGTAGGGTTCATGAGCAAACGGGTAAGAAAGAATTCTTGAGACGTTTTTGGGGCATCAACGTGATTTTATTATAAAATTTATTTATTTTATTGTAGCACTCTGAGGAGTGACTGACTATGTGCTTTCTAATTAGTGGGGGTCAGGGAGAGTAAAAGTTTCTTGTTAATGTTTACTTATTTAAAAAAATTTTTTTTAACGTTTATTTATTTTTGAGACAGAGAGAGACAGAGCATGAACAGGGGAGGGTCAGAGAGAGGGAGACACAGAATCTGAAACAGGCTCCAGGCTCTGAGCTGTCAGCACAGAGCCTGACGCGGGGCTCAAACTCACGGACCGTGAGATCATGACCTGAGCCGAAGTCAGCTGCTTAACCGACTGAGCCACCCAGGCGCCCCAAATGTTTATTTATTTTTGAGAAAGAGACAGAGTGTGAGCAGGGGAGGGGCAGAGAGAGGGAGACATGGAATCTGAAGCAGGCTCCGGGCTCTGAGCTGTCAGCACAGAGCCCGTCGCGGGGTTTGAACCCATGAACCATGAGATCATGATCTGAGCTGAAGTCGGACGGTTAACTGACCGAGCCACCCAGGCATCCCTGGAGAGTGTAAGTTTCTAAGGAATTTGGAAGCAAGGCTTTCAGGGCCTTGAGGGGCAAGGTGCTGTTAGGATAAGGTTACTTTTAGTCTTTAATGGAACATAAACGTTAAGGCTCTAAGGCAGCCATGAGTTCCTTGAGGAAGGTCACGCTCTGCATGCTTTGGGTGTCTGTCAGTGGACTGCAAACTGTAAGGAGATTTAATTTAAGCTATATTTTCTTGCTTTGCTTCCCTCATCCCTCACGGTATCGCTCAAAGGGCTAAGTGAGTGTTGGGAAGGAAATGGGGAGCGTTAGCCTGAGGACGGCTCTGTCCTAAGAGAGCCCCTTCCAACAATAAATAGCACTACCCGCTTCTCTGTCCGGATGTTGCTGTAAGATGTTTTTATCAGTAGCTCCTTAGCTCAGATTCAGGCACGGCGGTTGCCAAGGAGGAGAGGAGGCCGTGTGGAGCGCAGGATGCTGGTCGAGCCCTGCCCTTCCTTGTCAGGAGCTCTGTCCCGGTCCACAGCGGCCAAAGGGCGGAGACAAAAGGAGAGTAACAGAAAGCACAATTTTGCAGTTTCGACTTTCCCAGCCGGGAGAGCCCTGCCAGCCTTGCAGGTGCCATTTCTGTGGCAGAGCGAGGATGGAAACAGGATTGTGTTTCGCCTCCGCCCTGTGCGCCGTGACCTCGATCGTGTCACGCAGACTCTCCCCGGGTCACTTGACGGTTCCGTACGGTGGCGCCCACGAACACACCTCACCGGGCTGTGAGGGGGACTAGGCAAAATCACAAACACCCCAAAAAGTGCATGGTGCACACGGCACATGTTCGGTGAGTGTGAAATCCCCAGAGCAGGGCGGACGGAGCAAAGGGGAGTCTAAGCAGAGGCCCCGGGGCAGGGGGGGGATTAGTTGTGCCCCAACCACATTCTCTGACACCAGAGGTACTTAGAAAGTGGAGGTCGCCAAGGGATGGCACCTTGCTCCGCAGTTAGGGCCGTTGGGCCAAGAAATGTGTGTTTGCCTCCTAGCCTACCTGAGCCTTGATGGTGATTAGAGCAGATGCATGGATAGACCCTGGGACGAGGGGAGTCAAGCCAACTGTAGGGAAGGGATATCTAAGCACCTCAGACAGTAAAAATTGTAACAGAGTTGCTGCATTAAATTAAAACAACAGAGACGTCTGGGTGAGAGAGATGGGAGGAAGGAAGGAAGGACGAACAAGGAAGGAAGGGGTTTTCATCTCCAAAAAACTGGACATATGGCCAAGGAAATGAGGATTCAAATTGATAGTGAGTAATGGGAGGGATACCTGTGTTTTCAGAAAAAAATCAGTGTCAGGACCTCTGTTTTAGGTAGACGTCCAGCCTGTAGAGGCAAGCCCTGAAACAGGAAGGAGACCCATGTTCCCTGCAGACCTACTGTGTGACATTGCCTCTCCCAGGCTCCGCAGGGTCAGTAATCTTGGACACATTGTTGTAGAAAAGGTTTGAGGGAGATTTTGTCATCTGGTGATTTGCCGTGGAGGAATTTTAGGTTTTTGTTTGCTTCTGTCACAAAAGTACTTTGATTACCAACCTGGCCCCGGCCTTGAGGCTTCCTGGGTGCCGACCCTCCCACCTGCCTGGTATCAGCCCTTGCCACCGCCTGTTTGTCCGCCAAGTTCCAGCCCTAGTGGCTTCTTCCACCCCCCACATCCCTGGCTCTCTCTTCCCCGCCTCGGCTCTCTCTTCCCCACGTGCTTGGACATGATCTTTCCCCTTGGTGTCCTGGCTTCTTCTCCCTCTGCGCTTCCCTCCGCCTCCCCAACCTTCCTTCCCCCAGGTCCTTCGGACGTTGTACCCACCTGCAGACTTACCTCCCGGCATCCCAGATCCCGCCAGTGTCACACCTACTACGTGCCTCTTTTCTCCCTTTCTCAACAAGGTTTGCAGCCTTGGATAGTGGAAATTACTCTTTAAGGTAACGTCTCTTTCTCCATTAGACGATTAATAAGCTCCCCCAGGTGGGGGAATTCGATGTACATCTTGCTCACCGTATTTTACTGGAGAACTGAGACTGAAGTAGGCACTCAGTAACAATTTATTTCATGCTTGCATGAACAGACTTGATTTGCCCCCCCCACCCCGGCGTGCACAGCAATGGTAGGAGGGAGCTTAGCAGAGGAATCAGCATCCACTGGCAATTCCATTAATTTGCTGCACAAAGAATACAACTACGTTACTTCAATGTTCGCAGTATTAATTTTGTTGCATAAGTGATCTGGGACTGAACTCTCCTTTAGCACATCATAAAAGGCTAAAGATACCTTTGACTACTATCTAAAGGCACGACCCCACCCCTTCCCAGACAATCCATTATTAACTTGTTGGTATATATTCTTTGCATTTCTTTCCACGTTCTGCGCACCACGAGGTAATATGGCGATGTTGGGTTTTCTTGCTTTTTCAAAATCTCTTCGCGTATAGTATTGGGGGCCATAGCAGCCACAGTCAGCTTACACTGGCTCATGAGAGCTGGCTTTGCTCATCTCTCCCCGGATTTAGAGACTTCTCCTTGGCAGTTTGAAATGGGCCATGGGTGGGACTGGTTGCAACAAGAAATCTGCAAATGGGACAAACCTGGTCTGTTTGGAAGGGCGGTTGTTAAACACGGTTGGGGGACTTTTGCAAATGGTGATGAGTAGTGAGCATTTCTGTGCATGCTGTGTGGGGAGCTTCTCAGGGGCGGTAACAAGAAGCTGCACTGCTAAATCCGTCATCGGGTGCGCAGATTTAATTTTTTAAAACAGTGACTGCCCAACATGCCTTTCACAGGGCCCGTTTAAACTGCCATCAGCAGCTTGTGCAAAGGCTAGTTCTCCACACAAATCCAGAGGGGTAAAATCTAGTGGCTTGTGTTAGTTTGCATTTTCCTGAGGAGGACCCACGGTTTTATGTGTGCATTAGCTATTTTTATTTCCTCTTTCGTGAATTTCCCCTGTACAACTTTTGGGTTTTTTTTCTCTGGGTAATTTGCTCCTTTGTGATACAGTTTAGCTTCCTGCCTCCTGCCAAACCCGTCTTCCCCCGGGCCAGTCTTTGATCTATCAGGTGGAAAACCTCTTCTCCTGACTGGTGGCTTGCCCTTTAACTTTGCAGGTAATTTTTGTCATGAAGAACGTTCAACCTTTGAAGTCTAAAGTATCAAAGAGTCTGCTTTTTTGCCTGTTCACACGGTTATGATTTCTTCTTCCCAACAGTCTGAGCTTGTAACTAACACTCGCATTTACAGGAGGAGAAGCTGAGGCTCAGGGAGGTAGAGGGTGGGTCAGGACGCTTTGCCTTTGGGCCATGGCTCCACTTGGCTACCGTGGTACGCCCCCAGGGCCCCAGCAAGCCCCTTCCAGTCCCTCCTGCTGACTCCACCTTCCCCACAGGTCCTCTCCCTGGGCTTGTTTTAGCCACAGACGTTCCCTGCTGGGGTCTTCTTGTCCTGCCAGGTGGTCCCCTTGGGTGAGCCTTGAAACAGCACCGGGCCAGCTCTCCAGTCCATGTGCCCCAGCTCTGGTGCATAAATAATGCCTCCTTTCTCTCAACAAATTCCAGATGTCTAAGCTTATCCTAATACATCAGCCTCTATCCTGCTGACCTTCACCTTCTGAGGCATGACACGTGAACTGGCCCTCTGGTCCCCAGACTGTGGGGATCTGTATCAGGCTCCTTGAGTAGGCCCTCCATGCTTGGAGGAAGGGAGATTATACCTCTTTTCTCTCCTCCATTGGAGGAGGTAAAAATAGAGGCGGACTTCACAGCCACGGCTCTCTCCAAATATCTGCATACACGCTCTCTCCCAAATCCTTTCTTCCCTCTCCCTGACCTAAGGGAGGAGGGTCTGGAGCCGTGGTTCCCAACCGCTGCCTCCTGGGCTCTGCTTTTGGGTCTGGCCTCTCACATTTGTACACAGGGTTGGTTGTGGCCTCTGTCAAACTTCAATTTTAATAACCCATAAGAATGGTTGTTTTTGCATTTTAACTAACTGGAATTTAAATAAAAAAGACACAAAAAAATTTCCAAATCTAAGAAAAAAAGAAAGAAACAAAACCCATGACGTAGATTTTAATCATTTAAATTTCTTTTAATTTTTTTTAACATTTATTGATTTTTGAGAGACAGAGACAGGGAGCGAGCAAGGGAGAGGCAGAGAGAGAGAGGGAGACACAGAATCTAACGCAGGCTCCAGGCTCCAAGCTTTCCGCACAGAGCCTGATGCGGGGCTTGAATTCATGAACTGTGAGATTATGACCTGGGCCGAAGTTGGATGCCTAACAGACTGAGCCACCCAGGTGCCTATGAATCATTTTAAACAGGGGCACCTGGCTGGCTCATTTGGAAAAACATGCAACTCTTGATCTCAAGGTCATGACTTTGAGCCCCACACGAGGCATAGAGATTACTTAAATAAATGAGACTTTAAAAAAATAAATCATTTTAAACAATTCATGATAAAAATGAGGGAATTTGTTTTACGTGTGATAATTGATTGTTATGATCAAAGATCCATAATGTCAATTATATGAAGAGTTTTCTTGAAAGAATCCTGTGTTGCTGTTAAGAAAAATGGTTGTTTTCACCTTTAGACCATGAGCTCTCCCACTCCAAATTAAGTGTGTCATGTTTCCCTTAGTCTGTATTTTTGCAGCATTAGGACATTATAACTGAAGGATTACTTGAATTTTTTTGGTTTTTCCCTTTCAGGTAAGTCCCAGGAGGACAGACCCTCTCCCTTCCTTGCTGCCATGGCTCAAGTGCCAGGGTTATGTCCTCCTTACTTGGGGCTTCATGCTGAGTCATGGATGGATGGTGGATGGAGGGATGAGTCATGGATGGAAGGCGGATGGAGGGATGGGTCGGTGGATGGATGGCAGATGGAGGGGCGAGCATGAACAACAATACTTTCCCATCATTCCAAGACCTCATTGAAAGAACCCTTTCCCTCTCACCTCCCTCTGTTTCAGAGCTTCACCTGGGCACACATTCTCCAGTATTGATTGCTTTGCTTTAGAGCAGTTCAGGTCGATATTGTTAAAGTTTAAAGCACAATAAAAGTCATGACTCCTGACAATGAATGTTCTTGTTTATCTTCCTTGAAGTAAATGTACTTCATCTCGGCTTGCTGAAATGTGTTGCTGGCCGACCCATATTTTTCTGGACGGGCACCAACGACACTTAATAAATCTCTGTTGATTGTGCAACTGAATATACCAGGCACTGTGCTTGGCATTTTGTAAATATTATTTTATAAATCCTCAGAACAATCTTTGGAGTAGTTCTGTTCCTATTTTCAAAGGAGGAAACGGAATCTCAGAGTTTATAAATGAGCAGAGTCAAGGAGTTGGGTGTTTCGGAGTTATTGCTGTGGCTTGGTCGTTAATTTTATTTCCTCAGGCAGATAACTTGACTTCTATTTTTATGACCTTTTTTTGTAATGGTCAGATGATAAGGAAATGACTTTATTAAATTAAAAAGGTCACTGAGTTAATAGCTTTATACTTTTTACAAAACTAATAGTACGTATATTTTAATTCCACCTTCAACAAATATCTACCAAGCAGCTACCGAACCTGCTCTCCAGGTTTTAGGTCTGTTTGAGCAGAAAGAACCTAGTGTGCACGGAGCGCTTAGTCTAGTACAGGAGGTGGTCATTTGCACTCTAGCTAATGTCACGATGCTCAGAGAGGTACAGTGTGTAATGAGAGCCCGTAATCACACATTTGACCCTACGAGGGAGATCAGAGAACACCTCTGGGGAAAGAGACGCCTGAACTGAGGGCTGGTGAGTGAGCAGGGGTCAGCTGGGTCCTCAGAGAAGGGAGGTGCCAAGTGGGTGGAGGGAACAGAATGGGTGCAGGTGATATGCTGACGAGGAGGCAATGGCCGGCCAGTGTGGCTGCAGAGAAGTGGGGCACGGGAGCCAAGGGTGAGGAGAGGATGGACGGGTGGGAAGGTCAAATGGGCTCCGAGGACTCCATTGGAATATTTTCCTTCATCCTAAGAGGTGTGGAAAGCTTTGGAAGCGTTCTGATCAGGGGAACAGCTTTGTCCTATTTGCACGTTGGAAACATTCTTCTCTGGAGATATGGTGGGGGGTCATTGTGCATGAGGGGCAGGTGGCACTGAACGAACCCCCTCGTGGTCCAGGTGAGGTCAGGGGTAGCAAGTGGGCAAGTCCATCGGTGGCTGAGACAGAGCAAAGCCAGAGCGTCGGCCGGGGGCTTACATCTGGGAGGTGACGGAGGTTACGTTGAAGGTGGCTCTCCTTTTCCTGGCTTCCATGCGAAGCCGGATCATAGAACCACTTACCAAAGTAAGGAACCTTGGAAGAGAAACTAGCTTTTTAGCTTTGTTTTTTTTTTTTTTTCTTTTTCTTTTCTTTCCTAGTGGTGATATGGAAAAGTTACTTTTCAACAGGTTACAAATGTGCGGTACCTTCGAAAATCCAAGGGGAAGATTTCAGTAATCAACTGGACGGACAGGTCCTGAACTGAGAGGACGAGTCTGGGTTAGGGACGTAAGTTCTGTTGAGTGGCCATGTGCTACATTCCATTTTATGTAGCAGACTCGGAATCCACAAACAGGCAGATTTATTGCTGGCATAGGGCTTACATCCTGGTTGCACGGAAATGAGTGCTGTGGAGTAAAATAAACCACTGGAAGGGAAGAGGGAAGCACCACCGGGGTGTGGAGGGACCGTGACCTTCAGAGAGGTGACTCCCAAAGGGAGTCAGAGAAACGCTACCAGAGTCAAGAATAAAACGAGTGGAGCCTTATTTCTCAGAGGCCGAGGGAAGAACATCTTTCCAGGAGGAGGAATTGGCCGACATTGTGGGCCCCTGCTGAGAATCGAGCATGATGTGGGCTAAAACTGTCCCTAAAATCTGAGCAGTGCATAGGGTGCTCCCTTGGTGGTGATAAGGGACCAGAAAGAAACCAGGTGGGGCTTTTTTGTGGGGAGGGGGGAGTTTTGAAGAGTGCGTGGGGCAAGGAAGAAATCGGGGCTGTCAGTAGGTATTCTCTGGGGAAGTTCATTGCTATGGTAAGGAGAGAGTCAGGGTAGCAGCTGGAGGGGCTTCGAGTTCTGAGTTTTGTATGCCCTTTATTTCTGACGAGGGAAGGTTGACTGCATTTCGAATCCATTTGGAAGGAGCTAGTTGAGGAGAAGCTGAATATGTAACATGAAGAAGAGAAAATAATCGAAACGGCCATTAAACGTTTACTTTTCCTCCAGCCCCATGCTACATGCTATGGCTGCCGAGGTGAACCGCAGCACGACTGAGTCCCAAGAAACTCACCCAGACGTGTAGACCGGCAGAGCCAAGACGTTGGGTGGCCCCGAGGAGTGTGGAGCGGTGTGTATGGTAGCCCCGCGTTGGGTGGGGCTGGCCGCCCCGGGGCGTCCAGCCGCCCCCGTCCCCTGACCCCGACGGCTTACCCTGACTGACGGATGGTGGCTGTGGTGCATTAAACAGCAAGCTTTGCAGGATTGCCTCTGCGCCAGGGTGGAGCTGTGAAGACAAATGAGCATGACTTAACGGGCCATCTGGTAATTGAATCTAAAGCTGCAATAATTGATTCCGAGGACGTAGGCCTAGGCGTGCATTGATTTCGAAGCCAACTGGCTAAGCGTTGGCTGACACCCAGGCAGGTGCTGCTGTGACTTTCAGAAGCTGGTTATAGAGTTTGCTGAGACACAAAGGCTTTGAGAGATCCTTGGGAAGAGTCCTTCTGGGCCCCGGCGAGCATCCAGGCAGGGCCAGGGAGGGCCAGGAGGCAGGGTCCTGGGAGGGGAGGCTGGATTCTGGATTCTGCTGTTTATTCTACTCTTGGGCTGGATACTCCATCTCCCAAAGCCTCCCAGTTCTTATCTGGTAAATGGGTTTATAGATGTGTGTGATTTTCTTTGTGCTGCCAGCCCCCATGTCGGATGTGTGGATTCTCAGACTTAGGACGGTGGCTCAGGGATGAAAAACGAAAAGCTGTCTTTCCTAGTGACGACTCAGCCTTCCTTTCGGGGTAACCCTACCCTTATTTTTGCTGGACTCCTGCTGAGCATTTAGTTTATTCAAGTACTCACCTCGGTCACCGGGAAGACCCAAATGACTGGCTTATCGTCTATGCCTTCACATACCTTGTAAGGATAGAGAAGCTGGGAGTATGCGGGTTGGTGGAAGGTGATGCCAAGATGAACGACTGGAAAGTCGACCACGTGGCACAACAAAAGTATAAGGACACTTATAGTGGAAGAGATGTGGCATTTTTGGTAACAATGACTATGCCAGTCATTGTCTTATCACCACTATGACCCTGTAGAAGAAGAGGGTCTCACGATTAGCTTACACATGAAGAACATTAGGCTCAGAAGGGTTAACTAACTTACAGGTGAATGGAGAGTCTGAACTTGAATACAGGTCAGATTTCAGAGCCTGTGCTGTTTGCAGCTACACTGACCGGGAACATCTCCATAAAGAGGTGACGTTTGAAAAGTCATCGAGACACAGGCAGGATTCTGAGGTGAAGATGAGTCTATCGATTCATCAAAAAATACTAATTGTGTGGATTTTATGCCAAGCACCTTGCTAGAAGCCAAGAGCACAGTGGTGAATGATGTACTCTGCAAGCTTAGAGCCACCTTTGGTCTGGTGACAGACGCAGTGAACTATATCGCTACACAACAGGTGTTCTTGGCAAGCAGGTGCAAAATGTTCTGGGGACAGAGGAGGGGTGATTATCCTTGCTGGGGCACTGAGGGACGAACTCCCGATGAAGGGGCAACACAAGCAGAATCTTGATGGATGAGAAGCAGAAAGCTTAGTGGGGAAAAATGTCAGAGGAAAAAGTCTATTCAAAGAGTGCATACAGATTGCCCCCTTGGTGCAGGTGCTCTGCTAGACCCTCTGAGAATTATCAGTAAACAAACGGGGCTAATTGGAAAGAACTTGTGTTTGGCATGGTGGAGGTTCCTAGAAGGTAATACCTCCTGACCGAAAAGAATAATTAAGAACGCGATCAGAACCTTGAACAATAGTGTTCATTGATCGTGAACCGTAGACACCCATTTCTTCCATCTCCTGGCTTGATGCTCATGACAACTCTGTAATTAGAGATCATACTTCCATTTTATGGAAAGCAAATTGATTAAAAGGGCATCATGGCCTTGTACTAAGGAAAAACGTAGACCCTCACCCAAGCCCTTCAGTGCCCACACCCCGCCATGTCCCAGTGGCCTAAAGAAGCTCTGGAATGTTCCTTGCAGCTTCTTGACATATCTGTATAATTGACCAAAGGTACTGTATTGATCACCTCTGATGGGTCAGAAGTGCAAGATTCAACAGGTGATGCTACTGAGCAAATTGTAACATTTATTCAAAGAAACACAATGAGAGTGGTCCCTTGTTAAGAACAAGGGTTATCTTGAGTCTAAGTCCTACTCGGGCCCTGGATTCTGAATATTTCTGGTGCGTGGTGTGTGTGTGTGTGTGTGTGTGTGTGTGTGTGTGTGTGTGTGTGTATTGGGGGAAGTGGATAGAAGGGTAGCATCTTCTGTGTGCTAAGTGGTGTTGAGGAGTAAATGCATGGGGTTCCCAGGTGAGGACATTCACTCTAGGCTGCAGCAGTCAGAGAAAGCTTGCTCACAGTGAGAGCCTTAGAAATAGGCCAGTGAGATGGGGAGGAATCAGCTCCTGCACCAGGACCTCAAGCTCTAGTTCCTGAAGTGTCTGTGTCAAATAAGCAGGTGGCTGTTCTAACTCCAGCTGCACCTGAGACTGTCCCAGCTGTGGGCTGGAGCTAGGGGCCAGGTGCAGAAGTGCAGAGGAGGGAGTATCCCAGAGCTGGGTCAGGGTAGCAACCCCTTCTGTCCTGCGTTTGCTGTGGGTGGAGTTGAAGGTCAGTTTCCAGGCTCAGCCGGGGCCAGGTCTGAGTCAGGGTGACCCATCGGAATCCAGTTGTGCAGGACTCTAAGGGAGAGCCTGGGGACATTGAGAGATGGAGGAGGTTTGAGTTGGAGAGGGGAGCATTGGCCCTGGAATAATTCCCAAGTTCACGTGCAGACGGATGGTCCTTCTGTGGCATTTGGCACGGATGTACAGCAGCAGGAGAAGGAGCTGTTGGAGGGGAGGAGGGTGTGCAGGAGCCTCCATGTCCCAGAGGACCAGCTGAGGCCACCCAGGCCACCCTGGGGTTTAGAGGGAGGGGCGTGGGGTGAAAGATTTGGAGCTGAGCACACGAACCCTGGCCACAAGGGCAGGTCTCAGCAAGGAAGGCTGGGCTGACCTGCGTGTGCCGTGAACATGCCTAGTTCATTGGAACCGGGGGCAGCGTTCGGCCAGTGCCTCTGGTGTGTGCAGTTGTCATAGTAGCCATTGCCCTAAACTTTCTGAGTGCCCCCCCGCATTGGCTAGTTGGCCTGGCCCCTCCCCCAGATGCTCATATTCCCTGTGATCCTTAAATCAACGAGTTATGCCTGGCACAGCACATGGCCTGCAGGACCCTGCTCATCACTCTGCCTGGCATTATTCTGATTGGCAGGTGCCTGCACTAACCAGTTTGGGATATCCTGTCCCCTTTCCCAAGTACAGGTATGGCCCAGGTGTATGCCCTAAGGAACAGGACGGAGGAGTCCAATAGGGGAAAGGTGAGGCATAGGAGGGCAGGGTCCAGGTGAGAATGTCCTGTGATTGAAAAGAACTTCCTGGCTTGGGGAGGGGAAGGGTTGGATGTAGCCCTTGGAGCGAGAAGAGGGCTGAGGCTGCTGGTCTTTCTGGACTGGTGAGTCCTGGCGCAGCCCTGGGCAGTGGGGCTAGCCCTCCCTCCAGAGGGACGTTCTGTTTCTGTGGAAGGAAAGACAGTGACCACCTGTTCTCACCTGCTGGGCGCTGACTGTGGGCACTCCCTGCCATTGTAGGAGCAAGTCACGACTGTCCCCCACATCCTGTGGTTTCCCAGTCAGGCCACGGTCACCGTGGGCCGGAGAGTGGCTCTGTGTTCCTCGGAACGTATTGGGGACTGTGACTGGGCCTGGGCGTGGCCGCTGCTGCTCCCACAAATATTTGATTAGCTGCAATCACTGCTTTTCTTGGTTCTCCTTGCTTGGGAAGCATATGGCTGAAGCAGATGGCCCTGGAAAGTCTGAACCACATAAACAGGGCTCTTCGCCTCCCGTTTGCTGTCTCCTAATGACTTACCAGCACAATAGGTTTCAGGATTAGGAGACAAAGCCTTACACCCCAGAAAACCCCATAGTGTGCCCCTTTAGGCACATTTAGTGCCTGCTGTTTGCCGGGGAGCGTAGATCGGTGTGGGTGCTGGCCCATCGTGAGGACGTAGCAGGAGACAGCCAGCCTCATGAGCTACCTCTCGAGCTGAGATCCAGCTCACTTCCGCAAATGTTTATTAAACACCGCTGCCAAATTCTCAGGGATTAGGTCACTTGGAGCTTTGGGCAGCCAGACATTCTATAAATATTTGTCCGGCCCGGACAACCGCCCAGAACACCGGCCCTGTGCTAAGCCCTCACCTTACTGCAGCGTCCACACTGATGATTTAGGCCCGGCGATAACATCGTAGAGAATTTAGATTTTATTCTAAGTGCCATCAGGGGTGATGACGTCCGGTTTATATCTCATATGAATAGATGCGAGAGTGGAAACAATAAAAGCATGTTTCAACATTGAGAGAAAATCCTGAAAGGACACGGAAAGGATTCAATTAATCAGAACCACATTTTGAATGTGAATTTGCAGGATTCGCAGATGATTGATCAGGGGGTGAGGGGGAAGAGGAATCAGAGATGGCCAGGAGGCATGGTACAACTATGGGTAAGAGACGGCAGGAGAAACACATTTGGGAAACAAAATCAGAGGTCCTGTCTTGGATGCGTGAGTTTATGGTGCATATCCAACATCAAAGGAGTAATGTCTCGGGGCTGAGGGATCGCGCGCACCCACGCGGGAGAGAGATGGGACTCTTGTCACACATTTGAGAGCTCTTAGCTTCTAAGTGGTGTATAAAGTGCTGGAAGTGGCTAGGGTCCCCTGCGGAGACCGTGGGAGGAGAGAAGAGCTCATAGGAGAGAAAAGACGTGGGTCCAACACCCTGATGGAAGTCTACAGTGCAGAGAGGTGGGAGGTGCAGGAGGAGACACCCCATGGGATCGAGGCAGAAGCAAGGTGGCCAGGAATAAGGAGCCATCTCGCTGCCCCCTGGAGTCATATTGTTATTGTCACTTTTGCTCAGAATTGAGGCGGAGGGAGTTAAATCTCACCCCACATCTCCCAGCTGGAAAGCAAGGAGATTCTGCGTGCTTCTCCGTCCTTGCAGGCAGTGCCCCTGCCCTGGTCAAGACAGCTCTTGACAGCTCCCCAGAGCTGGAGGGCAGCTGAGGCTTCCCCTTGCATTTTCCCTGAGAGTTTTCTAGTAGCCAGTAGAATTCTGCTGTGAGTATTTTTTTTTAAGTTTATTTATTGATTTATTGTGTGTGTGTGTGTGTGTGTGTGTGTGAGAGAGAGAGAGAGAGAGAGAGAGAGAGAGAGAGAGAGAGAGAGATTGAAGCTCAGTGCAGGGCTCGAACTCATGAACTGTGAGATCATGACCTGAGCTGAAACCAAGAGTCAGATGCTTAACTGAGTCAGCCCGGAGCCCCTGTTGTGAGTACTTTTTAATAGTCACATCAGCTACACACTCCTGTCCACGTGGCAGTACACGCATGGCTGTTTCTCTGAGCACCTGTTACAGGTTAGTCCCTATAGCAGGTGCTGTCACAGGTTGTCTTGCTCCACCCTGGCAACCCTCGAACAGGAATGCTCTCTCCCATCCCCATTTCACAGGGGAGGAAACTGAGGCTCAGACCCGGGTAAGTTCCTTGTTCACAGGAACACAGCGTACAAGTGGAGACCCCAGGGCAAATCCGTGGCTTTTCACTCAAATCTGTGTCTTCTCCTTGCAAAAGCAGGAGGCCATGTACTGTACTCTGCAATTGAAATGCAAATGGAAACACCTGAGTTGGCCGGGTGGTTAGGTCCCGTCTAAAGGGGGCCGGGTGGGTGAGCCGTCGGGTCACTGGAGTCTGTTAGAGGCGACGCGCTGGCCTTTCACATTTGAGATGAGATAGCAGTGCACGTTATGGGCTGACAGAATAGGTGTCGAGTGCTGGCCTGGCTGCGCCCCCTCTGACAGGTGGGTTGCAGTGGTGACAAGTAATTAAGCCCGCTCGGTGTAGACGGGAGAGGGCTCGCTGCTAAATTGCACCTGCAGCCATGTTCCTTTTCAGTGGGTTCAATGATGGTTTTTCTGCGTGCTTTGGATTAGTTTCTGTAAGCAGGAATTTCTGCGAGGCCACGGTATCTCTGTGTAACTTGAGTCTTCGTGCGGAGGAGGCTGAGTGCCGGGACTGCTGGGATTCAGAAACTGGGGAGTGTCGCCTCCTTCACCCTGCACTCACTAATGATGGAGTCACGGGTTGAGTCCTTGTGTACCCGAGTGACCACAGTACGCATAGCCCACGGTTACATCATTCCAGGACCTCGGCTGCTATTCTGTAAGCCGCAAGTGATGGAGTAGTGTGAGTCCAGCGAGGAGAGAACAAAGTTGGGAAACGTCGGACTGAATACTGAAGACTATTCCTTGTCGTTGTTGTGCTATCACCAGTGACTGGCATTATGTCTAACATACCGCCTGTGTGGCTGTTGGGTTCCATAACACATATGTGAGGAAACAAGCTTAGGGATGAATGGGTGCAAAAAAGTACAAGATGTGGCATCCCCGATGTACTACCTTTGACGCTGAGGACGTAACTTAACCTCTGTGGTCCTGAGCTGCTTCATGAAGATACAGCGAAGACTCTCATACCCAAGGTCAAGTGAGACAAGGGATCTGAAGTACCTAGAACTCAGACCAATCCCAGGCTAGCTTCTGTTGCAGTGGGTGATCAGTTTTGCATGTAGTACACCTTACAGAGAAGAGACATTTGCAAGTCACGCGGTTAATACATAATGATGTCTAGACTGCAAACCAGGGCTTGCCACCTCAACCCAAACTGGTTAGGTGGGCCATACAAGATGATGCAAATGAGGCAATGTGTCTGGAGAGATGAGAAACTCATTCAGACAAGGAGGTGTCTGTGGAGATGAGCAGCTCAGGGATTACCCGTTCCCTATCCACGGACAGCTGTGCGGGACAGATACACCCCACGGGGAGCTCTGATCGTTCAGTTCCAAATTCCAGTGTCTTGCACAGGACCTGACATGTAGCAGGTGATTAATAAGGAGTTAATGAATAAATGAATATGTTTTATAGTATAGAAAAAAAACCTCACAGAAACATTCACCTGGGATTATGGATAAGGCATAAACTCATATCCTTGTTCATTAAAGCACATTATTTTCAATATTCCAGGGACATCATATTTTAGGTAGAAAGCAAGAAAAATGTCTGTTAGGGGAGTTTAGATGGATGGTGCAGTCGGTTAAGCATCCGACTCTGGATTCAGCTCAGGTCATGATGTCACAGTTCATGAAATCGAGCCCTACTTTGGGCTCTGTGCTGACAGCATGGAGCCTGCTTGGGATTCTGTCTCTTTCTCTCTTTGCCCCTCCCCTGCTGTCTCTTTCTCTCTCAAATAAATAAACATGGTGTTGTAGGTAAGCGATGAATCATGGGAATCTACCCCCCAAACTAAGAGCACACTGTATACGCTGCGGTTAGCCAACCTGACAATAAATTATATTAAAAAATCAATAAAATAAAACAAAAAAATGTTTTTAGTTTTTTCAAATAGATATACAAATGACAATATGATGTGCTTCAAAAATTGAAGGTACAAGTCCGTTCACATCTCTGCAGATATCTCACCAAAGTGCTTTTTTTATCTAAGTGCCCTGTTAGCAAAATGCTAACCTGCTTCCCTCATCTCACGGGGGCTGAGAAGACCTGGGCTTATAAAATGAAGTGGGATCCTTTTTAAGAAAATTTTTTTAAATGTTTATTTATTTTTTGAGAGAGACAGACAGAGAGTAATCAGGGGAGGGGCAGAGAGAGAGGCAGACCCAGGCTCCAAGCTGACAACACAGAGCCCAATTGTGGGGCACAAACTCATGAGCTGTGAGATCATGACCTGAGCCGAAGTCAGACACTTAACCGACCGAGCCTCCCACGCACCCCAAAATGGGCTCCTTTTTTGAAAGCCAGGTTGGAAAGAACTGGGTCTTATCCTTCTCAGGCTACTAGGGCTTTTCATGGCCAAATGGATGTTCTGTTGAAGGTGGTTCTTTAGAACTCCAAGAAGCTCGTGGCCTCAACCATTAGCTTGCTTGTTCAACCATCTGCATAGGACTTGGGGGCCCTGCCTCAGGACTTCAGGTTATTACTTTTCAGGTGACATTTATATGTTCAGTCATTGCTATTCAAAGCACAACCTTTGTGCCAGGTTGGATGGATGCACAGAACTTTCCGGCTCGTGATATAACCAAACCAGCCTTCTACTTGTGAACCCTTGAGCCATTGTGAACATCCAGAGCCATCATCCTGGGCTCCCGCTTTCCTCAAGCTACTTTTATTTCCAGGAAACAGTATTCCTTGCCTTATCCATACAGGATGTTGACACCTCTTTGGTTGGGGCAAGTCTGTCCTAATCTGGTGGGTCTCCCCACTTCCATACTTCAGAAAAAGTCATCAACACCTTGGCTGTTTGCTCCCAGGGGATTCTTCTCTCCCTGTGTGGATTGTTTTATTTGGGGATAGAGTCTCCAAGAAAAGAAGCAGCTTTGATGGAGTCACAGAAGGTCATGTCCTACCTCTCTAACTTGGCAATGAGTGTTCCCCGGCCCTAGCAGCCATAAAACACTTAGACGATATGGGACTTTGCTCTGGTCATTCTCTAGAGAAACAGTGAACACCTGCTTCAAGGTGTTTTTCTTTTCTGCCTATTCTTTGAAACTGGTAGGAAAAAAAAATAATAACGTTTGGCTTCAAGGTAACCTTCTGTCCTTCCTGTTCCTGGAAATAGCCAGAAAATCACCTAGCATAAAGATCATCATCATTATCATCTTTATCTTACTAGGGAGTCTGGCTGGGTTTGGGGAATTTTATAGTTAAACATACCCCTTTATTTCTCATCTCTTCTGAGTCTTAGATTCACTATGGAAATCAGGCAGGGCATGATTCTTGCCTTATTTGCACTCCGATTTCATGGCCCGCCCAAGGCCAATGGTGAGAAAATGGTGGGGCAAGTTTAGAAAGCAAGTCTGCCTTACTGCGGATGTCCCGTTCTTTAGAACGGGATAAGAAAGCTGAGGTCTTGACTCTGAGTCGCTCTTACTCCACCTGTTAGAGGATTCTCACGTGTGAATATGGCCTGGGTTTGAAGACATTCGCTGGTAGCTTCTCAGCATCTTCATCTGCCAACAGCCCAAGCCTCCCCTGGCTGTCCTCAGGCCTGGAGGGTTGGAAGAGAATCTCCCGGAGTTTTGACCATTTAGCACACACTTGGTTCTCTGGGCGGCTCTGCTGTGCAGGCAGAACCATGGCCATGTTCTTGGAATTGGGGTGGGGCTCCTTGCACAAGTAAATGTGCCACCAGAGGGCTGCAGGCCTGGATTCTGGGGCACCGGGTACACATGTGATGAACAGCACCTATACTCTGTAATCTGCACTCACGGAGGCCCTGGGGCGGACGGGGGCGCCCAGCAGAGGTAAGGTCATCATTCGAGCTATAGATATTCGGAGACACTGCCGAAATGCAGATTGTTGATATCACTCATTTTTGTGGGGGAAAAGCCCCATGAGAAACTAAAAGTCTTTTTACTCTGGCCTTCTGGCCTGAAACTCCAGATTGAGCTGTTTGAAACTCATCCCTTGAACAGTGGGCGCCATTAAGGAGTTCCTCTGCCTCTGCGCTATTCTCTTTTCCCTGCTCTTCTCCTCTCCTTTTCCTTTCCATTCCTTTTTCTTCCTCCTCCTACCTTCTTTCCTTTGCCTATTTCCACTTCCTTATTTCCTTTTTTTTTTTTTTAAGCACACTCCACGCTCAGTGCAGAGAGCCTGACATGGGACTTGAACTCACGACCCTGAGATCAAGACCAGAGCTGAGATCAAGAGACGGACGCTCAATCTTCTGAGCCACCCAGGCGTCTACCTTGTTTCCTCTTGAAGTTCTAACTGTCCTTTCAGATCTTATGCATGGTACCGACACTGCCACGCACAACAGCAGGCAGATATTTGGGGAGACCTAATCTCCGCCTTCTCACTGGGTCACTTGAGTAGAATCTGCTCACCTGACAAGTAAAAACATTCTAAAGAGAGATGTGGCTCTTTACTCCCCAGCCAGGAGAGGGCAGCCTCCCAAAGTATCCCAGGGTCTTTGAGGGTGGAGAGAACACACATTTTCTTCATCTCTGGGCGGCCAGTGCCTGGGATCTCTGGGTGAGTAGAAGGAGGGGGAGCTGGAACAAGAACCTTCCGTCTGCCCACGGGGGCTGCATAAAACAAGCTGGAGAGCCAGTCCTAGAAATTCTAGGAAGAGGCCTTGCGGAGGAGAAGAAAGTAGCATTTCCTTCAGAGTGCAGGAGGAGGGAGCCAAGATGATGGGTAAGGTGTCCAAGTGTGGGTTGTCCTTACTGAGGGGAGGAGGCAAGCACCGTATCACTGGTGCCCACAATCCCAAACGGTGTCCGTGATCGGTGAGCCTTCCCTTGCAAGGAGACACCTGTTGATGTCCTACTTGATAGTAACGAGAAGATGACACAGGAAGTCCCATCAGGCATAAGAAATGCCTCATCCTGGGCTTAATGGGGCCGTTTGGGATTTGGTGACCTCTAGATACCATTGAGTCTTGTGGTCTAGATTGACAGTCTGCTCAAAAATCAGAGAAGTTTAATTTCTCATAGAAATGTGACCAGTGGAATTGTCTTCGACAGAAAGCGCCCAGACCTTTCTCTGAGCACAAAGCGTCATCTTACTGCATATTGCACACCGAGTATGTGCCTGGTCTTAGGATCTTGATTTATTTTATGCTCTTTATGTCTATATGGATCCCAGGTCAGGGTGGATATGCCCGTTTTTCACATGGAAAGCTGCTGTTACAAGGGGTGATGTCACCTGCCCAAGAAGGCTGGGTGATTGAACTGTTTTGCTGGCTGTCCCTCCTGGTACTGGACGCCTCAGTGCTGCTCTGACCTTCAGAGTCTTTACCCCATCCATCCTCTGCCGTGCTGTCGGGCTGGCTGATAGATCAACTAGGCCTTGACAGTGATAGAGAAAGGGCTGGTGTAGCAAATAAAAACAGAAAGGCATTTGCACACAAGGATCACTTCTATTTAAAGGCCGCATCAATTTGAATCCAACGGGTCTAAATAGGGCTGCATTAGCCCAGTAATTTTATTTCCTTCATGACGAAGTGCAAATTAGAGCAGGCACATCTGAGCAGTCTTGGTAATGACCTGGGGTTTTACGTGTTTTTGTTCCTTCCTCTGAAGCTACAAGACAGGTCTTGGTTTGTGTGTCACTGTGCCCTGGTGGGGGCGGGCAGTGACCCTTTGTCCCTGTTTCCAGAAGACTCTTCAGGCCATCTGAGGACAATGCACAAGGCAGTTGAGCTGTTTTTCTCTGCTGATTGCACTGATTTTCTTCTTATCTTCTGGGCTCTCTTTCCAAACATGCTATTTATTTTTTTCTGTAGTGATTTATAGAGGACCTGCCTTTGGCTAGGAGACAGGTGCATTTTATTCATTCACCCGAGACTTCTTTCCTTGGTTGCTAAACAGATGGGTGTGAGGATAAATCCAAGCAATACCTCGTCACATGGCAGACACCAAGATGCCTGCCTCTTTTCCTTTGAGCCACGGTCTCTCCATCCGTAGTAAAATCTTCTCTAGCAAGTTCCTACGAGGATTAGGGAAGAGTAGCAAACGTGAAAGCTTGTTGGAAGCTATAAAGTGCCACGTGGTTTGTCATTATTATGAACAGGTAATCATTGCTTTGTTTGATGTAAATATTAGCGTTACTTATTTGAGAATATTTTGATATTGTCCCTGGTGTGCAGTTTATGTGTTAAGTGGTTCTGAGAAGTTCACCCACTTGCTTTCCATAACTCTGGCCGGTGCGTGCAGTAAAGTCTCCTGTCATCATCAGACAGGTGAGTCTTCCTGAACTTGAGTTTGATTTGCAGACAGTGCTTAGGAATTGGAGTTTCTTTGGAATGCTTTGGAAGACACAGAGTCAAACAAGTTCCTTTGAAACCTTGATGTCTAATACAATGAGGATTAGCACACGTACCTAAAACTCAAGACAGAGTGTTCTCCATATCATACATGATGTGAACAACATTTTCAGGAGGGAGATTCTAGGGGCACTGGGGAGTTCTTGGAGGAGGAAGAAGTTTCTGTCCGTATCTTCTCTGTTCTTCTCTTCCTCCCTGATTTCAGGAGAGGAGGATTACGGAAGGCTTCATAGAGGTGAGTAGGTGAGGAATTTAGCAGCCACTGATTTCCAGTCACGGAGCACTGCACGACGAGATCGTAGGGTTTGTAAGGGATTAGTCAGGTTCTTCTGAGATGCCAGCCCAGTTCACTCGACAGGAGTCCTTCTGTGATTTTAATCTTTGGACATGGCAATGCGTTTGGGGGCCATTACTTTCTTTGGGCTGGACTGACCCCTGAGGACCCTGCAGGTGTAGGACGGCACCGGAACTCACGGGCTCTTACTGGGATTTGTTTTGCAGACGGCAACAGCCTGCACTCCGCCTGCGCCCACGAGAACGCCGTGCACAGCCGGATCTTTCAGATCTTATACAGGAATGAAGAGGTGCCCATCAATGACGCCGTGATCTTCCGAGCTCATCTGCTCTTAGACGGAGAAAGGGTAAGTGGTAGAATCTGCCGCCAGCCACGAGGTGCTGTCCCCTCCTCCTGCCTTTTGTCGCCATTCCCAGGTGATGGTAAGTGACGGAGAAGCTATGGATTTGCCCTAAAGTCTGACAGGGATTCCTGGCTTTAGAGAACTCATGCATGTATTTGTTCTTTCCGGTACTCATTCTTTCACTCATGTACTTTCTCCATCCATGCCCCACACAGTTTCCATTAACCGACTTACTGAGGCTTTGATTCCTTCTTCCCTTGCCTGTTTGTTCATCTGTTTGGGCAGGCATTCTGTCACGGAGTCAGTCAGCAGGCACCGACTGTCTGTTCCGTGCAGGGCTCTGGGCAGGGCCCTTGGATGAGGGACAAAGCTGGAGAAAGTGGCAGGAACTCTGCCCTCGAGGACTTGGTAATCGAGTAGGAGAACAGGTATAGAAGCCAGCACCCTGGCAGGTGACGTGCACTCTGCTGGCTGTAGGCACAAATAAACGAAGGCGCCCCGAGGCTGGAGAGATGAGCTCTGTGGGAGGCATCGATGCTTCCACCAAGGGGCTGGCTTTGAGATGCACCAACTAAGAGTCCCTCAGACTAGGACAAATAGAAAGGGCACTCCATGCAGGGGCAACAGCATGAGGTGAAGCCCACTGACCTTGGGGGGTCTCAGTCCGTTTGTTGGAAGCTTGATTGTAAAATCTCTATTCTGGGACACCTGGGCAGCTCAGTCGGTTAAGCATCTGACTTCGGCTCGGGTCATGATCTTGTGATCTCACGAGATGGAGCTCCACATCAGGCTCTGTGCTGACAGCTCAGAGCCTGGAGCCTGTTTTGGATTCTCTGTCTCCCTCTCTCTCTGCCCCTCCCCTGCTCATGCTCTGTCTCTCTGTCTGTCTGTCTGTCTCTCTCTCTCTCTCTCAAAAATAAATAAACCTTAAAAAAAAAAAAAAAGAAAACTGTCTATTCCTCAGGTTAGCACGTTTCGAGGGAATATTCGTTCGAAGTCAGGCATTACGCGCACTTCCCCAGTCCCACCTCTGATTTCCATTGCCGCACTCCAGCTGCTCGTTTCCTGCTGGAATGCCTTTAACGATATGGAAGTATATTCCCCTTTTAGGAAGGTCCTTTGGCAGCAGGTCCCCCCACTCACATTCCCCACTTGGTGTGCAGAGCGCCTCCTGCTGGCCAGGTGCTCTCTTCCTCCTGTCAGGCCCTCCTTTCCATCCAAGTCCTTATGGTCCACGCAGTGACCAGGTTCCACTGTGTGGCTACAGGTGAAAAACTGTGGCTCGTGTTTTCTTCATCCATCCATCCATCCATCCATCCATCCATGCAAGATTTACTGAGTACCACCGATGAGCACCTATGAGGGGCTAATGATAAAATAGTGGCCAAGAAAATACCCCTGGTGTCTCGGGACTTATATTTTACTGGCAGATCAATACATTTCAGTGTAGTCAAATAAATAAGTCACGGACTTCCTATCCCTGAGCTTCCTGTGGCGACATGCTCAGCCCACTTGTGGTGAGATGCACTTGCAAGGGCAGGAAGGGGGGGCCTGGCACCCCGTTGGGGGTCCTGCAAAGCCATCACTGGTCCTAAAGTGGAGGAGGTCCAACTCCGGGAGACGACTTCTCTTCACGGTTGCCCAGCGCTCAGCTTCTGCACAGCCTCCACATGGGGTGGAGGTTACTCCCTGAGGACAAGGGACAGTCAGGAGAGGCCTCCCTGAAAAGCCTACATTGAGCTGGGGTCCACGTGCCGAGGAACCAGGCATGCCAGGAGCTCGGGAAGACAGCATCCCTGGAGGAGGGCACAGCAAGGGCAAAGGCCCTGAGGTAGCTTGTGTCCCAGCTAACGCCATTAAGGCCGAGATGCCTTGCTCAGTGAGTGGAGGGAAGGGGCAGGAGGTGAAGTTAGAGAGGTGGTGGGGGAGGGCAGCCTTAGCACTGTGGGCGACGGGAGGGAAGGGGGAAGTTATGCTTGGGTGACGGCGAGCCATTGATTTCGTCAGAAGGGCGCCGTGTTTGTCTTAGATTTTGTCCCCCGTCTTCCCATCTGTGAGCTTCTCCGGGGCCAGAGTCTCCTGTCTGTCTTTGCAACACCAGCGTCTGCCATGGGACTCTGTCCGAGTTGCCCAGCAGATGCGAGCAGGTGACTTGGTTGGTGTAGTGAACAAACTGAACTTGAAATTCCTCCTTTTAGGAGAGGCCTCCTTCCTTCCAAACAGGAATGAGTATCCCTAGTGTTGTCTAGCTTCCTTCCAAACAGGAATGAGTATCCCTAGTTAGCTGTCAGTGACCCTGGTCCCCTTCTTCCTTATGCCCTCACAGTGCCCACGAACACTTTATCTGTCATTGAAATCAAAAAGACCAAAACCACCCTCCACGAGCTGGGCGTGTCGTTTGACTACTGGGGCGTCTCCCCTCTGCCCTCCCCACCTGCTCTGGACCCCGGGGCTGACCGCATGCACCACTCAGCCGCATCCTCCTCTTTTGGGTTCTGTTTGGGTTCAGCTTGGCAGTGATTGGAGGAAGGGAGGGGAGTGGGGCCAGAGAGTACATTCCCTAGGCTCCCACTGGGCCAGAGAGGGCTGCTTGTCCACTGGCGTGCTGGGGCTAGCTGTTGTTCTGGGGCTAGCTCGTGTGCTGGGGCTAGCTTGAGTGACCCAAAGGTACACATGCTTTGCCAGCTCCCCATTCACCCACTCAGTGATGTCACATTGGTGGCCAGCAATCAGTTGTGGTGGAAAGATTTATACCAGAGAACTCGGCAATGCTGCCCATCGGGGTTTTTAGTTTTCCTTCTGAGAATTGGTTGTGAAACATTTACCCAAGGTCTCAGCTCAGGTCAGGGGGCTCGCTCCATGGAGCTTTCCCTCCAGTTCTGATAACCACTCGCTCGGCCCACCTCTCTTGGTCCAGGGCATCAAGGACATCCTGCAGTGACCAGTCCTGACACACTGGCCATCATCCGTGGCTTTCCATAAACCCTCCCTGCACCCTTGTGAGTCATCTCTTTGCTGAACGGCATGGCTTCCTCATTTTGAGTATATCATCAGCTTCCTTCCTGGACCCAGTTTCGGAAGAGACCCCTGAGGTTGTTTTGAGTTTTCAGGAACCCCCAACTAGGCTGCGTGTTCACACTTCGCTCACCCAGGTTCTGGCGGGCGAACGTTACTGTATCTCTTGTCGACCATCATCCTTTGCTGTGTTGACCTCAAAGGCCTTCTGGGCAGAAGTTGCGTTGGGAGGCTGGGTTCGGACAATGTTCAGGTGTCTCAGTCATCTTTCATCTGAATTCCACCACTTGCTCCCACCCCAGCATTTGTGGGCTTTCCCAACACCAAGTTTAGCTCAGGTCAGGTTGTAACAAACCTCTGTTCTGAGGTTGAACAGGGAGTCTGTGTGGCTGTAATATATATCGCTTCCTTTTTATACCAAATCATTCATTGCTACAAGCTAATAATTTGTGTTGGAGTAATCCATACAGCAGCAAAGAATGCTACAGTTAATCATTGTATCCAGATCAGTGACAATTAAAATTAATTGGGTCTGTCCATGAACGTTTCATATCGAGAATGGTTCCATTAGCTCTTTTCCAGTGAGTGTCTGTCTGCTTTGGGCGACAAAGACACTGCTTATTGCCAGGGGTCCAGAGTTCACGTTCCGGCATGCGCACAGCCATCATTGTGAACAACAGACACTTATATGGTGGCTATGCATCAAGCATACCGTTGCGCATGCTATGAGAAATGCAGATGTGAAGGTGCCTTCCACCCTGGGAGGGCACGGGTCAGTGCAAGACATGGCCGTGGACAGAAGCAGTCACCGCTTAAGGCATAAGATGGGATGTTTGCATGACGGTTGCAAAGAGTGAGTGTCCAAGTAGGGTGGCTGTTTAATTTATATACACCGTGTAATCCCTCAGAGGATTTGGAAAGGCTGACAAAATGCATAGAACAGTAAAAGGAAAAACAACAATAACAACAGACGGAGCCAGAGTCAAGGAAAATCACAAAAAGGGGGCGGGGAAGCCTGGAAGCCTAAATGTAAATAGGGCTAAATGTAACAGACCGAAATGCATGAACGTGGCACTAGGCGTTGCTAATGGAAGCTCGCACATTCAGCACCAAGTTTCCCAGCAGCCAAAGCAAAAAGGATAGTTACTAACCACAAGATGCTTGGTGCCCTGAGCAGGATGAGGGGCAGATTACATCAAAAAGTCTTTGTCAACAAGGCTGCGTGTTTATAGGCTTAAAAAAGAAAAGCATTTCTCAAAGTGTGATTCCTTGTTGTACCCACATCACGGTCTCCTGGCATTACTTGTTCAAAATGCAGATTCTTGAGCCCATCACAGACCTAGTGAGTCAGGCAGAGGGTTTTCTTTTGAGGGGGCAGGGAGTTGATTAAAAGCATTGAATTGTTACGGAATGGATGGAATGAATTTCTGCAGGAGGCTGTGAACAGCTCTTGAGACCAAGGGTAGAGAGGGCAGGGGAAAAGCAGTGAAGTAGACCTCCCATCTGGGGAAGAAAGCATCATTTCCAGAAGGATGGTGCAGGGGCGAGAGTGGACGGGAGAGTTGAAGACACAGCAGTTAGCACCATGAAGGCCCTGCCGGACACCTTATGTTTACCTGTTGTGAAAGCGGGGGGCGCCCTCAGGAATCAGGAGGAGGAGAGTTGGGATTTGGAAAGGTCCATCTGGCAAAAGTACGGAAAGTCGGGCCCAAAGCCCCAGGACATGGAGGCAGTGCTAGGGTCCACGTGGGTGTTGGGGAGCACCACAGCAGAGGCGGCAACGGTGAGGATGTGTGGAAAGAGGGAGCTATGTTTCAGCCGAGGGCCTGTGGACCTGGGCTCAAGCGTGGGGGGTACAGCACATCGCATAGTCAAGAAAGTTCAGTGGGAGTTGACCGTAAGGTTTGGCCACAAAATGGGCTTGGGGTCCCTTGGCGGTCCAGGGTAGCTGGGAGAAGATCACTTTTGGGAAGTGATAGAAATGCAGGCTGAGTTATAGTAACAACCACAGGATCTTAACACTAATACCACCTTATATGTATTCGACGTGTGTTGTGTGGTGGGCGTTGCACTGAGTGCTTTGCTTGGAAGGTCTCAGCAGCCCATTGCTACGGTATTGTGGTATATTTTGCAACACTTGCTTTATGGAGGAGGACACAGCGATGTAGAGAGGTGATTTGTCCAAAGTCACCTACCAAAGTGGTAGAGTGGAGATTTGAACCCCGGCAGTTTGACCACAAAAGCCTGGGTTTCTGACCAGCATGTGGACCCACCATGTGGAGTTGGTGTAGGAAGGGTCCTCTGGTGGCCAGGTCCATAGGAATTTGGAAATAACAATAATAACTAATGTTTATAAGAATGGTCTTTGGAGACGCGCAAGTGGCTCGGTTGGTTGGTTTCGGCTCAAGTCATGGTCTCATGGTTCGTGGGATTGAGTCAGTTGCACTACAACATGAAGCTTGCTTGGGATTCTCTCTCTTCCTCTCTCTCTGCCCCTCCCCCCCACGCACACTGTCTCTCTCTCTCCCTCTCTTTCTCTCAAAAAATAATAATAAAAAAGAATGGTCTTGGCTCACATGTTGTGTTAAGCCCTTTGGGTGTATTTTCTTAGTCACACAATAGCAGTGCTCTCTAAGGAGGAAGTAATATTTAACCTCATCTACAGCTGAGAAAACCAGTTTAGAGGGGCTGATTGGTGCAGGCTACAGCCAAGAATTGCACACATGTAGCTCGATGTCCGAAGCTGCCTCCTCCCCCACTGGCTGTGATGCAGCTCAGGAGAGAAGCTAAGAATGGAGAAGAGTCAGCATCATGAGCGGAGTCGAAAGCAACCAGGGAGGGAAGGCATACCCACAACACAGAGGGGATCGCACAACAAGGCCAAAGAAGCTTTGGACCCTTGACTGAATCTGGGCTGTGGGACTCACCCGCCAGCTGACCTTGGGGAGGTTGAACTGGGAATTCACTCCTACATGGAGCCTCAATGTTCTCTTTTGTGAATGAGGGACAATAGTTTTGAATTCTCCGTTTTATCCACATTGGAGAAGACAGAATGGGCAGTCAGCTGCTGCATAGGAACTCTTCTGCGGATACTAGGCTACTGGTTTTATGTTCAGTGCTACACCACGCTGCTTCCTGCTGCTCAACAATGACTCTCTCTTTTCTTTCATGTTTATTTATTTTTAAGAGAGAGAGAGAGAGAGAGAGAGAGAGAGCGAGCAGGGGTGGGGCAGAGAGAGAGGGAGACACAGAATCTGAAGCAGGCTCCAGGCTCTGAGCTGTCAGCACCGAGCCCAGCGAGGGGCTGGAACTCATGAGCCCTGAGATCATGACCTGAGCCGAAGCCTGAGCCACCCAGACACCCCTAAACAATGACTCTTAAAGGGAGGTGATGTCTTAAACCAAGTGATATGCATCGATGGCTGGGCATGCGCGTGTGCACATACAGACGTGCACAGGTGTGTGCACCTTTCCACACATGCCCATGTACGAGGGTGTGTATTTTGAGGGAGGGGAAGGCAGCCAACTGCCAATGATTAATTGAATGGTTAGAGAAGCCAGTGACTTTATCCTGGAGCATCTTGGAATTCAAGATTTATTGAGACATCAGTAAACCCATAGCCAGGCTCAACCCTGGCCCGGGATTCCGCTCCTAGTTCCAAAGGAATTGCAGCAAGTTTAAAACTGGGGCTTACAGTGAGTTTTTCTTGCCAGCACGCTCGGGAGGAGGTTAGGCGGGTTTCCTTTGCCAGTCCCACTTCCGAGGAACAGGCGGCAGGAGGCTCAGCTGCCTGGGTTGTGTGTACGAAGCAAGGTTTGTGATTATGCAAAACAAAGCTAGCAGAGGAAGTTATTCATAGCACTTGGATCCAGCAAAATGTTAACTTTTAAATGCTTTTTTTTTCTCCAACACATTTTAAAACCCTGGGGACCTAAAGATAAATTCCATCCATATGTCTGTGCCTGAGTTCTGCTTAACCAGGAACGTGTTTCCAAAGATGCCTTTGGGTAAGAGATTTCCATCCCTGAAGGATGAGGACATTTTGCAAAGAAACAAAAACCAACAGGAGAGGGGGTGGAGAAGAGCTTTATTTATTCCTCAGGACACATGAATACTTTCTATGTGGCAGGCTCTATTCCTAGAGCTGGGGATCCAGAATGAATTGAGACTACTCTCTCCCTTAATGATGACTGATTGCTGTGGACACTGTGGGGGGGGGGGGATTTAGCCACAGGCCAGATGGGGATTGTCAGTGAACACCGTGAGCCTGATCCAAGTGAAGTCTGCAAATGCCAGGCCTGCATTGCCGGATCCAGGGATTTTTTTTTTTTTTAACAGAAGCTGGAAACTTGCAATAGAAATGTGAGGTTGCCTGATTTTTGAATGTTTGCAATTTGTAAGGTGCAACTTGCAGCTTGGCGAGGACTAGACAGAAACAATTTGGGTCCTGGGCTTCCTGGTTACGAACCGGAAACAATTACAATAGGAAGCACTGAATGCCAAGATAGAAATTAGATACCGGGGTTTTGTGGGTTACAGGGTAGAAGGGCTCCGTCCAGCCTGGGTGTGGGGAGGAACTCATGCCCTGCCCCAAGTGTGCAGTGCTCACCTAGGTTTCCCCGCTGAGCAGCGGCAGCAGAAGGATCTGGTGTTGAGCAGGCATCCTTCCTGAAGGTGGGATGGTGTTGGAAGTGGGAAAAGAGGAGCAGAGGGTACCATCTTTTAGATGTAGGTGAGAAGCCAACAGGTAGAACAAATAGATTCCTTTGATAATTGACGAAAATAGGAAAGTGAAGAATGAAAGCAGCTGTGGATAGGACAGGAAATGCCAACGTGTCTCGAAGTGTAAACGGTTGAATGAAATGAACCTCAAGCCAAAAATGAAAGCTCTGGGGGCGGCCAGGTGGGTCAGTCAGTTAAGTATCTGACTCTGGTCTTTGGCTCCATGAGTTCGAGCCCCACATCTGTCAGTGCGGAGCCTGCTTGGGATCCTCTCTGTCTCTCTCTCGAATAAGCTTAAGAAAAAAAAGAAATCTGCTTTCTTATGAAGCTGAGCCCTCTTGGGGGATGACCCCCACTTTCCTGGGTGTCAGCATCCCCCGCTTACACATGGACAGCAGTGCCCACCTGGCGAGGGTGCCCGAGGGCAGAGATGATGTCACCTCTAGCATTTTCCCATCGCTAGCCAAAGGGGGCTTCTTCCGGGCAAGTTCACAGCCCCCTTTCCCAGAGCAGGTGCTACAAACACTTCCCTCCTGCCGAAAAGGATTCCAGATCAAATCTGTTTGGGAAGTAAGGTGCTCAAAAGGCCTGTGCTATAGAAAACTTGCCTAACGTTTTTTTTTTTGCAAATTGACTTTTTCCCCCATTTGACTCCATAAATCCCTTCCTTCTGATTTCCTCATAATGCTCACAGATCTCCCCTCCAACCAGAGTTCTGTGGACTCTGCATGGGAATTCCGCTTTATGACTAAATGACATTAACGTTGCAGTGAGGTTCTTTTCCTAAACTTTGGGAATTAGGCCAGCTACATTTTTCATCTGGGCCAGGTATGACTGCTAAATCCCTTCCACTTTGTTTCTCTTGCAGGTGGAAGAGGCACTAAGTGAAGTCGATTTTCAGCTCAAGGTGGATCTCCACTTTACAGACAGTGAACAGCAGTGAGTGTCCCTGAAGTCTCCAAATCCTGGTTTCCTCCCTCCAACGCTTCCTCGTCCCTGGGGCACCTCCTGGCCTTGAACCTCAGAACATTTCCCAGATGCCTGGCTCCCAGCAGTGGGGCTGGGAGTGTCTACACGGTCACTGTCGACTGCGTGCCTTTCAGGCAGATAGCTCAAGTGCTGGGTGCACAGACAACTCCTGACTGCTTGCCTTTAGTATCTGGCACCTTCTCATACCTGACACCTCCATTCGTTTCCGGTGCGGTATTAATTAGGTCTTCAGATTGATGACCCTATGAGGCTGCAATCCTCAAGGCTCCTTCTGAATCGGAGGAGAGCCTGCCTGGATCCCACGTCTTTGTCCCAAATATCTGCTCCTGTGCTTCAACTCTTTGAAAATTGAAAACCCGTTGACTTGTAACGTGCCGGTTCAACGGGCAGGAGACAACGCTCCTCCTTCCTATAACTGCTTCCTCTCAGCCTGATCCATGGCATCCCCCTCCTGCTACTCTGGGCAGGCTGTCAGCTGTAGATTCCGTCAGGTCATAAATAAATGGTCCCTGTTTCAGGTATCAGGAAGGCCACTCGAGGGTATTACCAAAATTCTAACCTCTCATCCAGTTTATGACCTCTTCACTGCCCCCCTCCCCTGCCTGCTTCTGCCACCCCCCAGCTTCAGGCTTGTTGAGGTCAGGAAACTCCCAGGGCAGGAGCAGGGCGGTGGGAGGCCTCCTCTTTGTTCCTGCCTTCTTCCCTGCAGGGGCGTGTGGGTCTCACAAGGTCACGCTCAGTCAGGAGTTAAGGGATTACAGAGGAGCGGAGGTCATATAGGACAGGTTCAATTGCAGGCAAGGCTCAGTAGAGTTTGAATCACTGCGCGCTTTGCTCTTGGGGTATCCCTATGCATTCTTTGGGGATATAACCACTAATTAGGCAAGCTTGCTCACTCCCCCACTGTAGTTCTTTGTTGTAGATGCCTCCTGTGCCTGGGCCATTCACTCCTTGCTGGAAGCTCTTTTGGCATATTCTTCTTGAAAAAACCCATATCTGGTCCTTGGGAAATGAACAAAGGCACTTTAATCCCTCAGGGGTGGGGAACCCTCTCCCCCTGCAATCCTGCTCACTCTTTCTTTGGCCAATCCAGCCACCCTCAGCCTCTCCCCTGAGGACATATGCAAGATGATTCAGGTACCAGGACCTATGTTCCCCCAATTGTAGGGGACACAGGGCAAACACACTTGAAGATCCCTCTCACTAGGCTTATAGTTATGGGGCAGACACTCCTTTTCCCTCTGTTCTGTTAGCAGAATCGCAGAGAATTATCCTGACCACTCTTCACAAGCTAATCTGCACTTCTGGTCTCTACAACCTTTTCAGCAGAAGCATCACATCCTCCTATGGAAAATAGAAAACCAGGTGGCCAATGGTCTAATGCTGTCAGAACGACCTCCCAATCCCTTCAGAGTTCAGACGCCCTTTTGGAACTTTCTCCCCCTTCTCAAGGACTGTCCCATCCCTGAGATGTGTCTGGTTGTTACAGAGTTTCCATAATGTGAGGAGTTGAGTCACATGGGGTCCTCTGAGATGTCAGTGACCTGATGTGTCTGCGCATTGAGAATGGACATCTGCTGATGTGCGGATGGTCATGTCTAATGTTTGGGTTGTCAGAGGTATCTGTCCATGGTCCTGCCATGGTCCTGCCATGGGCTCAATATCACAGATTCCTCATTCTTGTCTGGCCCCCAAGGCCCTCAGGCCACTTGCTTCCCTCATCACAACTTCTTACCTCTTTGTGAGATGGTGGACGCTTGGGAAACCTTATTTTCCTCAGGATTTGTTCTTCTAGCACCATATTGAGCTTAGAGCCCCTGCAAGAAGCTGGCTTTCTTCCTAACCTATAAACTCAGAAGTTAAGCCTCTGCCTCTGTTCCCATATGCCCCCTCAACCATCTGCGACTCCGATCATCCGCCCGTTTCTTTAACCCACCCTGCCTTATCTTCCTGTACCTGCTTCCTCAAAGACATTCATCCATTACTCCACGGTAGACATTTCCAAGCAGTCAGAGAACCCTGCAAATGATTCCATACTCGGCCTAGAAGTCATTCTCCATCCCGCCTGCCTGGCAGTCTGAATGATAAGTCATGGCAGACCCAGGAGATGAGACCATCTTGCCATCAAGATGGGAGTTCATGGAGATGGGACCAAAGTGTAGGACATTCAGCAGCCCAGGCTCTGTGCTCAGCCGCCACGAGATGCTGGTCGAATCCCTGAATCGTTCCTACATCTCAACAGCCTCATTTATAAAATGGACATTGTTATAGAACCCATGTCTCACAAGTCTGTTATGAAGATTAAGAGAGACAGTATCTCAAGTGTGTGGTCTGCCGAATCAATGTCTTCTTCCTCTCTGCGGCTTCCTAGATGCATGTGGGGCCGGGCTTCCACGTGTCACTTCCTGTCTGTAATACAGAGCACTTAATAACAATCAGAGCAGGGGGTTTTCATGGAGTACAAGATTAGCTAAGGGGAACAGGAAGCCAGGGACTGGGGAAGAATTTAAAATGCCCTATTTTTTCATTTTCCTAAATTGGGTTTAAGGATGATGCAGTTAGGCTTTGAAACATGACCCAGGCAGATGGCTGCTTTAGAACCATGTAGGCCCGAGTGGAGACCAAATAGGGAAGTATGGCATTGAATATCAGGGATTTGGAAGCGCCAGAGTCAAGATCACCCTGCTCCAGTCGGCCCTCTCACACGTGCACTTGCTACTTTGCAAAGGCCCACGAGCACATGCCTGCGTAGGGACGGGAAGCTCACTCCTTCCCATCAGGTCCCCTTCTGTCCCTGGACAGTTCTGCCTATGAGGAAATTCTTCTTTATTTAAGGAACAAGTCCTTTTTGTGTGCCTTTCTTCGGTTGCCCTTGATTTTAATCCTTGCAACCACTTAGGAAAATCCTCAGTCTGGATGACCCTTTAAGATCAGATAAACAAGACTCTTCAATAAAGTCATCTCTTCATCTCCAATTAAATATCAGGATTCTTTCTCTGTGTTTTGTGTTTGATCTTTTTTGGTTCCTTTATAGGAACTCAGTGCTCAGGGTGACCTCCATCGTTTCTAAATTGAGACCCCCACGAACTGAGTTTTATCTCCATTGATTGGTTCTATCCATTATTGAACACAAAGCAGCTATCACCTCCTTTAATCTGAGTTCTTTACTCCTATTGATGTGGCTTAAATTCTTTTAACATTTTTGACACCTTTGCTCCCCGACGTGTGCTTCACCTCCTCTTGTTCTAGCCTAAGAATATGTCTGTGATTCCCACAAGCTTGTGTCTGAATGGATTCCAAGTGACGAAGTCCAGTACCACAGAAGGGACTGTGGGGTCAGATGAACGTGGGTCTAGCATTTCAGTTTTGTCTCGTGACTTGGAACAAGTCACTTAACCCATGCTGGCTTTGATTCCTTATCTGAAAATGGAATAATACTAGTAAAGACCTCATATGACGGTCATAAGGATTAAGGGGAAAAGCAGTGGATTCCGTTCATTGTAAGGCCTCAGTAAATTATTGTCCGAATTAAAGTGAATGTAAATGTTAATGGCTTTCTGAGACTCGGGAGGTACCCCCTTTCCCCATCCCCATCAGGTTTCTGCCTGGTAAGAGAGGAGGCTGTTGTTTGTGGTCTGTTTATGGAGTCACCCTGGGCTGCAATGATTTACTTGCCAATTTGCACACAAGCCAAGCGACAGGATTCCAGGGGGATTCCAGCCCATTGAGCTGGGTCTTGGGAGTCCGCTCCCTTCCCTTCCTCTGCCTGTGTCTCATTTCCATCTACGGAGGAAGGAGAAGTGTGTCCTCCAAATACTCTCTGAGCTCTGGGCTCTACCCATGGAAGATGCCCCATCCATGCTTCCCAAGTGCTCTGCTTCAGAGAGACTTAGAGAGCCGGAGTGATTGGCTTCCAGAACTTGAGGTTAGCACTGGAAGAGTTTTATTTAGAGAAGAATCAGCCCCTTTTTTATAACCAATGGCTCTGTTGGGCCTTGCCTTCCAGCCAATTCATCTCTTAGGAATCAGACACACCCCAGTGACAGAATGCTAGAGCAAAGGTACAGGAATCCTTCTTGAAACTCGTCTGACTATTCAGCCATTATGCTTTGGGACTCATTTATTCCTTTGGTCAGCCACTTCTTCTTTTCCATAAGCAAACATTTGGCCAACGTCTACAGTTTGCCAGATACAATGCGAGGTATTGAGACAGAAGGATGAATTAGTTGAATTTCCTGGCCATAAGAGGTAGGACTCTGGCAGAAAACCCAGACTCACGAAGCAGTGCTATGCTGGACGTTGGTGGAGGGAGACGAGCAGCGTGGGTGGGAGGGAGGCCCAGGGCTTCAGGGTTGACGTGAGCCCTGAAAAGGGGTCTGAGCGTCTTTCTGTCACTGGCCTGACAGGGGAGGGGGTGCTTGGTATCAGTGGCAGCAAAGCATGAGCCCCGGGGCTGCTGAGAAGTAACCGTGTGATGCCTCCTGAGTTCTCTTCCTTCTCGGAGCCTCAGGGATTTCAAACCAGACAGGGTGATTGTAGGGGATGGATCAGATGATTCCTGCATGGTGGCTGGCCCGGGGTGGGGCCATCATGCAGACCTGCCTGGGTGACAGCAGGGATAGCTTGCCATCACTCACCTGGGCTCACTCGCTTGCCTTCCAGGCTGAGGGACGTGGCGGGGGCACCCCTGATTAGCAGCCGCACGCTCGGCCTGCACTTCCACCCCCGGAGAGGCCTGCACCACCAGGTCCCCGTCATGTTCGACTATTTCCACCTGTCGGTGATCTCGGTGACCATCCACGCGGCCCTGGTGGCTCTGCAGCAGCCCCTGATCAGGTATGAAATTACGAACATGAACGCGGAGGCGTGGGGCGCCGCCGTGGATTTCTCGTTATACTCCTTCCACGGCGCAGCTGAGGGGGGCCGGGCTGGCCGGGATTGATGGGCGCAGACCAGAGGGGCTTCTCCCAGGAGGAGGGTCTAGGCTCTGGGCCTCCCTCGGGGGCAGGGGAGAGGTGGGCGGTGGGTGGCGCGGAGAGGGCATCAGGAGTCCAGGGCGCGTGGGCAGGGAGCCAAGGGGCTGAATCTGCCAACAACGGATTACACCTGGCAAGACTAGATTCGGATCGGACCTGGGCCCTGCACCTGGCTTTGCCTTTTCTAACCGTGCCTTATCTGAGAAGTCACCACGTGTCCCTGAGATGCACAGTCTTCCTCTCTAAACCAGGAGCACTCGTGTCCCGTGCACAGATCTTAGTGGCTCTCAAACAAGGGTAGTGGCTAGGCGCAGGACAGGGACTCTGTTTTCTGCGCCCCTCCCCAGGTTGCCATGTGTTCAAATGCAAGGCCACCCATATGGCCCTGTGTTCACTCTGTCAGTGAAGCCCTGTGATGCACCGAGGCTTAATGCATCCTCAAGAGGGGGCTACAGAGCTGGCAACAGTGAGCATGTTCCTCGTGTGCCTGGCATGGCCTGCTTTGTGCACCAGGTCACTTCCTAACCTTGCCTGTGCATGTGGGCATGAGGTGGTCATGCGTGCAAAGGGACAGTCAGGGATAGAATCTTGTGATGTGGAGTCTCAGGAAGGAGCTAACGTTCCAGTGCCCCTTTTAAGGAGAACTTCTCACTACTGGTGGTTAATATGCATGAGACTCCAGTCCCCACTGATGGTTGGGTAAGAGCTTGGCTCCGATCACCTGCTGGGGTCAGTGACTAGGAAAGGAGCCGGGATCCTGGCCGGCTGACGGGGCCCGCAGATGCTGCTCCTGGAGGCCTTTACCCAGTCCCCGTGCCCCTCAGCCGAGCCCCACCCCAGGCTCTGCTTGCTGTGGGGGCTAATTCAGACACTGATCTGAATGGTGGACAGGATGGATATATGTCTAATCAACCATAATCCCCAAACTGAGAAGTGTCATCCAGAGATAAAAACTAAGTGGGCTGGGGTGCCTGGGTGGCTCAGTCGGTTAAGCGTCCGACTTCAGCTCAGGTCATGATCTCACGGTCCAGTCCGTGAGTTCAAGCCCCGCTTCGGGCTCTGTGCTGACCGCTCAGAGCCTGGAGCCTGTTTCGGATTCTGTGTCTCCCTCTCTCTCTGACCCTCCCCCATTCATGCTCTGTCTCTCTCTGTCTCAAAAATAAATAAATGTTAAAAAAAAAAATTAAAAAAAAAAGACTAAGTGGGCTAAGGAGCATGGTGAGAAGGTTTCTGAAAGAAAGGGTGCATTGCATACGCTGGGCCTTGAGCAGTATAGGGTTTTGACGTAGGGAGAGCCCTTGGGGAGTTAGCTCAGAGCCCATGAAAGGAGCCAAGGGCACTGAGGGTGGAGGGGGCTGGCATCATGGGCTGTGCGTGTGCCGTGCCTGGCCTCCAGCGCTCCGCTGGCAATGTGGACATTCTCCTGCCCATCTAGGGTCGAGCTCCTCCAAACTGGGCCCTGAAGAAAAAGGAGACACCCCTGTAAGGAAGACCATGGGAATATTCATTGTTCTTTCTCAATCGCTATATCAAGGACCTGCTGTGCCCCAGGACCAGTGTTAGGGTATGCACAGTATATCCCACGGGGGCAGCTAAGGAGATGTTGCGATAGACTTCCTTGTCTGCATTTATGGTGTTATTATACGCCAAGTGCTGCTCAGAGTTTGGCAGAAAATATTATCAGCAATCATAGGTATAATCAAAGGAAAGCAGACCTGAATTTGGGAAATTGCAGGAAAAATAGAATCCAGAAAGGGGGGGTGGGCATGAGGATCCTGCAGAGATATTCCCTGGCTGTGTGCTCGCTCTGAGGCTTGGCAAAAAGTGGCCTTGATGCAGACTTCAGGACACAGTCTGCCGTCAGTGACACGGGGCTGATGGCAGGAGGTGGTGTCCTATGAGTGGCTGGCTGTCACCTGGTGGAAATGAGGTGATAGCCACGCCCCCCCCCCGTCCCCCGCCCCGGGCCCCCCAGCCCTGGGCCCAGGGTAGGAAAGAGGAGTGCCCTGCAGGTGGTTCTGGGGCCTGAGACTGAGCTGTTGTGCCTCAGCTGGAGTCAGGCCTGTCCTGTTGTCTGTAGCCACCAGGTAATTCCTGGGGGTCTTCGGATGTGTAACTGCTCTAGACATCTGTTTCAACATTGAAGTAATAAGGAAGGAGAAGGAAGGGAGGGAGGGAGGGAGGGAGGGAGGGCACTTACGAAATGGGCAGTGATATTAATCCAGCAGAGATGAACAGAGTGCAGTGAGATGAAGTTCATCATCTATGCTGCACATGGTGACCATGTGCTTGCTTAGTGGTGGGTGGCCTAAGCTTGACCCATTTCTGGAGAGGCCAAGCCAGGAAGCTCTGGGATGAACAGATCAGATCTGGGACCTTAAGAGGCTTAGAGTTTGGCAGGGCAGAAACATACGTAAGTAACTCTAGTTCAGCAAGGGAACCATCCTGGGAGTGGGAATGTGATGGAGGGTGGGGTTGAACTGTTGGCTTTGGGGTCAGAGGGATCTATTCTGAGCCCCCTGCTGAGTGAGCGCGTTAGCTCCAGCACATGACTTAAGCTCCCCGAGTTCCTGTTGCAGTTTGTGCGGGAAGGTTATTAGAAGGAGTAAATGAGATAGCACACGTAAACCCTTGGCCATGCGTTCCATTGATTAATATTTATGCAGCGCCCGCCATGTGCACATCTCGGGGTCCGATCTCGGCCTCATGTCTAGCATAGAGAGAAATAAATTTGGAAGGATAAAGGTCTCATTTAGCAGTGTAACGAATGACACATTGAGGAATTGAAAATCCATTGATTGTTTAAGAAGGGGGCATTGAAGGACATGAGCAGAAGAATCACCCAGTAAGACCTGTGTTTTGTAAAGATCCCTCCTGCGGCCAGAGTCGGCTGGGCTGGAAGCGATATCAGGGTGGAGACGAGAGCCAGGGTCCAGCTAGGAGCTAAGTGTCCATGTTGCCCAAGATGGCTGTGAAAAGCCATCTTCCTGCCGCTGGGAGCCCTGATACTCTCTAACGAGGATTTGGGACCTGGAAACTCCTCGTAGAAAACTTAACCTTCTGATGGAAACAGCTCCTTGCAAATCGAATGGAGCGCACATAGATATTCAGCGTCAGAGCCTGGCTTCTCCAGGGATGGCAGTTAAAATAGAACTGTCTTTTGTTCTCTGGGTTTTATAGGAAGGATTTCCATTAGTTACCTCACAGTGGCTGGGAACAAAGGCAACCCTTTAAAATGATAGGAAACACCTGTCAAATGGGGCAAGTTCTAGTTTTTCCAGAAAAGTGAGTTTCCCAGCATTCCTCAAGTCCAATCAGGAAGGAGCAGGTGAGAAATTAAAATTTAACCTCAAAAGACCTTCCGCCTTTCCTGAAACACCCTCAAGAAGAGACTCCAGTGTTTCAGCCTTAAATGGGGCAGGTGGATTCCACTGGGGGGATTCAGATCCTCTGGAAGAGTCAGTCAAGGCCACAGTTCAGGAAAATAGCTGGTGATTCCAGTCACTAACTTGCAGTCTGCCCCCGAATATGCCGTGAGCATCGCTGCTCATGCACATGTTCTCTGTTTTCCTGCAATGTTCCTTTGATCCAGTTGTAGCCAAACTGTACCCTTGCTTTAAATTGCAGTTCTGGCTTAGTCGGTTAAGCGTCCGACTTCGGCTCAGGTCATGACCTCATGGTTCATGAGTTCGAGCTCCGCGTCGGGCTCTGTGCTGGCAGCTCGGAGCCTGGAACCCGTTTCGGATTCTGTGTCTCCCTCTGTCTCTGCCCCTCCCCTGCTCACACTCTGTCTCTGTTTCTCTGTCTCTCTCAAAAATAAATAAAGGTCAAAAAATTAAAAAAAAAATCGCAGTAAACAAATCAGAGTAATGACTGTATTCTGTTCGATTAGGGGTGTGTTATTAGCAGCGGTGGCTACATAAAGATAATAATGATTGTGGAAGGTTTTATTGTATTTGTGGTGTCATCGACATCAGCTGGAACCTTCATCGAATGACTGCTGTTTGCCTGACGCTGCACTTGAAGCCACGTTGGGCCAGTCTCACAGAATCCTCAGAGGCCCCGGTGAAGGTGCTGGTGTCAGCTTGCCCGGCATAAATGCTGTCCCCTCCCCATGTCATGGAGCTTATGGGCACTGTCACCGGGCTCCCAGTCTGGACAGACCAGCCTGGATGGCGGCCCCTCACCCCTGGGCCGTGCTCTACCGGTGACCCCTCGACTATCCCTCCTCCCCCCTGGTTCGCTTTATAAACTGCTCTCCAGTGCGCCCTGTCCTGAGTTCACCTTCGTGGTATCCCCTCTACCTCCCTCTCTATGCAAAATGTCTTCACAGAGAGGGGGCTGCGCCTCCGTCGTCTTGCCACCTGCCACCTGACTCACTGCCAGGCCTGTGGCGCTCACCGGATACGTGTTTGAATACGTGAATTAAAAGTATCATATTAACTTTATTTCCCGTCAGGGCGTTAAGCAGGGATGTGGGTCGCTTGGACTGGATCCTTCAGGGAGATTCCTTGAGCAGCTGTGATGCTCACGCTCTTCTACAGGACAAATGGAGGCTCAGGGAGGGGAAGGGTTGAAGGAGCTCACCCCAGACTGTGCCCCGAAGGGAGCAGACACAGGACTCAGACAGTAGCGGGTGGAGCCCCCGTCCTTCTGTCCCTCTGGTCCTGGGGCCTTGGAGCTGTGCCTCGGTGTCTTTCGGCAGGTGGACAGTTGGCCTTTCCGGGCATGTTCGTGTTCACAGAGCAGGCTGTGTGCCCTCTTCGCTTCCCAGGATCGCGTGCCGGGTGCACCCCTTGTCAGGCCGGCATCCTGAGGGGCAAACTGCTCCTTCTCGCCGTGTCCCACTGACAGCCCGGAGGGGCAGAGCCAACAGCACCATCGCTTTCTTCACACTGTTTCTCCCTCTTCAATCCCCCGCCTTTCAGTTTTACCCGTCCGGGAAGAGGGTCCTGGCTTGGTAAAGGCGGCCCAGACGCGGGACCGGAGCAGTCCAGCCTCTCTCTGGAGAACCTGGTCTTCGGAGCTGGGTACTGCAAGCCGACTTCCTCGGAGGTAAGGTCCACACGGGACGTGGCCCCGGGGCCAGATGCAGCTTCGCAGGGGTGCGTGTGGGCCCCTTCCTCTCACCCGTCCGTCCGTTCCTTCCTTTCTGTGAAACATATTCCTCATGCCGGACCCTGGGGTGGACACTGTAGGGTCCTCTTCTGGGCGGTCCCTTGCGAGGGCACGCGGTGAGCGGCTTCCCCTGGACCACATGGTAACCTGATCAGCCTGTCGGCCGTGAGCCCCTGTCAACGCCCGTCTCCGTCTCCCACTTGCTCACTTCTCTGAGCCTCAGTTTCCCCCCTTGAAGAGTGGACTCACAAAGATTCAGTAATCTTCTGGGGTTGTGTGTGGAGCCATCGGTGCGATGAGTGTGAAGGTCCTAGTCCAGTGCTGGTATTCAGTAGGCGCTCAATAAATATGCACATCCTGACCGTTCCCTTCTTCCTTCTTCCCAGTCAACTCCCGTCATTACCTCTCTGTGAGGCACAGGGCTTTGGCCACACTCAGGGTCGCTGTGCCCGGATTTCTCCTGAGCCAACACGTCATTAGGTTTGTTAGGAACTTGCTCAGAAATAACCAGCCTGCATTAGAGACGGATAGAGGGAGGGACAGATGATAGTATTTCTAACTAGCAGTGACATATTTATGTAGACACAATATATATAAAGAGATCTGTTGAAAAGAATTGGCTCACGTGATGATGGAGGCTGAGGCATCCCCATGACCCATCCCTGCAAGCCGAGGACCCGGGAGAGAGCTGGCGGCGGGCTCCGGTCTGAGCTCAAGTGGGCAGGCAGGAGAACGCGGGTGTCCCAGCTGGAAGGCAGGCAGGGAAAGGACATTCTCTCACTGTCCCCTTTTGTTCTGCATTTTCTTAGCCGGTCAGCTGATGCCGCCCACCTCGGGAGGGCGATCGGCGTGAACTCGGTCCGCTGACTCAAGTCAGTCTCCTCCAGAAACCCTCACAGAGACAGCCGGGCTAAAGTTGTACATGGTGTCTGGGCACCCGGTAGCCCGTCGGGTTGACCCAGTGAGCTGTCACACAGTCCACAGTAGAAGCGTGGAAGTCTGCCTACCCAGACACGAAAGAGGCACCCCCTTGTCCCGTGCAGCCCTGCCCCCTCCTCACATATCCAGCTCTGCTGGCTCTCCTGTGGCATCACCTCTCCCTGCCTGTGGCCCAGCCAGGAGGCTTGGCCGCAAAGGTGGCTGAGCCATGCGTGTCTCCATCTGGTCCCAGCCGTGGTGTCTCGTGTTCTCACGATACAAGGAGCTGAGGAGAGAGCTTCTGAGACCCTCCTGAGGGGCAGGGTTCTGTGCCCAGGAACGAGCAGCCTTTAAAGCCAGATAGGACTTCCTCGGAGGTGGGCTCCAAAGACTTGTAGATGCCACCGAGCCTTGTACCAGTTTCCTCAGCATTGACACTGGACCCAGCAGATAATAGCGAGGGGGTGGGAGTTTGGGACTTCCTGCTCCCTCTGCGTATCCCCAAGGCCAGGCACTGACCCTCCATCGTTAGTGGGTGCTGTGTGCGTCCCGTGGATCAGCCCCAGCCCCCTGCTGCAGGCCCAGCCCCGCTCCAGACTCCTGATGGGTAGACCGAGGCCTTCGTTGTGACCACGTCACAGGGCCAGGACCGCTTCCCCCTCAGCCGACTTCTCACTCGCCCGCACGTGCCTCCCCAGAGGATCTACCTGAAAATCTCCAGCTCAGACCATTTCCCAGGTAATGTGGCGTAGGACGTTAGGGAATGTCAGAGATCGGTTCAAAACATTTTTGACACATGTTCCAAGACAAGGGCCTTTTCTAGGTCCGCGGGAACACGGGATGATTATGCTACAGCATCTCCCAGAGGGGACTCTTATGCACATCCTCTGATGCCTCGTTCAGATGCCACCACCTCTGAGAAGCACTCTCTGATTTCCTAGGAAGAAGTTCTCTCTCCCAAATGTTCCCTCCGTGGTTGGCTCTAGGCATCTCTGTCTCTCCTCCGCCTGATTCCGAGCGGCTGCGGATAGAGGCCAACTCACTCAGCAGCACATCCCTGGGCCCAGCACCGTGTGGGGCTGCCCCTGGAGACTGTTCAGAACCTGGGACCTGGGACGGGCTGGGGCGGGGGACACGGACTCTGCCGCATCCGAGAAGCCGAGCATGACCCAGCCAGATCTCTGCCTTTGACACGGTGTGACATGGGGGAAGGAAGATTATGGTGTCAGACACCTGCCACGCTCCCCAATGCCATGTGACTTGAGGGCGTTCATTCACCCTTGCAAACTCAGGTTCTCAACTTGAGAAAGGGATAATACCTGCTTTTAGAGAGGATTTCAGGAGTTAATATGTATAAAGACTACAAAAATAGACTCATAGCAGGAACATGATACAGTATAGTTTTTTCTTCCCCTTTCCGTTTCTTTTCTTGGCTATTTTTGGGGATGTGTGTCAAAGAAGACATCCCTGTCTTGTACAAGAGTCAGATAAAATAGCTTATTTGTGGGTACTCAGCAGTGAACTTGCTCATGGAGCTTAGCTCAATGGGTTATTTTCGGGACCTGATTCTTTCCCTGTGTATTTTCCATTTGGGTCCCATCCAATTATGCGGGCTCAGTGCTGCACACCCACCCTGTGCCTTCCCACCAGGCAAGGGCTGCTGAGCAGAGAACAAAATCCACTCCCCCTGCCTCCCCTAGGAACGGTGCATCCAAATCCCCAGGAAGCCCAGTGCATTAGCAAATAACATGGGGATCCACGCAGATTGCAGCCTCAGCTGAAAGGATTAGAGACCAGGTGTTGCCTTCAAAATAAGCCTTTCTGTGCAGAGACGTTTGCAGAAGCTAGAGCGTCATAGCAGAATGAGTTGACCGCATGAAACATCATGGGTCCTTTCCCAACAGCCGGGCCCCTCCCTCCCTCCCTGTGTGCATCCCGGCTCTTTCCTCTTTCCCAGCTCCAGGCGGCTGGTGCTTCAGATTAGACTTGGAGCTCCCATCCCCTCCCCATCAACAGCCGGCAAGCTCTGCCTGAGGGGAATTATCTTGCCTCTCTGATTTGCGGCTTATCTGTCAAAAAGGGACACTAATGCCTGCCTTGCAGGGTTGCTGAGACGATTAAATGAAATAAGCATGTAAGAGCCTGGAGCGTAGAGCCCAGCACAAAATGCTCAGTAAAACCCTCTGTTGGATTATTTTTCTTTTAGTTTATCCACATAATTAAATCGAACGTTCCTCCAAGAGCCCCAGTGTGGCCTTGTGGGTAGGACATTGAAGGAAGGGTCTTAGGTGTGGTTTTGTTCTTGGCTTTGGCACTAACCTGCTGTGTGACCTTGAGTCAGATCATTGCCCTCTCTGGGTCTCAGTTTCCTCATGTGTAAAAGAGGATTGGACAAGATGATGCTGGAGGTCCCCTTTAGTCCTTTCTCTGCTATCTCCCCTGTGATATCCCTGTCACTGCCTGGTGCAGTTGGGGACGTTTGACACATACTTGACTTATTAGTCCAGATTCTCCAGAGACACGGAACCAGTAGGATTGTGTATGTGTACACACACACACACACACACACACACACACACACACACGCATGCACAGATCGATGCTAAGGGAGTGTTTCATGCTTTTCTGGAGGCTGTCAAATCTGAAATCTGCAGGTTAGTTCAGCAGTCTGGAGACACGATAGGAGTTGCAGTTTGAGCCCAAAGGCAGTCTGCTGACCAAATGACCAAATCCTTTCTTCTTGGTGGCAGGGGGTGGTCAGTCTTTCTTTTAAGACCGTCAACTGATGAGGTGAGGCCCACCCACGCCATGGAGGAAAATCTGCTTTGCTCGGAGTCTAATGACTTAAATGCTCACCTCATCTAAAACATACCTTCACAGAAACACCTAGGATAATGCTTGGCTGAGGAGCTGGGTACTGTGGCCTGGCAAGATTGGCACGTAAGATCTGCGGTCACACTTAATAAAGTGCTCAGGATCAGGAATCCAATTCTCGAAACCAGGATAATCCCTTTCTCCCGCCAGGGATGCCGCGCACTCCCAGCATCGCTGAGATCAGTGGTGTTGTTCCACTGCCTGGGGAGAGGATGGCAGCCTGGTGGACGAGCACAGGCCGTAGGGTGTCCTGGTCCTCAGAGCTCAGCCTCCGTGGGCAGGAGCATCGGTACATCGCGTGCTCATCCATCAGTCACATGCTTAGTCCCGACTAGGTGCTGGCCTCCCCGTGTGCCGCAGGGGCCCAAATGGATGCACCTTGGCCTCTCGGTGCATCGTGGGATCTAGTGCATGAGGCAAAGCAGTAATCGAAGCTTTAAAAATTCCTCAGTAGCATGTAAAGTCTGATGCCGATCATTTCACATTGAGTTTTTGAACACCTGTTCCGTGAAGCCGTGGACGCCCAAGGGCTCCGTCAGTTTCACCAGCCACTGTGTGGGATTTCCTTTTGCAGGTGAAGAAGCCGGGACACAGGTTTAGTTCTGTGTCTACAGTCATAGGACTGGGCAGCCTCTTGCCACGGCCCCGCCCGGTCAGTCTGCTGCTTCGCAGGGCTGGGCGTGGTCTTTCTGTGTCCACGGCGTGTGCCTGATACAGCGCATGTGCTCAGGAGACCTTTGTTGAACGAGCACCTGTCGGAAACCGTGGAATCCGAGAACATCTGAATGCGAGAGGACAAAAGCCCTTGCGAGTAGATGTTAGGCATTTAACTTTCCAACAGATGCGTTCCACCCGATGCTTTGAGCCTCCCTGGCCCCTGGCTCACCTGTGGAAATCACAGAAGCCGTGCTGGGGAGTGGGGGGACTCGTGCTCTGCCGGAGCAGATGAACGCGTCTGAGACGAATGTGTTGGCCACCAAAGTGAAATCCCTCCATGCTCATGTGACGTAGAACATACTTTCCAGACCCAGGAGTGTGTCGTTGAGAGAATATTCCAGACTGTGGCTCTGGGGCCACTTTCCTGCTAAGTCAGGTGGCAGAGGGTTGTAAACCAGCATCTTCCTGGAAAGGAGTGATGCTCCCAAAGCACACGTATACAAAGTGCTGAGCTTTACAAAGCCTTACACGCCGAGCCTTGTGGCATGACAGCCCCTCGCTGGAGGCAGGCATATGTCTGCAAGGGCTGGGTGGGGTGGAAACCGAGGCACAAGGCTGATCTCCAGGCGAAAGTCTCCCACCTCCTATATCTGCCCTTCTTCCTACTCTTCTGCTTCCATTTTTATTGGGTGCTTTGTACTTCACCCTTGCTTTAAATTCACCCTTGTTACTGTAAACATCCTCGTATCCCTTTCGCGAGCATCCAGAGTCCCACGGCTAAGGCACGGACGTTCATTATTGCTGTTAATGCGCCATCATATTGCCTCTCGACTGCGATGCGTCTCCGTGAGCAGAGATGCTGCCGTCAGTCTATTCACTCATCAGATATTTATCAAGCACCTACCATGGCTCAGAGACCGGGCAAGGGGTTGGGGACACCACGCTAATGGGAATGTCAGCCTCAGCCCCCACCTGGTGGGGCATCTTCCTTTCTGTAGCCCCCGGCACCCATTCGAGGTGCTGGTCACTGCAGGTGCTCAGTTAGTGTTGGATGTAGGTGAGGTAAGCTGGTGCACCGTGAGGTTCTTGGTTACATATGAGGGGTGACCACAGCCGACATAGCCCTCAGACACAGTAGGTCCAGTACCCAGGACCCAGGGCCCACAATACTTTGGGGGCCAATGGAATGTTTTAATGTCTTGTAAAATCAAAACGTATATATGCATACACACACATATGCATCTACCTGTATCTACATATGTGCATGTATATATGTAATTATGTCATTCCAATCCTGAAAATAAAATTTTAAATATATTTTCTATTTTCTAACAGATGAAAAGTCCCAGGCCCCAGCAAAGGCATAATCTGGCTCTGGGGACAAATACTATTAGCTTAGCTTTCATTTTTACTTCCTGATTACAGACACAAGAAAGCACAGCCCGGTAAACCCAGATGTTCTCCCCGAGGTGGACAGGTGCACACTTAGCACTGAGCTTTCTGTTTAGCCCCGTGCTTTGTCAAAGCTCATCACACCAGTGTGATGCCCGCCTGGGGAGTGGGCTGTACAAGCATTTGTGTGGGGATGAGCACAGACAACTTTGCAGTCCGTGGGCGCCACGCTCTAAGGTTAACTACCTGGGGACGAATCCGACGTCATCAGGAAAACACAATCGTTATCGAAAGAAAAACATGTTTCATAGTTTTAAAAATTGTGTTGAATGATGTCTGCTATTTCAGGAATTAAGATGCCAAGCACTGTTGTACTCGCCCTCTGTGCTAAAATTAAATAGTTTATAACGTTGCAAAACAAATAGTAAATTGCTGTCTGGTGCACAGCCGTGATGGGCTTTGACTCTCTGGTGGGTTGCATTCATCTGGGTATGAATCCAGCGAAAATTCCATGGGTCATTTCCACAAAAGAATATAAATCCGTGAAAGTGGACTTTTCGTGCAAAAGTCTACCGTATTGCTTATTTATGCACAACACTTTTCATTGGCAAAAACCACCGTTTTTCCTCATCTCCTGCCTTCGGAGGTCTTCCTCCTCTCCCGAGTTTCTAGGCACGGTGGGAGTTCACGTGGCAAGGACGAGGCAGAGCAGTGTTCTCAGCATCCAGCGTGACAGACACCCAGTCAGCACATACTGACTGATTACAAGGCCAGGGGGCAGCAGGGCGCACAGGCGAGAACACTGGATTGAGACGGACCCCTGGCAGGGCTAAGGTCAGGTTCATCCGTGGATTACCCGTGAGAGCTTGGCAGGTCGTTTGACCACTCTGAGCCTCTGTTTCTTCTTCTTTTCTTAAAGGGGAGAGTGAAATGTGTTCACCCTGTAAGGTTTGCCTGGGACTCAGGAGGGGAAAGATATTTCCCCCTTTGAGCATCCCTGTCTCCCCTCCTGTTCTTCCTCCTACCCAGGGACGGTGTCATGGTGTCACCAAACGTCACATTCACCTTTTAATGTAATTATGTCAGTGAGATGTGCTGAGCACTTACTCATGTTAGGCTCTGTGCTGAGCATTTTTACTGTGCTTCCTCATGGCTTCTAGAATAGATTCATATTATATAGAGGTAAGGAAACTAAAGGTCTAGTAACTTCATAGTTGCCCAACACTGGGCAGGGGCCGGGATACATGCCCAGGGCCCACTGCATCCAGCCAAATTACTTCCACTTGCCGTCTCCTAGAACCCTCCCAGTAGGTGGACAGCCGTGTCCCCCACCTTCACCACCTAGTGCCGGGCAGGTGGCAACAGCTGTCTCTGTAACCAGTGCCTCTATGATGTTTCCTCCTTTTCGTGGTTGAGGATCCTGAGTCAAAGCCATGCCTTGTGTTCTCATTAAGGCAGCGGTCATGTTGGAGCACCCGGGTGGCTCAGTCGGTTAAGTGTCTGACTCTTGATCTCAGCTCAGGGCTTGATTGCAGGGTTGTGAGTTCAAGCCCTGCATTGGGCTCCATGGTGGATGTGAAGCCTACTTAGGGAAAAAAAAAAAAAGCGGTTATATTTAACACTGAGGTGGGCAGAGTGGAGCGATGGTCAACAAATCAGCCCCAGTTCTATCCTCGTGGAATTTGCAATTTAGGCAGAAAAAGGAAGGAGATTGAAAAAGTAATCTCATAGGAGATAGACGCTAAGAAAGAATTCATCTGCAGTGCTCTAGCTGGCTGGAGCACACAAGAGAGGGGCCCACCCCCCAGGGTGATTGACAGAGGGCTTCCCAGGGAGAGGGACTTTAAGCAGGGAACAGGACGCAGGACTCTGAATCTAGATCCGTCTCTTGCCATGGACTAGTAGTTTCCTAAATCCTCTGTCTTCCGAAAGCAGACATTAGGAGGGGCCTTCCAAATCATTTGGCCCATCATTTTTTAGAGAGAGTCGTTTCCTTGAAACTTCATTTATTGCTTTATTTACCATGTGTTCGCAGGGTACTTATTTTGGTTGTGCTCATGTTGGAGTGGACGGACACGGCCCAGAGAGACACGTGGACTCTAGACAGGAGCTCCCAGTGCAGGGAATCAGGCCTCATGCTGGTCTGCTAGTGAAGCACAAAACAGGGCCGGGTGCTCGAGACTGGGACACAGTCCGGAAGCACTTCCCAGAGTGAAGGAGCTCTCGTCTGAATCAAAATGAGTGATTGTCAGCTGTGGAATGTCAAGGGGAGGGGAAAGGTGAGGAAAAGTAACATCAAGGCCCGGGGCAGTGAGGGAAAGGGTGTGGCACATCTGGGCACTCCAGGGAGGCAGGGTGGCCAGACATGGGGCTGAGAAGGTCACCAGTGGCCCGATCACTGGGGACTCTGTAAACCTGGTTAGTCATGACAGTGCCACATGCGGGGGATCGGCACGATGGGACGTGTTGTCATTCTCGCCGCTCTGTACGGGATTGATGGGAGGAGGTAGGGCTGGGGCAGAATCCGCAAGAGCCTGGAGTGGAGGCCTGGACCATGTAGAGGTGAGGTGAGCAGAGTAGAGAGATGGAAGGATGTCATAGCTGCAACTGAGGTAGAATGGAAGGAACTTGAAGAATCGACCTATTTGGTAGCTGTGTGTCATGGGTCATAAAGGGCTCTGCTGTGAGCTAGCTTTCTAGTAAGGAGATTTGGCACACTTGATTCACGCTTAAGTGTCAGTGGCTGAACTCCTCCATTGTGGGTGACCTTGATTTAGGCATTTGCATTTTTTAATTTATTTTTGAGAGACGAGAGAGAGAGAGAGAGAGCATGAGCACAAGTGAGGGAGGGGCAGAGAGAGAGAGAGAGAGAGAGAGGGAGACATAGAATCCAAAGTAGGCTCCAGGCTCCGAGCTGGCATTGCAGAGTCGACGCAGGGCTCGAACCCATGAACTATGAGATGATGTTGAGGCCCGACGTATGTTCTGTATTTGAGCCTTCATTTGATAAACATCTTATTGCGTATCTAACCTGCACTTCATGCAAGACTCTGGGAGTTTAGCTAGGAGCAAGGTATACGTGCAAGAAAACACACCAATCTCTACTTAATCATAGTGTCTTGGATGCAAAGGAGCTGCTCTTATGGGGCCCCTGACCTGGTCTGTGATATGGGGGAGCTTCCTTGAGCAAGGGGAATTCAGGCTGTGACGTGAAGGATGAGACATGGCCGGAAATGAGGGGGGGGAAGTAGGGCTGCCATGTACAGTTGTGTAAGTTGTACGCTCTACAAAGGCCCCTGGTGGAGGAGGTGGGTTGGGACTGAAATCCCGCCCACTTTCCACTTGCCAAGCCAAGCATCAGTAGGGCAAGGGAGCTTCCGTCTCTCCCATTGATCCACCAGCAGGGAAACTCATTCTGGTTAGCACAGAGGCAACCTATGGACAAAGAGTGGCGAGAAAGAGGAAGAACATTTGAGCTACGTGTACTGTGGCAAAGACCCTGGGCTGGGAAAAGGTGTGATGATGCTGTTGCAGTCCCTGGGCTGGCACCCAGTGACTGAGAGGGGGAGGGATATGAGTGAGGCTCCGGGGCGGGGGGGGGGGGGGGGGGAGCCATCACCTGCAGGAACCTGCAGCCTGTGTGCTGAGGGTGGCAGGGCTGACGTCCCAGCATGACTGTGATGAGCGAGTATGGCACGGATGTGAGGCACCCAGACGGTGTTCTGCAGCCCCCCCAGCAGCCTCACCTGCAGCACCCGCTCTCTGCGCAGGGTCGCTGGGCTTCAGTCACCACCATACCATGAACGCGGCTTTCCTAGGAAGGGATTGCTCAGGGAGGGAACAGAAGGAGAATCGCAAAGGCCTTGGCAGGTGTTGGATCTGACTCTTGTCCAGTGTTGTGTGTGAATTTGAAAACCGGGTCCGAACATAAAACACTGCCCTCTGAATGTGTGTCCAGAATCTCTGAACCAGTTCCCGCTGAGTGGCAAGAGCCCATAACTGACTGTACCTAGAATATCGGTAATTCGTTTGGTTCTTTCTTGCCGTCTAGCTGGGTGGGTATCTACCAGTGGATGTCTTGATGTCGTGGAGAATGCCTTTCCTAGTTAATGGAGGCTTGATGGAAGGGACGCTGACGTGGGAGCCAGGATTTCGAGACTCTAGGACCATTTCCCCCCAGAGTGTGCACTGTGACCCCGGCAGACACACCCCGAGCATTTGACTTGACTCAGGAGATGCAGAGCACTGGCATGAGGGTGGAGAGAGTGTGAAGTCATTGAGGAACCATCCCCATGTGCCCTGAACACCTACAGTTAATTAGACTGTAAGGCTAGGCTCTGGGGCACGTGCGTGGCTCAGTCAGTTAAGCGTCCCGCTCTTGATTGCAGCTCAGGTCATGCTCTCACGGTTCATGGGATCAAACCTCACATCGGGCTCTGCACTGACAGAGCACAACCTGCTTGGGATTCTCTCCTCCTCTCTCTCCATCCCTCTCCCACTCATGCTTTTTCAAAAATAAATGAACTTTAAGAAGGAAACCACAAGGCTCTAGTCAATGATGTAGGGATGTAAGTGATGTAAGCCTCTTCTCCTTACTCTCCAAGCATCTTGCTTGATGCTCTGGGCTTCCTTTCTTCTGTGGTGACCTCGGGAGTCATGTGTTTGGGACGGCAGTGGCACAGAACAAAAGAACCAGGATAGGGAGACATCGTTTGGAGGAGAGCCACACAGGAGATCCGCTGACCTGTATCAGACTTTGGAAAGACAAACAAACTTAAAAATGTTAAGTAACTGAGATTTATGGATTGCTTGTCACAGCAGTTAGTGTTACTTAAGAAAAAATGTTTCTTTCGATGGTCTAGCCTTAACAGAAAGCTAAAAGCATGGTCTCGACCTTAGCAATCAGGGATGTAGAAATGGAGACTCAGCTATCAGAGGATGGGCACACAAGGACCTGTGTTACTCAGAGGCAGGACATTTGGTAAACTGTCACCTCTGAGGACTTGGAAAGGAGACTGAAGGCCGTCTGAGCTGTGTGTTGGGCAGGTCCTCAGCCTCGGCACTGTTGACATTTTGGGACATTTAGGGAAAGTCCATGCAGAAATTTGGGGCCCGGCAGAGTTGGAAAAGCCTATTTCTTTTGGAACAAAAACACTGAAGTTATTTTAAAAATAAAAAAAACAAACACAAGAAAACTTTGACAGAGCCCAAGAAAACTTCTCTGTTGAATAAAGTGGCTTGAGGCAAACAGCAGATTAATGCATCAATTCTCCTACATATCGACCCAGAAAACTTCAAGGCAGCTTCTGTTTACTTTCTATAGAGACCTGGGGGGAAAAAATAAAGAAATGCAGCAGACTTAAGGGCACGGGGAAGAGACTGGAAACAAATAGATTGACAGCCTACTAAATTTTGAAGAAAATGGTGTTGTAGAAGAAACCACAGACTTAGACTGGAAGACTGATTGGCTATTTAAGGCTAATGTCAACCCGTGGGCCTCCTTCCCAGGGTGCTGGAGAGCAAGAGGTAGGCTTTGAATGCTGTCTGTCCCCCAGGGACCGTGCTCCCCTCCACCCAGCCTCCCGGGAGGCGGACCCAGGGACCACGAGCTACATGGACCCAGGGAGATGGACCAAGGAGTTCTACCAGTAGTGAAATTTGTGCCTCATCACGAAACCTACAGACCTATGTCTGCGGTGGGTTCCCCACTCTCCTCCATCCCTAATGGGAGTGTCCATGTCAGTTTCTCCTTCCCACTCCTACCGTTGCCCGTTGTGAAGGGCAGTTCATTTATATTCTTAGGTCTTTGGTTGTTGGACCAGTAAGAACCCTATCGGACCCAGCATCCACACTGCCTCCCCACCCCAAAAATCCGACAGCTGGAAGGCGAGGCAGTGAACACCTGTGACCAGGGCTGCCCCCCTTGCACGAGGGTGTGGCAGGCGTAGGAAGAAGAGGGGAGCAGGGTTGGTGATCAGAATGACAGTGGTGGCCGACTGGCTGTACCTCCCTGGTCCCATCTCATTTAATATGCACGTGTGAAGATGTTTTGCCAGGCCTCCCTTGCGGTTAGTTGAGGGCCGTATGCCTGGGTTAGAGCCAGTGGAATCCCTGAGTATTTTCCCTTAAAAATATTGTGTGATGCTCCAGGCTATCCGTTCATTCTGTGGTGCCTCTGAAGAGTGTATGTCAAACTTGGGAGTGGCACAAGCTGGGAGGACCCTGGCTCCCTGAGTCTCTGCTTCTAGGAACACTGCCCACAGCACTGCTAACCCACAGTGGCCTTTGTGTGAGTGATAACTCACTGAGAGCTCAGGGTTATTTGTTATTGCAGCGCTATACCAAAGACGAGAAGTCTGATGCACAACACCTGTTTAGAGACTGTAGTGTGGTCTTGAGATGCTTGGTGGGGTTTAGTGGAAGATGGGCCTGATCACGGGAGGTCTCCAACGTCTGGTTCAGACGTCCTCAGTGATTCCTTTAGACCCAGTTTCTAGCAGGCCCGGTGCCTAGGCTACCAAAGGAGGGACACACAGCAGGTGTAATGCAGGGAGAGAGCACACAGGATGTGAACTCAGTGACCCTCTTAAGTGATTTCCCCCAGTGATGAGAACACCCGGCAACGGACCGACTGGCTATTCGGCGACAGCATTGCCGAGGTCTGGGTGAGTGTGCTGTGCACGTGGATACACATGGGGGCACTTACACGGGCACAGGCAGGTATGTTTGCAGGAGAAATGAAGCGGTTTCCACAAAAGTAGCTGTGTTCTGTCTTGAGCGCGGTGAGCAGAGGACCAGGACAGTGCACACCTGTTTCTCCCTCCTCGGTCTAAGCCGCTAGCTGGCCCAGGCAGGGCAGATGGGCCGCCCGATGGCCGGACGGAGTCCTGGGGATCTGGGGGTCATCAGGGCCCCTCCATACAATGCAGGAAGCACCCGCAGGCCTAGCTACTCTCTCCCCTCCTTCCTCCTTTTCCCAGTCTCGCCCTGGACTGAAGATGAGCTTGCAGTTTTAAGAGGAGGAGAGAGAAATGGAGAGAGGCAGCCTCAAGGCTGACATGTATGTCGCTCCCCTCTCCCCAGGAAGCTGGCTCAGGGGGGCGTGTTGTCCAGCTCAGCCTGTCAAACCTACCTTGTCGAACCCCGGCCTGTCCACCACCAACATGTGTCTTCAAGCTTCACAGCTTCGCTGCTCTCAGAGTACGTGTTAACACAGGCATAGACTCAGAAGTCCAACACATGGACTCTTGGTAGCTCACGGTGGTAAACAGCCTTGAACGTGGTACCAGGCTGCCTGCAGAGAGAGCCTTTCCCCGTGGCTTTCCCTGCAGCTGGGGACAGTGCACAGCAGAATCTCCTGGGGAGACTTTTAAAAATATTATGCAAATCTGAGCTCTACTCCCAGGATTCTGATTCAGCCCAGCTAGGCTGGGGTTTAGACCGCAGTGTTTTAAAAATCTCCCCGGTGAGTCTGAGGCATCTTCCAGCCGAGGTCTCCCGGAGTGGACCAACAGGTACAGACTTGGAGTTGGACACGCTTGGGTTCCAACCCAGGGTCTGTCACTCTGGTCCAGCTCATCACCTCTGAGCTAGAGATGATGCACTGACAGGGTGCTCGGCGTGGAGTCAGAGCTCCATAACGTCCCTGACTCAACTGGGGATTTGTGTCGTGTCTGTGAAGAAGGCACAGGAAGCTCCACCGTTTATCCTTCTGCATATTCTCCTCCGCCTTGTTGATTGCATCGTCCTTTCCTGCAAACGCCTCCCAGGTCCTACCCTCTCCGCTGGCCCCAGGCTGGGTTAGGAAGCCCCTCTCTGGGCCCCAAGTAACTTCTTGCCCACTCTTGCCTTTATGACCTTTGCATTTCATTGGCATTGTCTGTTTTCTAGCCAGTCCCCTGCTAGACCACACGTGTTGGGGGCAGTAACTGTTCCTCCAGAAAAACAGGTGTCTCAGAGATGGACCTTCAGTGAGTAGCTATTGATGCTGTCTCTGTGCTTCATCCTTCTTAATGCCTGTGATAACCCTCTGAGCGAAACCTCATCACCTACATTTTGGACACAAGGAAACTGAGGCTCAGAGAGAGGAACTAACTTGTCTCAGGTCACACAAATAGAAGGCTGCAGAGGAGAACCCAGCGTGGCAGACTCTGTGTGTCATGTGTGTGCATAACCTTTGAGTCCGCATATGGAAGGACCTAGTCTCCAGTGTAAAGAACCTCCTCTCTCTTTTAATATTTTTTTCATGTTTATTTATTTATTTTGAGAAAGAGAGGTAGAGCACAAGCAGGGAAGAGGCAGAGAGAGAGGGAGAAGGAGAGGGAGAGGGAGAGGGAGAGGGAGAGGGAGAGGGAGAGGGAGAGGGAGAGAGAGAGAGAGAGAGAGAGAGAGAGAGAATGAATCCCAAGCAGACTCTGGGCTGTCAGCACAGAGCCTGACGTGGGACTTGATCTTGTGAACCATGAGATCATGACCTGAGCTGAAATCAAGAGCTGGATGCTTAACTGACTGAACCACTCAGATGGCCCAAGAACTTCCTCTCTTTGACAGCAGCCTCCCAGGCTGCCATGCACTGTCCCTCCATTGCCTTGCCCTCACCAACAGCTTGTACAGAATGTTTCCTTCCCCTAAATATAGCAGAAATGCTCTCTGAGCCTCTTTGTACTCACAACTGTTCCATCTGAAAAAATACAAATTATAATTGGATCATAACTATTCATTGAGGAGTTAAAGACTTGGCACGAGCTACCAAAAGGAATGATTTTATTTTCTGGCCTGTAGGAATGCCTGGACTTGGAACAAAGAACTCCATATTTAATGGGACTGCCATTACTAGCTTTTGTCCTTGAGTAAGTAACTGACCCTTCTAGACTCAGTCTCCCCTGGTCAGTAAGGTAACAGTGATACTTGCCCCCTCTCTTTGACATATTCAGCAACTTGGCCACCTCACTGTATTCTGGGGCTGTGTTCATCTTTGGTAAAACTGCAGTGAGTAAGACACACGCTATCCTGGCCTCACGAACAAGCAGGGTACTGGCGGGGGTGTATATATGGCGTATATATATTAAATACGTAATTACATCAATAGGTCATAAATTATTGTGATAAAGGTTATATAGAAGTGGAGCAGGTGATGTGCTTCCCCCTTCTTTCTGTCATTACATTTGTGTTTTTTCTTATCACCTCCTGGTCCTGCCCCTAATTCTGTCCTGCCCTCTTTCCAGGCATCTCTGCCCTCCTCTATGCTCTCTTCTCTTCCCTTGTTTAGATGGCTTGCTTCTCTGACCCCCTTTCCTCTCTGCTTCTGCCTCCTTCTCAGCTCCCTCCACCCCAGTCTTTCCTTTCCTCCATGTCTCCACCTCCCATTCTCTACCTCACCCCTTTTTCTTCACTATAACTCCCTTTGCTGAGAACTTTTCTGTCATCTGTGCCATTTTTGTATCCATTTCTACTGTTTGATTTTTCTCCTCATTATGTGTTGTGTTTTCCTGACTCTTTGTATGCCTGGTAATTTTCGATTCAATGTCAGGCATCGTGTTTACCTTTTCATTTTCAGTGCTAGATTTATATGTATTTATTTATATATACATGAAATAAAAATATGAACATGGATTTATATTAACTAATACATCAAAAAAACAAATACGTATATATCATTATATATACACAGAGAGAGAGCTTTGTTATGGGATGCGTTTAACTGATTCCAAACTGGGAATCAGTTTGATCCTTCCAGGGCTTGCTTTTAAAGGTTTGCTAGGAGAGACCAGAGAAGTCTTTTGTCTAGGGAGAGTTCAACTAGCTGCTGAGACAATGCTCCTCTGAGCTCTGCCCATTGACCCATGAATTGTGAGGTCTCCCACTCTGACTTGTGGATGCCCCCATCATTCCCTGGGAATTGTTTCCTATGCTCTCATCTCTGGTGCTCTGTCCTGTGAACTCTGAGCCCTTGGCCTCCTGAACTCTCAGCCCTGTCTCCTTGGCTCAGGGAGGCTGCCCTGGCAGCCTAAGTTCCACCTTCCTGCATCATGTCCTGGAAACTCCCTATAGGCAGTAAGTAGTAGGACTCACTTCACTTGTGGTCTATGCAGCCTGATGGCCAATGTCTGAAAACTGATGCTTCATATTTGTATGTGGGTTATTTTGTTTTTGTTTTTCCCAGTGAGAGTGTAAACTTGATTTCTGTTACTCATTGTTGGCTCAAGCAATCACCCCTCCTTCCAACACCACTTTCGGTGGAACCTTTAAATTTAAACATCAATATACTTGCAGATGTTGTTGCTATTATTCTATTTCCTGCTTCCTTGTAAACCACGAGCTGAAATCCATGGTAGCTATTTGAATACAGGTCTTGAATATTAATTTTCCTAGACGTCTTTTGTGGGGTAGACATATATACACATGGCTTGTTTTTATCCTCCTCACCACCACCGTCGTTGTCTTCACGGACGTGTCAAATACACTTCTAAGCTCTTTACATTGATTTACTCATTTAATTATAATGACAGCCTCTGAGCCAGGTTATTATTAGTGTCAACTTTTTTTTAAGTTTGTTTATTTCTTTAGAGAGAATGCACACGGACAAGGGGCAGAGAGAGAGGGAGAGAGAGAATCTTAAGCCGGCTTCATGCTCAGTGAGGAGCCTGATGTGTGGCTCAATCCCACAACCGCGAGATCATGAGAGTCAATATCGAGTTGGACGTTCAACTGACTGAGCCACCCAGGACCCCCTGTGTCACTTTTGAAATGAGGAGACAAATGCACAGAAAGCTCAAGGAACCAGCTAGCCAGCAGCATCTAGAATACAGATGTAGGCAGGGTAGCTCCAGCATCTCCAGCCTCCACAACTAGGCTATTTGCTTGTCATTAGCAGCTGAACACAGCAGGGCCTTTCCAGGTGCCCCGGAGGGAGGACCAGCATCGCAGCTGCTGACCCAAGTGACATTTGAACTGCCGTTGAAGGAGCTAGGGTCTGGAGGGAACGGTAGGCCGTATCTGGATTCCAGGCTAGAAGGATGATCCAGCCGTGAGCCAGGAGGTTCCTGTTGGAACATCGTCATCTTTGGGCAACCCGAGCATTTAAAACCCCAGTTATATACCCGCTGGAGTGCCTGTAGTTTCCACCACGGACTCTGGATCCACATTGCTATGTTCTGTTCTCGACTCTATGGTTTCCCATGTGTGAGCGTGTGTGTGAGAGTGCATGTGAGGCCGGGCAAGGTGCTTATTCTCTCTATACCTGAGGCAAACTCATCTGTATGATACAAAAATATTACTGTGGAAAACTCCTAGGTTTGGGGTGAGAAGTCAATGAGTTAATTTATTAAAACATGGCACGAGGAACAGGCCGGCCTCCCATATGCTGTTACACAGATTACGGTTTCTGGTGACTGCTAGGCCCCCGCCCATGGGTGCTTCCATCTCTTACCCAGGTAGCCGCCAGAGGAAGGGAGCAGAGCTGGCTGGAGGCCCTTGCAACCATCCAGGCAAGAACTGGACCCAGGCAATGAAAGCAGGAGGTGGGGGCAGGGTAAAGAGTGGGAGGCATTTTAGCAGGAGGATACATAGGTCCAGGTGAAGGAGAAAATCCAAGGGCAACTCCTCCTGTTTTTGATGACTTGGAGAATGGCATGGCCTTTCCCACATTACCTTGAACTGCTCTTTTGACATTTTCTCAGTCTCCAGCTCACATATTTAATCAGATTTGATTTTCTTTACTGATGATTGCTGAGTGGTCTCCCTGCATTGATTAGGGCTCTGGGCATTCACTGGTCCCTGGCGGGCATTTGTAAAATGACTGAAGGCAGGAAGTCCATCCTCTGTGATGAAAGCTTCCCTCTGCAGGTTCCAGGCTTGGCGATTCTAGGAGTCACAGGAGGACCTGACATTGTGGTCTCTTCTCCCAAATATCAGCCTGTTCTCCCAATCAGTGTCGTCTTCTCTTCCTGAAAATGAGTGGGACCAAAGGAATATTCCAGACCCCACACTTTGTATCTCCGATGTTATGCATAATTGAATGTGTTTGATAGTTTCTATCATCTTGAAAAATCACTCTTCAAGTACTGAAATAATAAAAGATCCATCAAAGAACAGTGGTGTAATATTACCTTCTGTTCCCATGGAGACCAAATTGCTGGTGTTCAGCTGTGGGATTATTAATGGCGTTTGCCCATATAACGTGTGTTGGCTTAACCTGGTAAGCAGCCCATGATATTTATCATCACCTGCAATGTGTTCAACTAATTTCAACTTACGTTTATTGTGGGGGTTTTAGGAATGGTTTTATTTGCCAGTTTGATTCAATTCAATTTTCTTGAAGGCCAGATTGCCAATGCCAGGTAAGGAGTTTCTTGGCTGTGTTGCTTAGTCTGATGGGGAACGTTCTGTTCATACGTGGTGTGTATGTGTGTTTAGGGGAGACGGGTCATTGAACAGGATCCCTGGAGTGTAGACGCAGTGGCTATAGCACACATTGGGAGGCACTGTGTTATACACAGGGCTCAGTTTCTGCAAACATGATCTCTTTGGAGTCTTCTAACATCCACCAACACATCTAAGAATGAGACCCATTCTAAAGGTGAGGAAACCAAAGACCTGATAGGCCAGGCATCTATCCTAAGGGCAGTTATTTGAGCTGAAATTCTAACCCACCTCCGTATAATTCTGAGTGATTGTGCTGTGCATTTGGTATACTAGGCTAACTTACTTAGTAGTTCTGAACAGCACATAAAGCTAGCCGCCTGGGTTGTTCTCAAGGTTAATGTATTTACAGTGATTGGCACATGGTGAATATTGAGTGAGCAGTAGCTCTTGTCTCCTGTTTTCCTTCTCTTGTTTGTATTTTTTCTTGTTTTTGCACAGCTACAATTAGAAGTCAAAGATGTTGAATTACTACTATTTTTGCTCATGTGCACAAAAGATTTTTGGTTAACACAGAGCTGCATTTACATGGATTCGGTTTTTGTTTTCTGCCAAAGTGTCATTGCTCACATATTTGGAAGTAATCTGAGTTAACTGCGTTTCCATAAACACTAAATTTGCACCCATTAGACTCTACTGATTATACTTGGTATGAAGGGATATAGATTAAACGTGCATCCCATTGATAGCCTCGCTGTTGCTTGGAAGAAAGAGATCTTTTTTGTTATAGAAACAAGAGCTCTCTCAATTTAAAAATCTGTCCAGAAGAAACCCTTACATTTCTTGCCTTCTTCCCATGGTTATATTGTAGTGACCTTGTGCATCTTATCTTGTCCCTCAGTTTGTCCCCATCACTCTACAAGCTCTGAGGAAGGGACCATGTCTTTCTTGAACACAGCTGTAGCCAGTGCCTCGGACATGGGAGGACTCACTCCATATTTGTATGGAAATCACTGATGAGGAAAGAGGTGACTAACCCTGTGAGGGAAGGAAGCAGCAGGCCGATTTTCCCCATCTTCTGGAGGAGGATGTTGAGATTCCAAAATCAGTTCTTCTAACACTTAAGCTAAGAGCTCCTTCAACTCTACCCTGTTGCTGTCCAGATATGAGTATCTGGAGATCTATGGATAGTTCTAGCCAGAAGGCACATTTTCCACTTAGTTACCACTTATGTAAACATAGGTCGTGGAAACACTTTCCAGACTCGACATCAGCGGGCACGCTGGCCAGATGCCATGTGGCGATGGTGACTTTGGTGACGGTGTGAATGACAGCCAAGGCTTACATCAGTTATCTCACTGAGCCCTCACGACAATGATGAGGCTACGTTGTAGCTATGGCGTCATCAGGAAACGGGCACCGAATGGTAGTGTTATTTGTCCAAAGTCACACAGCTGCTAAGTGAAGAGGTTTCGTGGACTGCGCAGCCGAGAGCCTGAGTGAACTCCGCAGACCACTAGTTATGTGGGCTCATACCTCGGTTTCCCCCCTTACAAAATGTGAGCCTTGCGGCTCTCTTCCAAAGACACGGTTTATGCTATGTGAATGTGCTTTATGCGGTGTCCGCCAGGACAAAGGTTGCCGTGGATAAACCAGACTTCGGGGAGAGGATTCTCACTCTCCAGTCGCCTCCGTCACCAGCTGATCAGGTGCTCCATTTAAAGGCAGCCATGGCTTCCAAGTGCCATCTTGTTTGCAAACATAACAGAGGACTGACCGCATATATTCCCCTAATGAGTGAGAAAGGCAGCATGTGAGAGTGTTCTTTTTCTCAGATTTACCCCTGGCCCATCTTTCAACATCCAGAATGAACATTCCTTTCCCGAGGATGCTCTGCCCGACCACCCAGACTGGCTACAGACCTCACGGCTCTCACGTTGCCCGCTTGGTGCAGTGCCCACCTCACTGGAGATGGTTGTCTGTGTTCCCTACTAGACCGAAGGCCCAGGACCAAAGGCAGACCATGGCCTCCTTCACCCACGGCCCCCCTCGGGTGGGCGAGCACCTGCACGCTGTAGATACCATATGCATGAGGGCTTGTAAAGTGTAACGAAGTCCCATCCCTGAGTAGATTTGTCCTCTTATTTAACCTCCCCCCACAATTTATGTAAATGGTGTTGATAGTGGCTTCAGAGCCAGTTTTATTGGAGTCACTTATATTTTTATTGCTGGTCAACAACCCACTGCCAGCACCCACTCAGGACCTCCCATTCCTAAGGCGGGCACAACAGTGAAGCGCTCTCGGAAACCTGTCCCCAGACCATTCCGAGTACAGACAGGGCGCTGATCTGCAGGCTCCGAGCTGTGCTGACTGTCCCTTTCGCTGTGGCATCATCTGCCGTAGTGTTCATTATTGGAAACGAATCTCATCCCTCCTTGACTTCAGCCATTCTCTCTGCTTCACTGGCCGCTTTCTCTGGGTAGCAAAGAATCCCGTTCCGTATTGATCTCATTCACTTTCCCAGGAGAACCTTGGACAAAACTGATGCTTGCTCATGGCTGCCAGAAAGGCTGCCGGTGGCTTCAGGAAATGCTCTAACCTTTGCTCAGCCTTGCCTACAGGGTCTCAGCCCTCACGGGTGGAGACATCACGGGGAGCGCGCACAGCGCCCACCGCCCCGGGTGCCTGAGCTGCACTTTCTTGAGAGTCGGTGCTGACGCATCGCATCAAGTAATGGCAACACGCTCCTTGAGTTCCACTGTGCTCTCTGCCCCGAAGGCCTTTTACCTGGTTGTTTCTATCAGTATTCATCACAGCCCTGGGACGTGCTAACCCCAGGGGTGGAAGTAACTCGCCCGGGACTGTCCACATGACCATGTCGTCAGAGCTGGATTGCAGTATCCAAATCCAAGTGTTTGGTTTGCTACACGACACGACAGGTGTCTCCAGTGATCACAGCCATGAATTCACAGAGACATAAGGGATGTGGTTCCACGGCCAATTTCCAGACCACGCTCTGTGCTTCCAGTCAATTAATAGAATAATATTAGCCAAACTAACGCTGAGTTCTTACCCTTTTCCAGCCTGTCTTAAGCCTGTGTACATATTCCATGATTTACTCTTTACTCGAACCCAGTGAAGAAGTGATTAGTAGTTCCCCCATTTTACAGATAAGGAAACTGAGGCCCAAGGCCAGGAGGGTTGTGAGTGATGGTGCCGGGATTCCAGCCCCAGTGGTGGGACCCTGGAGATGTCGTCTTGGCCAATACATCTCCCCAGCTGGCGCTCTCCTCCTGGGACCCAGGCCCTTGCTGTGTGTGTTGCTAATTTGAGTGAGCTTCCAGGGACCTCGGTCATCCTCGGCTCCTTCCTGTCTCGTGCACTGATGCCCTCGTTGCTTCCTGCTGGACAACAAACAACTTCCAGACTTGCCTCCTTTCTTCCGAATCTCTTCCCTCTGTTCCATTTCCCCTCGGCCCCTGTGAGATGGTGAACCTTGAAATCATCCTAGTGACAAGGAAGAGAGACCCTCCCACCTCAAAACCCACACCCGTCTTCATTCAGCCTCGTCCCCGCGTGTCCACGCTGCTGACATCGTCTCAGTTTTATTTTTACTCCTGCAAAACGTTTTCCTTCACACTCGGTTTTCCTCGTCCTTTTATCTTCTGATTTCTTTTAAATTGTTAGGTCATTTCTTACGTGGCATTTGCACTGGCATCGTGTGGAAACCCGATCCTAGCACTCGCCAAGCTGTCCTGAAGCCCTTCACCTGTGTGCTGCCACACACACCAGATCACACAGGCTTTAAACCCAGAGATCACACTCCAGTAATCCTCTTTATTCCCTAGCCAAGCCCAGAAACAACACCCACAAAATGGCCCTTGAATAGATGTGTCCAGGAGTAACTTGCGCACCGTGTAAACATGTCATATACTCTACTTAATTCTTCTTTTTTTAACGTTTATTTATTTTTGAGAGTGAGAGCATGAGTGTGGGGAGGGGCAGAGAGAAGAGGAGAGAGAGAGGGAGAGAGAGAGAGAGAGAGAGAGAGAGAGAGAGAGAGTCCAAAGCACGTTCCGCACTGTCAGCACAGAGCCTGATGAGGGGCTCGAACCCGTGAGATCATGACCTGAGCCGAAGGCAGATGCTCAGCCAACTGAGCCAGCCAGGTGCCCCAAGTATTTTATTTAATTCTAAAATATGGCTGTTTGTAATAACACTAACCATAATCAGGGTTAAAAGCATCCAAAACTCTTTTCGAAAGAGATTTCTCTGCTTCGGTATGGAAGTCATACTAGCAGTAACATTTGAGTAGCGGAAAGGACAAGGTAGCTAACGCGCAACAGTCTCGTTTACGAGGAGAAACGGTGTGGGGCCCTGCCTGGCCGCCTGAGACACGGGCTTGGTGAGGTGAGGGCACCGAACCCGGAGGCAGGCAGCCTGGGGCGGGAGACCAGTGGCAGGGTCAGAGCAGGCTGGTGTTGGGCAGTTAAAGCCGGGCAAGGAGACGCCACAGGCAGAGGGGCCGGCTTTGGTCTCTGGAGCAGGGCCTCTGTAAGGGAGCAGGGCCACCAGTGGAGTCACCGCGTGGGGCTGAGGCCAGACGGGCGGCCACAGTCCCCAGGGTGGATGGGGTGCTCACGTCCACTAGCCCCTGCCTTCTCTCTCCTCCTCGGCGAATCCACGGCCCCGCGGTCTTACGTGGCCTGCCACTCCTCTCCTGTCTCTTTCACGCCTTGAACCTGCCCTTCTCTTGCTTAAATCCACCAGAAGTAACTTGCCAGGGAGATAAGCATCCTCAGTATCAGATCCTCGACAAGCTAAAATCCTCTCCCCAAAGGACGTTTCTGCCGGATCAGAGAGCCAAGTGGTAAAGATTTGAAGACCTCACATAACATAAAAGGGAATCACGCGATGTTGAAAACAATACATGGAATGTAACCACCCTCTGCCCACCTCCTGTAACTCGTGAGCCTGGTCTGAGGAGGAAACACGAAATGCCACTCTATTACACCATAATGGTATTAATAAGAATGACAGAATTAACTATAATGCTAATAATAAGGATTATCATTTTGTTCATTAGATCTACTCTTTGTGGAATAACCAAATAATGCACTTAATATCCACCAGGCATTTGGTTTGCTCTGTAGCTAGTCCTGTCAACAATCTTATAGATGGCATCTCATCCCAAAATTGTTTTTAATAGACAGACTGAGCATGTGCACGTGTGGAGCCTGGAGGAGGTTACAGGTTGCAAAGCCAATGTTTGGGTTCAGATCGGCTCTGATGATGGAGTGCACACTCATTTCGCAAAACACACCGTCTCTCATGACTGGTGATTTCTTTTAAAAATTTTTTTTAATGTTTATTTTTGAAGGAGAGAGAGACAGAGCATGAGAAGGGGAGGGGCAGAGAGAGAGGGAGACACAGACTCCAAAGCAGGCTCCAGGCTCCGAGGTGTCAGCGCAGAGCCCGACGTGGGGCTCAAAGTCACAAACCTTGAGATCATGACCTGAGTCAAAGTCAGATGCTCAACTGACTGAGCACTCAGGTGCCCCGTGACTGGTGATTTTTAAGAGACACTGATACATCTAATAGAGTTGGAGAATGGTATTTTTCTTCTTTAAGTCAGAGCCCTCCTCCAGCTAGACTGTAAAAATACATTCAGCAGAAAGGTGTTTGGGGTTTTATGATGGGCTGACAGCTGAACTGCTCGTTCGGTGTGACTTGTGCGATGTTGTTCTCAATTAGATTAAATGTTAAGAATCCCATTTGCCAACTGCTAACAAAAACTGTTGAACGTCGCACACAGTTTGGGGAATTGCTTGCAGAGAAGAAAAACTGGAGATAAAGCACCAGTGAAGGAAAGTGCCAAAGCCACCCGGGTTTCGATAGATAGAGCTGGTACTTTTAGACGTGGGGCATTAGGTGTTTTCGACACCGGAGTGCTGTTTTGACCACGGTCACCTTAGTTAAAGAAATTACTGTCTGCGGAGCCCTTGTTAGTAAACACAGTGGTGAAGTGGCCTGTTCACGCCGTTCGGAGGCTCTGTGCACAATACTAAAAAGCGAAGGGCCAGAAGGTCCCCAGTGTTTGGGAGGCCGCAGGGAAGCAGGCTCCGGTCCCCTCTTTCGTCCCCTTTCTATGCTTCCCTCTCCTCAGCTCCGCAGAAAGGGAGGCAGTGTTTGCACAGTGCGGATGCTGGTATCATGGCCGGCGTCCTCACTGCCCGCGGGCCTCTGGCTTGTCCTGTCTGCTCTTGGGGACTCTGCCACATCTCCTCCCAACCCTGCAGACTGGCTCGCATGCGCCTCTGTTGTGTTCCCGGAATACAATGGTCTGTTCTTTGTCAGGTGCCCATTCTTTGCCAGATACGCTTCTAAGTACCTCCTTCCACTACTTGTCTTAGTCGCTCATCACCACAGTGCTTGGAAATAATTACCTTTGTTACGGGAGAGGCAGTGAATGATCACAAATACACAACAGGCTCGGGGCGCCTTGGGGGCGGGGGCTTGGTCTGTTGAGCATCTGACGTTGGTTCAGGTCACCATCGCAGGGTTCGTGGGTTCGAGCTCCACGCCAGGCTCTGCACTGACAGTGCGGAGCCTGCTTGGGATTCTCTCTCTCCCTCCCTCTGCCCTTCCTCCGCTCGCTCTGTCTGTCTCTCTCTCAAAATAAATAAATAAACTTAATAAGTATTTTAAAAACGCATGGTGGGCTCAAGACCACATAGAAGGTACACACGATATTCAGCAGAGCACCGCCATGTGACAAGCAGTCACTAGATGTTGACCAGCACGGGAAACAGGTCAAATGCCGTGGCCTCGATTAAGAAGTGTCACAGTGCAGGGCCAGCCCTATCACTTTGGTGGCCGTACGTCTAGTAGCTTCGTGTTGGACCTGAGGCAAGTGCAAGTAATAACACCACACAGCAATATTTGATTGCAACGTGGCCCTAGATGTGATCAGAATTTTACTTAAAATGTGCTCAGGTTATTTTTGGTCTGTTAATTTTGACAATTTTTTTTTCATAAGAAACTCTCAATTCCTGACACTATGTCTGACAGATCCGTCACTCTGCTTCCTCATCCATAGATGAGGCTGATGTTGACCGGTACCTTACAAGGTTGATTTAAAAGCCCTGGACACACTACGATCTATTATGCAGATACTCTTGTTTTGGTTTCTACGATTGCCATGATCGTTCCAATGAAAGCTGTACAAGCTTTGAGCTGATTTCCTATAAAAGTAAACATCCTCATATGAAAGTATCCATGCGGTAGCCTCCCATTTGTCTCAGTGGTCTCTCAGAAAGCCCGATCTGTTTTCAACGGGGGCCGAGAAAGGGCTCACATTCACTGAGCATCGTCTCCGAGGAGTCGGGAATTGGCAGTGGTCAGGTGTGTGGGCTCTGGGATCAGGCTCACCTCATTCAAGCGACAGCCATACCCTGTTCTGATCATCTACCTTTGGGACGGGCCGTTACCGTTGCTCTGGCCACCTTGCTCTTGGACATGAGTCTGGGTACTCCATGCATCTCAGATAAGGAGGCTTATGAGGAGACACGTGGGTCTTTGGAAGTTTGCTATCAGAATGTAGAATCCATGTTCAGTGCTGATCTGCTCTGGTCTAGTTCCCAGGTTCCCTACAGAATGAGCCATGTAGAAAGAGTGCACCAGAGGTACCAGGAGGAGAGACAAGGACCAAATCCGCATGAGAGACTTCATAGCTCGTAGTAGGAGAGTAATTACGGTTGCTGGGTCGATATCTGCCCCAGTGTCGGCTGAAGGAATTTAATACCTTTCATAATTAAAATCACAAAAGCATAGAATTTTACACCTTTAAGAGACCATAGTGAACATCTTGAGTTTCCAAAACAGAAACAGTTTCAATGGTCACAGTATCCCCCTGAGACTGGGGGTACCTCATTCTGCAGGTACGTCGGAGTTTGTGGTCTTGGAACCAGCCTCTCGGGGATGGCAGTAGTAATTATTCCACACTTCACGTGCTGCGTGATTAATCCAGCACTTCTGGTGGCCATTATCCCTGTCCTCACTGCCTTGCCCTTGTTTGGGAGGACTTCGATTCTGGTGAATTCAGAATAGTGCCCTGTGGGATGAAAGAGTGTGGCTATGCAGTTTTGGGACCCTGGATTTATCTCTTAGTAGTTCTGGGACCCAGGGCCATTTGTTTTTAATGGGACCCAGGGCCATTTACTTAATCTCTCTGGGCCCGTTCCACTTTTGTAAGTTTACATTATGATTTCAACTTTCCCGGAAGGTTTGGAGGACCGAATGCAGCAACTAGTGAGAAGCCAGAGTCGGAGAACAGAGGCTCAGCACGTGCCTCCCCATCTCCCCTGGCCCGGTTCACTGGCACACATTTTGTACCTGTCGTACGTGTCTCTGGGTTCCTGGGAACTGAGTTCTGATGAACACGATGTGCCTGACCCTCCACGACCACGTCCCACCTGCGTCCTGGAGTCGTGCGCCTCAGCAGGGTGACGAGGGTTGTAGTTCCCTGCATTTTATTCATTTGCTCACCCCGCGTCTTTGCTTATGGTGGTTTCTGTGCTTGCTCTCATCCCTTTTCTGCCTAACCATTCGAGATTCGGCTGCAGCATCACCTTTTTCTAGGACGCCTCCCCTGCTCGCACCCTTCCGCACACTCAGCATCGTACAGTTTCTCCTGGTGTGAGACCTTCCTGCAGTTAGGGGTCTGTGCCCCTGGTTCCTCCAGCCAGAGGGTATTTTCCTCCAGGTGGGCCTGCAGTGTATTCTCATCTCTGGAGCTTAAGTGTTTATAGCATGGTGGTGGGCACCCAGGAGGCACCAAATAGAGAATAACTGGGGTCATGATGATGCACTGACCCCATTGACTTGGTTAAGAAAAAAAGAAACCCAATGGGACTCTCTATCATAATGCTTGTCATGTGTAAGTATCCTTCTAGTCAAATAGATCAACAGTATATAGGCATTCACCCAAAATGCATCACAGCCATTAAGGTAACTTGTAAGATGGTGATGGACTATTCAGGGTCAGTATATCAAGTTATTTCATTGCTAATGAATTATTACCTTTTGAAGTTCTAAACAGGTCAACAATCTCGTGGTCAAAAGCATAAGAGACTCTTAAAAACTGAGAACAAACTGAGGGTTGATGGGGGGTGGGAGGGAGGGGAAGGTGGGTGATGGGTATTGAAGAGGGCATCTTTTGGGATGAGCACTGGGTGTTGTATGGAAACCAATTTGACAATAAATTTCATATATTAAAAAAAAAGAAAAAAATCTCTTGGTCAAACAGTAATTGATCAGTTTACTAAAGAAAATGCCACTAAGTACATTAGTGGGAAGGATTTGTATGGAATTCTTACCTGTAAAATCGTTAGACTAACACTGTGTGTGTGTTGTGCTCTGTGGAAGGTAAGGAACTTTCCCCTTTACCCCTAGTCTTGCCCCATGAGGGCAGCTTACTCCCTGTCTGAGGTGTTAGAGCTGGAGAGTAGCAAGGGTCAGATTTGACCCCTTGACCCCAGGTCATCCTGTAATGCTAAGCCCACTGAATGTTTATGGGTCTGTGGCTTTGCCCCACAAGATACAAGTAAAAAAAAATGCATGTCACAGTGATTTGGGGGCAAGCTGAATCAAAACTGTGCCTTTCAAAAAGTGCTGTTTAAAACAGGCTTATAAACAGGAGAGAAAGCAATATTTAGGAATCAGGAATGAAAACGATGACCACTGGTCTCCTCTGGCCCTCTACCCAACACTGACCAACTGTCCCACTTGCTTCCTGTGGCCCTGAGCACCCAGGCGATTGAGGCTGCCACAGCGAGGCAGCATTAACGCAGTGACTGTCACCAGAGGAGATCAGATCTGCTGTCGGGTGTGAGGGCGACTGGGATGTAATACCTTCTTCTCTCCAACTGAGTGCTGAGCCAGTCAGAAAGACAAATTATAAGACACATTGGAGATGAAACTGAAGTAGGAGATCATAGGGCCACTTGGGTGGTTCTGTCGGTTGAACCTTTGGCTGTGGATGTCGGCTCAGGGCATGAGTTTCATGAATTTGAGCCCCACATCGGGCTCTGAACTGGCAGCATGGAGCCTGCTTGGGATTCTTTCTCTCCCTCTGTCTCTTTCTGCTCCTCCCCTGCTCGAACTTTCTGTGTCTCAGAATAAATAAACCAAACCAAAGTACACTAAACTAGGAGATCATTTGGCTTCCATCATTGACCGAGGGGGCTCCCGGATATTGAACTCTAGAGTGAACTGCTTCCCTGCTCAGCTGCAGCAGTGCTGGATGGATGCAGGCCCCCGGCTGAGCACATCCTCTGCCAGGCCTCCCCCGGGACCGAGGGGGATGGAGACAAGCGCCTCCAAGGGAGGACTTGCTCCCAAGAAAAAAGACCAGGAAGCTCCCAGTTTCTTGTCCCAAACTCACCATTTGCCCAATAAATGGGCAGAGAGGATCTGGGGTGTCACGTAAAGGGGTGTCCCTCTACATACAAGACGCATCGAGAGCAAAGAAGCCATATTCTCACCCACAACGTGTGCCTCTAGATCCACTCCGTGGGACCTTGTGAGCGACGCCCCCCACGATGACCCTTCAGAGAGCTCAAGGCAGCTCTTCTGCTTCACCGCAGCCTCCCCCCTCTTTTCCAGCTCTCGCTTCGGTCAGCCACGTGGCTGGATTGCCCACAGGGCGGCAGTAGCTGGGAGTCAACGCACGCTGTCCCGTCCCTGATTCCAAGAGCAGGCGTGTGTAGAACACATCTACAGAGGGAGAGAAACACCAAGCGAAGTTTACTTCCTTTATGGCCAGAGCCACACAGATCTCTCTGTGGTCACTCGGTGGTCGCGTGGGGGATCCTTTGGCGCTGGAGCGATGTGCGGGTGGAGGGCAGCGAGCATATATGTGTAGAATGGAGAGACATCTAGGCGGGAATGTAACCTAGATCGGGGACTCTCAGGTGCCTCGCTGACCCCCGTGCCTGACCTGCTTCCCTCTCTCCTGCTCAAGGAGCCGTGTGGGATGTCAGTAAGAGGACACTAGGGGCAACGTAGATCAAGTCGTGCTGATGCAAAGTCATCTGTGATTTCTAGATTTCAGCCACTTGTAGTAAGAGATTCTTGTAGTCCAGCCCACAGCTGGTTCCTGCAGTCTTGTGTGTTGGGGCACAAAATCGGGGACTGCTCACCCAGATAGCGGCCGTCTGTTGCTGACCAGATGAAAGAACAGATAGACAAAGGTGTTTTCCGGGATTCTGGATAGTTGGTTGCAAAGCAAAGACTAGCCCCAACGGGTTTTGATTCTCTTCGGAATTTACAGAGCTGGGTTCCTTTTTAAACCCAGGCTCTAACGGGAATTAGAGGCTCCACTCTTCAGAGCACCTGGGTGGCTCCATCCGTTAAGCGTCCAACTCTAGATTCTGTCTCAGGTCGTGATCTCGTGGTCCGTGAGTTCGAGCCCCACATCAGGCTCCACACTGGCAGAGCCTGCTTGGGCTTATCCCTCTCTACCTCTCTCTGCCCCTCCCCAGCACTCGATTGCTCTCTCTCTCTCTCTCAAAATAAATAAACTTAAAAAGCAAATACTGGTACATTATTATTAACTAAAATCCCTACTGTATTTAAAAAAAAAAAAAAAAAAAGGAAGAGGTTTGACTCTCCTGCATCCCAAAGGTGGGGCCACAGGCTGACTCTATAAACCTCCCGCATCTCAGTTCCAAGAGTAAGGTCAGCGTTGCGAGGCTTTCAGCGTGTCTGAACTGCTAATCCACTACTTGCTTGCCGTGAGGCTTGTAGACAGGCTGTTCCCACACTGGGGCTCGGTTTCCCAGTCTACAAGATGGGGGTAAATAATTGCACTTACTTTACAGGTTTGGCATAAGAATTGAATGATTAATACACTTAGAACACATAATGCGTGACGCGTACTAGGGCCAAATAATAAACGTTAGTGGACTAATGCTATCGTAGTTTGCTCCTTGGTTAAAAATAAGATAATAATGAAAAATCCCCTGAATTACCAAGAAGAGGAATCCAGGGACCAAAAACTGGTATGAGGCACACAGCAGGCATCTGATGAACAGTAGCTACTATTAATAGAATTCTAGATTGTGAGGTCTGATGGAGCTTTTGCGTTCCTGTTTCAAATAAGCATCCAGAATATTAAAACCCGGTTCCGTGTATGCCTTCTCCCACAACTGCAACACAGAAGATGTACTGATATTTCTGTACAAAAACGTGCCTCACTTTCATGGGCGTGTTTGAATTAAATGAAAAGTTATCCGTGCTTACCCCATGCCGAATGAATATCGGATTGTGTGTGCATCTCAGGTAAAGTGTAAGTTGAGTGTGTTTCTATAGGACATAGAGATCTAGAGCATGATTTTTGTGGTAGGGTCGCAAACCCAAATTCCAGTATCAATTCCAGAATTGTGTGAAAACCCATGGTTCTTTTTTATTTTTAAAGAAGATGTGGTATATTTATTTATTTTGAGAGAGAGAGAGAGAGAGAAAGTGAGCATGGGAGGGGCAGAGAGAGATGCAGAGAGAGAGAATCCTGGGCAGGCTCTGTACCTTCAGTGCAGAGCCCGATGTGGGGGTCGAACTCAGAAACGATAAGATCATGACCTGAGCCGAAATGAAGCATCGGGCGCTTAACCAACTGAACCACCCAGGCGCCCCAAAACCTACGGTTGTAAGGAAGGGGGAGGTGAGGGTGATTTGCACCTTCAATCCAGGCCCGTGTTGCCTTGTCAAGACCCCCAGCGGATGCAACAGCCCTTTTCTCTTTTTCTTTTCTTTTCCTTTTTGTTTTCTTTTTTCTTTTCTTTTCCTTTTTCTTTTCTTTCTTTTCTTTTTTCTTTTTTTTTCTTTTTCTTTTCCTTTTCGTTGTCTTTTCCTTTTTCCTTTCCTTTTCTCTTTTTTCTCTGCCCCCTCTTCCTTCCTTCCTTCCTTCCTTCCTTCCTTCCTTCCTTCCTTCATCCCTCCCTCCCTCCCTCTCTCTTTCCCTCTCTCTTTCTCTCTTTCCCTCTTTCTCTCTCTCTCCCTCTCTCTCTTTCTTTCGTCATTGAATTTCTCTCTGCTGTTTCAGGTTCAAAGACAAATGACAAACCGCTTGTACCCTCAGGGGATTCAGGTAGGGTGGTGGTGGGGGGGATCATTGTGGTCTAAGGAGGTATGTGCAGGACCCTGGCAGAGGAGGAGCCTGGAGAAGCTTCACAGAGAGAGGACATTTGACCCAAGTCTTGGTGGTGAGTTTCAGGCAGCCAGAGGACAGGCCCTTAAAAGGAGAAAAGCAAAGAGAGCTGTGTTGTGCAACAAGAGGCAGGAGATGAGCTGGAAATGTGGTCGGGGCTTGAAGGCTGTGAATGCCATAGTCAGGAATTTGAACTTGATCTTGTAGACAGTGGGTAACGCTGTGAACAAACTCGCACACACCAGTGCCACAGGAGGAAGGTAAGACCAGAGGGGCGAGGCCCATGAGGATGGTGGTTTAATAATTAAAGCAAGCAGTATAGACTCAAACTAGGGCTGACGTGAGAGCGTGGTAGAGACAGAACCTTCGAGACTTTCTTACAGATTCTAAGGTGAGAAAGAGATCTGCAGTCTGGGAGAATGCAAGGCTTTTGTGAATGTTGGGCCAAATGGGTCCACTAAAGATGCCCAAAGGGAAGAGAAGGATTGAGGGGGGACAGCAAGTTGCTCCTTTTAAGCTGCCTCCTTGACAACAGGCCACCTATCCAACCAGAAGTCTGGAATGGCGATCTAGAGCCCAGGGCAGGATTAGACCTGGCCACGTAAACGGGAGAGGCATTAATAGGAAGGTCAGAGGTGATGGCAAGCTTGGCTCTCTGTTGGGGAATGAAGGAAGTACAAAGCAAGACTTCCTGACGAACACCTCTTAAGTACTGACTGTAAACCAGGCTCTCAGGTGAGCACCGAGGCTTTCTTACTATCCCCACCTCTCATCTGAAACGGACGCTTCAGAGGGGAGGGGGCTAGCCCGTCACGCCATTAGCGAGTGGCCGACCGACGAGCAAGGCACAGGCCCGTTGGACTCCAGATTCTGTGTTCTCATCAAGCCATGGTTCAGCAGGGACTCCAGTTGAGTTAAAATCCATTTTTAGGGGGGGCACCTGTGTGGCTCAGTCAGTTAGCTTCTGACTTCAGCTCAGGTCATGATCTTGCGGTTTGTGGGTTTGAGCCTCGCGTCGGGCTCGGTGCTGACAGCTCGGAGCCTGGAGCCTGCTTCGGATTCTGTGTCTCCATCACTCTCTGCCCCTCCCCCACTCGCATTCTGTCTCTCTCTCCCAAAAATAAATACACACTAAAAAATCCATTTTTAGGTTTCTGAGAGGATCACTGTTGATGTCTGAGCTGCATAATCCGTAGGCGTATCCCTGGGGACCACCGGTGCATCCTGAGGGAGCCGAAGGTCCTTTTCACGCCCGCTGACCTTACCCTGGGACGTGGCTCACGTCCGGATTCTACCGCGATAGTCTTGTTTGATCCTTAACAGCCGCTCGGAGAGGCCGCGTCATGACCGTCCGCTCCTTACACCTGCTTTGTGCCTGCGGTGGGGTGGACCCTGGCCCGGAGCTCTCCATCGTGAGTTCACATGCAGCCTGATGTTCGGCTGGCCCTGGTGAGGCCTGTGTGTCTCTCCAGACTGTTGGAAAGGACGGTGCTCGAGTGTCCTTTCTTCGTGTGGGGACGCTGTGCCGTTCAGCTGCGCTCCGTGCATCGTCAGTGGAGGTGCACAGGCTCTCCCGCGCCGGCTCTGCCCGCCCGGGGGGGGCGGCTAGCGGGGCCTTCTGCTTCAGCCCACTCACTTTCTGAGCCTTGTGCCGTTGAGTGTTTTACAGGGGACAAGATTTGTTTTGTTCATAATCATCTCAGGCCATGTATTTTATTTCTCTTTGGATTACCATTTTGACTTTATATTATCTGTCATCATATTGAATCAGCCTTCTGAAGATTCCCCAAAGATTACCCAATGTGTCTTTTGAAAAATCCTCGTGAGATTGGTATGTAGTTTTAAAAGTCAAAGTCAATATCAGACTTCAAAGATCCCTTGCCTTCAGTAGGTCCTGAGGCATTTTCAAAAGGAGGCATCGGTGATAAGGAAATTCGTTGGCAAACAGGTGTCAGGACCAGAAAACAGGATGCTCGGGGCCGCTGGAAGCAAGCAGACTGGGGGCTCATAGCTTCCTGGATCTGATGCCTTTGTTAATCCCCTGTCCGCTTTCATTTCTGCTTAGTCACAGCCACTGCAGGCAGGACTTCAATTAATGCCTCAGTCAAAGCAAGCAGGCCTGATGGAACATCTGTCCTCTGCGAGGCACGGTCTCCAGGACGCATGTGGCACACTGAGAAAGGACTCCCCCCACTTAGCACCTGGCCTTGAGAATCATTTCTTCTGCGGGAAGAGTGGGGTGACCTTGAACAAATCATTTGATTCTTTGACCCACAGTCTTTTATCTATGAAACAGAAATTGAAGTTCCTACCACTTATTATTTGATCTAATCAGAAAGAGCTTTGAGGCACGGTAAGTGATAAAAGCAAGGAATAGAGAACCGCCCAGAGCCTTTTCCCACGTGTGAGTGTGTCTGCGTGTGTTTCCAGGACGTGCATACATAACACACATGTGCACATGTATGTACGGAAGTCTTCTAGGAAGACCCACAAGAAATTACTGGACTCTGGGGAATGAGGCACTTTAGATTGTTTCTGGAAACACTGAGATTTTTTACCATATGTATATTCTAATTTTGAAAATCAGAATTAGAGCATCTGCCTTGTATGGTGTTTGCCAAAGACCAAATGAGGCCAAGATCAGGGGAATACCTAGATGCCTTGCGAACGGCGGATTCCTTCTTGCTCCTTGGGTCTGGGGGTCCGACACGTGCACTCTGCTACCCACAGGCTCTGCTTGTCTTTCTATAACTACCCCGACTACTGATCCTTACAGAATAAGGATGAGAAATGGGGATAATGTGGATTACCTGAGGGCCTAGCTGACTGAATTCTCTGCTTATGAAATGGAAGGGTCTTTTGGTTCCAAACCTCACTGAACGTGTCTCATAAGTTCAAATCCAAAGGGACCTGGTGGCCTCGTAATGCAAAGCCAGGTTTCAGTCGAGGCCCTGGGGAGGGTTCACGGAAGGCCTCTCCAGCGGGTCCTGTGGCACGCTGCCCACGTCCCTCCTCGGGCCTGAGTCACTGCTTCTTCACACTGCCAGGGATGTCGGGAGCCAATCAACCAAGCCCCTCTCTGGAGGGGCCAGTTGGCCAAGCGCCTCTCTGGAGACCGCTGTGTCTGAGAGAGCTGCTGACCCAGGCCCCACCTCCTCCGCAGGGTCACCCACACTCGATAATGGTCAGTGCATGGGTGCAGTCGTGCAGTGCACGGCCCCTACTCCGAGGCCGACGGCCCTGCAGCTCCAGAGCCCCCCGTGGGATGGACTGAGGTCTCCGTTGTCCTGCACGACTCTCTCTGCCCAATCCTACTCTCCCGCAGCGTTGCCCCCCGACAGCACACCCAGCACCTCCTGCAGGCACCGCTGTCTCAGTCTTTTTGCTAGGGACCTGACTTACAGCCATCTCAGAGCCAAGTGACAGAAGCTGACCGGACACCTCCATCCCGGTTTCCTGATTTGTAGCACCTTGTGTGACTCACTCATCGTGATGCTGTGATTAGACCCAGTACAATACACCTGTGATCGCCTGCCTTCATGGCACCATTGAGAGTGCAGATGAGTGCCGATGGCCACGGACCCCTATCACACCTGTCCTGTCCCCATGGACCAACTCAGTCCTCCCCGATGGCAGCAAGGAAGGAGACCAAACGAGGCAGGAGGCTGCCACATCACCCGCTCACAAGAGCCTGAAGGGTGGGATTCTACCAACTTGCCGTCTGGAGTTTCTTGCAGCAGGACGGACAGGCAGCAGGGGATCATGCAGAGCCATTTGTGTCCTTTCATGGCCCCTTGAGCAGTAGATGGACAGGAAGGTCCCACATCCATGGAACTCTCCAGCCCAGTACTCAGCACCTTCCTCCTCTGTGGACCAAGGTCCTCCCTGGGGGCTTCCTTTCTCTGTCCCCAAAGCACATCCCTCCTGAAATTCGCCCCAAGACACCCTTCTCTCTTGAGTTTGTGCCCAAGTCAGGACTGGCCTGTGTCCTCTCTTCCGTCGTGTTTGGGTCTCCAGGTACATCGTGACTTGGCCACCTTGTCCTCAACGCACAAACCAGAGTTGGGTCATTGTACCCGTTTAAGGCTCCCTACGTCTGTGAGCACATGGCAACGTACGGAGCCTCTGAGGCCGACTTGGGTTCAGTCTCTCACCAAACGCACCTGCCAGTGTTGTGTATCTAAACCCACAACTACACCCCATCTCACAGCAGTGCATTTTTCTCTCTCTTGGACCACTCTCCCATCCACCAGGAGGGTCTCTACAAATTCCTCATCTCCCTGCGAGAGGAGACCCCTCTGTCTGTCCCCGTCTGCTATGGAGTGCTGTGCAGTGGCTGAGGAACGAGGCTTGTGAGTGGGTCCCCATTAGGTTATCCCAAACCTTCCAGGTCAGTGCCCTCCTCCTCCTCCTCATTCGTTGTTACTATTACTATTATTATTGCCATTATTATTATTATTATTATTGTTGTTGTTTTAATATGAATGCACAAGACAGAGGCTCGGCAGATCTCAGTGTCTTTCCTGCACAGAGAGGCAGGGACTCAAAGTCTCCTTTCCCTGGAACCGTGAGCCCCTCCTCGGTTGCTCTCCGAGCCAGCCGCATGGTGGCCCCCAGCTTCTGTGTCTGTCCCGCCCGCAGGGGAGTTTCTATGTGCCCTCGGAGAACTGCATGCAGCACGCGCACAAGTGGCACCGAGAGCTGTGCTTCCTGCTCCTGCACGCCTACCGGGGGCTCCGCGCCTACTTCCTGGTCATCATGAGGGACGTCCCCGAGCTGCCGCACACGGAGCTGGGTAAGGGGCCGGGCGCGGGGCACCGCAAGCCGCGGCCGACCTGCCCCTCTTGGGCCGGGCTTGAGAGAGCGGCATGTTTTGTGAGCGTCACGGTGGCAGATATGCTCCAGGTATGTGTCGTGTATGTTACCTTGTCCTGGAAGGAGGGAGTCTGGAACATGCACCTGCAGGAAGTCGAGGCAGGAGCCCCCCTCGGTTCACCCACAGGGCACTTACCGAACACCTGCTACGTCCACCGGGCACTGCTGACACAATGCTGACTTGCTTCCTAAGGGAAAATGCCAGTTTATAGCCTTTCTTTTTTAATGAGGCTGCAGTTACAGGACTGCAACTTACAAGAGGGGAAAACAACCCCCCAAATAATACATATATTGTTATATATTATATACTTATATAAATATATTATATACATATATATAATGTACATATTACATTATATTTTTTTAATTTAAAAAAAAATTTTTTTAACGTTTATTTATTTTTGAGACAGAGAGAGACACAGCATGAACGGGGGAGGGGTAGACAGAGAGGGAGACACAGAGTCGGAAGCAAGCTCCAGGCTCTGAGCCATCAGCCCAGAGCCTGACGCGGGGCTCGAACTCGCGGACCACGAGATCGTGACCTGAGCCGAAGTCGGACGCTTAACCGACTGAGCCACCCAGGCGCCCCTATATTATATTATATTATATTATATTATATACACATATAAATATATTTTTATATAACATATAATTTTAATATAATATTATTATATACATATATATTATATACATATGTACATATATAAACATATTTTATTTATAACATAATTTTAATAATTTAATGTTTTACACATTTTATATAAAATGTAATACCTGTTTCATATTTTCTATTTTAATAATTTTACTATGGTTTTATAATCTTATATAAAATATATAACATATTTTATATATAATATATGTTTTCTATATTTTGATGTATAACATAATATATTTATGTATACTTTATAATATAGATATCTAAATATTTGTATATTTGTATATAAATACATGTTATGTATTTTTTAATCTGGATGATTATGGAAACCTCTCAGTAGCCATCATCTTCGGTTTTCTGGGGATGGATTGCTCCGTGCACTTCATCAGACATCATGGACATCACTGGGCCTGAATCCCTCTTTGTTGCCAGATGGTGGAACTGAGATCAGAGAGGTGCAGTGACTGCTCAGGGTCACACACAGCAGTGCACGGCAGGACTAAGACAAGAGCTCCTGCAGTGGCTCCTGGGGCAGGGTCCCTTCTATCATCCCTCTCATTGACAGCAGGTGACACAGTGTGATTCTGCTGTCAGTCCTCTGCTGAGGACCCTTTGCTTCCAGAACAGAGGCCAGGTCTTTAGCCTGGTTCAGGGTTAAGAACAGTCCTGCTGGGGTTCCTCAGCTTCCCCAGTTACACCCCTAGACCTACTGAGCCGGTCTTGGCTTTGGAGGTATTTATGGCCTCATACGTTGTCCATTGCTGCACTGCACACACCACACGAGAGTGATATCCTATGTGCATGTTTCTCATCCCCACCAGATGTGGGGTCTTGGAGAGCAGAGGCCCCCTCAGATCCCTCGTACACAGTGCCTGGCCTGCAGGGTGAAGGAGTCGGTACAGGGCGGTTGATGAATGGTGGTGCCATGTTCCCATCTGGGCTTACCAGCTCTGACCCCCTAGACAAGTCAGGCACTACTCTGAATCATGCAGTAGCAACATCGAATTTTTTTCCGGTTCAGATGTTATACACACCATAAAAGCATGCACAGAATCAGAGACAGCTTACGTAACCCAAAAGGAAAATGGAGATTGTACACGGACAGTTGACTTGTTGTTTTAACTTTTTGCCCAAAGGAACTGGGTTTATTTGCTCACTCATTCACCATCATGTTTTTATCAAGCCTCTACTATGTGCCAGATGCCCCGGACGCAGTCATGTTCAATATGACAAAAGTCCGCTGTGCCTGGTGGGACTCACAGACCTGAGGAAGGTGCTGGATGGGGGCAGGGGGATAAGGCATGTGCTTATCAGGACATCAGTGAGGATCCGGAGGTGTTGATGGATTGGTCCCACTAATCTGGGCAGCAAGGCTTTAAAGGGACCTGATGCTGTGGCCAAGTGCAAACCCCCGACCACGTGTCATAGAACTAGGGGAGAGTCCTGATACAGGCAGATGCAAGGATTAAATCACCACTGGCCGGAGGCCAGAGGTTCCTGCTGATCAGAGGTGAGATCGCCAGCTCCTCTGTGGGTGGCAGGGAAGGTCGTGATGACCCTCAGTGTCAGAGTCAGTGGTCTGGGTTCAGCTCTGCTACTCCACTTCTCTGTGCTTCCCAGCATTCACCTGGCTGATGGAGATCCAAACCCAGGCCCCACATGCGTCACACACACGGATGCATGTACACCCACACCTGTAGGCACATACCTGCAGAAGTCCAGAAGAATGTGGGATCGCTCTGAACCCCACAAAGTGCTGTGTGAATGTGGGGGCCTTCTATTCCTCAGAAAGACATCCCTGAGATGCTGTTCACCTTTATCTAGTATGAGGTCACCGGGTTCCAAATCAGGTTTCTCCTTTTTATAAATATGACCCCATTAGGCAATTAGAAGAGAAAGAGGGAGAGTCCTCAGGCCGTGTGTTTCTTTCTGTGACTCAAACGCCAACCTGAACGTATGCTTCTTTATTGTAGTTAGCAACTGCAACTTTTCAGCGTGTGTCCATTTTATTGTGCATCTTTTTTTTTTCTTCCTAGAGTCCCTTGCTGTTGAGGAAACGCTTTCTCAGCTGTGCTCCGAGCTACAGGTAATTAGAAAACTGGTCCTGTGGGTCCGAAGGGCAGTCGCGGTACAGGGCCAACATGGGTGCTGGCTCGATGTAGAAGTCGGAGATGAAAACACTGGGCACGTATGCTCCCTCTAGACCTGCACCTCCTCTACCCCCTCACCCTTTGTTCTAAGTGTCCACTAGACCTCTAGCTCTCTGAGAGAGGCTTTGGGAGAAAAAAGAAACCAGTTAACAGGTCTCTGTCCCTGGAGCTGACACTACATCTATTTGTCGATTACTCATCCATTTAACAAAACGTATTAACGACCAACTGTGTGCCTCTCCCGGAGGGTGATGGAGACTTTGCGCCTGTGCCCAGATGGCCTCAGCCATGGCTGGGGGCTAGCAGCACGATGATACTGACGATGGAAACAATTGCATTTGCCAAGGGTTCATCAGGCATGCGTCGAGACTATGTGCTGAATATAGGCACTTGGCTAATGCATGCTATTGTTACCTGCGATCCCTGGAATAATTTCACATCCCGTTGCGTTGGGTGGTCTAGGTGCGTACTACACACTGTCCTTCTAGAGCGAGAGGCAAATTAAGATGGAACCAAGGCTGGCAGCTCGGGGTTGGTGACACTTTAGTCAGTGCTAGAAGCTGGGCTCAAAAGACCATCTCATTGCAAAGTGATGCCCCTGTCTCGTAGACCAGTGTTTTCAACCCTTGCCGCACAGCAGAAACACACTTGGAACTTGAAAGATGTGCCTTTGCCTGGGTCCAGCCCGAACTGGTGGAGACAGAGTACGAGGGAGTGGATCTCAGGTATTTGTATTCATTAAATGCTCCCCGGAGCAGTCAAAACCACAATGAGACATCACCTCACTCCTGTTAGAGTGGCTGTTACCCAAAAGACAAGAGCTGTCAAGTGCTGTCGAGGATGAGGAGGAAAGGGAAGCCTCGTGCACTGTTGTTGGGGATAAAAACTGGAGCAGTCACCATGGAAAACACTGTGGAGGTTCTCCAGATATTTAAAACTGCAGCTATCATAGGATCCAGCAGTTTCGCTACTGAGTAAACATCCAAGGATGTAATCACCATCCCGAAGAGATGTCTGCATGCCAGCATCCACTGAAGCGTTATTCACGATAGCAAAGGCCTGGAAACAACCTGGGTGTTCATGTGCGGATGAATGGGTAAAGAAAACGTGGTCTATCTCTGCAGTGGAATACTATTCAGCCATAAGAAGCAAATCCTGCCATTTGCGCCAATGTGGATGAATCTTTTTTTAAGTGTATTTATTTATTTTGAGAGAGAGGGCGGGACAGAGAGGGGGAGAGAGAGCACGCGCAGAGAGGGGAGAGAGAGAGAGCAGAGACAGAGAGAATGCCAAGCAGTCTCCACACCGACAGCACGGAGCCCGATGTGGGGCTCAAATTCATGAACCATGAGATCGTGATCTGAACCGAAACCAAGAGTCAGCCCTGCTCGACCGACTGAGCGATTCAGGTGCCCCACAACGTGGATGGATCTCGAGGACATCATGCTAAGTGCAGTGAGTCGGGCAGAGAAAGACCTATCATGTATGATCTCACTTACCTGTGAAACGTAAAACAAAAACCCGAGTCCTAGGAACAGAGCACAGCTCGGCGGTTGCCAGAGGAAGGGGGAGATGGGGGATGGTGGTCAAGAGGTACAGACTTCCTGTTAGAAGATGAGTAGGTTCTGGGAGTGTAATACACGGTGTGGAGACTGAAGGTGACAGGACTGTTCTGTGTACTTGAAAGTTACTGCGAGGGTAGATCTTAAGTGCTCTCATCAAAGAGGGGAAGCATGGTAAGCAGGTCAAGTGACGGATGTGTTAACTAACCCGATTGCGGTGGTCACTTCACAGTGTATGCATTTATCAAATCGTGATGTGGTACACTTGGAATGCACAATGTTCTATGTCAGTTATTTCCCAGTAAAACTAGAAGAAAATTCGAAAGGGAGAGCTCCCCAGATGAGTCTCCTGTGCCACCAGGGTTGAGAGCCCCTGGTCTAAAGCACGTCATAAAGTCAGCAGAACACTTCCTCCCGGTAGTAAGGCAGAGCACAGAGGTCGTGCTGCGTGCTGGGGTGTGGAAGGGTCTAGAAAGGAAGGGCCATTTGCTGGGAGCCCTGAGGAAAGGTGGGGCTTAGGTGTCACGGTCAGCAAGGAGTCACATCGCAGGCCCTGCTCCTGATACAGGTGGGGACACGTGAGGGACACAAGAAGTCGTCTTAGAGAGTGTGGAAGGGAAAGATATGGCTGGCAAGGGACCTGGATGCCACCACGAGGAGCATACACGCCCTAAACGTGGAGGTGATGAAGGCGGTGCACCAGAGGGACGGCAAAGCCGTCCACCGGGCGGAAGACAGCAGGGGCCGCCGCTCTCCCCTTCCCCTGAGTGAATCAGGGTGGCGGCACCTTGGAAAGGTCCACAGGCTTCCAGGCTCAAGTCCAGGCTCCAGCCCTTCCTCGTGTCAGCTGCGTGATCCTGCACCTGCGATGTAAGATCTCTACGGGCCTCGGATTCCTGTGTGTGTGTCGTGCTTGTTGTGAGGGGCCCAGGAGAGAGCTCACGAGAGGACCCTGCGAGTGCCCGGCCCAGGGGTCTGCCGTGCGGAGAAAACCGGGGGTCTCAGCTCCGCCCCTTGCGGTGTCCCAAGGAGACACCATCTGCGAATTACCGAACGCTTGGTTCTAGTTTTAGAAAACGCAGCCGTGCACGGCTGTTCGTCACCCCGCCGACCGTCTCTCCTCCCGCTGCCAACGCGGTGTGCGGTCAGAGCTGGGGTGTCCCGTGCGTTCTCCGCTGGTGGCCGCGCCTGTGTCGCTCCGGTTCCCAGACAGCCAGCATTTCCCGAGTGTGCGCTCTGAGGCAGGTGCAGTTTAAGGGCTTGTGGTGTGCAGTCTCCCCCTGTAACCTCTGAGACTCTGCCTTCTTTTTTTTTTTTTTAAAGGTTTATTTATTTATTCTGAGAGAGACAGAGAGAGGGGAGAAGGGGAGGGGCAGAGAGAGAATCCCAAGCAGGCTCTGCACTGTCAGCACAGAGCCCGACACGGGGCTGGAATTCATGAACCGTGAGATCGTGACCTGAGCTGAAATCAAGAGTCAGACGCTTAACCGACGGAGCCACCCGGGCGCCCGGAGACTTTGCCTTTACAGAAACACTCGGCCAGGGCACCCAGTAGGTGGTAGAGGGAGATGGGGTGCCCGCTCCCGGGCTGTGCAGCGCCCGGCCCTCTGCCTCAGTTTCCTGCCGTGCTCCTCTCCTCAGGGTGACCTCACTAGGTGGCGGGTGGATGGGGGGCTGTGGTCGTGACCCGGAGTCATGACACGCTGCAGAAGTGGTCCCGTCCACGCCAGGGAGACCTGGCTTTGAATTCCACACCTACTAACCGTGAGACTTTAGACAAGTTGCTTAAACTTTATGGGCCTTGATTTTCTCATCTGTGAAGTGGAGACACAATCACTTGGTTTTGATTAACCTCCTTTTCTCCGAGTCGCAAGCTCTCACGCTGGCGGGCTGTGGGCTGCTGTTTTGTGTGCGTTTCCTCAGTTAACGGACGCAGCAGTTCTCCAGCGTGGGCGATTCTGTTTTTCTCAGCGGATGAAGCATCAGGGCTCAGCTCACAGAGGACGGGTTGTTCGCCCAGAGTCACAGCACTTGGCAGAACAGGGTCAGGCGCCGGCCGCAGAGGCGCTGGAGCCCTCCCGGCCTCCTCCACGAGGCCCTCCTGGGAAGCAGAATCATCGTTTGCAAACCACGGAGGTGGAGCTCGTGGGGCATCCCCATGCGGCCCTGGCGGGCGACAAACGCACAAAAAGCTGACCGTCCTGTTTGCTACAATCATCACGCGACCTCGCTTGTCACTTCCCTGGCCATAAAGTAGGTTCTGGCACCACACGTGCCCAGCAGGGCACATGGTTCAAAGGCCGTGCTCCACTTGTCCCCGTGACCACAGAGGGTCAGTGTTTCTGCGAACTACCCGGGAGAGTTGGCTCAGGAGTTCCGATTCGTTTCAGCAAACATTTTGTGAGTCCCCCAGGACTCGCCAGGCCCTGCACTAGGCCCTGAGGGCTCAGCGGGGATCCCCTTCCCTGGGGGACCCACAGCCTAGGGAAGTGACTTGGTCACTCTCGAACCTACAGTGCCTGGAAGGGCTCATTTGTGGAATGAACGGGTGCACTCATGAATTGCAGGAATGCTACATGCTACCAAAGGTGACCCTGGTCACGCTGGTCCCAGCAAGTGACCCTGGAGCAGCTGTGGTCACCCCAAGGCTGTTGGCTCGTCTCCAGGAGGAGGCGGGAGTCAGCACGCTCATTCACCGGCTCAGCAACCCCTGGGCATCGCCACCAGGGAGGGTCAGTGGTCAGAGGCCACTTCTGCCGGACCGCACGGCACAGTCCTGAGGATGTGGGCTGGCTGTCCAGTTTGGCCAGGCCATGTCCCCTCTGGGTGACTGCTTTATCGCGTGTACAGGACCGTTCTCAGGGCGAAATGAGCTCACACATGCACACGGTTCCATTGCCACTTGTTGGCTCTGTCCCGATAGACCCTGCGTGCTGGTGGAGGCTGCAGATACGGACACAGACGTGTGTGTTTGTGGGACTTCATGAGGATGTGTCACTAGCTAAATTGCTGTGGGGAGACAGATCCTAGTGGACCCCAGAGCGTAGGCTGCGTGGGAGAAAGCCTCGTGGTGTCCAGTAAGAGGACAGTCTGGGCAATGGAGGTGAAACGGAGAGCCTCAGGGCCAAGGCCAGGATTATGCCTCAGTGAATGGGGCTCCCAGAAGGGGAGCCAGTGGGGCGACTGAGGCTCCGTCGGGGAGCCTGGGCTAACAATGAAGGAGCCTGCGTGCCCTGCATGGTGAAGAGCTTGGATTAATCCCCAGGCCATAGGGAGCTATGCAGGAAGGTGACAAGCTCATGGGGGACCATGTGGAGGAGGCGAGAAGGAGAGCGGGTCTTGAGGCAGGAAGGGTAGCTAATCACATTTACAGCTAAAGCCAGTGACAACACAGGCTCGTGTGGACTGGACGCTGGCTCCCACCTGTGACACACTGGGCACTCCCTCCGAGCAGCCCTGAAAATGCAGGGGGACGCACAGACCTGTCCCCATTCATTTTGTCACAGCGGCACCAAAGGGTGGCCACCACCAAGGGGTGGGCTCAGCGCCTGGCCCCAAGGCGGTCTGCAACCCACTGCTATATTGACGTATCCGGTCCCTGTGATGGTTCGGGTGAGAGCCAGGCTGCCGCTGAGTCTGTCTCATGAACAGTCAGTGGGTTGCCTTCCTCCTTTGGCGCCAGACCCCTGGTTTTGAGTGATGGTGTGGCTGCGGGCTTAATTTTGTACAGAGCAATCAAAGTAGCCCACTGATGTAAGGGTGTGGCTGGGTGAGAGGAAGGGAAGCAGGGACTGGGGGTGGGCTTCGGCTACAGAGCTGCCCTAGTGCTGGCGGCGGAAGAAACCGAGCCCCCTCCCCGACTCCCCAAAAGGGTGCTCACAGCCCAGCAAGTATTCAGAGGCAGGACGTCGCCACCTAGTGGTCAGTCACACCAAGGAGTGAGGTGTCCCTCAAAGGGGATGGATGGAGGTGGGGGTTGGCGGGGAATCTTTTCCAGTGATTTACCAAAAGTTGAAAACATAGAGTTCTGTAGTCATGGGGCAGTTCACATGTATCTTTATGCCATGTGAATCGTATAACATTTATTAGGCGCCTACTGTGTGCCGGCCACTTTGCTCGTCGTTGGCAATACAGTGATGGGGACACTTTCCCAGGGCTAGCAGCCTGGCCAGAAAGATTTGTTCAGAAGCTGCCAGTAAGGTCAGGGCTCCACCGGGAGGTGTAGGATGAGGGGCTCCTGGCTCTCTGAGAGGCTAACCACGAAGGAGTCCGTGTGTGTGCCCAGCGGCAGGGAGGGAACAGTCACACACGCTGATGTCCTGGCTGTGCATCCTGATCCGGGAAGGGATGGGGCGTGCTCTCTACCCACACGGGAAGGTTCTAGTGATATTGAGCCACGTGCTTTGGTACAACAGACATGCTCACCGAATGCTGATTATCTACCTGAAAGCAACTGCCAGTTTTCTTTAAGAATTCAGAAGGACTGGGTTTCCTTTCATACAAAGGACTCTTTCTTGTTTGCTGCCATAGACTTCCAGGAGACCCTAAATTGTTAAATGGTCTTTCCTCAAGCTGTACCCTCCTAGCAGGAAATACTAAAAATAAGTTATCAGGTATAGATGAACAGCTACCAGTTGAGGTGGCCTGGGTTTTTCTTGTTTTGTTTACTTAATTCTGTGGAATTTTTTTTTTTTTTTTTTTTTTTTTGGCCAGTTGCCTTGCCAGAGGGTTGTTTTGTTTTTTTTTTTAATTATTTCACTTAGGCCTGAATACATCTTTGTGATGTGGTTCAAAACAATGACCCCACTGATAAGGATGTTACAAGACTTCTCAATGAATCCTTGCTTTGGTCTGTAGGTTTGGGCATGTAGGTTTCATTAGCCCAGTCGCCTAGCAGAGGAGACGAAAGCTGTAGAGAGTGACTGTCCCCTGTGATCACGGCGACTTCTCCCGTGGCCAGCCACAGTCTGTGGCACGGTTACTTTTCAACACGAACTCTGGAGGGCACCTCACAGCTCTGATTATTTAGAGCCAGGGAGTGACAGAGCTCAGCCAGTGGAAGGTCTTTTGAGTACCATCCATTTCTGTCTCCAGTTTTAGAATTTCTCAAACTTGATATGCTTAAGAAATAGCTGGGAATCTTTTTGTTTGTTTGTTTTATGGAAATCTTGCTAAACACAGATTCTGATTTGATCTGGGCTGGGGCAGGAGATTGTACCTTTATAAGATTTTCCAGGAGATGTCAGTGCATGTACGACCCCCCTCTGCCATGCTGTGAGGCCGGGCACAGAGGCTGATCCCCTCAGCCTGGGCTTCCCTTCCCCAGGGAACCTCCCAAGCTGCACCCCCCCCGCAGAATATCTCCACTGCGGAGTGGGGCTTTGGCAGTAATGACCAGCATGCCCTCAAGGCCCCCTCCCCTCGAATGTGGGAACTGTTCACAGACCCAGAGGGACCCGGCCACGTTGTATGATCACTCTGACGACAGGGGCCTCTTCTGTAACTGCAAAGCTCTGGGTGTCAGAGAACCTGGTTAGTTCAGGGAAGGTACAGAGGCTTTTATTTACCTTGAGAACACAACACAGCTATCACTTCCTCCAGGAAGCCTCCCTGACCCTTCTGCAGTACTCAGTACACATCTCTCCCACAGCACTTAGTAGGTATATTATAACTCTCTAAATGATTGACTGTCACGGGGCCATCTGCCTCTTCCAGGACTGGCTGTATTCATCTGTGGCTCCCCCAAGCTCCGCACAACCCTGGCACATAACAGTCACTCAATAAACCGGGGGTGCGAGAGTGAACAAACGTGCATGGTTAGAACCCAGGTGAGCGACAGAGGTGAGTGGTGGAGCGTTCCTCAGGCAGCTTCACCCGCAGCAGCGTGGGGCCCGGTTGCCTCCTTGTTCGCGTGAAGGGCCTCTCCTCGGTCTTGCGTGAGAAGCCCCTCCATGCCCATCATCTGTAATGACACAGGCCCAGGCGTCTGTGAGAGGGAGGAGAGTCCTCTTGTGGCCTAATTAGAAGCTTCCTTAACCTTTTCTGGAGCCCTTTCTGTAATCAACCAGGGGAAAAAATAATTCTCCCAAAGACACGTTCAATGAGTAGCTTTGCTTTCTCGCTTTATCGCTGTGGTGGCCGAGCTCGGGGTTCATGCTGTGTTTCCTGCTTCCACTGCAGCGGGGATGGGAGAGCCATGGCTGGGAGGTCCGGTTACCGAGGCCTGGGGTGCCTCTTATGCAGAGTCACCAGATTGTTCAGTAAAGAGTGACTAGATCCCCACTGCTCATCCACCAGCGCGTAGTTATTGGGAATACAGAGAAGGCTGAGTCTCACGGCGCAGTCAAAGGAGGGCTGTAGGAACCACGTGTGGCCACGGGTGCCATGAGCGTGGTCTGTGCGAGGTCAAGTAGGCTTCAGGAGAGCGAGGTTTGACTTACCCTTGAGCAGGTAGATGTTTCTAAAGAATCATCGGGAACAAGGGGGACCGCATTGGCTCCTTGAACAGTTCTCTGGTGGGGAACAGACAAGTCCAAAATGACGAAGGGAGGGAGAAGGGAGCTGGATGATGAAAGGAGGTCCTCTGGGTGGACGTGCTGTCTGGTCAGAGCCTGGCACGTGGGTGTAGCCGGGTGTGTTCGGGCCACGGGAAGCGGGACAGTGTGGCCGGGGCAGGGCGTGCCCTGGGCCAGAAGGGAAGGGAGCCAGAGGTAAGGCAGGCCGTGGTGTCAGGGGTGAAATGGTGCCGAGCGCTGATGCACGTGTTTGGTGCTCATTAGCGAGGGGAAGTGGGGAAGAGGGGCCACTCCTGGTTCCACCCAAAGACCTCACATTCCAGCCTGGAGGATTCCCAGGGGCTGACCATGTCCCCCGCTCTCCCCAGCCCAGTGTTCTCTTTTCCGCTTCTGAACGGCGTTGGCCACCGACGATGGGGCTGAACCAAGAGTGGACAGTGCCCGTTTGACCCTTGCCTCCTAACAGAGCCGCTGCGGGAAGTAAGCTTCCCATCAGAAGAAAGTGGGGCCGTTCTCCCACTTGGGAGTTTTGCAGCTGGTGTATTCATCAAAAAGTGACCTTTCCTGTGGGAAGAAGCAGCTCAGAGATGGCTTCAGTCGGTTGACACCCTGTATCTAGAAGCCAACCCTTAATTATAAACTAATGATACCTAAAGAATTAAGCTTACTGGATTCAAAACTCCTCCCTGCCTCCTTTTCTTCCTCTTAGATATCTATCCTCTTAGATAGATGCCTCACTCCAGCCACCTGCCTTCCTCTGGCATCAGCCTTTAGTCCAAGGAAAGCAAAAGGCACTTCACTGTTGTGAGCAAGGCGTTGAACTTACTTTTCCTGTTGTTATGACATCCACTGAGTGCTCACTTGCTTTGCACACCCATTTTACAGATGAAGAAGCTGAGGTCCAGGGCAAAGAAGGATGGCAGAGATGGGCTTGAAGTGGCTGTGGTTATGTGTCCCTGGTGCATCACCCATGATAGAGAGATCCCCAACCCTCCCCATGGTTAACTCTCCTCTGCTCAGTGGGGCTCCCTGCAAGCAGAGACCTTCTCTTGTTTGTCTTTGTGACCCTGTTTGTTCCAAACATGTGCCTAGGACATGGAAGATGCACATCTAGTGCTTGTGGAACCCATGGTGAGGCCTAGAAGTCAGTGTCCGACCTTGACACCTGGCTTCCTGCCTCTCCTCGGAGACCTGATCTCCCCTCTCCAGAACCAAAGTGCCCCCTTCCCCTGTAGCAGATGGCCTCCCAGTTCTACACTCACGCTGTCCAAAGTACCCGTAAAGGCTCTAGGCTGGCTTCTTCAAGTTGTAGTTAAGGCCATCCGTGATCCCCCATAAGGTATTTAGAGCAATGGCGGGAGGATGGTGGAGGGCTGTTGGGTACCCCACCCCCCCTTTTGGGAATCACCTAGACTAGTTGGTGCCCTGAGGCTACAAAGACGGAAGCACTTCTCAGGAAGCATCCTCAATGCCTCCTGTGTAAAAGGCAGCTTGCTGCTATGGGTCTGTGGTTGGACAGCCGAGCCACTGATTCCCAGCTCTGTGTGACCTTGGCTGTGCTACTGTAGTCCTCTGATTCTCGTTTTCTTTTTCTGTGCGGTGATGTACGATACCAGATGGTAATGGTAGGGATGGAGTGGGGAAGTGCCTAGGGTTCTACCTGCCAAAGGGTGGCCATGAAGAACTGGCGTCCGAGGAGACTACAGAGGACGGAACTCAGGATGTAACGTGATACAGAATCCAGAGAAAGGAGCGACGCACTAAAAGCAGAGGGGTCTTCCAAGAGGAAGACTGCAGGAGCTCCATGGGGAAGAGGTTCTTTACTACCCCCTTTTTTTGCCTCTCCAGGTGTTGAACAATCCAGAGAAGATCGCTGAGCAGATAAGTAAGGATCTCGCCTGGCTCACCTCCCACCTGATGGCTCTCTGGACCCAGTTCCTAGACACGGTGACTCTGCACTCCCAGGTGACCACTTACCTCACCCAGGAACATCACACCTTGAGGGTAAGGTGTCCAATGGTACACAATCTCTAATCATGCGCGCGGGGATCCCTTGAGGAAGCTTGACGACAGTTAGTTCATTGGGCAGGACAGGAATTGGGGTTGACTTCCATAGTCAGTGCTGGTCCTGAGTGCTGGTCCTGACCCCACCACCAGCTCGCAGGGAGGCTTTATGAACTTGTTCAGTTCGGAAACTGTTGCCTCCACCGTTCATGAGACCCTGCCTTGGCTACCGGATGATAACAGAGCCTGCCTTGAGGGGTGTGGCGAGTGCTTAGAAAAGTGTTTTCAAATGTAAGATCTTATTCTTTGCCACCAGCTCAGGTGCATACGGATAGGTCCTAATGCATAGTAGATGTTGGTCTCCTCATTCACAGCAAGAGAACCAAATATCTGGGTCCACAGAGCACTTAGTGGACACACTTCCGTGGCTGGCTTTGCAAATTCTGTTTCGCCTGCACTTACTTATGGTCACAGTCTTCGAGTGTCTTATATTCTAGTAGAAGAAATGCAACCTGAATAAGAACATGACAGAAAGCAATGCAGGAACAGATTCACAAACACGCATTCAACTGTGTCCATAAGCCAGCTTTGGGCTAAGAGCCCCAAGTGAGAGAGGGTAGCTGTGGAAGTATTTGTTTCAGACCCCCGGGGTGGGGGGCTCAGCTGTCCTCAGTACATGCCACTTACCTCCGTGAGCCCCAGTTCCCTCTGAAAAATCAAGGTCGTGCCCACCCAACAAGTTAAAGTGTTTACATTATCTTATTCCTCAGGTCCGAAGGTTTTCTGAGGCCTTCTTTTATATGGAGCACCAAAAAGTTGCAGTCCTGACCTTTCAGGAAAATCTGTAAGTAACCAATTGCGTGCCCGCGTCACACTGTAAAAGTAGCCACCCGAGACATTCTTATCCAAAGGTACTTCTTCCCTCGTCTCCGCCTGCAAAGGAGAGAAGTCTAGCCACCTTTGCACATTCAGGCTGCCTTTTGTCTGCAGGCAAAAGGGTCAGACAAATTGCAGAGGCGGGATCTAGCAGGTGGCAGAGAAGGTCAGTAGCCCAAGTTTTCTTTCGTTGAGTGTTATTATGGTTCTATAGACAGAATCAAGACCTCCCAGGTCCCTGAAGACATCTGTGCTGAGTCTTTGTGAAATGAATGAGAAGTAGGTGGTGTGGCCACAAGCAATGTCAGAAAAAACACAGAACTCGCTGGAGACTTCGCAGGAGCTTCTAAACGCACTTAGCATAAGAATGAAGACCAAACTGCCTCATTAGGAGGGCTGATGAATTTCTAAGTCTGCCTTCCTCCCAAATTAAAGAAAAAATGAAAACCATACAAGAAAAATCAGAGGGTTAACAAGAAATGAGCTCATTCTCTCCTAGATCTCCCTGCTGGGGAGGGACAGATGGGTTCCCCCAAGATGGGTTGGCCTTTGCCACACAGGGGGTTCTTTTTGTTTCTGAAAGATACATCCACCTCAAGGAATAAACATGGATGGAATGATGTTTGAAATGGCACAGTAGATCCAGCAGGAGAAACATTATAGGTCCGCCTCCCACGCGAGACAGATCTGAAGACCTTTTCGTCCCCCATGGTGACAACCCTCTCTTGCTTCTTTCCACACTTCATCCTGGTGGAAAGTAGACTGGCATTTACAGTTTACCTCGCGGAGCCTGAAAGCAAGGGGGCGCCAAGGGAGACACGCCTGGGGTTAAAATAGCTTGTCTAGAAACACGTACGGCCTCTCGCTCGCTCACGCGTTTCTTCATCCCATCCAGCTCTTGGCCAGGACGGGCTGAAGGGCCGTTCTCAAACTAAAATCAGAAGGCGTTAACCTGACAAATGTAAACATAACATGGAGGGCCGCTGAGCAAAAAGGCTGCGAGTCAGGACTGTTGTAGGAATCTGCTTCCTGACTCCCACCGCAATAGGCGAACCCTAGGTGGTTGGGCCGTGCTGTGGTCCCAGGGGGTGTAAGTCCACGTGGAAGGAACGGACACAAGGGCCATTTTGTGGAAATGCCAATTGCTGTACCAAGTACAGAGGATGTAACATTCGGCCGACCTGGGTTCAAAATCCCGTTCCTCTCTTGACCTACGGCAGGTCCTTGACAAAGTCATTTTTTTTGTTGATTTTTTTTTTCTCTTACTGTCCCCTAGTCTTTGTTTCCTTGAAACAGGCAGGATAATGGTTGTAGAACATCCATGCCCATGGAACACACTGTTCAAGCCACAGACTCGACTCACGGAATGTTAGATGATGACTAATACGTTACACAATCGTCTCTTGTGCCCGCGGGCACTGGGGACACCACAGGGAACAAAGTAAAGACTCTGTCCTTGGGGTCCCTCATTCTAGGGCAGAAACAGGCAAGATGTCAGTTGTGTCGTTTCAGGTAGCGACAAGTAAAGAGAAACAAGTCAAGGTGAGGACACAGAACATGACGAGAAGGGATGCGGCCAGCGTCCTCATACATGGTGAAGGACTAGCTCTCAGAGAAACAAAACCCAAAACTCGGGTCTCTAGTGTTTGCTGATTTCCACTGTGTGAACGCTGGCACCGTGGTCACTTTCAAGCTGCCACTATGTGTTTTTTGCTTGTTTGTTTCAAATTTTTGTTTAGATTCTGATTAACATACAGTGTAATATTGGTTTCGGGTATAGAATGTAGTGGTCTGTCACTTATGTACAACACCCAGGGCTCATCACAAGTACCCTCCTTTTTTTAATGTTTATTTATTTATGTTGAGAGAGAGAGAGAGAGAGAGAGAGAGAGAGGGAGCGCACGTGTGAATGGGGTTGGAGCAGAGAGAGAGGGAGATACAGAATCCAAAGTAGGCTCCAAGCTCTGAGCTGTCAGCACAGAGCCCGAAGTCAGGCTCAAACTCAGGCACCGTGAGATCATGACCTAGGCCGAAGTTGGATGCTTAATGGACTGAGCCACGCAGGCGCCCCCAGGAGGAAGTAAACTTTTTATTAGGTCGTCAAGAGTAAGACGCACAGAACAGAAAGGGGCATTTTATGTCCGGAACCGAGAACCTTCCTGGAGGAGAGGCACAGAATTTCCGCTCACATCGAGGCAGTGAGTGGGTGAGCAGGGCTAGCAGGTTCTCACGGGCGGGGTCCACCCACCTGGGGCTCCGAGCTGCAGAGGGAAGGTGTGCCTAGGAGTCAGAAGCGTCCCTCCAAATCAGGAGGGACAAGTGGCCAGACGAGGTGGAACCCGTGTGTCCAGACCCATCTCGTTCAAGCTCAGACTAGATTGTGTCTCTCAGACAGCGGGTCACAGCCATTTAGGAAGACGTGACATCCACGCAGTGGATTTGGAACAGCACTTTTTAAATGAAGTAGGATGGGATGGGCCAGAACAAGATGGAGCAGGAAGTACGAGTGAGGTGTGTTTCTGAAACTTGTTTCCGTGTGTGTCTGGGAGTGTGGGATTGCACTCGTTTGCCGCGTAAAATGAAGAGTGTTTCTTGCCGTGGGTTGCTATGTTTTATTTTTTTAAACTTTATTTATTCATTATGAGAGAGAGAGAGAGCAAGGGAGGGACAGAGGGGGGCAGAGAGAGAGAGAGAGAGGGAGAGAGAGAATCCCAAGCAGGTCGGCGCAGAGCCCGATGTGGGGCTCGAACTCACAAACTATGAGATCATGACCTGAGCCAAAACCAAGAGTCCGACACTCAATCAACTGAGCCCCCAGGCGCCCCATGGGTTGCAACATTTTAAAACGCAGCGTTGCCGTGTTTAAAACGGTTTAGAACTGGCTGGTAGCAAGGGTCTGTGTTATTGTCTCTCTCTTCTGTCTCACCCGTGTCTAGACTGTGCTTTTCATACAGTAAAGCGTTCAGGGAAAGTTGCTAGTGGAAATGTTATGAATGAAATGTGCATGTCGGTATGAATGCGAGTGAATGCAGGAAGACCGATACTGGTGGTCTAGCCCCTGGAACAATGACCATGGATTTATCACTCTGTCTTTTATGTTTTTCTGTAGTAATAATTGTAACACTCATCTTTAAAAAGCATTCATTTTACAAGATGCTGCGTATATAGTGTTGAACACAAGAGGCACTTTACCTGCCTTGCTGATGCTTTTTCTGTTGAGAGAACTCTCGTAAGAAGCCGTGCTGAGTGCTGAATGTTCATTGGCTCGCCTAATGTTCACAATAACACTATGAGCTACGAACCGTTTTTATCCTCACTTCACCAAAGAAGAAACTGGGGAAGGGCACCTGGGGGGCTCAGTCGGTTAAGCATCTGACTTTAGCTCAGGTCATGATCTTAGGGTTTGTGGGTTTAAGCCCCACGTCGGGCTCGGTGCTGACAGCTCGGAGCCTGGAGCCTGCTTCGGATTCTGTGTCTCCTTCTCTCTCTGTCCCTCCCTTGCTCACGCTCTGTCTCTCTCTTTCTCAAAAATAAACATTTAAAAAAATGTTTTAAGAAGAAACTGGGGAAACCAGGGCTCAGAGAGGCTAAGTAACTTATCTTAGACCACACAGCAAGCATGTGATATACACACGGACTGCTGGAGTCCAGATCCCACACTCCTAGCCTCCTCGTCATGGCTGTGCTGTATAGTGGTGATCCATTCTCCCAGAGAATACACGGAAGAACCAAACTGTGGATTTCTCAAGCTCTAAAATAGAAATATCCGTATGTTGCCAGCTGTCCCGCTGGAGTCTGAGTAAATCTGAAATGGAAATAAGTAGGTGATGAACAGAGCCCTGGATGCTGCGTATAACACATCTCCAGAACCTTCTCATCTTATTTCCTTGAAAACTCTATGCCCTTTACTTAGCATCTCCCCATTTCCTCACCCCAGCCCCTGGCGGCCACCACTTTATTTTCTGACTCTGTGACTTTGACTATTTTTGACTCCTCCCGTAAGTGGAATCACACATCATTTGTCCTTCTGAGGCTGACTGATTTCACTTAGCATCGTGTCCTCGAGGCTCGTCCACGGTGTCACGTATGACAGGATTCCCTTCTATTTTAAGGCTGAATAATATTGCATCGTTCTGCGTTTTCTTTAACCCTTTCCTGTTCATGGACACTTAGCTTGTCTCCAGAGCTGGGCTGTTGTGAATAGTGCCATGCACATGGGGGTGCACATATCTCTTAAACACCCTGGTTTCGGTTCTTCTGGTTAAATACCCAGAAGCAGGATTGCCCGATCATATGTAGTTCTATTTTTAATTTTTCAAGGCACTTCCATACTGTTTTCGAAAGCAGCTGCGACATTCTGCATCTGCATCAACAATATACAAGGGGTCCTACTTCTCCACATCCTCGCCAACACTGATTTTTTGGTTTGTTTTAATAAAGGCCATCCCCTGTGCGAGGTGATAGCTCACTGCATGTGTGCCCTGGAATTCTTAGTCATTTTTTTAAACACATGCTAAGCACTGTTTTAGGTGCTCGGTCACAGGCACAAAGTCTGTGCACATAATACACCACCTGCTAGCAGGAGGTAATTCCCTGCATAAAACAACCTAGACCTGACTCTCCTACAGCAATCCTGCTGTGTTACAGTTACTTGATTAATCACCTGATCTATTCATGGCTATTAGCTCTTTAGGTCCAGAATCAAGTTTCCATCCTGGAGGTATACACCCTAGCTTGTGGACACAGTCCTATGCACATGGGTGTCCAGTCCATATACCTTTGTAAAAAAACTAAAAACTGGACGCAAAGTTCCAGGTTCCGATGATGGCTAAGAAGTGCATATTTGAACAAAATACCATTTAAATATTCAAAGGAAGGTGCACAATATTAGGAAGTTGCTACAGCCTTCAGGGGCGCCTGGGTGGCTCAGTCGGTTAAGTGGCTGACTTCAGCTCAGGTCATGATCTCATGGTTCGTAAGTTCGAGCCCCGCATCGGGCTCTGTGCTAACAGCTCGGAGCCTGGAGCCTGCTTCAGATTCTGTGTCTCTCTCGCTCTCTGCCCCTTCTCTGCTCGTGCTCTGTCTCTCTCTGTCCCCCCAAAAATAAAACATTTTTAAAAATTAAAAACAAAAAAAGGAAGTTGCTACAGCCTTCATGGCTTTGAGGAAGATAATACATTGCTTATCTTTTTTTTTTAAAGTTTATTTATTTTGAGAGAGAGAGAGAGAGAGAGGGAGAGAGTACGCACAAGCAGAGGAAGGGCAGAGAAAGAGAGAGACAGGATCCCAAGTGGCTCCCTGCTGTCACTGCAGAGCAGGATACAGAGCTCAATGTCATGAACTGTGAGATCATGACCTGAGCCGAGATCAAGAATCGGATGCTTAACTGACCAAGCCATCCAGGCGCCCTGTATCCTTTTTGACCATAGGTTAAAATCCAATGGAGAAATGAGAAGGAAATAAAATATTCATATTTCAAGTGTATATTCAAAATTCATATGTAACATATCCATATGCATATGTTTATCATGTTTGTCACCAAGAGTGCTGACTGGGAGAATTTTCCCTGGGCGCATGTGGAGCTGTCCTACAGGAACACGTGACCTGCCTCCACAGCTGACAAGTGACATGGGGGCCTCCAGAGGTCAGGCTGCTCCAAAAACAGCGACAGTCAGACAGAAAGTAGCTACATGTGCTTAGTTCTTCTCCCAAACTGGCCAACCCAGTAAGGCCCTCTTCTCCCCCCCTTGTGCAAGTGTGATTGAGGCAGAATGGAGAAGATGACACAATGCTCATACTTTTCCTTCGTGGGAGGAAATAAACTCTCTCCCTTCTGCAGGGACTTGAGGAGAAGGGAATAAACGTTTGCTACCATCCAGTCCTCTGAATGAGGAATACTGGTGGTTTCCAAGTCTGAAATGAAATTCCTGCTGGTGGAAGGGTATTCAGTTCATGGAGGAAGAACATGGGGCATTTTTTTTTAATCCTACTTAGAAGAACAAAAAACCAGGGCTCCTGAACTAGGGGAACTTACATGCTAATCAAGGATGCTGGTGTCCACACAGTAAGCAATAAAAAAAAAAAAACAGCAATTTTCGATGGTTCTTCATTCTTAACCTATAGGAGGTTAGAAATGCAGGAGTAAAGGATACGTAACTTGAAGCGTTTCCTCCAAAGTACTAATTTAAGATTCCTGCCATTTAGAAACTCAGTTCCTTCTCTGCTAGAATGGTATTTGTTGCTTCCCACCTAAATGGGTTGTGATAAAGTGCCCTGGTCATACAATCGCTGACCTCTAACCTCAGTGCCCAGGCCAGTTAGGATACAAAGCAGACCATGGCATTGGGGGCTGGGTAGGTGGCTGGGAAGAAAGGAAGAGAGGACAGACAGATGGTGGATTGTCAGAGCCTGCTGAACATTTTCTGAATATTTTCTTGGGATAAGGGGCTGGAGCAACGATTCTTAACACATTTAAAACTTCCTTGGAGAGGTGCCTGGGTGGCTCAGTTGGTTGACTCTTGGTTTCGGCTCAGGTCATGATCTCCCGGTTTGTGAGTTCGAGCCCCGCGTCAGGTTCTTTGCTGATGGTGTGGAGCCTGCTTGGGATTCTCTCTCTCCCTTTCTCTCTGCTCCTCCCCCCACTCCTACTCTAAATAAATAAACAAACAAACTTAAAAAAAAAAAAAGGCTTTCTTAGGTGCTAACCTGGTACGTGTGTCCCCAGGATACAGACCCACAGCCAGCTGTCTCTGGACATCCGGAATTCAGAGTATCTCACCACCATGCCCCCGCTGCCCGCGGAGTGTCTGGACATCGATGGTGACTGGAACACCCTACCGGTTATCTTTGAGGACAGATACGTGGACTGCCCTGCAACAGGTTGGTCTTTGTTTTGGAGAGAACAGCGGGTCCCAGTCCTTTGCCCTATTTGTTTTCCGATAACAGTGGAACCAAATCAAGGAAGTCATTTGTCAGTTCAGGCTCCACCAGTGGGAGATGACCTTATGTCAGTGCAATTGACAGATCGATGTAACAGAAGGACAGCTGCAGTAAAGATCCCCTTCCCGACTCCTCCTGGGGTAAAATCATACCAAGTGCCTCAGTGTTTCCACCTATAGAATGGGAACCAGATTCTCCCCTGACCAGAATACCATGAGCATAGGATGGACATCCTTTCTTATCCCAAATGTGCAACTCAGATATAAAATCATTTCTCTTTGAATTCTAATGGCATTCGATTCAGACTCCTGTGGAGTGCTTGCTTCATGCCATGAACCAGACAAGGTATTCGAGAAAGCAGGCTGCATCAGTGATCAGGTTGGTAGATGAGCTACTCAGCTCAGGGAGAAAAGACAGCGGGTTCCTGTGTATTTGTGTGTTTGTGTCCGAATCACAGTCTGTCTTGCTGGTGTTGCACAGTTTGTTAATGAATTGATAGCTGGGCAAGGGGGCAGGGGGCCTGATGCACACCGGGCATTCGGGAGATGTTAGTCCTCTGTCCCCTCGCACAGCCCTGCTCTTGGAAACCCCAAAGCTATCACAGGTGACAGAGCTGAAGTAAACCCATAGTCCCTGAAAGAGCCAGAAAATACCCCGCTGGAGGTTTTACCTGTTTTATCTTTTTAATCCTATTAAAAAGCAGACAACCCAACCTCCTAAGCCCTATTTCACTGAGAGGAACTGAGGCTCGGGGGTATAAATATGTATTAAAGATCATGCAGCTTATAAGCCAACTGACATCTAGTGTCCACATCGTGTGGGACAGCCAGAAGGTAGGGGCTCTGGAGATGGCCACCTACCCGGTGGTCAGACAAAGCTTATTCCAACTCTGCCTTGACACTGCGTGTGTAGGTGTGTGTGTATGTGTGTATGATCATTTTCGTTATAGTTTTGTCATGTAGCTACAGGCAAGTTGAACAGTTAGAGAAGAAATTTAAAATAAGCACCCATGATCAGACCCCCTGATGGTATCATTAGGCCTCATTGCAGCCGATCTTCCAGTCTGTTTTCCTGTACATGTTAAAACAGACACTCCAGCAGATGTAAATCTCAGTCCTGCAACATCTCCGTGCAATTGTCTTGCACAGAAATCAACCTTGGGCTGCAAGTCAACCTCAGGCTTTCGGGAGTTTCCCTGTTGGCCCTCACCCACTCTCCCCCATGTCAGTGCCCTAGACTTAGATGTGGCTGGGGGTCGTCTTTCCAGGGTCATCTGCCCATGCAGTTTCCTCTAAGCTCTACATCTATTTTAGAACCAGCAGCTTCTGTAATGTGCTTGGGACATGGGACTTGGCGGAGTCTGGGCCACCAGCACTAAGGATCCCGTCTTCCCAGAAGGACCCCAAGGCAATTGCTCTCAGAGGGTTGGCTGTCTCCTCAAGATTTCTCTCTACAGACCTCTCACCTGCTCCTTCCCCTCCCGCCCCCACCCCCATTTCCCCACTCAAAACTTTTCCTGACCTTCTTTGTTCCTTCACAATGTGCTCTGATGATTTAATCCCAGAGCAAAACCATTAGCAAATAAAGAACTGTTTCCTTTTTCCTCCAGGGGTTGGTGACCTTAATGTAATTTGCAATGAGGCCATCACATTTGCATTTCATTGTTTTAGCTAGTGAAGAAAGGAACAGAAAAGAGTCCCATTTCCATATGAAAATAGTAATATTTATTCATGGCTTGCTGTAATCCCATGGTAGATACCTACTGCGTACCAGGCACTCATCAAGTCTGTCTGTATTGTCTGGATCCTTTTTCCCAGGTACCCGTCACTCCTAGGTCCCAAGGCAATTGAACCATTTGCCTAAGGGCCTTAAAGGTTGGCCCCACTGCCTGAATTTGAATCTTTTCTCCAACCGTTGGTAACCATGTGAAACTGGGCAAAAAGAATTGTAATTTATATTCCGCAGGCCTACTGTGAGCAGGGGAGAGATCCAGCCACAGAACACGTAAGAGTGATCGGCACAAAGGCAGTTAGGAATGCATGTCAACTAATACCATGAGCTAGGATCTGACTACATCCATCCTCTTTGGATTAGATGTTCTGCTACTTTTTTGTCGCACGGTTGTGGCATGAAACCAGTCTTGCTAATTTTGACAGTCCACCTCCTCACTGGGCTTTCTGTGTCTGGCTTACACTGTCTGTGATCAATCAGAGGCATCTCTCATTTTTGTTCAAAGAACCCATCAATCCTCCTGTCTTCCTATAATCTAAAGACCAGACTCCTCATTCATACAGGGCATTCGAGTTCATCCATATCGTGGGTTCTCTCTACCTGTCCAACCTCATGCTCGCCCCACGTCCCTGTTCAGTCTTATTCCATTCACACGGGATCTAACTGATGTCTGACCAGACTGTGCACCCCAGGCTTCTGGGTCTTTGCCCTTTGCTCTTCTCTGCACCCAGCATGACTCATTATCTCCTTCTCAGAAGAACCCGATTCATATTCTCCAAGGTCACAGCCCGCGTGGTTCAGGTAGAGCCAACCGTACTGTGCTGTGTATGCTTCCCAACGTTTTGAAGATCCCTTGGAGACAGAGACTAGTTCATGATTATTACTGGTCCCCACCTCCCGTCTCCCTAACCCAGGGCCTCGTACAGGACTTTGTGCAGAGGCTCTGCCAATTACTATTCATGGATTCAGTCACACTGACGTTGCGGTTTTTTCAAACCGATATAAACAGCTCACGAGAGTAATCGCCTTTTTTCTGCTACATTTCTGTTCTGTTCTCAAGTCATTTTATGAACACAGCTCAGGGACTATGTGGCGGCCGTGGTGTTAGCTGTGGGCGCACAGATATTCATACAACACAAGCCCTTCTCTGCAGTGGGGACAGGAAGTGCACAGGTGGATCCCATTATACATGGTAGTCGTGGTGGTGGTGTTACAGCACATGTGCGTAGAGGGGATGCTGGGAGTTTGCCCAGAGAACGTCTAACTTGTTGTTGGCCTTGGAAAAGCTCCCCTAGAGGAAGAGACATTTGCTCAGCCCCTCAAGATGCAAAGAACATATCGACCTGAGGAAGAGACCCATTCTTTCCCAGTCTTTGGTCTACTCTTTGACCCAGTCATAAATTTCACTCCAAGGTGTGAGCTGTTATGTTGTGTCTCCGTGATTCACTCCATAACCTCCTATAGTTGTTATATTCCTTTAACTTCTATGAAAACCGTATGAAGGATTTAAATGTTTTAAGTAAAATGAAAGCCTAAACCCTGTCTTCTTTTGTTTGCTGTATATGGGAAGTGAGTAACATATCAGATGGCTTTGTCGAGAGAGTGGTGGTTCAGACAGACATAGCAGGTACTTATTTTCTTTCATTTATGCTGTATTAGAAGGGAGAGAAAGAGAGATAGGGAGGAGGAGGGCGAGGGGGAGGAAGAGAGGGAGGTAGAGGGGGAAGTGGGGGGGCAGGGGGGGAGGGAAGAGAAGAGACTGCGAGACAGGATGAGAGAGATAATAGTTTACCCTAGAGAAAAATAAGAGAAAGAAGGTCATGCTGTGACCCCCGCCATCCTACCGGGAAGATCAGAGTGACCTGGGAACCTCTGTGGTCTGAATGCCACGCGGGATAATTGCCCTGGGGACAGAGCTCAAGCTTGGAGGGTTTCCCTACAGAAGGCAGAGATCTGTCTTCCCCACATGTGCCATTTCCTATCGTAACTCTCCTGTGAGCTATGTCTGTGAGGCCTGCTGGTCACTATGAATCTGCCCATCCTAGAGTTGAGGCAAGTGAGCTCAGGTGGGAAAAAAAGGCTTATTTATTCTGTCGTCGTCCAAGGCCTCACGGCTGTGCCAGAGTCAGGATGAGAAAGCGGACCTTCCTGGATGCAAAGCTGTCTTTCTACACTGTCAATACTGTACAGAAGACAGGGAAGAGCTTTAATATTTAAAAGTGGTAATTGTCAAAACTGTTTTGATAAGTAAAAGGTAAATCATGAATAATGATATTTGACAGTTTAGTGCACGGCGGTTCTTACGCTGATTCCCTGGTGTTGGGTTGAGTTACACAGATCAAGGGCACAGCCTCTGATAAGGCTGCCCTCGGGTCAGACCCAAGCTGGAGGGTTCCTGGGCCACCCGTGTTCCTGACCAACTGGCTACCAATTCAGGGCTTCCTACCAACCCCTCAGGTTTGACAATTTGCTAGAACAATTCACAGAATTCAGGAAAGTGCTATGCTTATGGTTACAGTTTTAACATACAGGATCCAAATATAGACCAGCCAAAGAAGAGACCCATAGGGCAAGGTCTAGAAGGGTCCCAAACGCGAAGCTCCGGGTGCCCCCAGGACTGGTCATCCTGGCAAATCAATGTGTAGTGCCACCAGGAAAGCGTATTCAAGCCCCAGTGTCCACAGTTGTTGTTGGGGTTGGTTGAATCGTTGGCCACGTGATTGAACTACTCTCCTGGGAGATTGTCCTGGTGTTATCTGGCGACCAATGGTTGGTCTTTCTCACATGGCCAGTCCCCATCCTGACTCATTTCCTTAGCATAAACTATTAAAGGGCTCATCTTGAGTCACCAGGCTAGCATACGCCTTCAGGGCCTGCCAGCCACAAATAACAAAGACCTTTCCATCACTTGGGAAATTCCACGAGTTCAGGGCTTGTCCGCCAGGAACCAGGAACAAAGCTCAGCCAAATTTTTGATTATACCGTCAGGCTTCTGGATAATCTGTGGACATAGATTCATAAACGACAAACATTCTTCTTTCTTTTTTCTTTTTGTAGGGCACAGTTTGAGTGTTTCCCCTAATTTTGATGTTCAAACAAGTCCCGCAATAATGAATCTGAAAGACAGAGAAGAGAGCCCTGTTGTGAATAGAAAATCACCTTTCAGGGAAGACCTTGTCTCGCCCGCCATGAAACCACCCCAGATGGACTCTGACGAGGAAGTTCTGAGGTGTCCAGAGCCAGACGACAGTGCAACTACACCAGAACGCGCGGATGTGTGCTCCGAATCTCAGGTGTATCTGACAATTGGTGAGGTCCAGAACGAGGCAGGTTTGCCTGAAGAGGAATGTTGGGCTGGCCCGAGGGCCGATGTTGGAACACGTCCCCTGGCAGATGAGGACCTGCCCAGAAGGAGGCCGGGTCCAGAGGATGGCCAGCCCCCAGTACTCACCTACATTGATGTGAAATCGAGCAATAAGGACCCGTGCGGCCCTGAACCCACGGTGGTCGTTAGTGCTCAGCACGAGAGTGGGCACTCCCGAGATAACTATGAACCCGCCAGAACTGTGCCGGGCAAGGAGGTATCAGGTACAAGTCGTCCACATGCCATCTCTTCAGAGAAAACAACACTCCGTGAGTTAAGTCCTCTAGGAAAGGTTGCAGACCGAGAGGGCAAGGTGGTGCTGCTAAGCCTGAAGCTCATCCCCTCTGAGCCCTGCGATCCACTGAACTCTGCTTTGAGGGATCCCTTGGATGTTAGGGCTTCCCCAAAGGACCCTCCCTCAGAGGAGCAGGAGGAAGTGTCGGTGCTCTCTGGGGTCATCAAGAGATCTTCTTCCGTCGTCTCCGATTCAGGCATTGAGAGTGAGCCGAGCTCTGTCGCTTGGTCCGAGGCGCGAAGCAGGGCCCCGGAGTTACCCAGCGACCGGGAAGCCTTGCACCATCTGCTTCGAAGACACGGCCTGCACAGGAACTCCTTGGAGGGCGGACACACGGAGAGCAGCACGAGTTTGCCGAGCGGGATCCAGGCGTCCCTCACCTCCATTAGCTCTTTGCCTTTTGAGGAGGAGGAACGGGAGTTGGCCCTCACCAAGTTGACCAAGTCCGTATCTGCACCCCAGATCAGTAGCCCGGAGGAGTCTGCTGGAGACACAGACGCCATGCAGCAAGGTGGACCTCTTGCTGAAAGTTGCACCGTGCCCGTCAAGACCATAGACTCCCTGGGATCCAGGACGCGGGACGCTGGGGCACAGGTGGTTTCAGGTGCCGACAACCAGCAGGGCCCCGGTTACATAGACATCCCCAAAGGTAAAGAGAGTCAGTCTGAGCCTCAAGGACCTTGCTGTCTTGATGGCAGGACGGAGAACCCTCCAGGTGTGGAAACCAAAGGTCTTCATTTAAAAATACCGCGTATCATAGCCCTTGAAAACCCCGGGAATGGATCTTTCCCTAGAGTACTAAAGGAGACCCCAAAGGGCATGCCTGAGGACTTGAAACTGGAGAAAGGAGCTCGTTCCCACAGCAGCATCTCAGATGATGAGAGTGTTGCCCACCGTACGGTGCCTGCGTTGAACTATGCCGCAGTCGCTGACGCCGTCGACCTGGGCTCAGCAGGCAAGCAGAGCAGCTCACCTTGTATCATGGATGATGCAGAGTTCAGCAAGGGAGCCGATGCTGTCCTGGAGGCTGGGCGTGAAGCGGGCACTGCGTGCCCCACCGTGACCCACTCCGTTCACTCCCAGGTCTTAGGAGACCAAGAGCCAAGGGCAGGCACTTCCGTTATGGTGTCCCACCTGCCCCCGGCAGAGACCTTCACCCTGGACAGCCTGAAAGCCGTGGAGGTCGTCAACCTGTCCGTGTCTTGCACTGCCACATGTCTCCCTTTCTCATCTGTGCCCAAGGAGACCCCTGCCAGGGCCGGATTCGCTTCCAAACAGACCCCATTGCCCATCACTCACCAACCTTTGGGTTCCTTTGGAGTCGTTTCCACTCATTCCAGCAAGTTGGAGGAAGAAGTCAGTGAGAGGATGTTCAGGTGAGCTTGCTGACGGCTTACCCACCCCAGCACAGATTTGGGTTTGCCCACGTATTTCTCAATTCCATGCATCCGTCGAGATAGGAGTTAGTTCCCGACTTAGATAACGTAATATACTTCTATCATACAAGTCCGAGATACAGGACAATGTAAGTCAACACGCTCAGTAAGCCCATCTCTCAAATACAGTCACTGCGTAAGCTCTCTACACTTTTTTTCTACGTACATCCCTATATATTCTTCTTATGCCAAAATTGGATAGTTCTATACAAACTCTAAGGTTTCTTTTCAACTTTAATATATTGGGGACTTTTCTATATTTACAGATTTATTTTTGCATTCTTATTTTAACGTTTAAACAATATTGTCTAGGTATAGCTCGATTTATTAACAAACTCCTTTAGAGATGGGCATTTAAGGTTTTATTCATAGTTTTTATTATGAGAAACAATTCTCTTACAACTGTCACCCTACCTCTATCTTTGCACGTAGAGAGGGCAGTTCCTTAAGAGGCTTTGGGGAAATTTCATCAGATTTACCTCCTAAGCCCCCTTGTACAATTCCTACATTTATCATCCCTTTTGCAATGCCAAAATCCATCCATGCATCCTCTCATTGGGTTTGTATTCATAGTGCTCCCTCATCTATGAACTATACATTTGATTAAGTATATCGTGGAATCATTTGATTACTCTCCTACAAAATGATGGAGAGTTACCTATTAACGGTATCCACGAAAGAGATTGCACAGGCAGGTAAACTTTGGATCCCTTACTTATAAAGAACATTAAGTACCTATTACGCTCCTGTTGTCAGTTTAGCAAATAGAGAACAAGCAGTGCCCCAAGCCTGGTTGGGTTGTCCTGGCTGGCACTGTACTTCCAGGCTAGCAGGGAGACAGAAAGACGAGAGAAGTGAGAGAGGGCAGCTGCTGGGTAGATGGGATGGTTCCCGTGTGTGCACAGCTGAGCCAGGAGAAGGACCCAATCTGGGTAGTGAGTGTGCATAGAGACGGTGGCTAGGGGAAACTTTAGACACGACTACAGAGCAAATACGAGACACATGGTGATGATGGTGGTGGTGATGATGGTGATGATGATGATGGTGATAAGTCTGGTAATAGGTAATTGTTTTTTACTATTTAATCAGTCTGGAGGACTGTTCTAAGCATTTTGCGTATATCGCTTAACATACAGAATAGTTTTATGAATTAGATAATCGTGTCTTCTCCTTTTACAAATGAGGAAAGGAAATGCAGAGAGGTTACGTGGGTGGCCCACAGCTAGTAACTGTCAAAGCTGACATTCTGACCTTAGCAGTCAGACTCCCAAGTCTGTGCTCTTAACCACCACCTTGTCCAAGAATCAGGCAAACCCGGTGGGAAGGCATCACAGACAGGCCTGAATGCACAAAGACATAGGAGTAAGCGAACTTAATTCACGCAGGGAAACATGAGCAGTATGTTCCCTTTGGAGGCTGGGAGATGCTGCTGAGAAGCAGGTGGAGTCCAAGCCCTGGTAGCCTTGTGGGCCACTTTGGGAAACTTTCCCTCTGGGGAGGTCTTTTCAAGGATCGCATGGATCCCTAGAGCTGAACAGCATCTTAAAAGTCCCATTCCATGCAGAAACCACATAGAAATCTGCAGAAACCAAGCCAGTAACGCTTTTCCCGGGACGCTTTCCTGGCTCCTTGTGGAGGAAAAAGCTTCCCTTACCAGCATCTCCCGGGGACTCATATCCTGCCTTTGCTGCTCGCAGACACTTCTTTGTACATGTGCATCATTTCCACTCCCCAGCTCAACTCATCTCCTGCTCAACACGGCACACACAGCGTGGCTTCTGATTAATTAGTGTATTCTCCAGTTTTTATCAGGCCAAAGAAAAATTTAAAAAAGAACTGAAGATTGCTGGATTTCTGTACAGTGACTTATCTGTACTAGCTTCTGATATACCGTATTTCCCACCAGAGGAAGAGGAAGAAAATTTGGAAGATGGAATTCACCTGGTAGTCTGTGTCCATGGCCTAGATGGTGAGTCCCAAAAAGGTTTCCTCCGCAGAATCTGTACTATAAACCATTTATGATATTTATGAGTTAATTTGAGTCAGGTTCAACTGTGTGACACAGGTTCAACTGTGTCACCAGCAACCATGGAGTGGTGGCACGTTGGACTAGGGAAATGACATGGCCTTGTGCCCAAAGATGAGATCTCTGACACAGAAATCTTTTAAGTAAATGAAATACATAAAAAAGTGCAATAATGCAGTAATGGAATAATTAATGGAATGAAGGAAGGAAGAAATGAATAAATAATGAATGGAACTAATGAACAAAAATAAAAGAAGGAATGGATGGATGGGTGGAATGAAAATATTAATCGGATGCATGAGTAGTTAGAATGTGTGGATTAATGAGACCCATGAGTCGATAGAAGGAGGGGAGAAATTCAGTGGATTCATTTCGAGGGGCTCAGGTTAGTGGCCCAAACTATGCTGTTGCCTACTTTTATTCATTTCTCACTTATGGGGCAACACCAGGCACTGTACCAAATTCTGGGATTGCAGAGACCCAACATGGTTCCTGATCTTAAAAAGTTCTTAATTTCATGAGATTAGCCAATGCGGTCCAAGGGAAGAGAGAAGGGAGGGGGGAAAGGCTCCTCCCTACCCTGCCCCCTAAATGACCTAGTCCCCAGTGTCAGGTCTCTTTAGGGTTTCTGAGGTCAGTCCAAAGGCGCTGTGCTGTAAGATAACAGAACTTACCAGCTCAGCCTGGACCAAAGGCAAGAACTTGCTCCTGCCTCCCCTCATGAATTTCAGCTTCTCCCTAACTGGCTGAAGAAAGCGATCAGATCAACTAGAGGTACAGGCTGTCTGAGTTCTCCTCAAGCTCAAGTTTACATCATAATTGATCTGAAAGCTGGAATGTGGAACATGATTGGACATCCACTTTGTATGGACTCCAGTGCATAACTAGCGTCAGGCAAGAGAAAGGACTTCCCTGCGGTGACATAGGTGATGAGTGGCAAAACCTGTGGTCACAGTCTTCTGCTGACAATTTATTAGGGAGTGGTGGTGTGCTGTCCTTCCAGGACACACTCTTCTTTATACTCTTAATTTTCAACCCGGGGGCTAATGCGTTTTATTGTCTGGCCATATGCCTTGGGTACCAGGACACTCAGTCTAACGGGTCTATTTGGTGAAGTGTCCAATAATCCAGTGGTGAACAATAGATTTTAGAGGAGGAGGAGGAGAAGGAGGAGGAAGTGGAGGAGGAGGAAGAGGAGGAGGAAGGGGAGGAGGGGGAGGAAGAGAAAGAGGGGGAGGAAGAGGAGGAAGATGAAGGGCGGAGAGGCAGCAGTAGCATTGGTTTATCATATCGACTCATCAGGGGCCAGACGTCCTTCTAGATACTTGACACATATGAATGCCATTGATCATCACAACCGCCCTGCAGAGTAGGTGTTGTTATTATCCCATTATCACTGGGGAAACTGAGTCAGGGGGCTAAGTAACGTGTGTAGGTTCCCACAGTTAATGTGGTTGAGCCAAGGTGAAAACCCAGTGGAGCTGTCAGGCTCCAGAGCCCATGGTTTTGTTCTGCGTTATGCCAACAAGTTCATCTCCTCCCCTGTCCAAACGTCGGGGCCATCGCCGTTTAAGTTATCTTTTACAAAGATCTTGTCAAGGGGCACCTGAGTGGCTCAGTTGGTTAAGCGTCCAACTCTTGATTTAGGCTCAGGTCGTGATCTCATGGTCCGTGGGCTCGAGCCCTGCATCTGGCTCTGCACTGACAGCATGGATCCTGCTTGGGATTCTCTCTCCGCCCCCCGCCCCTCTCTTTCTCTCTGCCCCTCCTCTGCTTGTGCTCTCTCTCTCAAAATAAATAAATAGGAATTTAAAAAGGATCTGGTCATGCCAGTCCGTTACTGAAAACTTTTCTTTGTAGCTGCCAGAAGATAAAACTCGTGTCTCAGAAAGCTCCTAGCATGAAAAGCCCTGTATATTCCTACCCTCCCCGCCATCACCTCCTGCCCTCTCCCTCCTGCGGTTGCATCAAGTCCCTGCCTTTCCCAGGGATGTGTGCATCCCACACCACTGTGTCTGGTCACCCAAGGCTCTCCCTCCAGTGAGCTGTCCCCGCTCAGCGCTGACTTCGGCACTTCCCAAATCCCAGCCGTTCACATACCCTTCCCCAGTTTTACTCCACCCAGGTACCTTGTACTATGACTCCAAACTTCATATTGCAGTTGGCGTGTTTTTGGAATATATTTATTTTATAAAAAGAAACGTCAGATGACTACCACAAATAAAGTCCTGGAATCACTTGCCACCCAGGAGAGTAATGCTAAAGGTAATCACAGTGAAACGAAGATAATCTTACTGGAGCAGCCCCACCGTCAGAAGACGGTGCTTGAGACTCACGCGTCTGTCTCAGAAAGTAAGAAGCTACTGAAGACGGACTTGATTTTAAGTGGGACTTCCGATCAGAAGGGCCGCAGACACAGTGACTTTCTCGCTCGTCAGCACCAGGTGACACGGGAGCTACGGGTCAGCTCAGCATCATGTGGCACGTGCCCCTCTTATCTGATAGTGAATTAAAATAAGAAAGACCCTCAATCTCTTCCTTAAAATGAGGAAGCTTGTCAGGCCAGAGGCTTTTGTTCTTTGTTTTTTTTGTTTTTGTTTTTGTTTTTTCCCACCATGGCTGTTGGAGAAGGAGCAGAGAATCTTCACCAATGTTTGAACTATGTCAGAAACCTTGTGCTGACAAGTATAAGTACAGCCTTATCTACTGGGCAGAAGATCTTCAGAAAGACAAGTGATATCACACACAGGTTTTTTTATTTTATTTTATTTTATTTTTTTAGTTTTGCTTTATAGAAGGAGAGAGAGGGAGAGTGGGGGCAGGGAAGGGGCGGGGTGGGGGAGAGAGAGAGAGAGAGGGAGAGAACCTCAAGTAGGCTCCACGCCCAGTGCAGTGTCCTACACGGGGCTCAGTTCCACAACCCTGAGATCATGACCTGAGCTGAAATCCAGAGCCGGACGCTCAACCAGCTGGGCCACCCAGGGGCCCCACACGCAGGTTTCTTTTGAAGGTCACTTCTTCAGCTCCAGGTACATAGGTCCAGACTCTACAGGGTTGTACAGGACCCACTTGTTCAAATTCCACTTCCCAGGATATGTTTATATCAACAGAGAAGTGAAGAAGTGGGTAAGAGTTATGAGTATTCATACAACTCTTTGTGATGTTCCCCAAAGCCCAAGATTTCTAGGCTTGTAAACACCCTCAGTGTAACACCTTGTCCGATCATATTTTCTGAGAATTTTTTGAGCTACGGCGAGTTCTCTCTCTCTCAGCGGCTGAAGGAGAGGGGACATTATTGTCTCTTACTTAGACTCCTCGTGCTGAATATAAACACTTGCTACTCTTCTCTGTGAAGGCCATGTCCTGGAATGTCAGTAGGTAGCTTTAAATAAGAACAATGACGGGACCAGAGGGCCTAATTGTATTGTCAGAAATGAATGGAAAGAGGGACGCCTGGGTGGCTCATTAGGCTCAGATCTATCACTGATGGTTTACAAACTACTTTGAAAGTCTGGTTATATGGTAAAATAGGTCACCTATCTATCCACCGACCAGCCTCTGGCTTTCGACTCTGCAGGGACCCGTTGGAGGAATAGGTCAAAAATCCCTTAAGGTGGAGTTGAACGCCATAGCCTGCCTGAAATGTACACCTAAGAATACTTGAATATGAAGCATGTTCTGTTCTATTAGATCCATTCTCCACATGATTTTTACGTCGGGTGCTACAAGATGCCCCAGATTCCTAAGCTGTCATTCCTCTGTCCCGGTGGTCACTGGGGACCAGACGGAGTCCATGAAGCTGGCACTTGCATGACTCCTGTTCCCAAGGACGATTGTCATTTTGTTGCAGATAGAACTATGCCCCCACTGGCCAGTCTGGGGGACTTGCTGGCTGTAAGTGGCAGGAACTTGAAGAAGGGACATGCAGATGTCATATCGTGTCACATCAGCCAGCAAGTGGCACCCCTTGCCGTGAACAGAAGTGTCTGTAGAGGAGGAGGAGTGAGTGTATCTGTGACTGTTCTGTGTGTGGAATGTTCATGAGTCACACGGTCATGGATCAGGGAGTAATTCGCCTGAGGTGGGACTACTAGAAAGGCCGTGACCTTGTGTTGACCTTGTGTTGGTGGGGGGAAGCACAGGACCTCTAGGTTGGACTTGTTTTGGCTGTTTTTATTATCTGCTTAATGAACAAATGGGACCTGGGGGGATCGGAGAAGAGGGGGAGCTGAATCCCTTGTGTGTCAGTTTTGATATGAGTAACCATGGGTCTGGCTGGGGTGGGGATGTCTCTCGTTTTTAGGGAACAGTGCAGACCTCCGCCTGGTGAAGACTTTCATAGAGCTGGGACTTCCTGAAGGAAAGCTGGACTTCCTAATGTCTGAGAAGAATCAGGTATGACCAAAACAATAAAAAATAAAAACAAAACAAAACAAAGAAACCCACATCAGAACTAAAAGAATCCCTGAATCATGTCCTATATGAAACCCCTAAAGTCACCCTGGTTGTTCAAGGACACTCAGCTAGAAGGGGGGCCTGCCAGAGAGCACTGGTCAGCACTCAGATGGGCCGGGAAGAAATGAGTCATTGTTTCCTTTTGGAGGGTGCAGAAATAGTACCAAGTGAAAAGATGTCAGTCAGGTGCCTGGGGCCTTTGGCCTCTGAGCTGTCACCCACAGAGCAGAAATGATGGGAGTGTCCCTGCGTCTCTACCGGGTGAAGGGGGCTGTCACAGGCGTAATTCAGCCCCTGTGTTGCAGCCCTCATGGCAGAGGGTTTTAACCAGGGTACCCTGGGGACCATTGGACTGGATCTAACAGAAGTCATGAATTGGCGTGTGTGTCGGGGGTGGGGGGTGGTCACTCAGGAATGATTATGTTCCGTGACATGTGGTCATTATTTCTTGAAAGTTGTAAACGTCATAAGCAAGTGGATTTCCAGTACATCCCTTTAAAAGCACCCTGGTCAGGGGTGCCTGGGCGGCTCAGTCGGTTAAGCCTCCGACTCTTGATTTCGTCTCAGGCCATGATCTCACAGTTCGTGAGTTCGAGCCCCGTGTCGGGCTCTGCACTGACAGTGTGGAGCCTGCTTGGGATTCTTTCTCCCTCTCCCTCTCTCCCTGCCCCTCCCCTTCTCTCTGTCTCTCTCAAAATAAATAAAGTTAAAAAAAAAAAAGCTTAAAAAATAAGCAAATGAAAGCACCCTAGTTGCTATCAGTTTTTAAACCTACTCTGTCCTCCAGAACGTTTCTCATCAAAGTCAGCTCCGCCCTTGTAATTGCTACCATGTATTCAATACCCCTGTTAAAGTAACAGTACACAGCTGAGGAAACAGGGCCTGGAAGGCGGGGGGGTCTCGAACATAGCAGCCTCTGTCTTAACTGTGATGCAAAAGTTTACCGAATCCTTACGCTGCGGCTAAGGAGCAGGCTGCATGGTCTGCCTTCAGGACTTGGAGGAGACAGGTTTGCACTGGGGAAGAACAGTCCCGGGCGCAGGTCCTGTAAGCAGGAGAGCTGGCCTGCAGACGTGGTTCTGTCCCCCTCTGTGACACTGAGACATTGACCAGAGCGCTTCATCCCTCCAGAGCCTCAAGGACCATTGAATGGCAGGTGACAGTGAGCCAAAGGCCTTCTCTCCACTCCTCTTCTTCCTCACCCTGGTGAATACTCGTAAGACCTGTTGTTCACCTCTGGAGCTGGTGCCCCGTGCAGGTGCAGGGAGCCCATGACACTGGCCGACAGTTCCACTAGTGAGAAATGGTTTTCATGTTGCCCCGGATCTCCCTCCCCGGGGTTCCCATCTGTTTCTGAAAGTTCACCTGTGAAGTTATATAAACCAACCTAGCCTGTCTTCCCCATGCCCGCCCTTGAAGGTTTTCAAAGACACGGATGACGTTTCTCCTCTTCCTTTGATGCCCGTGTCCTCTGACAATCCGTGTGGAGTCACTGATGGCTTTGGATCCTTCCCTGGACGTGGCCTGGGAGTGCGGTCTCGAGGCTGAGCTGGGGAGAGGGCAGGGCTTTGGGGCCAGGCAGGCTTGGGTGTGAGTCCTGGTGGCACGGGGCTCACCCTCGGAGCCCGTCTCCTCGCGGTGCGGTGGGGCCAGCAGTCGGCGGGCACACGCAATGCCTGGCACGCGACGTGGCGGTAGGAGCTGCCTGGTCCATCCTTCCTGCTTCTCCCGTTGGTTTCCAGCCACCCTCCTGACTGAGGGTTCTCCAGCGTCCCGAGTGTCCTCCTTAGAGCCCCGGGCTGTGAGCCCCTTTCCTTGGCGCTGAACCCCCCGCCCCCCGTGATCCCAGCACAGTTCCCAGAACGTGCCGCCGTGCCCCAGGGAAGACCCCGCCCGACAGCCGTCCCCTCTCTCCTCTTCCAGGTGGACACATTTGCAGACTTTGATACCATGACAGATCGCTTGTTGGATGAGATCATTCAGCACATCCAGCTGTACAACCTCTCCATATCCCGAATTAGGTAAAAGGAAGCCACAGGGAGTTAATGCCGGGGGGAGAGGGGTGACCTTCCTGGATGTTGGCTGCATACAGCTGCAGCGTACTGCCTTCTGTCCGCCACTGTGACAGGCTAACTTGTGACTTACCGGGGTAGACGACTCCCAGAGCGGAAGCGAGTGGGGGAGGAGGAACGTTGGGTAGCTCAGTAGGAAGGGACTGGGCTCCAACAAAAATCCCTCGGTTTGAACCGTTATTCTTCTAACACTCACACGTCCGAGTACCGACTGGGCCATGCAGACTCTTGCAAGCTTCCCAAATCTCGGAGCCTCTGGTTCCCCACCCGCCAGGCGGGACCAGCCCCGGCGTCCTGTGGCACCTAGCGGAACACGTCACTGCCTGGTGAGAGGTTTCCGTCTGCGCTCGTTCCCTCCTTCCGCTGTGGCAGTTAGCTTGGCTGCAATGTTTCGCGATTCAAGTGGCAGTAAATGGCTTGTGTCGTTGTGCGTTTGCCATTTGTGGACACGGTGGGGTGTCCTTCCACGGGCATTAGCCCGCCGAGGCCTCAGAGACAAAGCGTCCCTTCTATATCTCACCATGAGGAGTCAGAGGCCCGTAGAGATGAGGTGAAAGTCACAGGCCACCAGCGAGGGAAAGCAGTCTCGTAGACTCCCATTCATTTCCGTACGTGGCCTGTCTTACGCTCGCCATGGGCAGAGGTGGGGCGCTGCATACCTCTCGTGTGCTAGGGTTTCGATCGACCGGCCCCCGATTGGATGATGACGGTGTGTTGGGTCCACAGATGTGTGAGTGGCCGTGTGACTGGAGCCGAGCGTGTAGGAGGGTCTCAGACGGCATGAGCCGACAGCGGGCGGCTCAGTAAGTGTGAAATGACAGTGAGAAATGAGTACATTGCAGAGGCCGTCGGAAGTCAGGTCGTGAAGGGCCTCATAAGCCCGGCCAAGGAAATGGGGTTTCGTCCTGTGAACGGGCAGGATGGTTCAGTGCCCAGTGTGTATTTCAGAAAGCACCCCCGGGTGGCTGGGGAGGAGACACAGAGGGCACACAGGGATGCTGCAATAACGGAGAGCCGGGCCACACGCCCGCACTTCCGGCCACACTGGGCAACAGCGGCCTCGCTCCCAAGGCCTCCGTCTCAGGCGAGCTGTGGCCAGAATCTGGAGACCCAGCGAGGACGGGCTAGCAGCCCCCATTCTCTTTGCCCGTTCCCCCGAATCGGGGTGGGGGAGGGAGGCGGACCCCGTGGTGCCGCCCGCCCAGCCGCTGGCCTCCTGAGGCCACGCTCACGCGCCGTTTCTGTCCTAACAGCTTCATTGGCCACTCGCTCGGCAACATCATCATCCGGTCGGTCCTAACGCGGCCCCGGTTCCGGTATTACCTCAACAAACTGCACACATTCCTGTCGCTGTCCGGGCCTCACCTGGGGACCCTGTACAACAACAGCACGCTGGTTAGTACAGGTAAGACTCGCCCAAGCCCCGTGACCCCCCCCCCCCCCCGCTATCCATTCGGAGCAGTGGGAAGATGAAAACAGAAGCAGATGTTCTCCTCGATGGAACCTGGTGGCTTCAGAGCCTCTTCGGGCACGGGATGCCGAGCAAAGGCTTTGGCCTCGGAGAGAGGGCCTCTCGTTTGTGAGTCGAGTGAGCTCAGACTCGATGTGCCCCAGGATCTCATCTGTGAACAGAAGCGTGATGCCCCTGGGTCGTGGCTGGAAGAGACGGAGGCACAGAAGTGTGGAGGGGGCGGGGGCCTGGGGCTGTTCGGGCTGTGGTGACACATCCTCACAGACCAGGTGGCTTGTAAACGACGGAAGTGTATGCCTCACAGTCTGGAGGCTGCAAGTCCAGAACCAAGAAGCAGGCAGACTCAGGGCCCAGGGAGGCCCCACTTCCTGCCTCACAGGTGGCACCTTCTTTCAGCCTTCAGCATGACGACTCTGGACAAGACATTTTCATCTCTCTGCTACTTAGTTTCCTTCCTTTTTTTAAAATGTTTGTTTATTTTTGAGAGAGAAAGAGACAGAAAGTGCACGTGAACGGTGGAGAGGCAGAGAGAGAGGGAGACACAGAATCCAGAGCAGGCTCCAGGCTCTGAGCTGTCAGCACAGAGCCCGACATGGGGCTCGAACTCACAAGCTGTGAGATCATGACCTGAGCCGAAGTCGGACGCTTAGCCGACTGAGCCACCCAGGCGCCCCATCCTTACTTTTTAAAATGGGGCTGTGTATGTGTGTCTGTTTGTGTGTCTGTGTGGATGCATTTGAGACATGGGTACGTTTATGATGTGACTGTGTATGTTGTGTACCTTTGCATGTCTGTAAACATGTGCATCATCTCTCTTTGTGTGCAGTGGTGTGTGTGTGTGTGTGCGCACGCGCGCGTGAGAATTGTTGAGGATTAAGCAGAAGGAAAGAAGAAGCTTGCTAACACACACACGCATCACCCGTAGCCGGATTCTCTACTCACTGGCACGGCCCGCAGCTTGGAGGCTCCCACGATTTCCTCTGTACTGTCAGGTTGGGGACACCACGGAGGGTAAAGAAGCAAGGTTCAATGAATCTTGGACAATGAGCAGACTTTCCAAGGTAGTGAACGGTGGGACACGTTTTCTGGTGCAGGAGAAATAGTGTGTGTAATAGCATAGAAGCATGGTGCGATCAGCAAACAACAGGAAAGCAGGGTGACCGAGAGGGGCAGAAGATGACAGTGGTGCTCTCAGCAAAAGCCTGATGATGAAGGGCCCCGAGGGATGTGATGGGGGTGGACTGACCAGCAGATCGCACGGATGCTCCCCGGGGGCTGGTGACTGCTGGAGCCCAAGGAAGGCATCGGGTCTCGTTTAGCAGCTAGTTTATTAGATAACGCTCCTGACAAAGACTTCAGTGGTCCCCGATTGCCCCAATCCATTAGGTGGCACCTTGGGCCACCCCGAGGTTCTTTGCGCCCTGCCCAGCTCCCAGCCCCCTGCCACTGCTCCCCTGACCTTGCCTGACCCTCAGGGCAGACTGGGCTGCTGACCTTCCTCACCGATGGGGCAGATTGGTTGTCTGCCTTTCCGTTATTTTAAGGGCATTACTGGAAATGATCATGACAAATGGAAGACGGCTCCTTGGCCGTTCTCTCTGTCCTCACAAACCGGGGAAGCCATCTTTGGGTAGAAACAAGTGATTTAAGCCACATTTCAGTTTTTTCACAATTATAATATTGCACCGTTCCAAAAAGAACCGTATTGTATTCATTCCCTTGCGTTTGTATGAAACTCACTTTTGTCGTGGTGATGTAATAGTCCCCATCAGCGTTGGTGCCCCCATAACCAAGGTCAGGGATAGACTCTGACATGGAAGCCTGCTTTCAGTTTGTCTGTGTGCTACGTAGATCTGTAAGGACCATTCCTACCTACAGCTCTGCGTTTGGGATTATTTCCTTTGGCTAGATTTATGGGAGGAGGTCAAATGGGCCGAAGGGTATGGAAGTGTCAGGACTCCTAACGGCGATCGCCGTATCATTTGATTTTATAACCCCGCCACGGGTACCTGAGAAAAATTTACCCCAACTTCCCAAGAATTGGGAAGAATTGCCAAATTCCCAAGAATTGCCAAAGTGCCTACTTCCCTCTTATTTTAAAATTCACTAAAAACCACAGTTTCACGTTAACCCCTCCCCAATTATTATTATTTGCTCTCTTTATGTTCTTTCTTTCGTTTTTCTTTTCTTGCGTTGTTGTCTTTCTAGGCTTGTGGCTCATGCAGAAATTAAAGAAATCCGGGTCCCTTCTGCAGCTGACCTTCAGGGATAATGCTGATCTACGCAAATGTTTCCTCTACCAACTCAGCCAGAAAACAGGTGAGGGCCTTCCTCCACAGCACGTGGCTGTGGTCACGAGTGGCAGCTGGGGGTCCAGCCGTGAGACCCCAGATCACTTCACCACGGCGTCAGCATGCTCAGGGAAGGGTGTAGTCAGGAGGCCCAGCACACACAGCCTCTTCAGCTCACAGGGAGCCCGACAGCGACTCACAAACTCAGCTGCCCCCGAGGAAGGGCACCAAAGACCAGCTGAGGTGTGCATAGGGGTCCTCTCGGCACACAGAAGCTGTGGCTGCTACTTCCTGCCAAGCCGTCTGTGCCCCAGTCACACGCCCTGGGTCTGCTCCTTCCCAGGTCGGGATCCCCCCACAGAAAGGGCACATAAGCACTGTCCGTTCGGGTGGGCGGTGCAGGGGGAGACACGAGTCTGTCCCAGGCAGGGCTGAAGTCACACCTTCGCCCCCAGTGGACTAGGAGACGCACAGAGGTGTTGAAGTCCCCGTCTGTGCTGTGGGAATGAGCAGAGAGCAGCAGTGGTCTGTGTGTCCAGGGTGGGAGCAGAGAGGTGACCGGGTGGCCTGCTCAGTCCTGCCGGGCAGGCCAGCCTGGCGCAGCCTCGGTCCCGTGTCCCCCTCCCCGTGGTCCTGTGACCACTGCCCCTGCTGATGTGTCTGCACCTGTCTGAATGTCAGTCCGGCGTGGCTGCCGCCTGGTGTGGGTCCCCGGGCAAGTCCTGTCCACCGCGTGTCTGTGCCACGCCGAGCCTTCCGGACTCCCCCCGGCCCCGGGGGGCAAGGAGGGCAGAGGGGAAGCTGGACGACGGTGTGGTCAGCACAGAGAGCTCTGAAGCTGGGCTGACCCTGCAGAGCTGTCCTGAGATGGGGCACGCAGCTGGTCCTTACGGTCCTGCACTGTATCTGCCAGCCACTGAGGCAGGCTGGCCCCCAGCGGGTGGTCATGGGATGTGACCTGGGATGAGTGGTCCCACCTTGCTGGAGGGGCACTGGGCTGAGGGCCTGGGGGGCAGTGTCTGCTGGCCCGTGCTGAGGTCTGAGGACGAAGGGACACGCTGTGCCATTCGGCCCCCCTGTCCCAGCACCGGAGACCGGCTGCAGGCAGCGAGGCGCGTTCAGAGGCCGTCTTCCTCCTGCGGGTGACGGGATGAGCCCCGCAGGTAGGGGCTGTCCCCGTTGAGAAGGTGGAGTCAACACTGGCTTTCTTCCTTATGCTCTCAGTGCCGCTGCCCAGAGAGGTTCCCTTGTCACCTGCCTGCAGCTCCCCTTCCCCCCCTTGAGAGCAGCTCTCTCCGTGTGTCCCTTCAGCATCTGTGGCTAATGGGACAACAGTGCCACAGCCAGCTGGTCTTCCCTCTTCCCCTCTCCCGGGGCAAGTTCACAGAGTGTGTGCGAACCAGGAGGGCAGGGGGAGCCGCCTGGTGAAAGGCACCCTCCCGGCTCCTTCAGGTCTGCAGTATTTTAAAAATGTCGTGCTGGTAGCTTCTCCCCAAGATCGCTACGTGCCATTTCATTCAGCCCGGATCGAGATGTGCAAAACTGCCCTCAAAGACAGACACACGGGTAAGCCACATGTAATGTTTTTTTTAACCAACTTTCTGATTGATTGTTTTTTTATATGGATTTTGTTTTTTCTAAAAGAGAGAGGGCACAAGTTAGTGAGGGGCAGAGAGAGAGAGAGAGAGAGAGAGAGAGAAGCGGGTCTCGAACTCACAAACCGTGAGATCATGACCTGAGCTGCAGTCAGATGCTTAACTGACTGAGCCACCCAGGCGCCCCCCTCCCCCAGCTTTCTGATGTAAAAAGCCCAAGTAAATTCGTGAAATCGACAGCACCTTTGAGGGCACCGGGATGTCCCCCCTCCTGGGATGGGGACCCAGCAGTCCCAGTGTTTTTCTCCAGATCCCGCTGGCCGGTTCTGCCCCGACTTCACCTCCTTCTCCCCTCCTCCCAGGGCCCGTGTACGCGGAGATGATCAATAACCTTCTGCGCCCTCTGGTTGAGGCCAAGGATTGCACTTTGATCCGACACAACGTGTTCCACGCCTTGCCCAACACTGCCAACGCCCTGATTGGCCGCGCCGCCCACATCGCCGTGCTGGACTCAGAGCTCTTCCTGGAGAAGTTCTTCCTGGTGGCGGGGCTCAAATACTTCAAGTAGTAGGGGGAGGGAGCCTTGCCGGAAGCCTGGCGATCCGCGAGAGCTTTAGCTGAGACGTCCTTGTACAGCCCGCTGCCACTCCAGGAAGAGCTCGGAGAGGAAGGCACCGAGGCAAGGAGGGTGGGGTGGGACCGGCCATTCGAGGTGCTTCCATTTTGGAGATGTGGGAAAGCTGAACCAGTACAGTAACGCAGAAGACAAGACTTTGCCTGAACCTGTCTAGCCACCTGGAGTCTCCTTCAAGATATGGAGGGAAACTATGACAAAATAAAGCAACAGAATACTTGGGAGTTGGCGAGCCCACCTTTTTATCCACCACCGGCTCCCAGAGAGATCGTTCTTGATTTACTAGGTTTGTCCGGTATGTTTCTAGCTCATAGCTTTATCATTCTGATTCAATTAAGTGCATACAAGCATTTCAGAACTCAGGTTAATCTCTGTGCAGAAGTGGAACATATTTGTGTACATACAATCCTCGATAGATTCACATGTGCCACTCGTTCGAGACAGTGCGATGCCCACGCGATCATTCTCTCCTCATGTCTTCTCAACAAGGGGCAAAGGAATGCTTTATAAACTCCAATTCTGTTTCATTAGCAGCAGTGGGTTGGGTGACGTAAGGTATGGGCGGGGGGTAACGGTGATGCTCTGATGCAGGTTTGTTACAAAGAGAAGTAACTAGAGGGGACGAGGTGAACTCATTGCTTCACCTGCTTCTCCAGACTGTCTATGCAGAGCCCTGGCCCACAGGTTACTTCTGTGATTGCTTAAATCTCTGTCTGTAGTCAGGAAAACGGACTTAGGGTAAATCTAAGGGGTAAAGCGGAAGGGGGAGCTGGGATTAATGCACATGCGTCAGGCTTCTGCTGATACACCTCCAAAGAAATGCTATGTTAGCATTTGATGCGACTGCAAAAAAAAAAAAAAAAATACAAATAAAACCATTACCATGGCCAGCCGCTGCTTCTCTCCGTGGAAGGAGAAACATCTAAACGGAGGAGTGCTGGATTACAAACCTCAGGGGAGCTCTAAGAAGGTGCTGGTTATCTTTCCATAGAAATGTCTTCTTGCCTTAGGAAAATAAAGGGCTAGGAGAGGTCACCATTGATAAAAACCAATGGACGACAGGGACAACAGTGAGATCAGAGAGGAGGACAACAGCCAGATTGCGGACCCAGCTTAAATAGTTAGTGGCAAATGACTTAAGGGAAGTTTTGAAAATCACCGGGATGTTTGATATGGTCTCATAGACTGTGTAGACTCTTGGCCTAAAGGAAGGCCGGAGAATCACCTAGTTGTACTAAAGGAGCACGTGGACCAGGACAGTAGGGATGATTAACACAGAGACCCATCTTCAGGAGACAGAGGCTCCTGTTTCTGCAAAATCCCCTTCTAAAGTGCGGAAGATCACCTGCGACCAGATTCCCGGTCCCAGCACCTGGACCGTGACCTTAGGTCACCAGTGCCATGGTCATAAAACCAAGCAAATCTTGGCTTATCTGATATTTTAGTCCTCACATATTAACAGTGCGACTTTACAAAACAAATGCAGACCAACGAGAAACCAATGCAGATGGGCAACTTTGCAGGATCGTAGACTCCTGGGTTCCTTGTGAAAGGAGAAGGCGGGTGCGGGGGGTGGAGTTGAATGAGCCACAAAGGCAGACTTTCACACAACGGAGTTAGGGCTTCTCTGTGGGTCTTCTGCGAACTTTCTCTGTGTCCTAGCCTTAACCCGTATGGGATCAGTAAGTCCTGAGGGTCATTTTCCAAGTTCCCGATGTACATAGACTCTGATTACTCACGAATGGCGCCGACCCAGTGTATAACCCAGGAGGAATCCGTTCCTGCAGTGGAGCCCATGATGTGGTGTTTCCTGGTCTAGACGAGTGTTCATGGTCAGTGCAGGACTGTACGTTTGTAGCAACTTCTCCTTTTTGGCCAAATGCAGAGCCCCTCCGATGAGAGCATTTCATTTTGTGTTTCCGACACCCATCAGCAAAGCTCGTCACTCCCTGGTCATTTGCAGACCGTGTAGCCAGTGGTTATGGAGCCAGGGGGAATCTGATGACCATCGTCTTTTCCAATAACCAGATGCCATTTTTAACTTCAATATGCTGTCTGGACATGGTAAGAACTAATGGCAATAAACGTCCAGCTGCATGGTGCACCCCTCTTTTACAGGGGTGATCTCCTGTCTTTGTAAACCCTCTCTGGCCTCTGAGCATCTATTATATTGTGTAGAAATTACATCTCTATATTGTAAATAAGAGTGTCCAGTGTTGTGCGTCATGCCTCATTTGAAAGGCTTTTTTATGTCTCTTTCTATTGAAGTATAGATATCTAATATATATATATATATACACACACATAAATATATATATATATAATGTAAAACAGGGACATTATATTATTTATTATAAAAATTATAAACAAAATGCCTGCCAAGATAATGGTCTAGTATGTTTTCATTCTCAGCGTATTTTATGTTTTTTGTTTTTACGATTTGTTAAGTCTCTCAGAAGTAGTTAGAAATAAACCTCACTACTATTGAGATCAACTGGAATTGGTTGTTCACAAGCCAAATACATCCAAGAAGCAGGCGTGAACCTAGCGTCACCTGGGGGCAGGACTAATACCTCAATGGCAGGTTGAAAGCTCTGGAGAAGGTGAGCCCCAGGGAGAAGGAGGGGAGAGGATGGGATCCTGCTGGTGACTGCGCTCCCCAGGTGGGTGCAGGGGGACTTCCGGCCATGCCAGATGCGAGCAGAGATAGAAGGCACAGTCCCTGCCCTCAAAGAACACAGCCTTGTTATGAAAACCGGATAGATCGAAGGTGAGGCACGGGCAGGTGCAAGGCAGTGCTGGAGGGCCGGTCTTCATGGCCTGGAAAAGGATGTGAGTGAGATATTTGCTCTGCACAGCTGGTCACCGCCAAGGGCACTCATTCACCAATTCATTCATTCATCGTTTCACTCATTCATCATTTCATTCATTCATCATTCATTCATTCAGCAAGTGTGTCTTGAGGGCCTGCTGTGCTAGGAGGTCCAGGTAAGATTGAGCAGCTCGTAGTCTGCTCAGATGGGAAGGTGACGTAGGTCGGCACCCCCCGGGGGTAGGGATCAGAATGTGCTCAGAGGAGAGATACGCAGCCCACACTGGAGGTGTGTGGGGTCAGGAACAGCCTCGTGCAAGGTAGGATGTCAAAGGCCAGACAGAGGGCTGAGTAAGGCTTGGCCTGGGGAAGGTGGGTTGCAGGGAACCCCCCGGGCAGGGAACGGAATGACCGAAAGGCTCGAGGAGAGAGGGCCAGGACCTTCGGCACACTGGACAGGCTTATGGAGACTGTGTCCGGGTCCCAGAGTGACAGAGCAGGGGCATGAGAGGCCAGCCACCACGCCAGACTCTCTTGTCCTTCAGGAGGAAATTTTTGCTGTTGACACTAGTAGGAGAGTTTCAGAGGCGGGGCCTCTGTCAACCCTGTGTTCATGTCCTTCCCCTGAGTTAACTCCTAGGACAGACCCAACCCTCTGTCTTACGGGACGCCCAGGGCCACGTCTGCTCCCCCCAGCTCACTTCCGAAGACAGTGGACGTGTCTTCCCGGCTTCTCGTGGAGAGAAAGCTGGAGGGAATGGCAGTTTGGTTAAACTATTGCAATTATCATTATTGTTACTATTTTCTGCTTTTCTCTTTTTCTTTTCGTGCATGGAAACAATCAGGTGAGATTCCTGCACTGGTATTTGGGGTGACCACACTGATCGCTCTTGATCATTTGATTTTTATTTTTTTAAGTCTATTTATTTATTTTGAGAGAGAGACAGCACAAGCGGGGCGGTGGGGGGCAAGGAGAGAGGGAAAGAGAGAATCCCAAGCAGGCTCTGTGCTCTCAGCGCAGAGCCCAACAGGGGGCTTGAACTCCTGCAACCTCGAGATCATGATCTAAGCCCAAACCAGGAGTCAGATGCTCAACCGACTGAGCCACCGGGCGCCCCGATCAGATGATGTTTATGTGGGCGGGGAACGTACGGAGCCCTTCGTTGACAACTGCACAATCTGCAGCCCCACCAGGTTGAGGTAACTTGCCCAGAGCTACAGCCCCTCATTCGGTCGTGGATATTTCCTAACAGCTGCCCACGGACCAGGCATGGGTCACAAAGCACAAGGAAACAAAAGCAAAGCAGCCCCTCCTGATGGAGTGTGCGTGAGAGGGGAGGGTAGAATGCAGAAAGCCACAGGCATGGTGAGGTGGCAAAGGCCAGCTCGGAAGGAGCCCATGGGGCCGGGGGTGGTGGTGGTGGTGCGCCGACACAGTATGTGAAGGGGAAGGAACAAACTAGAAAATAGCATGTGATCCAGGTTTTTCCGTGAAGACCGAAAACATCGAAAAGGGCTAGGACGTGACCAAGTATCAGTGAGCCCTCACTTATGCGAGATGATGGCATCCCTCCAAGTCGTACCCATTGAATTGAAAGTCTGCTCTTGGGACGCCATTTGATTGGGTTTCATAGAGTATATTTCTGAGCATCGGCGATAACCGGGGCTGCTGTGTACCGTTGCACAGGTTCTGTAAAAACACATGGCAATGACACAGAGAGGGAGAGTTGTGCTTTCTTGTGTCATTCGTGTGAGGTATCCATTCCAACACCCTTAGGGAGGATGTGTGTCCGTCTTTAACTGATGGAGCAAAGCAGCATGTGCTAACACCTGCATCCATGTTGTTTGCTGCTTCTTTTTTCATTTGCTTCCTCTTCCCATGCCTTATCGAGTACCTATTTTGTGCTGGGTACCGAACTGGACTATGCAGCTATTAGCGTAAATCATGCAATCCTAAATAAACACTAAAAGGGTCTAGGGGGGGATAATAAAATTTACTGTTTTATTTTTCACTGTTAGTTTTGAAATTAACGCCATGGGACCTCCACGTTGGAGGAGGAACGATGCATTTTTCCTCCAGGCTCTGTCTGATGGTTAGCATCCTCCGCTTTGCCCTTCCGGAATCCTCTGGATTGTGCACACGGGTCTCCGTCCACGTGTCACAAAGCAGGGATGAACTTCAGTGACGTTACAAGTCTTTCTGTGTCCCTTCCTCCTTTCCTTTTTCTTTTGTTCTGTTACTTTTTCGTTCCCTTTTTGGGGGGGGGTGGGGGCGGGCTTTGTCCGTGGTACCTCAGCATGATGCATAATGCTAGAGATGTCTCTAGAAAGCGCTATTAAAAAGCTAGCACAGCAAAGCCGTTCCCTTCCCGCGTCTTTTCGGGTGAATGGGAATAATATGCTTTGCCTCACAGTGGGCTGAACTCTCTACACCAATTTTCATTTTAGGGAAAAGGGCCCCGCTGCCTTCTGTCCCACAAAGGACTGTCCCCGGTCTAGAGCTGGACTTCTGGGCCAAATGTCAATGTGTGGACGCTGCTGAGTCATGCTTCGTTAATGTCCGAAACAGGCTGTTTCCCATCTGTGATCTCTTCACAGCCACGGTGTGAGGTGCAGAATGTGTGTGCTTTCATTCCATAGATGTGGTTGTGATTATATGGCTTTAAAATCGTCCTCAGACTCAAGCCTTCATGCTTCATCACAGACTCAGAGCTTCTGGAGCTAAACCAAACCTCAGCTCCGATCTGCTCCTTTTTACCAAATGAAGGAGCAAAGGAACGGGAACAGCGTGCAGGGCTCCACGTTTGTCGGCGAGGACTTTCAGGCAGAGGATTTCGTTTCACAGCCACACAACATACAAACGATGCCGGTTACACTTTACTTAACAAGGGTCTCACGGCTCAGGAGAGGCGGACTCAAGGTTTGGTCCCCGAGCCTCTATGTCACCTGTGAGGCCGTGACTCCTCCAACCCAGAGAAGCTCACAAATCGCGAAAGCCACCCGTCTTGTGAAAATCCATGCCCGGGCTCAGTCTGCATTGTCTAAGCCACACTCTCGTGAGCTTTCCACTAGAACCTAATGCTGGAGGAGACACCTTCCGAGCCAGCGGACTGGAGGGCAGACAGCATGGTTCTGTGACAGAGGTGGGCTTAGAAAGCGTGGCCAGTGAGCACGGTCTGGCGGTCGGCTGGCCTTCCGTGTCCCTCCGCCACCGTCTTAAGGCTCTCGGTCCCGCTAGCCCACACCCACTCTTCCCAAATCGTAATGCCTCTCCTTCCACTGTTGTGCTAGACTGCCCTCTTGCATTTACACCTGCTACTCCCACACTGGAATATTCACCCGGGGATCAATTCCTGTGCTGTGGGCTTCAAGCATGCACCAGATGCTTCGTGGCCTGTTCATCCCTGCTTCCCGATGAATCTGGGCTCCTTGTCCTACCGTCAGACATACGTTTTCTTAGGATTCCAGGAACCGCTCCTTTCTCATTCATTGTCACGATGTCATCTGTATCCTTGTAGGTCTCCCGCACGTGTACATGCTTTTTGAGAGCAGGAACCATGCATAGACACTGTGTCCCTGCTGCCCTCACCATTGCCTGGCACGGAGTTGGGGTTCAGTATTTTCTGGAAGGGCTCGTTCCTCTTCGGAAGCTCACGTTTTCTTCCCTAACCCCTTCGCCGATCCATAGCAGCTGATTCTGATGCAGGGAGGGTTTGACATTGGTCCATGTTTCCCCTGTAACCTTCCGAATCTGCAAGAGCAAAGTAGTTTCATGAGCTCAGACATCACACTGGAAGTTTTACTTAAATGGGAAGAGCCATTATGTCTCCGGGGCATGCTTTTAAGCCAGTGGGGACGGGGTCAAGTTTCCTTAGCTATAAAATAGATCTGAAAGTACTTCAAGAGATAGTTGAGGGGCAGAGGAGAAAGGGAAAACAGAGTCTGAAACAGTGGCTGTGTCGAGTGGGTGTTTTAAAATTTGGGGGCGGGTAGCTTAGGAATGTTTTGTGGCAAAAATTTGGCTAGAGGGAATTTTCTCTGTAATACACTGAGAAACTTTCTACACGGCCGGCCTCAAAGTGATTCGTACATGATGCCTTGCGGTGGGGGGATCGCCTATGAAGTGTCAGGCTTAAGCTTCCAGCATTCAGAACGTTCCATTGTGATTCCAGGGGCCTCCAAGGTGGAGTTTTCCAGCTCAGTTCAGTACCTAATTAGATGATCTATGGAGTAAAGCTGTTTTCTTGCTCAGGGTAGCGTTGTTGAGCGGTAAGAAAAGGCAAGGACTTGGCACACAGCTGAGAACAATATCACATTAATGTAAGACTCTGGGAAGTTTGAATTCTGTAAATGTCACTCAGAATGTTTTAATTGCATCGAACTGAGAAGACATCTTGAAATGTCTTTTAGCCCAAGGTTAAATTTACCGCGTTTGGGAAAATACCCTGTTTTATGCTTCTTGTTCCGCAAAGTTTAATAATAATCCAGGTACGTCCGGTAACCGGCACATGTCTTTCTTTCTTTTTTTTTTTTCCTTTAAAGAGAGCACTTCATTTTGTCCCACCTACTGTCTTGTCTGAATGTAACCTCATATGAAAGTCTGTGATTTTCGCTTCATTCACCGTTTTCCTGTAACTTACTCCCGAATGCATTCCTTTTCCAACACTGTTTAGTCTCTGCCTGGTTCTATACTAAGCACCAGTGACTACACAAATTTTTCAGACAGGACCCTGCCCTTAAAGAATTTACAATCTAGTAGGGGGAGCAGACACCCACATAAATGGAAGAATGTTCGTGTAGATAGAGTAATGAGTCAAGAGAACACATAGGAAACATTGAGAATACCATCAACCCAGTGCCCATGAAGACAGATCCCTCCTGGCATGGGAGTCTGGGCATCTCTACAGGCTCTGGAACAGAAAACCAGCCCCAGTGAGATGCTGTGGTGATCTCTGCCATGCCACTCAGGTAGAATCTCATAGCTTCGTTGGGGCCACCATCCCCAGGTCAGCGTCAAGTTAGGAAAGTCACAAAGGAGAAGCTGGATGGTGCGTGTGACAGCCCGACCTGTCAAGAAACACCACCACTTGAGCGGCATTGTCCCCACCCATCTGTTGTCCAAAGTCACTGGACACTCTGTGACTAGTCTTACCTAGTCTTACTACTTCTTTTCCAATGAATAGACCAACATCGCTTATCAAATAGACAAAAGGCACAGCAGTAGTGTCTGTGAGCAATGCCACACTCAGATCTGACTCCCAGAGCGAGCCTGTGGCTTGTGTCTGTTGATCAGCCCGCACAGGATTCTGGAGTTTATTTTATTTTATTCCAGGTTTCTTTAGTTTTCCAATGCGACCTTCTACATTGCAGAAGGCAAAGAGAGGCAGGGTCTTTTGCATGGTCCCTTTCTCTGAAAAAGAACTTGAATGTACAGCTTGATGTCACTGTGAACTCCTAACGCGTATCTATTCTGGTGACGATGTCTGTATACAACGATCATCGTCTCCCGTGCACACCCTCGCACACTGTCTGCAAAACAACGATAGTGAAATAACAAAGTCCATAGTGCCAATATAATCCCACTATTTTTCTACATTTGCTCTTTGGTTGGCATTTTGTGCAGCTCGTGATGTGTATAGATGATGAACAACAACAATAAAATCTTTGGACTTTCTTTTGCCAGGACTGTGTGTTTATGGGACGCACCGTAGCCACCCTCTAGGCATGTAGTTAGGGCTGAGGGAATTATTTCTATGTGTGTGGAGAGGACGTTTGGGGCATGGGTGTTATTTCTAGGATGCACACTGTAGGAAGGGCCTCGGGTTTCCCGGGGTGGCCGATCCGAGCAGGGAAGGGACTCCAAACGGGATCCTCAGAGGATCAAGGCGTTATTCAGTGAACAGAACACCTGGGTCTTTGTCCCGGCAGTCAAGGCACCCAGATTACTTGGGCTTTTGAACAACCAGAGCCGCTCTTTCAAAATGCCTCTGGAGCGATGCATTCTTGGTCTCTGGATGCAGCTTGGTTGAGCGTGTCTGGAGGGCCACGTGGGCGGGAGGGTCCTGTCTCCTGCTTTGCTGAGAGGTGGGCCAGGATGAGGGTCAGGACTACAGCCCCTGACTGAAAAGGAGCCCCTGGGAAGTTCTGTGGTTGGTGTCCGCACCCCGGCGGCCACAGCCCACGGGACTGAGGATGGACAACGGAGCCAAGGACAGACCTTCTGTAGACGGGCAGACGGGCAGAACGGGGGTGGGGAAAATTAGCCAAACCACCAAGGAGCTCTCTGGACTCCAAGCTGGAGAATGTAGCGAGCCTCCGGCGTTAGTAGTCCCAGGAGCGGAAAGTCAGAGTCAGCCCCAGCAAGTGCCACGTCACTGCAAAGCAGGGCAGTGGTGGGAGGGGGCTCGCCACGGAGGGGGCAGCAAGCTGACCAGCCCCTGGACCTGCCTTGGATGGGTCCCTGATTCCAGTCTCTGTGGGATCAGGAGAAGCCACAGTCCTGGGATCCCGCGCGGTGCTGAGGACTCTGCATCAAAGCCAAGGTCAGGACCCCCGAACGAGGGGAGTTCAGAAACATGTGACTTGGGGTAAAAGGGGTTCGTTTAAACGATCACAGCTTAAAGACACTCTTCCTGCGTTTATATTCTATGTGTTTTTAAAAGGTTCTTTATATTCATTGTTCAGACAAGCCCGTGGAATAGGGGGAGCGGATGGGATTGTCCCCAATTTGGACAGAAAGAAACTTGGAGTCCGGGAGGCTTAAGACATTAATCCCCTGTTTCCACGATAATCCTTGGGGACGGCAAGACTTACATCCGGCTCTAATTTTAGGCAAACGTTTTAAGAGTCTCTGGAACCTGAAACCGATGCTTGAAAGTGTCAGGAAAGGTGCACTGCAGTTACCACAGACTACAAGGGTGCCCTCGCCCATCAACCTGGGGGACCCTCACCAGTGCCCGTGCCCATCAACCTGGGGGACCGTCACCAGTGTCCGTGCCCGTCAACCTGGGGGACCCTCACCAGTGTCCGTGCCCATCAACCTGGGGGACCCTCACTAGTGTCCGTGCCCATCAACCTGGGGGACCCTCACCAGGCTCCGGAAGGCAGGACCAGGAGGGAATAAATGCAACGAACAGCACTGCATTCCCCGGGTCCCCTCCTGGGTCTACTGGTACTTTCCATCAGTGCAGATGCAGATGAAGAAATTTTTGGAGCGGCGGCTAAGAACAGCAGCCGGGGGGCAGGCAGTAAGGACGCAGGAGGGCACCTTGGCGCAGAAGGAATGGGAGGCAGGAGAGGAGGACAGTTTGAACCAATTCACCACGTGCCTCAGGCTTCCGGTTCAGAGACCCTAAGTCAGTGTGCAGATGTGACACGTAGGGGAGCGTGCATGGGCACGTCCTTGTCCCCCGGCCCGAGAGCATCCACTGGACACCCCTTTGGTGTCGGACAGCTGGCCAGGCACTTTCTTAATCCCCCGAACCAGTGTTCCTGTCCGTGTCTCAGAGCTGAGAACACTGGTTAAGCAACGTGCCTGGGTTCCCACTGGAGCTTGGAATTGGTCTCCGAGGCACTTCATCTCCTCCTTAGAGTAACCTATGAGACCCTGCTTCATCTGGCCCCTTGTCCCTCTCCCACCTAATCTGCTTCCCTCCCCTGCACACCTCTTCCCCCGGCCTTGGTCTCTCCTGTCCAGCACGTGGGCCCCCACCAGCACACCATTGCAATCGCTGCTCACGCCTTCCAAGTTCGCTCCTGCCCTTCCCTCCGGCCTTTCCTGCAGAGTTGCCCCATTAGCGAGGCTTTCCCAGTTCTCCTGATCTGGAGCCTCCCGGCTCCCCACCTGGACCCCAGACACTCCATCGCCCCCTTCCTGCGCCACATTTTCTCCCCGTGGGCACTTAGCACCCTCAAACGTGCTGTCTTACTTATTTATGTTATTTGTTGTCTTTCCTCACTAGAGCGCCAGCTCCATGAAGGAGGGATTTGTTTTTGTGTTTTGCTCTGCTTTCAACTTCTGAATTCCCGTGCCCTGGCACATAGTACGGCTTTAATCAGAATTTGATGCGTGAGTGAATGAATGCATGGGTGGGCTTTTGGCTCACGGTAGGTGCTAATGCTCCCGGGCTAACCAATGCAGCAGACAGGGCTGCAGCTGGCCGCCTCCCTGGGCGTCTCTAACCAGCCCTGTCTCAGCACCCGGGTCCTCTCCAGCATTCTCCTATTATTACCCTCTCCTCCACGGGGAAGGGGGGAGCAGCCCGGAGGCTGCAGGGGTACAGCTGTGGGGAGCCCCCACCCGCCGCCTGGGTCACGCACCTGAGCGGTGCCGGCAGCACCGGCAGAGACAGCTGGGCACGGCCTGCAGGGGGCGCCCGAAGACTAGCGAATAGGGCACCCGCGGCGGCCGGGAGGTTCAGCTCCCCGGCTGTGCCCGCACACTTGGAATCTGAGCGGGAACGAGGAACGGTTGGAAGTTATTTGGGGGAGCGAGAGAGGAGCGTGGAAGTCAGGAAGCTAGAATCGGGGAGGGGCAGCAAGACCTTTTTGGATTTTCAGCCAGGACTAACAGGGTGAAGGAATTTATCGCGATGGAGGCGCGGGGGGCGCAGTCCCCGCCTCCGGCCGTGTAAGGAGAGGCTGCTCTCCCAACGGACCCAGCTTGCTGCGCAGGGAGCTAGAAGCTTGCCTTCTCGGACGGGGCGCCCGACTCCCCTCTAAAATAGGGTGTCTGCTCCTCTCATTTCCACGGAACCCCCTGCTGCCTGTGGGGCAAAGGGAATCCTTAGGAGACGGGCAGGAGGACCCAGTCATTCTCTGGTTTCACAAATATTTATGGAAAACCAACCACTTTCCAGGTTCCGTTTTAGGCACTTTACAGAATCACTTGCCAACGCCAGCAGGAGGCCCGCCTTAATGAAGCCTGTCTCCTATCGCGGGAGCTTACGGTGACAACGGCCCTGATAAATGACCAAAGGTGATGTTTTTATATTACTGCCTGCTTCAGAAACTTTTCCCTGCTGCCTCGCGTCACAATGATCTTTCCTCTCTTTTCCTTAGACTATTATTGTTTGGTCTCTGAGTGCACATCATGTTACGTGGTAACAGTATTGATCGCTTATAACTATTATTGCTAGTAATAATTAATAATATTACTAATGCCTGTTTGTATTATTAAGAGTTTGGCTCTTTCTCCCCATCAGATTGGAAACTTCTAGAAGGAATGACCGTTGGACTGTTAATGAGAAGCAAAGCTTGGATTGACCTTTTTAGGTTGGTTTCTATCTCCTCATCTGTAACGCAGCAGCGATAACCTACATAAGCTACATAGCCCAAAGGTTGTGGGGAGATCAGTTCCCCACCTCTTGGTCCTATGACCTTGTCCCTGTCCTTCAGTTTTCTCTCTAGGGCCCCTGCTGATCTGACCCCCATGAGAGCCCAGATAAGCAGTGGAGGCTGCCCAGTCCTGCTGTTCCCAAGGTGCCAGAGCAGATGTGGGACACAGGGACAGCCTTCTCCCCAGGCTCCCAGCCCAGCTCAAGGGACAAATGTCCTGCCTGAAGCAGCCCCCTCCTGTCTCCTTCTTGGACCTCAGCTCCTACAAGCAACGTGCACCATTTTATTTTCCACTGAAACAAGCTTTTAAGTTAAGGCAAGTTCATCCCCCTAAATGTAACCCTTTCACACCTCTATTTTCTCCCCTGTTAAAAATACTAAACAAAATGTCATTTAAATCTCAGAGACAGTTCTAGATGGACCTAGCCAAACAGCAGCTGAGCGAGATCTCTTGGCCCAACATCCTATTTCTGCAGAGGCAGCAGGTGCACCAGCTCTATGCTTGTATAAGATGTTGTAAAAGACATAATGTAACGCTTTCCCTGACCCTGGCCCCCTGGTCCCCTGGCCCCCTGTGTCCCATCCCAGGAGAATCAGGCTCCATATGCATGGTTAGAAATGCAGTGCTTTGCAAAGACACTTTCTAAACTCCCTCCCCGGCTCACGCACATTTCTAGAGTCTTTGCACCTGTAAGGTGTGGCTGACATTTTTGCCTCTTGAGGGAATCTGTAAATATTAGTGCTTCCTCCTTACTGTCCCATCATTCATACAGAAGGATAAACTTGGACCCAAAGGTAATCTAAGGTGATTTGATGTGCAAAGTGCTCTAGGGACACCGAGGCATAGAAGATCAACGATGCCGAGGGCAGATGGGGGGGGGGGCGGGCGGAGGAGGTTTACAACGAGGGTGAGGTATGTCCCAGCCGTGAACGAAGACACAGAATTTTGCAGATGGGGGCTGTGGAGGATGGGGTGCAGTCACCGGAAACAGTCTGCGAAGGCACAGGCGGGTGGGGATCTGTCCGGAGATCCGTGAGGACCGCCGTGAGATGAGAATTTGGGAGGGTGTGGGGTGGGAGCTGGCTGGAGGTGAGACCCCAGCGGGGCACGGTGTTCTGTCTGGAATGGGGGAGAGTGCGTGCATACAGCGGGCAACAGAGGAACCGAGCTGGGGCCAAAAAAGACGGCTTATTATTCAATTAATGCTCTAAGTAGCACAGCAAAGAGAAGCAGAGAGTCTAAGACAAGCTGCAGGCTGTGGCCCGGTGCTCACCAGACAGAGCACATCCGTCAGGCAGACAGATGCTGGATCGATGCTGCCCCTGGAGCAGGTGGGTTGCCAGGAAACTGGGCATGTCTCTAAGAACAGCCATAGTCTACTTTCTGGTTTTCTTACGTGTGTGTTTTTCAGTGATATTAATTGTACTGATGGATATCGTCATGTGCCGAGAATTCTGCCAAATACCTTGCGTGGGATCCAGCTGGCTCACTGAACATCTGGGTGGCCGACAGTGGCCTTAGGCTGGCTGACCAGACAAAGGCAGTCGGATGCCGTGGTCCCAAGAGGGAGGCTCGGTGCACGCCAGCGCTGGCCCCATGCCTGCCTGCCCCTCGGCCCGCATGTTGTTTTGAAGGCTGAGACTCAGGTCTCAGGTCTGCTGAGACTCAGCAGCACTAAGGGATTCTGCTTACCTCAAGTGGACTGGGGTGCGGGGTGGTTGGTCTTATTTATTTACTTAATGTTTATTTATTTTTGAGACAGAGAGAGAGAGAGTGTGGGGGAGGGCCAGAGAGAGGGCGAGACACAGGATTCAAAGCAGGCTCCAGGCTCTGAGCGGTCAGCACAGGGCCCAACGTGGGGCTCAGACTCATGAACCATGAGATTCTGACCTGAGCCGAAGGCGGAACTTAACCGGCAGAGCCCCTGGGGTGGTTGGTTTCAAAGGACGTATACTCCACCTTTCCCCTCACACCAGAGAACATCACTTCTGCACTGGGCAGGCCCCCGTGGACAGCAGGACTTCCTGTGACACCTGCTCTTCACTCTCTTAGTCTTTTTGTTTTGGTGTTAAGTAAACATAGGCGTTATGCCATATCTTCAAAATTCCATGAAATGTGAGTGGACATCATTCCCCAAACTGAAACTCAAAGTCTAACTTGCGGGCCACACAGAGCTGGACGGCGGGGGGGGGGGGGGGGGCGGCAGGAATCTGCCTCAGGGCATCTGGGTCCAGAGTCTGTGCTCTTAGAAACCACACTGCTGGAATCGTTTCCACTTTTCTCTTTCCTTATCCATCTTTATTTACTTTTATGTTAAATGAATAGGCTTATTCCAGAGAGTTTGTTAAAGGCTCTGACGTGTCAGGTAGCAGGTGCGGGGGATAACGGACTGGCCACTCTGAAGCATCTTGTGGGCCAGGGTTTCCAAAACTGAGAAGGATCAGCCAAGGTTCTCCCGGGCTCTCGAGCCCTCGGCCACGCTGAGACCAGTTCCTTTTTCCTTACGATACGGACTCATTGGTGCCTTCGGAACCAAGAGTTTCCCTTAAAGCATCTGTTCAGCTACCTTATCTCGAGAAAATTGAGGTGCAGAAGAACATCTTGGTGGCCCCAGGCCACACAGAGCGGCCTCTTGGCCTGGGAACGGGCGGCCAGGAGACACATCCCCAGCCCCGTGCCGGCCCCGTGGCCACCACGGTCCCCGTGTGTCTGGGTGAGGTGTGTGCTGTCCCTGGCAAGCCCGAGGGCATAGTCACCCCAGTGTTTCTCTGTCGGTGGGCAGGGGGTGCGTTTGCAAAGCCTCCTGTCCCAAATTTCCATGCCTCTACCTGTCCCTCAAAAAAATGTACATACGCCTGAAAACCAAAGAGGGGCTTTCACTCCTATTTCGATCACGAGGGTCGTCTGAGCCCCTTTAATGTGAGACCAGTTGTCTGACGAGTTCTCATTAAGTCCTGGGCTTGTAGGTTGAACGTCAATATTTGCTTTCTGCTTTCATATTATCTTAAATCCTTCCAATAATATATTCTCCAATGAATTAATTGGTATTTTCCAATAAATTAAATGGAAAAGGCTCTGGGCCGTGTTCTCTTCGTCATGCCCATGTCCAGTCACTCGTGCCAACGGGGCCCCCAGTGGCCTGTCCTCCCGAAGGGAGGGACGATAATTAGAAAGGAGTCAGAGTAATTGAAAGTGCCTATTGGGCTCAGAGCCCATAGGGAAAAAAAATCAGCCCTTGCATTTGTAGAAAGCTCATTTCACAGATTCAACTTTTAAAAATACAGATGTGGGGGCACCTGGGTGGCTCAGACAGTTAAGCGTCCGACTCTTGATTCCGGCTCAGGTCATGAGCTCACAGTTCGTGGGTTTGAGCCCCGAGCTGGGCTCCGCACTGACAGTGCGGAGCCTGCTTGGGATCTCTCTCTGCCCCTCCCCTGCTGACACTTTCTCTTTCTCTCTTAAAAAAAAAATAGGGGCGCCTGGGTGGCTCAGTCGGTTGAGCGACCGACTTCGGCTCAGGTCATGATCTCATCACGGTCCGTGAGTTCGAGCCCCGCGTCGGGCTCTGTGCTGACAGCTCGGAGCCTGGAGCCTGCTTCTGATTCTGTCTCCCTCTCTCTCTGCCCCTCCCCCACTCATGCTCTGTCTCTGTCTCAGAAATAAATAAACATAAAAAAAAATAGACTTAAAAAATAAAATAAAAATACAAATGTGATATGTTGCCTCTGGTCTCATACCCTTCCATGGTTCCTTACCACTTTTAGGGCAAAAGCTACACTTCTTACAAGACCTGACCTGATGCAGCCAGCTCTGACCTCTGCCTCTTTTGCTCATTGTGAAGTCTCTAGAACCGGGCTCAGGGCCTGGACCGTGGAGCTTCATAACTGTTCCCTATTCTGCACTCACCCACCCTGTGCCAGGAGTCTGCTTTGGGGACGGGCATCGAGGGCGTAGAGGGGGCATACGACCCTGGGACTTGCCTCAGTCTAGTGTACAGATCATGCCTAAGGGGCCGAGACACGCAGAAGAGTCTCAGGGGACAGTCTCCCCAGCACAACACTTCTGTAACAGGTAAACATCAGATAGCACAAGCATTCAAAGTGTCAAAGCAAAAACTGCCCTGGGCCAAGTTGAACAGGCAAGTTAGCCTTCCTTCCAGGGTACTGCAAAGGGGAGAGAGCCCAGAGCCCAGATGAAGGGACACTAGGACAGAGGACGGTGGGACCTCTGCGTTTACTCACTGGCTTTGTCCAAAGGAAAGTAAGGTCTCCCCTGTGTTAGGATCCGAGGTAGTTGTACCGCTTGGAGTGAGCTGTCCACAGAGGCTCCTAAACTCTGCTGTCTTTTCCGATGATTGAATCTTAAAGGGAAGTTCCCAGGTCCCGAGAAAGATTTTCCTGGACTGTGAAGCTGGCAAAACGTTTTTAAGAAGACACACATCTCAAAGGAGCAGAGACGGAATTTATAATTGCAGGTTTTTCAAAGAAAATGACTTAAGAAAAGGGAGGTCAGAGACCCAGAGTCGGGAAGTCTGCCTCAAGTTCATCTAAACTCAGGGGAATGTAAAGGGCTTCTGGGTCAAAAGTTTCTGGAAATTGTCCTACGGGAGTAGAGAAATGGAGAAGAACCCATTCAGGAAAATGTGCTCAACCTCAGTAAGAACAGTCGTCGTCTGTGGCATTTGAGACACAGTCTAATTTGCTGCCTCCACCCAGCTCCTTGTTACAGAAGCTCTTTCCTGGGCATGTGCAGCCAGGAATATGGGGGATCCCCCTGTCCCCAGAAACCAGTGGCTGAGCCTGGGAGGGCAGGCTGCCGGCATTTTTTTTTTTTTGTCTCTATCCCCTCAGGTTCATGACGCAGAAACTCTACTCCAGGCAGGTGCAGCTGGGTGGACCAGGTCCTTCTTGTCCCGCCCAGCCCCCACTGGCAGAGTGGCAGCTCCAGGCTTGGATGCCCGAGGATGCTGAGGCCACCTTGCATCCATCCCAGCTCGCTCCTGGTGTGAAGGCCACATGCCAGAAAGGGCAAGACAGGAAGCCCAGGGGCTGCCCCGATGCCCCTACCTCCCCCCACACGCACACACTGCCCACTCATACAGCAGGGTTGTCCCTCGGGGAAAAACATGTCCTCGTCCCCACCTCTGGTGCTCTGGGGCAGGGGATCTTCCCAGGAGGAAAGCAGGTCAGAAGGAAAAGGGCCCTGCAGGTCCGTCTGAAGGACCGGCTTTATCTGGAACACACAGTGGAGCTCTCCATATCCAAGACGTTGTTGAAAATGATGGAGGTCTTGGGATCCCTGCAGGAGCTGAGAGCGGTCCCTGGCTGACGACCATCAGGAAAACAGGGACCTCGGTCCTGCGACCACAAAAAGCTGAATTCTGCCAGTGATACATGAACTTGGAAGAGGGTTATGGGCTCCAAAGGCCAAAGGAGAACACGGTCCACCCAACAGCATGATTGCAGAGATGCTTGTGAGGCCACGCCCACAACCCTTATCCATGGAAACCATGAGAAAAGAAGCGTGTGTCATTTTAAGTCCCTACGTTTCTGGGATTTGTTATAGAGCATAGCAAACTACTACCCACCCAGAATGAACACCGCGGGTACCCCGCCACGTGCTATCCCACGTTCTGTCTTACGTCCATTTATAGATCAAGGATCTGCAAAGCGGAGAGGCAACTCGCCAAAAGCCACACGGCTCAGGCGGGCCACCAAGAGGGGCGAGTGAGCGTTCTTTCTCCTCCGGTGTCGGGATTTCCTGGCGGACGGGGCTGCCTCAGGGCTGAGTGCTTTCTTCCCCTTCTTGTAGAAACGTCACATTATGGCTGCTCCCGTTTTGTAGTGGGAGGAAATAAGACCCCAGAGGCTTGGGGACTTGTTTAAGGCGACGTAGGTAGGTCTGATATCATCACCCACTGGTGTTCTCCCTGCCACGATTCTTTGGTTGGGGTTTGCGAGGCGAGGCCTGATGGAGCAGTAAAAAAAAAAAAAAGCAGTCTTGGGAATCTAAAACAACCTGCCGCTCTTGAAGCAACGAGCATCGCCACCGTGGATGACGAGGGCCTCAACCCAGTCTGGGATAGGAGGGCGAGAGATTTCTGCATCCGGAACATTAAAGAAAAAATCCCCCCTCGTCTCTTACACAGATTCTACCAGTGCCTCCTTTGTTACCATTTAAAAAAGAAGCTGAAGAAGGAAAAACAAAGCTTACCATAACACACGTTCTTAATTTTATGAGCTGGCGGTTTGTCCCGCTTATAGCCTAGAAACCACTAGGCGTTCTGCTGTTCCTGCCAGCGCATGTGGCAAAACGAATTTAAAAAGACGTAAGAGATCTCGCGTCTAACTGAATGGACGCACCTGCAGGATGATGCTGATCAAGCCCCAGAGACAGGAAGAATGAGGCCCCTGCATAAGCTCTGAGTGTCCCTTCTCTGATTCCCACCTCTGCCCGGGGAGAGGAAGGGTCCAGCTCCCTAAGAAGACAGACCTGCTGAGAACACACCCCCTGGCCTGTCATTGGCAGGAAGCGGCCTTGGTTAGAAAATGAGGCCAATATGAATGACTGCAGACAGGTGGACGCGTTCTCCTGAGATGCGGGCTACTCAGAACACGTTATTTAGCTGAACCGCAAGTAGTAAACGTTTAGTACAACAGTGATCCTGGTCCGTATTCATTTTGCTTCTACCCTACATTCTTCCGTCAGAATTTGGGGTCTCCGTCCTCAGCGTGGCCCCCCTCCCCCGTGCAGGGCTCACCCATGAGGTGCATGGAACCACCACGGGCTGCATGCTCGAGTCTAAAGTCAGGCGTCGCCCTCCGTACCTTCTCCTTCCTCACCGGCCCGCGCTCACCCCTTCCCTAAGTCCTGCCGATGCTTCCTTCCATCGCCACGCGCCCCACACTGGACCGCTTCTCACTGTTCGTGGCCCCACTCCCGTTCAAGCGCCCACCATCGTGGGACCGCTGCAAGTTCCCCTTCTCTCTCCGCCTTTCCCCGCCTACCGCCTGCTCTCCCAAAGCAAAGTCAAGGCTTGCAGGCTACCCTGCAGTGCCGCCTGACAGCTGGGGTTCCTTTTTTGTAACGCAGGTGCCTGCCTTAAGCCTGACTTCCCGGCAGCCACTCCAGTGCTGTCCGTCTCCAATGGCCACGTTGCCGGCCACGAGACCAGGTGAAGGCGCCAACCCTCCCCCTCCCTGTTTTAGGTGTCTTGGTTGATTTCCGGACCTGACCACTTTGGGCCGCCTGCTTTTTTCTCTCTCTCCCTTTGTTCTAAATTCCCACCCTTAGGTTTTCAATTCATCAACAAGGAGGGAGCCCTTGAAACCCTAAGTGCTCAGCCTTGGCCCCAGTAGAAGCAGAACCCCTTGGCCCCCAGCTCATGCTTTCTCTCTGCCTGCGACGTCGCTCGGTGGCCCCAGGTGTACCCTGTGCGCTCCAGGACCTGTGAGTAGTAAACTTCTTCTCTTTTCCCCCCAAAGTTTCGGATGATTATTGCAGAGAGCTGCTTGCAATCATAATATGAACCACAAGGGCCGGTCCAGCCACAACACTGGTTATGGATAAGCTGAGACCGGCACGTGATACGCCTTCCTTCTTAAGATCCTAAAATGCTCTTACAGTTTAGCTGGACTAAATATCCTGGCACTGTGGGTCCTTGCTCAGCGCTGTGACTCCTGCCCCCGTCCCTCCGCTTCCTCTCCGTGATACAGCCTCACTGAACACACCCAAACCATCCCGACCTCAGGGCCTTTGCCCAGAAGGCAGGGCCTCCGTGTGGGTCTCCTCTGCCATTCGGATTCTAGCTTGGCTTCGCCTTGTCTGAGAAGCCTCCTTGACCACCGTAAGGTCATCCCCTGTCCCCTGGGGTTATTCGCTGCCAGCACTGACCATCATACGGATTCTTTCAGCTTTATTGAGGTGTAAATGACAAAATTATAAGCTATTTAGGGGCACCTGGGTGACTCAGTCAGTTGAACATCTGACCTCAGCTCAGGGCATGATCTCAGGGTTCCTAAGTTCGAGCCCCACATTGGGCTCGCTGCTGTCAGCCCAGAGCCCTCTTCAGATCCTCTGTCCCCCTCTCTCTTTGTCCCTCCCCTGCTTGCTCTCAAAAATAAATAAAACACTGCAAAAAAGGTTAGAAGCTATTTAAAGTGTACAACATGATGATCTGATGTGCAGATACAATGTGAAAAACTTTCCCCCATCATTTAATGATCACTTCCATCGCCTCACATATTAATGTATTTTGGGGGTGAAAACTTCTAACTGCAACTTTGTATTCTCTTACCGATCTCCCTGTTTCCCCCAACCCCTAGCCCCTGGCAACCACTTTTCTGGCCCATGTTTCTACGAGTTTGATTTTTTTTTTTTTAGATTCTACGTGTAAGTGATACCATGCTGTACTTATCTTTCCTGTTTGACTTATTTCACTTTGCATAACACCCCCCAGTTCTATTCGTGTTTTGCAAATGATGGACCTCCTTTTTGAAGGCTGAACAATATTCCTTGATATGTATATACACCACAGTTTTTTTTTTTAATTTTTTTTAACGTTTATTTATTTTTGAGACAGAGACACAGCATGAACGGGGGAGGGTCAGAGAGAGAGGGAGACACAGAATCGGAAGAAGCTCCAGGCTCTGAGCCATCAGCCCAGAGCCCGACGCGGGGCTCGAACCCGCGGACCGCGAGATCGTGACCTGAGCTGAAGTCGGACGCTTAACCGACTGAGCCACCCAGGCGCCCCGACACCACAGTTTCTTTATCCGTTCCTCCACTGATGGCCACTTAGGTTGCTTCCATATCTTGGCTGTTGTAAACAATGCTGCAATGAACATGGGCGTCTGATGTCTCTTTCAGAGAGTGATTTTGTTTCCTTTGGATATATACCCAGCAGTGGGGGTTGCTGGGTCGTATGATAGTTCTCGTTTCAATTTCTTGGGGGAACTTCCATACTGTTTTCCACAGTGGCTGCACCGATTTTCATCCCCACCAACAGTGCAGGGGGATTTCCTTTTCTCCACACCCTCATCAACACTTGTTATCCTTTGTCTTTTTGGAAATAGCCGTCCTGACAGGTGTGGGGTGATACCTCACTGTGGCTTGATTTGCATTTCCCTGAGGCTCAGTGATGCGGAGCACGTTTTCAGGCGCCTGTTGACCATCTGTATGTCTTCTTTGGAAAAGTGTCATTCAAGGCCTTCGCCCATTTATAAATACAGATTTTTTTTAAAAAATGTTCACTGTCTCTCTCCTCCACCTAGAATATAAATTTCATGAAAACCAAGGTCTTCTCCATCTTTAACATCTCTATCCAAGGCATTTAGGACAGGACACAGCATGGAGAAGACCCACAATGGGTCCCCCAGGACGTGTTGAGGGGAAACTAAGCCCCTTGCTCGCTTTCTCCTCAAAAGCGGTGGCTCTGAAAGGAGACTCATCGCTAAGATTTGTGGAATGAATGTGAGTCCCTGCAATGAGACTTTTCTCCACGAGAGGGCAGAGTTCACCGCGTTTAAAAAATGTGTCCTTCAAAGAGAGGGCCCGCCCTACAGCTGGAAACCCTTTCCCGGCAGCTTTGGTCTAAAAGCGCTAATAGTCCCTAAGGGGCTCCCAATATCCGCAGAGCCTACTGTTTAATATAATTTGGTGTCTTTCCTGCCATAGTTTGAAATTAAAACGATTCGAAACGAAAGGCAAAACGAAAACTCACACTTTCTCCTAAATGATTTTTCTTCTTACTGAATGCTATCACAGCAATAAAAGGTTCAAACCAAATAAACACATTGTCATGCCTACATTTTGCATTAATTGCAAATGAATCACTCCAGACCCCGATTAAATAAATGTTAAACGAATACTTAGAGACTGTCAGTTTGAAGGGCATTGCGTTCCTGGCTTCTCTGGGGGCATCTCCAGTGCTCCAGCCGGCTGATGGCCTCCTGCCTATTGCTAGGTGAGGCCATGGGGCCTTACCTTCCCTCCCCCGCTGGCAGAATCAGGCCGGGTGCTCTTCTCAGGCCTAAGCCTAGTCCTCGGGAAGGAGACACTTAACCAACTGCTTCACCTTTTCTGCAGAGGTGCCCAGACTCCCTGGAAGGTGAGTCACCAGCCTGATATAGACACCTTCTTGGCCTCCATGAATATCCATCGGGAGCCCGTAGCTTCCCCCCACTCATCAAGCAATTAGGCCCAATGAAGAATGTCCTTTTCCCCAACTAAGTGGTTCTTAACGTGATAGTACATTAGCCTCATCTGGGAGCTTTTAAAAATCCTAATACCCGCTCCTTCCCAGTTCAGTCTGAGTCTCTGGTGGCGAGCCTATGGATGTATGTTTTTAAATATCATGTGACAGGGAGACTTCCAAACCTTCCGTGGATCCCTTTGAGCAGGCTAACATTCATGCCATGATTCCCACATTTGCCACAGCAAAAATACCAGCGTCTCCCAGGCATATGTCTTCAGGGTAGTATTTGCTTTTTCTTTGAAAGCAATACCATCAGCCGAGAGACGACCAAAACCTGTGTCCTCCGCACCACGTAAGGACAAAAGACACAATTCGGGGCCTGATGCCAGAGAGCAGAGTTCCTCATGGCCTTTTGGATGGCATTTCACTGGTGAAGCAGAAAATTTAAGAGAAGAATGGAAAGCAGAGGCACTTTGCAGACTCGTTCATGGGATTTCAAACCCTAGCCTCCATCATGATGCTTTCAAAGGTCTATAAAAGCTACAGTGATCACTCATCACTAGGGCTTTCTGTTCACAAAAGGGCAACATATAACATCTGTCTGAAGGGCTAAAAGCAGATGTTTAAAATGGTTCAAAATGGCCCATGGCTTTCAAGTTCTCTTCATGGTAGAATAGGTGATTGGTGAGGCATTCCTCAGGCCTTTCTCTCTCTTTCTCTCTGATGTCAGCGAATACCAATCAGCCTAATTGTTCCATTGAACACCCTGTAATTCTTTGTTGGTAGCCACCTAGGATACGCGTCCTTAATAAACTGGGCAGATGAATCCAGCTGGGAAATAGGCAACTCAAGCTGGCCCAGCCTTGGATTACCACCAAAAGACTTCACTTACACCAGCCGAAAGCTCCTTCCCTCCTTGGGAACTCACTAGTCATTGTTGAGAAGGATGGATAGGAAGCCGCTCTGGGAAAGAAGGGGTGGGGTGACATGTAGCCTCTGATTAAGTCTCGGATGACAGATTCAGACAGAGCATCTTGACCTCAGCACTCTGAGCAACTTGACATGCTGGGCTAGATCCTGGGCTAGATCCTTCTTTCTGTGTGGGAATGTCCTACATTGCAGAGGATGTCAGCAGAAGCACTGGCCTTGACCCGCAAGACAGCATGCCCCAGTCGTGGCAACCAAAAATGTCTCCAGATATGGCTAGATGGCCCGGGAGCAGGGTGGGGCGTCACCCCAGCCTGAGAACCACCGGGCTCAGGTGAAGTTAATTCTAACTGGGATAAAAAGCTTGTCCTAGAAAGCAGTGTTTTGTCCCCGTGGACACATCTGGAAGGAAAGAGCACGTGGGGTCTGTGTACGGGGTCATCTGTTGAGCAAAGATCTGAAGGGCAACCGCTGGGGAGTTTATTTGGGGAAGTATCTTGGAGTCTGGTATGGCTGGACAGGGGTGAGGCTCTGGCTGAGGAAATCCCTGGGGTCCAAACGTGAGGAAGGAGAAATGCAAAGCTGATGATGGCTCCAGGTTTCATCTAACCCTCAAAGCTGGCCAGAGAGCAGTTTTTATTTTCCCATTTTCCGGACGAGCAAACCAAGGGATGTAGTGGCTGCAACCAAGTCCATGCGGGCAGCACTGGGATTCCCTTACGTCTCTTCTGTCCAGGAATAAAGTGGTCGCCTCCAGGTGGAGCATTTGTGGATCACCCAGATGCCCGGTCAGTTTACGAAAAAGCGAGCAGATGCCGTGAGAGCTAAGGGATTTAGGGTGGGATAAAACAGCAAACACGTCTAGTGGTGTTTGCTCACACATACCCTGAGGGAAAGAAATCATGTGGGATGGCGCCGACGTGGGATGGCTCTGTCCCAAAGCACTCTTTGGTGTCCCCCCCAATCTGCAGAACGGACACTTGCGGAGTGGGAGAGCTGGGGAGAGAGAGGGAGGACCTCTCTTTACAAAGCTTATTTTCCAAATGTCTCCATAGGATGCACACGTTGCTAACTGTCTAATGAGGCACAGATTGAAAATGGCTAAAGACTCTTGTAGTGAAACCAGGGTGATGGTACCCAGAGGCACTGTGAGGAAATTCCTCTAATTGCAACTCTTAGTTATTACCAACACGGTCCCCATACTTCAGGGATAACTGCCAGAGAGCTGTTCTCACGTTTCCTATACAATCTCGGGGAGAACCCGGAGATCTGGCACAATTACTCGCTTCAGGACCAAGGATAAGCCAGCCTGCTTGCCTTTGGAATTTTCATGTCACTCTTGAATATTCGTGCAGAAACCCTTTAAAGGGTAAATAATATGTGATAGGCATCGGGCTAAAATGGTGCCTATGTCAGTTTTGTTAATATTAATGTAATGATGGCTGTTACCATTGAGTGCTTACCACATGTCAGATGCTGTCATAACGAGTTAACAGGCGTTGACAATTACATTGAACGTTTGGGGGGTATATTTGGTGTCAGGCACTGTGTTAAATACTATGCACATAAAATATATTACTTGATCTAATCCTGATAATGTTTCTATGATATGAGTATTATTGTCAGACCCTCTGTACTGATGAGATACGGGTTTGGAGACTAAATAAATGACTTGCCCGAAGTCACAACATTGAAGACAAAGGGTAAAAATTCAAAGTTCGGTCCTTTCGGCTCCAAATTCTGTGTTACTCACCCTGGAAAGCTGCTTGAGGGTCACTAAGTGTTTTCGAGTAGTGTCGGACGTACAAAACGGTACACAAGTCACAAGTGAGTGGTTCAATAAATTTTACAGTTGTTTTGTGGTTTTTGTGTTTTGTTTTGTTTTTACAATTTGTACAGCCATAGACTAAACCCAGATGTTGAAACACAATAGACACTCTCGCCCCTTTTTGTAACTATGCCCTCCCAGGGCAGTCACTGTTCTGAAGTCTGCCACCATGAATTAGCTTTGCTCGACACGATACTTCACATAAATGGAAGTGGACTTTATTTCTCCTTTGTGTCTGGCTTCCTTAATTCAGCATTGTGTTTGTGAATTTCATCTTCATTTTGTATTTTTTTGGAAAAAGCAGTCATTGTCACTCCGTTCTACCACATGATTATATGGCAATTTTACTTAGCCATTTAATTTCTTGTTTTATTTTTTTCTTTTATGAATATAAGTTATTGTCAGATTGGTTTCCATGCAACAGCCAGCGCTCATCCCAGCAGGTGCCCTCCTCCATGCCCGTCACCCATTACCCCTCTCCCCCACCCCCCCATCCACCCTCAGTTTGTTCTCTGTATTTAAGTCTCTTGTGATTTGCCTCCCTCCTTCTCTGTTTGTGGCTATTTTTCCCCCTTCCCTTCCCCCACGGTCTTCTGTTAAGTTTCTCAAGATCCACATATGAGTGAAAACATATGATATTTGTCCTTCTCTGACTTACTTCACTCAGCTAATACCTTGCAGTTCCATCCACGTTAGCCATTTAATTTTAGATTAGTTTTAGATTTAGATTTTTTAAATTTAGATTTAATTTTAGATTAATTTTAGATTTAGATTTAGATTAATTTTAGATTTTTCCCACTTTTGAACATCAAAAATATTGGTGAATGTTAAGAATGTAATATTTTGAATATTAAGACTGTACACCCTTTATGTATTTTGGCTCATATATGTGTACATTTCTGTAGGTACATGCGAGGGGTGGAGTGGCTGGGGAAAGGTAGGCGTGTGTTCAGGTTTGGGAGATACTGTCAATGGTTTTCCAAGGTGGTTGTACTCATTTCACTCTACTGGTATTTATAGAGCCCAGTTACTCCATTGCTTCACCAATGCTTGATATTGTCATTAGTTTCCAACTGTAGACATTAGGTGACTGGGAAACGAAATCTCATCATGGTTTGAATTTTCATTTCTCAGATGGCCAATGGTGTTCAGCATCTTTCCGCGTACGTACAGGTGACTTTTATGTTCTCACTTGTGTTTTGTGCCTCTAATACTTGTGTTGACATTTTTTTTTCCTCATTGACTTCACGGAGCATTCTATTTGCTGCATATGCTTTTGGTAGGATAGTTTATACCCATCCCAAGGCTTGTCTTTTCATCCTCTTAGTGTCTTTTGATTAAGGATGTTTTGTTAAACTTCTGTTTAATGGCTTTCTTTCATTGTGTCCTATGTGAGAACTCTATCCTAGCCCAGCATCGTGAGCATAATTTATGGTCTCTTTCCAACAGCGTGGCTGTTTCTGGTCTCACAGAGAACTTTTTAATTTGTCTTAAATAGATTTATACCAGTCATGAGGAGGAAATCAGAATTCATTTTTTTGTGTGTGTGTATCCATCGACAGCACACTTAATGAAACATCCATCCTTTCCCCATGGTCTGGGGAGTGTTATCTTTCTCATGAATTAACGAATCCTACGTATGTAACTCAGTTTCTGTCCCTGTTCTGCTCTGTGGTTTACACTTATACCAATTCCACAATGTTATAGGTATTGTAGCCCTATAATAAGTCTTATTATTGGGGCGCCTGGGTGGTTCAGACGGTTAAGCGTCTGACTTTGCCTCAGGTCGTGATCTCACGGTTTGTGAGTTCGAGCCCCGCGTGGAGCTCTGTGCTGGGAGCCCAGGGCCTGGAGCCTGCTTTGGATTCTGTGTCTCCCTCTCTCTCTGCCCCTCCCCCACTCGTGCTCTGTCTCTCTCTCAAAAATAAATAAACATTAAAAAAACTAAGTCTTATTATCTGCCAGTGCCATCCAGTCCTGTCCTTGTCTAAGTTAGCCTTGGCTTTTGTTGGCACTCTGTAATGCTATATATATTTTAATCGGTTTCTCAATTCCTGTTTTAAAAACTTTTGGTATTTGATTAGAATAACCATAAATCTATGGTTCAGTTTGGATAAAATTGAACTACTTACGATAGTGATTCTTTCAATCTTTTGGGACGCATCTCCCCTCTCATCTAGGGTTTATTTAATTTTTCTCATTGTGTTTTGTAGTATTGTGAATGTAGGTCTTGGATGTCTTTTATTAGATTTACTCCTAGATGTGTGACATTCTCACGCTATTTTAAGTGGCATTTAAAAATACATGACGGGATATAGAAATGACAAACGAGTTTTGTATTTTGTCTGCATCCAACGATGTTCTAACTTCATTTATTAATCCTAAAAGATGACTGGTCAGCTTTGTTATGTTTTCTACTTTTGCGATGATAGCATCTGTAAATACCAACACTTGGTTTCTTTCATTTCAATCCATGTATCTTCTTCTTAAATATTGGGTTTTATTGTACTGGCTACAGTAGTGTCTATAGGGATATACCTATTAAGGAAGTTTGCTTCTATTCTTTGCTAAGAGTCTTTCTTCTACATCATGAAGTGATATTGACATTAATAAGATGACATCTTTCCATCTACTGCGATAATCATACTATGGATCTCCATTATTCTGTTAATATTGTAGGTTATACTGGTCAAGTTGCAATTATGAAGCCACTTTTACATTTTTATTTTTTATCTGAAAGATTTTAATGTTTATTTATTTTTGAGAGACAGGGCACAAGAGGAGGGGGGGGGTGGGGGAACAGAGAGAGGGAGACACAGAATCCGAAGCAGGCTCCAGGTTCTGAGCTGTCAGCACAGAGCCTATGCAGGGCTTGAACGCACGACCCGTGAGATCATGACCTGAGCCGAAGTCTGATGCTGAACCGACTGAGCCACCCAGGTGTCCCCACTTTTACACTTATACAATAAGCTCAACTTGATTGAAAAGTATTTTATGTGCATTTTATTTTATATCCATTACCTATCCATTATATATTAATATTTTAAGATTTTTGCATTTGCGTCTGTGAGGGAGATTAGTCAATAGTTTCCAATTTTATTACTTCCTTCTTAAGTTTCCATATCAGAATTATGCTGTGGCTTCATCAAGCAAGCCAGAGAATTTTCTTTACTTTCCCATTTTCTGAGGAGGAAGAAAGAAGCATGACACTCGTGTCGTTTCTTCTTTCAAATGCGTGGAGAGATTTACAGTCTGGCCATCTGTTCCTGAAGATACTTACATGTACATATTTGTTGTTTTTAACATATATGATTACTCAGACACTATTTCACCTTGTTTCAGTTTTTGAGAAGATGTATTTTATAGGAATTCTTTCATTTTATCTGCATTTTCAAATGCAGATGTTAATTATTTATTATGTATTTTTAATGGCTATAGGACTTAGAATGCTGTCTTGTTTTATCATTCTCAATATCTCCTTGTATTCTCTCTATCTCTTAAGTCATTCTTTCTAGGGGCATTGGGATTCTATTGGACTTTTCACAGAACCAACCCTGGGCTTTGTTGGCTTTTATCTATGGGAAATTTGTTTTCTGTCTCATGAATTGTATTCTTGCGTTGATCATTTCCTTTTGCCCATTCTCTTTGTGTTTAATCTGCCATTCTTCTTCTAAATTCTGCAAACATGTATTTGGATTATTGATTTTGAATAGTTCTTTAAATTGTACAGACACCGTTAACTGTAAATTCAATTATTTTAACAGATAAAGGGCTATTCAGTAACCTGGTTTTTTTTCGATTGACCTTTTGTAGTTTACGTCTTTTAAGGACTTTGTCTATTTCACCTAGATTTTTGAACATATGATATAACTTTGTGCATATTTCTTTTTTTTTTAACGTTTATTTATTTTTTTGAGACAGAGAGAGACCGAGCATGAACGGGGGAGGGTCAGAGAGAGGGAAACACAGAATCTGAAACAGGCTCCAGGCTCCGAGCTATCAGCACAGAGCCCAACGCGGGGCTTGAACTCACTAACCGCGAGATCATGATCTGAGCCGAAGTCGGCCGCCCAACCGACTGAGCCACCCAGGCGCCCCAATATTTCTTATTACCCTGGCAATGTCTAGAGAATCTATAGAGCTGTGCCCTCTTTCATTCCTGATATTGGCAACTTGTGTCTTCTCTCCTCCATCGTTATTCGGTCTGGCTAGTGGTTTATCATTTTTATTGATCTTTTCCAGGAACCATTTTTTCCCATTGATTTTCTATTTTCTTCTTTTTACAATTTCATTGATTTCTGCTCTTTTTCCTTTCTTTTGCTTGATGTGTTTTCAATTGCTTTTTTTTTCATTTCTTAATGTGGAAGCTTGGATCACTGATCTGAGAACTTTGTTCCTTTCTAATGCTACACATGTCTCTTTAAACCCTGCACAGCTGTATCCACGTTTTACTATGTCACATTTTCATTTCCACTCAATTTAAACTGTTTTTTATTATTTGCAAGTGTGTTGTTCAATTTCCAAATCTTTGAGGGTTTTACTCCCAAATACCTGTCAGTTTCTTGTTTAAATCCATGTGGCCAGAGAACATACAATTTATCCCTCACGATCTTACCCTGACAATTCCCCGTCCCCCCTCCAGAATATGGTCTATCTTGCAGAATGATTCTTGTGCACTAGGAAGAAAAAAACTGGGTTTGTTGCTGGATGTTCTATGAATCTCAAATAGATCAAGCTGGTTGACAATGTGTTCAGTTCCTTTATGTGCTTATTGAATTTCTCAGTTTTGTTCTTCTGATTAATTGAGAGACGAGTATTGAAATCTCTAATGATAATTGTGGATTTGTCTATTTTTTTTTTAATTTTACGGCTATTGGTTTTGCTTCATGTATTTTGAAGCCGTGTCAGTAGATGGATATAAAATTAGGTGTATTATGTCTTCTTGGAAAACAACTCTTTTATCATCTTGTAGTGTCCCTCTTTATTCTTAGCACAATTCCTTGTTCTCAAGTTTTATACATATAATATTAATGCCTCTGCAACATCCTGCTTTAATGAGCATTGGCGATGTAAATTTTTTCCCATGTTCTCCTGGTGACCTATGTGTGTATTTATATTTAGTGTTTGCTGTTGTGTGTGTTTGTGTTGTTTTTAAAAAATAGATTATTATATAGTTTGGTCCTTCTTTTTGCTACCCAAACTGACAATATCTGCCTTTAACCTGTTGTTTTGGAGAGTTTACATTTGGTATAATTATTTATATCTTGGGGCTTAAATACATCATCTTGTTAGTTGTTTTCCATTTGTTTCATCTGTTGTTCGTTCTTTTTTATCTTTTCTGCCTGTTTTTGGATTAATTGGATGTATTTGCGATTTTATTTTATCTCTACTATCAGCACATTCTATATCTGTTTTTCACTTTTGCATGGTTCCCTTAGGATTTCAATCTGTATCTGTAATTCGCCACAGCCCACCTTTAAACAAGGATATACCACTTCGTGTAAGGTGTTATAACCTCATAGCCGTGCAACAATATCAATTCAATCTATTGCATTGTTCTATTTTTGTCATGCATTTTACTTTACATATGCTCTAAAGCCATAGTACATTGCTACTATTTTTGCTTTAGACAATTCTCTTTCAGAAGCTCTTTTTTAAAAAGAAGAAATGCATCAGGCAGAGAAAGACAAATACCATATGACTTAATTCATATGAAGAACTTAAGATACAAAACAGATGGACATAAGGGAAGGGAAACAAAAATAATATAAAAACAGGGAGGGGGACAAAACAGAAGAGACTCTTAAATATGGAGAACAAAGAGAGGGTTCCTCGAGGGTTGTGGGAGGGGGGATGGCTAAATGGGGAAGGGGCATTAAGGAATCTACTCCTGAAATCATTATTGCACTATATGCTAACTAATTTGGATGTAAGTTAAACAATAAGTAAATTTTAAAAATTAAAAAAATAACAATAAAAAAAAAAGTTCTCTTCTATTGCTGGTATGCCAAGTGTATCTTTATTATAATGTAAATGGATGCTGTATCTTATACAGCTTTTACTGTATAAAGAAAAAAAGGCTTTTTCTACATCTCTGGAAATGATTATATAATTTTCCCTTGTTATTTTTTCTAATAAAATATATTCTGGTTTAAATTTTTTTTTATTATGTTTCTTTATTTTTGAGAGGCAGGGAGAGACAGAGCATGAGCGGGGGAGGGGCAGAGAGCGAGGGAGACACAGAATCCAAAGCGGGCTCCAGGCTCCGAGCTGTCGGCACAGAGCCCGACGTGGGGCTCGAACCCACGAACCATGAGATCATGGACCTGAGCGGAAGTCGGACACTCAACCGGCTGAGCCACCCAGGCACCCCTAAAATATATTCTGTTAACTGACTTTTTAACATTAAAAAAACTCTGAATTCTGAAAATAAAATCAACTTTGTTATAATCTAAGAAAAAAAGGAGAAATGCATTTATGTATTTATATTTGTCTTTTTGCCAGATCCTTTAAATTTCTTTGTGCAAATCCAAATTTTGTATCCTGTTATTTTGCTTGACAGAAACAACTGGTATTAGGGCAGACAAGTCTAGCCAAACAAAAGGAATCAGATGTTTCAATTGCTTAACATAGTACTCTTCCGCATGTAACAGTTCTGGACGAGGGTTTATATTGGCAAGGTCCTCCTGTATCGGCATCCGGCACCTGGGATAACAGCCTCTCTCCCATCTTCAGTGTTTGACTGTGAGGAAGGCGTGGAAATAACTCTCCTGCTTCTGCAAATACTCCAACAGCTAGAACTCAGACTCACGGTGATATCTAACTACAAGGGAGGCTGGGAAATGAAAATAGAGCTTTATGTCCAGAAAGAGAAGGAAATGGCTTGGATGAGAGCTAAGAATCATTTTAAAGAGAGATGGTCTAGGCACGTGTTAAATGCTACCTCACATTCCCCTCCAGCAACCCCGCAAGAAATGCTATCGTGCAGATGGAGATAAATTTTCAGGATTCAGAGAAGCCAAACGGTTACCTGTCTTATGGACAAATCTGTCCTTGGAACTGGGGGCTAAGAATCATTTCAGAGACCAGGGAGCACTGGAGGAAGAGGATGAAGAACAGAATAAAGCTGGAAAGCACACTGCTTGGACGGGGCTGAAATTCTTTCTCCTGGGTGGGGGAGGGAGGATTAAGAGGAATGTGATTGTGTGCTTTAGGAAAACTCACAAGACTCCGTTTTGAGAAAAAAAAAAAAACTAGATGTGGAAAGCATCTAGAGAGTAGAAAAGTGGAGACATTTCTAGATAGGCCATCACTTAGGAAGCTCTTAAAGGAATTGTAAAAGTTTTAGGAAAAAGAAGCAAATTTTAATGATGAAATGGACCATCTTCAATTTTTTTAACAGCTCTCATGTGCATGAGTGTTCTGATTTGATCTTACTGGAAAATTCCCCAGGAGGAATTTCTCCTAATGCACGTTACTCTGTTTGCTGGAAGACTGATGCGCAGCATGGAGCCCCCTAGAGGCTGCTGAGCTCTCCCCACCTCCTGTCTTGGGGCTGGGCCTGCACCTGCTTCAGCTGCTTTTAGGGCACTGCCTCTGGAACCACATCCTCTCCCCACGAAAATGGTGCTATGGTCTCAATGTTTGTATCCATTTCCACCAAATCCATGTACCGAAAGCCTAAAGCTTATAATTAGGAGGTGAGACCTTTGCGGGGTGATGAGGTCAGGAGAATGGAGCCCTTGCAAATGGGATTAGTGCCCTGATAAAATGTGAGGAAGAAGTCCACCAACCCAATCAAAGGAGGGGTGTAGAGACTCAGAGCACAGGGAAGGCTTTAACCAACGTTCTTGCAAGAGCGAGTGGGTGTCTGACCGACAGGCTTACCCAGGGAAGTTATAGCAGACAATTTATCTCCTAGCATTCAAGTCCTGGTTTCATTCAATGCCTGGTTTCTCATTGGCTGAGTACTACAGAGGCAAGTCCCTCCCCTTGTTCCTCATTGGCTAAGTACTAGAGATTACAGCCTCAGCCAGACATCGCCTTTGCCCATGTAAGGCAAAAAGTAGTCTGACTGGAATGAATGTACATTCCCTGAGATGATGCAGAGACTTTCAGTCCCTCCTCCCTTTGTTCTTTGGCACCTGCTCATTGCAAAGCCTGCAAAAATAAGCCTGTGAAACGGAGAGGGGAAGAAGAACCAGGAAGTGAAGTGTCTAAGGTTTTGGGTCCATTGTGTGTGTGGTGGAAGGGAGGTTCATATGTATTTCCAATCCATTGTATACCTACTGTTAATTGGACAGCACAGCTTTTATTTGGGATTTCTGAAAATGAATCATCTTCCTTATTTCTCACATAAAAGAGACCCTAGGGGGCTCTCCCACCCCCTTCTACCACTGCAAGAGGTCTGCAGCCTGGAAGAGGCCTCTCATCCGACTATGTTGCCCCTGGTCTCAGACTTCCAGCGTCCAGAATCATGAGAAATAGGTTTCTGTTGTTCATAAGCCCTCCAGCGTGTGCTATTTGTTACAGCAGCTGGGACGAGCTTAGACAAATGGATAAAGCCCCAACAAGTCAGCAGCAGCCTTGGAGACAGGCTGCAGCACCTGCCAGTTATATCTGCATGTCCTCAAAGCCTTATCCTTTTTGTTTCGATATTTATACCGCTATAGCTCTTCTTATTTCCATCATAATTATTATAAAAGCATTTCCTAGGGCATATGGAAGGTCGCCTTTGCCGTTTTATCGTCACTAAGACCAGGTACCTAGCTCATGTCAATATTGATATCCCCTTTGCATAATTTTGACCTCCAAACTTGCCTGCATTAAACTATATGACTCATTTTCAAAACCTCTACATAACCTTACTACCATATTATTAATCCTTAGCCATGTGCACAAGTAGCAGAGTTGAGATTTGAGTCCAGATGTTTATAACTTTAAGGTCTTTTAAAAAAAATTATATGATCCTATGTCTTTAAATTTTTCCATTATGTAAAGTGTTTTACTTTTTCCTTGGAGTCCAATAAACCCTGAGTTTGGGCATTGGCTGAACCATAAGCACCAATCACAATTCCTTTTGCAGATAACAGAATCCCCTCCAGATGATTGGGAAGAAATTTAATAGGTATAAGGAAGAATACCTCTGAATCATGAGGTTGGCTGGAGAAGTAGGCTTCAGTCTGGGCATTCTGGAATGAATTCCAAAGCCTCACTACAGAAGTGGACTGCCCAGGGTCCACTTTCCCACGGTCAGAAGGTTGCCTTTCCCAAGGTCAGAAAACCTGGTGAATTGAGAAGCCCCACCTCATCTTCAAGATCTGAAATTGTGCCACATTGGTCATAATCCTTGCAGACAAAATGGGCGCCTTGAGATCCCACCTCTTTCCCCAGGAGCCAATTCCTAATCAAGCCTCACATAGGTGTCAAAGCCTCTGATTGGTGGATTCTAAATCTCAGCCTGATTGCCAGCTGCAAGGGCATCTGGGAAATGTAGTTTTAGCTTTCCATGAACTAAGGAAACCAAGGAGAAAAACTGCGTGGGGCCAGCAAGCACTGCAGCACTGTGGCAAGGAATGATTAAATAGATAGAGAAAGCATAATTTGCAATATCAGCACCCAAATGTTTTGGTTAGATGAGATTCAAAGTGTGCTAATTAAAATTTTTTTTAAAGGAGCACAGTTCATTATCTGAACCTACCCCTTCTCCCTCCCAGAATGGAAACAAGAATAAGGAAGGATGGAATTGGTCCAACACAAATTGCCTTAGATCCTTGGTCCTAACTCAGCTGTTTTATTAATTGGCTATTTCAGAAGGATGGGGTGACCAAGTGGCCAGTGGCTGTCTTTATACTGACCTGTGTTTTGATTTACCATCACCACTTACTAGTTTGAGACATGGTAATTTTATTAGACTTTTGGGGCCCCAGTTTCCTTTATATTTAAAACATGGATCACAATTCCAATCTCCAAGGTTTGGTGAAAACCGAATGAGACAATAATTATGGAGTGTTTGGCACAATGCTTGACATACATTAAATGTTCGCAGGTGGCCATTCTCCCACACTCCCCCCTTTCCCTATAACTAAAGTGCAGAATGTTCTCCCGAAATGTGGCTGGGAATCACGCAGTCAGGATGTTATAGATTTGGAATGGACAGCACAGAAATTACCCCCTTTCACAGCCAGGGGAGGTAGAGGGTAACGTTAGCACAGGTGCCCGGGTATGACCAGAATGGCAGGCACAATGTATGGATGTGATGCCATCAGAGATCAGATGATATCCATAGAAGGAAGCAAAGAAAATCCTGCACAAATACCCTGTTGCCTATTTAGTGATTGTTTTGATGGGAAATACTTGGATTCCGAGACATCTCTTTCAAAACAGAAAGAACTGGGGGTAGGGAGCTGCTGGCAGGTGGCAGGGTCCATGAACTAAAGCTATAATCCAGGGGCTAGATTCCAGGGGCTAAACAGGAGAAGAAATGTGGAATGAGTTCTAGAGAGATATGTGTATCAGACATACTATCCAGATGGATACCTTTGCACGAGAAACAAATGTAAAGGCTGTAACTGGAGTCAGGGAAGGGAAATCCAGCATTAGGAGTTCACTTAGAACAGGAGCACAAGCCTAGACATGGGCCAACAGTCAAGGGGACAGGAGACCGAATCCCAGAAAAAACCGGTGAAAGCTCTCCTCGTGTAAGTTCAGTGGATCCAAGCGCTGGGGGCCATGAGCTGGGTATTGGGTTTGAAACAAGAAGCCTCTGTTAATTCAGTATAAATAAAAGGCAGGGGAGTGGCTGCTTTTATGGAATGTGTAAAGTGTTTCTCAATTGGCTTAACGTTACATCTGGATTAAAAGGATCTAGCTTACACTCCGGATCCCTCTATTTTTAAGCAACCATTCAACTTGTAAAGCATTCCATGTGAATCCTAATTACTGGGTTGGGGAAACCCAGTGTCATAATGGCTGTGAAAAGATGGGCCCATCATCATCTTCTGGCTCTCAACCTGCGCCGTCCAATAGAGTAGCAACATGGACTATGCAGTGCCTGAAGTACGATTGTTCTGGTTGAGGTGTTCTGTAAGTGGATTTCAAAAACACGGTCCAAAAAAAAAAAAAAAAAAAAAGAATGTAGACTATCTCATTAATAGTTTTTATTTGATTACGTGTTGAAAACGATAACATTGGGGCACCTGGGTGGCTCAGTCGGTTAAGCATCTGACTTCAGCTCAGGTCATGATCTCATGGTTTGTGAGTTTGAGTCCCACATCTGGCTCTGTGCTGACAGCTCAGAGTCTGGAGCCTGCTTCGGATTCTGTGTTTCCCTCTCTCTGCCCCTCCCCCCGCCTCAAATAAGTAATCATTGGAAAAAAGTAAAAAGAAAATGGTAGTACTTGGGGCATATCAGGTTAAGTAATATATATTATCGAAATTAATTTTACTTGTTCATTCCTACCTATTCAATGAAACTACTACAAAATTTTAAATTACTCATGTGACTCTCATTGTATTTCCTTTGGACATGCTGCTTCAAACCATCGTTCTCGATCTTCAGGTGGTATCACGGATTGGGCTAGCCGTATGGGCACGTGACTAACTACAGTGCATCACTCAGAAATGAGCCTTGGTGTAATCGAACCCACCAGGTAGGGTACAGTGACAACGGCGGTGTGGGATCTACTCTCTGTGCAATTTGACTTTGACAACATACTGTCTAAACTTCTAGAGGCTGTAAGACAGATCCTAAGAATGAAACCAAGGAAGCAGATCCACAAGCTAGATCCAGATAAATGCTCAAAGCAGATCACCTCTGCAGCCGGAGCTGTGCCTTGGGCCTTTCAGTTCCATGAGCCAAAACACCTTCTTGGTCAAACTATATTAATTTTTTTTTCATTTCTGGCATAAAGAATGCCAGCTCTTCCCAAGCACTTTTCAACTATAGAGGGCTGTCTACATACACACTGCCGGCTCTGGTCACGTCTGCTGGGGACAATGAAGCCCGAGAATGGTGACTGGCTCCAAGCCACGGTGTAAAAACAAACAGAGTCTGACGTAGCACAGCAGGCTCCTGACCGCCAGAGGTATGTAGGCATGGAAATAACAGGTGACACAAAACAGCACAACGTCTGGTTGTCTGAGCCCTGCTGTCCCCCCTGCCCTCTGCACCCTGTTTAGTGTAGGGCTGGCCAATACCCAGTCCCGAGCCAATCCTGCTGCGGGTTCAGAGTGCATTCGAACCTTTCAGACTGCCATCTTGAAATAGTCCTATTGTCCCAAACCTAAGACTGGTTGTCTGTTGAGTAAGGCCTGGACACCTGCTTAACCACTGTGCACAGCCTTCTCTCAGGCTTTACACTGTGGCCTATAGGTTGCATTTCCCTTGCCCTGGTCACCGGCATCACCAATGACTGGCACCCACAATTGCCAACTTTGCAGGGATTCTAGGAGAGGTGAGTGGGGACCATCAGGAGAGGGATGTGATACTGAGACCTGTTGTGTGGAATCATGAGGAGGGGAATAACGGCTTCCCAGCTAACCAGAAGGTGGTAGGAGAAGAAATAACCCAGCTTTTCAGGGAGCAGGTTTCTTCTGATGTGCTCACACCTACCAGTTTAGTCACTGGGCTAGCTTCAACACCAAGGTCACTATTCCCTCCTTGGACTCTGGCGGCCTTTTCTAAATTATGCCCTAGAACAATGTAGTGGTTCATTCTTTCTTCCTTTTTCCTTTCCTTTTTCTTTCTTTATTTCTCTTTCTTTCGAGAGAGACAGCAGGAGTGGAGTAGGGGCAGAGAGAGAGGGAGACAGAGAATCCCAAGCAGGTTCCATGCTGCCAGCGCAGAACTGGACACAGAACTTGATCTCACGAAACTGTGAGATCATGACCTGAGCAGAAACCAAGAGTCTGATGTTCAAGTATTGAGCCACATAGGCTCCCTATGGTTGATTTGCTTTTCTCTTTTCTTTTCTTCTCTTCTCTGTTTAATATTTATTTATTTTTAGACAGAGTGAGACAGAGCATGAGCAGGGGAGGGGCAGAGCGAGAGGGAGACATAGAATCCGAAGCAGGCTTCAGGCTCTGAACTTTCAGCACAGAGCCCAACATGGGGCTCGAACTCACAGACCACGAGATCAGGACCTGAGCTGAAGTCGGATGCTTAGCCAACTGAGCCACCCAGGAGTCCCGCCATGGATGATTTTCTTCACATTTTTCTGTACCCCTGAATTTTCTCATCTCCCTGAATGAGGATCCCTTGAAGGAGCCCAGAGGAGTCCAGCTCTTCCTTACTTTTGTATGAGCCACTTAACGCTTCAGGCACAGGGGAGCATGATGGTGCCCGTGAGAAGCACAGGGGAGAGAGGACCATCAAGTGCATAGATGCTGTTGGTACATTTCTCCAAAACTAGTCGCGCTACAAGATACTGGCCAGTCTGAGTCCGCCCTTTCTAAACGGTAATTAACGATCAGGCACAATGACCGTCTTGGATGGAGCCCGTTGAACGCGACGCCGGGCTGCAAATGCTGGAGAACACCTGTTTCCAACGTCAGCCTCCCGGTTTCTTCTCACCTAGCATCTGGCAAGCGGTGTGATCAAGGCCACTCGCAAGGTGGGGAGAGGGGTGGCCTGTGGGTTACCTTTCCCGGAGCTCTGGTGCCTCCCTGCAGCGGCCACCTTCTCACTGGGCATGCGCACACCATCGCCGGTGTCCTTTTCCCAGATTCTCGTATAGGAGTCCCTTGGTAGATAGAGGAGTTTCTCATTTCCTTGTTATGTATACATCATCGCAGGTTTTCGATGCTGAATAATGAAAATTTAAAAGGAAAAAGAGAGAAAAGTAAACGATGGATTCTCAAGCCTTTTTTATGTAACGTGAGAGCTTTTGAGGCAAAACCAAAAGCTGCTTGTCACGGATCCGGCGGCTTGGGCAGGTGATATGCATTCCAACCTCCACCTTGTGTGCAGCTGGGTCTTAACTGGGTCAGAAACCTGAGTATTCACCAACTTTCTTCATCTTTGCTTGTTTCTAGCATTCCGGATGTGACTTAGGGCATTTCAATTAAATGCATCCACCTGGACTCCTAACAGAGCTAAGGGGGAAAGCGTCTACTTAGCGGATGCTCGTCACGACCTGCTTCTGGATCCCATGGTCGGAAGTGGCTTCCCCAACTGGCAGGCAACGTTCTTCTTTCAAAGCCTTCTGTCCTTGGAGGCCCAGTATCACCTTCACCTGCAGTGAGGGCTGGAGCACCATCCTGGAGGCCAGGCTAGTCCTCTGCTTCTCCCCAACGACCCTATGGCCTGCTTAATACACTCTAATCAGCCCCCTGAAAGTAGATAGGCTTCTGTTCTCTGCCAATGAGCCCTGATGAACATACCTTTCCATTTATACGCTTAAACATAGAGACGCTGGCTTCAACACAGAACACAGGAGTCCAACTGGGGGAAGATTGACATCAGTACCACCGCTTTGGTCTAGACATTATATTCTTATAAATGCCACCAGAACTTGTGTGTGTGTGTGTGTGTGTGTGTGTGTGTGTGTGTGTGTATGCAGCCATACTATACTGCTGACTCTTAGCGAAGCTGGTATGAAAGAAAAAAACGCCCCTGAAACTTATAAAGCACTTGCTTTGTCCCCACGGCCCTCTCCTACGTGACTCTTGGCGGCTGCGGATCCCTAGGAACGAGCTACCTCTCAGGTGCTTTAAGGAGAGCTAGGCAGGCAGGGGGGAAAAGGCTTTCTGCATTATTTATCAAATCAAAGAGAAAGTGCAATGTTTTCTTTTTTGAGAGAGAGAGAGCAGGGGAGGGGCAGGGGGGCAGAGAATGATAGCGTCATGTTTTGTCTTCAGAGAGAGCAGGGGGGAGGATGAGTATTAAAAAGTCAGGCTGGTGATGGGAGCCCCTCGGTGCAGCTGTGGGTCGTGATGATGAGTGACCACACAGTTCCCAGGATCCAAAACCCGCTCCTGAGACACCCTGTCAGCCAGGCTATGCTGTAAACAATCCCCTGTTCCCAGCTGCTGAGAAAGAAAGCAGCTTTGAAGATCAGATGCCCCGCGGAGAACCCCACGGGCGGTCTGTGGGCAGGAAACCCCAGGACTAACGCTTGGCTCATTTCCTTAAACACTAGTGAGCTTCAGAGACAAAAAAAGTTTCGATTCAATCTGGTTGTGTTGGTGGTTGTTTTAACTTATTAAAAGTTAAAACATCTGTCCCCAGATGCCCACTCAACCCCCCCAGACAGACACGGGGCTGCCTCGGGGGACAGTGCACAGCACTAAACTTGCACACACCCTCGTCTGTAATTGTGGATCCATGCAACTCTCTCCCCCACCGATGGGCATCTTCCGTGGGTGTTGGATGTGGCAGGTGCTGAGAGCATGGGTTTTAAAACCAGACTGAAGCAGATTGAAATCCGTCCTTAACCACTTTTTACTTTATCCAGGGGTTTTATATTCTCTTTGTCACAGTTGCTTCACCAGTGAAATGGGCACAATGATGTCTCACAACCCAGGCAGCCAGGAGGAGAAGAAGCGTGCACAGTGCTTTGCAGAGTCTGGTTTGGGGAAAGCAGCGTAGACCATCAGCCAACACGCTCTGTTTTTTACTTTCAGGACAGAGTCCTGGAGTGGCCAGGGAGAACTACAACGTGACACATGCTAATGACATTGGAGCACACACGGGGAGGGGCCTCCAAGAACTCAGTTCCGTTCAGCGGTTTACCAAGCACTGGCTCAGTGGCCTCGGACACCATGAATGAGCTCTCTGCACCATAGCCTCCACCCCTGTTTGTGGCGCGTAAGGACAGCTTCTTCACCGGGCCGCTATGGGAGCAAATGGGAGCACGCAGGTGCAAGGGTCTTGCGCGTCTATAGAGGGGGGCTCCGTGAATGCCACCGAGAATTACCCCTGGTCACCGCCCACTTCCTCATCTGCTGGCTCAGCCCCAGAAACCTCCCCAAAGGCCAATGCACTCCATCCTGTCAGTGCGCTTTCCACGTAGATGGGCAACCGAGCACGACGTGCTCCCACGACAGACGGAAGGCCACCCTGCAAGTTGTGGGGCAGGACGAGGATCTCCTGTGAAAGGGAGTCTGTAGGTGTCCCCGTGTGTCCCCATAGTGATGCTGCTAGGGGGCTGTGTGTCAAGTGTGACCCACAGATAGATGCCATCTGCCCTCTGCCTTGTCTCAGGTCAGAGCCACACCCTCACCTGTTTGACCTGGTGTCTCACAGGCTGGTTCTGGGTGGCCCAGGGACAGGCAGTGCAGGCTGGAAGGCTAAACTGTCTTCCAGCTGCATGTTATTTGAAGCTCCCAGGAGATATTCCAGTAGAAACAAGGTAACAAAATGGGCCCCTCCAGGGCTAGCCCACAGATGCCATTTTAATTCATAGTATATAGCTGAAGTCTGTTCAGTTGTAACCTATGATCTGAGTCCTAGGATCCTTGAAAAAGGAGAAGCAAAGAGAATATACGTGCGTGTGTGTGTGTGTGTGTGTGTGTGTAGGAAGTTCTCACACACTTTCTGGGTATAAATTCAGCTTGAGCGAACTTTCAAAAGTGGACAAAACTGGCATTTGGGATCTAACCACCCAATAGATGCCAATCTAGAAACAGTATGATGTTTGGCAGACTCTTTAAATTTAACTGATGCAACCCTACTCGCATTTGGCCCCCAGAAGTAGGTATGACCCTACCATAAATATCAAATATGGGGACTCAGTGACCTGGACTGGGACATCCATTTGATTAATATGCAAGCCCTCCTTTGACTGGAGACCTGTTGAGCGCCACGGTGCATGTGTTTCCCATTATCCAAATATTTCTTCTTTCCCCAGGCAGCAAACCCTTTCCCAGCACCCAGAAGGACAGGCGGTGGGTAGGACAGAACATGTTTCTTTTTTCCTGCAGTTCTCTATCAAAATGTACCCTTTCTCCAGTAAGGATGAAGAGAAAAGCCACGTGGTCATGTACAGTCTCCTTTGAACCACCTTTTAATCCTAAAGAATAAGCCTCTTGTAACAAACCAGCCTCTACCGTAGGAGACACAGTTTCTGTCTTCAAGCGCCTTGAGGGCTATCACATGGAAAAGGGCAAAGGGAAACAGGTGCATTCTGCATGGCCTCATGGGACAGAGATCGTATGGATGGATGGAGTGTGGTGTGTGTGTTTTCTAATGTGCGCAGGACGCACGTGCGGATTGGGACTCTGGTGGGGACCGTGGCATGCTGGTGGCAGGGTGCCTGCCATAAGACGAAGGGGCTTCGGACCTCAGGCATCAGCAGACGGGGGACTCCTCTGTGGTCCCTGCAATTCTCCTTATTCTTTTTCAGAGAAGAGAGGGGGATGACCCAGGGGCAACTGGCGACAAAGATTTCCCAGGAGAAAAGAAATTTGAAAGACTAGCTGAGATTCTGTGCTTGCTTAGCTCAAATGAGCCGGTCAAAGTTGCAGGAAGGACAGATTTCAGATTGTCCCCAATCCAGGCAGCCCACATAGACCTACTGGCCCGGTTAAGTGAGGTTCACGCCCTGCGGGTGGTCTGACACCTGCTGCTACACCCAGTCTCCCACCTCCCCCTCCAGGTCTCCTCCTTAATGCTTCCCAGGGCCGGCAGCTCTCAGGTGGGACTCCTTACCCGGCTCTGCAGGTGTTGGCAAGCCTGGGGGGGTGTGACATATGGCTCACTTAATTGACAGGGATACAGGAGACAGCAAGCAGACCCGGGCCAGCTTCAGGGACAAGCGATCTGGAGAACGTGGTTCCCTGTCAGGGACCCCAGGGGCTCACCAACACTGTGAGCCACCACACCCCTGCACTGCTCCTCCCCACCCCTGCTGCTGAGGGAGGTCATGGGGAGGCGGTGACCTCAGGTTGACCCTTGAACTGGCCTCCAGCAATGGGCGGCTCCTCCCCCCCCCCTCCCGTTTGGAACATGCGCTCTCACCCCATGATGCTCCCGCAGTGGGAGCATTTCCAAGGGTGCAGCCCTGAGAGGCAGTGATCTCACGCGCTAAGGCCTCTCTGGAAACTCTGAAGATCCTTCAGGCAGGTGGGAGACTCCGGGTCCTGCGGCCGAGACAAGCCTGAGTAAGTTTCTCTAAACTTCCGCCGGCTTCTGGAATGCCTGCCGCCTGCCCTTCCTTCCTCTCTCCTTGTCCTCTCTGCACCTGCCAACAATGGGGCAGTCAGCCAGGCGGCCGGGGCCTGGGCCCTGGGTCCTGGGACAGGGGCATCCTGAAGACCAGCTCTTTGCGTGGAGTGGTGGCCAGTGGGTCTGGCGCTCAGGGACTGGGATGGGAACACGCCAGGGCCTAGCGGACGGCATAGCAGGGGTGCAGGGTGGGTGCTGCCTGTAGGGAGGGCACATGGGCCGCTGGTGCCCAAGCAGCAGCGGGGGCAGGGATGGGGGCCAGAGGGGGCACTGGGGCTGGAAGGGGGGCGGGGGGGCCTGGCGCCAGGGGCCGGGGGAGGGGGCCAGTGGGGGTGCTGGAGCCAGGGGGAGGGGCTGGGGGGGTGCTGGGGCCTGGGCCGGGGCGGGGAGCAGGGGCCGGGGGAGGGGTCATGTGCCGGAAGAGCCACCGCTCTGCTGCCTCCAGGGCTGGTGGACCAGGAGGGAGACCAGGATAGGCCAGTGGGGACCTTGGCTGTCCTTAGGCGAAGCCAGGAGCTTGCAGGCTGCCGGAACTAAGTCGTGGCCCTGTAACAGAGCCTGATGGGGACACGAAGGAGTGGAATTCCTGGGAAAGCGAGAGAGAAGGAGGGTGTAGTGGTGACAGGGAGTGAAGGGGAGGAAGGCCCCTGCCTTCTGACCCCGGATTCATTTTACACCCTAATTAGCCTGGACTTCTGATAACAGCGAATGCACCCGAAAACCCCTCCTGGAAAACTTGCATTCTTTCCCAGTTTCTTGAAAATGCACAGCTTACCATGTCTTTGATGTGTGCACATCAGTGATAACCAAACTCTGTCTTGATCGACCGACAGGGAAGAGGAAAGGGTAGGGGGTAGTTTATTCAAACCCAGACTGCCAGAGAAGCTTCCGTCCCAAATCTAGTCCACAGCCAGCCTGAGGCATGGGGTTGTTACCTCTCTGTGGGGCACGCTTTACCTGAGGCTCCCGAGCAGCGTCACTAGGAAGGACAGTCCCCGAGGAGTGTGGAGACCCTCATCCTGCCCCCCAACTTGCAGGGTGGCCTTCTGTCTGTCGTGGGAGCACGTCGTGCTCGGTTGCCCATCTACGTGGAAAGCGCACTGACAGGATGGAGTGCATTGGCCTTTGGGGAGGTTTCTGGGGCTGAGCCAGCAGATGAGGAAGTGGGCGGTGACCAGGGATAATTCTCGGTGGCATTCACGGAGCCCCCCTCTATAGACGCGCAAAGCCCTTGCACCAGCGCCCTCCCATTTGCTCCCATAGCGGCCCCGTGAAGAAGCTGTCCTTACGTGCCACAAACAGGGGTGGAGGCTATGGTGCAGAGAGCTCATTCATGGTGTCCGAGACCACTGAGCCAGTGCTTGGTAAACCGCTGAACGGAACTGAGTTCTTGGAGGCCCCTCCCCGTGTGTGCTCCAATGTCATTAGCATGTGTCACGTTGTAGTTCTCCCTGGCCACTCCAGGACTCTGTCCTGAAAGTAAAAACAGAGCGTGTTGGCTGATGGTCTATGCTGCTTTCCCCAAACCAGACTCTGCAAAGCGCTGTGCACGCTTCTTCTCCTGGCTGCCTGGGTTGTGAGGCATCATTGTGCCCATTTCACTGGTGAAGCAACTGTGACAAAGAGAATATAAAACCCCTGGATAAAGTAGTATTAAGAATTGGTTCAGGAGGGATTTGATATCATTTCTTCCTCAAACGTTTGGTAGAACTGACCAGTGAACCATCTGGTCTGGGGTCTTTAATAAATGCACCCCTCCTCAGATCGTTTCTCTCTTTTTGTGTGGGTTTAGAGGATTTGTCTCACAAGGAATCAGTTTACTTCATCTAGGTTATCAAGTTTATGGGCATAAAGTTGTCCGTAGAATCCCTTCATTCTTTCTTTGTTGTCCAGGGGGCATGCAGTGATGTCCCCTCTGTCATTTCTGATATTAGTGATTTGTGTCCTCTGTCTCTCTCTTTTGTAATTAGCCTGTCTAGAGACTCATGAGTTTTGTTGATTTTTTTCAATGAACCAGCTTTGCGTTCATTGATTCTCTGTATCGATTTCATTCAGTATACATTTCATTGATTTCTGCTCTCATTTTGTTATTTCTTCTGCTTACTTTGGATTTCATCTGCCCCTTCTTTTTACTTTCCTATGTAAAGTTCTAGAGGGTTCATTTGAGAGTTTTCTTGATTTGTAATGTATACATTCAATGCTATACATTTCCCTCCAAGCACTGCTTTCACTGCATCCCAGAAAATTTGAACAATTAGGCTTTGGTTTTCATTTAGGTTAAAATATTCTAAAATTTCTCTTGGGATTTCTTCTGTGACACATGTGGTATTTAGAAGTGTGCTGGTTAGGGGCGCCTGGGTGGCTTACTCGGTTAAGTGTCTGACCTCATCTCGGGTCATGATCTCACTCATTGTGAGTTGGAGCCCCAAGTCAGGCTCTGTGCTGACAGCTCAGAGCTTGGAGCCAGCTTCACATTCTGTGTCTCCCTCTCTCTGCCCCTCCCTGCTCAGAGGCTCTGTCTCTCTCTCTCAAAAATAAATAAACATTAGGAAAAAAAAAAAAGAGAGAGAAGTGTGCTGTTTATTCTCCAGGAATTGGGGAATTTCCCAGTTATCTTTGTGTTGTTAATTTCTAGTTTAACGCCAGGGCTGAGAGCAGACATTGTGTGATTTCTAATCTTTTAAATGTGTGCTTCCGGCCCAGAACATGCCCTATTTTACTGAATGCTCCAGGTGAGCTGGAGAAGATGTTGTTGTTAAATTAAGTAGCCCTCAGATGTCCATTACCTCCAGTTGATTCTTGCTGTTGTTGATTTCAACCATGTCCTCACTGCTTTCTGCTGCTGGATGTGTTAGTTTCTGATGGGGGGTGAGGAGCCTCAACCATAATAGTGGGTGCACCTTTCTCCTTGTGGCTCCATTAGCTTGGGTCTCCCAAATTTGATGCTCTGTTGTAAGGCACATACATGTTGAGGACTGGTACATCTTCTTGGAGAACATACATTGCTTTTTGTTGTTGCTGACAACTTTATTTGCTTTGAAGCCCGCTCTGTCTGAAATCAACGTAACTACTTTCTTTTTTTTTTTGATTAGCGTAAACGTGTGTTTTCCTCCACTGACCTTTAATCTCAATGTCTTTACATTTTAAGTGGGTTTCTTACAGCCAACATATGGTTGGATCTTGTCTTTTAAATCTACTGAAAATATCTTTTAATTGTTGCATTTACCCCACTGGTGTTCAAAGTGATTATGGATATAGCTGGGTTAATAGCTACCATATTTGTAACTATTTTCTCCTCATTGCCCTTGTCCTTTGTTCCTGTTTTTGTCGTCCACTACTCTTTTTCTTCCTTTTGTGGCTTTAACTGAGCATTTAATGATTCAGTTTTCTCCACTTTCTTAGCATATCACTAATATTTATTTTTTAACCCTTTTTAGTTGTTGTCCTAGGGTTTGTAATATACATTTATGACTAATCCAAGTCGACTTTCAAATAACGCTTTGCCATTTCACGAGAAGTGTGAGTGCCTTATGATAAGAAAATAATCCTAATTCCCCCTTCCCATTCCCAGTGGTCTTGCTCTATTTCATTGCACATAGGGGTAAGCAAGTGCAAGTAGGTGTGTGTGTGTGTGTGTGTGTGTGCGCACTCACAAAATCAATACATTGTTGCTATTATCACTTAGAATAAGAACAAAGTTTTGTCTGTTAGCTCAATTAAAAATAAGACAAGAATTTATCTTACTTTCACTCTTTCTCCTTTGATGTAGATCTGAGTTTCTGATCTGTATTATGGTCCATCTCTGGGAAGAACTTCTTTTAATATTTCTTATAAGGCATGTCTACTGAAAATAGCTTCCCTCAATTTTTGGTTGTCAGAGAAAATCTTTATTCTTTACTTTCTGAAGGATGATTTTGCGGGGCACTGAATTCTAGGTTGGCATTTCCTTCCTTTTCCAACACTGAATATTTCACTCCCCTCCTTTCTTGCTTTCTTGGTTTTTGAGGGGAAAATCAATGACTCTTTGCTCCTCTGCAGATAGGTGGCCCTCACCCCCAGCTGCTTTTTGGTATGTACATGGCTTAATGTTCTGTGGGATTCCTGTATCTGTGGTATGCATCTGAAATTAATTCAGGGGAAACCTCAGTCATTACTGTTTCAAATATTTGTTCTGTTCCTTTATTTCTCTTCCGAGACACCCATTATGAGTGTGTTATACTTCTTGTTTATGTTTATTTTTGAGAGAGAGAGAGAAGGAGAGAGAGAAGACAGAGGATCTGAAGCACGCTCTGTGCTGACAGCGGAGAGCCTGTTGCAGGGCACGAACCCGCGAACCGTGAGATGATGACCTAGGCTGAAGCCAGATGCTCCACTGACTGAGCCACCCACGTGCCCTGTTGTGCCTCTTGTAGTTGTCCCACACGCCTCGGATACTCTGTTCTGTTTTGGCCATTGTTCTCTTTGCTTTCCAGTTTTAGAGGTTTCTGTGGGTATATCCTCAAGCTCGGCGATCCCTTCCGGTCTACTATTATGCCCACCGATGGCTTTCTTCCTGTCTGTTGCAGTGGCTTTAATCTCTAGCTTTTTTTGGTTGTTGTTGTTGTTGGTTCTTTCTTAGAATTTCCATCTCTGCTTCCACTGCCCATCTCCTCTTGCATGCGGTCTGCTTCTTCCAGGAGAGCCCTTAGCCTGTGTACATCAGGGTTGTTTTAGATTCTTGGTCTGATGGTGGCAACATCCCTGAATGTCTGGTTCTGATGATGGCTCTGTCTCTTCAAATAGTGGTGTGTGTTTGGTTTTCGTTTTTGTTTTTGTTTTTTTGCTTTTAGCACAGCTTGTAATTTTTTCTCGATAGCTGGACATACTGTACTGGGTAAAAGAAACTGCCATAAATAGGCCTTTAGTTCTGTGGTGGGGTGGGGTGGGGGGGGTGCAGAAGTGCTCTATATCCAACGATTAGGTGTCAGTCTTTTAGGGGAGTCCGTGCCTCTGGTCATGAACTTCTCTAGTGTTTCTTGTCATTTTTCTTCTAGAATGATCTGGAGTTGGGTATTTCCCTTCTGCCAGGTCAATCAGGCTCTACAGTACCCAAGGCAGCTAGGCTCTGTTTAGTTTCTTCTGAGGACAGGCCTTGTGAAGAAGAACGCTGTGCCCTGGTATGTTTGAAGATGTTTCTCCTCACCCCCCTGCCAGAAGCACTGGGGTATTTTTCTCTGATTTGAACTGTGGGAACCTGGCCAAACTCCTGGAGGTAAGTCTCACAATACTGCCCCTCCTCCCACAAATGATGGGGTCCTCTTGGAGATTGTAACTCTCAGAGTTGTCCCCACTGAGTCTCCAGCAATTTGTAATTTTGTTAAAGTTTATTTATTTATGTGGAGAGAGAGAGAGAGAGAGAGAGAGAGAGGGAGGGAGGGAGAGGGAGCACGAGCGGGGGAGGGACAGAGAGAAGGAGAGACAGAATCCCAAGCACGTTCCACACCGTAAGCACAGAGCCCAATGTGGGGCTCGAACTCACGAACTGTGAGATCATGACCTGAGCTGAAATCAAGAATTGGACACTTAACCCACTGAGCCACACAGGTGCTCCCAGCAATTTGTCATTCATAATTCAGGTTCCCTGAATGAACCCAGCCCCGGTTCCCACTGTGGTTTCTAGTGATGAGCATCTGCTCTGTATTCTCCTGGTATCTATCTGTTCCTGGACGGAGCTGGTTGTCCAGTGTCCTCCCCTCGCTTCAGGATCCAAGAAGAGTTGTGGATTTTTCGACGTCTTCAGCTTTTTATGTGTTGTTAGGACAGAGTGGTGACCTCCAGGCCGTATATAAATGTATATACCTGTTTCGTTTTTGCCAGAACAATTGTAAATCTTATCATGTATCTTAACTTTGCTTTCCATATTTGCTTTACTAGCATAAAGATATTAAATTGATTTTTATATGTTGATATTGTGTCCTCCGACCTTGTTGAACTCATCTGTAAACGAGGACAGTTTTTATTTCTTCCTTTCCCATCTGTGTTTTTTCTTTCCTTTTTTTAAAAATTTATTTATTTAGTTTTGAGAGAGAGAGAGAGAGAAAGAGAATCCCAAGCAGGCTCCTCACTGTCAGCGTGGAGCCTGACGCAGGGCTTGAAGTCCTGAACCATGAGATCGTGACCTGAGCTGAAATCAAGAGTCAGACGCTTGACTGACTGAGCCACCCGGGCAACGCTGATTTTCTTTCCTTATTCGTCCTTTTCTCAGTGGCTAGAGCTTCCAGTCATGTTGAATATAAGTTGTGGGAATGGATGACCTTGCTTTGTTTGGAATATTAGTGGAACCGATTCAATCTTTTACTGTTAAGAATTACGCCAGATGTACATTTTTGCATATTCTCTGTATTGAGTTCAGGCCATCCACCTCTGTTCCTAACTTGCTGATGGATTTTATCATAAAAAGGTGTTGGATCTTGTCCGATGCCTTTCTGTGTCCATTTGAATCATCATGACATTTTTTTCCTTCAGCCTGTTGATATGGTGGGTCGTGCGGAGTTTTGAATGTGAGACCACTCTTACATATCTGGAGTAAATCCCACGGAGGCATCTTATAGGATTCTTTTTGTATATTGTTAGATTAATTAACACCCAATTGGTTTAATTGTGGTGGGACTATTAAGATTATATATTTCGTCTCGGTTGAATTTTTGTTTGTGGTTTATAAGAAATTATCCCATTTCTTCTAAGTGTCAAAGGTGAAAGCGTAAACTTGTTCATAATTATATTTGTTTCCCAGATCTGATGTAAGAAATGACCACAAACGCGATGACTTAAAACAACAGAAATTGATTCTCTAATAGTTCTGGGGGCCGGAAACCCAAAGCAGGGTGTCAGAAAGGTTGGTTCCTTTGGAGGCTTGAGGAAATGTGTGTTCCATCCTCTTTCCTAAAATCAGGGCCACAGGCAATGTTGGCGCTTATCGGCGTGTGGTTGTGTAACCGCAGTCCTTGCCTTTGTCAGCATGTGGCTTACCTCCTGCACTTCTCTGTGTTTCATATCCCACTCCCTGTTCTCTTATGAGCACGCCAGTATTCGGATTTAGGACCCACCCCAAATGCAGTGTGAACTCATTTGGAGATCCTTAACTTAATTATACCTGCAAAGATCCTATTTCCAACGAAGGTTGTACAGTAAAACCTTGGATGGAGAGCAACTTTTCTGCAAATGTTCTGCAAGGCGTGCAGACGTTTCTAATAAATTTTAACTTCATAAACGAGCGATGTCTTGCAATACGAGCAATACGTGATGCTGAATATCACATGATCACAAATGAGCCAATGGTTCTTCTCCCCCCCCTTCTCCCTGGGGGATCTTGGGTGATCATTTCCCATGCTTGAATGCTCAGTCCCAGGCCACAGCATTTGACAAAAGTCAGTGATTTTCTGGAACGTTGGAAGGTGCCCACAACTGGAACCAGTGTATTTTTTTTTTTTTTGCCACTTCAGAGAACCTCTGGACAGTCCTTTGCTTTTCTGTACAAGAGTGAGCTTAGGAATGCTTTGCTTCCTTCTAGGTCAGGCTGCCTGCAGATGTAGACCCTTTCCTCTGCTGTCTCATTGCCAGTTACATTAAATACGGTATATGCCCAGAGTTTATTAACATGGTACTGTAGTCAAGATCCATGCGAGTGGATACAATGGCCCCCATGCAGAAAAAGGTTGAAAAGAAAGGCGGTAAGAAGGAGATGATTACGGTGGAAGTCAAGAAGGAAATCATCGAGAAGTACAAACAAGGTATGCGAGTGACCGAAATCACAAGATTTTCTGAGAAGTCTGTGTCTGCATCTCGTCTGCAGAGGAGGAGGAGAAAAAGGCAGTGGAATCCCTCGCTTCAGATGAGGTTAGGGAGATGTGTCAAATGTGGGAAACGGTGCAAAATTTTGTAGTAAAGCACCATCCGAATAAGGCTATAGCAGTGTGAGTGATGAATCTGGTTAACGACAATGCAGTGTCACGTTTCTGTGAAATCCTCAAAAGCAGGCAAAAGCATCATTGGACAGGTTTCTTGTTAAAGTTGCACAGGAAAAAAAAAAGAGTCCATTGAGCCAATAGATGGCAGTGATTCTCTTAGCGACGGCGAAAGTGGTCCTACACAGTAACCCTCCTCTCTCTTGTCTCCCTCACACCAGCCATGGAAGTTTTCAAAGATAAGTGCAGGTTAATTTGTTAATTTTTCTTTCTATTTTGTATTGTCTTTATTATTTTGTATTATCTTCCAGCATTGTAATCTTTTTTATAGGAGTAATTTGGGGTTGTGGAACACATCCTCTGAGGTTCCTTATTTCTTATGAGGCAGTTCGCTTTGATATACAAGTGCTTTGGATTACAAGCATGTTTCCGGACATGAACTATGCTCACAAACCAATATTTTACCGTATTTATAAGAACGCGGGGTTAGGACTTGGACATATACCTTCTGGGGGACGCTAGTCAACCCACTACCACAGTAGTCCATTATCTCCTGCGAGCTGAGAATGGGAAGTGCTGTGCCCTGTTTCATTGGCGATTTGTGTCTTTTCCCTTTATTTTTGTCAATCTTGACTGGGGTCTATCAACCGTGTGTGATTTTTGGAAGAGCTGGCTTTCTGTTTCATTGTCTTTTTGGAGTCTTACACTGGTTCGTCTCCCGCTTGCCACCTTCCATGATTGTCCCTTGGTTGCCTCTTACATGAAGTCCAGGGGCTGTAGTCGTGATAAGCAGGGGGACCAGGGAACATGGTGTCTATGCTACCCTTGTCGGCCTGGAGAGAAAGTAGTTCTCATTTTAAGGATGAAAAACTGGGTTCGGTGCGTTAATCCCCTTCTCCCCACACGTTAAGTGGAGGACAAGACTTGGTCGGGCTCTTCTGTCTCTGAGACTTCTTTCTCTTCTCCCTTGCTGCACACATTCTCCCCGCGGCCACACAGGAACACGCCCTCCTCACCCCAACCTGTAGTGTTCACACTCAGCGTTTCCAAAGCTTCCCAGGAAGGAGGCAGACCAGCCGGAGAGACACAGCCGCCGTTACCGCTGAGACCTAGATATGGGCGACCTCACATAAGACCCTGGTTTCCCAAGGGTGAGCACTGGCAGCTCCAATGGTATCTGAGAAGTGCCTTTCTTAAAGACTCGTAGGGGGAGGACTCGATGCCCTTGTTAGCAGTGAATGTAGTGCCGTGATTAGCATCGCTTTTTAAGTTTATTTATTTTGAGAGAGACAGAGACAGCGCAAGTTGGGGAGGGGCAGAGAGAGAGAGAGAGAGAATCCCAAGCAGGCTCTGCACTGTCAGCACAAAGCCCGACGTGGGGCCCGGACCCACGAAGCTGTGAGATGGTGACCTGAGCCAAAACCAAGAGTCGGATGTTTAGCTGACTGAGCCACCCAGGTGCCCCCATTAGCATCATTTCAGTGAAATGCAGTGGTTGTATAAACGACCCCGTGCTGCTTGGTCTCTGGCGTCCCAGTCCCTTCAGTGTAGACTTCCCCCTGGTGGTTCTGGAACTGTCTGCTGCTCTGTCCTCTCCTTCCGCCACATTAGCCACGACATAACACAGCTCTGTTTTCGCCACTGGAAATTTGTTTCGTTTGGTTGGTTGTTATTTTTCCTATTCACTATACAATAATTTGACCTCTGGAAATTCAAGGGAATGTATTGTTAATGAAACAGGAAGAAAGGTGGCAAGATGTTCCTGAGCGTGGAGGCTGTGCAGGTGGAGAGACCTGACTTCACCTCCTGTCCCTGCGTCCTCCTGCTGTGGGGTACCCTGAGAGGAACCACACCTCTGAGCCCAGTTTCCCAGTTTCCCTCTGAGCCCACACCTCTTTCCCAGTTTCATGAAATGGGGATAGTCAGCAGATTCTTCTTCTCATGGGTCGTCTTTTCTAAAAATGTTTTAAATGTTTTATTTATTTTTGAGAGAGAGAGAGACAGAGTGGACGTGGGGGGAGGGGCAGAGAGAGGGAGACACAAAACCCGAAGCAGGCTCCAGGCTCCGAGCTGTCCGCACAGAGCCCGACATGGGCCCGAACCCACGAACCGTGAGATCATGACCTGAGCCAGAGTCAGACGCTTAACCGACTGAGCCACCCAGGTGCCCCTCTTTATGGGTCTTCTCAAAGTTTGTTTGAGAGTCCGTTACGACCACAGTGGTGGTTTTACAGGAAACTGAGCCTCGGAGATAAGAAGTGGTTCTTTATAGTCTGTCTTCTGTCTTCTCGTGTCCTTTCCTGGATAGAATTCACTCTTCCTTCCCCTTTCTTGTCTCCCTTAGCTTCTGCCTTGCTGTCACTGCACATCTGGCTCAGGCTTCTTCCTGTTTGCTTTCTCTGCTACCCATTCCTCCTCCCTCCTCCCTCCTCCCCCTCCTCCCCCCTCCTCCCCCTCCTCCCCTTTCCTCTCCCTCCATCCCCTTCTCTCCTCCCTCCTTCCTCCCTCCCTCCCTCCCTTCCTCCCTTCTTCTTTCTCCTCCTTCTCCTTTACTTCCTCCTCCTCCCTGCTTCTCTCCCTTTCCTCCTGCTTCTCCAACTCCTCTGACTCCCCAGCCTCTAACACCATTGAATGTTTACTGTGACCATGTCCGTAACCTGAGCTGGAACAGAAGTCCCAGCGTGAACTCACTGCCAGGTGCCTTCTTTTGTGCTGAAGATAGCCTGGTGATCTAAAGTATCTCCGGGGAAGAAAGAAGGTACATCAACACCCTTCTTCCAGATTTATTTTCATCACTTTCTTAGGGCCATCAAACACGAATTTCCGTCAAGGTCCTTAGCAAGATTCTGTGCCTTACTGGGTGACGACATCGACTGAAAGGTGTGGTGTTAGTCGATGTGGGACAGATGAAGTCACAGGTCAGCCCCCCTGCAGAGCCCCCATCCTGCACCTCGGTCTGAAATACAGGCTGTGGACTTGGTAGCGGTAACAAAGGAGGGCCTCTGGCAGCAGAAAGCTGCTCCTGGGGAACACAACAAAACAAAACTTTCACATTTGTTGAGAAAATGCTATATTAAATCATCTGAATGGTCATATTCACTCATCTTTCAGCACTTATCCACTGAATGCCGGTTGTCTGCTGGATATACCTGTAGGCGCAGAGATTGTGGCTGTTAGTAAAATGAAAATGCCTGCCCGTGTGGGGCTCACATTCTAGTTGAGAAGACACGGCGAAGGAAAAGTGGACAGATACGCAAGAAATCAGGATATGAGGGAGTGCTAAGTGCCAGGAGAGGAAAAAGCCAACGGAAGGGGTGAAGAGTACGCCTAGATGCCCTTCAAGGTGGGGGGGGGGTGCAGCTGGAGTATGGGTGAGCCCCCCCGGGATGATGTCGGGAGGGAGGCACAAAAGCATCAGGAAGAAGAGTATTATGGGCTCAGGATAAAGCGGATGCAGACTCCAGTGGCCGGGAGGGACAGGAAAGGGGGAATGGCTGAGGGGGAAATTAGTAGGAAGTGAAGTGAGAAATTAAGTAGCAAGGGTCCAGATGATATTGGTCTTTGAGGTCCGTGGGAAGGATTTTGAATTTTAATCCAATTAGGAAAAGAAGTCAATGGCAGATTTCAATCAGAGAAGGAGGGGCGGGGTGGGGGGGACTGACTTACATTATTATTGGATCCACTCTGAGTCCCTAGTGGGGCTCAGACAGACAGACAGACAGATGTGTATCAAGGTGGTGGTGGGGGGGCTTTACAAGTTCCTATAATGCTGGCTGGGAACAATGGTGATTTGGACCCGTTCATCTGGGGTGGATTTGGGATTTATTTTGAATGTACGAAATGGCAGGATTTGATGGTTGCTTTTGTTTAAAAAACTTTTTTTAATGTTTATTTATTTTTGAGAGAGAGCACGTGGGCATGTGCAAGCAAGGGAAGGGCAGGCAGGAAACGGAATCCCAAGTAGGCTCTGTGCTGACAGCAGAGAGCCTGATGCGGGGCTTGAACTCACGAACTGTGAGATCATGACCCGAGCTGAAGTTGGATGTTTACCCAACTGAGCCACCCAGGCACCCCGGTTGCTTTAGTTTTAGATCTCAGAAAGAAGTCAAAGATTAAAGTAAATGTTTTGACCCGAGTCCCTGGAAAATGGTGTTACCACTCATGAAGAATTCAAGGAGTGAATCACAAATATCAGGGAAGGAAGATTCAGAGATATGTTTGGTCCAGGTCGGAGCTGAGAGGCTCATGAAATATTCGGACAGACTTCCAATTAGATGTCGTATGAAGAATTTAGGGAAAAGATCATACATATAAATTTATATGTAGCTATCGCAAGCGGTAAGAAATCCTTCAGTAAAACAAACCCCTTTATCCAGTTTTAGCCCAGCGTTTTCCAAAGCAATTTGACTAAGAAACCTTTTTTTTCTTCGGACACGTATATGTGTTCTGGGAAGGGGGTGTCACACAGAACACGTTTTGAGATGACGCTGGTGTGTGAAGCACAGCCTGGAGACCTCATAATTATATGTCTTGAAAGTTCACTGCTGAATTAAAAAGAAGAAGAAGAAAATTGTCCTTGTTCATGCATGGAGGTAGCTTTGTAGAATCACTGTTTATGCAGCGTGTCTCCTCATTGCGATCCTCACGCTGGAATTAGTGAAAAATCTTTGTTGGAGGGAAAAGATGCTTAAATCCATTGGAGGCTCGGTAACAGTTTTCTCCTGCCACCTTATAAATATGTCAAAACTCTCAAGGTCTGAAGCAATTTATTCTGAAAGTAGGAGGGGAATAGCAGGAGAACACTTGGCAGGTTGATTGCAATCTGTCACGGTGAAGGAGGTTCATAAAGCATGTGGGCATTGCGTTTAGGGCGAGTTTTCAAACTATGAATAAAAAGTCATTAGTGTTTAGTATATAGTCAAATGTATTTAGGTTTGAAACACTGTTTTTAATTCAACATACTAGAATGCTCTGACGTGGAAAGAAATGGAATGGAATGGATTAAAATATGAAGAAGCAATATCAGAGTGCATCCCAGGGAGAGGATGAAATATTATTTCCTCTATCTTTGTTTCAAATCTGTGTGTGTGTGTGTGTGTGTGTGTGTGTGTGTGTGCGCACATGTGTGTAAGCTCACATAGCGTGGACCGGATGGGGCTGGTGCACAATATATTCTTCAAGAGGGCGGTGATAAATCAGTTGGAAGGCTAAGACGATAGATGGATGACTTCATCCATGACCTAACAGATAGAGAAGAAGAAGATTAAAGAAAGCCTAATTCGAGAGTCTGTCAGTGGTGTTTACATCAGGAGCTCACATTGGATGACTAGTCAATTTCTGCCCACTGTCCATTTGAGTGTCCTTTGAATCGTGTCCCTTGCCTGTCACCCTGCAGCCTCCCCTGGTCCCAGGGACCTCCTGTTCTGAGCCTCACACTTGCTTGACACAAACTATCATGACAGTCACCTGGCTGACCTTCCATTCTTGCACCCTCCAATTCGTTCTCCACGTAGCTCTGAAAATATAAATACGATCAAGTCTCTCTGTCACCCCTGGACTGGCTTGTCATCCCTTTATGATAGGATTCAAAATACATAATCTAATACAAAGATGCCTGGGTTCTGCCTCCTATTTGGGTTCGTTTAGGTTCAGCGTCAACTATGTCGATCCTGCACATCTCACAGTCCACCTGTGTCTTCCCTGCCTCTAACTAAGCTTTGTTGTTCCTTATATTTCTGTCAATCTGTGTCTTTTAATCTTCTGATCTTTGAATGCTAAGGTGATTATTGACATGGAGGGTTGGAATCTGCCATTTTATTATTTGTTTTAGTCTTCTGTCTCCCTCATTCCTCTGTTGTCCCTTCTTGCCTTTCCATGGGTTACCCAAACAACTTTCTTACATCTTGACTTCCTGGTAGTATTTTCTGGATGTATCACTTGGTATAGTTTCTTCGTGTGTACTCCTCACAGACTGCTGATATGTTGGTGTTTTACCACTTTGGATGTAGAACTAACTTCCTTCCTTCCTTCCTTCCTTCCTTCCTTCCTTCCTTCCTTTTCTGTCTTTCCTTCTTTCTCTCTTTCTTTTTTTAAGAACCCACTTTCATCTGGGACCTTTTACACTCCCAATCATTACAGTATGACCACGTTAAGTATTTTCCCTCTATGTGTCATGTACCATATTGAACGATGGTGTAAGTTTAGCTTCAACCCCAGATATGATTTAAGAAACTCATGAGGGCAATGATGGTCAATTATATTTATATGTATTTTTACTCATTCCGAAGTTCTTTCTTTAGTTCCAACCTTCTTCTCTGAACATGTCCTTTATGTTTAGGGAACTTGTCCTAGAATTAGAAGCTGTTGATGTTTGCACAACGCTGTGGATATACTAAAAACCATTGGGTTATAATCTTTATTTTATTTTAATTTTTTTAACGTTTTTATTTTTTATTTTTGAGACAGAGAGAGACAGAGCATTAACGGGGGAGGGGCAGAGAGAGAGGGAGACACAAAATCGGAAGCAGGCTCCAGGCTCTGAGCCATCAGCCCAGAGCCTGAGGCGGGGCTCGAACTCACGGACCGTGAGATCGTGACCTGAGCTGAAGTCGGACGCTTAACCGACTGAGCCACCCAGGCGCCCCAGGTTATAATCTTTAAACTGGTGAGCTATATGGCTAATGGATTGTACTGAGTAATCCTGTTTGAGAGTAATATGTGTGACACCCCTTGAGGGCTATGCTTTAGTTAGAGCCAGCTGGTTGCGGTTTTGTTCAGTCTTTCTATATCCTTGCCAGTTTTCTGTCTACTAAATTTTCGATTACTCAGATAAGAGGGATTAAATCTCCAACTATAATTTTATATATTTTTTGTTTCCCTTTCAGTTTGTGTGATTTGCTTAATGTATTTGAAGACCTGTCCTTAAGTTTATACACCTTAGATTGTTGTGTCTTCATTGTGTCTTGACCAGGTAATCATTTGGTGATGTCCCTTACTGTCCCTAATAATCTGTTTTGCTATGCAGTCTCCTTTTACCTGAGTCTAATATAACCACTCCAGGTTTTTTTTTTTACTACTGTCTTCATGGCATATCTTTTTCTATATTTTAAATTTTATTTATTTAAAAATCTTTTTGTAGTGTTTTTATTTTATTTTTGAGACAGAGAAACAGAGCATGAGCAGGGGAGAGGCAGAGAGAGAGAGGGAGACACAGAATCTGAAGTAGACTCTGGGCTCTGAGCTGTCAGCACAGAGCCTAATGCAGGGCTCGAACTCATGAACCATGAGATCATGACCTGAGCCAAAGTCGGACGCTTAACCAAGTGAGCCACCCAGGCACCCCTTTCCTGCCGTTCTTTAGGGTACTTTTACTTAAGAAAAAAAAAGAATTCTGTTTTGGTTTCTCCAAAATGTTTTTGAGTATATATCTATATTTGTATCTATCTATTGGTTGTTGCTCTAGGGATTACATACACATATTTACAGTTATTTACAATTAAATTACAATTTTATCACAGTCTGCTCATATCAACATTTTACCACTTTAAGTAGGGTGTAGAGATCTTACCACAATTTAAGTCACTTTATCCACCCGCCCATGTGCTATATGACCTTACATATCATGTCTATTATTAATATGATATTAACATAGTATTTGTTAGTTGCTTATTGTGAGTCAGCTGTTGCTGAATGTTTTACCCAAATATTTTTATATCCATTCCATGAAATACTTATTAATATTGTTATGCTCTTTTTATAGATAGTCAATAAGACTTTTTTCAGCATCGTCCTGCAGAAACTCGGATTTAGAGACGTTAAGTTACTCCACTGAGGGGCTGGGTCAAGATGCCGCTCAGGTTCTACATGGGTGTATCCTCTTCATTCTGGATTATCGCTTGTTTCAGGATGAAATTGCTCACGGATGCTACCAAGCTGGGAAGTGGGGTAAGAGGAAATCCTTGGGGGCCGGGAGGTCCAGACTGGCTCCGCCACAAACAGCTCTGAATTTTGGCAGGTCTTTAAACCAGTCGGCCGCTCGTTCCTCCTCCGCAAAAGCAAATGTTCACATTTGACAGCCTCTCGCATCTGTGCCGCTCAGGCCCTCTGAGCTAGAGATTGGCCAGCACATTTGGTTATGAGTGCTTTAGTTTTAATATTACGTAGAGGCATTTGTGTTACGGATGAAACCTAGCCTTTTACCTAGTTCGGGGCTAAGTGTGACTCCAGCTTGCTCTAGAAAATATTAACCCAACAAGATGCTTTGAACAGGATCAGAGGTTCTGATGTCAGTGTGTTTGGGAGGGCAACTTCCTTTATCTCTCTTTGGGGATTCATAATGTGCTTTCACCCCCAGCATCCTGGAACTCATGAGCCACTTCAGTTCCTGTTAATCCAGCATTTTTCAAGCTGGACTCCGTTTCACAACATACCCTTTTAACCGCTGTTGAGAAAACTTGGATTGGATTTCTCTGGCTTGAGTGCAGGCTGAGACCTGACTTCTCAAACCACCCCTCTCGGAAGGTCCCGCAAGGTAGACCTAAACGGAACGGTTGTTGGATGGCTGTTTTATTTTTTCCCTATTCGTTTGACAGGCATAGAGAGTCTGTGATCGGTATAACGGATGATCATCAATTAGGGACTCTTTCTGACTCTTCATCATTTTATTTTGACAACTGACAAATGAGAACCCACTCTGTATGCCTACTGTGTGTGGGGCTTATGTGTTAATGCAAGAGCGAGAGAGAACACAGTAAACGCGTGAATTAATCAAATCGTCGCAGTCAGACTGGCCTTCTTTCCACCCTCAGAACCCAAGCTTTTGTCAGCCGGGTTCCAGGAACTAATTAGGAGCGGGCACACTTACACAAGTGTGATGCGTTCACTGAAACCAATAGCTGCCGTGTGCAGCTCTGAGTCACTGATGGGATTCGTAAGGACACGGCTGTCTTGGCCTCGTACGCATCTCTGCAAACCTCCGCTCGTTTGTGAAAAATCATGTCTCATTTCCAGTGACCTCAGTTTCATACTTAAGATGCTTGGAAATGATATATAAAGTGTAGACAAGCGGTTTTAGGAATTTCTTCAATTTTCTGTCAACAGGGCTGTGGGTAGGATATGTGGCCAAGACAGAGAGACTCATCATTCTGTCCCCGGCAGTGGCGACATGACTGTGTGCCTGTGAGCTTGCTGGCCTGAGGCATCCTGGGAGAGACCCGCGGCAGGGGACTTGCTCAGTGTGTCCCATGTTCCATGATTCCGTGCGTGTCACACTACCAGCCTAGCACCCCTCCTTGCTACTGACAAAGACATCAACACTGCCCTTTGTTCCAAACCTTGCTCGGCCACCTCCTCTTCTCCAGAGCATCCCAGATCGCTGCAGGCTATGTGACTCATTTTCCTCATTCTCCCAGAGCGCAGGATCTGAACCTCATTTATGTCGGAGGCACTTTCTTTCCAGGTCGCATTCTGCTCTTTAAGAAGCACGCCTCCTTTCCCCTCCTAGACCCTGAGGCCACCGCGACCTGGCCCCGCAGGGAGGACCCTCGAAGCTTCTCATCATGAACCCACATGCGGCTGCCAGTGACAGAGCTGTGTGTACCTGTAGGGCTGGCACCTCGGAGGGACCAGAGCAGGCAGCGGCGACGGCTCTTTGAGGGCTTTCCCAGGGGAGAGACCCTTGAGGCCGAGTCATGGCTGGGAGTGTGCCAGGCCAGTGATGACGGAAAGGCATTGTAGGGTGACAAAGGGTGATATAGGAAGGGCCCCTTAGAAGTCAGCGTGTGGAATAGGGTTGCAAAGGACAAGTGCTGGTAAGCGAAGGTGGAGGCAGATGCCACGCCACTCAGAACCGTCCTACAGCCCACGGCCATGTGCGTGGCAAACGCTTACTAAGCAGTTAATACCAGGCACACGTCACTCCAGGCTTTGTGGATATGCTGGGAAGAGTGAAGTGCCTGCTCTTGGGCTTATATTCTTGTTGGTAAGATAGGCACTTAAAATCTACGATGCAAAGTCATTTTCAGAAATGAGTGCTCTCAAGTATGCAACACGGGGTGATGTGATAGTCAAGGAAGGGAAGGGAGGTAAGGGCTGCTTTAGGTTAAGTAGTGAGGGACAGCCTTCCAGAATGGGAATCAGAACGCTAAGCCAAGCACTAAGGGGAAGATCCCCGGGGAGCACGTTCTGGAGATTGGGAAGAGCTAAGGCTCAGCAAAAGGCTCGGCAGATGAGCCAATGACTCCAGCAGAATAAGCGCAGGGAGTGAGAAGGACGAGAGCAGGGATGTGGGCAGGAAGCGGCTTCAGACTCTAAGTAGGGGAGGGCCATTCTGCACTCCCCATGGCCCTGGAAGGAGAATGGGTTATAGTCAGGGGAGGTACAAGGGTTGAAGGACACATTAGTAGGAGGGAGAGGACAGTAGCTTGGAGCAGGTGATGAGGAAGGTGGGGAGAATGAACTTGACCACTCCTGACCACCGTCAGCCACATAACCGAGTCCCAGGTCCCGCTGAGCCTCACCAGGATGGCTGAGTTAGCCACTTCCCTGACCCCTGTCTCATTTCTGTGCCATCTCCCTGTACAGGACCTCCAGGAATATTGCCTTTTTAAACTTTCATTAGCATAGAACCTATACAGAAAAGAGCACATATATGAGCACATGGCTTGATGAACTTTTACAAACTGAATGCTCCGGATAACTGGCCATCCTCAAGCTGCCCCTGCTGCCCGCCAGTCACTGTCTACTCTCAAGCACCCTCAACCTCCGTCCTGACTGCATAGATGGGTATGACCCACATTTCCACTTAGTACGAATAGAATATAGTGTGTGTTCTTTTGTGCCATGCTTCTCCCCTCTACACTGTGGGACTCGTGTGTATGATTATATGTGAAATAATTTTTTAAAAAGTTTTATTTATTTTGAGAGCGAGAAAGAGAGCTAGAGATCTGGGGAGGGGCAGGGAGAGAGGGGGAGAATCCTGATGTGGGGCGCAAACTCACGAACTGAGAGATCATGACCTGAGCTGAGATCAAGAGTCGGGCACTTAACCAACGGGGTGCCCCCATGTGAAATCCTTTTGGAAACCTAAGTCACAGCATGTCACTCCTCTGCCCGACCTCTGATGGCTTTCTGTCACATTCAGAATAAGACCCTTACGTTGGTGCACAAGTGGCTACCTATTCTGGCTCCCCTGCCTCTCCCTGCTTCTTCTGAACCCACCCCCGCTGCTGTTCCTGGAAGCCACCAAGGTATTCCCCATGTCAGAAAGCCCCTGCGTGAGGTTGGCATTATGATGCCCAGTTTATAAGGGTGACTTACCCTATGTCACAGAACTCAGACAATGAAGAGCCTACATGCAATATCCTTTTCAGTGTCCAGAGCTCTCTCCTCCCTGATGGCCTGACCTTCGACACAATGAACACAGGCCTCCTGCTGTCCCCCGCACCCTCCTCTTGGGACACAGTGACACAACCACCCTTCCTCTCAGTTGCCCTTCACTTCGGAGCCATGCACTTTCCATATTCCTTCCTCCCCCTGGAATGTTCACGCACCCTGATCCCAGCCCCCCCCCCCCCCCGCCTCACCTGCTTGCTATTACAACTTGGTTTATAAATATCCTGTCCGTTGGCCGTGGCTTAGTTGAACAAAAGGCATTTTCTTGATATGGAAGCTGGGAATCTGGAGTCGGGGAATGTGGACTGCAGCCCGTCTCAGCCGCTGCCTCTCTCTGACTTAAACTGCAGGCGACTGACTGGTAGCTAGTAGGAACCAGCAGTCATGGCTGAGTAGTTAAGAACTTGGATTCAGACCTCCTGGAGTTGGAGAGCAGCTTTCCTGCGGTGCTCAGTGTTTGGGAAGGTTAAATGAGTTGGTACATGTGGAACATCTAGAAGAGCACGCAGCCCAGGTGTGTTCAATGGATGGCACCCGTGGCTCGTTCTTCTCCTCCGGGAAGGCTCTGCCTTCTCCTCCAGGAGTCCTCTCCAGGTACTCCCCGGGGCTCCTTCTCCCTGCTCCTCTGGGAACACAGCCTGGGATCTCGCCGGGCAGGCTGAATGGGCTTCTCCTTTTCCTTTTCTTAGTTGTGCCCATGCACATGTCCTCAACGAGGCATTTTGCTTATTTTTAAGTAAAGTCAGGAAAGGTGTTTTAGGTCTTTGTAGGCTGTGTCTCTGGCAGAGATGAGGTGTTTGCTGCATTTTCTAGTTGGGCAAAAGAAAAGGAAAGTCCACAGTTTCCCACGAGATGGCGCTGTGAGTCCAGAATCACTGTGAACAGGGATTCAGGAAAGGGAGAGAAACAGACTGAGACCCTGTACAAACTGGCGTCAGGCCCATCCCTTTGGGGGCCAGGGCCACCGATCCTTGGAATTTGCACAGCACAAATACAAGCCTTTTCTTAGACAACACGTGTCTCATCAAGCTTTCTTTTCCGATGTTAGGGGAAAATCTATAAAGGGCCAGGTGAGAAACCTTTTATGGAATATTGGCTGTAGGACATTCCGTGCATATGTGTAATTTCATTTCATAGTTTACTGAGTGAATAAATCCTTACAGTCACTTTGCAAAGCGTGCACTATTATCCCTGTTTCATAACGAGCAAACTGAGGGTTCCACAGGTCAAGTTCCTGGCCAAGGCTCGCTTCCAGCTCTCTCCTGTGGTGCCAAGTCAAGATCCAAATACTCCTTCTAAATTTCAAGCCTCTGTTCTTTTCCGTTCCAGTGCTCTGCCTTTTCAGAGAATGATGGCATGAACTGCATGGATAACTCATCCATACGTTGGGCATACTTTTCCTCTCCACAGAAAGGGGCTCTGTCCCCACGGGGAGTGCAGGATGAAATCACACAATGGAGTGGCCATCCGTGAGTTCATCAACAGCTTCTGCACATGGTCACTGCATGCACCTTTTCTTGCATTAGGTTGCTGTGCTCAAATTACTAGTTTGTGCTCTAAGGAGTCTGGGCTATGGGCCTCCCTTCTGCCTCTATAGTGGATTTTCCAGTTCTTACTGCAGGCTGATATAATGCAGATGGTAAAGGGTCAAGAATTGTGCCCCTGGTCTCTTTTTCTCCCTAGTTTACTAGATGACCCCAGGCAAATCATGCACCTTTTCAGAATTCTAATTTGTTGACTTCTGAGACCAGATAGGCTAGTGAGAAAACCTCCCTTTTTCTGCTCATCATATGATAAAGATCTAAGACTTTTATGCTCCCCTTATTGTAGGTCTCCTGTAGTGTCCAAATTGCTTTCATTCACGAAGATACATTTCTCTATGCCTATCGGCACTGAACAAGGCAGAGAGGTGGGTGAGATCCCTGCCCCATGTCCTTAATCGGATGGCCCCACCCCACGTTCAGTCTGCTGTCTGAAGAGAGAAGCATCTGGACACAGTGCAATAATTCTTAGCTTGGAATTGGTGGTCTGAGGCACACCAGGGGCTTGTCCTGAGCCTAATAGCCCAGAAAGTGCCTGCTCAAACAGGTTATTCCATCCCTCCAGCACTGAGAAGGGCTTCCTTGACTCTTTATTACTCTCCTGTATCAGTTTTCTATTTTGTGCCATAGCAAATAATTTTAAAATGACACAGACATATCACCCAGCTGCTGTTTAGAAGTCTGACATGGGTCTCACTGACCTGGTGTCAGGAGGACTGTATTCCTTTCTGAAGGCTCTAGGAGAGGATACATCTTTTTGCCTTTTGGGGTTTATAGAGGCCACGTGCATTCCTTCATGCACGTCCCCCTTTTCCATCTTCAGAGCCAGCCACATCGCTGTCTTCTGATCACATCCAAGAAAGGCTATTTGCTTTGAAGGAGTATTGTGACTACATCAAGCCCATCTGGATATTCCAGGATAATCTCTCCATCTCAAGGTCCTTAACTTTAATCCCATCCACAGAGTCCCTCTTGTGATGTAAGGTAACATATTCATGGGCTCTGCGGATTAGGATGTGGACATCTCTGGGGCACCATAATTCCACCTTCCCAGGGTGGGAATTGTGGGTTCATGGAGAAATCCTCCTTCTACTTACTTGTGCCTTATTTGGAATCAAAGAGCAAATTTCTTTATACAAAAAGATGTACTTCAAAGAAATTAAAAAAATAGAACAGTACTCCTTTTTCCTTCGTTCAGATATGCAGATATTTTATGGGAAAGATCCTTGTGAATTTGGTCTGCCTTGCTTGAGAATAGTGATCTTTATTAATATCCTGTCTTCCCTTAAGAAGGAGGGAAAAACATCACATGACAGGAACCCAGGCCTTTGGGTACATTTGGAGAAAAGTCATCAAAATGGTGGTTTTCTCAGGTGGCTTCTGGCTTCCAAAGAGTATCTCTCTGTTCTTAGGACCTCAGGCACACTGTATACAGATAATAATAATAATAATAATAATAATAATAATAATAGTCCTAGTTAAATAGAAGGTTATAGCTGGAGATATTTGGACAGTCCCTGGGATGCTCAAGCTTTTACACATTCTTCTGTGTGGGAATTTATAGGAAATTTGAGTCTTCTATTAGAAAAGAGAGAGAGACGATGAGCCTTATTTATTGTTTCTGTGTGCATCCAACAGATAGTCTTTGAATGTCTTCTTGAGACAGACAATGTGCTAGAAATGAAGGATACAGAGAAGAATACATACCATTTCTATTCTTGGAGAGCTTACAGTCTAGCATGGAAGAAGGAACCCTGGAGGAGTAACCCACACTCTAGTAGAGGTTCTGTGAGGCTGTTGAGAAAGCAAGTGCAGGAAGCTATGGAGACATGACTCTTAGAGGATGAGGAAGTGGGCCGGTGCCATGGGAAGGGCACTGGAGGGCACAGGGGGCTGAGATCCGGTTCAGAACCCACCACAGATATACTGAGCCAGCCAATCATCCTACATAACTTCAATTCTAATGAACTTTAGTGGGTCCTCTCCCCCTCCTTGGGCACCTTCTCTGTTCCTGAGGGGGTCAGACAATATAACCCTGAAGTCATCTGGCCTCGGAAGTGGGGGTTCTCAAGTATGGGGAAAAGAAGGCTCTGAGATGTGGCCTGGTGGCCTCAGTTGGGCGCAGCTCTCTTTCGTGACAGACATCTTTTCAGCCAGTGATGGCAAACTCTACTTCCACGGCCACTTGTTGGAAATGATGAAGTCACTTCCTGTGAAGCATACGTGATTCATTTTTCTCATCTGTACCTCATGGAATAGTAATTCATTCTGGGTTTTATGGCTGAAAGAAAGAAAGAAAAAAGAAAGGAAGGAAGGAATAAAGAAAGAAAGAAAAATAAAGAGCGACTCTGTCTCTTTCCCTCATTCACCATCCTTAACCTGGAAATGGAACCTCTAAGGCAGGGGGAAAATTGAATTTGGGGGTAAATGGATATGTCAGAAAACTAGACTTGGATAAATAAGATACTGTTAAAATAATAACTGGCGATATATTTAGGGAAAAAAAAGACTACCATTCTCTCCATGAACACCTATAAAAATAACCAGAGCATCAGCATCTGAGAACATTCCACAGGAAGTGTTGAGACCATGTGACAAAGATTGTTATAGAAGGTGAGGGGAACAGAAATGGGTGGGGCGTGGTCTCCACTGTCACAGAGCTTACAGTCAGGCTAGAGAAGTAGACAAGCATATGAAAAAGGTGCATAATCACTGTGATGAGAAAAAACATGAGACTATGCAAAGTGTCATTTGAATGAAAGAAGCCAGTGAGTGCCTTGCTGCAGGCAGGTGGGGAGGTTTGGCTGATGTTGGAAATGAGTTTTGAAGGACAAGTGGGGAGACTACATGTGGAGTGGAAAGAGAAGGGCAGCCCGGGCAGTGAGGACAGCGTGTGAAGACAGGAGGAGCGTGAGGGAGCCAGGCGTGCTTGGGTTGGGCAGTGGTGAGCCGTGTGTGGCTGGGTTGTAGAAGCAGGTGGGGTTCAGGAACTATGTGATGTGCTCAGGGCTCACACGAGCACAAATGACTGCCATAGCCCTAAAAGCTTGAGATCTCGCTGGGGAGAAGGAACTTGAGAGCCCCACCTGTTTAACTACTGATTCAGAGAGGCAGAGGGAGGGCTAAAGTGATGGACGATTACGCTCATGCCTTTCACCCAAAACCATTTATTTGTGTGGTGCCATCGGAGTGATAGCCCCTTTCTAGAAGCTAGGGACCCATGGGCCAAGGCGGGAGACAGAGTCCCTGACATGATGGAGCTTACGTTCAGGGGAGAAATAAAAATATTAAAGAAGTTAAAATAAATAAATAAATAAGGTATCAATTAATGAGTATTGGGCAGGAAATTAAAATAGGATATCGAATAGGAAGTAACTGGTGGCTATTTTAGATAAGAGGTCAGGGAGTACTCCCAGAGGAGATAACATTTCAGCTCAGTTCTGGTTAACAAGTAGGAGCTGGGCACACAAAGATCAGAGGGGGAAATATTTCTGGAAGGAGGATGGCTAGAACAAATATACCAGCACATGCTGAGTAAGAGTTTTTAGCGTTTAAGCAGACAAAGCACCTCTAATGTGTCTGGGCCATGACGGAGGGTGAGCCGTTGGAGAGGAGGTCTTGGATGTATATTTGGGGAGCTCCCGTCAGTAAGGGCTGGTACCTACAGAGCAAAGGCCCCTTGAAGGGCTGTGAGCCAGGAGATGATGTAATAAACCCATGTGTTTGTTGAAATCACTCTGGCTGCTCCATGGAGATTGCAGAAGTGGAAATGGTGAGGGGCTGTCACAGTAGTCCAGAGAAGGGAATGATGGCTTGGACAAGATTGTACAAGGGACAACAAAGAGACACCGGACAGTACAGGATGAACTTTGGATGAGGAATGAGATGTCGGGGCGTTGCTGGTCGAACTAAGGTAAAGAAGATGGGCAGAGTTTGCCACGACGGGGAGACTGCAGAGAAGCATGTCTTCAGGAAGAAAGGAAGAGCTTCATTTTGTCCCTATTTTGTGTCTGGGGTGTATTTCATGTAAAAATCTGTAAGTCTGGATGTTTCAGACTGTAGTTCTACAACTGAGGGCCTGTATCAATGACAAATCGCGATTGGCTATTAGTGACAGAGATGAACGTAACAATTTAAACAAAAGGGAGGCTTACACTGTTCGCCCACATTGAAAAATGCCCAAGGGTAGGAACTTAGAGCTGGTTTAGCGGCTCAGTTCATCAAGGCCCCAAACTCCTCCTTTCTTCTCCATAAATCTTATTAAGGAGTTTCAGCCACTAAGCTGGTGTTCTATTCAGAGATGCTTTCCGGAGATCCAGCCGTCTTACTGTGTCCCAGATGGGAAATGTGCTGGGGAAGAAGGACAAGAGGGATAACGGGGGTTTTCTGGAAGCTCATGCCCATCTCCAAAGGAGGCTCAGAAACAGGTTAAAATTTGAGTATATTGCAAATCTGAATAAAATCAGGATTCCGTTGTAAATGAGAGGATGGGTTGGGTGCGCAGGAGACAGCCAGCTGTTTCTATCACCCAGAAGTTTGCAAATAGATGACACGGAAAGCCAGGGGAGTCCATGGAAGAATCTCCAGAGAGTGTGTGGGCTGAGAGGACAGGGGGACCTAGGCTGAGCCACCTGCCACCAGCATGTGACGCAGAAAAGAGACCTGGCAGTGACAATAGAATGAACTTGACAAGGTCCTGATGGTCGGCATCACGACAGGGAAAGGTGTGTTTAGGAGAGCACAGGAGGCTTCGGAGGAGTTGCACCAGCCTCACTGTAGACTTCTGTGCCAGGACTAGTTTCTACAGGTGAACATACAACCACAGAAAAAAGTTAATGATGCTTCATTTTTGTTTATTTATTTGTTTTTGAGAGAGAGAGTGTATGTGTGTGCATGTATGAGTGGAGGAGGGGCAGAGGAGAGAGAGAGAGAGAGGGAGAGAGATGGCGAATCCTGAGCAGTCTCCATGCCCAGCATGGATGCCAGGCTCGATCTCATGACCGTGAGATCATGAGCTGAGCCAAAATCAAGAGTCGAACGCTTAACTGACTGAGCCACCCCAGTGCCCATGGTTTTTAAATATAAGGCAAAAAAAGGAGACATTTGATAAATACCTCTTTTGAGTCCAACAATTTTACGTGCATAATTTCATGTAATATTTGTAACAGTGACGTTGTCTCTGATTTTCCTCATATAGAAACTGAGGGTCATGGAAGAGAAATCACATTTTCAAAGTCATGCAGCAACTGGGTGGTAGATGTGAGATCTAATTCGGGGATGTCTTAGCCCAGGGTTGGCATTCATTCAGCTGTCTGATTTGTGTTGTAGCACGACGTTCCCCAGCCTCAGTACTGTGGACATTTGGGCGGGACAAGTCTTTGTTGTGCAGCGTGGGATGTTTTGAGGCATCCTCGGCTCTGCCTACTAGATGTGATAGCACTCCGTTCAGATGAAACATCTCTGGACATTGCCTGATGTCCCCTGAAGGGCAGAATTGCTCCTTGTGGAGAGCTGAGAACACTGTTCTGGAGGGAACATCGATCAATCAGTCTCTATTTCTTGATACACGTACGTGCATGTGCACACATGCAGACACACACACACACACACACACACACACACACTTTCCACCCATCTGCAGAACAAAATCTTTAGGTCTGAAAGTTCCCCAGGCACTCATACTCTTCCCCCTCTACACTGTCTCCTCGTGTGTAAGAGATTTTGCAAGATACCATTGTTCATCCATCACCAAAACAGAAACTTGGGAGTCATTCCAGACTCCTCCTTTATTTTTCTCTCCACAAGATGGGTCTGCTGCTTCTGAAACATCTCCCAGATTGGTCTTCCTCCCTGAAGTCCTACTGTCCCCGCCCCCCCGGTCCAGGCTTATTCGTATCTTCCCTGCCCCCTGACAGTGCTTCAGCCCCTAACGGTCCTGCTGTCCTATTCCCTCTTCCCTCCATGCTGCCAGCATTGCAAACTTTCTAAACTGAAAATAAAATGCCAGGGACTGACCCTTGTATCCTGATCCCTGCATGCCTTATTGTGTGCAGTGCCCCCCGCCAGACAGTCCCTTTAACCACACCCCCAAAGCTCTGATTGAATTTGCTCATCTTTGTTCCTACTGCTACTAATAAGCCTTTGGAGGACAGAGACGTCGGCTTCTTTATTTTTCATCCTCAATACTTATTCCAGAACCCTGCGAATAGAAAATGGTTACTGAATGTTAACTGAGTGGGTTCCAGTGGATAGTGATTTAGAGGAAAAGGGAAGGACTAGCTGCATTTTAATGCTTGTGTAATGGAAAGGTTAGTGATATATTTGATATTCTTGATGAGATGTCTTGAGGGTAATCCCATGCTCTGGCGGGGCAACTCGTTCCAGACAAATGGATTAGTTAAGATAGATTTGCGTCAGTGTATATCACTGTCACTCTAAATAAAAGACGCAGGGCGCCTGGGTGGCTCAGTTGGTTAAGCGTCCAACTTCGGCTCAGGTCATGATCTCACGGTCCGTGAGTTCGAGCCCCGTGTCGGGCTCCGTGCTGACAGCTCAGAGCCCGGAGCCCGTTTCAGATTCTGTGTCTCCCTCTCTCTCTGCCCCTCCCCTGCTCATGGTCTGTTTCTCTCTGTCTCAAAACTAAATAAACGTTAAAAAAAAATTAAAAAAAAAAAGATGCCAAGATGCCTTTCTGACATTGTTTCCTGAAGATAGACCGAAGTTAGTGTGTATTAGTAGCTGTCTTGAATCCGCTGACTCTGAGGTTAAATATGGAAATAGGGTCTGCGATGGTAACCTCATGTGGCTTTTGCTGCCTAAATTTCAATTAGTTAACATTTCAATTCCTCAGTTTCATCAGTCGTGTTTCAAGGGCCCAGTAGCCACGAAGAGCTAGTGGTTTCTGTCCCAGGGCTGTGCGGTGAGAGCATTTCCACCATCCCAGTGTTCTACTGGACAGAGCTAGTCTAGAGCATGGGGCGTGAAGGCCCCATGATGCCTTCTACGGCATCATAAGAAATAGGAAGCAGAACAGGAGAGAAAAAGAATGTCGTGTTCCTTCCAACTGTGCTTAGGGAAATTTTATTTATACTTCAGCCACCAGTTTCCATGGGGAAGCCTTCTCTGGCCCTAAACTGGTGTAGATTGGCTCTTTTATTATGATTTATTCTAAGATAGTATCTCTTTTACAGTTGTGTGTGTGTGTGTGTGTGTGTGTGTGTGTGTGTGTGTGTGTGTTGATTTAATTAGCGTCTGTCTCTTCCTCACTTCCATGACCCAGTGAGGTCATGACCTGGGCCTGCATTTCTTTAATGTTTCACATTTCCTGGCTCAAAGTATACACTTCATAAGTATTTGTTGAATAATTTAATAAAATGCTAAACATTTACAATCATAAGACACCATGGTAGACACCTTATTAAAGTTATTTTCTATTAATTAATTTTCTGTTTTCACTGCAATATTCTTTTTTATGCTTATTTATTTTTGAGAGAGAGATAGAAAGAGAGAGAGAGAGGGAGAGCAAGCACAGGGTGGGGTCAGAGAGAGAGGGAGACAGAGGATCCGAAGTGGGCTGCACGCTGACAGCAGAGAGCCCAATGCGGGGTTTGAACTCACGAACTGTGAGATCATGACCTCAGCTGAAGTTGGATGCTTAACTGACTGAGCCACCCAGCCACCCCTTCACTACAATATTGAGTGACATTTGTGAGTTCATTTCAGAGATGAGGAAACTGGAATTCATGACTTGACTCCCTGTTGGTAGATGACAGAGAGCAAGATTAGGAACACACTGATTCCAAGTGAAGCGTATAGGATCCAAACAACAGACACTTGATAGACTGAAAGCGGAAGAGAGAATATACAAGAATGAAACAAAAATGTCCTCAGAGAGCTTGCGGTGGGCTGAGGTGAAAAGGAAAGCAATAAATGCTCTGCCCGGGGAAAGTGTCAAGCCATGCAACCAGCACAGTGGCAGAGGAATCTAGATGGGACTGTGTGAGTGGAGTGCCTTTTTTGCCTGGGAAGTATGAGACAGGCATCTTCCCCAAGGTAATTCTTTTGTTGTTGTGAAGGATGAGCTGAGATTTGCCAGATGGATAATTGCCGTGTGAGCATCCCTGTCAAGGAATCAGCCTAGACACGTGTCAAGGGCCCTGCTGCCCTGTAGGGATGTCCTGTGTTATGTGTGATGTGTATATAAGCAACAGGATGAAGGTGAGGCTGAGAAGGTAGGCCGACCCCTGTTTAGGGGGGATCTGTAGGTCATGATGCTGACTGTCTTGTTGGCACTGAGAAGCCACTGATTTGTTTTTCAGCGCTGGGATTTGTGTATGGATGGAGGGAACAGAATGGGTGAGTAATAGGAAGATCCTGTGGTGAATATCAGCCCAAAGTGAACCAACGTAGGGGAAGGGGAAGGGAAAGGGATTTGGGTATTCAGATGTCAGGTTAAGTCTTGAACATACTGAGAATGATGTGGCCCTAGTGTATCTGCAGGGAGATGTCCAGATCTCAGTTGTATCCAAGCTTTAATGGAATCGAGTGACAGATGACAGGAAAGTGAGACCCCGACCAATCCAGTGCTCTGTGTTAGGACGAGCTCTCCTGTCTCACATTGCTCCCCTTACTCCATATTAGTACAGCTATTCAATTGCTGAACTCACAAGGGGTAAGATTCACTCTTCTCAAGCTGCCATTGAGTCCCTGGAAATGCGCCCCCCCCTCCAGTTCACCACATGGACAGTGTTTTTAATTCCAAAATTACACATGGAGAGAGGCTGTCCTTCAATTTCATTTGACTCAATCCATATTTACCAAAGGTCATCCATGTTAATGCAGTCAAGATAGCAGTTTCCTCAAAGAAAACTGAAATGGTTGAGGTTTCTGGCTTCCAATATTTTATCGTTGGTTGGAGCCCAAAACAGTGGAGACAATGCAGAGAATATAGTGTTTAGTAGAATGTATTGACAATCCATGAGACATATTTAAAAGAATATCATGTTTTATTTTATGAATTCAAAACATCCCAGCAAATCTCTATCAAGTAGATCATGTTTTACTATGGGTTTCCATTATAAAATGACAGACATGTACATTTGGGGAGAGGTTCTTGTTGGACTGAGTTAGAAACTTACAGAAATATGGAAATTGAGATATTATTGTTTGCTTTGTCCTCTTGGGGACAGTCATCTTTTTCAGAAGTTTGTCCCCAGCTTCCTCCAGGGACTCTCTGGGACTCTGATGGATTTTTGCCATGTGACCTGCTCCTCTGTGGGCTACAGAAGTTTGAGATGTAGTCACAGTGATTTTGGCATGAACAGAGCTCTGAAGAATGGAGATTGTCCCATGGGCATGGGGCCAAATTAAGCATCCTTTGTCTTAGCCTGTCAGGGCATTCATGTCAAAACCAACTGATTTACATATCCAAGGTCCTAGGATGATTTCTCTGTTTATGTTTTCCCTGGAGAGGGAAGGAGCTCTGATGTTTCCTTCTGAGGAATGTGCCTTGTCATCTAGAATACCAAAGGTCAATGTGTGAATGCCAAGTGAGACAGGCAGAACCTGGGTCAGGGGTTACCAGTGTCTGAGTTGGGGATGGGCAAAACTGACATTCCAGGGACATCAGCAAGGAGGGCCCTATGCCCAAAAAGGCCAGAGGCACTTCTCCTTCTGCTGATGAGGGATAATCTTCCACAGCAAGTAGAGTGTGGGACCATTGTAATTATTCCCGCTGTGAGTTGTTCTGCAGTGGAGCACAGCAGGGAATGGAAGGTGGTCCTCCACCCACTCCAAATGAACGAGATAGAACTGTCAGGGACAGTACAGCCTCACCGCAGAGGGTAGAATGCCTTCCCATCAAATGTCAGTACTGCATGTTTCCGATGATAACCTGTGGTTGATCACAGAGACCACAGATTGGGCAGTGGCATGGATTGACCAGGATGACTTTGTCTTATTTATTTAGTGAGTTGTGAATAGATATGACTTCTTTGAATTGAGAAAGCACCCATTGAGTCCTTGGGCCTGAGGAGGAGACCTGCAGAGAACATGTTCCTTGTAACCATCTATGGGATTGAGACTCAGATCTTTTTTCAAAATAAAAATGAAAGAAAACATAGTGTTATTATAACTGCATCAGAAACTACTTAAGGTAACTAAAATAGTTACACTTACAACTTTGCTTCAGTCAAATCATGTTACTTGGGTCACATCCACTGATTCTGGGAATAAAATGAAAAGCGTATCTCTCCCAGGATCAACCTAACAGGACGGTTATCGCCTCGCCAATAAGGACCACGGACAGCGACAGATCCAGGCCTGCTTCTTCCACTGTCAGATCCTATTTTCACTCTTAGGGGTTGTTCTTGTTGATTAGTTTAACATATCCTAGACTCTATCCGGCATTGCCTGCAAGCAATGCATACCTGTAGGAAGGACCAGGTATCAGCGGTAGTACACCTAATCCCTCTTTGTCTCTCTAACCTTGCCTTAGAAAAACCAGAGTCACATTGTACTTGGAAAATCCAGGTGAACTTTTCAGTTAGATCAGATGCTGGTACTCAGTAGAATGCTGGCCGAAAAGAGTATATCAACCACCACTCTAGATTTGGGGAAGAAAACTGTCAGGTCTAGAAGGGTAGATGTTTTTCCCCCAGCATGATCAATTAAGAATGGAAATGAAGCCCAAATTCCATATGATGCTATGTGAAATAGTTGATAGAATGTTCTTTCAAAAATTATATTAAATCCCAAGCATCTGAGAATCTTTTAAAAGTGTGTGTGTGTGTGTGTGTGTGTGTGGAAAAGGAGCTTTTATTGGCGATACACTAAAATATTTGATATTTGCAAACACATTTGCTTGAATTCACCTGGGCAAATAGGTTCCGTTGCAATGGGGGATCTCCATGTCCCCATTTTTGCAGCACTCGTTTCTATCTCCTGATTATCTGGATCAAAATTATGTTAAGTCTTTGTCTCATTTTTTAAAAATCAGGAACTCATTTAGATTTTGAAGGAAAAAAATAGATTTGGAGGCAGGGAATGGCAAGAAATGCAGACAAATAAAACTATCAGAGATAGTAACACAATTGTGTTAGTTGTGTCCTACGTACTCCACTGGTGAGGGAGGGATCCCCATCCCAGAGATACGGGACATCTGATACTGGACAGATGAGATCAAGGGCAGCTTATTAATCACATGTACTCGCAGCCTCGGGGGGAGAATATCACATGTATGCAAGACACATCACAAACCACGAAGATTACGTTTGATAAGGGAGCAAACGACCAGGGGCTGTGCGAAGCAGCCTTTGTAGTATTGAGAGGGTGAGGTGTCCCCTGGACCGTGTGGGAGGATGTCCTTGGCTTGTTTGAATACTTTGGAAGGCTGGCAGGGAACTGGGACGTCCTACTCAGGTATAGGCAGGAGCTGCATCTGCGCCCTTTGATAGGGAGGGTTATCCATGGAAGCAAGGCGGAGAGCAGCAGGCCATTTGAGGCTTTCTTTGTTTCACTGGGTGTCAGTGCAGTTCATAACACAGAGCCTTCATTTTAGATCATGCACGACGAGAGAGATTCTGTGTACCCACACCTTGTCTATTGTTGATATTTTTCTCCCATAACAAACGGCAGCTACTTTTTTTTTAAAATTCAAGGCTCTTTCTTTGTACCTATTTCTGACCCAAGTTTGATTTCTTACAGGGCCCTCCACATCAGTAGCTCTCATTAAATATTTTTAAGGATCAGACATCTTATCTCCTATAAAATCAGTGAGCCTAGACCCAGGATCTCCTGTCTGGCTGTAGGCAGGTACATGCTGGTTAAACTGCATATGGATGGGTAACCCCATCTACCTTCTTTAGAAAGCTCTCAAATCCCACTCACTGGACAGTGGCATTGGTATTGACGTTATTAACAGATACCGTCTCTAACCATATCCTGAAAGGAGAATAGTGTATCAATCCATCAGGTGATGAAGGGGAATCCCAAAGAGGCCAATTAACTTGTCCAAGGCCATGTTGCTGGTGATAGTGGGATGAAGGGCATGTCACATGATACTTGTAACTGTGAATGCAGAGTGTATCATATTAATTGTTTACACCCTGTCTCCACTTGTGGCATGCTTCCTGGTGACAGGGACCATATCGGATTCCTCTTTGTGTTTACTGCAGTAGCCTCATGATGGTGGCAAATAAGTATCCAATCTCCTGATCGTGGCAAAATAAATGTTTAAAAGAAATTGTTTTTTGTTGTATTAAGACTGGAAAGGGTTGCTTTTTAAGGAAGAGTGGGGAAAGAATGACTTACTGGATTATGGAATGGTGGCATGAAGGGGATTCTGAGGTTCTCTGTAGGGTCCCTTGGGGCTGGCTAGGTGGCTTACCTATCCTCTACCACCTGTATAGAAGTTGTACATTGGGTGATGTTCAATGACTCAGTCTCCCTTCATCCCATGAGTCTTAACCAGTTGCAGACTAACCGAAGGAATCAGATCAAAAGAGAAAGAATTACATTTATTCAGTAATAAATTGATAATTTATGTCATTAGTAATAAATTAATAAATTGATCATTATATATAAATATATGTACACACTTTAAATATAAGTAATTATACATGAACAAATGAATAAATTAACAACATAATAAGCTACGTTTATTAACGATACGGCTGTGTCGGAGTTTGAAACAAGGCCTCCCATGACCTTCAGCGAGCCTAAACTTTGCAGAGACTTGGGTCCATAGTCCGACACTTAGCTCCTGTGGGGCAGACTGCCCCCTGCTTCACATTTGGCCACCAGAAGAACTGAGAACAAGAGAAGCAAAATCCTGGGGTGCAGTGTCTTCCCAGTGCAGGGAAATGTGGAGCCACGGCCTCTCCAAGTGCCTGATGCAAACGATCCCACTAAATCCTCGTGACAGCTCCAGGAGAAAATGACTCTTCTTCTCTTCAGTTTACTTTCCACGGGTCACACGTGGATTTGGGGGCTGGAGCCCTTGCCTTACCGCAAAACCTTCAATAGGGAGCCTCTGAGAACCAAATGGATGTTCACGCATTGGAAGCCTGCACACTGATGATACTCCTCTTCCGGCTCTGGGATCTTCTGTCAAGGCTGAGGCCCTCCCACCTTCCCTCACTTCCGCTTCCCAAGTCCGTGAGCACGTGGAGATGCCAAATGCTGGGTTGTCAAAGGATTGCCCACCAGAAGGCATTTGTCAGGTACATCTCTCCTTCTGACAATTTAATTGGGGCAAATTTGAGGAATTTCAGAAACATTACCAAAGAGGTTTTAAATGTCTCACAAAAGAGCCCATAATAGCTTTCCCAAATGGCAGGGAAATGAGCGAGCAAGGTGGTCTTTCCAAAGATGACACATTTGGAGCTCCTTCCTCCCTGCCACTTACCACCCTTTGCATTTTAACAGAAATGACAGACGTCAGCTTCAAAGCTAGACATTTAAACACAGCCTTCTCTAGAAAGGATGGGCCCCAAGTTCTCCCAACTGGCAGGAACTTTCCATTCTGCTTTTTAACTGCTTATATTGTTTCCTGTTTGAGGTTCACAGTTTATTTCATTGTTGAAAGCTGCATTATGCCCACAGTAAGAGACTGCTTGGCTGTGTCAGGGAAGAAGCTGACAGACGGTGGGGCGCCTGGGTGGCTCAGTTAGGTTAAGGGTCTGACTTTTGATCTCAGCTCAGGTCGTGATTTCATGGTTTGTGGGATCAAGCCCCTTGTTGGGCTCTACACTGACAGCATAGAGCCTGCTTGGGATTCTCTCTCTCCCTCTCTCTATGCTCCCCCTCCCCCACTGTTGCTCTCTCTCTCTCTCTCAAAATAAATAAGCATTTTTTAAAAAAGAATAGAGTAGTTCCATGGGGAAAAAAAAGAAATGGAGTTTCTCTTTAAGCCAAACAGCAGAGGAACAAAATATGAGTTGGAGTTGTGGACTACCTTCCTACATCTGGAATTTCCCCCAGGGAAAAGGCACATGAATTCTCCCTCTACCCATCCCCCGGTGGGGGGGGGGTGGTGGAAGCAAGAGTTGTTGTAAGTTTTCCCCAAATTAAGAATATCCCCTCTCTTGGAGGCTAAATCATGCTCTGATGATTTTAATTAAATGAGATGGAAGTTTCAGAACTTCCAGGGACAAAAACTGGTCAAAATGTTTTATTTTCTAGAAAATAAAATGTTCAATAGAGAGGCAAGCTACTCACACCCCACTTCCCACGTTACCCACACTCACCCTGCCTGATGGCTTTCTGCCAAAACTTGGGCTTCGCAGTCGTTCCAACAGCCCTGAGGTGCAGACATAGTGTGTCTTTGGGGGTTGGGGGGTGGATGAGGGACAGTTTCACCCCCAAGCTTAAGGTCAGGCTTCCACAGGTGCCTTCAGGTATACATTTCAGCAAACAGAGGGTGGTTTTGTCTCCTTTGATTCCTTTCATAGGACAGAAACCGTGGTCTGTGCTGATTTCCACTCAGAGCCCTCCTGTGTCATGTTAATGATCTATGTTTCTACCATATCAATGGGACACACATGTCTAAAAATACAATTAGAATTTCATTATTTAAAAAAAATTAGTGCCTGGTTGTCGGGATGGGAAGACTGACAGTTTTAGCAGAGCATTTGGAGGTGATGTGAGCTCTTCCTTTTGCAAGGGACACAGGGGCTGTGCCCACCTAACAGGGACAGTGGGTCCAGTCTGTAAGTCCCATCTATTCCTATGAAAAAAGGAAAATATCATTTTTTGGCTGTACTGTGTTGCACTTGGGGATTTTCCACTGGCGCTCATAGTAAGAGGGGGGTTGTTTTTAAAATTAATATTTTCACATGATGGCTTAAATTGTTTACCTCTCTTCTGAGAGATGGACAGATTATCTACAATGTCAGTGGGTTCTCGTTTCTAAGACAGGGATTGCCCTCATTTGTGTCACACTTGGCTGGGGACCAGCACAAGGACAAAGGGAAATGTGGCTTGGCCACTGGATATAAAGACTCGGACAGTTGGCATCCTCATTTCTCAGTTTCTATTTTGGAATCTGCTTGGGAACCTCTGAGGACACCTATATATTAAAAATCTATTTTTAAATAAAAAAATCCTCAGTTTTCATTCCCATTTTAAGCACAAAATTGGGATCGATCTGTACAGCTCAGGAGATAGGCAGGGCCAAGAAACAAAAGTATGGCAGTGGTAGTGGTTATGAACAGAGTCAGCTTTGGAAGGAATGAAATATTCCGTCAAAGGCAGCTTGCTGTCAGTTTGAGCGTCTGGTTCTTTTTTAAAAAAATTTTTTAATGGTTATTCGTTTTTGAGAGACAGAGAAAGACACAGCATGAGTGGAGGAGGGGCAGAGAGAGAGGGAGACACAGAATCCGAAACAGGCTCCAGGCTCCGAGCTGTCAGCACAGAGCTCAACGTGGGGCTCGAACTCACGAACATCGAGATCATGACCTGAACTGAAGTCGGATGCTTACCCAACTGAGCACCACCCCCCCAGGCGCTGTGAGATTCTGGTTCTTTATTCTCATTTTTCCAGTATAGAACTTTAAATTATGATTTTGTAGGCTCTCGAGGGCAGCGGGACAAAGAAGAGAGAGGTGAATACCAGGTCCCCTCACTCCAATATAGATTCAATGGAGAAGTATGGTTTCTTAAGAGATTCCCTCACAGGACCCTCGGTGGTGGGGCCTGGCTTCTTTCCTAGATAGTAGAGGGAGGGCTGTGAAGGAGCTGTTACGAAGTCAACCAAAAAGTTACCCTGTCCAGGAGCCCTCTGGCGAGCTTATACTTTCCATTGCTGTCGAATCACTAAGTAGTTGGTGAATGAGCAAGCCACACCCCTTTCTCCAGGAGGGCTCCCAAGGCTGGGTCAGGGAACTCTGCCTGTCCAGCACGTCGCACTGCCCCCCCAGAGCAGCCCCCTTGCTTTGTGGTGGCTTGAGTTGTAGAATTCCATCTTCTTTGCCGGTCAGTACATTTTGGCGGGGAAGGGCTGGTGTCCGTATTTATAGCTTTTACATCCTCGGTGACAGGCACCTGGCCTGACCTACAGCAAGCACTTGATACGTTTGTTGAGTAGATATATCATGCTTTCCATTTTATTGATGAAGAAACTGATTCCCGGACAAGTTGAGCCTCTTGATCCCAAGCCCATGGCCGGTAATGGACAGAGCCAGGATAGAAGACCTTTGATACTCCAGTCAAGGCCTGTGCTGTCTACCCTACATCATAGCGTCCTGGTTCTGTTAAATGTACTCTGGCCTTTCTTTCTTTCTGAACATAGAACAAGCAATGGAGCAGATGCATGTACGTGAATGAGGGTAATGGATATGTGACCATATCCACGTATACAAATATGGGAAAGAAGCAAGGCTCTCAGGGGTGTGGACGTCTAGTTCTTAGCCTGCCAACTGGGGGGACACTTTTGCTGCAACAGGGACAGGGATTCTCTGGGAGTTTCACGGATGGCACAGCAGGCCTTTCTTCACAGAGGCACCACACACAGCTTTGAACTCTGGGTAGTGTGGCTTTCTGTTTTTTCTAATGTCAGGTGGCATTCTGCCTGTGACAAAGGGAAAGAAGGAAGGAAGCGTGCAGATGACTGTGTCCCCCACAGGCTGCGTGTCAGCCGTTGGGTCTGGCAAGCGGGGAGCTGAGACACCAAATCCTTGTGTGATGTTTGGCAAAGTCACATAACCAGTCTCGCTGGGGTTTCGGATCTGTGAAGACAAAAATCTGTAATTTTACGTACATGCAGAGCACAGCACTTAGAGGAGAAGTGAATTGCCTACTGGCCCCCCTCCGGAGTGATACGTGGAAACCAGCAGCATTAGCTGTCCTAAAAGACAGAAACGTGTATCGCTCGGTGGGAAAGGAATTGACTTTTCGTGATATATCCTTTGAAATTGAGTTTGCTTGTAACGTTATCCGTTATGGATGAGTAATATACATAAATACTAAATTCATGTAAATTGTCTCGAGGGAAGTTGGCAAATGTGTGTGAAAGTGGTGCTTGGCACTTGGGAAGTGCTCGGAATCTGTCAGCAGCCTTTGTCCAAGGTGGTGCCTGGATCCCCCAAGGACAAGGTCTCCTACGCACTTGGAGATCCGGACTCCACGGAGGAGCCTCACTGTGGGCTTTTGTTAATATGGCATTTGACACGGTACTCTGGCCGTATTGATGTGATTCTTTGGCAGTCACTTTCATACCTCTCCCTATACTCCAGTTGGCTGGTGTCGACCTCCTCTATATAAATTATCTATTGCCTTAGAAATGCTATATAACAACCTCAGATCCTCAGGTCGTACAGCAATCAGCGTTTTTTGCTCATGAGTTTGGGTCAGTTGGGCATGGCTAGGAGGTGGTGTTGATTTTGATGGGGCTTAGGTGCATGTGCAGGGTCGGCTAGCTGTGTTCTGAGCTTGGCTGCCCTTGACTGAGCCAACTGGCCCGACTCAACCAATCTGCCCCTTTCATCACTTACCCTCCATCAGGCTACCTCCAACATGTCCTCATGGCAATGACCATGACCTGACTCAAATCCCTTTGGCCAAAGCTCATCACACGGTTAAACCCAAGGGCCAGGAATTAAACTCTGCAGAGGTTTGCCTAGGTGTCAGATACCGGAAAGGATTCACCAGACTCCACAGAGCCATCTCACGTGAGGTTTTTATTTGAAGGCAGAGGGTATGATGTAGCAAAAGACAAAGAGCTTGCAGTCAAGCGGAGCGTGGGAGTCAGAGTCCAGCCCTGCACACTCAGTGGGTCTGGGGGGGTGAAGTATCTCTGTTCTGCGAGCCCACAGGTTATTCCCGTGCTGCCAGTACATGGAGCTGTGGGCTGCAGGCTAACTGATCGATCACTGAACTAGGAAAGTCAGTTCCAAAGGTACCGGAGGTGCATGATGAGGACCCAGGCTGGGGCAGAGTGAGAACACCACAAAGGTCCCTAGTGCCCGATTACTAAGGATGACAGTGTTTCTTCACTCTTTGGGAACACGGGCTTCTTTAAGAAATTTATGAAATCTTTGAACTTCTCCCCCCCCCCCCATAAAAATGTAGGTATTCACGCAAACATAGAATTTTGAATACAGCTTTTAAGTTTTCTGGCATCTTGATATGCCAATCCATAGACTCCCTGTGGAACCCCCACATCTCAGATTCGGGAAGGGGCTGCAGTTCGGAGAACAGGGGACGGGGGAGACATTGCCTTGGATAGGAAGTCTGGAAGTCGACTGGAGGCCGTTTTCTTTAGGTTAGAATCAAGACACATGCCTTTCTTCCTTCTCCACATGCTGCAAGCCACACTGGAAAACCTTGGGTATAGCATCAGGGGGTTCCAACCATAGGTTTATTTATTTTTTTCTCACCCAGGCATCAGAATCGCTTCTATTCATGCACAAATTTATCCCTGCTGTTCTCCCCTTCTATCTCTTACAAGAGGAAGAATGAGTTTTGTTTTCATTTTACATCTGATTTGTAAGAAAAAAAAAATCCCTTTCTCACCTCACAGTGTGAGCTCCAAATTGGTTATGATGACCAGCCCAACCCTAGAGCATCTGTGCTGAATTACACAAGGCCCCATGTACCAGCCTGGCACATCTCCTGCCACGTGCCCATCTTACTAAAACCACTCATTTCCTTTTGTTCATCGTACCTACTGTCATGCGGTACATTCCATCCTTAGTGGTCTGCAACGGTCCACGGAAATAGAACAAAAACTGCTGTATGGCTGAGGCAGGAAGGGTATCTGTGGTGCCTCATCGTGGCCAAAAAGGCAGTGTCTGTTTTCAGGAAAGAAATATGGCGGCAAACTCAATGGTGAGTCTCAGGAAATTAGTTAAGTTGCTCATAAAGTGGGTTTTGCTCCATAATGTCTGAAGATAAAAAATTAAAAAAAAAAAAGGGGTCTCCTGGGTGGCTCAGTTGATTAGGCATCCGACTTGGGCTCAGATCATAATCTCACAGTCTCTGAGTTTGAGCCCCATGTTGGGCTCTGTGCTGACAGCTGAGAGCCTGGAGCCTGCTTTGGATCCTGTGTGTGTCTCTCTCTCTGCCCCTTCCTCGCTCATGCTCTGTCTCTCAAAAATAAGTCAACATTAAAAAGTTTTTAATTTTATAATGTCTGAGGATAAAGCTACTGGTCTTTTATCCCCTAAAGCAGCATCACCCTGGTGATGTTCTTGAAAATTGTCCCAAAGATTCTTGTTCTTCTGCCTTCCTTTTAAAGCCTTTTTTGGTTCCTGATTTTTGGCTTTTTGTCTCAGTCATGACCGTGTTCCTGCTTTTAGGTCTTACCCTTCACGCGCATTATGTACTTCCTCTGCTTGAACCCTGCTTTCCTCCTTGAGGAATTGGGCAAAACTGAGCCATACCCATCTCAGATGCACATAACATATGGGAAGCTGAACCCAGGCCATGCCGAATCTTGTTGACTTCCCAAAGAGAATGGACATGTGATCCCATGCGGACAAGGGTTGAATCTCAGCTTAGCCAGCCCTTCGCCATTTGCATATGGACAAATCACTCAGCCTCTCCAAACCCAGCTTTCTTGTCTGAAAAGTTGTTCTTACTAACTCTTTCTCCGACCTTGAGCAAATTGTTCAACCTCCCTGACCATCCGTTTCTTCATGTGTAAAATGGAGATGCTAACCATCTTGACTATGCCCATTTTGTAGATTTGATGTGACGATTAAATTAATTAATACATACAGAGTACTTAGGGGTCTGCCCCAGATAAGAAGTGCTCAGCTCGGGTTAGCCATTAGCTATAATCACCTTTAAGTGCTAGGCCTGAGGCTTTTTCATTCACTTCTCAAAACTGACCGGAGATCATGTGGCACCTGACATTTAAACACTACTTTAAAAATGGCTCAGGTATTTTAAGAAGGGGAGAATTGTGTGCAGAGTGTCCCAAGGGCCTAGAAAATGTAGCCTATTGAGGGTAGTTTGATCTGTGATCAAGTTGGCAGCTTGGGCTTGTGAGGACCTGGGAAGCAGAGGCCCCTGGGGTATGTCTCCCCTTCCCGGCGCTCATCTCTGTTCCCTGTCGTCTCCCTAACCCACTCACAGGGAGAGGTCCATTCTAGATCCCCAGATATCTAGGTCTGAGAAGGGAGGCCCAGAATTCATTTGCTGGATTTAATAATAGATTGGATTTAGGGGTACAGAGAGTGGGGTAGATTCAAGAAAGGTCTGTCAGATCCTGGTTTATGCTACTTGGATATCTGGTGGTTCCGGTTAGTGGGATGAATGTACCAGAGGCATAGATTTGATGGGTAAGGCTGGTCCCGGGGCAGGGGCTCTCCATGCATGGCGGGGGATAGCTTTTCCATCTCAAAAAGATAGGAGGAATGAACAGATCAGATGTAAGCTGGTTTATTGGGTTTGTGTCAGGAAGTTGATGCATCTTACACAGATAAAGGTGAAGGGATGCGCTCATAGTGAAGAGTATGTAGAAGGGTTAAGAAGGATGATAAAATGCAGAAAGACAGGGCCCCATCTGGCTGCTGAAAATACCCAAGATGACGGGTGAGTCAGAGCTAGAGATCTGATCTGGGTCTCGCACCGCTGGTGGATCAGAGGGAGAGTCCCTTTACCGGGCAGGCCACTATCTCAAAGTAGCAGCGTCTTTGGGGGTGTCTGCTGGGTGGGGCCACCACCACCCACAAGTTCCTGGGACAGGCATTCTCCACTGCTGCCTCTGCGGGGGCTGCCTGGCCAACACTAGCTCCGTGGTCCCTAGCTCCACGGTTCCAAGCTCTGTGGTCCTGTTTTAAGGGTCACTAAAGTATGTCCTTATAGTTTGTGTCTGGACCTCCCAACTTCAGGTCACCCCCCTTAAACTGACCCTCTCAAAAGAAGGTGGGGGCAGGAGTTCAGAGCAGTTGCTTTGGCAAGGCTTGGGTTCTGGGGACCCAAGACAGGGGCTGGTAGCCCAAGCACTAGATGGGCTGAGAGAGAGAGAGAGTAGGTTGGCACCAAAGGAGAGACTGGCCTCCCCTATGAGGGCAGCATCTGGGCAGGAACAGCCATCCTGAGGGAGGCTCCAGAAGGTGTTGAGGTTCTCATCCCAGCATTGCTGCTGTTTGTGACCCTGGGGTGAAAAGATTACCCTCCTGAGCCACATTGCTTCCAGGATCCCTCCAGTTGTAAAGTTCCTCCTTTCAAGGGGAGCACTGTCATGAGAAGAATTTCCACCTTTGAATCTGGATTCACACTTCATCATCACCATTCATAACTTTGAGATTTCCAGCAAGTTCCTCAACATCTCTAGGTGGGTCGCCTCATCTGTACAACAAGAGTAATCAGTCTCTCACATTTATTCGGATGATTAAATGAGTTAAAATGGGGAGATCAAGTAACTGAAATTCACAGAAAGTGCTAGATTGGCCTTCTTTGCCTTCCCGTGTGTGGCTTATGGCTATAGGTGATGGACTAATTAGGATTAAGCATACTTCGTCCCAAGAGTCTTCTTTGTTATGCATGGCCCAACCACATGTGCACCTAGACAGGGTTATTAACAGGATTATAAATTAATGTCAGTATCAGATAGCTCCAATCCCTCTGTCCCAAAATATTGCCACCAACTCCCTACACAGATGATTGAATTCCACCCTTAGGGACAGTTTTCAGGTCTGTAGCAGTCCTCTTTAATGCAGATATCCTAGTGTGGGGAACATGTTGAGCGAGACCACCATTCACCACATTTGGGATGAGTCTGTAAAGGAAGCAGCGATGGCAAGTGAGGGCCCCCTTCTTGGGGGTGATCTGGATGTCGGGGGGAAGGAGCCCTTGACTGAAGAGCCCCAGTGAAGCCATTGACTAGAGCTGGTGAGTTAGGTGGCCAGCTGCTCTGTAAACCCTGGTGTTGGATTAAAAGACATGATGGAAACCGTTTTAATTGGGACTTGTCCATCTGTGCCATGATGGATTCTGGATAGCCTCAAGGAAACGGCAGGTCAGAACCAAGAGAGGAGGGAGGAGGAAGTCTGTCCAAGGGGAGGATATCAGAAAGCACAGGGCCACAAAGAGCATCATGGAGTAGCTCAGAGATAGTAGTATGTGAGTTTCCTCTCTTAAACAAGAGAGACAGTCAGACTGTTGTCATGGAAAAAGCAGGGGGCTTTATAATGGAAAAGGAGGGAAGGTGCAGGGGCAGTGAGTTTGTTTTCTCTCTTGGAAGGCACCGACTCACTGGCAATGAACCAGAGGCCACTCTCTGCCCCAGGACCTGTTGAGAAAGATGGTGGTAGGTCCTCTCATTGCCTTGGGACTTTATCTGAGTAACATCACACAGGGCAGGCCAGCTCTGGGTGATGCCTAACACCGTTTGTCCACAGCCTTAGTTAACTTAGGGCTTCACCTGCAGTCCTGCTTTAGTATTTCTCAACAGTAATGTGATCCACCAGAAGGAGTCACTAACATGCCATCAGGAACATCAGTCATCATGCAGAGTGAGAAGGAAAGAGAAGAAGGGGCAGGGGTCCCCTATTCCTGACCTCCTGACTGTGACTAGTGACCTCCCTTTCCCTGGCCTCGGTGTTAGGTGTCCTTCATTCCTCCCGTGCAGCAAGAAGGCTGTTTGAGGTTGGTTCAGATTTGAGACCATGGATATCTGAGCAATGGTGGATTTGCTGAAGGGGTTGGGAAGCTAAGAAATTGCAAATATACATGCTGTGGCTGGGTCCATTCCATGCAAAAGATATAGGGAACATCAGTGTCTAAAAGTTACCATAAGCAAATCAGCTGTGGCCAAAATGATCCTGGATTACCTAGACCTCTGGTTGATATAGCTAACAATGACAGCTGACCCAAAGGGACAATAGTAAAGACAAAAAAGCCAGACACAATGAACACATTTCTGGTCCATCCTGAGAATCAGGAATACCTGTCCCCAAATCCTTTCCCCAGTCTTTACCCCCTGTTGTCCATGAATATGTGTAAAAGAACCTTAATCTTTTGGTTCCTTGAGTAACCCATGTAGGATATGGAAATAATACCTAACTCAGAAGACTGTCTGTAATCAATACGTGAAACAATCCATCAGAACAATTGGCAACACCATTTGCTTTGGGTTCTTCTTTGTTCCTTCTCTTTCTGGTAAATAATAATAGTGATAATTGTAAATATAACCATTGTTTACTTTAGTAATTAAGCATGTGCTGGCCAAGAGTTACCAACTACTCACTCAAGAAAGCTGGAAATTTTTTTTTATTCAAAGCTTACCTGAGTTGTAGTATTTAGAGGCTGCTTCCTTAGAAAGGGATGAGGAAAATGACAGAGTCTCAGGGCCAATCATTGAGCCAGACAGCCAGCAGGCTCAGGGACCAGAGCTAAGATATTCTGAGTATTACATCTTGAAATCTCTGTACACCACTACCGTAGAGCCTCATACTGGGTCAGCTGCCTTAGACAACTGGTGGGAACAATTGCAAAACCAAACCACAGGGAAGAAAAGAATGCAGAAGGATGGAGAGAGAGAGGGAGAAAAGAAAAACAAAACTGAAAAAAAAAATCTGTTCAAAACAAGCTTGCAAAACAGGATTCCAGGACACAGAAAATCCAATGTTAAGTCAGGCTGAAATAATCAACCCTCAGATCACAAATGTATTCTAGGCTGACAAAGTGTGTTTAAGATGTTCAGAAACCAATAAGGCATAGCTCCCATTAAAAAAAGAGAAAAGGCACAAAATCAGGCAAAAGTGAAATATGAGAGCATAGACATAAAAACATAATTGTAGACTAAAAAAATGAAATAAAATATGTCACAGATAAACCGTGGACTTCCAAGACAAAGCTGAAAAGTAGTGAACTGGCAAAGAGCACTGATAAAGTAATTGAGAGACAGTAAGATAGAAATTTAAAATACCAGCTAAATGAATGGAAAGATAGTTTCAGAGGCTGAAATAGGCATCAGATATTTTCCGAGGAGAACTGTAGAGAAGAGATAATGGCTGAAACATTGCCAGAAACTAACACGGAAAGGAAGTCATTGGGCACGAGAAGTGAGGCCCACGGACATTGATAAATGATCAGGAAAACAAACCCAGTATTGAATTAAGGACACAAGACAACTACAAGTGTGTATGTCATGACCAAACAGGACACATCCCAGCAAGGCCAGGAGAGATCAACATTATAGAAGGGCGTTAATGTAGCTCACCATATCAAATTTAAAATTATATATTATCTCAACAGATTTTAGAGAAATAATTTGAGAAAAGTTAGTTCCCATCCATCACTTAAATAGATGTTGGAAATTTAAAACAATTTTATTTGTAGTAAGAAACAAGAATGGCCATTCTCACCATTTTTACTCCACAGTGTTGAGAAGTCCAAGCAATGAAATAAGAAACATAGTTAAAAATTTTTAAAGAAATTGAAAAGAGACTAAAAATTATCTTTAATGATTAATTTTTTAGCAAAAATTTTAAAAATCTAGAAATAATTACAATTCACAACAAAATTTAATAAGCTTTCTGAATACATAATTTATGTACCAAAAATCCAGCATGTTTGAACAAATTAGAAAATGCAAAGGGGTGAAATGGAGAGTGTCTGCTTACAATAGGATCAGGAATTGTAACATTGAAAGAAACCTAAGAAGAGATGCCAAGGGTGGGGGAGGGGATGACTGGGAGTAACTGCTTAACAGGGTAATGGGTATAGATATATATTTTTAAGTAAATATTTTGGAACTTGATAGAGGTGGTGTTTTGCGCAATATTGTGCATTTACTGAATATCGCTGAATCGTATGCTTTAAAATAGTTAATTTTATGTCATGTAAATTTCATCTTAGTTATATTGCTAATCTTAAAAATAAAACTACCAATTATTTTACCAGCAAAAATGGGTTTACTCGGGAAGAACAAAGAATTGCAAGCTCTGGACGCTTGAGCTACGGCACACTGTGGCCAGTCTGCAGAACGAAGAAGAATGGTCATTTCTAGAGGAAAGGGGGAGTTGTGAGGCCTGTTGTAAACTCAAAGTCCATTGGAGTAAAGAGGGAGAATGAAGTGTAGTGGTTTCTCATTGGCTGGGTCGTGACAGTCTCTCATTGGCTGGGCTGTTGGGGCGGGAGAGACCTCCCCCTGCTGGGGTGGTAGTTTACAGGCTTCTTCCCCTTGGCAGTGCAATTGACGGTGAGTGATAGGGTGTGAGAGCTCCCCCTGCTGGCCCCCAAGCTCCACCCTGGTGAGGTTTCCATATATGTATAAAGAGGGTGCTGGTATGGAGATCAAGCAGGAGATGACATAGACACGTCAAGGAAGACCTCTCTTAGGAGATGGCATTTAAACAGAGATGGGGATGATTAGAAGGGTCCAATCACTTGAAGATCTGGGGAAAGAGCTATCAAAGCAGAGGAAGTGATCGTCCTTAGGGAGGAGAAGTGAAAAGCCCAGGGTGTCTGGAGCCAACTTGGTTTGCATATCAAAGGCTCTCAGAGGAGTCCTTTGCTTTGTCTAGGATTTAGCTAGCTCTGGGAGGGGCAGTCTCTCCAGGATCCAGGCCCCAAATGCCAGAGCATTTTCTTATTTTCTGTATCTTGATGCTCTGGCATTTGGGGCCTTGACCATGTATTATAAGGAGAGAGTGGCCAAGTATTTTAGAAGGAAGTTGGACACCTGGGGTTTGCAGAGACCAAGATCTCAATCCCACCGCTTTCGCTTATTTTCTGTGAGACTTGAGACACTGAATTGCGTACTCCCTCCCCCCTCCCCAATTCACATTTTAAAGCCCTAATCACCAAGATGACTGTTTTTGGATAAAGGGCCTTTTAACTGCAGTTAACTGAGGTCATAAAGGTCATACCAGGCCCTGACCTGGTAAGAGAAGAAGACAGTGGAGAGAGTGCTCTCCCTCCATCCACACACAGAGAAAAGTCTGGCTGAGGACATAGCAAGAAAGTGTCTGTCTGTAAGCCGGGAAGAGAGGCTTTACCAGACACCAACTCTGCTGGCATCTTGATCTCAGATGACTAGCCCCGAGATCTGTGAGAAGGTAATGCTAGTTGTTTAAATCCCCAGTCTGATACTTTGTTATGGAAGCTCCAGCCAACTGACACACATCTGTGACCCCGTTTCCTACCCCAGACATGAAAAAGCAAGAGTTACCCCAAGGTTCCTTGAGTTACCCCTTCAGAGGCTAGGGAACACTTAATTCATACCCATTAAATCCATGAGTGTATTATCGCTTAAGCTAAGTCAATATGGTACTTTCAGTACCCTTTCCATTCTGTGTCCAAGCCAAAAGGAAAAATGGATTTACTGAACGCTGAGACACGTCATGGTTCTTTTACATTTGTGGTTTTGATTCTCATCTTCACCCTGAACGTTTGGTAAAAATGATCTCCATTTTGCAGGTTTAGCTACTGAGGTTTAGAGAAGTTAAGTCACTTGCCTGGTGGTCCCTGACTCCAGGTCGAGACAGTATCTGCCCCACGCCTTCTGGAACATACTTTCTCCTGAGGGCTGGGATCACACTCAGTGTTTATCTCTCGGGCACATAATGAGGACAAATAAAGGGGGATCAATGTCCTCAATGGTTCCATGATGTCCTACTGCTCAGTGATATTCTTTATTTCTGTCCCACCTCGCCCCACTTCTGTTCTCCCAAAAATTAATGATCTGCTCATGGAAAATTTTCAAGTAGCATTAAATTCTTAACACTGAACTTCTGAAACATTAAACAATTACTTTTCTCATTGTAAATCCAACAACGCATAGATACGGCTCTATTAAAGACAACTCCACCCTATTGTAGAATAAGAATAACAAAGACTAAGCAAAGAATAACAAAGACTAAGCAAACCTTGCACAATGGTCTATGATACTTAATTATTAATGCATTAATAGGTATATAGTATACATATTTATAAATATGTATAGGATACTGGTAGGATGCATGTTAAAAATGATTATAATCAGCATATTTAAGGTTTAATCCTGACTCTGCTACTAAAGAACTCTATTTGCATAAATTTATAGATGTATCTTTCTATGTCTGTGTCTATAATTCCTGACATATATTTCACTGTTAATAATGTCCGTTTGGAACCAAGTTTTTAATCTGTACCATGGGAATGGTGAGGGCTGCAAAGTTTTGAGGGATTAAAGTAAGACAACGTGTGCAACAGATAAACTGCTTCAACTCGAAGGGATGTTTATTGCTGTCCTGAAATAGGTTATGTAATTAAAATTAAATAGGAAGAAGTAAAAATCTCATGGAAAAATTTCCCTACCGGGTATTGGAAGACGGGGCTCCAGAACTCAAAGTCATTGCTGCATAAGGGACAAGACCCATTGTGAAGGGAACCTCAATGAACATTGGACTAAAAGGTGCTAACATTAGCCATGTTACCACCCATTCATACTTAGCATTCACGATTTCTTTTTTGAGGGTAAACTTTGCAGATGTCTTTTGGGGCCACTGCCAGTTGGTTTCTGGGTGGATTGTGGAACAGCAGGTTGGTGAGCTGGGCTGGGGTCAGGCAGAGACTTTAGGTACCACGCTAAAGAGTTCGGAGGGAGGCTGTTGGTAAAGGGGGACTAATGGGAACTTTCATGCAGAGGTGCAAGAGCCTGTTTAGCTGTCTAAAAGGAAGGAGACGACTTCTCAAAAAAGTCCAAGGGCACCTGGGTGGCTCAGTCGGTAAAGCGTCCAGCTCTTGACTTCGGCTCAGGTCATGATCTCATGGTTCCTGAGATTGAGCCCTGAATCGGGCTCTGTGCTGACAGCATGGAGCCTGCTTGGGATTCTCTCTCTCCCTCTTTCCCTCTTTCTCTCTGCCCCTCCCCCCACGCTCGCTCTCTCTCTCTCTTGAAAAATAAAAAATAAATAAAAAATGAAAATGTCCACATATCAGACTCCATTTCAAACAATGCAGAGAGTGTAAGAAGGGAGAATGTAAAATGTAAGGTGTTCTGATGAGAACCTCCTCAGTCTGATGGAGCAGACTGAGGCACCAAAGTCCTGGGGCAGGGAAAGTGGGCTCCAGAGTTAGGGGCCACTGGGAGAAGAGTGGGAAGACACTCTCTCTCCAGGAGGTGGCATCCTAAGAAGATGTGTCAACACAATACGGCTGCCTTCAATGCAATGGTTATCATGGGTCTTCTAAAGATGTTAGCTATTACTTGAGTCATATTTGGATCAGGGCTTCTGTGGGCTCTTCAGAATCAAGTCAGGAGTCACTACAGCATTGTGAAATGTCCTTCAACATGCAGAATGCACTTTCTTATTTTTGAGGCACTGTGAGCTGTTGCACATAATTTTGAGACATTGCGGGATGTTGCCTGCTGGTGATTTGCAAACATTTTACTTCAAGGTCGCTCTCAAAACCCATCCATCTTGCATGATCCCAGGTGGCTCTGGGCAGTAGGATGGATATGCCCAGCAGTACAGAGCTAGGCTGAATGATGGGATTAATGTGATGTGACCAGCGCGAGGAGAACCAATGGGATGCATCCAGATGGATGGCAGGGGCAGCGCCACCTTGGCTCTGGCGACTGGTACAGTGTTAAGCTACAAATGGACCAGGTGTACCCAGCTCACTGAGAACATCCCTTTCAACCATTAAAGGACACCAGACAGAGGAACTCTTTGCTCCTGCCCAAATGAGCTCCACTGCCCATAGGTGGGCATCAAATGATAGTCCTTCACCAATAATTGACTGGATTAAAAGAATATTTCACAACATGGCAGAATGCTCACATCAAGCATGAAAAGAGTAGTGTCCACCTCTTCCTGTTAATATAAAGCTTTTCGATGTCCGACGCTTTGAAAATGAACCAATGCTCTGGGGCGCCTGGGTGGCGCAGTCGGTTAAGCGTCCGACTTCAGCCAGGTCACGATCTCGCGGTCCGTGAGTTCGAGCCCCGCGTCGGGCTCTGGGCTGATGGCTCGGAGCCTGGAGCCTGTTTCCGATTCTGTGTCTCCCTCTCTCTCTGCCCCTCCCCCGTTCATGCTCTGTCTCTCTCTGTCCCAAAAATAAATAAAAAACGTTGAAAAAAAAAATTAAAAAAAAAAAAAAAAAGAAAATGAACCAATGCTCTATAAAAGCCTCTGCTGAACTGCTCAGTCATTTAAACACAAGATAGCACTGTGTCTATATACCATGAGTGGAGGTGAGTTCTGTGTAATCTACCAGTTTTAGCATACGGTTTCTGAGCATTTAGGATAAGCTTTTACTCATTTTTGTGTCTCAGACTGTTTTCCTCATGGTGAGACCTCAATTCACTGATAACCAACATCTTGCCAACCATTGTTTCCCATGTCTTATCTGAATTTCCCCATTCACATGGAGGACGAAGCCTGTACCTGTTACCCCACCTGGGTTGGAAGCAGAAGTTTTCCCAAATTATTCTTGCTCCTTCTAGTTACAAGGGTGTGTTGTGCCTTTTCTAGTGCTGTGGTCCCCATCACCCTCCTGCCTTCTGAAGATTAATAAAATACCGTTATTCCTTGTATTTCTTTCTCTTTGTTGTGTTTGTAACTTCTCTCTTAAGTCAGTCCTTACCTCCACACTTAAATATGCTCGGGTGTCTTTTGCTCTTAAAGGGTGGTAGGGGCTCCTCACCCATTCCAAACGATAGCTACCGTGCTCCCCCGCGAACACGTGTTTACACTTATTATCTCAATTTATTATTACCTCCCACTTTCTCTTCCGTGCACTCCCTGTGGGGCTTCCAGAAAACAGCACCTCTCCTGTAAAGTCAGCAATGACCTTTTCATTATTAAATCTAAACAGCCCTTTTGAATGTTCCTCTTCCTTAACCTGTCTCAGTTGATTGCTGTCTCCTATGCGAATACTTCCTCCCTTGGCTTTCATGACTCAGTCTTCTCATGCATGGTTTTCTTCCCACATCTGATCGTTCTGGTCTCCATCGTAGATTCATTCTCTTGAAGTCCAACCAAGGCTCACTGCCTGTTCCAAAGTCTCTGCTGAGGGATCCTGAGGCTGATCATGGCTTCTGCACTCTGTCTGTGCAGAGGACACTTTGACTTCTCTCTCTCGAAGAGCTATTCTCACCTAGAACCCCACATTCATCCGCCTTCCTACATCTCCACTGAGGTGTTTTCAGAGACACCTGCAATTAACCATAGGGAATTAGGAACACCCAGCTCTCCTATACCAACCCGGTCTGCTTTCGGGACTTCACGTGCGGTCACCAGAGATGTATTTACCAAAGTGTCCACTTTACCAAGTCTACTAATACATGTTTCCTTTAACTCTATAAAATTTACAGTAAATCTATTGGATGGGCTGTTTGTAGAATAGTAAGACTTCTGCAGGTTTTATTTTGGCATCTTTTAGGTTTTTTTCTTCATAACAGTATTTTAAAGATAGACAAGGACAAAGAGCTTTTTAACATAAATAGAGAAGTCAGAAGTTTGATAAAAGTATTCACAGATACGTACATTTCAACCAGGCAACTGGAGGAAATCTGCAGGTGCCTTTTTGCTTGTTTGCCATTACCACCTGTAGTATTTTTTTATTTCTTCTGAATAATTGGGGCAGTTACCTGAAGTCCAGCTGTGCCGGTACTGGACAAAGCTAGCTTTTTAATTATCTGCATCTCTGTTCCTGATAACGACACTGTGCCGAAAAGGCAACGAATTAAAGCAAGAACTTAAAACCTGAGGATTTAGGACAACTTGAGCTTTTACCACAACAGTTTAGCAGTCAAAAGTCCAATGTGTCTCTGAAAAATCCTAAAGGAACCGTGAAGAATTTGAAATAATATTTCCGTATTGCATTCAAATTTAGTGGCGTTAGAATTTATTAATAGTGGTTAAAAATAGGCTTTTGTAAACAACCTTAAGAGAACTAACCCATGTCTGATGTACAGTTACCATCTACACCCCTCCCAGGGCTGCTATCATGAATCACCACAAACTTAGGAGGCTTAAAACTACAGATATTTATTATCTCACAGTTTGGAGGCCAGCAGTCTGAAATCAGTTTTATTGGGGCACCATCAAAGTGTTAAGTACTAAAAGTACTTATATTTGGGAAAAAATAGAAAATCATTTTTGAAAGTATGCCAAGAAATCAGAAGTATTGAAACAATTCAGTACTGGATGAAACGCTTAAATCTGGTTCTCACAGGGATGTTGGGGTAGGACAGTTTTGTCACTGATTACAGAACAAACTATACATGTAGGGGAAAACTGTTCAAAGGGATAGGAAGGCAGTGAGCAGGCCCAGAAGGGGTTACTATAACGGGCCATGTGGTTATCTGTAGTCTGATTTTAAATACATTAATCATACATGAGCATTTGCAATAGTTCAAAAATAAGTTTAAAATAATTCATAAAAAAAACAAAAGTGGGAAATTTAATATCCACAAGGCAGCCTAGCAACCATACAATACATTAAATGTAGAAACTAATAGACACAAATTAGTGTTGATAGGCTCTTTCAGAAATCCAAGAATCCTGGAGTGCCTGGGTGGCTCAGAGAATTAAGCATCTCACTCTAGATTTCGGCTCAGGTCAAGATCTCACAGTTAGTGGGATTGAGTCCCTCCATGGGTTCTGTGCTGCAGCGTGGAGCTTGCTTGGGATTCTCTCTCCCCTTCTCCCTCTCTCTCCTCCCGTCCCCTGCTCTCTCTTAAAATAAATAAACAAACTTAAAAAAACAGAAAGTGGCATAACATAGGATTACAATCATCAATATAAATTAAAAGATTCCCACATTAAAAATAGACTTACTAATTAAGTTATAAGTTTTTGAATACTAAAAATATCTATAAACAGACCAAACCAGTCATCAATCTTAGGCTCTGGCAAAGAGAATGTTCCTAGGAGTGCCATGAAGACACAATGAAAATCACTCCTTAATATATTTGCAGAAATTTTCCAAAACTATTAAAACCATCCATTGGATACAATATTCTGTGAAATCTAGCAAAGTCTGCTAAAACGTCCAGGTGTTTGGGAATTTAGCACATGTGGCCAACTGAGCCACTTACCTCTTGTAGGATTTCTCACTGTAGTAAATAACAGCACCCGGAAGTCATGATGGTCAGGCCATTTTCTGGTCTCCTGTCCCCGGAATCTGCCTTACCCGCTAAACACAGCTCTTCGGTTCCTACCCTTGTCTTCCCCAGCAGTGCCCCATCTGAGTTACCACATCCTCTTGCCTCCTGGACAGACAGGTGCACACTTCCCTGCTGCTTTTCAATACATTTTCCTCCTTTGTGGGAGACATTAGGGAAGCGGGGGGGCATGTACAAGTAGCAAATTAAAAATATTATCCGTGATATCAGTCCTTCTCCTTCAAAGAACTTTTCTCTGGTTACCCAGTAGGTTAAACAGAGAAGTACTATAAGCCAGTAGAGACTGTGTGGCCAACACCTGGTCTGTCCCCTCCAGCTCTTTGCTTGGATTGTACTTCTTTTTTTTCTATTTTGCAGACTTCTACATATCTCCCAGACCTCACGTGAACGATTGAAGAAACTTTCCTTTTGTAGCTTTATCAAAAGTTAAAAAATAACGGATCATGCTTTAAACTCTCCTTTCCCCCCTTCCTTTCTTCTCATGAATGTGTCTGAGGATGACTTTATTTTCCAATATAGCCTCCTTGGTCACATCTCCCAGGTTCTGATGTATACGGTGCCCGCTGGTCACTCGTTTCTCATGGTTTATGATTTGTTTGGATTTCTTCTTCATTCCAAGTTATATGAGCAGGTTTAAATTTGTCTGTGGATAGATATATGTTCTGAGCATTAATTTCTGGTTTTATTGCTCTGTGGTCTATCCTAATTACTTTCTAAATGGCTTTTCCCGATTTCCATGCTATAGCAATACATGGGTTAGCGAGGGCCCTGTTTCTCCATCAGTGGGTAGGCAAAAGGGGGAATAAAGTGATGTCTTTGTAAAGTGGATATACTTATGAATATATTTTGAAGCTTCCACTTCTAAGGTGTGAAAACCATTTCTCAATATACTGAGTATCCTGATTTGTGTTATTATTTTTTAATTTTTTAATGTTTATTTTTTGTTTTTGAGAGAGAGAGAGAGACAGAGTGTGAGTGGGGGAGGGGCAGAGAGAGAGAATGAGACACAGAACCCGAAGCAGGCTCCAGGCTCTGAACTGTCAGCACAGAGCCTGACACGGGGCTGGAACCCATAAGCTGTGAGATCATGACCTGAGCCGAAGTCAGACGCTTAAGTGACTGAGCCACCCAGGTGCCCCATGATTTATGTTATTATTAAAGTTGGCTAACATGTTTAATAAATATATATCTTCCACCTTTACAAACTTGGTATTCATGCTTTTGTCCATTTGTCCACTGGAGACTTGGTGTCATTTTGTATATTAATGCTTGAGCTTTTGTATAATAAAGTTCACAACCCTTGGGAAATTATTTATTGAACATACTAGGATGTGTTTGTGTTTTTAATTTAGGTTACTTTTCTATTGAAAGCAGTTTAACTTTTATATATTCAGGTTTGTTTATTTTTTCTTTGTGATTTTTTTTTTTTGTCTTCTAGAACTTAAACAGCCAACCTTTTTCCAACCTTTTCCCCAGAGATTAGGTAGAATTTAAGTTTTATTTTCTTTGTTTTCCTGTGAATACCATTTAAAATTTTACCTCCGATTGTTAAGGGATTGGCTGTGATGCATGTTGGGAGGTGAAACTCCAGAGTAATTATGCTTCCTCTAAATAGCTAATTATTTTTTCCAATTACTTCCTTGGAATTATTTCTTGCTTTGTCACATCAAATTCTTCTCTGTGGCAGAGTCATTGCCTAGTTTATTTCCTGATTCTACCTCTTATTTTAATGGGATTTCCTTCTCCTTTATAATTTCATTTTCTTTTTTGAAAAGTGTTTATTTATTTGAAAGAAAGGGAGAGAGAGGGAGGGGGGAGAGAGAGAGAGAGAGAGAGAGAGAGAGAGAGCAAGGGAGGGGCAGAGAAAGAGGGAGAGAGAGAATCCCAAGTAGGCTCCATGCTGTCAGCACAGAGCCCCATGCAGGACTCAATCTCATGACCTGGAGATCATGACCTAAGCTGATATCAAGAGTTGGATGCTTAACTGGCTGAGCCACCCAGGTGCACCTACAACTTAATTTGCTAAAAGATCTCAGAACTCACCAGAAAATGCAAAACTGTCATCAGTTTCCTGGGAGAGCCTCCACAGTTTACGGTTTACAAAATGCACTCCTGTAATATGTCTAATCAGGTTACAATTAGTAAGCCTTAAACACCGATGACCCAGATCACCAATGCGTGATCTGTCCCTCTATAAGCAAAGCGATTTTACAACGAAGGTGAAACGTCACAGTGTTTAAGGTGTTTAAAGATAGGTGTGGACTGAGCCAACTTGCCTTCTGGAGGAATCTCAGATCTTTCACTGGTTACTGTGTGACTTCGATAAATCACTTTAACTTCCTTGTGGTTTGGTTTTTGCCATCTGTAAAATGAGCATCACAAGAAGTAGTTATCTCACTGGATGGGGTTAAGGATTCCGTGAATGGCCAAATTAAAACAGGGAAAGGCTCTGAGCCCTCTGTGATAGCAACATTTAAACTTAAATGTAATTGTCAAGTTTTAAAATCAAACCAAATATTGTAGCTCCAGGGGATCCAATGAAATCGGATTGGTTGAATGCAGACGGGTCAGAGGAGATGGTTCAAGACCACGATTTGGTCAAAATGAAAAACTATCAAGCATTCTCAAACACTGTTTACAAATGGGGGTGATTCTGACGTGCCATAGCTAGGGCCGAAACCTGTGAGGGAAACTTATGTGTCTGCTCACCATTTAGAGTCCCTCCCTCCCCGCCTTTCCAGGATTATCTCCACTTTCCACTTTCTATTTATGCAAATTTCGCTACCCGACTTCAGGTGAATTACCCACCTTTTCCACACACTAGCCGTAGTTACCTTTTGAAGGTAGGTGAAATCTGAGTACCCAAAGCTTTGGGGAAGGGGCCGGGGGGGTGGTGTTGGGCATCTGCTGGAATGTGACCAACTCGTTCTGGCTTATCTCTACTGTCCCTGTTGTATCACTGACCAGTGGCTTGCCTGGTACCACCCCACTCAGTCCCAGGCAGTCCAGACAGCCGGCCATGCTGGCACCTGGGTTCTTCCCCTTCACCCACACGTATCCTGGCGTAAACTTGGTAAAGACGGGACAACCAGAGCTCCGGAAATTTACACATCAGAACCAAGGTGCGCACACAGGCTCCTTTATCCCATTCTGCATCTGGGCCTGCAAACTGAGAGCTTCCTGTAGGGAATCCCTGCCAGGCTCCTCTATCCCATGCTAGAGTTTTCCACAGGCTCCAGTGTCATCTGTGCTCCTGCCCCAGGTGAGGGCCTGCACTGAAGACCCTCCCCACCTGCTCTCCTCCATCAGGGATGGCTGCCCTTCCAGCCCAGGAACTGTAGGCACCCAGCTTCCCACCCGCCCCCCCAGAGAAGCTTCCTGGGGTCTGAGTCCCCAAACCAGATGTTCTGCCACCTTCTCTAAACTCAGGGAGTTCCCCAGAGAGACAGACCCTTTGGAGCATCAGCAGCTCCCCTAAGGAGCATATACCGTCCTAACCTTCCGGCCAGGAAATGTCTGCAAACCCACATCTCACCTGGTTGATGACAAAAGTCCCCTCCAACTGATGCCTCATTGGCTCCAGCCCAAGTTGCCCTGCCAGATTTTGTTTAAAGAAGCTTCACTGAGGTATAATTTATGTAGGAAAAAAATCACCTATTTAAGGTGTATGGTTAGATGAATTTTAGTGAATGTAACCATTCACTCAACACAATCACATTTTAGGACATTTCCTTCACCCCGAAATGTTCTCTCATGTACACTTTGTACTCAATTCCCATCCCATGCTTAGCATTACACGGATCTGCTGGCTTTCATTCTGGTTGTGCCTTAGGCTCCGTTTGAACCCAGTTCCTAGAGTAACTTTCTGGTTGGCTGATTTTCCTTCCCCTCCCCTCCCCTCTCCTTCCTTTTCCTTGTCTTCCTTCTCTTTCCATTTTTCCTTCTTTTGCTCCAAGCTGAGGAGAAACCTGACTGCTTCTGGCCCCTGGACTTGTTGAAAAGACTCAAGCCCGAAAGCTTCGGGAAGTTTTCTGGCTTGTAAATTTGATTGCAGTCTCTGGTGTCTTAGGTGTTATAGTTATGGGGGGATAGAGGCAGCTAGCTATCCAACATCTGTCTCTGTGTCTATGTACCTATTTGTGGGGAATTTTTGAAGCATAGGTATTGGTGTTTCCAATCATAGGGAAGCCTATCATAGGGAAGATGGTACTTAGAAACCAGAAATTGGCGGGGGGTGGGTGCCAGGTTTGTGTGTACCCGTGGTCTGTGCTCCAAATTCTTTCAGATTTTCCAAGCCTTTCATTACAACAATAAATTTCTTGGGTTACAGAGAGTGGGAAGTAGGCTGGGAGCTGAAAACGAATCATGGGAAAGTTCCTAAGAACTTTTCCCCTTCCTTTGGAATTGGAAGACTGTCTCCTTAGGATGTGGGGCACTAGAAGTACCTGCTCCCACAACTCATGTCAGCAGAGCAGTTATTTTGGGAAACGTACACCTATATTGGGTCAGGCCCAGTGCCAAATGTTGTCAGTAGTATGTGCTTAGTTATTCCCTATGTTAGCCTTTTCTGGGATCAGCTCAGTTTATGGCTCAGAATTGTCACCTATGAATAGACTTGCCCAAGTTCACATGCTGTCAGGTCCTAGGGCTGAAATTGGAACCCGATTTCTGCACTCAACCTGCTGTCACATTCTCCTGCCTCTGACACAATAAATCTGGGGCCCCCACTCCAGAACCCCAAGAACTAGAGCTTTCCATGATGCCTGCCTATATGTGTTCCTTTGCCTCGTTCTCTTTTGGTTTTCAGGTGATGCTTGTTACTTTAAAAGAAAAAAAAATCCAGTGTCTGTTAGCCGTACCAAGGAGAACCAAAGGAAGGGAATTTTTGTGCAGCCACAGCCCCAAGGGCATTCTGTCACAAATACAAAATCCTGTAACTCTGCTTTGGGTGTGAAGCAAAGGCTAACTAATGTTATGGAATATGTGTAGGAAAACCAGTCCTCTGCCAGAGAGATAAAAGGACTTTCATCTTTTATAACAGAACTGCCAGAAAGCTAGAGTTCCTGAAGCCCTGCTTCAACTGACAGACACTACAGTAGTCAAGAAAAGTACCCAGGAAGTTCATGGTAGAAGGAATTAAATATTTCCTGGAGGCAGAGAAAGTACAAACTCAAGCAGCATTCATAAAGGTGGAGTGGGGATTTTAGGACAGGGATAGGGAAAGATTTTTCGTTTTTTAAAATTTCATTTCATAGAGAGAGAGAACAAGCCAGGGAGAGGGGTACAGGGAGAGAGAGAGAGGATCTCAAGCAAGGTCCATACTCAGTGCGGAGCCCAGTGTGGGGCTCGATCCTACAATCCTGGCGTCATGACCTGACCTGAAATTAAGAGCCAGATGCTCAACCAACTGGGCCATCCAGGCGCCCCAGGACAGGGAAAGATTTTTGAGGTGCAGAAAAGTGAGTACAAAAACATCAGATGAGAATGGGGATGGCGTGTTTATAGAGTATTAAGAAATCTGTGTGGTTACGCTCATGACACATGAGGTCTCAAGCCCGGGAGCTTGGAGTTTGCCACTTAGTTGTACAAAACTAACCACGGCTTTTATATCAGGCTCTAGAGCCCGTTATATTTTTTTTTTTATTTTTTTTAACGTTTATTTATTTTTGAGACAGAGAGAGACAGAGCATGAACGGGGGAGGGTCAGAGAGAGAGGGAGACACAGAATCTGAAACAGGCTCCAGGCTCTGAGCAGTCAGCACAGAGCCCGACGCGGGGCTCGAACTCACGGACCGCGAGATCATGACTTGAGCCGAAGTCGGCCGCTTAACCGACTGAGCCACCCAGGCGCCCCCCGTTATATTTATTAAATGTTTTACTTTGCACCCGGGCGCTATTTTAAGCAATCTACATATATTAATCCATTTGATTCTCAGGACAATCGTGTGGGATAGATGCCACTGTGATCTGCATTTCCTTATAGTTGAAGAAACTAATGCACAGAGCAATTCAATAACCCACCTCCTGTAAAGCTTTGTGACTGTGTCCTTCTTCTTCACTGGTGTCAGTGGCCCTCATGCTTTAGCTGGTTTAGGGCACAGGAGGATGTGTGGGGGGGGGGCGGCACAAAGGATCACGTTGTAGCAGCCACAGTGGCTCCAAACTGGTCTGAGTTGCGGGGACAGAGAATGTAGCCTGCGTCCACTCAGGCTCCAGAGCACGTCAGTCAGGCGGGCCGGGACAGGTGCAGTTGGCCAAAAGCTCATTTCTTCCAGATAGTTCGTTTTCCTTCCCCATCTTTCCTACAAGTCCTCCTGGTGTGCTTTGGGTAACTGCTCGTCCAATGGTAAATAGCGTTTGTCTAAGAGAGTTGGGTATGTCCTGTCTGTCACCTGAGATTGCTGTCACACCCAGGGTTACAGTGATCCATAAAGACAGGCCAAGTTTGGAAATGGTAACTCCGGCCTGCTGTTTTGGCCAATTTGTAGAAAATTGCCAGGCAGAGAGGCTCTGGAGGGCTGGGAGGAGTAATGCACAGTGCAACCCAAACAAGAACATCTGCTCTGCAGATGGAGTGTTGGTGGTGTTCTTCTGCTTTCCCGTCCGTGTCTATCTAGATCAGCACTTCACAGTCTCTCATGGTCTACTGCTTCTGACGTTTTCTTAGGCTCTGGAAATCACAAAGAACTTTCTGTGTATCTTTGCAGAATCATATCCCTGTTTTCTGCCTCTCACTAGACATTGTTGTGCCCATGGCTTATCTGTGGGTTTTTATGTTCCATGAAGACAGAGCCCGAGTTGAAACCCGGAGATGGCAAACCCTTGAGGAAAATCTTCTGGCTTCTATGGTCCATGATGTACGAATGGTTTTCACACTTTCATTAATTGTATTTTATTTTTTAAAATGTTTATTCATCTATTTTGAGAGAGTGGGGAAGAGACGGCAGGAAGAGAGAGAGAGTGGGGGGGGGCAAAGAGAGAGAGAAAGAGAGAGAGAGAGAGAGAGAGAATCTCAAGAAGCCTCTGCACCACCATCACAGAGCCCGACACAGGGCTCGAACTCACAAACCGTGAGATCGTGACCTGAGCCAAAATCATGAGTCAGATGCTCAACCGACTGAGCCACCCATGCACCCCGACACTTTTTAAATGATCGGAAGAAAATCAAAAGCATGCGATTTTAGGATATGGGAAAACTATGTAATATTCAAATTTCAGTGTCAAGAAATAAAGTTTTATTGTGCGGCCACATGCTTTCATTTATGTATTATTTATGCCTGCCTTCCTGATGCAGGGGTGGAGCTGAGTAGTTGACAGAGACCATATAGCTCATGATGCCTCAGATATTTGCTATCTGATCTTTACGGGAAAAAAGTATACCCACCTTGGCCCAAGTCGCTATTTTGCCTTTTAAGATACCCAGTGCCAAATGGCAGAAGAAGGTGTGGTGCCCAGTCTCTTTTTGTTGAGCCTTGGTTCACAGGCTTAGAGCCCCTTCTCCATGCCCAGGACTTGCCCCTTAGTCCTTACAGAATAGCCCCGGGCTCACTGTCCTTATCTCACAGTGGAGTTCGCGTCCATGTAGATAGATGGCCCCTCTGACCCTGTGGCTCAGGCACTTGCTGTCTGTGGTCACCCGTCTCATGCCAGCCAGCCACTCTCGTCGTCCAGCTTCACAGAGACTGGAAGGAAGGTCCCAGAAGGGACGGGGCGCCCTGCTTCCTGTCTGTTTTCTGCTTGCTTTTGCTTCGCGTCCCAGCGACACACCCCTGGCTGTGCTTGTTCAGGCAGCAGTGGCTCCAGACCGCACACGCAGACCCAGCTGTTGGCTTGGTCGTGTCTCCTCAGAGACGCCGGGCCCAGCTGGTCACTGTCCCATCTTTGGAATCCAGAACCCAGCTCCGTGGAGCCCCTCCTTTGAGGGTGGAGATACCCCCACCGGCCCCGTAGTGTCTCCTCCCAGCATGCCTGAGTTTCAGTGCCCTGGGTCTCCTCCAACAAACATCTACGTTGATTAATTCCTGGCTCTCTGGGCTGGTAGCAGCTTCCTGAAGTTCTGACTTTCCAGACACCTTAGTGTTTTCCTTTTTCGTCTTCAGTTCTGAAATGTCTCATTAATGATTCTCTTTTTAAAGTTTTCTTTATTTGAGATAGAGAGAGAGAGAGAGTGAGCGAGCAGGAGTGGGGAAGGGGCAGAGAGAGAGGGAGAGAGAGAATCCCAAGCAGTCTCCACACTGTCAGCACAGAGCCTGGTGTGGGGCTCCAGCTTGTGAACTGTGAGATCATGACCTGAGCCTAGACCAACAGTTGGATGCTTAACCAACTGAGCCACCCAGGTGCCCTCATTAATGACTATTTCATATCAGATTTTCCCTGATTATTTTTTAAAAAATGTTTTAATGTTTGTTTATTTTTGAGAGAGACAGGGGGAGAGAGAGAGAGAGAGAGAGAGAGAGAGAGACCGACCATGGGCAGGGAAGGGGCAGAGAGGGAGACAGAGAATCTGAAGCAGGCTCCAGGCTCTGAGCTGTCAGCACAGAGCCCGAACTCACGATCCGTGAGATCATGACCTGAGGTGAAATTGGACACTTAACTGAATGAGCCACCCAGGTGCCCCTTCCCTGTTTAAATAATTAGTGGACTGTCTGTCTTGTCCCTGGATCATGAATGATACCATCAGTGGGCAATATAATTAGTCCTTCTATGCCAGAGGCTATCAGCTTGGTGTCCACGGCACCACATGGCTATTCCATGTCTATTTTATCGTAGTCTTTTTTTCTGGAACCTCCTTGTCCCCCCCAGCCACTAAGCCTTTGTGTGTCACAGAACTCACATCTCCGTTTATTTCTCTTTTCCTTCTCCTTCACCCGTCGGTGACTTCATCCAACGTCATGGCTTTAAATACCAGCTAGAGGCTTATCAGCCAACACTGCTGTCTCAGACTGGACCTCACCTCCGAGTTCCAGACTCGCATCTAACTGCCTACTTGGATGTATGGGTGTTTGATAGAAATATCGAACTTCACATGTCCAGTTAGTCTCCTGAGAGTTCCTCCCCAACCCGTCCCTCCTGTGCCCTCATATGAGTGCCCTCATGGCTGCAACATTCTCCTTGTGATGAGCTGGTAGGGGGAGATCCACTGGGTACAGGGTGCGTGCGTCCTGGGAGACTTCCTTTGCTGCAGGTTACACTCGAGGCCATGTCACTCTTGTCTTTCCTTTGCCCTCCTCGCTCTGTGCCTCTCTTGGGGGATGGTCAGGACTGAGAGGGGCCGCTATTTGAGTGAGGACCCTGGAGACAGAGGCCAAGCAGATTACCCTACATAAAGCCAGAGTCAGGGGGATCCTGCATAGTAGAAATGTGCATAGCAGTAAAGTGAGTGATGTCCGTTTTCCCCGGTCCTAGACAGGGCAGCTGGTTTTGTACAGTTATTGCCACTGGTTACCGCGGGGTTTCCCTTTGCTTATCTGGTCTTTTTAAGATTGTGTTTATTTTTTATTTTTATTTGTTTGTTTTTTTAAGTAGGCTCCATGCCCAGTGTGGGGCTCAAACTCATGACCCCGAGACCGAGAATCACACACGTTACCAACTGAGCCAGCCAGGTACCCTGCTTCTCTGGTTTCTTTACACGTATTTAACAAAGTTCCGATAGAAAATGACGTCTACTAAAATTGCTAATGTGATTTCAGTTTGCTTGCCTGGACGCTGATGATTCAGCTGGGTGTAGGACTCAGGTCTTCTGAACCTGATCGTTCAGGAATGTTCTTCCTGTGTGTCCTCCCCCTGCTACAGTGCGATTTCCCTGAATCGCCCTGAAGGCGATTTCCCTGAAAAATTTACGTTTTTGCCCTGTGTCTCACAGTGTCGCTCAAGTACTGTTTGACTGACTTAACGTGAAGGACAAGTGATACGGCTCAAAAAAATGTGTTATGTTAATGAACTGCTGTAACCAAGTGCCAGGTCTCTTCAAGTGCCGGTGCGTGTGTGGTTGTGTGTGTGTGTGTATGTGTGTGAAGTGTGTGTCTTGTGTGTGTGTGTGTGTATGTGCTGCCTGTTATGTGTGTATATGAGTTGTGTGTGCGTGTGTGTATGTGTGTGTACTTGCACATGTGTGCGTACGTGATGGGTGCGTGTGTGTGATGTGTGTGTGTGGGGTGTGACCATACCGGCACCGAGGTAGGCACCAAAGACTAGAGGACAGAAGCCGCTTTGACGTGGCCCTGAAATTTCAGCTTTCGTAACTCGCTCTCTCCAGGTTTGCAGTAAAATATGGGCTGGGCTGGGCGGTAGGAATTGAGATACTATTTCTAAATGCGTAACCGAAGTGAAGCATATTGTTTACTGAGACTAATGGGGTACCGGGGTGGCTCAGAGCAGGGTGTGATTGTGGCGTGTGCAGGGGGAGGGGAGCCGGCAAGCGGAAAACGAAGGAGAGCGGGGATGGTGGCAGGTGCAGCCAATGTAGGGTGAATAATGAAACAATAGACCATATAATTGGATGATGTGCTGCTCTCGCTGCTGTGGGCTATTGCTGCCGGCCCGACACTGCACCGAGCTGAGCCTGCCTGCTGAGTAAGGAGAACAGGCAGCCGGCAGCGTGGGGTGCTTTTCGGGATACTGAGAAGACCTTTCCCTTCTCTCCAAATGTATCTGACGCCATCTTACTGCTCTTGCCGGTAATGGGTTTCTTATAATCTTGCTGACATTTTTAAAAAAGATTGTGAAAGGGAGAGGCATTCTTGATTTGAAAGTACTCTAAGGGGTGGATGAGTCTATTGGTTACAACTTGCAGTTTTGAGCGTAGAACATAACATGAACCAACTAACGCCAAAAAGAGACTCGTTAAAGAGTCTTCAGGGTCCGCGTGGGACCCTGGATGGGAATGCAAATGGGTTTCAGGAGTCAGCTGGAGCTGGGCCTCGAACCCCCACACACATTTGCTTTCCTCGTCTCTCCTCTTCTCCTCTCCTTACATCTTCTTGGTAGTCTCTCCCCCGAACAGCTTCCTTCAAGTTTCATATCAGTGTTGGGTAAGCGTGGCCACACAATGTACCTGTGTTCTACACATTACAGGTCCGGGAGCCCAGTTCACGAGTCCTGCTCAGTGTTAGTTTCAGGGTTACGAAGAAAGGAGAACTAGCAGACACTGTTGCATCACGTACACACCCCTGGGCAAATCAAGGGTGGCCCGATTGGGTCGTGTTGAAGGACAGGAGCTTACACAGCAGCCATGTGACCAGTGGTGTGGGAGCAGTTTTAAGGAAGGTCCTAGGAAGACAGACATTAGCTGTCCATCGAAGTGACGTATCAGAATCCTTTTGTACGTTATGCTGTAAATGGCAGTTGGTAGACATCTCAGTGGGTTATCATGCCCTTGATAGTTGGTAGCAGATAATTCCCTCAGTGATCAATCGTGCAGTGCCTTCCCCAGGCTGACATTGCTGGCTGCTGAGGGTCTGTGGAGACTTACAAGGAGGATGCTCTCCCTCCAGGAAGCTTGTCATTGGGTGGGGAAGCTGTGCCAAGCCTCACACTGCGAAACAGGAATCTCCTTCGTGAGTCTGAGTTTTCTCATCTGTCGCATCGCGTGGTTCTAATGCCATCTTCTGCCTATCTTGCAGAGTGTTTTCCATTTAACCTGTTAATACTCCTGCTTTCAAGCCATAACTTATCAGAAATCAATATATTACACCTGCGTGTGTTGTAACAGGTATTGCTAAGACAGTAGCAGTAGACTTGACATTGTCCAAACCTGGGGCAGGTGGCTGATCACATATGGACATTTCCGGGAATGAAAATGAAGTGCAAATTGAGATTAGAAAGATGGGCTTCAGGGCTATACATGGTCAGGGAGCAGGTGGTCAAAGGGTATCAGGCAGGAAAGAATAAATCATGGCTCAGGGCAATCCAGAAGTGTGCACCAGCTAGGAGGCATGGAGAATCAGTGGAGAGTGGAGAGGGATGGAACCAAGAGGGCGTGCAAATGCAAGGGCCCAGAAGGTATCTGCGGGAAAGTCAAGTGCTCCTTCAACTGTGGTTTATCTCTGCCTATTTCACATTTGAATAACTCCAAGCTTTCTGGCCTGAGGCAAAATCCTCTGTTTGGGGACCAGCTCATGCTTTAAAGAAGAGGTCTACAGAAGTAAAGAAATGAGTTACTAGCATGGGATATAACTGTTGGTGTTTTATCCATTCCCAGGCCAACACTTAGAGAATGCGGAAGGAAAATATTCCATAAAGGATGTAAGGTCCACAGTCCAAGGCTCACATCGAGGACGGAGCACACTCACGTACTCTGTCCGTTAATTAACGAATTCATTCATCTGAGACCTCCTGTTGTGCATCTAGCACAGTTAAGTCCTTGCTAGGTTCGTGGATATATTTTCAAACTGGTCCTGGGAGGACCTGTGGATTACAAGGCGGGCATTGAGTAAAGCATCTCCAATACCAGAAAGCCATGGCTCGCAGCAGCACCCGGTTTAGTAAGGCTGTGATCGGGGAGAACAGAGCAGTTCGTTTGGGTTAGAGATTTATAAAACCACTTGTCTGGCTGGGCAGATATGAAAGGGGCCCTCAGGATCCCACTTCCTGAGATTCATGCCTGTGTCTAATCCCTTCCCAGAAAGTGAGTCTGGTAACTTGCTTCTAACCAATAGGATGTGCAAAGGTGACATATGACACTGTCATGTTATGTGAAACTCTGACTTAGCAGACTCTCTGGTGTCTTCCTGCCAGCCAGCGGAAGACAGCTGTCGTAAGTCTGCCAGCTGCAGAGAAATGAATTCTGCCGATAAACTGAGCCAGCACGGAATCAGGTCGCTCCCTAGTTGAGTGTCTGGGGGACCCAGAGCAGAGAACCCGGCTAGCCCTGCCTGGACCCCAATCACGCGAGTTATTTTAAGCTGCAAAGTGGGTGGCAATCTGTAATGCCAGGATAGAAAACAGATGCATGTAACAATGCTGGATGTCTAACTCGGTGCTAGGCACTGCCCTAGGGCCCAGGAACCAGAAGGAAAGAATCCCTGCCCCCCATAGCCCAGTCCCGCCTGCAGTAAGCCTCCACGGCCAGCCAGTGGGGGCCATTTGCCTGTCAATGCAGTGGCAAAACCTTGGGAGAAGCCGCTGTGGTTTTAAGGTAACTCAGAGAAGGGAGCTTCAAGCCTGCTTTGGAGACTTTGGGTGGGTGCCTGCTGTGGAAAACATGGGAGCTAAACCTTCCAGAGTGCGGAAATGTGGATCCCCAGAGACACCAGGACAGGGAGGGCATCTGGCATACTGCACAGCATGTGCAAAGGCTCGGAGTTGTTAGGGACTGGACATGTCGTCAGGCCTTCTCCACTTTTTTTTCTTAAAAAATTGTTTATGTTTAGTTTTGAAGGAGAGAGAGAGAGCAAGCATGAGTGGGGGAGGGGCACAGAGAGAGAGAGAGAGAGAGAGAGAGAGAGAGAGAGGCACAGAATCCGAAGCAGGCCTCAGGCTCTGAGCTGTCGGCACAGAGCCCGACGCGGGGCTCGAATTCAAAAGCCACAAGATCATGACCTGAGCCGAAGTTGGACACTTACCAGACTGAGCCACCCAGGCGCCCCCTTCTCCACCTTTTTCAAGTGAGAAGAACCCCTAGAGATGACTGAGAAGAAGGAGAAAACGCACAGCGTCTCTTGATTGAATGGCTGCGTGTATTAAAAACAAATAGACCTACTTGATTATTCGCCATTCCAGTCTCTCCCCTCCCTGAGTTACACACCTTTTGCCAATTTATGACGGTGTCGACAGAGTTATTATCTAGCTAAAATCACCACCACCTACAACGGGAATTTCTGCCGTTATAAAACAAAAGCAAATGCCAAAAGGGGGAAAAAGAGCTTGCGAGCGAGAAGGCCTTCTGAGTCTCTTTCCTGGCAATGTTCTTTTTATGCTAATATCTCCTAGTTTCCTACCTTAATGGCCCCATTAACTGCCATGAGAGTATTTGCAAGAGAAACGTGGTACCTGGAGATGAAGATCTAAAGTTACTAAGTGCGTTTTGAGGAACAGAGACAATTTCTCAGTAAAGGAGTTAATGTTCCAAAGAAAGCTTTGTTTATCCGGCAGACTTTACGACCCGTGCTGTTTTCTTCACTCAGCACCTTAATTCTCCACCGCCATAAGGCTGTCCAGATGTTTAAAATAAAAAGCCCATTTGGGTATTATCAGAGATTACTGGGAAGAGATCGACAGACACGATGTTTAGCTATGCAACATAAATTGCCTGAGCCTTGGGCCATCCACCACCCTCTATTTTCTCGCCCTGCTGAAAGACCGAACTGGTAAATCATAAAAACGAGACACGGGGCCCGAGCACAATTTACCTCCAGCCAGCTGCCGTCGCTGGAAGGAAGGACGGAGGTGAGCGGTGCTGTCCCCCCTTCCGCGAAGGCCTGCTGAACGGGGCTCTCCCTTCTACCTCTTTGAGAATCTCCTTCCTTCCGCCTGACCTTCCTTCCGGCTTCCCACCATCCTCCTTGGATGCATATGCTGTTCCAGTCAACCTTGTCAGCTTGTCAGTACCTTGCCCGCTGCCTTTTCTTCTTGCGCCTTGATTGATTTCATTCCCAGCGCCCGCTGTGCCTGTGCCCGTCTACCTCTGCCGGCTACCATTCTCCTTACCCTTCAGGGTCCTGCTGGAGGCCGCCCCCTTCCTGAAGCCCTCCCGCATCAGTGGCAATCTCACCCGACTTCTCCGGCTCTGTGGTCTGAGTCACCTGCAAAGCGCTGCCGACACCCTGCTCCTTTGTGTGTGGGCATCACTGCTTAACTCCTCTGCAAGATTAAGTGTCTTGAGAACGAGACGCTCGTGTCTTATTCTGTGTGGTTTCTGTGATAAAAGGCAGTCGTGGAAATGCATGAGTGCAGTGCAGGCATGAGTGAATATGTACATGGAAACTTCATTTCCATACTTGCGGGGTGGTGCAGCTCACGGTCAGTGGTCCTGCCATCCGCTGGCTTTATCACTGCCTGGACTCCTTGTTCTTGCCGACGAGCGAGTGTCCCCACTGACCATACCCCTTGTTTGGATTCTGGTTCTATTCCCGCTTTGGGCAAGTCACCTGGACTCCTTTGGGTCTCCATTTTGCCAATCGGTAAAATTGGGGCACCCGCCTGCTTATGTGATGATGAAAGCACGTCGATACCCATGATAATGGCAGTGGCATGGAACATGACTGAACACTGTCAAGAGGGGAAAAGGAAAGAGAGAGAGAGATGCTCTTGATGTTCATTTAAGAGAAGCGTTGTTTCTTGTCAGACAAGAACAGCAGGACCGACTGTCAGTTGCAGGCTGGTGTCCTCCAGAAACACACGGTGATGAGTCTAGTCTCCTTGGTCCTTGGTTGACGTGCTGGTGAAGTCGGCCGTTCACTCACCTGTAGTCGCTTCCCGAGTACGCCCGGTGGACAGAGATTGGTTTGGATACTGGGGAAGAATGTTCTAGAAAGAAAAAGAAATTTCCAACAAACTGGGTAGTAAAAGGGGGTTCCCACCCAAGCCTAGTTCTACTAGCTCTGTGACCTCTTAATCTCGAAGCCACCACCTCTTCAAGCAGTGAGGAGTTCTCCTTCCAGCACTAATATTCCGTGTGTGCAGACACTTGCTGCAGGCATTCGTGGGGACTCTTCTCCTGCTACTTCTTTATAAACAGATGGCCAATGATGAGAATGTTCCTGTCCCTTACCTGTAATTCCTAATTATACAGCATAAATACAAATTTAGCTTTAATTCAATTAAGTGGTAATGAGGTGAGGAAGTAATACCTGAACATATTACTGCAGTTCGGTTGGTAAGCAACGGGCGATAATATTTGTGTTCCGTTAGACGCTATGTGGTGTTTTCAAAATCTTTAAAAATGCCCTCAAAACACTCTGGCTGTAATAGCCTATCAGAAGTGGAGATAAGTATTCAGAGAAAAACAAATATGTGCATCTTAGAGGGACCTAAATTTAAGTCAGTCTAACAATTTTTTGAGCCCCTAATGAGAGCAAGGGACCAAAGAATATGTTTACATATATTATACATATGTTGTATTATCTAAAATATAAGATATGCTATATAAATATACATTTATACCTTATATATAAAATATATTTGTTGTCATATATATATAATATGTTACAGTATAGTATTATAGTTATAAAAATACACATATAGTCCAAAATCTTCACAACACATGATTTCTGTGTGCGTGTATTTGCTTATTTATATTACAAGATATATTATTTAATATTAAGTCTCTCTCTCTCTCTCTCTAGATATATATATATATATATATATATATATATATATATACACATATATATATACACATCTATATATCTAGATAGATAGATAGATATAGCCAATCAGTAAAATATGGTGATGCCCCTATTTTCACTTCTCCAAGGCTCATATTCTTTGTCTATAAAATAAATACAATAAAATCTACCTTTTGGGATATTTGTCTTCTTGTATCACGAACAAGTGTCTAACTTCATTTTCTGTGACAGGCTTTGCGTCCCATATAAAATCCCAGGACACAGCTCTGATTGACCTAACCCTTGGTGAATGTCTACCTTTGGTCCAATGACTGTTGTCTGAATGGAGCCATGTGGACGCTGCCCCCTCCAGGGTGTTTGTGTTGCCACCTGAGTTGAAATGAAAGTTGGATTTGTCTGGGAAATTTACCTGGCATAGTCATTACAAACTCCATTAAATACTTACTGTTTAGGGGAATGATGTGATCATGTGTAACTCACCTTTAAATGACTGCCTGGCCAAACCCCATGCCCCATGCCTTGAACAAAGTTAAGAAAAGAGGAGGAGACAAGGAGGCTACATGTGCGTGGACAAAAGCCAGATGAGGGCACAGTGAGAAGGTCTCAGGAGGACCAAATCGCCGACACCTTGATCTTGGACTGCTGGTCTCCATATGTATAAGAAAATAATTTCTTACTGTTGAAGCCACACAATCTGCGGTATCTTGTCACAGCAGCCCTAGCAAAGTAATATGCTGGGCAAAGGGCAGGGCTAAATATGTTGTATTAACACAATCTGATCAGGTTAAATGAGAAGAAAAGAAAGAAGAAATATCAGCATAACATTCAAAAGCTTGCTTAATGATGGGACACTTGGGTGGCTCTGTTGGTCAAGCATCCAACTTCAGCTCAGGTCATGATCTCACAGTTCGTGGGTTTGAGCCCCTCGTTGGGCTCTGTGCTGACAGCTAAGAACCTGGAACCTGCTTCCGATTCTGTGTCTCCCTCTCTCTCTCTGCTCCTCCCGGACTCACACTCTGTCTCTCAAAGGTAAATAAATGTTAAAAAAAAAATTTAAAAATAAATAAATAAATAAATGAACGTTAAAAAAATTTTTTTTAAAAAAATGCTTGCTCAATGACTCAATTTAAATACAGAAGCAAAAATAGGTATCTAAGATATGATAAATGTCTATATTAGTTTATCCAAGGAATCATCACTGAGCACCTATGCACAAAGTGCTAGTTAAGTAAGCCTCCCATGGAATGGTGTAGACCATAGATACAGCTGCCCAATTTTGCGACTATTCCCCACCCCCTAATGCCTTCTAGGGGCCCCACCCTTGACTGACGGCTCTTTTTCACATCCACACCCCACGTGGCATCAGGGCCCATGTGGGCCACACAGCCTATGTCCCCTCTTCTGATATTCTCTATCTGAATCCCCTTTTGCCTTTTATTCCTGTACTCATTCTATATTATTTATCTCTTTACCTGTTTTAATCTCCTGACCTAGGAGAATGTAAACTTGTGAAATAATAGGAAACATGTGGTAGAATTTTGGTGCATGTTTACTGAATGGATGAGAGAGTAAGAGAAGGGGGAGGGGAGAGGGAGTGAGAAGGAGGGAGGGAGGGAGAAAAGGAGGAAGCAACCCTCTCTCTTGTAGATGAGGATGCTTAGGGCCAGACAGATGGAATGACTTACTTCCAGGACAGAAAACAGATACATGGTTTTGTTGGTGCTTCCGCGTGACATGGGTGTTTGAGAAATGAGATCTTTAGACAACTTCTGTTGGCCCAATAGCTCAGCTGAGAGTATGGGAGCGTCTCTGCCAGATGTGGGTTATTTCTGCAGACCCTGCCCCTTGCCCACCACCAGTCTGGGCCAGAGCACGCACCGAGGCAAGGAAGTCACTCCTGGCTCTACCAGTGTGGGGTGTGGCTGTCCCCTAGCTCCACCTTCCTCCCCACACCGTGCACGTTGTCTGCTTTTCCGCCATCATGCTGTGAAATGTCTTGCTTCTATTCTGCCACCCACCTTTCCCTGCGTGAATTACCTAAGGGCCGACTCTTTTCTTGGCAACACCATGAAAAGCCCAGGGTGGACATGTTCATGCATTTGGCACAGAAGCCCAGCCGTGTTCTAGATGCTGAGATACGGAGTCGTCCAGACAGCGGGATCTCCAACCTCATGTTGCCTCCAGTTTCTGTCTTCTCCACCCAGGTGGAATGCCTCGGGAATGTTCTCTTTTTCTATAGCATTGGGCTTAAAACAATGAATCTAAGTAGGCAGCTCACTGCCTTACAAAGTTAGCTCCAGGAGCTATTAGTGTCGCCATGTGTCAAGACAAAGGGATTGTTTGTGCAGGGTTGCCATTGAGCTTGCTGTCACTGGAATAAATCACCATTGACCTTTCCACTTTTAAGAGTTTAATGAACTTAGGAATGGAAATTACCCCCAGAAGTAACAACTGGAACCATGGCTTCTATCATGAAAGCCCATTGTCATTAATGTCCACTCTTTGACATGCCAGGGGTCGCTGCTATTAATACTAATGGATCAGACCAAGGTAGAAAATCTGGTGACAGAAAATCCAACTGGCCCCAATTTGAAGTCAAACAACAGATTCTAAATGAAAATTCTTTGTAGATAGGAAATACAGAGAGACAGAATGGCATGGAATCATATCAGACTTGTGGGCAGTGAACTAACATTTATTTACAACTGTGTTTTTTTAAGACACTGTATATACTGCATATAAACTACCTTGATCAGTTATATGTCAGTGAATGAAGTCAATATCTCTATGTCAAAGATGAGGAGACTGACACTCAGAAGGAAAAATTAATGTGCCTAGAAAAATTTATTTATGCAACAGTACTTTCTCCTGTACTAAAGGCCTATAATATTCTAGGAGCCAAAGACACTGTGATACCCAAGACAGATTTCCTGCTTTGTCATTTTAGAGAAATAACACACAAACTGTTGATGTAAGGCTTAGACTTTGCCTAATGCATGTTCAGCTAACAAAGTCTTTATCCTTAAAATCGGACAGCTGGGGTTTCCAAATTCTGCCACTTGGTATCTGTTACCTTGTAAGGACATTGGTAGCTTGAGAGGTTCTGATGGAAGGAGTATTAATATGCAGCACGGTGGGCTCTTTTAGTTTCCAATGATGAGCAGCATTATCAAAGAGCCCAAGTGTCTATTGGCTGATGAATGGATAAAGAAGATGTGGCATATAGGCACAATGGAATATTACTCAACCATAAAAAAAGAATGATATCTTGCCATTTGTAACAACATGAATGGAGCTCGAGAGTGTTATGCTAATTGAAGTAAGTCAGAGAAAGAAAAATGCCATATTATCTCACTTCTATGTGGAATTTGAGAAACACAACAGATGAGCATAGAGGAAAAAGAGGGAGGCAAACCATAAAACAGACTCTTAACTATAGAGAACAAACAGGAGGGGAGGTGGGCAGGGGGATGGGTTAAATGGGTGATGGGGATTAAGGAAGGCACTTGTGGTGAGCACTGGGTGTTACATGCAAGTGATGAATCACTAAATTCTACTCCTGAAACCAATATTACACCATATGTTAACTAACTAAATTTAAATAAAAACTTGAAACTACAAAAAAAAACCCACAACAGACTAGGCAGACTGCAGAATCATTGTAAGTTTGAATAAGTCATGAAATAATACAGTAAGCTAAAATAATAAAAGTGAAACGCGGGTCATATGTGTTTAGTGTATGGACTGTTTTCTGTTTCCTATTGGAAAAGACTAAAGATCCACATATCCCTGAGAGCTGCTACCTTCATGGTCCCAGAGAGCTGTTGAAATCTTTCACCTTACCAGAAAAAATCCCAAGAGCACCTCTTGGTGGATCAATTTGGTCACCCTAATTCAGTCTCTGTATCCAAGGTCATTGAACACACCAATTGGTTAACCTATGTCATACGTTCTGCCCCTGGAACCAGAGATAGTAATTTTACCCAGAATTCTATGGATCCCCAAATGGAAGTCAGTGGCATTTGGGATTGAGGAAGTCAGAATTCATTCTGAAAAGACAACTAACTCATGACTACTCAAACATGAATGTTTTTTGTAATCTACAAGTATTAGCAATATTGTCCATTGCTGGCTTTATTTTTGCTATTATTATGAATATGATTCAGTTATAATTTTTCATCTTACAAGCTACTGAATAGATACCGAGGTAAGTTCAATGACTTACCTCTGTTTACATGGCCAGGTTTTTAAAAAAATATTTTTATTATTTTCTCCATTTTAATACAAATTTGTGTGTGTGTGCATTAATCACATGCCAGGAATTGTGCTAGGCATTGATGTCACAGTTAACTGGACTCATTCTTTTTTCTTTTTGAATTAAAAACCACCAATGGTATTGTTTACTTTAAAGTTTGAAAGGCAGGGCTGGATCTAGTTTCATGAAGTCCTCTGCCAAACCTGCAAGGGCAATTATTGGATAGTATCCAGTTTTTCCTAAAAGTAAAGCACAAGGAAATAAGTAGGAACATTTAATTTGTAGGACTGTGACAGGTTGTATTTTCCTAATAATGGTTTTATTCTCTCCCATCTTGCTGGCTCTTTAGCACCATGGCCTCACTGTCTCCCTCAAAAGTGGGGGTCTCTTTACTATTGGGACAGTTGAGGTTGGAGATCTCACTGAGGTTGAGACATGAGGTTGGGACAGTTGACGTTGGAGATCTCACTGTGGTTGAGACATGAGGTCAACATGAGGTTGGAGATCTCACTGTCTCCCTCAAAAGTGGGGGTCTCTCTACTGCTAGCCTTGTAACTGCTCTGGCTGATAGAATATTCTGGAAGGGATGCCGTGTCAGTTCTAGGGATAGTTCTTTTTTTTTAAATTTTTTAAATGTTTTATTTATTTTTGAGAGAGAGAGAGAGTACGAGCAGGGGAGAGGCAGAGAGAGCAGGAGACAGAATCCACAAAGCAGGCTCCAGGCTCCTAGCTGTCAGCACAGAGCCCTACATGGGGCTCGAACCCGTGAACCATGGGATCATGACCTGAGCCGAAGTCGGATGCTTAACCGACTGAGCCACCCAGGCACTAGTTCTAGGGATAGTTCTTGACTGAGCCTGGCAAATTCCACTTCTCACTTCTTGGAAGGCAGCCACGGTGGTGCTGATGTTACACGTGCTACGAATTTTCGTGAATGAATGTGACCTGTACGCACCACTATAGTAGCCAATGAGGGTTTTACCACCCTGAAAACTTCTGTGTTCAACTTAGTCCTCCCTTCCTACCTATAACCCATGGTAAACACTGATCCTTTTACTCCATAGTTTTGCTTTCTCCAGAATGCCATCTGGTAGGAACTGTAGCCTTTTCAGACTGGCTTCGGTCACTCAGTAATGTGCATTTGAGGTTACACCGTGTCTTTTTATGGCTTGATAACTCGTTCTTTTTTAGAGGTGAATGATATTACATTGTCGGGGTGGACCACAGCTTGTTTATCCCTTCACCTACTGAAGAAAATCTTGATTGCTTCCATGTTTTGGCAGTCACGAATGACACTACTGTCAACACCTGTGTGCAGGTTTTGGTGTGGCTCTAAGTGTTCAGCTCCTTTGGGTAAATACCAAGGAGCTCACGCTCTGGATTATACGGTCAGACGATGTTTTGTTTTGTAATACATTGCCGGTCTGACTTCCAGAGCGTCTGCGGCGTTCTTCACCCCCACTAGCACTGAGTGAGAATTCCTGTTACTCTACATTCTCACCAGCTTTTGGTGTCATGGGTGTTTGGGATTTTGGCCATTCTGGTAGGTGTCTAATGATATCTCCTTTGTGTTTTAATAGTCCCCCATTCTTAAACTGGAGATAGTGATTGTTCTTATCTCCATGTTTCGATAGGAGGATCCAGCGTGACAAATCACACACATCACTTAGGAGAGCACTCGACACTCCGTGACTGTTTCACGAATGTTGGTATAGATGATGTATCACATGGGAACTTCGCAACTCTCTCTGTGCCTGCAAGTCCAAGTCCTTCGTGATCTGACTCTGTGCCCTTTCACCATCACCTCCTGGCACTGTTTGCACCTATTACCATTATTAGCCCTCTGCTGCCTTTGCTGAAGCTCGCCCCTCTGCCTGGAATGTCCCTTCTTCTGTTTGTTTCGCCGTTTCCCTTCTTTAGGTCCCAACAGAGTATATCCTCCAGAAAGAAATCTTGACTGACTCCCACTCTCTGGGCTGTGGTAGGAGGCTGCCTCTCCCCACCACCGGCCATCTTCTTACTATTATTATCCCTATGAAATTGCACCACAGATGCCTACCCACCTGTCCTCATTTTCCCTTTATAGCGTGGGACCATCAGGAGAGGGCAGGAACTCTTGTCCTGTCTGCAGCATTTGCTAAAGATTCACAGGGTGGGTGCCAAGTACTACTTGAGATATTCAGGCTCGTGTTCAGGAAGGATGAGAGGAAAGGAGGAAAGCAACCGAGAAGAGTACGGATAAAGGAGAAAAGGAACATACACAGAAGGAATTTACAAATAAGGAGATGAGAAGACACCAAGAAGAACAAATATCTTGGAGGAAAGTGGATTGTCTCACAGAGCCACAGAAGCTCCCTAAGTGGAGAAGTGTCATTGTCAGGGTCTGTTAAAGGTTGACGAGAAAGAGGGGTAGCCGGCCGCATGCCTACGTGTGAATGTGAGGTGTTATTGAAGGTCTTGGGGTTATGGAGACAAGCCACACTTTCTCCCCCTTTCCTAAGAGCCCACAGACTCTGAGAAACAAAAAGAAAAGCCATGGGTTTCATTCATTCGGTTCAGGCTTCTAGAACAGAATATTATGGAATGACTGACTCATAAACAATAGATTTTTTTTCCCTCCGGAGGCTGAGAAGGTCAAGATCAGGGCATGGGCAGAACTAGTGTCTGGGGACAGCCCACTACCTGGCTGGCTATTGGCACTGTGTCCTCACAGGACAAGAGACAAGGGAGCTCTCTGGGGTCTCTTAATAGGGGTTCTAATCCCATTCGTGAAGGCTCCACTCCTGACCTCATCACTTCCAAAAGATTCCACCTCCGAATCCCATCCCACGGGGTTCAGTTTCAATCTATCAATCTGGGGGGACACAAACATCCAGTCTATATCAGCTTTGATTCAGCATTATATGCAATATGGCCAAATATCAGCATTATTGATATGTGGAGAAGGCAGCACAAAAGGGGGGTATTTCACTGAACCCAGAGCACTAGCGGGGAGGGGTGCCTTCAGATTAGGGTTAACAACTTGGAAAGGCTGAGGAGGAGTGAATTAAGTCAAGAACCGGGTATAGTGACCTGTCAGAGAAGGGAACAGTGCAGCAAGTATGACGTCAAGTGACTTCTGGGAAAGTATAAAAGCCTGCATGACTGAAGGGGGGTTTAGCCAGACCCCAAACATGTCTTGCCAAGGGGGGTCTTGTCCTGAAGGGAAGGGGGAGTCACTAAATTTGAGACGGAAGGTGTCATTGTTGTGTTTATGTTTTAGAACAACCACTCTGATAATATTTCGAGGGACAGAATCTGGAGGACAGATAATGGGAACCACTTAGGAGGCTTTAAATAATCAGATAAAGAATAGTGAGGGCCTAAGACAGTGAGGGGGGTGAATGAGACCAATGTCTGATACATAGAGAACTCAGCTTTTACTTTAGTTTCTTATTTTTTTAAATTTTATAATGTTTATTTATTTTTGAGAGAGAGCACAGGGGAGGGGCAGAGAGACAGAGAGAGAGAGAGAGGGAGGGAGGGAGACAGTGGATCTGAAGCAGGCTTTGTGCAGATAGCACAGAGCCCGACGTGGGGCTTGAGCTCACAAACCGTGAGATCATGACCTGAGCTGAAGTCAGACGCTTAACCGACTGAGCCACCCAGGCGCCCCTCCTTTAGTTTCTTTTAAACAACAAGAAACACACATTCTGGAATTGTTACCACGATCAGAAAGCAGTGAGTCCTCATACAAGGTCGCCGATCAGAATATCTCATGTAAGACATCTCAGGTAGGGAGGGCTGCACACAGTAGATCCCATGAACTGTCATTGACTATTCCAGTGTTTCAGAGCATGGGCTCTCCAGTCAGATGTACCTGCTTCCTCCTGCTTCCACCTCCTAACACCACAACCTCAAGAAAGATCCTTGGCTTCCCTGGTGACAATTTTGTCACCATAGAGTGAAGATAAGAATAGCATCTACCTCACTGCACTCTGGTAGGGATTAAATAATTTACCATATGCAAGGTATTTAGCACAATGCCTAGCAGATGGTAAATATTCCATAAATTTTAGCTATTTTTATAATAAATGGATGAACTTATGAATTAATAATTCTGGCAGGAGCTGCAAACACATAGCGAAGTGTCTGTGTTACAGAGTATTTTGAGATAAATTTGAACAGTGGAGGCCAGTAGAATGAGGAAGGTCTGTATGCCCCTTGGGATAAATTGCCCAGAATGGATGAAGAGTATCTATCTGAGCAGTGATTGTTCAAGGGGTCTCAGTGATTTTGGAGACAGACATTAACACATACCCGCCCCTAGACGGTGGCTCCCTTCCAAATGCAGAGGGACAAATCACTGGGTTTTAAAGCTGAGACACTGCAGGTAACTTGTCCATTCCTTTTGTCAATTTCTGGGATTAGATCTGTGTATCAGGTATGAAGAAACAGGCTGTGGGTGTCCAATGAGCTGATTAAGGTGAACAGAGTCCTGTTCTCCAGCAAGAATTTGGCTCAAAGTCTGGAGCTTGGAGCAGAGGAACTGGCATTATATCATTGCAAACACAGGTACCCCACCTTGGTAATGAACGGGGGCTGAATTCTCCAGGGAATGTTTGCTGGTGACTGCCTTTCACTACTGGCAAAGCATGGTTTTACTCAACACACATTTCTGACCATCTCCTGTGGGGCCCGTAGCGTGCGTAAGTCATAATATAAATGAGCTATGTAATTTATGCCCTTTGGGAACTCATAAGCTAGCAGTGGAGGCAAAATCAAATTCAGCTGGCTTCAAGGCTTGGGAGAAATGCCTAAAAGAAGTGTAAACATGTAATAGGGAAGAAGAAAGGAAGAAGTCTGCTGTCTGTCTGACAAAGGTGGTTTACAGGTTTTAAAACTCCGTTGCTGAGGGTCTGGGCCGTGATACATCTCATATCCTGCTGGTGGGACGGGAAATGGGCAGATTTCAGAGTGCTTTGGTAGCAAGGATCATGATATTCAAATGTACATGCGGTTTGACCCTGGCAGTTCTAAGTATTGATCCAGAATGTGCATGTGCGTGCGTGCACACACACACACACACACACACACACACACACGTATACACATACATACACAGGGATATGCCAGCTATTTGTCTACAAAGAACTTCATTCCAGTAATTTTTATAATGAAACTGCAAGACGTTATATGCTCAACATCAGGTGTTTATGATTGCATTGTAGTGCAGGTCAAGATGATAGGTCATGTAGCAATTAAAAATGTTGCCATAGAGTCACTGATGACCTCAGAAATGTTTCACTTTATGGTGTTAAAGTGATAAAAGGGATATTACGAAGCAGTGGGTAACATGTGATGCCAACGTTGCAGACGTCTATATATATCTATATCTGCATTTGTATTTATATGTGTATCTATATCTATCTATCTGTCTGTCTATCTTCTGGAAGCAAAGATACCAAAATGTTCTTAAGGGCGGAAGGAAGGACATTGGGGACATTGCTATGCTTCACTAGGATTTTGACGAGTAGGCAGGAGCAGATAAGCTAAAGTATTGGCAGAGTGGGGACGAATGGCCCTGATTTCCAACACCACATCCCAAAGTGTTTAGTTGCATTAGGGGGATGGCTTGGGAATCAGGCAAAAGTAAGCTCACGTCCTGGCCGTGGTCTTTGATGGCTGCATCATTGGACACATGGTATTCATCTTATATACTCGGTGTGGGTATTAGATGTCAAGGGAATAGAGTACCTCGCACAATTCCTGCAGAAAAGCTGGTTAATGAACTGTGATAGTTACTACCACAGGGCGGCTGGGACTTGAATGCCTGGTTCGGTTTCTGACTTTTGCTATTTATTAACTCTGTGATCTTGGGTCAGTCACCTCGCCTGTTTCTTTGTCTGTAAAATGGGGGTAATAAACACTATCTACCTTATTTGGTTGTTCGAGGATAAAGTAAGATGATGTCTGGAAATGCCCAGAACCTACCACTAATGAATTCTCAGTCACTGTTAGCTATGGCTGTCCTCACAAGTCTCTTTTCACTGAGCTCTGACAAATAAATTGATACATGGTTTTATGGGAATGACAAGACAGCAGAATTAGGAAAGCACTGGACCTCTGATGCGGGCAAGCTACTGGAGAATGTATCATCCATGGGGTGCGCTCTCTGCTCTCTTGCCAGGCTTTTCCATTCATCAACCACATTCACTTAGCAAACACTCACGAAGCACCTATTAATTACTGTTATGCACGGTGGTGCTGGGTGGTCCTTGGGATGCTGCGTGTTCCCCAGCTTCCTGGAGATGTTGTAGCTTCCTGGAGACAAACCCGTATCAGTAAACTCACATGAGGGTTACGTGCAAATTCTCAGGAGCCTGGTGAGGGACAGTCGTTGCACCTGTAAGACTGTGGGTGGTTAATCCAGGGAAGCCTATGCACAGTCTTCATCAGGGGACTGCAGGGTCCCTGAGTGTTGAAATGATTTGCAGGAGGACTTACAGTTCCTCTGTTCAACCTCTGTCTCGGCACGGAAGCCTTCTGCAGGATTACTGATAAAGCTTTCTTCCAGGATGGGGTGATGTCCCCAGCAGCATGACATCTACTCCTTAGTTGACTCCTTGATTGGACAGACAGTTCTGACTTTCAGAAAGTTTCCTTTAGTTTGGTCCAAAAGATGCATCCCGAGAATTATTTGTCTCTGTTTTATTTCTCTAAAGTTTATCAGAAAAAGACTTATGCCTTCTGTACAAAATCACCCTTCAACTGCAAGTCCCTCTAGCCACACTCCTGCCAGCAAAATATTTTTCCTGTCGGCTAAAATTATGCATATGCCTTTATTCTGTGGAGAACGTGTTTCCTGAGCCCAGTAGAAATTGGTGGCGAAAAGAGTGGCCTCCAGAGCCCGACTGCCTGTTCTCTAATCCTGGCCCTGGTCCTTCTGAGTGGTACCTGTTCCCTATGTGTACTGTGGGGATTGTAGCATCACCCAGTCTGGAGGGAGATGTGGAGGACATATTAAACGACCCACTGGAAGCCCCTGGAGTGGCTCCTGGCATACGGTGCTGGATGAATGTAGCTGTTATTTTACTATGTGCCTACCTCTATCGTATGAAAGGCATATTTAGGCAAGTAAGACTGAGTTTCTGTTCAAGCACTCGGTTCCATGGAGCAGAAAGTGAAATGTTGGATAAGCACTGGATGGCTGAGTGTTTCCGAGCAGGGACAGGGCACCAGAATGGACAGGAAGAGGCTCATTTTCCCCACAGAGCATAAGATGGGTGGACCAATTATTGAGGATGGAACTTTCTCGTGATTGCCCGGTCGCTTTTTCAAAACATACTTTCCCCGTGTCATGCTAGAACTGGTAATTTCTGCTACCAAATTTCCCCTCTCATGCCACATACTTCAAATTAAGCGAGATAGTAAGGACAGGAGGGGAGAAAAGTGGGTTAGTGGCAGATAATGATAATAAATAAGATGATTGGATATATACATGGTGAAATGCTCAGAATGACACATTGTTACCTGACGTTTGCAAAAAATCTTTCCTTTCCATGGAAAGATGTAAGATCCCAGTAGGAGGATGGTTGAGAGAGGAGAAAGGATGATGTTAGTCTCATTTTGTGCCTTAGGTACCTGTGTTCATTTCAAAGTAGGGTGATGTTGGGCAGTGATGGCTGGCTTTGAGCTGCCCTTTTCCCCACCTCCCATCGTGGTGGTGGGGGGGGCGTCGGAAGACACTGGGTCCTTCAGATGGCTCATTATAGTTGAGGCATGGCCAGCAAAGGTGGTGTTAGGGGCAGAAAAAGGACAGGGATATCAGGACAGGACACAGGTCATGCTAACGAGGTGTTAGTACCGCAAACAGGTACCTACTGCCAGGCTCGGCGGCTTTTTATGGAATTTTGGGTGACATCCAGCTGAAAGAGATGATGCTTGCCAGAAGGCCAATGAGTTGGGTGGCTTCCAGACGGTGTGTAGAGATGTTTTCTACTCGTGAGCCCTCGCTCGGATCCCGTACAGTCCACGGGCATATGATAGATAAGAGAGTCGACCTTTCCAGATGGTCAGCGTTTTTGCTCTAAGACACTGTCTGATCGGAAGTTAGTTTCTCAGTTGCTCATCTGTGCTGGGTCCTGATTTCGCCGCCTCCTGCAGTCAGGCTTCTGAGCGGTTTTGTTCCCCTGGTTCGGCGCATCCAAACAGTGGGGGGGGGGGGGGTCACAGCGTAGCGATAAATTGGGCTATCCCTGCCTAATGTTTGGACTGGGGACGCACCGTATCTCTCAGCCACTGCCATGGTCCCCAGGCCCTCCGTCTCTACCCCCCGGCATCGGCCCTGGCTCTGTGCCTTCTGAAGACTCCATACGCACTCAAGCCTTCGTGCCCTTCTCCGGGCTGTGTGCCCTGTGGCCTGTAACCCATTTTTCTGATTCTTTGCTAGCCATTCTGGAAAACCTAGCTCAAAGATTATTTTTTTCAGAAGCCAAAGGAAAAGTATACAGTAAGTTCAAAGAGAAGTAGGCATACACACCTCCATTAAGACACTGATTACATTGAATTGTACTTTTGGCCTTTCTCTGGCATCGTGATTTTAACCCACTGCTGTGAGAGACGTATTTCTCTTATACCCACGGTGCTTTGCGTTGTAGCTAACACACAGTACAGACTCGCCACCCTCCTTTCCTTTGATTTGATTTGACTGATAAAAAAAGAGAGATGCTGTTGCTTGAATATGAATGAGAAAAGTAAACAGAAGAGGCATTCTGCATTGCTAATAATTGTGCTTTTATTACAGCTGTGAGACAGGGGATTTTTAGTTTTTGACTTTTTGGGTAATGTTTTGGTAACAAAAGTAATTTAAAATTTAATCAGCTATCTTGCTGATGGAACATTCTTTAACTTTTTCAAGAATCGCATTTCTATTTTAGATTATTTATCCACTTGTTCAGCAAACATTTGTTGAATGCCGTTTTACTCCCTGCTCTAGAGAATAGAGAAGACAGAATAAGGAAGTGAATACCGTCCCAGAACAACTGCCTGGCACGCAGCAGGTGCCGGGGAATACTTACTGAGTGACTGATGGAGTAGAATGAAGTAATGTTGGATGCCTCTTCTTATAATGCCCAAGTTCAGCGGCATAATGACATGTCCGACGTCTGATTAATGGTTGAGCTGGGTGAGACAACACGTCTCCTAAGAATAATCTCATTTTCCTTTCCACACCATAATTCTGTGTGCTCTTCATATATAAGCAAATGGAGACTCTATAAATATTATTTGCCCAAACTGTGAAACAATTGAGGGCTTCTGTAGCAGATGGGCATCTCGGTGAAGATATTTCAAGCAGAACTCTGGTGGGGCTAGAGTCAGTGATGGTGAGCGGAGCATGGGACACGTGACATTAATCAACGACGCAACTGTTACTTATTATCCAGATACCATGCACTGGCTGGCCTTGCGGAAAAGAGGAGGTAAGTTTTCCAAAAGTCCCTGGTAGGAGCGGGTTCAAGTGAGCGTGGAAAGGTAGACTGGGCACCATCTGGGTAGAACGTGGACACGGGGCCTGATTTGCCTGGGTCCAAATCTTGGATCTGCAACTTACTAAATAATTAAAATTTGGTCAATGTTGTTACCTTTTAGGAGCCCCCAAAGTTCTTTTGTACAGAAAATCTTTGTGTGTGTGTGTGTGTGTGTGTGTGTGTGTGTGTGTGTGTGAGAGAGAGAGAGAGAGAGAGAGAGAGAGAGACAAATTTAGGGATACCTTTTCCTTGAACTCAAGAATCTTTTTGAGTACGATTCACTCAGGACACGATTATGGACTGGAAGGCCAGGTGTGAGGGTGCAGTGTGGACAACCCTGGCCTCAGTGTGGTTATGGTCTAAAGATTCTTTGCCACTGGTGTGTCCTTTCTCATAACGGCCTTTCCTGAAGTTTCTGTAAGACTCTCTCCCACAGGTCTGCCATTTCCTTGAAAGTAAAGATGATGTCTGTTTTGCTCACCTCTGTATCTCTGGACTGAGCATACTGCTTATTTCAAAGCAGATGTTCAATAAATACCTGTTCAGTGAGACTTAGCCATTTATCCCCACCTCCACTCCTACCTCTAAGATGATATGCAAGTGGAGAAAGAATGGAATTTGGAGCCAGATGTCTGTTTTTGTCTCACTTGCTGGTGTGACCTTACAAATGCTTCTTAGGCCTTGAAGGTTGTGAGGCCTCATATGTGATGGGAGATTCTAACTCTGCTCAGCATGGAGCACAGCAATCCCATATAAACGGGCCCTTCTCCAGGCAAATGAGGGGCTCTCATCAGGGGGCTAATGACCTTTGTCATTAATTCTCTGTTGCCTCATTGGGTCATCCTCTGTCCTTTTCACTGTGACAGGGAAAGTCACGCCGGAGGTACAACCATTCCAGGCAGGAGGGATAGCGTGGGGTAAAGGTCCAATGGACTGAACAGAATGGTTCTATGACCATTGGTGCTGGCGTTTCTGGAGCCTGAAATAGAAGCAGGGAAGAGTTTAGCCAGGAGCTATAGCCTAGACTAGGTCATATCCTATGGGACTTCTTAGGTGGAGGAGCTTGAATTTGTCCTGCAGAAAATAGGGCCATGGAAGCTGTTACCCCTCAAGAAGCTGCCCCTGGAGGGCTCACATCCAGGCGCACGGAGCGCCATCTGGTGGTCACAGTCGGCAGTGGCTTAGTTCTGGGCACCTGCCACTCCCACCTCTCCCAGCATCTGACATTTGCCACACCCTTTGCAGAATATAAAACAATCTCATGTTTGATGTTGGGGAAGTAAGCTTTTCCCATCTTGGACTTGTGGAAACTCAGGCTCGAAGAGGTGAAAGTATTGCCTAAGATTAATAGGTCCTGGGCTCAGCACTGCCATGCGAGACCTTTTTCTGTCGTTCTCCCGGGATGCTCGCTTTGTGTGCCGCTCGGTTGGACTTGCTCCGTCTTTACAGGGCCGGCTCTGTCGTGTTTCTGTGCGCGCAGTGACTCTTGCCCACGGCGTGGTGGTGTCCGTGACTGATGCTCCTGAGCATGGTCCCTTCCAGGCTGCTGTAGACGCATAAACAGTATGTTGGAAAGCATGGCTCACGGACGAACAAAAGGCACCTTCGTTTTGGTCTCCTGTTCTCCCGTTCAGCTTTCTTCATCGGGGAAATTCTTCCCCTGTCCCACATGAAAACTTGGGAGGGTCCCATGGCTTTTCGGCGACATCCTATGTTATAGTTTTATGGAGCTTTGAAACCATTAACACGGTTTTAGTTCAGTGACCGCAGTTACAGTTCAGTGATTACAGTGCCATAGCTAAAACCGCCAACTTGATTGGGCCTCAAGTTCTTTGCCCTTCAAGTCCTAGTGTTCATGCCCACCCAGCAACACTCAACTGATCCTGCTGCCAGAGCCCTTTTCTGGCCTCTAGATTCATCAGGCAGGAGTCAGACCCTTTCCACACTCAGCTTTAGACTTCTCAGGAAGGAGGCAAGTACTGCTTATCTCTGCTTTCCAACTGCAGCGGTCATGCTCTGAGGATTCTGAGTGGTTTCCTTGAAGCATGGGTCTTTCCCTTGTCAAGGCATGGGATCGGCACCATTTTGAAGGAAGGGGCAAGGTCATATCATCACTCAGGGGGCCCAAAAGTGGGTTAAATTGTGTCTCTCAAAGTTCATAGGTTGACGTCTTAACCCCTACTCCCTCACGATGTAAACTTGTTTGAAGATGGGGTCTTTGTAGAAGTGATCAAGTTAAAAAGAAGTCATCAGGGTGGACCCTCATCTGGTCTGACTGGTGTCCTTCTCGAAAGGGGGGATTTAGAGACCTACCGGAGCATGTGAGCATGCGGATGGCCATCTACAAGCCCAGGGGAGTGGCCTGGGGCAGATCCACCTGTCACAGCCCCCAGAAGGTACCAACTCTGCAGACGCCTTGATCCTGGACTTTCAGACTCTCAGGCTGCAGGACAGTGCATTCTGCTGGTTAAACCACCCTGTCTAGTCTGTGACCTCTCATTACAGTGGGCCTGGGACACTAATCCAAGCCCTAGTTTCCTGATCAAATCCCATCCACATTCACATCCCATCTTATAGTCTGCAAATGATTGAGTGGGTTTAAGAATCACGAAACAGGTTCGCGACCATTTCCGTTCACACTCAGGTCTTCTCACAGCCAAAACCTAACTCAGATAATTGCTTGTGAGGGTCCCACTCTAACCCCCGACACATGAACTTACCAAGAATCCATTCTGTTTGACCAGAAGCCCAGCGCAGCATCTAATTATGATGAGCAGGAATGGAAAATGAGTACGCAAACGAAGAGCGCTGACGTTCCTATGAAAAATTAGCTGAATGCTTTAGGAAGATTTGATGAAATAAATCCCACACACCCACAGCCCAATTTTATTGGACTAGATGTGGTTATAAAATATTGAGGGAAAATGATCAAAATCTAAAGAAGGATTCTACCCTGCAGCTAATCCCCCAGGACCTTCAGTGTCTATTTACCTTTCATGAACATGGACGCGTCAATTAAGATGGTTCGTTTCGTGCGCCGCGCACGTGGGAAGACAACTCGGAAGGAAATCGTCAAAGCTGTTCTCAAGAGAAAAGGCCTTGAATCTGTAAAAGGTTGACAAATTTGCGCTTACATTTTTTATGTTGAAATGGAATAAAAATGTATGATTTACCTATTTGCGTATTTATGTATGTATGTATGTGTGTATGTATGTATTTATTTTGATGAACAAATGTCAAATACGTGTTTCTGTTGAGGTGGTAAAGAGGACTTGTGCTGAATACTCAGCTCTCCTGGGAGATACTCAAGGGGTCTGTAGAATGGATTCCCAGAACCAAATCTCTGGGTCACAGGGTGCAGACCTCTTAGTTTGGTTACACACTGCCATAGATCATCGTTTAAATATCATTCCCACAAGACAGAACTCTTCAGGGAAAGCGTCTCCCTTCTTCTCCCTCTTTTGGAGCCTGGCCACGTGCCTTATTAAGAGTAATCAGTAAACGATGGAAGGAAGGCAGTGAAGGGTGTCATGGAAGGATGTAATGAAAGGACTCTGTCCAGTGGCCAAGAGCTTGGGTGCCCTGGAACCCACTCATTACATCGCCTTGCCTTCTACCTATAGTAGCACTGCCTCCTTGTCCTTGTTTCTGGAACTCCCCAAATATCCCCCGTTGAATGATTAGACACTTTAAATGATGGCAGAGATGGAATCCGGCCCATGGATGTCAGCAGACGCTAGTGGCTGTGTCCTCTCCTGCTTTGAGCCATGCCTTCCCCGGTGCGGCAGGGGCAATCCTTTTCACCTTTGCCTTTACTCATCCTCAATGGACTTAGGAAACTTGTCCACAAAATAGATCATTCCAAATGTCAGGAACTCAGCTCCACCCATTTGTTGGGAATAGGATTTTAAGGAGGTCCTTTTGAACCATTCAGAGGTACCTCTGTTGGGTCCTACGTGGGGCTTCATCCACAGCTGGAAACAGCACTCTCGCAACTCACAGCTCCCAATTCTACCACCAGGAGGAGACTGAAGGTACTGTCTCAGCTCCATTTACAAGCTTCTGGGGAAGGACTCACAGTGACCTGCTTTGACTTACATGTGCCTCTAACTCCACACCCCCTATTTTCCCCTCCGCTGCTGGCCTCTGGGCCGATCACTTGAGCCATGGGTGGTGGCGGGAGGCTCTTGAAGGACCATCCAAGGAAGCTCTAACCAGATTACCTGGTTTAAATGAGAAGCAGCACGACCTGCTGATAAGAGGAACATTGTTCACAGAACGAGGGAGCCGAGCAGAGCTGACAATCGGAGAGGTGTCTACAGCAGCATGTCTTTGCCTTATTAACTAGCTGTTAACACATTCCAGGACCAACAACCTTTCTTCTTTCACACTTGGGTGATGGAAAGAGACGTGGATGCAATAGAAATTCTAGTTTCGTCATTTGTACATGATTTTGGGCAAGTAATATAGCTTCTTTGGGCTCTACTGTCTATTAAATGAAAAGAGAAATGGCATCATAATAATTTTACGGTGACAATTCTGTTAGATAGTGTCTGTCAATGGTGAGCTTTAGGGTCAGATACAGGATCAGATGCTCGGTGCATATGAGTCTCCCTTCCTCTTTCTAGCTACCCCCTGCCCAAATGTATTATCATTTATTTCTTATAACCACCCTGTGAGGTAGGGAAAGCATTATTGTCACCATTAAACAGATTAATGGCATGCAGGCATGGAAAGGGGCTCGTTGATTTATTCATTCCGTCATTTATGTTTTCATGAAATATTAATTAAATGCTGCTGGATATACAAAGATCAATAAGACAGGGTTCTTCCCACTGAGCGATTAGTAAAAGCCAAGTCTGAACTTGAAGATAAGACAACTACTCTACCTCCCCATCCACTTGCCCTCCTAGATGCTAGAGTTGGTGGTATTACCAAAGTAATCTGTTCCCTCATGCAGATTTGGGCAAACAGTCCAAAGAAATAAGTGAAAGTAATATTAAAAGTATAAACAGCGAATACAACACTGAAAAGTGTTCAGAACACGTACAGAATTGTATCTCCCTAATTGAGAGTAGTCTCGGTTTTTAAAGCTTTTTAAAAAATGACAAAAACCTATCATGTAGCACGATGGGACTTACTGATGCCGAGCAAAAGTTAACATAATTAAAGAATATCAAAGACCAGGAGTTTATTATACAAAGCTCCCAGTGATTTAATGTCTGCATACCTTAAATTGGTGGACATCATGGTCTGGTTCCATATCCGTTTGCACAAAGAGGGATACTTTTAGCTCAAAGTCAGTCAAATCCCGTTCATTCCATTGTGCAAGAAGACATTTATGCCTCAGATTCTGAGAAAGAAGCGAAGTCTCTCTCTCTTCGCATCTGCTTCCTTCCCATAAATTATCCACCGTGTTTTTGGCCCCGTGCTCTTAGGTAACCAGCTGGAGTGCTCTGTAGGAACTCAGTACTGCAGCATGTTTCTGGAGACAGTGGGGTCTATATGCCCAGGAAGTTTCCTATAAGATGGAGAATGCACTTGACTGATGGAGCCATTCACTGGTTCTGGGGGCTGAGAACACAGAGAGCATCTAGCATGTGCCCCACGCTCCAGGGAGGACTAGTGAACAGCCCATCGTGAACGGCAGAACACTGGGAGCACCAGAGGTGGATGATGCTACCACCTTCGGAGGTCCCTGTACAAGACACATTTCACCTGGGAGTCTCATTTACTCCTCACTACGGCCTTATGGTTGGGTGAGAGCGTCGCCATCGTCTCTTTAACCAGTGTTGATGGAACAGATCTCCAAAGGCTGCAGGGGTTAACACAAGTCATGGTTCAGGATACAGATGGGAACAGCCAAACATCTGGACCCCACAGTGGACTGCTTGGGACCCTCTTCCACCGCATCGGTTCCCTTTAGTCACTGTCTCTGAGGATAGGGTGAAGACTTGGGCAGAGGTGATGCCTCTGGTCTCCTGGTCTCTCCTGTGTCAGCATCTTGCAAAATCTCTCCTTGGCCAACGCCTGAGATGTTTTCCCTCAAACCTCTGTTTTCCTCTCATCTGAGAGAGATCAGTCTAGGTCTCAGCTTTTTTGCAAGGTGCCTGACTGGGAAGCATTGAGGGTCTTGGACACCTGGGTTCTCACCCAGCTCTGCTGCTGCTGACAGTCTAGTCCGAATGGAGGCGGGCACACGGCCCCTCTGGACTTCCTGTCCTGAGTGGACCTGACACTCAGTTTTAGAATTTTATGATTATTTCCATCTCTGGATTATGCCTGTGGTCTCTTCAAGCACTGCCATGCTTTTCTTCTATCTTTTCTAGCTTTCTGTGAGCAAGGGCAGTGACTTACACATCGGGTTGAAATCAGGCCCAAACACTTTCAGTGCCTATCACATGCCAGGCGTTTGGAACTTGCCTCTTTCTGTGACTACCGTTTAGCTAGACAAAGAGAACGCATTCAGAAAGTGATGGTTCAATTTTAATTTCCATTGAACAACTGCACGGAGAGCCGTCTATCTGGCAGACCCTCTCCTGGGCTTCTTATAGGCATTATCTTTGTGCTGAGAATGGCATCAATGTTCTTTTTGCCCCGAATGCGGCTCACGGTGTCTAAGCTCTGACACTTAATTAAGTGACTTAATTAAGGCAGGTAGCAGAGCTCAGGTCCAGATTCCACACGATTTCCCAAGTATCTCCACTTCCCTACACATTTTGTCACTTGCACAGATTCGCTCAAGCACTGTATTACTCCTTCCTCACTGTATATTGTAGCTTGATATGCATGGACTTTACAGGATCTTTAAACTTAATAAATTATGTTCATAATTCTTACCAGAATAATGATAAAAAGGGATACGAGGAAACTTTTGGAATTGATGGACGTCTATTACCTTGATCGTGGTGATGGTTTCATCGAATTGCACACATTAAATATACACAGTTATCGTATATAAGCCATACTTTGTAAGATGACAAAACTAAGCCAATTTGGTAATGAGCTTAATGTCCTTTTTTCAAGGGGAAACAACCAGTGGATTGGGGTGGCATAGTGCCTAACAACAGGGGATCACTGTTCCCAAGGGATGTGGGGCGAGAGGGACTTTGAGTGCTGGAAGAGGCAACTTGGAGAACAGAGCATGATTGGCTAGTAGGTCGGGGATTTCCTTATAAGGTTGGCAAGTCCTATTTTCTAGGGTAAGACAAGCTCGCCAAGGCTGGGTTGGAAGATTCTGATTGGTATATGTTAGTTTTCCTTGATGGGTGTTTCCTGTAAGTGTAGGCTGCCTTAGGTTTAGGTATTTGATGTAGGCCAGGCTACTGGGTGGCTCCATTTTGTAGGTCCTAAAACCCATGAACTTTATCAATCGCAAAAAAAACTGTTTCTTTATTTTTTACTTTTATTACGTTTTTACGTTTATATATTAATTTTTGAGACAGAAAGAGAACGAGCGGGGGAGGGGCAGAGAGGGAGAATCCCAAGCAGACTCTGCACTGTCAGCGCAGAGCCAGATGCGGGGTTCAAACTCAAAGGACTGCGAGATCATGACCTGAGCCGAAACCAAGAGTTGGATGTTTAACCGACTGAGCCACTCTTCATTTACTTATTTTTCAAAAAATTACATGGGTGCGCATTTTCCCGGGAAAGGAATTGTACTTTTGTACTTTCTGTCAGTTTTTTAAAGGGGTCTGTGATCCAAAATCACAAACACTGCCAATGCTTCTCCATCCCAAGGGGGGGTGGGGGAGGGGAATAGAGTGATTTATAAATGGATGTGTTGGAAGCAATCAAGGTACACAGCCTAGCTGCCTCTTGGGAACAGATTCTTCTACTCCTGGCTTCTCTGAGCTTTCAGTGGCTCTCGAGTGCTCTGGTTATGCATCTTTATGTGGCAGTTAAGATTTTTCTTGTCTTTAGAAATTATACTCAATCACTTTCATAATGGACCCATGAAAACAAAGATGGTGTACACGTAAGTGAGGGGGGCTTGGCAGGTGAGAGGCGAATCCGGTTCCCGTTGTTTAGGCCACAGTCTCTGTTTTTCAGGCTATTTGTAAGTCATGGGTTTCTACCTCGGGGGCTTGTCCCCACTTTGTTTAGAGAGAGTCCTCACCAGAGAACGAGTATGAGTGAGGAAGGGAAAGTGTGGTGAACAGCTAACCCCTAAATTGAATGACTCTTGGACCCACTTTTAAGGACTCTTGGAGAATCCAGAGCTTACTCATAAAACTCAAAATATCTGGTGTTATTTACAGCATCAATTGCCCATTGCACCATCTACAGCAAGATTAGGTAGTAGATAAAATCCATATAATTCTTATAGTAGCATAAATCCATATAATTCTTTTTGGACAAAAAAATTTCTTTGACAGCACCTGTTACCTCTTCACACTCTTTCAATTTTTTTTTTTTTTAGATTGTCTGTGGAGAAAAATCTCCATTGGCTGCTGCTATTTTTTAGACCCTTTTCCTGTTAATGCGTTTTCCCCCTTACTCACTCATTCAGTATTTATTGGTTTCTGTGTGAGGCGTTCCGTCTCTTAACTCTCCTGTATTGAAGAGGTTGAGGTCTGACCCTGGGCATCATCAGACATGAGTAAAACGCAGATGACAGAGTGAGAGCAAGGACTAGTGCACATCTGAGGCCAGGAGCCCGAGTGGGCAGCTGGCCCACACAGTGTACATTCAGAGTTAAAATCGCAATTCTTGGGATTTCTTAGTACCTCGTCCATATGGAGAAAGAATGTAGCCATTAGATGTTCATGGTGATTTTGATCCATAATGGATGAGAAATTATAATCATATCATTTTTTCTTTCGCAACTTGACTAGCTGTCATCTCTTTAAACATGTTGGGCCTAATTTGGGGGGAAAGGAAGAAATCCAGACAGATTTCTACTCAACAGATCAACAACATGACTTCTTTTCTACACAATTTCTATCTATTTTGGTCAGTGAAACCCACCCAAGAAGTTATAAACCCCAAGGAATAACAGGTGGGCCCTCTGGCCCACTCCCTGCTTTGTCCGGGAGCCCCCAGATGAAGATGAAAAGTGCATCTTCTTTAGCCGATAAAGGTTTTTCTTTTCTCCTTTAGAAATTATACCCATGCACGTGCGTCTCACGGGCCTGTGGAAATAAAGAGGGTGTGAGCTTGTTGAGGACAGAGGCCATCTCTGTTTTCTTCAACGCAGAATTCCCAGGACCCCCAGAGCTGTCTGGCGCTCGGTATGTGGTCGGTTCTTGTTGACGGACTGGCCAAATGATGGAGTCCTCTTCTTCCCCTGCTATGTTCGTTTTATGCTCCCCATTCTCTTCCACTTATTGCTCTGCTTCAGACTTCACCTCTAGCTCGTAGGTCAGCTCCCCACCAGTCCCAGCTGAGCCACACATAATTACCCAGGGTCAACTTCCCTGGCTAACTCCCAGATCCACCCTTTAGATAATCACATACCCTCTTTGGTATTCAGATTTCTCATCCATCAGGAGCATTGCTCTAAATAGTTAATGAATAACATGCCAGTATTTCACCCGAGACATTTATGTTGTATCCATAACGGTCAAAACCCAAGCTGGATACACAAAGTACTGGGCTGAGTAAGGCACAAGTCTTATTGTTCAGCGTCTGGTTGACTGTTGTCATTATGAGAAAACAAAATGCTGTCCCAGTGAGCCTGTGGTTTTAAAAGACCCCAGGTCATAACTTCTGTGTATTTCCAATACTTCTGGTTAAGATGCAGAAGACTGAATCATAACCCAGTTCCAAGAAACAGCAGGGCTGGCTGCCATAAACGACTTCGTGTGTGAAACAAGGAATGGATATTCCCTGATACTTCTCAAATGTCAAGACGTGAAAGGAAGATGGCAGCTATGAATGTGGGGGCCGATTCTGACAAATAAGATTGAAGTGACAAGTAAGACCAAAACACCTTTTCTTCCCAAGATAGAATAGACTGTGTGGCTGAGTTTGGCAGCAATGAGAAGTTATACTAATGCAGAAGGGAGGGCCCTTTCTTCTCAAACTTTCACTATACAACCCGCAAAAGGATAAGATAGAACTTTCCCCAATTTTTTGGAATTTAAATTTTATAATAATTGCTACTATTTTGAGTGCCTACACTATGCACATATGTATGCACATGTCTGCTATTTTCAGGGCATTTTTCCTTGCTTAATAATAATCATTTAAAATAAGGAACTGAAGCTCAGAGACTAAAAATGGAGAGTGATTGCCTTTCCTTAATTTAACATGCCTTACAATTTCTGAGCCGATTTGAATAATGCACCAGAAGAGTTGCCCAAGAGCTAAGTGTGGATAATGAACCTGAGCCATGTCAAGGGAGGAAACAAGAACCACAACAGGTGCCATGTTTGTTAATTTGCATGGTGTGGGATCGGGGAGGTTGGGGAAGATGAGTGGATTCCAGAGAGAGAATAAAAATTCTTGTCTGTGGGTATTATAAGTCCACATTTTTTGTGTGCTAGGCAGTTGGTTTACTGAAGTAGATCAGAAGGAAAAATTGATGTCCTTGGCCTTTTCCCTCCTCGTTTCTCCATCAAGAATGTGAGCTCCTTGAGAGCAAAGGATCTAAGAATTGAAGGGGAGCTGAAAGCAAGAATCTGAAATGTTATACTGTATTCCAGACTCCTGCTTATGCACTCAGCCTCCTTGCTTGACCGTCTATCTGCCTTGTGAATCTGCTGTCGTTCCCCTCATGCACACGCTGTTTCTTATCGCCATGGCTTTGCTCCTGCTGGGCCCTCTGCCTGGAAGGTCTTTTGGACCATGTTCATCTCACTTCAACCTAATCGCCCTTTCAGACTCAGCCAGGGTCAGGTCACCCTCTTCACTACTATGGGTACATTATGGAGTTTTCACACTGCCTTAGAATTGTCTGCTAATGTCTCTGTCTCCCCTATAAGACAAAAACTTTTGGAAGTGGGGATTTTGCCCTATTCATCTCTTCATCCCCAGCATCTGGTGGAGAGCCTGTAGATGTCCTGAATGGTTGAGTGTTGGATAACCCTTTGTCCTGACGCTTTGATTCCTTTAATACCATTTCTGCTGATGGCTCTCCAGACCCTAAGAGATACCACACACTGATGGAGAACTTGCCATTGCTGGAGCCTGTCCATCCCTACTTCCCCTTTGCTATGGTTACTTTCTGTCCCTGTTCCTGGCAGCTTGAGGATGTAGGGCATGCTCGTGAAGAGTGCAGATGACTTCAAATGAGAAAATTGAAAGTCCCATTCTGTGGCCCTTCAACATAATCCTCTGTGCACAGGTATGGCTGATCTTCAGTTCTGTGACATTAAGGTCACATCATCCACTTGTGAGTATTCTTAGGAAGACCAGATAAGAAAACAGATCTGAAAGAGCTACCTAGGCTTTAAAGTTATTTTACCGTTTTAACTGTGTTGCTCATGACATAGTTTTGTTCGCTGGGATCAGGCAGGATGAAGAAGCGCCATGTTGGGTCGATCGGTGTCTTTTCTTCCAGTCGTCTTCGGTATTGTGCCAGAAGAGTTGAAATGCACAGCAGATGCTCCCAGTCCTTTTTGACTTATGGTTTGAAAACCTAATGTCATGTAATTGGTCAATAGAATAATACCTCTAAGATGTAATGAATCTTGCTTATGCCTTGATAGTAATGATAATAAGGGCTGGCATCTGTGAGGGCCTGGTCAGGATACAAGATAGTTCTGAATTAATTATGAAAACGGCCACCATTTTTGCACACTTAGGAGTTTCATGCACTGCACTGGGCTGTTTATATACAGAATCTCACGCCTTCACATCTTCACAGCTACTCTCTGAAGTGTTTACCACATCTCTTCTTATGCATCAAGAGACTGAGGGTCAAAGAAGTCTGGTGCTGGACACAAACATTGCAGGAAGTTGGTGGCAGGGGGAGAATTTGAAGCCTGTGCCTGGGTGCACCACCTTTGTGATCCGGGGTACTCGTACCCGTAATTAACATCATTTCGTCTAACCGTGATGATGACTCTGCGCGAGGCTTTATCCAGCCTCTCATGTGAAAGATCTAGCAAGGTTAAGAAGCTTGTTTAAGAGCCCAGAGCTAGGCAGATGAAAAATTAAAAAAAAAAAAGTGACATTAATCTCTATTCCCAAGAATCCTCAGTTGGAGCTGTTGGGAGGGTGGGGGGCAAAATTCAGCTGGAATGGTAACTGTGGGGAGACACTTATTCTCTGTAACAAGACCGTGGACATGGGATGGTTGTATTATCATGGCATATAAGGTGGCTCCTTTAATCCCTCATTATTTTAAACTATAGAATTCCCTAGCTTCTTGCCATGAACCACAGGGCAAAAGCAGCTGCATGCTTTTCAGGCACCCCTCGTGGCCCGCTCTCCTCTCTGAAATCCCAGTCATGCTTCATTTCCCAAAGAGCATCATACCAGGGCCCTGGGATTTTTGTCTGGAAAAAATCAACTCTTTGCAAGTGCTTTTACAACCGGTCGGTGATTTGATGTCCCCTCGGGCAATGGTGCCAAGCAGAGAGCTACATGACGTTTTGCAAGATGCGATGGGTCAGGCAGATCTGGCTCTCAGGTGCGGTTTCTTTGATTCACAGCCGATGACCTGTCTAAACCCCAGGCCTAGGGGGTAGAAGGGCCTATTTTACTGTCCCGGGGCCGCCGGGAAGTAACACATTAGAGAACACAACACCCTCACATGCACATGTGAGTCCTCCTTTCCTTCGGTTTTATCCAGACTCACTTTGTAGAATGTTTTGGGCTTGTTTTTTTGTTTTTAAGAGATCCCTAAAGGCTTTGAATTTAATTCGCATAAGTGTGGGCAGCTATTTCTGGTCCGGCTGACTGAAAGGTGAAGGTCACCACTGAGAGCGTGTGAGAGAAAACTCAAATCCTTGAGTAGTGTTTGCCCCACTCCCGATCCAGCTCACCCCTCCCCAAGTCTCTGGGCAGCCGCCGCCCTCAGAGTGCCCACTCGTGCCTCTGTGCTATGTCCCGCACGTGGATTCTTCCATAACCACCTGCGTCAGATGACGGGGAGTAGGGCCCCCAGAATGATGCTCAGATTTCTGACTCAGCTCTGGCCGTGTACTTCTCTGAGTTAGGAACACAGAGGAGGAACGTATTTGGGGGAAAATTTTAGGGGCTTAAGGCACACATCCCCTTGCTAAACGGTACTGACTCTTTAAGACCCTTCAGGAATCCCTGGGGACTCCTGGGTGGCTCAGTCCGTTAAGTGTCCGACTTCAGCTCGCGTCATGATCTCACGGTTGGTGAGTTCGACGCCCTGCGCTCTGCGCTGGCAGAGCCTGGAGCCTGCTTCGGATTCTCTGCTTCAGATTCGCTGTCTCCCTCTCTTTCTGCCCCTCCCCTGCTTGTAGTCTCTCTCTCTCTCTCTCAAAAATAAATAAAGTTTTAAAAAAATCTTAAGAAAAAAAAAAAGACCAGCTCTCTGGGAAAAGCCACTCTTATTCTTTGCCCGCCCTCCTACCCTCGGGCTACACAATGTGCCCCCTGTCCTCTCCTCTGCCTCACTCTGACCTCCCTAGACTGTTGCCCCTCCCACAAGACACTCAGGCAGTCTGTTTGAGAATGTGCTTCCCAAGTGATTCTGGATTTTTGATCGTCTTGCGGACTCGTCATGTTAATTTCTACATCCCCCAGCGCCTGCCGTCCTGCCTGGCACAGAGTAGGGGCCTGAGGAAGGGGTGTTGAATGCATAATATATCTAATGGCTCCATGGCTCATGGCCATCGCACTTTTAATTGTCCCACCGTCTCCAAATGTTCTCTTTCTGCCAGGCTCCTCCCCCCATGATTAATTCCATAGTTAACAATCCTCTGCTCATCCCCAGAGGCGTGCATGTTTGGTGAATCAGAGGCGAGGGCATTAGCACAGCTGTGGGCTTCTCTGGCACCTCGCTCTACCAACAGCCCCCATTCATCATCTCCTCATCCACCCCCCCCCCCATCTTCTCAGGGTGGCCAAGACAGCCAGCATCCTTTCTCCACTTCATCTTTAAAGCCAAATGGACAGCCTGAGAATCCCTGAGCTCTTGGCTGTATTTTTCCAGTGGTGTTATTCTGTCTCTACCTTCATTTTATGATTTCTCACCTTGAGGGAAAAACAGAACGAGCTATTTTTTTTCCTTCCTGCCCTGCAGGGGGTAGAGCGGATTCAGAACGGTATGAAATGATCTTGCCAGGGGCTGAAGTCATTCTCAGGCTCCAACCGTCTATCTGTGTATTCAAGGGAGTGGAGGGGTTAAGCATTTCTTTCCTGTCAACAATGTCTTATTTAGGTTCAGTGGGAGAAAAAAAACCAAGAAACAAAAAGTGTCAGAAATAGGGAAGGTTTATGTCCCTGGATCACTTCTCCATCCGCTCACAACCACACGTACTTTCTTGACCCACCATGTGCGTTGTTGAGGAAGAATCCCCTTGACCTCAGGCTAGTGTTTCTCTCCAACAGCCCCTTACATTTGCATAATCCACAACAGTGCCACTGCGTCCATAATCTCATTTTATCTGTAGAGAATCAGTGGGATTTGGAGGCTAAAAATTGTTTCTGGAGCTGACGTCTGAGGAAACCGGAGCCAAGAGAGCGCGTACATTCAAGGATCGGCCATGAGCTCCTTGGAGGGGTGACCTTCCTTGTGCCCAGACCCTCTCCTCTGCCCCTTCTCCCCACACCACGGGACCTTTTGAAATGCACAAGTGACACACACTTCACATATTTGAGTCATTTATTTGACTATAATTACCAGGAAAAAAATTAAATAGTTAAATCATTTTTGTTTCCCGATTTTAACATTTACTGTTTTTCGACATTTTTCTTTCCTAAATGACCACAGGTGGGATGTTTCATTCTTGAGGGGAGGTCTGAGGATTAATCTTCAAGAGTAAGAACTTTGAATTGTCCCTTGTTATCTCCAGTGGGACATGCATATTGCTGTCTCTGAAGCTTGATTTTTACTGAGTGCTTTCTCATACCTTTAAAATACATTTAGAGGGGTTGCCTGGGTGGCTCAGTTGGTTGAGCGACTGACTCTTGATTTCAGCTCAGGTCATGATCCCAGGGTCGTGAGACTGATCCCTGCATCAGGCTCTGCACTGACCTGGAGCCTACTTAAGATTCTCTCTCTCTCTCTCTCTCTCTCTCTCTCTCTCTCTCTCTCTCCCTCTCCCTCTCTCCCTCTCTCCCTCTCTCTCTCCCTCTCTCTCTCCCTCTCTCTCTCCCTCTCTCTCTCCCTCTCTCTCTCCCTCTCTCCCTCTCTCTCTCCCTCTCTCCCTCTCCCCCCCAGGGCCCTTGGTGGCTCAGTCGGTTAAGCATCTGACTTTGACTCAGGTCATGATCTCACAGTTCATGAGTTCAAGCCCGCGTCGGGCTCCAGGCTGATAGCTCGGAACCTAGAGCCTGCTTCAGATTCTGTGTCTCCCTCTCTCTCTGCCCCTCCACGGCTCGTGCTCTCTCAAAAATAAATAAATGTTAAAAAAAATTATCTCTTCTCTCGCTCTGTTTCTCTCCTCTGCTTGTGCTCTCTCTCTCTCTAAAATAAATAAACAAATAAACAAACATTTATAGCATACCTACTGTATGTTAGGTTTACATGCATAAGTCTGCATGAAAATGATGCACTATTTTTGTTAGAGATACAAATGGTGGTGACACTTAGCACTTCCTTTATGTGCTGCATTCATATACACTAATAGTCTCATAATTGCCCTATGAAGTAGGCACTACTATTACTGCCATTTTGCAGATGGGAAGTCTGAGGCATAGAGAGGCAAGATGACTTCCCCAGTGACCTGCAGGCAGTGGCAGATGGAGGTTTCACACCCACGTGGTCTCCACTGAAATCTGGGCTTATGCCCTACAGGACACAGCCTGTCCTAAGAATACTGTGGATGCCCTAAACATGCACAGACGTGAGGACTTGGGAAGAGTGGGTTTCTCGCAGTTAGGAAATACCTAAGTCCCGATTGTTGACTAGAAATGATGAAAACAAGTATGACGTGGGACCCTGGGGGCAGCGGGGAACCCAGTGGGGGGAGCATAGGGGTTCTGAGCCAGCCAGGGAACGCAAGGTCGCAGTGTAGGGGCACACAGAGCACTAAGCGTGGGTCGTTGGCAGATGAGGCCAGGGAGTGCAACAGGGCCAGAATACAAAGGCTTAACTGGCATGCTGTTTGGGGACTTTTCCTGAAAACGTTAGACAATCAGGGAATGGTTTTAAATGAAGAAGAGAGAGGACTGGTTTTGGTTTTTCTCAGTTGGAGTAGGGAGTCCACCTGAAGGCTGCGAAACGTGTTATCATTCAATACTAGACCTCCAGGTGAACATGGTAAACACAGGCACTTGGGTGAGGGGCTGTGGGGGTGGAGAGGGGGTGCACCTGGGAAGAAGTTGACCAATGGTCTGGATTTCTTTTTTTTTTTATGTTTTATTTATTTTTGAGACAGGGAGAGACAGAGCATGAACAGGGGAGGGTCAGAGAGAGGGAGACACAGAATCCGAAACAGGCTCCAGGCTCTGAGCTGTCAGCACAGAGCCTGACGCGGGGCTCGAACTCATGGACCGCGAGATCATGACCTGAGCTGAAGTCGGCCACTTAACCGACTGAGCCACCCAGGCGCCCCTGGATTTCTATTTTTTCAAATTTTTTAAAATCTTCATTTTTCAGAGAGAGAGAGCATGAGTGGGAAGGGGCAGAGAGAGAGAGAGAGAGAGAGAGAGAGAGGGAGACAGAGTATCTGAAGCAGGCTCTGTGCGGGCAGCGGAGGGCCCGACGCGGGGCTTGAACCCACGAACCGTGAGATCATGACCTGAGCCCAAGTCGGATGCTTAACCCACTGAGCCACCCAGGCACCCCATGTTCTGTGGATTTCAGACATGGAATGGTTAGTAGTAGACAAGTTTTCCATTTTGATTCGTTTGGGAAAATATTGGTCAGAGAGGAAACTAGATGGGTGTGAGGAGGCAGCTTTGGCGATTCAGGAGAACAATGCTTAGACGAATCGGTGAGTCTAGGGGCCCGAGGGACGTAGATTCAAGAAGAAAGAAATAGAATGGGTAAGGTATGTATCTGCTTGCATGTGGAGGTTGACTCCCAGTCCTGCTCCCTGACTGCCAGCTTGTGAGAAGCCAGGTGGATGGTGAGCTCATTTGGATGAGCTCTCTGTGGGCAGGAAGACAGGTTGCAACGGAGGTGGGGTAAATGTGGTGTGTTGTAGAGCCACGTGGAGGCAGGGCTTTTCTGTGGGATGGTGGGTGCCCCTGGATTCCCAAGCCATGTGCGTTGCAGGGTGAGCAAGATTTGTAAGTCATGAGAAACCATCCAGCCCCATCAGCAGGTCACGATCAATGCTTTGAGAGCCGAGTGGAAAGGCTGGTACTTTTGGGGAGAGAGTAGGTAGGTTACGGAATGGTGGTGGGTCAATAAATACAATGAGAGGAAGTTTCTTTTCCCTTTCTGTTCTCTTGGAGCTGCAGTGGCCATGGGGGCTGGGGGCCCCAAATACGTGAGCATGAGATACAGTTTGCAGGTGTGGACGGTAGCTGAGGCTAACAGACAGAGCAAGATGAGCAGGGGAGGGGGACGGTGAGCCACAGTGGCGCTGCCTCACCACCCAAAGACCCTCATGGAGAACAGAGTCCCGGGAATAAACGATGGTGCAATGGGTCCCAGGATTCCCGTGGGGACGGGGGTCAATGCAGTAAAGGGCGCTCACCTTGGTAATTTCGATGGTCTCCTGGCAGACCGTGGTGGTGAGGCCCTGGCTACTGGGTGAGGGGAGGGAGAGTGGGAGTCTTGCCTCATACATGGGGAGCAGGCAATCACAGTGGACCCCTGCTCAGGCGAGCATAAGAAGCTGTGTGAACTGGCGCACAAGGGGCCAATGGTTTCTCTGAACTGATTGGAAACAGTGGCATTTTTGCAGTTCAGAGTCATTGTGAGCATCACCCTCTGCGCCATCATTTTCATTAGCGCTGTTCATGAAAAATGCACAATGCACCCGGCCCGGTCCCCTCATGTTTCAGAGTTCTTTCTGGAGAAACACGAATGTGAGGGCAGCAAGACAGGGGTGCTTTGATGCTCGCTGTTGAGATTTTGGAAGAGCAAAATCCTCAGATCGAAGAATGTCTTCCAAAATTAGAATTGGCATAAGCTGTAGAAAACCCACACTATGAAGGTAACTGTAATCAAGCTGCTGTTTAAGCAATGGTATTTTACGTGTGTGTGTGTGTGTGTGTGTGTGTGTGTGTGAGAGAGAGAGAGAGAGAGAGAGAGAGAGAGAGAGAGAGAGAGAGAGAGAGAAGAGGGCATATATGAAGAAGATAAGGATTCTCATAGATTTGTGAGAAATGGGGAAAAGCCAAAGGGGGCAAAATGGTCACTGTGGCTTCAGCACCATCCAGGGGGGCTTGCCACTCCACCAAGAAACCTGGACAGTTTCCTGGCTCCGTGAAGATAACTCTTGAAACGAGCAAACTCACCCTGCTTGCTCTGAACCCATGCTCCTGGCCCAGCAACCTTGAGAAGAATAAGAATGTAGCTTCTTGTGTAGACTATTTGACAGGGGAGGATGCACCGATCAGCCTGCATGAGCATTCCGGTGGGCCAGCTGCCATTCTTATCGTTCAGTTTAACCGTTGCATTGGCACCTGATTTCTCCATCTGCCCTGCAGGAGTTCGATCACTGTGAGTCAGTCCCCGTGAGACCGGTCCCCTCCGCGTGTTCTTAAAATTGAGATTCCGTACCCACAGAACCAAAGGGAAAACTAGAGAATCAGCAGGATCTAGGTGACGTGGTTTTGAAGGAGAGGCTTCTCGGGAGACATTTGTAAATGTCTGTGAACATTCTGGGTTGTCACAATGGTGAAGGGGTGGGTGTGCAACCGACATCCAGTGGAGGGAGGCCAGGAATGATGCTAAACATCCTGCAGCGCCCAGGGAAGTCTCCCCCTCCCCAACCCCCACCAGAGAATCATCTGGTCTGAAATGTCAGTAGCCTCAGGTGGACAAATTCTTAACTAGAGCAATGCCTTGTTTGGGGCATGGTATGAGCCACACTGGGCCATTTTTCTCTGAATTCACTTTGAAACTTTTATAAAAGTAAGAGGTCTTCCATATTCCCATTCATCAGTTTATTTTATTCTCACTAGAATTTTGTGTCTGGAGAAACCCTGCTGGCTCCGTGTCCCAGATGTATCCACTATGGAAGAGATATCATGGTATTTACTTGTTAACACTTCCATAAATTAAAATCGTGTCATGGATTAGAACCCAATTTTTAGCTTCCCTAATCTGGTTTTGTGGTGTTTGTTTGTTTGTTTGTTTGTTTGTTTGTTGTTGTCCTCCAGCCTGGGACCTTCAGACAGCAACCCTTGACATTTTGCTCCAGAGTTACATCTAAATGAGCTCTCTGGTTTTGGTGCCTCTACCTGATTAAACAGATTCTTATTTGTAAAATGTGTCAAATGTTTACTGTCAACCCCATACATTGCAAAGAACAACAACAGCAAAAGGAAACAATCCACTTTATGCCTGAGAATCTACTGCAGTTTATGTGCTCTGAAGTCCCATTTGCATATAATTTGGTACGTCTCTTGTTGCGCAAAAACGTTAGTCTCCTACATCAGCAAGGATACAGCTGAGAAATCAGAGCCATCTGCCGCAAAATTCCTTTATTTTCTTTGTTTTACCTCTGATTTATTTAATGTGAAAGAGGCAATGCTGCCATTCGGCTGGAGGATGAGGGAACACCACTGGAAATGTCAGATATATAAATCAGGGCGAAGGGTAGAATGTTCTTCTCTCATGTGAATTGCAGACAGCTTATCAGCCTGTGGGTCTGGGGTCCACAGGTGGGATGCCTTGTCTCGGCCGTGATTCTTCCCGAATGTTGACCATTCATCGAGCTGAGCTTTTGGAATCAGTTCTACAACTAACAGTTGCCAGAGTCTACCAGATTCATCTAACTATAGAGCATCAGAGATGGGATCGTCTTTAAGGATTGTCTGATACAGGGAAGCCCCTGTGCACAAGATCCAAATTATTTTTGGCATGAGCGAATGAACGGGCACCTAGTAGAAGACATGTGAAACCAATGCCTGGATACAGGAGGGAATTATGATCCTAAAGCAATGCTCTGAGGGGGAAAAAGAAGGAAGAGTCACATCAGAGATACGGCCTCAGAGCTTGTGTGAAGATGTCCCGGCCTATGGTGAGGCAGGAGAAGAAGAGCCCAGAGGGTCAAGGTCTAGTTAGGGAGAGTTTAGTGTGATAAATGTAAAAGATATAGGAAGGGTGTAAAGAGACAAATATTTCAGAGTACCGGAAACTAGGAAAGTTGAGATGGGCTCAGACCTTGAATAATAGTGCATATTTACCCGTATGAGTCCTAGGTCTGAAGACAGGGGAGGCTTTCAGAATAGTAGTTCCAAAGATCTATAATGAGCCAAACAAGTAGAAAATCTGCCATTTAACTATTACGAGTATGCTTCAATTCCTTGACAGAGGCGATAAGAACACATATTTTGGTTAGTTTTTCTTTTTATAGTTTGTGTCTTTTGGGGAGATAATAATGAGGGAGACTTCTCACCTCCATATGATTTTAGTAATGGCATGTAAATGCAGGCATTGGCGGGCATTTAGGAGGGCACTTGTGATGAGCACTGGGTGTTGTATGTAAGTGATGAGTCACTAAATTCTACTCTTGAAACCAATACTACAGTACAGGTTGGGGTGCCTGGGTGGCTCAGTGGGTTGAGCGTCTGACTTCAGCTCAGGTCATGATCTCATGGTTCATGAGTTCCAGCCCCACCACGGGCTCTGTGGTGACAGCTCAGAGCCTGGAACCTGCTTCATGTTCTGTGTCTCCCTTTCTCTCTGCCCCTTCCCCACTCATGCTCTTCCTCTCTCTCTCTCTCAAATATAAATAAACATTAGAAAAAAATACTACACTTCAGGTCAACTGACTTGAATTTAATTAAAATCCTGGAAAGAAAAAAGAAAAGGAGAGGTTTGATTTTTTTTTAATTTAATGTTTATTTATTTTTCAGAGAGAGGGAGAGAGAGAGGCAGAGAGAGAGGGAGGCACAGAATCCGAAGCAGGCTTCAGGCTCTGAGCTGTCAGCACAGAGCCTGACTCAGGGCTCAAACTCACGAGCCATGAGATCACGACCTGAGCCAAAGTCAGACGCTTAACCGACTGGACCCCCCCCCCCCCACCGAGATTTGATTTATAAGAGAAGTATTGGATGTTATCAGAAAAAATTGCAGTTAGACCCAGGTCTTCTGTGTGGCACACTGTTCCTATTAATGTCTCTAACCTCGTCGCCAGACTTGGTCCACACAGGTCTACCTGCCACGCCCTTCCCACACTTTGTCCTATCGAATCTCTCCTGCCTGATTTGGGGGATTAAATATCAATATAATCTTTCTTGATAAAAAGTTAGGTGTCTGATTATAGTGCAGGTCACATTGTGCTTGACAAAACCTCAGTGTCTCATTCCTGGAAAATACAATACCCCTCCTGATTTATTTCACTTTTATAGTTCAGTGTATTTTTATTTTATTTTATTTTATTTTATTTTATTTTATTTTATTTTATTTTATTTTATTTTATTTTATTTTTTTAATATATGAAATTTATTGTCAAATTGGTTTCCATACAACACCCAGTGCTCATCCCAAAAGGTGCCCTCCTCAATACCCATCACCCACCCTCCCCTCCCTCCCACCCCCCATCAACCCTCAGTTTGTTCTCAGTTTCAGTGTATTTTTAGATGACCTCTTCCTGTTAACTCCCTTGATAGTCATTCAAGTTCAGTGGGACAGAGTTTATTAAATTCATTTTACCAACAGGCAAGTGAGGTCACGGCACGATTCGGTGGCTTGTATGGGATTTCTCGAATGTAATTTCTGCTTGGAAAGGCAACGAAGTGGAGACCAGGGGTCCTCATCTGCAGCCTGGAGTGTGAACCAGAATCACCTGGACAGTTTGTTGTCACTCAGGTGTCTGCTTCTCCCCTTCAGAGCTTCTGAATTGGGAAGTCTGAGTTTGGGACTGAGAATTAGCTTTTGTAATAATTTCTCCGGTGGCACTGACGCAGTAGCCTTTTAAACACACTGGGAACAGTACTGGTCCACCCTGTAATTGCCTGCGTTCCAGAAGTAGACTGCCCACGTTGAAAGCCAAGCATGACTAGTTATAGCTATGACTCTGCAAAATTTCTTAAGGAATCTTGGCCTCAATTTGCTCATCTGTAAAATTGAGAAGATAATCTGGTTGCTATAGAGATAAGTGAGGCTCTTTATAGAATGCTAAGAACGGTGACTGGCCCCTAGTAAGCACTCTATGTGTTTTTTTATTAAATACAAAACCACTAAAATGTTCTAATAAATATAAAGCATACATTATTCTTGTCACCAAATATACTGTGCCCATGGGTCCAAGTGACCCCAGGCAATGTGGTGGCATAGCCACCATGTCTTTACATGACCTTACTTTATCCTTTTCTTTATAAGGATACTCACCACTGGATTTAGATCTTACCCTAATACAGCGTAATCTCATCTGGAGAACCTTAATTAGGTCATCAAAGATCTTTATTCCATATCAGGTCACATTCTGAGTTTCTGTGGGTTGTTTGGGGTACCACAAGTCAATGCTCTAGCACGTTCCAAATACGGAAAGAATATACCAAAAGTTGAAAGCAAAAACAACCGAAAATCCAACCAAGCAGTTCCTTTGGTTTGTCTGAATATGTCTGGGGACCAGGAACCCAGGGTTTCAGTTGGGATTCAGGGGCAGGATTGAACTGTTTATGAAGGGTTTCAGGAGAGTATGTCTGGGCCACAGTCCGAGGTTATGTACAAGGATTCAAGTGCAAAGAGTTGATTGAGCATGTGACCCTACAAAATACCTACACGTGAGTCAGAAGTAAGGCAGAGATATAAAAGAAGTGACTGAGGGTGAGTTATTGGACTTCTACCCTTGTGTGTGGCTGGAACTTAACTCCAATGGGTGAAATTTGGATCCATGGTACAGGACATGTCTCAAGGGTAGCCCTGCTCAAGGTGAGAGAGATGGGTTATTTATACACCACCTCCTATCATCCTACTGGATGAGACCTGTTGGTTGAGAAGGCAGTGCACTAATTCTATGGCACCATTGGCTTGTCCCCCATGTGAACAAACTAGGTTCTGATAACTCGAGAAATCCCTTAGGCAAACAGATGCAGATGTTGTCAGTCAATCAGAAGTTGGGGTCTGGTGCAATGAAGTGGTAACGACGAGAGCATATGGGTAGGCCACCAGTGGCACCTGCCGTACGGCTCTACGATACATTCACAATAGCAATTTGTTATCATTTTTATGTGTTGTTAAGAAAGTACAAGGGATAAGGGTGGGCAGGAAATATTAGGAAGAAAATATATTTGCAGATTGCATTCAACTTGGTAGGAGCTCAGTAAATGTTTGTTTTTATCCTTCCATTGTTCCCCTTTGCAATTTACATTATAATTATTTCCATACATGTCAGTTTTTCCCACTGGCTGATTCCTGAGGAATTCCTGGGGGATGATATGTGGAAGTCCTCAGAGCATGTCCATCATATAGCAGATGCCCCATGTACTTAGTGTCTTTCCTTCCACCCTTTCTCCCTGCTGAAAGCAAAATGACATGTGAAAATGGGTGCCAAAGAAGCCCAAGGAACTAAGACTATGGCGATGGTAATCAAATGGCTTTCTTGTTAAATGGTTGTTATTCAAGCCCATGGGCATCTTCTTGGGAGGCTCTGGATACAGCTTAATTTCTATTTGAGACGGTCCTAGATGAAGGCTCCCAGAGTGAAGTCCAGCCAGCAGCTGCCTCATTAGCATATCCAGCACCACATGCAAATGTCTATAGTCTCAGTGTGTTGAACTCCAAAGGGGATTTCTGTTACTCGGAAGAACTGTATCGAGGGCGACAATCTTTTTAGTGTCATTAGGGTAAATGAGGTGGTAATGGAAGTGGAGATTATAGCAACTTCAGTAATTTATTTCACACTCCCCCATCAGGGTAGCTTTTACAAACAGCCAGTGTCCTTAATTGAAATGTAAATGAATGGTAAATTATGAAATATGTATTATGAAAAGTAAAACCTGGCCCAAATAAAAGATCCCAAATGAAAGCTTTTATGAAATTGAGACACTGAGTCTGAAATGTTAATTGCTTGGCAGGGAGCAGCTCACACCACCAGGGCACTGGGTGGGATGAAGGGAGGAAGGTCATTTCCCCCCACAGTCCCTGGGATTGTCTCCTCAGAGGGAGTGGCCTCTGCAGACTGAGCCCCGCCCACTTACCCTCCAGGAGATGGAAGTCAAAGAAAGGAAAAGCAGGGAGAGTTCAGTAGGAGCAGTGTGTTGGAGAAGCTGGTGAGGACACAGTAGAGGCTACCAGGACAAAGTGTCCTGTTTTTAAAATCAGTCCTTTGGATGAACTGAAATAATTCAAAAGTACGCAGAGAACAGGAGCCAGCAGCATACTTGAAAATACTACTGACTCATGTTGTTCCCTGCTTGGTAGAAAAAAGGCACCTTTGCCAGACTTGAGATAGAGAAGAAAGCACGATATTTAAAAGACGAGATACGGGACAGTTACCCTCAGTCCATCCCAATCCTCTGCACCCGAGGGTCCACATAACGGCGGGGGCCGGGTTGGGTTCCGTGTTGCCTAAGGAGTTGCCACCTTCTCTTTGGAATCCGTGATTGACAACTCTATCATTAGGGACAGCAGTAGGCTTTGGAGAGGCAATAGATTCGTTTCTTATTGCTGCTATAAGGGATGAGTACAGACTCAGTGGCTGAAAACAACAGAAATATACTATCCTAAACTTCTGGAGGCCATTTACCCCAAGTCAGGCTGAGAGGGCTAAAGTCAAGTTGTTGGCAAGACTGGTTCCTCTGGAGGCTCTCGGGGAGAATCTGTATCCTCACCTTGGTCACCTCCACATGGCTCCCTGCTGTGTGGGCCACTTCTGAGAATCCAACCTGCTTCCATCGTCAGATCTCCAGCCCTCTGACTCCAGCTCTCCTGCTTTTCTCTTGTAAGGACCCTTCTGACTACCTCCTGGCCACCAGGGTAATCCAGGCTAGTCTCCCATCTCAGGATCCTTAACTTAATCACATCTGCAAAGTTCCTTTTGCGATATAAAGTACATATCTACAGTTTCCACGGTGAGGGCATGACCATCACTGGGTACCTTTATTCAGCCCAACACAGGACACTATTTAAATATTATTCTTCGGTGGGACTAATTCTGGGGAGATCCTGAAGCATCTGTGTTTGTCTCATCAGTTAGCCAAGGCTGAGTAAAGGGAAAGGGAATCGACTTAGGCAAATGTGTAGCCGTTCCTGACTTCTCTACCTTGTGGGGCTTGCAGAGTGACCCTGGACAAGGAGAAGATTCTGAAGTTTTTGCTTGTCTGAGTCGCTATATCAGACATCTGCAAGTGTTCTTGAGAATAGACACTAATAAATACAAAGTTGAGTCAGAATGGCCCCTACCTTCAAGAAGTTCCATGTCAGGTGAAGTTAGAGATTGAATAAATGCCTTCAGGGCTGACAAGAGAAAGTTCTATGGAGAGGAATTTGGGGCCAGTAAAAGGCGGACGATCTGTGCCTTCAGGTGGGGGCCGGTGGGGACACAGGGAAGGACTCACAGAGAAATGGGCATTTCATCTTCATGGAAATGTAACCAGTTTCCAGTCAGCAATGAATGGAACGAATGTCAAAAACTCCAGACTGTCTACTTCACAAATGTCTTTGCAAACATTTCTAAAGGTACACGTTGCTTTCGGTCTCAGTTGTACATCCTGTCTGAGTAAGAAGCTGTTTGATATTCATTAGACAGTGTCCAAGAAGTGATCATGGTCTAAGTCCGGGGGTAGTTTATTTTTCATCTCACAGGGACAGCACAGAGATGCCCACTCCTGCTTCACATCTCTCTGTTGCTAACTGCGGAAAGGGATGCACACGTCTTGCAGAAAGGGATATGGTACATTCTGGTCAACACGTTTTGAGGCCCCATCACTTGCTTTCTCTTGAAGTTGTTGCCGGCAGACAGGATTCTCTGGGATACAAAAAAATATGATAAGTTGGGAACCATATGACTTTCGTCAGAGTGTGGATTTTGTTACTTACTGACCATGTGATACAGTATAAATCGCCCGTGTGTGTGTGTGTGTGTGTGTGTGTGTGTGTGTGTGTGATTTACCAGTTGTGAAATGGAATTATTTTGAGGAGAACATAATACTGTGAGTGGAAACACTGATTTTCACAGACAGTAAACCGCAAGGCGCTCAGCTAATGTTGGTTTATTGTTGTGGTGTTTGTTCTAGTAAATGTGTGCTTCTGGGAACAAAGGAAAACGCATACAGTGGTGGCAGTGAGGGACACTGGAGGCTGCAAGACTCTGCCAGGGCTGTGGTGTGGCCTTCTCACCAGCGAGCCTGGAGACTTCCGCTCCTGTGGAGGTGGAGGCAGGGCAGAGCACCAGAAGCCAAAATCAAACGGCGTTTCTAGAGCCTGTGGGCCTTTCTGGCACTGGAGAGTCCTAGGAAAGAGAATTGTTCTTGAGGGAATGGATTGTGGTTATTGTGTGTGTCTGTGCATGTGTGTGTGTGTGGAGGGTGAAGGTACAAGTGGGTTAGGCAGTAAGCCCTTATTCCCACAAAACATGGGAAGATCTTAGGACCTCTGGGCTGGGGCTAGTTTTTAACATGTGCTGACCTGCTCTGGCCACCAGACCATTGACTGTTGGCCAAGTACGTCAAGAATCTTAAAGAGAATCCTCTGAAACTGGACAAAGGTGGGGATAGGTCAGAAACCAAGTGGGCTGCCCAACCCTGGAAGTTGGGCATTGCAGACAGGCGCGGGTGAAGGTGCCCATTCTCCACTCCTGTCCATCCCATCAGGCCGGGGCCACGGCCACAGGAAAGGAACCATTTGGAGAGGATGTCAGGCACCTTTCTGGCTGAGGTGCACTGTCAGGGATCAGCTCTCCCCAGCAGTCAGCCACAAATGTCCATCCTATTCTGCTTCGGTGCAGAAGTCATAGCTGGCATCTAGTCGGGCCTCAAGAATTCTTCCCTACACCTCCGACATTTTTAGCACAGTCAATTTCCAATCTCGGGTAATCTGCAGATCAGAGATCCTTGGCATTCCTTGACCCGGTGAGAAACCTAGCCTCCGGTGTGACCAGGCTAGTATTTTGTCATTTCCCGAAGTCCTCTTTGATGTGCTTTACCTTGGATATTGTCATGCGTATTATTTATTTTCTGTCACTAAACCTTTACGGTCGCCACACCTAGTCAGCAACCCAGGGCCCCTGACCATCTACAGAGTGCCGGGTACTGTGCTCAACGCTGGGACTGTAGAGACGAAGAAATGGTCCCTTTCATTTCTTCATTTCTGTGATATGGATGATGAACAGTACATCCAGCAAGAGAAGAGAGTGATTCCTTCACAGTAAGGACACTGACACAGTCACAGATTTTCATTTGTTGTAGCTCAGTGCTTACTTCTCCCAGTGAATTTCTAGTATCTATCACCTATTTCTCCAACAGTTAATCCACGATGCAGAGTTTCCTTAAGAAGCTGAAAGGAAGTAGGCCTGCATCAGATTGACTTGGAGATGCCCCACCCTCCAGCCCCCTGGCTTACTGAGTTTCCAAGCCATGGATGGAGGAAGGCAGCCGTCAATGTCAGGACAGACTCGCTTACTGGCCTCAGTCCATGCTGAAGAAATAACCTCTTTCTTTATCCAACAGGTTACCTGATGGTCCAAAGAAGATCTCCAGCTAGAAAGAAAGGAGAGTGGATCTTGTGTCTGCTTCTCTAGCTAAAGACCTGGAAAGACTGTCTTACCTAAGTCACCTGCCATTTCTGGACTGTGCAGGACAGTGATGTCAGCTTCTGAGTTCCATCTTTTTGGAGGTGAGAATTTAAGGTATCTTCCTGCAGTTGGGTTCTTACAAGCGACTCTGAGTCCACACAATTACCAACTAGTCCAACAGCTTTGGTCAAGTCAGTTACATGGCATGACCACAATCAGGATTCTTTTAAAAGACAAGTTGGATCACTTGTTTGAATTTCCCAACAGAAACAGGCTGTTGAGGCTATCTGAACCATGCAGATGAGAAAGAGGAAAACACCTTTCTTGGGTAACTGTTAAGTGGGATTGCAAATGATTCCACCAGTTACATTTTTTGAGGTGTTTTTCCTTGCTTGGGTTGGCTGCAAGACTTCCTTTTTCATTTTCACCTCATTGAGCTTTTCTGTTCCCCACCTGTACCCCAGGTCTCAGTATATGTCCTTTGCTTTGTCTTTCATTTTGGTGGATCATAAAAAGGAGGTACTCATGACGTGCTAGATAAATCTCAGGGGAAAAAAATCGAGGAAAATTAATAAACTATTAAGTGTCTTAGAAGCATTATGGTAATTGCTCATTGTTCCTGTTTGTATGGCCTCCTCCCACCTGGAGTTTCAGACAATTGGACCCAACTCATTCCCATGGCATAAATGGAGCTTTATGTTCTGCTTTGTGATTTGCTTTATATGCAGCTCTTTCCTACATACAACCATCCATCTAGTCATGCTGATTCTTCCACACTAGGTCTGGATGGTCCATAAACACTTGGCCTGGGAAATTTCTGCTCATTGTTTGGAATACTAATAAAAGCCCCAGTAGAAGCCGCTTAAAAATATATTGTGTTTATTAAGATTTAAATCACACACCATAAAATTCAACACTTTGAAGTGTACAATTCAATGGGTTTTAGTATAGTTACAGAGGTGTGCAACGATCACCACTATTTAACTCTGGAATATTTTTATCACTCCTTATTCATTAGCAGGCACTCCCATTCTCCCTCCTCCTAACCTTTGGCAATTACTAATCCGCTGTGTATCTCTATGGATTTTCCTATTCTGTACATTTCCTAGAAACGGAATCATACAAATGTGTTTTTTTTGTGTCTGACTTTTTTCACATGACAAAATGTTTCATTCATGCTGTAGCATGCCTCCACACCTCATTCATATTTATGGCTAAATAATATTCCATTATATGGATATACCATATTTGTTATTGATTTTATTAATTGATGGATATTTGGGTTTCCAATTTTTTACTCTTATGAGTATTATTGCTATGAATGTTCATGTATATGAAAAGATACATCTACATATGTTTTAAATTATTTTGCATATCTAGAAGCAGAATTTCTGGGTCATATGATAATTTTGTATTAACTTTTTGAGGAATAGAGGTCTTTGTGAATGGCCACTTGGGGCAAGCAAGGCTTATAAATCAGGTTGATAAAAATGTCTGTGGAGGCTTCAGTTTGAGGTTCTAGAATCTCAATACAACCCATCAATAAGAGAATTTGTCTCTGGTTCTCTTTTGTTGCCATTATCCTCGGCCATATGGATAAGATTCTTTGTGTGTGTTCATAGCAATTAGGACAGCAAATCCAGTGGAATAACTGCTGGTGTCTTTTCCAAAGATGAAACAGAGCAATTTCCCCATTGTTAGGTCATCAAACCCTTGGAGTTTTTAGAAGTATCCTCATGGATCCCTGAGTCCTACATAAAGATTTTTAATGTTTTATTTTAATTGATAATCTTAAAAATCTTCTGGACCATCAAGATAACCACTTTTATCCAAGGACTACCTTGTGATTACAGAATCCAATGTGTTTAGGAGAATGATGTAGCACAGGAGAATTGCCTTAACTGCCATTGGATAATGAGATTGCCTACATAGACAGTTCAGTGCTGTTATGACATAATGCATGAGTACAGGTTTGGAAAACGGCGGGGAAACTCCTTTGCCCCGCAGAATATAGGCAGCACAGACTCAAAATAGCTTCTGCCCCAAACATCTAGACTAGAGTCACACAGTATAGAGTAGTTTTGCTTCAATAAATCATCATCTGTCCCATTGCTTTTGTGTTGTTTCTTTGAGTTGTATTAGTTTATACCTTTGTTTATATATAATTAGCAAGTTTGCTTTGGCTGTAGAGCTGCAAAATAGCTTTGTACAAGTATAAAGAATTTGCTTAAATATTTTTTTGAAAACAACTAACATTTAAAAATCATGCAGGAGGCCTTTAAAAAGGTCTAATTTATTAAATTTGAGAAATAATTATGAAGATTGTTACTGACCTATAATATCTGTTTCTATTAAAACTCATAAGTTAAGGAAAAAAGAAGTTGGGATTGTTATTTTCATATTCATCAATTTTTATGGGGGAATAAACTCCCAAGGTCTGGAAAATTATCCTTTATCTATTGAATACATCAGGGATTTCCCATGTGTGTCCTGAAGGGGCCTGGTAGGTCCTATAAGTGATGAAGTTAGGTGGATATATTTCTTTGGTATTAAAAAAACCCCTCAACGGTGTTAAGTTGATGGTATTAAAAAAAACCCTCAACAGTGTTAAGTTGATGGTAAATGTACCTGCTGTCCACTTTCGGCGGTACAGAGACAGTGAAGGGTACAAGGTGCCGTGGTGAGCAGGGCATATATAGCCCATCAAAAGGAGGAAGCTACTAGCAAACATTTTCAATGGAAAAGTTGGTTCAGTGTTCCCAGATCTTAGGCAATGTTTTAAATGCAAGATAGACAAATTGAGATTCTTTTCTGTAAAGTATATATTTTTAAATTTTATTTAAATTTTAGTTAGCTAACATCCAGTGCAATATTGGTTTCATGAGTAGAATTCAGTGATTCATCACTTACATACAACACCCAGTGCTCATCACGAGTGCCCTCCTTAATGCCCGTCACCGGTCTAGCCCATTCCCCACCCACCTCCCTCCATCAACCCTCAGTTTGTTCTCTATTGTAAAGAATCTCTTGTGGTTTCCCTCTCTTCTCTTTGCCCCACCCTTTCCATATGTTCATCTGCTTTGTTTCTTAAATTCCACAAATGAGCGCAACATACGGTATTTGTCTTTCTCTGATTGACTTGTTTCGCTTAGCATAATACACTCTAGCTCCATCCATGTTGTTGCAAATGGCAAGATTTCTTTTTCTGACGGCTGAGTAATATTCCATTGTGTATATATACCACATCTTCTTTATCCATTCATCAGTCTATGGACATTTGGGCTCTCTCCATTGTTTGGCCATTGTTGATAATGCTTTTATAAATACTGGGGTGTGTGTACCCCTTCAAATCTGTATTTTTGTAACCTCTGTATAAATACCTAATAGTTCAATTGCTGAATCATAGGGCGGTCCTATTTTTACTTTTTTGAGGAACCTCCATACTGTTCTCCAGAGTGGCTGCACCAGTGTGCATTCCCAATAGTGCAAGAGGGTTCCCTTTTCTCTGTATCCTCACCAACACCTATTTCTTGTGTTGTTAGTCATTCTGGGGCGCTTGGGTGGTTCAGTTGGTTAAGTGTCTGACTTCAGCCATGATCTCATGGCCCGTGAGTTCCAGCCCAACATCGGGCTCTGTACTGACAGCTCAGAGCCTGGAGCCTGCTTCGGATTCTGTCTCCGTGTCTCTCTGCCCTTCCCCTGCTCACGCTCTGTCTCTCTGTCTCTGTCTCTCTCAAAAATAAATAAAAGTTAAAAAATTAATGTTAGCCATTCTGACAGGTGTGAGGTGGTATCTCATTGTAGTTTTGATTTGTATTTCCCTGATGATGAGTGATTCCACCAAACTCTTAAAGAACTCTTAATAACTATTCTTCTCAAACTGTTCCAAAAAATAGAAATGGAATGAAAACTTCCAAACTCATTCTATGAAGCCATCAGTATCTTGATTCTAAAACCAGACAAAAACCCCACTAACAAGGAGAATTACAGGCCACTATCCCTGATGAACATGGATGCACAAGTTCTCAACCAGACCCTAGCAAATTGAATCCAATAGTACATTAGAAGAATTATTCACCATGATCAAGTGGGATTTATTCTCGGGCTGCAGGGCTGGTTCAATATTCACAAATCAATCAACCTGATATACCACATTAATAAAAGAAAGGATAAGAACCATATGATCCTGTCAATAGATACAGAAAAAGCATCTGACAAAATACAGCAACTGTTCTTGATAAAAACCTTCAACAAAGTGGCGATAGATGGAACATACCTCAACATCATAAAGGCCATATATGAAAGACCCACAGCTAATATCATGTTCAATGGGGAAAAAACTGAGAGCTTTCCCCTAGAGTCAGGAACAAGACAAGGATGTCCACTCTCGTGGTTACTATTTAACATAGCGCTGGAAGTCTTAGCTTCAGCAATTGGACAACAAAAAAGAAATACGTGTGTTTATTTGTCAAGCATTTTGGTTTAAGAAGATATGTATTTTTAACATTGTGGGTCCTGTGCAGAAGAGATTCACCAGGGCTGCAACCTCCAAGTAAATGTTCATCTTCTCACGAAATTTGGGCTGTCCACAACATCACCATTTGAATGTACCAAAACCGATCTGTTAAAAAACAAAAGTGACAGAGGGAGTCAGAGGTACAAATCGGCCCTCAGATTGCCTTCTTGAATTCCCTCAGACTAGGGCAGATGTTTTCTGTAAATTATCTGTTCTACCTTTGGTACCTGTTAATACCACGTGTTGGAGTTCAAGTTTCTTTACGTGGGGCTGAATGGTACTTCGATTGTATGATTTTTTTAAATTAGTAAATGTGACAGTGTGTTCAAAGGGCTCAGTCCAATGCATACCATTGCATGCCATATTGCAGAGGCCCAGTCTATCCGTTACCTATTCCAAAAGTTAGTAGCTTTAAACAACAACTGTTTTCTTTGCACGTGACTGTGTGGGTCCGCAATTTGGGCTGGAATCTGCTGGATGATTCTTCTGCTCGTTATCCTGAGATCACTTCTGTGGATTCAGTCTCCTGTATCGTTCTAAATGGCCACATTTTTTTTTTTCAACGTTTTTTTATTTATTTTTGGGACAGAGAGAGACAGAGCATGAACGGGGGAGGGGCAGAGAGAGAGGGAGACACAGAATCGGAAACAGGCTCCAGGCTCCGAGCCGTCAGCCCAGAGCCTGACGCGGGGCTCGAACTCACGGACCGCAAGATCGTGACCTGGCTGAAGTCGGACGCTTAACCGACTGCGCCACCCAGGCGCCCCTAAATGGCCACATTTTTGATACTGGGTATTCACTGACCTTTCTCAGATAATTAAGTGGACCAGCCCAAACTAAGTGATTGAATTAAGGAAGCAAGAATGTTTGAGTGGAGTCTGGAAGGCTTATGCTTAGGGAGTCCTGTTATGCCACTTCTCCCACTTTGGCCAACAGACCTTTTTTATATTGTCTGGAGAAGCCAAGGGCAGTGTTCCCCAGGAGGTGATGCTGGAATTAACGGGTATATATGAAGAAGAAATTAAAAATGATTTACCTGTGTTGAGCACTCAATATGAGACACAATGACTCTGCGATTTGTGTGGATCATCTCAGTTCATTCTCAGAATAATCCTAGAAAGAGGGTATTAATTATCCTTTTTTTCTAATGTAAGAGACCAAGAAACTGAGGCGCAAAGACTCCCAAAGTCACATGACCTGTAAATGAAAAAGCTAAGGTTTGATCCCAAGTAATCTGACTGGAGTCATCCCTTAATCATTTTATAATGATTCAGCGGATGGTTGGGGAGATGGCAGAAGGTCACATGTGCCAGTAAGTGGGGAAAGCCTTTGCAGACTGTTGGATGTTAAGAGGCAAGGCAAGGAGAGGGGCACTTAAGGGAGTTGGAGGTAACAGGAAATGGATGGAGAGAGGTTTGGAACACGGATGGATCCTGGTTAGAACTGGAAGTACTATACACACCACTCGGAGGGCTTTGGTTTTCATCAAAAGTTTCTTTAAGCAGAGAAAGGGGAAGGGTTCATGCTTGGCCACAGGAATAGGGGATTTTCCAGGGTCTGGATGTTTGCTGTTTGGTCTCGTGCTCTGGATACTGTGGTTACAGCATCTTTGGCATCAGAGGTCGACTGCACTAGATGATGTTACATAATCCTCTGGTCTTGTTTCTTTGCCTTTCAGTGCTGAGTTCCATGCTGATCAAATCAGATTACTTAACGTGCTGTTCTGTAGCAGTAAAAATCTTCTGACTGAAAGACTATTCATGCCTTGGTTGCTTTATCCCATTCACAAATAGTTTGTTTTTGAGTACGTTTTTCAAAGAAGGAATTGAACATTTGGAAACTTTAACATTTAGAAAATGTCATGGGTCATGAGTCGCAAATAGTATTTAAACAGCTGTTAGGAATCTGAACACATTTCTTTCTCAGGTTAAAAAGGATAAGTGAAGAAACAACCCCAAAACTAGGGATGACGGAGGAGGCAGGGGCCCAGCCAAGACCTGAAATATTTTAAGCATTTGTGAGTCAACAGAAGAATAGCCTCTTTAAGGGAAAGCACTCAATTTCCCAGGGAGAGGAAACAACACAAGTATCCACCAAGTGTTCATTAGTGCCAGGCTGTCCTACTTTGCAAATACTGAATGCTGACGTAATTGTAAATACATTCACAGTCACGCTTTTTTTGGACCAGCAGCCTGATTGCTGGAATGCCCCCCTTCTGGAATTTCCAAGCTATGGGAGCCCTGCTTCAGTTTCTGTCTGTTTTCCTACCATGTGGCTAAATTCAAAGAAGACTGTGTAAAGCATTAGAGGAAGTTCTGTACCCAGTAGTGCTAAAAGTTGGCACTGTACGATGATGTGGGTCCAGGTCAGAACAACTATTCTGGACAAACTTTAGATGTTATACAAAATCCTCCTTCGAGTAAGAAAGTCATGAACCAACAATCGTCCCTGGCAACGGAGGGACAGAGGACGGAGGGAGAAAGAGACAGCATCGGCTAAGCCAGGGGGTTATTTAGCAACCCAGCAGACAAGCTGTGTCACCAGGGACGCCTCAGGCTTTGGAGCTAGCAGAGGTCTAGAAAATAAAGCTCTGTCCAGCGTGCCACCTGGATGTGTGATTTGGACATGTTGCCAAGATTATACTCCGTGGTTGGAGAAATTCAGCCCCATCTGCTCAGCTCCAGGTAGGAGGCCTAGCCAAGTGCTGAATAATAAGTCGAGGGAGGGTGAGGCTGGGCGGTTGAGTAATGGGAATGGATGGCATCTGCAAGGCAGAGTCAGTGCTGGAGGAGGGGGAAGGGAACACGTGTGCCAGCTGGGTGAAACTATATTCGTAGGGGGAAGGGGACACGTGTGGAGCTGAAAGAAATCACATTCATAGGGGGAAGGGGACACGTGTGGAGCTGGGAGAAACCACATTCATAGGGGGAAGGGGACACGTGTGCCAGTGAGACAAAACCATATTTGTGGGCTCGGACCACCATAAGAGCTTCAGCTCCAAACATTTTCCGGCCATTGTCTCTTTCAGTAATTTTTCCCATATCTTCACTATTTTCCCTTGTATCGTGCCATGTGCGTTAGGCATATATTGAACAACCCCACAGCTCTCCTGGTGTTTTTACTTGTCTTTCATATTTTCTTATATATCTCTATAGCTCCCTGTTATGTATATAGATATATGTATATATAGTCTACGAGACATTTATAGGTATATTGATATAGATCTTTCTCATTTCTGCTGTATATATACAATATTATATGTACTAATACTATAATAACATACTAATAACATAGGATAATACTAAATATACTAATATATATGCAGTACTATCATACTATATATATAATACTTTCTCATGCTGTTATATACAACATTGTATGTACTAATACTATAATAACATACTAATATACTATAACATATTATAGGATAATACTATATACTAATATACTAATATATACTAATAATACTATATACACTAATATAAATGCAATACTATCATACTATATATATATAATACTTTATCTTGCTATTATATACAATATTATAGGTACTAATACTATAATAATGTACTAATAACATAGGTTACTACTATATATATAATATGTATGCAATACTATAATACTATGTTTACACTATATATAGACTATATGTATATATTATATATAGTCTATTATGTATAATAAATATATAGAAAATATATACAATAAAAATATATATGTATATGGTATTTTGTGTATATTTTACCATCTATTATATAATAAATATAGCACTATGTATATATCTTATAGTCTATTATATATATATATTTTTAAATGACTCTTTTTAAATTTTTAATGTTTATTGTTTTTGAGAGAAGAGAGACAGAGGGAACATGAGTGGGGGAGGGGCAGAGACAGAAGGAGACACAGAATGTGAAGCAGACTCCGGGCTCTGAGCTGTCAGCACTGAGCCCAATGTGGGGCCCAAACTCATGAGCCACGAGATCATGACCTGAAGTTGGACACTTAACTGACTGAGCCACCCAGGTGCCCCTGTATATATTGAAAATATATGAATAATATATTCATATATATAAATAATAATATATTCATATATAGACTATACATTATATACATATATAATATATTCTATTATATTTATATATTATATAAAAAATATAAACATATATAAACATATATATATATATATATATATACACACACACACACACATATATATAAAGTATTTGGAGGATTTTTCCAATTTTAAATTCCAATTCACTGATTCTCTCTTGAACTAAGTCTAATATGGTATTTGCTCTTACTACATATATTATTTTGCTGCCTTATTTCAGTGGCTTTACCTTTATTTTTTTTAAGTTTATTGTATTTATTTTGAGAGAGACAGAGAGAGGGCAGTGAAAGGGCAGAGAGAGAGAGAGAGAGAGAAATCCCAAGCAGGCTCCTCACTGTCAGCACAGAGCCTGATGCGGGGCTCTAACTCACGAACCAGCACAAGATCATGACCTGAACCGCAATCGAGAGTCGGGCACTTAACCCACTGAGCCACCCTGGCTTTATCTTTCAATTCCAGCATTTTCATTTGGTTTTATTTACTTACTCACATTTATGCCATGTTTGAACTTTACTTAACACCGTTGTCTTTGCAAAGTTGCTCATCCCTTCTATTTCCGAATTCTAGGTGTACTTCCCTTCAAGTCCTTTTATTTTGCTTCATAAGTTCTCCCGGCGGCACCTGACTTGTTTCCGTGTGCGCTTTCATGGCGGCTCCTGTGCGTTGACCCTTTGTCCTTGGCGGCCTGAGTGGCAGGTGTTTTCTCTGCCTCCAGTGACTCTGCGGTTTCCCAGCTTCTTCTGCTGCCTTACTTAGTCCTGCGTTTCACAGCAGAGGGTTTGTGTCTTCGGTGCGCCCTGCCGGCTTCTGTTCTGTGCTGGCACGATTCAAACGAAGTTCTTGTTTATAGGGCTGCTTCTCTTTCCTCCCTAAGACACAAAAAAGTGGCATTCGAGCTATCGGGTGAAGTTAACTCAGGTCCAGTTCTGTAACGGGAACCCGGTCCAAGAGCCTCAGTGCAGGCAGGGTTGACCCGGCTTTCTTTGCCACTTGGGTCGAATTTGGCTTCTTTTCCTTCATGGCCTCTTAAGGCTTTATTGCACAGTTGTTTCCAGTTTCTTCCGTGGGATTGCAGGGCCTCACTGGCCACCTCCACCAGCGCTCGCCCCCTGCCCCCCGCCCCCGGGGTTACTCCCTACTGCTCATCTACACCGATTTCCTTCTGGCTGTGAGAAGGGCTCCGTGTCTTTGATTCATTAGGGAGAAAACAATGGCACAATTTTGCACTGACACGTGGAGACGCGGGTTAGGAATTCTGTCTGTCTTCTTTGACCAGAAGTCTTCACTCTGCTTTTATGGCTCCACGGGGAGATCTCTCACCTCCACCAGACCTCTCCAGCTTGGCCTTCCCTCTGGGTTTCAAGGTGAATTGCAGCAACTTTTCTACTTCCCAGCTTTGTGGCCGGGTGCCAGTTACTTTCTCTCTGAGATCCTCTGCGCTTTTGGAGACCAGGGACCGATAATACTTTGCGTTGGTGTCAGGATTTGGAAAAATAAAAGTGTGTGCAGTGCTGATTAATATTAAGTGTTGAGTAGATGATGTTTATAATCATGATATAAATGTGTGCTGTGAGCCTGAAAGAGTTAAATGAGACCCATTGTTCATGGCTGTGGATAAACGATAAGAAGATTCTATAAGGTAGGAAAGAGCTTTGCAAGCTGGAAAGTCCCACTCCCATTTGGGGGAAGCTTTTATGGATTGAAATGTGTCCCCAAAAGATATATTGAAGTCGTAACTCCCAGCACCTCAGATTGCAACCTTATTTGGGAACGGGGTCTACACAGGGATAATTAAGTCAAATGAGGTCACGAGGATGGACCTTAATCCAACATGACTGGTATCCTTATGAGAAGGGGAACTTTGGACACAGAGACAGACATACACAGAGGGAGGACGACACGCAGACACATGGGGAGAATGACAGTGGAGTCAGGACTGGGTGACACATCCACAAGCCAAGAAACACCTGAGGCACTAGAAGTGAGAACAGAGATGGGGCCAGATCCTTCCCTGGCACCTTAGGGGGAGCCCAGCTCTGCCAGCAGACTTCTAGAACTGTGAAATAGAAATGTCTGTTGTTCCAAGTCACCCTGCCGGTGCCACTTTGTTAGGGCGGTCATAGGAAATGAACACAGGAGGTTATGACGATAGTTGTCCTTGTTGGAACTGGATAGCCCCTGCCATTTTTGCCACATTCCCATATGCCACACACTCCAGTCATGACCCACTCCCAGGATGCTTGCTCGGGCTCCTTTCTGTGGTCCTCAAATGCCCTCCCCCTCCCCCAATCTCGAAGACTTGGTGGGATGTTCCCCATTGATTCCAGAATGTTCTTCCTGGACTAATCCCTTCCCACAGGGGAAGTTAGGTGCTTTGGTCCCCACTCTGTTTCTTAGCTCTGGCCACACCACACTCTGGATTTTGACATTCGTCGTCCCTCTGACGCGCTGTACTGTGAGCTCATAGAAGGCAGAGCTGTCTCATCGATCTGTTTTCCCTCATGGATGAGTAAGGAGGAAGTAAAGGTTTCTTGGATTTAAATTAATGTTACAACCTATATCCCCAGAGTGTGCCAAACGAAAGCTTGCCTTTCTCAGAATGCAAGCACAGAATAATCTATCTGTGTGTTAAATGCCATAGCTCACCTGGAACCAGAGAAAAAGACAAATTTTGGAACACTTTTTATTGGGAGGAGGTAAGTATTTGGACTGTAGCCTGATATGTAGGGCAGGCATCCAGACAGTATTCGCTGGTGCCTCACTGTTAAAATATGGGGTAAAATATGTATATTGCTTTGGAAATAATCACTGTCTCCAGACCCTCCAAGTGACCCCTATTCCATGGTCCTATGCTGGGCCTCCCTGACTCCTCTCAGGACCATCATCCAAGGATGAACCCAGCCCAGGGGAGGGCCTTCTGCTGGCCTAATGCCTCTGTGGTTTTGTTTGGTCTCATGCTTAAGCAATGATGACCTATGTTGAATAGAAGTCCTGTCTTTATGTCTCCTAGTTTGGTTTCCTTGATAACCTCAAGGAGTATCGCTCTCTAGGAGGGGGCTGGCTGTCATTTTCTGTGACCGTGTAGCCCACTGGATGGTTGGATGTGACCTGCATTGGCTGCTGGTTTATCACAGGCCAGGCTCTCTTTGCTCAGAGGCGGAAGCCCATTTGATTGTGACCTGTCCCACGTCAGGTTCTCACTGACCTCCCCAGACCTGACAGGTGCCCTTTGCCTTTGAGCAGGATGTCTCCCCTGACAGACGGACAGACAGACGGAGGCAGCTGTTTGTGTAAGAGAGCTTTATCAACCTTGCCCTTGGATCAGTAGTTGCCATCGGTCTGATCTCAGCTGCGTTCTCTCTCTCTCTCCACCTTTGCTCACGTCCCAAAGCCTCGCCTTTCAGACACAGGCCTGGAGCCCAGAGCACCCGTTTCAGCGGAGGGGGACCTGTTGGAAAAGTGAGCGCCAGCCTTCAGCAGCTGTGATCACCACTAATTAGGCTCGTGCTTTGTTCTCACTTCTCGAAACAGAAAAGTCAATAAAGGTTCTGTGGCACCTTTAATAGAGATTAAATGACTACAAACAGCCTTTACCTGATTTGGAGGCTGAGACTGTTGTGGGTGTCCGTTGCACACGCAGCTCCACGGGGCCGCACGCTCACGGTTTAGGTGTGATGGTTTTAGGTGTCCCTCTTCCCCGGAATCCTCTCTTCTGACGGGATCGCCCATGCATTGGACATTCTCCTCCATGCACTGTCATGCCTGTGCTCAGCCGCGTCCCCGTGTCATGCGGTTTGTCCCCACCTCGCGGGCCCGAATGCGCTGTCCCCTCTGCCCGGATTGCCCTTCAGTTTGCTCACTGTGCTCGCCCACTTTCTGCTCAAGGTTACCACGTTGGAAAAGTCTTTCTTCGTTATAGATCCTTCTCCCCAGTGCGCACCACTGTGCGTCCCCCTGATGGGGAAGCAGTTTGCTTCCTGTGCGCCCCCCCAGCTTCACATTCACTGATGCCCCCCCCCACACACACACTCGGAAGATGCCAGATCTTAGGGGGTTCTCAGAGATGTTTAGTAAACGAATGGTGCTGCACCTCCCAGGAGGTGCCTCTTGCAAACATAGAAAGGGAGCTAACATGGTCAGGGGTGAGAAGAGGGTCGGCAGAGGAGAAGCTGGAGTCTGACGCCAGGATTTCTAGGGGTTGGTGAGGGGAGAGCCATCACCACCAAGACTGAGTGTTTTCCCCATCAGGGGTCTCCAGCTGAAAGACCATAAATAATAGGGAGTCACCCACAGTGGCCCACAGCGAGAGAGAGAGTGAGAGAGAGTGTGAGAGAGAAAGCCATGGTAAGACGTGCCAGACCCAGGCAGTGAGAAGCCAGCTGATGGTGATGCCAGTCTGGTAAGCAATGCCCCACTCTCCTTGGTTCTTCTCCTGGCCTCCGCTCCCGCCCACAGAGGGACTTGGCAACAGTAGGAGGGGCGCCCAGGTGGCTCAGTTGGTTAAGCATCCCACTCTTGGTTTCCGCTCAGGGCATGATCTCACGGTTGGTAGGTTCGAGCCCCACATTGGGCTTTGCGACTTTGGTGTGGAACCTGCTTAGGAGTCTCCCTCTCCCTCTCCCTCTCTGCTCCTCCCCTGTACTCTTAAAAAAAAAAAAGAAAGAAAGAAACTGGGAGGAGGTGATGGTAAGCACTAGGGAAAGAGAATTCCAACTGTGCCCTCAATCCTAGAGGGCACAGCGTCCCTGGCACAGAACCTCCCTGGGGGAGGGAAGCCACCAGTCCTGCATATTTAATTATCTAGCTACACTGTTCATAAACTCTCCACTTTGCCTTTTTTTTTTTTTTTGTGCCCCATGGTGGTTTCTTTCCCCTGTAACCATATGGTTTTGACTAATGTTTCCTGTGTGCCCTCCTAAAAAATTTGTGGCTGTGTTAAAAGTGCTTGACATAATCTTTTCCATATTACAACCCCAGATGCCAGGAATGATGATTTACTCCTAGACATTAGAACTATGAAATATCTGCTCACAGGACTAGTCTCAGGGCCAGTGAGAGTTACAGGGGGAGAAATATTGCTTACCATCCGTCTCCTTTGATGAGTCGCAGCACTAATGATGCCTGACTCTTCCTGAATGCCTGCTACCCACCAAATAGTATGATGAGCACTTTACAAGGGTTTGTTTATACATCGTGACAGCATAAAAGGTGTGCGTTAGCATTATATTTTATTCACTATTTAAACGAGGATGGATTGACTAATCTATACTTTGTTTTAATTCTAGTTATTATCATTATTTTTGACTGGTCTAAGATAGCAAAGCTAGCAAGTGACAGAGATCTAATTCAAACTGAGCTAGTTTGATTCTAGAGCCCATTAAAAATATCCCAACTCCTTGGGGCGCCTGCGTGGCTCAGTCAGTTAAGTGGCTGACATAGGCTCAGGTCATGATCTCGTGATTCGTGGGTTTGAGCTCTGAGTTGGGCTCCGTGCTGACAGCTCGGAGCCTGGAGCCTGCTTCGGATTCTGTGTCTCCCTCTCTCTGCCCCTCCCTGTTCACACTCTCTCTCTCTCTCTCTGTCAAAAATAAGTAAACATAAAAAAAAATTTTTTTAAATGTACAACACTCTTAAAAGAAGACATAAGTGAGGGGCACCTGGACAGCTCAGTCGGTTGAGCGTCCAGCTTCGGCTCAGATCATGATCTCGTGGTTTGTGGGTTTGAGCCCTGCATCGGGCTCTGTGCTGACAGCTCGGAGCCTGGAGCCTGTTTCAGATTCTGTGTCTCCCTCTCTCTCTGCCCCTCCCCTACTTTTGTTCTGTCTCTCTCTCTTTCTCTCTCTCTCTCAAAAATAAATAAACATTAAAAAAAAAAAAAAGTAAGTGCTTGGTAACTCAAGGATTCCTCCCAACTATTCCTGCCTCCAAACTCTGCACTCTTACCACTGTACAGAGGAGATCCCGAGTCAACCTGCCACCAAGGGACACGGGCTGCAAGGAGAAGGGGGAGGAGCATGGAAATTAAATTTGACCACCTCCTATTTGTCCTTCAGGTGATGCTTCCGGGGAGACCAAACTAAAACAATCGACTGTTTTTAGCTCCCTTTTCACATGGCCAACCATCAGTTTCTGGGTCAATTCTGACTTCTTGCCTGTGTATCTTTTATCTTTGTCATTTTCCCCAGAGAAATTATCATGATTTGTCTTTTCAGAAAGAGCTATTAATGTCAGTCTGCAGCAAAAACATAATTAAATAGAAACATTTCAAGAAATGTCACAACTGATTATAGTTCTAATTGTGCTTGTTCCCAAGTTTAGCACGACACAGCACAGTCCTGGGGAGAAACAAACCGTACATTATTGTATTTACAACATGCATTACAGCACAGAATGGCGTAGCGAATTCTTATGACAGGCATAAAAGAATTCTTCAGAAATACCGCTCTGTTTCGTGCCAAATTTAGTGATAATTTACAGCTGTCTGAACATCCCCACCTGCTGGGAATCCGCTCAGGTCCTCGAGTTTTTACGGATTCCCGGTGGAGGGTTTGGAAGGACAGCTTTTACCTGTGGGGAGACTGTGACTCTTTCACCGCATCCTTCATTACAGCAATGCAGAAATCTAGAAACAGCCCCTGCCAAGACTTGCCTGAGGTCACACAAAAGCCTACCCCTTTTCCCCATGTGCTGGGAGGTGGCTGAGACATCTGGTCTGACGCCCAGCTTCCTCCATCTCTCATGGGAAGGGGCAGCTCTGAGGACACCAATGTGCGGTGGGCGCACAGGGTTCCCATGTGTGCCTGGGTTGCCTTAAGATCAACATTATCGTAACCATAGGTTTAGTTACAAATAATAAAGCCAAGAAAATAATAACAATACTATAGCCACTCTCCCACGAGTTCAGGGATTGGGGTCTTTGCTTCCTCATTTAAAATGTGACAATAGAGGGGCGCCTGGGTGGCTCAGTCGGTTAAGCGGCCGACTTCGGCTCAGGTCACGATCTCGCGGTCCGTGAGTTCGAGCCCCGCGTCGGGCTCTGTGCTGACAGCTCGGAGCCTGGAGCCTGTTTCGGATTCTGTGTCTCCCTCTCTCTGACCCTCCCCCGTTCATGCTCTGTCTCTCTCTGTCTCAAAAATAAATAAATGTTAAAAATAAATAAATAAAATGTGACAATAGTGATGGTGATTAATAGCTCATTTTTTTCTGTGATTCCCTAAACTACCCTATCACACCTGGGTTTTCTTCTAGTACGTCCAATCCCCTCATTGCAGTTCTGCAGAGATAATAGCAGCAGTTACATTTGGAGGCTCAGGAAGAGCATGAGATTTTTCCAAGGGCCCACGGCTGCTGAGAAAAGCTAAGTGTTTGATTGTGTACGACGTGTCAGGCCTGCTCTGAGCACCGTGCGTCTTGGGCTCCTCTTACAGACCCCTATGGCCATTACCGTAGTCCCCCTCCTTTACGAAGGAGAATCCCGGGGCACAGAGGAGTGACGTGGTTTCTCACGAATCTCACAGAGTTGTCTCCTAAAACTGAATGTTAATTCTCAATATTTTTGCATGAATTAGATGAGACAAATTTTGGGAGCGCCATTTTGGGCCGCCCAGCATTCAGGCGCACGGTGCTCGATGCTGGCTCTTAGTGGTGCTTTGAGAAGCCACCTCCGTCCCCCTGCCATGCGTTACCCATAGGACTGCCCCTTCCTGTTGTGCCAGCACGCTGTCCACGCTGGGACACTCAGGCCGTCCTTGGAATTTGGGTGGCCTTTGTGCCACCCAAGGATGATTACGACGAATGCACCCCAATGATGGGGATGTGAATAAAGATTTCACAACCTCTGTTGCACCACACCCCAGAAATGCCCTGGGTCCAGTCCTTTCTTCTATTCTCTTATTTCCCAATGCATCACGGTGCTTACCGTAGGCCAGGTACTATTTGGAATACCTCCCATATGCAACTCATTTGGCCCTAGCTCCACCTTTTCCTTTTTGAAGCCTACCTTCATTTTTGAATGTATTTTTTAAATTAAATTTATTTTCAGAGAGAGAGAGTGCACAAGTGGGAGAGAGAGGCAGAGGGGGACAGAAAGAGAGAGAGAGAGAGAGAGAGAGAGAGAGAATCTTAAGCAGGCTCCATGCTCAGCATGGAACCTGATGCGGGGCTTGATTCCACCACCCTGGGATCATGACCTGAGCTGCAATCAAGAGTTGGACCCTCAACCATCGGAGCCACCCAGGTGCCTGCCTTCATCTGAGACCTGAGACCTGCCTTCATCTCTGAACAAACTCTTATCTTCCCAGTGGTCCCCACGTAACTTTTTCCTTTACATTTGCCAGAGTGGATTTTTATTGCTGGCACCCAACACTTCGGCTTTAAAGCTAAATACACCACTGGCACATAGAAACTGACAAATAAATGGTAGTGCCCTTGTCCTTACCCCCGCCATGTAAGCAACCATGAGACAGAGTCATAGAATGGGAAGGAAATGAGATCCCCTGATAGGAGAGTCGTAGATTCGTAGAGCTGACTAAGGATGTAAACACCATCTAAGCACACTCTACCTTTATGTTGGGGTCCAGGGAGGGGAAGTGAGCTCCCCATGGCTGCTGCCTTATCCCAGTGGTCACTGTATGGGATGTGGAGTGTAGACGAGAATTTGTTTTAGTTTGCTGCTTCATCAACTCGGTTAGGCTTGAATTGGTTTGGCTAATTCTGCTTATGTGAGGTTGGGAGAAGGAACCCCGCTCAATGAAAGAAATTAATCACATGAAATTGTCATTTAAAGTTGCGCTATATAGTCGGGAGACGACTGGGCTCAGTTTGCGTCTTGGTGCCCCCCACCCCCGGCCAGGACTAACTTACCAGTTGATTTGGGGTAACTAACATCCTCTCCCTGCATGGCAGTCCCTTCATCTGCAAAATGAAAGCGTTTGCTGCGACCATCTCAAAGGTCTCACCTTCTAATCTCTAATATCATGATCTTATTATTTCAATTTCAAGAAATAGCAGGTACATTAGAGAAGCAGGGATCAATGTGATTTACTACGGATCTGACAGTCTTCAGCATCTTGCATTTCACAAATCCCTCCTACGTAAACCTCATCATTAGTTCCGTATTACCCTTGTGAGAATTATCCTTTCCCTTTTAAAGGGACACGGAGTGAATTTAATCAGAGCCTACCGCGTGCTGAGTGCAGCACTCTTAGATCAATGCAGTGAGTCAGACGCACTTAGGTTTCCATCGTAGCTCGACCAGGTAACAGCCTTGCTGTCACTGTCCCCTTGAGAGCTGCAATGAGCAGGTGATCATACACATGCCCGAGAGCCGTTGAGAGGACACACAGGATACGTGAATCCGTCTAGCACACAATATGGCTCATTTGTTCCCTCCGTCAATAATATTTATTATCCTCGTGCCTAAACAACTGACGATGTGATTGCAGTCTATGAAATAATAGAAACTTGTGAATCTTTAGGGCTTGTATGTTTTCTTTTAAACATACAGCATCTAAGAGAAGAGAAATCAGGAGGCCTGGGGAAGAGGAGTGTGAGCGTGTGGCTCTGTGTTTCACACCGACACACATCACGGAGCATCTGCCACAGAAGAGGCGCTAAAAAACCTAGAGGGTGGGATATGCTGGCCATGGTTGCCCTTAGCGGCCCCAGTACTTCCGTAGTGGGTCAGAAACGGAGTAGCCGTGCTGTCAGGAATGAATGCAAGGAGCATTCTACCACTCCAGCAGGAGTGTCCCCTTGCAAGGGCGGATCGGGCTACACCTGCTGCTAAATTCTTTTTTTTTTTAATTTTTAATGTTTATTTAATTTTGGGGGAGAGAGAGAGGGAGAAAGAGACAGAGCACAAGCAAGGGAGGGGCAGAGAGAGAGGGAGACATAGAATCCAAAGCAGGCTCCAGGTTCTGAGATGTCAGCACAGAGCCGGATACGGGGTTTGAACCCACAAACCGTGAGATTATGACCTGAGCTGAAGTCGGACGCTTAACTGACTCAGCCACCCAGGTGCCCCACCTGCTGCTAAATTCTTAATCTGTCAGGATGAGAAACCAATACGAAGCCTAAGATATGGTACAATCACCACTGGAGCCCAATGAGCCACTCAGTAGCAAGCCGATTATATTTGTCTTATGGACCATTGTAAAGTTTTACTTAAAAAGTATACAGATTATGAAAAAAAAATAAAGTCTTATCTCTGAGAAAAAAAGAAACAATTGATAAATTGGATCACACTAAAAGTAAACATTTCTGTTCTTTGAAGGATGTAAATAATTAAATAAAATGCCACATCAGGGGCCCCTGGGTGGCTCAATCAGTTAAGTGTCTGACTTCAACTCAGGTCATGATCTCATGGTTCATGGGTTTGAGCCCCACATCGGGCTATATGCTGATGGCTCAGAGCCTGGAGCCTGCTTTGGATTCTGTGTCTCCCTTTCTGTCTGCCCCTCCCCCATTCATTCTCTCTCTCTCTCTCTCTCTCTCTCTCTCTCTCTCTCTCTCTCTTTCTCTCTCTCTCAAAAAAAAAACATTTAAAAAAATTTAAAAATGGCAAATCAGGGACTATGATTATATATAAAAATGTATGGATTTAACAAAAGTCTTTCATTGAAATATGTATGAAGGACAATTAGAAGTTAATGGTAAGAAAGTAAATAAACCATTAATTTAAAAATTAAAAAAAAAAAGGAGAACAGTTTTACTTTACATTGGGGGAGCTAGAAAGCCTGTGCAGGGTTTGAGCAGAGAAGTCTAATAATCTGACATACATTTTACAAAGATGACTTATTGATTTGTTGAATATAGATTATTGGCAATACGTTTGAATAAAGAAAAACAGTAAAGAGGCTATCGAAACAATTTTGGTAGAGATTCAGACTAGGATAGTAGCAGAGGAAAGATGAGGAAGTGCTTATATTCTAGATATATTTTTAAGGTAAAGGAAAGGGGATTTGTTGATGGGTTAGGTCTGGTGGTTTGAGAGTAAGAGATAAATTCAGGATGATAGGGTATTTTTTGATTCGATATTCTAGAAGAGAATTTCTATCCGCTGAGGTAGGGATCTACAGAGGTAGCTTTGGGGAATAAATATAGGAGTTCAATTGTGTGTCTATTAGGTTTGTGATGACTTTTGGACATCATTGGCGATGGTGAGTGGTCAGTTGGGTATATAGTCTGGGGTTCAGGTCAAGGTCCAAGCTGAGAATATAATCTCGGGGGACATCAACATATAGAAGATATTCAAATCCATGATATTGGATGATGTCATTGGGAGCTAGAATATAATTTTTAAAATACAGAAGGGACAAGACCAAACATCGAGACTCATGGTACTCCAGTATTTGCAGGTTATGGAATAGAGAAAATTAAGGTAGGAAAATTAGAATTGCCAGTGGGGTGGAAGTTAAGCTGTGTGACTTTGATGGTGGGAAAGCTAAATAAAAAAAGTGTTTGACAGAAGAGAAGTCAACTCTGTCAGATGTTGCTACATGAGGATTGCATTTAGCAAAGGGAGAGGTTGGTGATATTGACGAGAGGGTTTGTAGAGAGGGGTCAACAGCTGATCAGAGTAGGATTAAAAAAGATGGAACAGAGATGGAGCTTGATATAAGGAGCAGAGATGGGAGTTAGTTGAAGGTTGATATGGACTTGAACGTTTTTACCCTAAGATAGGGAAGATTAGAGCAAGGTTTTAGGTGACATAAGTGAATTGTCCGAAACAGCAAAATAAGAATGACAGAAGACGATCGCTTCCGCAAAGTCCCTGACTTGGGGAGATAATGCAAAACATTCACGTTTCCTTTTTTTATGCCTAAATTTTGAGCACAGTGCCCCTATGTCATATTAGATTTTGCAACGTGATCTTCTAACAACCCAACACAAGATAAAGCCCATCACCGGGGACCCAGCAGACATGACACTGTGCGAGGTGCAGGCATAGCCCTTACCTCGACTGATAACATCCACATCCTGCCTCTTGGGGCACTTGTTCTTGGAAAGTTCCAGCTCAGCACCCAGACCCCATGTTATGAGAAGCCCAAGCACTCCCAAGTACACTGTTCTGTTCAGCAGCCGTAGCTTAGGTGCCAGCTGACGGCCAGTGTCACCTGCCAGTGTGTGGGCAAACCATCGTAGAGGCACAGGACATCAGCTTTCAGAAGGCTCCCGCCACAAACTTAGCGACACAGCACGGAGTTCCCCATTGAACAAATCTCACCAGAGCCCAGGCAGTTCATAGACTCACAAGAAAAAGAAAAAATAAATTATGATTTTAAGCCACAAGGGCTTGCAGTGTTTTGTCACACAGAAATAGATGGCCAGGACAGAAATGGGCATCAGACTGAAGATATACGTCGCAACAAAATCCAAAACCAGCGTGTCACGGGGTCTAGGACGGGGCCGAAGACCCCAAAGAGAAGGTTGTGGAATCAGGAAGGACAATGAGCAGATCATCATAGGGGCCTAGAAAAACGTGAGACAGGCTCACGGAAAACTAAGAAAAAACTGGTGCTAACAGTAGTGTGGAAAATAAAATGTACAAATAGTAATATTACGTGTTTGCCTGAAAAGATGACTGGGCATCCTGCTGGAAGTACTAGATTCTTTCTTTTATTAAAAAAACACATTTATTTATTTTTGAGAGACAGAGAGAGACAGAGTGCGAGCAGGGGAGGGGCAGAGAGGGAGACACAGATCGGAAGCAGGCTCCAGGCTCCAGGCTGTCAGCAGATGTGGGGCTCAAACCCACGAACTGCAAGATCATGACCTGAGCTGAAGTCAGACGCATAACCAACTGAGCCACCCAGGTGCCCCATAGATTTCTTTCTTTCTTTCTTTCTTTCTTTCTTTCTTTCTTTCTTTCTTTCTTTCTTTCTTTCTTTTTTAAGCCACATATGAGAATTAGAAGGAGACAAGCTTTAAAAAAATAAAAAGAATAACTGTTAACTTTTCCCACAGAATTTAGAAGAAATAGAAAGAATCCAGGACATTCTGGGTTCACAAATAAAATCGTTTCTCACAACCAGCCATGTTAGGCAAGGAAAAGCTACCAAAAAAGAAAAAGAAAAAAAGAAGAAAAAGAAATGTCCACAGGGTAGAGATCATCTCAAGTGTGCGGTGGTGAAATTCTTTGTTAAGATTTGAGAAAAAGAAATAGAGAAAATGTTCCCAGTCCCCCTCAGCTATACAAAAAAGGCTTCTTAAGAAAGTAAAGGGTAATACTCCAGAGCGCTGTGATTCTGAACTCAAGCCAAAGGGATATCTCAAAATGAGTTGTGTGTGACTTTTTTCTACTCAACTGAAACCTCAGTAAAACTAATTATAAGCCCATAGTGTTTATAAGATAGCAATTTAGTTAGTTGCCATTGTTATTATTTTTGTTATATCATCAGAAACACTGTCCACTTAGACAAACCTCATCAGAAACAGTCCACAATGGGAAGGGTCTTCCTAAAAATGGACTTCGGGAGGGGTACCTGGATGGCTCAGTTGGTTGAGCGTCCTACTTCGGCTCAGGTCATGATCTCACAGCTCGTGAGTTTGAGGCCCGTGTCAGGCTCTGTGCTGATGGCTCGGAGCCTGGAGCCTGCTTCGGATTCTGTGCCTCCCTCTCTCTCTGCCCCAACCCACTCGCATTCTGTCTCTCTCTCTCAAAAATAAATAAACATTAAAAAAAAAATGGACTTCAGGCACCGTAGGGGAGGGGGCAGGCTGAGGTCCATACTCAACTTCAAACACAGGCTACTTCTTGTAGAAAGTGGATGGATGACTTCGGGGAGCCAAGAGCACCAAGCCAACCAGGGAGGGAACAGGCCTGGTCTCAGATCGAAACACTGGCAACAGGTGCTCAGCTGAATTTCGGAATCACTGTGGACCAGTAATTACTATGCACCTCCTGAATTTTGTCCCTGTGGAAGGAGTATCTATTGAAGGGATTCTTCCCCCTTGTACTTTAGACGAGAGTACAGTGGATGGTTTGTGCCTTTAGGACACAGTTCCTCAGACTGTGGTAAATTGTACTCAAAAGGCTAAGTCAAAGGAGGATTACCATATCTGGGTCTGCTTTAGCTGATGCGACCCTGGGCTCTGGGGTGATGCTGTAAGGGGATGATATGAGAGTCTGGAGTTCTTGGGGGGCAGTAAGCACAATTTGCCTGTGGAAAGATATGTGAATTGTAGAAGATTGTATTTTCTAAATATGACCCAGCAGTATCTCTTAGCCTTGTACTTCTCTGCCCATCCCCTTTCAAGAGGTGGGGTTTATTTCTCTACTCTTTTGAATCTGGACTGGCAATATGGCTTCTTTGGCCAATAGAATTCATTGGAAATGATCATTTCCTCCAGTTTAGACATTGCCGTTAATTGGCCCGGAGCTCCTACTTCCTTTCTCATGAATACTTACTCTTGGGACACCTTCTGTCAAAACCCAGACATCATACTGTAAGAAGAGGCCATGTGTAGGCACCCTGTTGGATGGTTCCACAATAACGACATCACTTACCAGTCTAGTGAATGAGCCATGTTGGACATCAGCCTATTTTGCACCTTCCGAGGACACTATCCGTAGTTACTATCTAGCTGCAATCCCATGACAGAATCCAAGCGAGAATCACCAGCTGAACCCAGTCAACTCATGAAAATTGGGACCAAAAAAAAAAAAAAAAAGTTATTTAAGCCATTGAGAGTTGAGGCCATTGTCACACAATGATAGATAAATGAACAGCCTCTGCTGATCCATCATAGTAATGGTTAATGAGCTAACGGATGCAAAACGCCTATCTTAATACTTGATACAAAGCTGGCAATTAATTAATGCTCTTTCTTCCCTTTTTTCAGTTCAGATAAAGTTGAAATAAAGCTGAGTGATATTAGGGGAACCTGAAAGTATTCACATCCTCAGTTTTTAGCTGCTGTTTGTGGCCAAGTGAAGGAAATTCTATTCAAGAAACAAAACCAAAAATGGGAATGTAGTTCTCCACCTTTCTTCCGCATGCGATGCCACATGATTCTGTGATTCAGCTGTAGGATCACCATCGCCTGCGATGGGTTCCTTAATGAGGTTTTCAGATAAGCATGCTCGCAGGCACTTTCAGAATCCATGGCAAATGTCGTATTCAAGGGCAAAAGACACACTGAAACAAAAAGAAAAGTACTTTATAACACAAAGGAAGCATTCAGCCCTGCGATGCATTGAAATCGATTTAGAAGTTTGGATTGAGTTTTCATTTTCTTGTTATAAGTAGGGCTTATTTATAGAATGTAAAGGACTACTTAACCCTGTGTGACAATTCAACATGAATTTCAAATGGGACCTTCTGTCTCCATGTGGGCAGGTCTCATCTCACCAACATAGCAGCGGCACGTTTTTGAGATCACAGCACTCAGTACCTAATCAATTCACCGTCCATAAAATTTTCAGAGTAGGAAGATTCAAGCTCTGAAAAACATTATTCCGAAGAAGAAGAGTCCTTTCAATGTGTAGTTCTTCCTCGGTCAAGGTCAGGAAAAGGTACCCTCATTGTTGGTACCTTCTGCCTGCTACATAAAGCCTAAGCGTATTTGGAACAGGTTCTGTGTGTGAGAGACTCCCCAACGTTTTCCCAGCCCCAATCAGCCTCCCCCACTTTCCCAGCAGTGACGTCCGCAGTTGCGCTGTTGCTAAAACCTGAGCGAAAAGACAGAAGGATCGCCTTTGGTGGAAACGCGGGCTGCTGGAGGTGCGGCAGGGACGTGGGAGTGTTCGCGCGCTCCCCGGCAGGCCGAGCCACGAGGGGGCAGCAGAGGGCCACGCTTCGGAGCCAGGGCGGCCTGGCCAGGGGCGAATCTCCACCCTCCCCTCGCTGAGCTCCTCTTGACGTCCAGCTGGAGGAATTAATTACCGACTGGTCAGATCCAGCCTGGAAAGCCCGGAAATCCTGCTTCCTATCTCTGGCTTTGTCCACTTGTACTTGATCTTGATTCATTCGTAGGTTCCAGGCCGTCCTGGGCACCGAGTCTGCCTAACACATTTCACGGAGTCCTTTCTTAGAGTCCCTGCCAGCCTAGTGCTGGGGGTAGAGTGACCCGGGGGACGGGACGCGTGCAGAGGACCAAGGCCACCTGGGTCCCGCCTTGCCTTACTGTGCTATTAGCTGCACAACCTTGTGGAAACCACCCCTGAATTCTCGATGCTCCTGGAGGCGTCCCGGTTCCTGCCACCCCACCTGCGTTTCCTCCGATCGGAGGCGGCAAGGACGGCCACCACCAAGTTTCTGACGACTTCATGAAGGAAAGGTGGTGAGGGGCTTACCACGCCTCTACACTCAGGGCAGAAACCCAATTCATGCCTGTACCCAGCGGGCATTTAGTAGGCACCTTCTCTGTGCCTGATGCAGGCCCTGGTAATGCGTTGGTGGCCAGGCAGACAGAGGACCTGCCCAGACGGTAATTTTGTTCCAGAGGGAAGGGGGAACGCACACTTTGTCAGGTGGGGATACAGGTTTACGCCGCACGTACTTTCTTCGAAAGTAGGGTGTTCCCAGACCCAAAGATATCCTCTCTCAGGCTTTTCAAATACCTTAGGCCACAGCTCGCTAGCGGACACACAAAGTAAATGGAGATGGGGCACAGATGCGCACACAGGGCAAAGCGCTGGCGGTCTGATGGGGAGAATCTGAGATGCTGAGATGCCAAGAGGCCGAGTGTAGTTCCAGGGAGAGACGCTGGGTGGCGCCACTCTCCCCGTTCCGGAGCTGCCTCTGCAACAGCTTTGTTGCAAAACCGACGCTGAACCCTTTTCACTTTTTGCCTTTTTTTTTTTTTTTTTTTGTACAGGCAAAAAAAAAAAAATCCTCTTTGGATTCCTTTTAATTAGTGGAAACAGGGACTAATGTAGGTGTTCTGGAAAGTGGCATAACGCAGTTTTTTGAAAAGCGAGGGATACCCGTCGGTGCTGTGGAGAGCAAGAAAAGGTGAGCCAGAGAGAGGGGAGGGAGATCATTCCTGCCATTGTTATCCTCCTAATTGTGACTTGGGAAAGTTGTCTACGTCATCAACCGTGATCAACACGAGGGGCATAGCAGTGGATGCGGGCTTCCCTGTTAACCCTAAACTCGCAGAGTTGACGTGGCATCGTCCCCCGACGGGAGGGCAGCGTGCAGGCGGGTGGGTGATGCAGAGAGAATCTGAGCTCCATCTGGAAGCAGTGAGTGGGGATCAGCTGGGTTTGGGGGTGTGGTGACGAGCAGACAGAGCAGCAGGGCGCTGACAGGGGGTGTGGGGAAGCTTGCGTGGGGGAGGGGCTGTGAGCAGAGGCCGGGACCAGGTGAAAGGGGCTGGCAGCTGGCGTGTGGGAGAGAGCAGGGCGGGTGCCACCGTCACTGGGCTCCCAGGCAGGGCCTGCAGCCCCTGTGCTGAGGGGTTTACCCCCATTACCTCACTGGGGTACCTCAGTACCCAGTACCCAGTAATGGGTTTACCCCCATTACCCCCATTACCTCACTGAGGGTACCTCACTGGGGGAGGAGGTCGGCCTCTGTTCCCCTCGCTTTCAGGCAGGTTGACTTTCAGCCTGCACATGATACATGGAAAAGGAAGCATCGATCCACAACGCCTGCTTAACAGGAAAATGTATCCGTGTGCGCAGGTGTGTGTGCAGGTGTCCCCAGTCTGTCCGAGCAACTCGCAGTGTCCGGGTTATGTCCCCTCCCCCCACCAAGTGGCCTGAATGAGAGCCCTGGACGTTGTTTTAAGGGCTGCTTGCGGTCCAGCGTCGATGGCCTTAGATCAGGCCGCAGTGCGTTTTTACGAACTCCCAGGCCAGCTTGGTGCCACTGCAGAGGCCTCTGTGATATCCCTCCCCTCGCTCCCTCCTTGTTGTGCCTGATCTTCAAAGCGGCCTCTGATGCCCTGACTGCAAAGAGAATTTTAAGCAAGGAACACACTCTTGTGCAAGTGGGGGGGGGGCGTGGAAGATGCTTCTGTGGGAGCAGCCAGAAGCCCCCCCGGCGGGGGGGGGGGCGGGGGAGAGGCGGGCGAGGAGAGCATCGCGCAGCCTGACTGCAAACAGGAAATCGTTCGGGAGAAGTCGCATTGTCTATCGATTCCTGACCCATTTGTTTACTTGTTCATTTGTGCGCTCATTTATTAGTGTCATTTCTCATGGGCCCCAGGGACACTGAGACAAAGGGACACATTTTCTGTCCGCAGGAGCTCAGAGTCTACCCGCAGGAACAGATGGGTGAACAGACCACTGTGATGTCTGCTTGATAACAAGCTTGCAAGATTTAACCTTTCTGCGAAATGTAATTATGGAATCTTGGTAAATTTATTTAACATGTTAGTGCCTCAGTTTGCTTAAATATAAAATGGGGGGATCACAGTGGTATCTCAAAGGTCTGTTATGAATATTAAACAAGACAATACAAGGAAACACTGGGCTGACTTTGTGACATAGAAGTCCTCAGGGAATATTAGCTGCAATAATTTTCATTAATATTATTTGTTGACACAAATATATATGTGGCAAAATACAGAGTCATAGAAGAAATTAAATATAGCGGCTTCGTAATAACCATTTTCTCTAAGGGCAGGGGGAAGGAAGATTACAAAGCAAAGCATAGCTGTCATTCTTATTTATAAAACATTCTGGGGGCACCTGGGTGGCTTGGTCTGAGCATGTGACTGCGGCTCAGGTCGTGATCTCACAGTTGGGCTCATGAGTTCCAGTCCTGCATTAGGCTCTCTGCTGTCAGCACGGAGCCACTTCACATCTTCTGTCTCCCTCTCTCTCTCTCCCCTTCCCCTACTTATGCTCTAAATTCTCTCTCTCTCTCTCTCAAAAATAAATAAATGTTTTAAAAAAAACCTACAGGGGCACCTTGCTGGCTCATTCAGGTAAGCCTCTGACTTTGGCTCAGGTCATGATCTCAGGGTTCGTGGGTTTGAGCCCTGAGTTGAGCTCTGTGCTAACAGCTCAGAGCCTGGAGCCTGCTTCGGATTCTGTGTCTCCCCCTCTCTCTGCCCCTTCCCCACTTGTGCTCTGTCTATCAAATATAAATAAACTTTTTTTAAAAAGTCACAAAACAGTGAGGGATGTTACAAGCTGGGTGATATATAACTAAGTCGGGCTGGATAAAAGCAGGGCTTTTGGAGGAAATGCCCTAGGAGGCCTGCCAGGTATGCACAGAAATAGCGGATGCTGGATCTGGAAGAGGGAACGGAAAGGAGACCACAGTTTGAACACTTACTGCATCCCACGCTCTGTGCTGGATTCTTTTTTGTGTGAACCAACTTTAATGGGAAATTAGCAACCGTGCAGAAACGTGCACAGCATGAACGCGTACCTAAGCAAGGTTTGGACGGTGAACATCATAGGAGACTCCTGGTTCTCAACCGGTGGAGATTTTGCGCCTTAGGATTTGGCAAAGTCTACAGACATTTCTGCATCCGCAGTTGTCTGAACTTAATTCAGTCGTTCCCACTGACCCGCTGTGTGACCTTGGACACGTCCCTTCAGCTCTCGGTGCCTCGGTGCTGCATCTGTAAAGCGGGATCCTGACGCTACTCCAGTCACAGACTGCTGTCACAGCAGCTGGTGTAGGGACAGCAGTTGGAACCCTGGCAGGCACACCGGCGGCGTCCTGTGTGCTCACTGTTTTACTCTGTCTGGTGTTTAGAGCAACAGCAGAGGACTGTAAGTCTCCCGGGGACGGGCGGGCTGGCGGTTGGCTGGTCAAGGTCATCAAGTGAGTCCTGAGGGTTCAGCAAGCCAAGTGGGTGTCCTCGGTGCGTGAGGCGGGCCTGGCCTCTGCAGGGCCCGCTGCACAGAGCTCTCCCTCAGCCTGCCTGTCCTTCGGGGGGAGCGCTTGGTCTCCCTGACCGGCATCATCGCTCTCTCCAGGGCTGTGACAGATGGGGCCATTTTGACTCATTGGGATTTTTGGCAAGAAAAGAGCAGATAACAAATTGGGTTCTGTCTGCAAATGACTCCCCGTTGTGTGAGAGATTCTGACTCCCCAGTGCCGTTTCTGTGGCACCAGCCAGCTCCTCTTTGCCCACAGCAGCATGACATTTTATTATTTGACTGTCTCTCCAAGGCTACAAAGACACCTGGAGCCTAGTAGACCCTCACTACTTGGATTCCTCAGACCCTCTCATGTTACTTTTCCCCTGTGTCGGCCACTGGCAAGACACAAGCCTTCCCTCAAGCCTCCCAGGCCCCCAACTCTGCATGAGTGAAAAATACGCTTCGTTAGAAGGGAATGGGGGTGACGGGGCCACAGCACATGGAGCGACACCCCATCATGAAGCTCAGGGTGAATGAATGAGGGGACCTGCCTTCTCACCCTGGCTCCGCCCACCTGAGATGGTTAACCTCATCTGCCCCCACCCGCCACCCCCTCACCCAGCTAAGGGTCACTGACTATCCAAGTGTCGGTGACCTGTTCAGGCAGTGGACAAAGAACGTGAGGGACCCCTGGGTCACACTCAGCTCTGCCACTGATTATCCACAAGAGGCTCAACATCCAGATGTCTCCTTCTCTGCATTCGCTCCCAGGAGATGCTGACACCTTATCGCGCCAGGTTACGCGAACATTAAATGAAACAGAAGGGAAGAGGTTGGGACGCTGGCTGCTCCTTGGCAAGCGCCGCGGAGGTGATTGCTGTCATTAGTGTCCTTGCCGTGCTGGTGCTGGTTGTGACCCCGAGGCCTGGAGTGCTGCCCTCAGGCTGGCTGTGCCCACAGGCTCTGCTGCCCAGGAGCTTCTTGGTCTCGACCACTCGTCCCATGTAGCCCAGAGCCACCTCTACCGTGAAATGGGAATAAGAATAGTGCTCCCAGAATAGAGTTGTTATGGTGACAGTTCATGGGTCTGTTTCTGGTAGGAAAAACAAAAAATGACTTAGCTAGTTGCCCAGCCAATCCTAAGCCCTCAGTGATACTGGTTAGGATTAGGAAAATAACAAAAACCACCATACGGGAGTGGTGAGTGCGCGCGGGTCAGCGTGGAGCCCAGGTAATTCTCATAACAGCCGTGTTTAACAGACAGTTTGTCCCAAACCTTATTTTTAATGTTTGCTTATTTTTTGCGATCGAGAGAGAGAGAGAGACGGTGTGAATGGGGGAGGAGCAGAGAGAGACAGACACACACAGAGAGAATCTGAAGCAGGCTCCAGGCTCTGAGCTGTCAGCACAGAGCTCGTCGAGGGGCTCGAATCTGCGAACCGTGAGATCATGATCTGAGCTGAGGTCGGACGCTTAACCGACTGAGCCAGCCAGGTGCCCCCCAAACTTTTTAAGTTGCACAGATGAGATCAAACCCTTACCCACTTCTGCGAATTTTCTTTCATCCCTCCCCGCCCCCCTCCCTCAGCACCACCGGGTAGGGTTCCCCATCCTCCTGACGCTTCTGTAACCCCTGGGCTGCCCACATCACAAGCCTCGTCACTCTTCATTTTCACTGGGCTTTTTACACAGTTGGGCAGGGCTCTGTCTTGTTTCCTGTTGGATCCCCAGTCCGGGGTCCAGCGCCTGGCACAGAGTAAACATTCTGCAAAATTTGTTGACTTCCTATAAATTCAATGACATTACATTTTATCACCCAAATAGAAGTGTAATTCATATCTTGTGTGCACCCCGGGGTTCTCTCTCGAGCGCGGTATTGAGCCATCTTCCTTGTGAAAGTGTCAATCTTGGCACGCACCCCCTACCAGGGTTATTAGTTATGAAAGCTTCTCATACAGATGTTAAGAGGCTGGGATCGCTGTCAAGCCCCTCCCCCAAATGACATCTTTCACAGAAGTTTGTCCTTTGAACTCAGGAGACAGACTTTCTCCAGCGCTCCATCCAAAAGGGTTTCCATAGCAACCACCACCACTTCAAAGGTGCCAGAATGTCTCCCTCCTACATCTGACTTCCTCCCTCCCTGGGTGCCATTCAGGTGACACGAGGCAGTTGGAATGAGCCCCAGGTCACCTCACCAAATGTTTCACAGCTGGCAGGAGCAGGTGCACCTATTAAATAAATTACTCAAGCTACAGAGGGGCTGGTGCATCATCTTCCTGTGACTCCAGAGAGAGGCTTGCTTTCATCAGTCTACCGTCCATGAAGAAATCCCTGAGCTTAATCAAAGGCTCATTGTCCTGGGACATTGTACATAAGAGGTACTTCTTAAATGTGGGCTGATGGGGTGAGAATACATGCAGCCATAACACGTATACATACGTATGTGTATATATGTACATACAATTAATGTCGTTTTCTTTACTAGTTGTTTAGCTCCTGATATTCTATGCCTGATTCAATGGGGGTATTTTAAATTTTTTATGTTTATTTATTATTTTTGAGAGAGAGACAGAGTGCGAGTGGGGGAGGGGCAGAAAGAGCGGGAGACTCCGAATCCGAAGCAGGCTCCGGGCTCTGAGCTGTCAGCACAGAGCCTGACGAGGGGCTCAAACTCACGAACTGTGAGGTCATGACCCGAGCCGCAGTCGGACACTTAACCAGCTGAGCCACCAAGGCGCCCACAATGGGGTTATTTTAAATGCAAAGTATAACAACATGAGGTATCACTTTCCTGTATTCAAAAGATTGAGATTGTAAGGTAAAGGTCCCTCTCGTTACCATTTGGAATTGGAGGAATTAGTTAATATCTGTGTTAAATATATTTATCCTCAATTTCTACATCTAGGAATATAGTATCCCCTACACTATTTATAATATACAACACTGAAGATGCCAAAAATAGCTGGCTTAATTACCTAACAGTTTATTATTGTTTATTTATGCTCCTATGAATGGCCAGGGCAGTTCATCTGGTATTGGCTGGTCTCACTTATGCATCTGTGCCCTTTGTGGGTTAAACATGCTAACCTTGACTGGGTAGTATCATATAATTGGACATGGGCTGGGCAGTGGTCGGGGGCCAAAAGAAAGGAAGTTGATGTGTGCAGACACTTTCTTAAGCTTCTGCTTAGCCTCAGGTCACATGACCAAGCTCAGATTCATGTGAGAGGCAGTATTCAAGGGCATGAGCACAAAGAGACCAGAGAGTTTGGGGTTACTGGTGTAGTCATTCTGCCAGCAACGTGCTGCACTGTGGTTGGAGAACTTTGTATGATACCAGTTACTTGAAACTTGTTGAATCTTGCTTTATGGTCCAGAATGTGATGGGCTTTTGTGTTGTTTTATTTTTAATTCCATGCATACTTGAGAAGAATTTGTGATCTCAGATGGTTGGGGCAGCATTCTAAACATCCCTTAAATCAAGCTTTTTTGGTGTATGACTCACTCAAATCTTATCCATCGTCCTTGACTTTTTATATGCTTGACAGAGTAAATAATTGGGAAATCGCATTGAAAGTACCCAGTATGATGGAGATTTCTTAGTTCTGCCAATTTCTGTTCCTTGTATTACATACATACACACACACACACATGCACACACGCACATACACTTAAAAGTTTTTTTATTTTGAGAAAGAGAGCATGAGTGGGGGAGGGCAGAGAGGCAGCGTGAAGGGAGAGACAGAGGATCCCAAGCAGGCTCTCTGCTGTCAGTGCAGAGCCCAATGCGGGGCTCAAACCTGTGAACTGTGAGATCATGACCTGAGCCAAAATCAAGAGTCAGACACTTAACTGACTGAGCCACCCAGGCGCCCCTGACACATATACTTTTGATAAGAGAATTTTCGTGTATCTTTTCCAGCTTTACTGAGGCACAATTGACATTAGAATTATAAGATATTTAAAGTGTGCATTGTGGAGATTTGATGATATATGCATACATTGTCACAAAATGATACCCATGTTAAAATTAGCACATCTGTCAGTATTTTGAGGCTACTTTATCAGGAGTTTATAGCTATAGGATTGTATTCAACCATCCATATTCGTAAAAATCCTTTTGGTCTTAAAGTCAATTTTGTATGACATCCTAGAGCTAAGGCGGCCTTATTTTGGTTGTTATTTGTGTGGTATATCTTTTTCCATATTTTTATGGTCAGTGTTTCTGAGTTGTGTCTCTTACAAATGGGACACAGTTGTGATTACATTTTAATCCTTTGCTAAAATATTTTAGATAAAGAGCTTGTTGTATTTGTATCATTTAGAGCATTTGGACTTAGGTTTTCACTTTCAATTTAGAATTTTTTCGCCTTTTTGTTAAACTTCCTTTGCCTCCTCACCTTTACTGGTCTTCTTTTCAACCAATTACTTTTGGTTTATTTGTTTTCTCATTTCATTTATTTTATTTTATTCCAATTTTTTTTTTGGTTGTTCTACTGACTTTAAAGTTAACCACTTCTTTTATGTTCTTTTGAATGTCGCCACTGGATTTTTACACTGAATAATTCATCTTATTTACTCAGTTTTACCAACAAGAGATTTTGTTATTCACATCATGATTTACACTCAACAACTGTTCGAAATTTTGGTTTGGGCTATTTTATAAACCGCAGATTTAGCAATATTACCATGATCATTATCATCCAATGTTTACATTTGCTCATGTTTCCGAACTCTTTTTTATTATTTATCTATTCTTTTTGCTTCTCAGATTTTCTTTTGTAGTTATTTTTACTTTTCCAAAATAAATACTTTAGAAATACTTTAGTAACAGACTCTCTGATTTTTGTTTGTTTGCTTCCTTGAAATGCCTTTGTTCTTGAGATAAGAGTTTTATTTTTTTATGTTTTAATTTTTTTATAACATTCATTTTTGAGAGAGAGATACAGAGCATGAGCGATGGAGGGGCAGAGAAAGAGGGAGACACAGAATCCGAAGCAGGCTCCAGGCTCTGAGCTATCAGCACAGAGCCCGACGCAGGACTCGAACCCATAGACTTCTAGATCATGACCTGAGCCAAAGTTAGATGCTCAACTGACTGAGCCACCCAGGCGCCCCAGAGATAGAGTTTTATTGAATAACCAATTCCAACTTGATAATTAATTTATTTTCGTTCTTAGAAGGTGTAATTCTCATGTTTCCTGGCTTTTTTTTTAATTGAGAACTTGGTATTAGTCTAATTATCGTCCTTTAATACGTGATCTTCCTCTCTGGCTGCTTGTAAGATTGTCATTTTGTATGTGACGTTTTGCTATTCCATGACAGTGTGTACAGGATTGGATTTCTTGTTATTTATCTCCCTCGGCATACCTTGTGTTTCTTATGTTTGTGGATTCATGTTTTTCAAAGGTCCAAAAAATTGTCAGGCATGAAAACTTTAAATATGACGCATTTCCTGTTCTCTCTATTGTCTGCTTCTAGGATGCTCCTTAGAGATAAGCTTACATTAGGCATTCAGTCTGTCCTCAGTGTCTCTTGACTCTATTTCCCACCCCCCATATTGTTATTGTAGATTCTTGAGAATGTCTGGAGGTCTGTGTTCTGACGTGAATTCTAGCCTCTACTGCATACAATCTGCTCGTGAGCCTCCCTCTGCTGGAGTCTCATCGTTGGCTCATTCACCTTACATGCTGATCACCTTCTGGCTGGAAACACTAACATAGTAAAAGACTCTATTTTAAAGAGTCAATTGAAGGGGCATCTGGGTGGCTCAGTCGATTGCACATTTGACTTCGTCTCAGGTCATGATCTCGCAGTTTGTGGGTTCGAGCCCCGCGTCGGGCTCTGTGCTAACAAACAGCTCAGAGCCTAGAGTCTGCTTCGGATTCTGTGTCTCCCTTTCTCTCTGCCCCTCCCCCGCTCATGCTCTCTCTCTCTCTCTCTCTCTCTCTCTCTCTGTGAAAAGTAAATAAACATTAAAAAAAATTAAAAGCCTTAAAAAAAGTAAAAAAGAAAAAAGAAGAGTCAATTGAAGGTAAGGTCCCACGTGTTTCTGTGTGTGCTGAGAAATGACAGGAAGTGGGGCCCTGGTTGTAGCCGCTAGCTGGCAGGAACATGGAATGGGGAAAAACTGGTGACACTCCCCATCCTTCCCCAGCGTCCTGGGTGCTCAGTCAGTGGCAATGGTGGTAACGGCGGAAGCTGCTTCTTGGTTATCCTCGCATAGGACTTGGCTTATCCTTCCTTTGGCTTCCTGAAGATGAGACACATCCGTGGGGAGGACAGCGGAGTAAGGTCTTGCTCCTGGAATGGCTATTGTGGCCATATTGGTGGATCACTTCTGGTGGTTTAGGGAGTCATTTCAGGAAGCAGACTATTTGGGGAAAAAAACACTGATGTCCTGGATTCGGTCCTTTCTGTGCATATGAATGATTCGGCTTCTCTTCTTTCACGTGCAGAACGCTGGCTGATACACAATTAGCTGCGTTTTTCATTTGGACAATTCTATCCCTATTTCTAAAAGCTCTATTCATTTATTTAAAAATAAACCTTCCTGGTCTGCTTTGGATTGTGTGGTAGTTTGCTAGGGCTGCTTGTAACAAAGTACCACGGACGCGGTGGCTTAAACACGAGAGATTTATTGCCTCAGAGCTCTGGGGGCTAGGAGTCTGAGATCAAGGCGTGGGCAGGATTTTTCTCTCCAGAAGCTGAGAGGGTGAATCTATTCCATGCCCCTTTCCCTGGCTTCTAGCAGCCTGTGGGAAATCTTTGGATTTCCTGGCCTTGTAGGTGCACCAGCCCCCTCTCTGTCTTCATGTTCATGTGGCATTCTCCTGTGAGTGTGTCTGTGTACCAGTTTCTCCTTTTATAAGGACACCAGTCACATTGCAATAGGGGCCCACACACTCTATTGTGACCTCATCTTTACTTCTTGCGTCTGAAATGACCCTATTTCCAAATAAGGCCACATTCTGAGGTACAGGGAGTTAGAACCTCAATGTACGAATTCAACCCAGGACAGATAGTAATTTGTCACTTGCTAGTTATTATACCATTTTTCATATCTGCTAACATCTTATAACAAGTTACTTTTAAATATTTATCTGTCACTTACAATATCTGAATCATTGGATGGGTGGGGGATCTTAAATGGTTTTTATTTCTGTTGACACTTTGCTTGCATATTTGGCGATTTTTGTTTCTAAAATCATGCTTTGTTGATATGTGGGAGTCTGAGGTCTTCTATGCAGAATACTGTCCTCCAGAGAGGATTTGCATTTGCTTCTGCCTGGAACTGCTTCCTGAGACCTTCCTAGGACCTCATTCATCTCACTCAGGCTTCCCTGTGCGATGCCACAGTTGGGTGGCATAAACTTTCCTCTCTTGTTGCAGGGTCCGGGCAGGATTCCTCCTAAATTTGTGTTGGTCCCAGATTCCCAGAGATTAGGGTAGTGTCCTTGGTAAATTACTGTTTTCTTTCTCTCCCGGACTTGGTCTTTCTTTCAAGCCGCAGAAATGATGCTTCACAGAGTGTTTCCTTTGTTTTCCTTCCCAGGGTCCACATTCACCTTACAATGTTTTGCATCCTTGTTTTGGAAGCTAAATTAGGGGGAAGGCCCTGATAATAACTTCTTTTGAGGGAACTAGCTTTCAAGATGGGTTATCTCTTTTTTTTCCAGGAAACCTCTTGGGCCTCCAGTTCTCACTCTTCAGATACAGAGGATGTGAGTTGCACCCTGAGCCCTCTCGCTCTCAGCTGAGTGAAGCGTGCTTCGGTAAGGCGCTTTTCTGTACACTTACTTACTCCTCACTTGATTCAACAAATATTGATCGAGCCACATGTTGACCCAAATCCTCTTTCAATGTCAAGCAAATTGTATTTATTTGGAAATCATGCCTGACTTTTAAAATTTATAATTAGACATTTATATTATGATACATGATGCTTTCTCATCTAGTTTTGTTTCCTTTTTATTTCACTGAGTCAGAGAGGGTTGGAGATGTGATTGTGTTGTGCTTGTAATATGCTGACAGAAAGCTGACAGCTGCTGAAATCACCCCAGACAGAAGCCTGTATTTTAAGAGGAATAATACCAGGGAGAGGGATGAAGAGGACAATAGAAACTGGGGGGGGGGGTAGAGGCACCTGGGTGGCTCAGTCGTTTAAGTATCTGACTTCAGCCCAGGTCATGATCTTACAGTTCATGAGTTCGAGCCCCACATGGGGCTCTGTGCTGACAGTTCAGAGCCTGGAGTCTGCTTCAGATTCTGTGTCTCCCTCTCTTCTGCATCTCCCCAGCTCATGCTCTATTTCTCTCTCTCACTCAAAAATAAGTAAACATAAAAAAAAAAAAAGGAAACTGGGAGGTAATGAGAAAGGTTTGCTGATCCTTCTGAGAAGTATAAACAGACAATTCCGTGTTTCACAAAATGTACTTGGATGAATTTAGGGGAATAGACATGTATAAATAAAAAGGGCACATACCTTCTGCATGCATAACAAGGTATGTGCACTTTTTAAAAAAATTTTTATTTAATGCCAATGTATGTAGAGCTAATGAATACAATATACGATGTTTATATCACCTTAGAAGTTCTGCATTCCCAGGTGAGATTTGATCATTTGACATTGACTCCTAGTAGAATTGTAAAAATCAAATCATTGATGTCATTGGTGTCAAACTGGGTGCCTGGTTTTGAGGAGCCAGGGGTCCCATAGTGGTGGTCAGCTGGATTAAAAATGGCATTGCCATATTTGCATAGGTGGATTCCATTAAAATAGAAATATTTATCAAGATAATAATGTATCTCGTTTGTTACAAGTCCCAGTTTCAACTCAGATATTATATATAATGCAGAGAAAGGATAAACAACACAAATACATAGATGCTTCTCTCTTTAAAACTTCTAAGTCACCATCTACTCAACCTCCAGTTTCCTCCAAGTTAGCTCTACCCTGAATATCTTAACTTGGAGGTAGAGCGTTCCAGCCCATGCAGCCTTATAAGTCAGGGGCTTGAGAAATTAGAGCTACTTTACCAGACTACTTCTCATGTGTCAAGGACAAGTCTAGATCTAGGATATACAGCAGTGTGTCCCAGGATCGACTGTATAGGAAGGTGCTTCCTCTTCCTTTCAATAAACTTGTTTCTTCCAGTGGAAATATGGCAGAAAGATTTGTGAGTTGGATGCTGAGAGCTTGGGTACAAAACAGCTCTGTTTTATTTGACAACCTTCCAAGCGTCTGCCCTAAATGCCGATCCCCACCCCCCCTAACTTTGCTTTCCAGCCCTGATAGACCATTATAATTTCTCTATTCGTATAATTTTCATTTGTTAGAACAAGGTACAGCTGTCTCAGGGGAAAATGTTTTTGAGAAAGTAGCTTGCCTATAAATCCATTTGTTTCACAATAATTAATTTGAACAAACTCCAAAAATATGCTTTAATAACTTCTCAGATCCCAATTAGGGCCAAATAAATGGCTTTCATTTATGGCAGAACCGATCTGATTAGGTTTCTTGTTTGGTGCACTATAAGCATGCAAACTATCCACCCTGAGGGACATCAAGCGAAATCCAAATCTTTAGATTTATTTAACCACAAATGCATATTTATAAATTGCAACAGACTTTTCTAATTAATTTTGCATCATGCTAATGATTTTTCTTTGTAACAACTGATTATATCAGGAAGGATCACAGCCAGATCTAGAGCCATTTGCAGTCACTGCTAGTTTGGAGAGAAATGGAAGGAAACGATAAAGAAAAACAAATTTCAGGGAGGTGGCTCCTCAGAAGTAATTACTGATTTCACCAAATGTCCACTGAAGCAATCCAATCCCTAACCCTCATTTAGTAAGCTCCACTATCTTGTCCATTTTACAGCTCGGTTTACTTGCAACTGACATGTTTTCTGGTGAAGAAAATCATGATGGCAAAGTCTGTGCAGAGGCACGACACTGAAGAGTCTGAAATGACACCCGATTTTGAGAAGGAAAGGTATGAGGACAGAAGGTCAGGCAAATAGAAAGGGTCATGGATAGGGCACTGGAGACCCGAGTCTGAGCACTTCTGCCTCTTCGGAGGAGGAATTCCAAATTGGCCAACTGGAGGCATTGAAATAAGTCCCAGAAAAAATGGGGTGGTGTTGGCTTGAGAAAATAGAGTACCTTCAACGGAAGAAGGGATGTTCTGCTTTAACAAAACTAGAGCTGAGTAAAGAAAGTGGAGTGAAATTATAATGGTGATGGAGCACCTGGTTGGCTGAGTTGGTTAAACGTCCGACTGTTGGTTTCAGCTCGGGTCATGATCTTGCGGTTCGTGAGTTCAAGTCCTCCATCAGGCTCTGCACTGACAGCACAGAGCCTGCTTGGGATTCTCTCTCTCCCTCTCTCGCTGCCCCCCTCCCCCACCACTGCTCATGCTGTCTCTCTCAAAATAAATAAATAAACATTAAAAAAATAATGGTCCTGCTGGAGATAAGGAGTAGGGATGTGAGTGGGGAAGTTAGAGGCATTTCACAGTGTCCTACCAGAGTCTACTGAAATAGTCATACTTTTGTATTAGAAAAGGGGCTTTAATTAAGGAACCCCCAGAAGGCTTGTTGTCTATCCTTTGAATTGTGGAGGTTAATAAGAGGTACTCAAGGCACTTCCGACTAAAAAATCTCCACACGTCTTCAGGTGTCCATCACTAAGACAGTGTAAGAGTTAGCTGCTAACAGAGAGGAAGTTAATTTTTTTTAGATCGCCAGTCCTCACAACTGATGGAGGGTGTTGTATTAATAAGACTTTTGCTGTTCTGTTGCTCTACAGGATGATGTAGGATAGATCTCCAAATAGGAAAAAGCATCCTGGCTGGTCAGTGAAAATTAAACATTGTAGGCTCAAATTATATTTTCAAAAGCTCTTCTGACCAAATGGGAAGCAGCTGGGAAATGAGAAAGTTCATGACTGTTTCTGGAGAGGGTGTTGCACAGCAGAATTTGACTGAGAATTTAGATTCAATAAATCAGGCTGGAAAATGGATAGAAGTGGAATATATTCCCCAAACCATCTGTTTATCTGGACACGGTCTGATCAGGAGGGCTTTACATTGAGGCTGAAGGGGAAGCAGGGAACAGGAAAAGACGTACAAATTTTAAGTTGGTTGACTACCTGGGTGCATGCTTTATAGTGATCTTCTTCAGTTGAAGAAAAAAAGGGGATTAATTCCATGGTTAAGGGGAATGCCTCACAGAATGGTGCAGGCAGGCCTTGGACATGGACTGAGGTAAAGGACTCATGCACTTTAGGTCCTCAGGAGTCTTTTTATTTCAGATCAGCACATCCACTGCCACTGTTTTCCAGTCAACATGGCAGACAGTAGCTGCCAGTCAGTCATCAACTGTCATATCCACCCAACAAAGCATCCCAGTTGGTTCAAGTCTTTTGGTCCCCATCTCTGGCTGGCTGGATCAGGAGTCCATTCCTGGGTCATCGACTGTGGGACATGGGGAGGAGGCTGGGCCATGATATATTTTTCCTGTGGCTCTTTTCACTGCAATTGGTTGGACCAGGGGCCTGCGGAAGAGTGAGCATTTATGAGGAGGTCAGGACCACTGGTATTACAATTGGTAATTCACTGTCCATTGAGTCAACAACACTGGAAGAGGTGCTGAGTAACCAGAAAAATAGGCAGCCAGACAGTCATAACCAACACTGTTGGGAGAGAGGAGCAATCCCACAGGTAAACTTGAGCCCCCTGCAGTGGTGAGCAGAGGGCTCTGAGCTTTCGTACCCAGGCGTTGCTGACTCTCCAGCATTTAACAAAATCCCAGTTGGGACTCTTAACTGAAAATATGTGGAATGAATACATGAATTATTAGAAAGTGGAGATACCTTGAGATGGCTTTTAAAAGAAAGAACTTTATAGAGGGGGGTGGTTAGTTTATTTGAGGAGAAGTGTTTCACTGGGGCTGAATGTGGGCGGGGCCACCATTTGTAACACTCTTGACTTGACAGGAAATAGGCCAGTTGTTCTAGTTGAGCAGCGGAGGATGCCTAAAGCTTGAATCAGCACCCAAACCCACTCTAGGTGAAAAGGTCGGATCTTTGATTGTCAAATTAGCAGACCCATGTGGTAACGAGGTTCGTTTCCTTCTCTGAGATGCATCCTCACTATTCAGTTTCTTCTTTGGCTAAATGAATCCAGTTTGGCTTGGTCAGATCGATGTATTTTATGTCACATCAATTGTTTGCAGTTAGAATCTGGTGATTCCTAGAATTTCTGTGGGTAAACTTGCTTGCTTTATCTATTGAAATTACTATTTACTGCTTCAGATGGCGTTGCCTTGGTGAGCATTCATGGGTATTGTGTCCTTAGGGGGGTTTTAGATTATAACTAGGGACCATTCTGATTGCAAAATATACCACCAGATATCAAGGGCGTAGAACTAGCAGAAGGAAGACAGGGATAAGATTGTTTATGTGATACTCCCTGAGATTCCATTTTTTCCACTCACAGCTATGCTTTGATACATAGTAGAAATGGCATTTCTCTCTTGCAAACCCTTTTAAATTCTAGTTTGAGTTTTCAAGAATTTAAGAAATGTACCTAGTAGATACCAACCATCATCTATTATCCTGTGATATTCACCATGGGGGGTTGGGAAGGATTGAGAATATTATTGTCTTCTCTTGGTAGATGAGCAAGTGAAGACTTGGGGAGATTAAGTAACCTGTTCAAGACCACCAAGCTAATACAAGGAAATGGTGTTTTCTTAGTGACTACTTTCTCTATGGTCTCTGGACTACTGTTGTAACTGAGTATGCACCTTCCACCAGCCAAATCCCAGAACCAGTCTCCTCCTAGATCTTTCTCTTTGCTGAATGGCCCCTTCCCTTTCTTCCTCAACTGTAATCCGGCTCTCCCCAGAGTTAATTTCTCTGGCACGGCTATGTCCACATGACTTCTCTTTCTCCCTAAAACAATACAGAACCAACTAGTCAAACAAACAAAAGACACTCTTTAGAACAGATAACACCGATACATACCCATCTCATGAATTAAATTATTAAATTAGTGTGAGTTACATGCTTACCAGCGATTACCACAACAGAGCTATCATTAGTAGTGTTAGAATTATTATTGACCATATATCTTAAAAGTGATGTAACCTACAAGTCTGGTCATATCAAAAGAGCTGCAATCCTCTTTGGAAAATAAACAAAGCAGTTGCTTAAATGTGCATTGTACATTTGGAGTATTTCTTATTCAGGCAAGCTGGTTTTATATTCATGACAAGCATTTTCAATTTTAATATGTTTGCTTACATGAGATGCAGATTGTAATTTAATGGCAGACTGTTTAATTATGCCTTCATTTGTATAAATTGTAATGTTGCTGCTGAATAAATGAAATAAAAATCTCTTTAATTTCCTTCTCAATATTTAATTTAAATCAACGATAAACAGTGCCCGTCTCTTTGAAACAATGTTAATTAATATTCAGAAGACTAAATTTGTTTTTGGATGTATGGTATGTGTGGCCTGTTGGTTTCATAATTGAACTGGAAATAAGATTGATAGAGTTAAATAATCTCTAAAGAGAAAGAAAAAAAAAGTACTGTACAATTCTATTCAATGCATCTCTGCCAGTAGGAAAAGGCATAAGACGGGCTTTACCTTTCAAACTGTTCATATAATTGTCATCCAATGTATAACTTAGAGTTTAGCTTTTGAAATATTTTATAAATATACCACATAATTATTCAAATTGCTGAAGCATTATTTTTTTTCTAACAAGTTGGTCTGGCCCATTTGTACATCCTATTAAAAAATTAATAAAGTGAGGAGGGGAGTGAGGACAATAATTGTGCTAAGGCTCCATCTCCCAAACGCTACTTAAAGAGACATAAAGATGAATGAAACAAGATGGTGGCCTTCAAGGAATTTATCATTTAATGCAAAGGTCCAGAAAGACGGACAGTTTTACTACTTACAAAGTGGAGTAGTGCCTTCATGGAGAATAATGCAGTATTCATGAGGGGGGAAGCGTGGGGCACAGTCACCTTTGCCAAAGTTAATATCATCACCTTCATTACCGTTAATCATTGAGTGTTGAGTCTTTGCTGCGTGACAATGCTCTAGGTGATTTATGTTAGTTCATTTAGTCCTTATAATGCTCCTACATGAAAACTAAGGCCCAGAGATGCTCAATAATTTGTCTAAGAAGACAAAGCTAGTAAACAGCAGATACAGGAATTGGACCTGGGTAGCCTTGCCTTAAGGTCCATATGATTCATTTTCCCATTATATGGTAAACTTCACAAAATACGTGCGTGGGAATGTTCAGATATCCAGGAAATGTGAAGCTAAAGGGTTTGGGATGGGCATAGATATAGGACCCTATCACTGAGTTTCATGCTGATGAAGGCAACTGGACGGGTTAAAATATAATCCAAAGGCAGTACCTATCAGCATAGTTTAGAAATTATCTGTGCTGTGAAATTTAATTCCACAGGTAACCAAAGCGGTGAGGGAATTGAGTAAAGAGTCCACTATGAAGTGATAAAATTTGAAGACTCCAAGGGTCACTAAAGCACTGGAAGAATCTGCCTGTTTTAAGAGTAATACTCACTTGTACGTCGAGAGCAGAGGAATCAGAGCCCCACATAGGGAGGCGAGATGCACGTTGGAGTCACTGAGGCGATTTGAGTCAGCAGGGACTCAGTTAGGGAATTGGGTCAGGCCCCAATGGGGGGTCCAGGCGAATCCGGTGGGAGAGGCAGACTATGCCGGGGGCAGGGCGGGGGGGGGCAGGTGGTAGACACATTGGAAGTGCATTCAGACATCACCCCCATGCGTGAATCAGGGCCGTGTCAGCCGAGGAGACCCAAGCCTGTGGCTGTGTTTTCCAGCCATTCTAAGCATCAGAGACTGTGGCTGGGAGGTTAGGTGTGAGAAGTCTCCATTCAGACTCTGTTAGAGGAGAGGCCAGGCTCTTGCCTGTCACTGAGTGCCAGGGCGTGGCTCTCCGGGGAGCGGCTGCCAGAGAAGAGCGTCTCCAGGGGAATGGTCCTGCCGTGGCGCCGTGGCAGCCTTGCACGCAGCCACAGAGGCCCATGCAGGGGAGGGCTTGACCTGCAGCTCATCTGAGTCTTAGGTGGACACTTTATGGTCCTCCTGGGACCAGAGGGGATGAGGGCCTTGGAAGGGGCTGCCGTCCAGCCGTCTCCTGCTCACCTCCCCTCCCCATCGCTCCAGGGGTCTCATGGAGTATGGGGCTTTTTGTGCCATGTACTCAAAATAGTTTCAGGGTATAGAACGGCTCAGCCACAGCCTGGAATTGGCTCCTTAGAAATGGGGTGTGTTATTAGGGCTGCGGTAACAAATAGCAAAAACGTGGAGGTTTGAGACAGCAGGAATTTATTCATGGCTCTGGAGGGCAGAAGTCTGAAATTAAGGTGTTGGGGGAGGGGCACCTGGGTGGCTCAGTCCCTTGAGCATCCGACTCTTGATTTGGGCTCGGGTCATGATCTCATGGTCCTAGGATCAAGCCCCTCGGTGTGAAGCCTGCTTGGGATTCTCTCTCTCTCTCCCTCTCTCTCCCTCTCTCTCCCTCTCTCTCTCTCTCTCTCTCTCTCTCTCTCTCTCTCTCTGTCTCCCTCCCTCTCTCCCTCTCTCTCAAAATAAATAAACGTTAAAAAAAATGAAATCAAGGTGTTGACATGGCCACACCCCCTCCAAAGTCCTCTTTCCCTGACTCTCCCAGCTTCTGGCGACTCCTGGTGTCTCTTGGCTTGTGGCCACATCACTCCAGTCTCTGCCTCTACCTTCACATGTCCTTCTGTGTGCCCGTGTCCTCTCCTCTTCTTATATGGACACTGGCCATTGGAATTAGGGCCCACCTTAAATCCACAATGATTTCATCTGGAGGTGATTAATTACATCTGCAAAGACTATTTCCAAAAAGGTTCACATTCTCAGGTTCTTTTGGGGACACTATCCAGCACTGTCCAGGGTGTCCCCAGCTCATGTTGAAGCAACCTACACCCTTTTGTTGCAACGTTGTCTTTTTTGGCGTATAAAGCAAGGACCTCAGGGAGCTGGTGCCTTTGGTTGAACTTCCTTTCACTATGTAAGTGGTAAACTGTCTGAATCTAAAAGGAGCTGGTGTGTTTTCATCGGGGAATCCAGTCAGGTGATGGACTTGGCCTTTGTTTTGTGCGTGTGCTTCACAGTCACCCATCCAGAAATTCAAGCTCAAACTCAAAGCCAACCGACTCTCTTCGGTCTCCCTCCCGCCCTCTGCTGGCAACAGTCGCCCCTTCCTGCTAGTTCTGTGGCTTCTCCATCTGCTATATTCCTGACCCCTGCTCTTTCCTTGCCCCCCATTATTTCTTGCCTAGATTACTGCCATAGCTCCCTCGCCCTCTTGTTTTACCCTGTCTTACTACATTCAGCCCACTACTACTAGATTGATCACTCAGAATTTCACAACTATTTTTTACTATATTTATTTATTTATTTTGAAAGAGAAAGAGAGCATGTTCGACCGGGGGAGAAGCAGAGAGAGGGAGAGAGAGAGAATCCCAAACAGTCTCCACACGGTCAGTGCAGAGCCTGACGCCATGTGGGGCTCAAACTCATGAACCTCGAGATCACGATCTGAGACGAAATCAAGAGTCGGACACTTATCCAAGTCACCCAGGTGCCCTGAGCACTCAGAATTTTAAAAAGCACCAGGGCACTCCCGGGTTCAAACCCTTTAATGAGTTTCCATCACCTACCGATTAAGGCCAGATTTCTTATGGCCCAATTCATAGACCCCCATATGAGCTAGCGCCTCCCTACAGACATGGCAGCGTCTCCCCCTGCCCGCACCACATACCTTCTGTCTTGAGGGTCACCTGATCCACAGAAGTGGTCCTTTGGTCTATGGAGAGTCATCTTCCATAGCCCTTTATTTTGTTGCAATCATATTCTCTTGCCCATTTTCATATCCCCACTGAGTGCTGACAGTTACGTCCCTTACAACATTTTCTGGGGATTAAAAGTGTTAACATGCTTGGCACACAGAAGGCACTCAACAAATTCCATTTTCTTTCATTGTATCTGACCCAGCCACGTATCTTGCTCGTAGCTGACGTTCATTATATTTGTAGATCAGTTGTTGAAACAATCAAGACCTCCATATCCTTTTGGAAGCAATCACCATAAATTAGCTTTATAATTCTCAAAATAGCTAAATGTCAACAGCAAGTTTATTCTATTTTTTTCTCCTCTAATTACCCCTTAACTTCCTTCTATTTTGAGAGCACCTTTCCCCATTTTTTCTTCTCCTTGGAATACTAGATAGCCTGTTGCCTTTCCCAAAGCTGCCACCTTGTTCTCCTGTCCCTCCTTCCTCGTTCCTCCTTCCAAATTTGAAGAGTGAGTCACTCATGACCTTGTAGGCTGTCAGATACCACTTTGTACCCAGAGCAGAGTCTCCTCTCTTGGGCGTGATTTTGAATCCTTCTGAACACACCATTGTTTGGGTGTGGGGGGAAGGCCCTGGGCTGGGAGCTCTGCATAAAAAGATGAGTAGTAGGATTTTCCAAACCTGGATGGAAGTGCCTGCTGCCTTAAAGACGCCATGGAAGAAGCTGGGGGTATAAGGAAGAGTAAATCACAAACCAGCTTGAGTTCTCCAGGGGGCCAGCCGTCACCGACACATGGTGTTAGGTTTGTAAGACAGCGAGGCCTTTCCTCTTGCCGTTTACTCCTTCGTGCACGCCTTCGTGAACTACCTTCATAATTCTGGAGTCTCTCCTTGTCTCCATTCAGAATGAGCTAATCCCCTAAGATGCACCTTAAAATGCCAGTTGTGGAACAAACCGCAGCCCCCTTGTTTCCCACTGCGTGGGTTGGACGCCTGCTTGAGGGGGTACCCAGCAAGCTGTAGTCATGCTCACTGGGGATTCATACGCCCAGAGGCCTGTGAGCTCCTAGTGACACAGGCTCCACGTTCAAGGATGATCTGTGGTTTCCGTCTCTCATCAGAGCGGCTTACGGAGCGTCACCTTGGACTTCGAGGGGCACCCCGTTCATCTCTCTGCTGGCCTGACGATGGAAATGAGCAGGAGCCGCCAAAGTTGCTGTAAGAGCCTCAGGAGATATGCACATGAGAGATATTTGCCCCCGAAGGGGAACATCGTCTGCTTCGGAACACATCGCTCCGTCCTGAGACTTGTAATAAAACGCCGTGGTCTGTGCTAGAGGCATGGTGTGATGTCAGTGTCAGGAAGAAGAAAGCAGACTTTGGTGGCACTTGGGCTCCCAGGCTGGAGGAAGCACGGTGCCCCTCCTGCAGGCTTTTGGAAGGCACACTGGGGATTTCTGGAGGACTTAGGCTGGTAGCATATTGGCATTTCTTTCCGCATATTCTGCACTGGGTGAATCGAATGAAATGATGTGAAAACTATAACCAGATTCTGGTCTGCTTGGGTGGGCAGGAACGGCAGCTGCCTATAGGTAATTTCTGTGCTCGTATTCATGGTCAGGAAATTAATGATGGCACGGTTCAAGGACTATCCATTCATCTCAAACAGGACCCCTGCCAAAAAGTGGGAGAACAGAGAAGAAAGTCGAAATCCTGGAGGAAGGGGGAGGCAGGATCCCCGTAAGTTAGGGCTGCCTGGGTTCGCAATGCTAACTGGAAGTGTGCAGCAGGACCCAGGTCTGATAAGGGGGTCACACGTGGGGCTGCTTCTCTGACAGCCACAGACTCCCAGGGCTACCCACCCGCCTGGGGAGGAGGCTCAGGAGAGAAGAATCCCATGCTCTAGATTCTGGTGAGAACAGAGTTCCCAACACACAGTGGCTGGATAGGGCTTCCTTCCTCCAGTTTGTTGTAGAAGGACCTTAGTCAGAATCAGACTCCTGCTCATCTTCTCTTGCTCCTGGGGAGGAGGGACTTCCCAGATTGTTGAGCTCCAGCAGATGAGCTCAGCCACTCCCTTTCTTCTCCACTAAGCTCCCTCACTGCAGGGAGCACGTATTCTCTGAAGCTGTGCACAGTGAGTTGTTCGGTAGCAGAACCCACAGGGAGACGTGGGGGTCCCCAGAGCTCTGGAGGTAAACTCAGTTCCGGGGGCATTATTAACATGTGCCCTTGGCTGTAGTCCTAAGCCCTGTCCTCCGATAGTGCTTTCATAGTAATAAAGGTGATGTTTGACCCCTTCCTGTTTGATGTTTGTCATCTTTCAGCTGGTTCTGAGAAACAAGGGCATCCATTGCTTTTTAGGTTCCCCAAATCACATACCTAACACACTTTCCCCATGCAGTTACTAATGTCAACAGTGTTCTTCCTTTGATTGATTGACTGTTTGATTTTAATATTCTGCTCCTTAAAAAGCAGGGTTGTCTCTGAGAACAAATAGCGCTTCGGTGGGGCACCTGGATGGTTCAGTCAGTTGAGCATCTGGGTCATGATCTCACAGTTTGTGTGTTCGAGCCCCGTGTCGGGCTCTGTGCTGACAGCTCAGAGCCTGGAGGCTGCTCGGATTCTGTGTGTGTGTGTGTGTGTGTGTGTGTGTGTGACCCTCCCCCGCTCACACTCTGTCTCTGTGTCTCTCTCAAAAATAAGTAAGCATTAAAAAACTAAAAAAAAATAGTGCTTCAGAGTTAGAAAGTCTTGAGATAAAATATCAGCTTGTCATTAACTGAATGACAATATGAAAGTCACAGTTTCTCTGAGCCTCATTTTCTTATTATATTAATGGGGGGTCATAACTACCTTCTAGACAAATGTGAGGATGTGACGCAGAATTCAGAGTCTAGCACAGAGCCTGGCAGATGGTAGGCACACGGAGAATGTGAAGTTCCTTTCCTCTTTCAGTTTTCCCTCTGTTCCTTGACATAGCCATGCCTGAAACAAGTATGCGTGCTTAATAATGTAAACCCCAGCACTGACTCCAATGTGAGTAGAGTCAAAAGAAAGGATTGGCAGTCTTTTTTTAAAAGGCCATCCAGGGGGCGCCTGGGTAAGCATCCAACTTTGACTCAGGTCATGATCTCAAGGTTCATGAGTTTGAGCCCTGTGTCGGGCTCTGTGCTGACAGCCTGGAGCCTGCTTTACATTCTGTGTCTCCCCCTCTCCCTCTGCCCCTCCCCCACTCACCATCTGTCTCTCCCTCTCTCTCAAAAATAAAATAAAACATAAAAAAAATTTTTAAGGCCATCCAGTAATACTTTAGCCTCTGTGGGCCGCTCATCCCCTATCACGACTACTCAACTTTGCTACTTAGCACACAAGCAGCTGTGGACAATATGTAAAGGAATGCATATGGTTGTGTTCCAGTAAAACTTTATTTATAAAAACAGATGGCAGGCCATAGTTTGCTGACTCCTATTCTAAAGCACTGTTGAAATGTTAGTGATGGTTTCTCGAAAACCATGTCTGCCCAGGTTCTCGATGTGGCCAATTACAGGGCAGAAGGCTAAGAATCAAGGAAGAATCAAGGACATAAATAAGTGTCCAAATAAAATTGACCCTTCCCTTGCTGGGGCTCCCACAATGCAAATTTCTCTCCCCCTTGTCTATAATGTCTGAGCTGCTTCCCATGATAACACTTACACCGGGTTGTGGTTATCTGTTTACTTTCTCTTCTTCTGTGATCGAGCTCTTTGTAGGCAAGTACTGTCTGATTAATTTTATAACTCTAGTACCCAGTGCCTGCAATATAGCAAGCATGCCATAAATGCTCTTGTGGGAAATCACTTAATGAAAATTTGGGGGCATACTTTTCACTGTTAAAAGGTTGGCTTCTCCATTCAATTTCCATGAGTCTGATTCTTAGCCCATATCGGTTACTGCAGAATGGTTGTAATTCCTGGTGTCTTTTCTCTGCTTATGGCTGGTATCATACACTTTTCCTCCCCACCCCACCCCCTTTTTTAAAGATTCTTAAATGCTGATTTCTTGACGGACTTCCATTTCTAGGCATTATTTCATCATGCTTCTCTTTCCACAGTCACATTCTCTGAAAATACATCAACACGTTAGGGTTCTATCTTAGGAGCCTAATACCATGTGACTATTACGTCTGTCAATGATTGCTGCCCCCTTGGAGAACTCAGGCTAGTTTGTGATAGATAGATAGAACTCAGGCTAGTTTTATTCTTCTTTGCATCCCCAGATTCTTCCATGGGGTCTATAAGACAGCAGGCATTGGATAAGGGTTCGTTGTAATGACATTGAGCTAACTGTGGATGAATGCAGTCCTAGAGCCTAACTTCCAGGAGATTACAGTTCAGTAGGGGAGATGAACCATGGCCATTAAAAGTCTGATGCTTGGTGAAAAGCAGCGCTGTAGGAAAATGTAGCCAAGTGCCCCAAATGATAAGACAATAGTTCTAGACAGTCTCTCTGCTGAGACAGTGCAGGGAGGACACGTGGAACTGGAGACATATGCATTGGGACTTAATGGATAGGATGTGGACTGACAGAGCCGGTGTGTGTTCTAAGCAGCAGAAGCACAAAGAATGGAATCGTGCCTGGAAGGACAGAGGCGCTTGGGAAAAGAGCTGTCAGTATCATTTATTGAGAGCCTTTGACATGCCAGGAATTTTAAGTTCATTGTCTCGTTTAACATCTATAGTCAAATCCCACAAATTAAGCTTTATCATCTCTATTTTACAGGTGATAAAACCAAGGCTCAAAAGAGATTCAATGACTTGCCCAAGGTCACACAGCACACTAGGGTCTGTCCAACTCCAGAATCCAAGCAGTATGTACTCCAGCTGGAGGAACCAGACCTCCCAGTTAAAAGGTAGCCTTATTTTGGGAAATTCTGGGTTTTTAATGCCTACTGACTTAATCTTGATTCTAAGTGTGAGGGCCAGGTCTTGCCTGAATTATGGCCTTGGGATAGAGGAATAATCTCCACATACTTCCAGCACCTTTCTTCTTCCCAGTAACCCCAGAGGCCCCAGTACAAGGCCATGGCCCAGGATCAACATGTACACACAGAAACCCAACATATTTTCTGAATCTCTTCCTTTGTTCTCATCAAACTGTCATTGTCTAGGACACCTGCTCTCTGAAGCCCTTCTATATCTTCCCAAACTAATGGGTTTACTTTCTTTTCTGACACCATTTGGTACCTTGTCTAATCCTGGTGTACTTTCTCGTTTGGCTCCCACAGGAGTTTCTGTAGCACAATTGTGTAAACCTTGACCATCCACCAGGGCAACCAGCCTCCTGACTCCCCAAATGCAAGGCCATTTCTCTAGATTAGGCCCTGAATTTCCCTCACTTACATCCTTGTGCTGCTCGATATTTCCTCCTCCAGTAGCTTGGACCATTGAACTCACCTCCCAAAGCTTCTGCTGGTGAACGGATGTAATGTGTATTCCTCATGGAAGGAACCACATCATTGATCCCCCCCCCCCAACCTGGCCATTGTGCCCAGGAAAGCTTTGTTCTTCTGACTGAAGATGAATAACTTATTTTAAATTTACACCTTATCCACATCCAAAACAAGTATTAGAGACACCTAAACTCGAAAAGATATGAGATCCTTACGACAGGAATATAAAATCTAAAGCGATATCAAGAGACTGGGTAGAAGCCAGATCCCCTGGTTACGCAGTTTTATGTAGTTTCTGACTTCCAAAGCTTTAAATTTAATTCTGAATTTTCTAAACACCAAGACAGAAAATGAGAAAATGGCAGTTCATGTAATTCACAGTGTTGGGGGTTATTGTGCTAGCATCTCATCTTGCCTTTTCTTATCTTCCCTCCTAGCATTAGATCACTGTGTTATGACAGTGACATCACATGCCTTTTCTTCCCTGTGGCCCCCATAGGGCCAGGCCATGTCTGTCCTCTAGATCATTTGAGGATTGCAGACACGGCCTTGGCAGACTCAGAATCAATTCTGGCTACTTTTGCAGTGCATAGACCAAAGTCAACCAAAACCAGTCCTGTTCCACAAAATTCCTCCTGTTCCCTGGACGTTTGACTACTAACCTCAAAACCAGTTGTAATTCCACAGGAGTAAATTTGATAGTTACCCCACCCTGGATTTTTAGCTGTAAATAACAAAAATCGATTTGGCTAACCTAAAGAGAAAAGAAATTCCTGGAAGTATATTATAGAGAAGCGATGGTAACGCTGGAGACTAAAGCTTGTACAACGGACCAAAACTTAAGTGCTGAGGAAACTGAGAATATAGCCAAGGGATAGTTTCAAACTCTCTGGTTTGAACAGTCTGGTTAGAATACAGTCATTGGACTTCGCCACTCTGCTGTGAGTGATCTCCTGTCTCTGTCCCATTTGGCTTATTTTTTTTCCAAATTAAACATGGAGGGCGGGAGCCATTTATTGACAGAAGCTTGCCAATCTACCTGAGCTTGAACTTCCAACAGACAGGGAAAAGGAAGATGTGGTCTTCCCTGGTGGGATTCCTGTGACCCACTAGAGCTCAAACATCTAAATAGAAAGGAGTTTCCATGGTGGGCAGAAATTGCCCAGTGGGTGATGTTTTACTTGGTTCTACTTGGTACACTTAGCCCCCCTTAGCTTCCAGCCCAACTTTGGAGGACGCGGCATGCCTCTCAGATAGATTTAAATGGGTTGGTACACACTCTCACTTATCTCAGACATGTGAAGGGTTGACAGTGTTAGGGAAATTAGGCTTATTTTTCATGGCCCCGAGTGTTTGAACTAAAAATAAGGTATATACATTATTGTCCACGTTTTCTCCATGAAGCAAGACTGTTAACTAGTAAGAGTTGTCCAAAGACACAGTGGGAGACTGGCATTGAATCATTCAAGCTAAGGTCCCATGATCACTCAGCAGGGAGCATCTAGACCTTCAGTGTCCAATGTGGGAGCTCAGATTTAAATTTGAATTAACCCAAATTCCAAAATCTAACTCCTCAGTTGCACTGGCCACATTTCAGTGACTCAGTAGCCACATACAGTCACAGCACAGAGAGGGAACATTCATATCATCACAACAAATTCTGTCGGGCAGGACTGTTATAGAGAGTTTCAAAGCATCAATCCTGGTTAGACTAGCTGAAATAAAAGCCTTTCAGTCCTGATGGTGTAAGATAAATCATATACCTTGGGTTAGATATTATTGGCACTTTTCATATTCAAGAGGGAGCAAAGAAAGCAAGCCTCCATGCAGGAGATAACAATGAGACTGTACCCCAAAATAAACGAAAGGGACAGATAGCAAATTGTCTAGACTTTGCTATCCCTGTGATCTGTGTTGTAACTGCTCAGTTCTGCCGTGGTAATGCAAAAGCGGCCACGGACAACACAAAAATAAATTGGTGTTGCCGTGTTCCGACATGAATTTGTTTATAGTGAAATTTGAATTTCAGATAATTTTCATGTACCGTGAAGTATTTTCTTGAGATGTTTTTCTCAACCATTCATATAGGTGATAAACATAGTTTGCAGCCCCTTCCCTGGAGGGACTCTCAGATTTGGAATGGCTAAGAGAGGTTCATCTGACCGATCCTCCCCAATTCCTGAAATTGTTAGAACATCCAGCCTAAAGCAGTGGCTTACTGCAGTAATGTTAGTAGTGATGTGAAGACAGTCCAGTGTCCTGCTCCATTGTTCCATTTTTGAGTGGCCTCAAAATCAATATTGCTAAGTGATTATGAGAACAGAGTAAGGAACTAGACCTACTTATTTTTTAAAAAAATTTTTTAAGTTTATTTATTTATTTATTTATTTATTTAGAGAGAGCAAGAGAGCATGAATGGGGTAGAGGCAGGGAGATAGGGGAGAGGGAGAGAATCTCAAGCAGGGTCCACGCAGACCCTGATGGGGCGCTCAAACTCTTGAACTGTGAGATCATGACCTGAGCTGAAATCAAGTTAGACACTTCACCGAGTGAGCCACCCACGCGCCCCAAACTAGACCTATTTATATGTGCTTCACTACTTCCTTACTATGCAATTATGAATAATTTACTGAATCATTTTATCCTTCTGTTTTGATGCTATTGTTACTGTTATCTTTAATTATAAAATATGGCAACTTCCCATGCCCCCTGTGGTTATTTTCAGGATTAAATGAGATAATGTGGGTAAAGCCTACTGGCAAAGGCATGTGAATTCAGTATTGTAAATGGAAGGCATTGTCATTCACACTCAGATAATAAAATAATTACATGGAAAATGATTGAATTGACATCAAAGTTTGCAAATGTAATGATGTAAGATTGGGAGAGGCTGATCAGAAAAACATAAGTTCTATCAAAGTCAAATTAAAATTTTATTCATAATGCAAGGATCCCTTCCCAAAAGGAATAATTTTGAGGGTTATGCCAACTGGTAAATGTCACATAACACCAGGAAGCCTGACTCATAAGGGAAGAGGAATTATGTATTTGATTGGAACAGCATTTCCTCCAATTTGCAGGAAACTATGATTAGTTTCCTGTAAATGAGGCTTTAATTGGATCCACTTTGAACTGATGAGCAGATCGTGGGCATGTATCTGATGTCTCGCAGGTGGATTTGGTCACACTTGGGTAAAGAGTTTATGGCCTGGGTCCACACAGACATCTTCCTTAAATACTGAATACTGTTGCAGAGTAGAGGGTTGGAGAGAAGGGTGTTTATCATTTCCTAATTTAAGGGCAGAACCCCCTCGAACCATCCAAATTATAAAAGGCATGTCATTAGTTGTTCTTCACTTACTCATCCCTTTAAGGATAATATGGACTAAAAGTGTCAGTTCCCACTTTCGATAAACTAGTTTCTTTTAAGCACAGAAATAATAAGACTGAGTGACACTACAGGACTTGTCAGAATGACGTAATATGAAATTAACAAGAAACATATTACTCTGAAGAAAATTGTTCAGTTCAACAAACACTCAATGAGCCTAAATGCCAGGCATTGTGATATATACTTAACCCTTGAATAATACGGGTGTGAACTGCTCGGGGCCACCTACACGTGGATCTTTCCGATAATGGCAGCACAGTGCTATATGTGTGTCTTCTCTTCCTTATGATTTTCTTAAGAACATTTTCCTTTATCTTATTTTATTCTAAGAGTACAGTATATGGTGCATAGAACACACAAAATATGTGTTAGTTGACTGTATTATTGGTATGGCTTCATTTCAACACTAGGCTATTAATAGTTAAGTTTTTAGGGAGTCCGACATTATACACAGATTTGTGACTACGTGGAGGGGTGGCACCCCGGTGCCAAGGGTCAATGGTAGATACATAATCTTAAGAACCAATAAGATAGCCCTACTCTGAAGAAGTTCAGTCTAGTTTAAAAGAATGATATGAACAAAATGTCTTTTTTACAGGAAACTCACTTTACTTTTTCTGTTCAAGTATAATTAATCTACAGGGTTATATTAATTTCGGTTGTACAATATAATGATTTGACAATTCTGTACATAATTCAGTCCTCCTCACAGTAAGTGGACTCTCTTTTTAAAATTTTTTTAACATTTGTTTATTTGAGAGAGACAGAGCATGAGGGGGGGAGGGGCAGAGAGAGAATGAGACACAGAATCGGAAGCAGGCTCCAGGCTCTGAGCTGTGGGCACAGAGCCCGACGCGGCCTCGAGCTCACAAACCGCAAGATCATGACTTGAGCCGTAGTCGGACACTTAACCGACTGATCCACCCAGGTGCCCCACAGTAAGTGTACCCTTAATCCCCGTCACCCATTTCAGTCATACCCGCCCCCCCCCCCCCGACCTCACCTCTGGTAAGCACCAATTTGTTCTCTAGAGTTAAGTCTGTTCTTTTGTCTCTTTTTCTCTTTTGAACAAAATAAGTTTTTAGTGTTTATTTAGTTTTGAGAGAGAGAGAAAGAGAGAGAGAGCGCGCGCACGCACAAGAGGGAGAAGGGCAGAGAGAGGGGGACAGAGGCTCTCATGAAATTCACAAACTGCTAAATCATGACCCGAGCTGAAGTCAGACACTCAATTGACTGAGCCACCCAGGTGCCCCAAAATGATTTTTAAAAGTAGAGAAAGGGGCGCCTGGGTGGCTCAGTCGGTTGTCTGACTTCGGCTCAGGTCATGATCTCATAGCTCGTGAGTTCAAGCCCCGCGTCCAGCTCTGTGCTGACAGCTCCGAGCCTGCAGCCTACTTCCGATTCTGCGTCTCCCTCTCTCTCTGCCCCTCCCCTGCTCGCACTCTGTCTGTCTCTCTCTAAAAAATAAATAAACATTAAAAACAAATTTTAAAGTAGAGAAAATATGGTGCCAAGTACAAAGCCTCAGTAGTGTCTAAGAAATGTCTGGCCGCTCAGAGCCATGTACGGGTTGTTTCCTGATTAAGGAGACACAGGACGTGGCTGACGGTAGGGTGCCATCCAGTCCCAGCTACAGAGGTCGAAGCCGTGGGTCCTGGCACCAGTTCCAGTTATATCCACCAGCAAGGAGGGGCACATATTTCTATTCTCACAAAGGCTCAGTGTGTTTATCTGGCCTTTATCTCATTGTGGAGAAAAGAAGGAGGAGCAGGAGGAAGAAGGGAGAAAGGAGGAAGGCAACGAAAAAGGGAGGCGCTCAGTGGGCAGGAGGTAGAAGTGGGTGATAAAGACAGGAAGAAAGAAAGAAGAGAAAGAGAATTCTCTCCCAAGTTAGAGCTGGAGGGGACATTAGCAATCACTGAGGCCACGATTGGCAGGCTTTTTCTGCAAAGGGCTAGATAGTAAATATTTCTGATGTTGAGGCATTCCCCCTCCCAGTCTCTAAAGCAAGCACACAATGCTGCCGTTGCAATAGACATTAGGTAAACCAGTGGGCGTAACTGCGTCCCAATTAAATTTTATTTGCAAAAGCAGGCAGCTGGTGTGCAGGCTGGAGTTTGTTGACCCCTAAGTTCTAACCCGTAGTTATCAGCCATGCAGCTGTTGTCAGCCAGGTTCTTGGTAATTTCACATGCCCTGTCTCATTTAATTCCCCGGCCAGCCCTGTGAAGGAGGGCCTGTTTTTCTAATTTTACCAATGAAGAACTTGAGATTGAGACAAGTGCCCACTGTGAGGGTGCCTGAGTCTTAGGGATGCGTTTTTCCATTTTCAGCCCCTGTATTGTTTCTCAGCTCTGGAGTATGTACCAGGCCCTCAATTCTGCACGTAGGGAACGGAATACCTGGGGAAGTAACGTGGCTCACTGGGGGGCTGTCAGTAAATGGTGCCAGGTGGGGACCAGAACACGCGGGTCTCCAATCCTATCCCCTTTGTCCACAGCACAGACAGACCCATGTCGCTCAAGCTGTGACACGTGCCTGGGTGTGTCCATGTGAGGCACCTTTCCCAGACTTCCTGGCTTATTGAATTTGGCTGGTCCTGGTGTTATTTCAAATGTGAAGTTTTAATTCAATCTTTTTGAAACTAAGAAAAACATATTTCCTCTAAGCTATTTCTCTGAGCCTTGGATAGTGTGAGAAGCTGGCTGAGTGCCAGAGAGAACAATGTAATTCTAATTTGGTGGGTTTTCAAGGTTGTTTTTTTTTTTTTTTTTTTTGTATAGATCACTGGAGGTGGGCTGGGGGTGGAATGCTATATTTTTCTTTTCTTTTCAAGTATGAATGGCATATTGGCAACATGAGATGACAGTTTTAGCCATTTGAGGTGAGTCCATCTTCAAATAAACCTAATTTTCAGCACCATCCAGAAGTCACAATCCATTCTTTGTGACCATTAAAACAAATGCCAAGGAACATGGAACCCTCGGTATGATCAGTACGGGGCGCTCTGCCCAGCAACTGGTCCCCTTCCTTCCCTCTGTGAAGTTCTGGAGGCACAGCAGGGAGATCAGACAGGAAACAAGGACCCACCACAGGACTCTCAGATCCCGCTGCGAAACAGAGGTGGTCTTCAGAGCAGTCTTATTTTCCACCCCACCCCATCCTTCAGTTCCGTTCAGCCTTGTTTGGGGGTAGATATGGTGAAGAGAAGCGGAAAACAAACAAACAAACAAACAAACAAAAACAGCAGGAGGAGACATTTGCTCTCATGTCAGACCTGGATCTGTTCCCAGCTTTGCAACATATAGTGTGCAACCCTAAGACCTTTATTTAATCCCTCTGAACATTTCATCTGTGAAATGGGAAAAAAATGGTCCCTGAAGCCATGAAGCAGAGTCAGAGCGGGTGATAGATGTATAAAATGGCTGACTCATTGCCAATGTTACAAAATGTTACTTCACCCCTCCACTCATGCTCTTGAAGAAATAGACTATGGGTGAGACACCCTCGCAGATTTAAATAATGGGGAAAAAGAGACTAGATTAGTGTTCAATCCAAGGAAAGCTGTGGGAGTGGCTTTCACGCAGAGAAAAGCATCCCAACTGGGAAAAGCAAGGCAGGGGTAGGACCCGAATGGTTAAGGAAAATGGAGGGACATTTGAGGAGGCAGAAGATTCCATGGCAGTGACTGCAGGAGCATAAGAGGGATTTGCTCTTTAAAATCCATCCAGTATAGGGATGCCTGGGTGGCTCAGTCAGTTGAGTATTCGGCTCTTGATTTTGGCTCAGGTCATGATTTCTCAGTTCATGAGATCAAGCCCTGTATTGGGCTCTGTGACCACAGCACGGGGCCTGCTTGGGATTCTCTGTCTCCCTTTCTCTCTGCTCCTCCCCTGTTTGTGCTCTCTCTCTCTCTCAAAATAAATAAACATGGAAAAATAAAATAAAATCCATCCAGCATATATAAATTGTATCCTATGCCCTGGTCTGGGTGCTAGTGGTGAGTAAGACAGACAAGGGTCCTCCTTCACGGAGTCAAAGTCTTGTCAGGGCAATCGACAGTAAGCAGGTGAATAAATGAAGAAGACTATTTCAGGTAGCAATAAATGGCCTGCAGACGGCAGGTAGCATGGGTATGGGTGAAATGGGCTGCTTGTTTAGATCGGGGAGACGGGGGAGACTCAGGGGGAGGAGTCTTTTGAACTGAGACCCAAGTGTTGTGAAGGAAGCAGATGAGGACCTGGGGTGAGTGATCCTGGTAGAGTGTAAAGGCGTTTATGCCCAGACAGGCTGTGAGTGATGGAAGATAGGAAAGACACCCAATGCGCTTGGGAGGCTGGGGACTAGGACCCAAGACAGAGTTGTGGTGCCTAAGAGCTGGGTCTCATGGGGCCATTTAAGGCCACAGCAGGGGTTTGGGTTTTACTTTTAGCATAATGGAGACTTTTAAGGAGGCCAGTTTTAGGGCAAATGGACCCTAGAGGGGCAAAAGTGTCAACAGGGCAGGGTGTCATCAAGGCCAGTGAGACATCCAGTTGTAGGAGAGGGTGGCTTGGACTCGGGTGGTAGCGGTGACCACAGAAGGACTTTGGAATGTATTTTTAAATAGAGCTCACATGATTTGCTGAAGTAGTGAATGGTCGTCGGGTTGAGGTTTAGAAAAGAAGAATTGAGGACTGTGTTACAGAGGGTGACAAAGGTGTGGAGGGCCCAGGATGTGATGCTGCCTGAGTATATCTGATAAGTGAGATGATCCTAAATTTACTGATACTACATGACTTACTCACTGCATTCCCCAGGGTCTTTATGATACATGAAACATTCCCATATTCACTTTCATACATAGGTCAGTCAACCGCGTGTGAGTAGAGATGAATTGCACCCATTCTATAGATAAGAAAACTGAGTCCCAAAGAGGACAGATGGACTGGCCCACAGTCATTGCTAGGAAGTGGAAGGGCCCAGGGCTTTACTTAAGGCAAGTCTGATGTTGGCTCCTACGGCACATCGTGCTACCACACTGTGCTGATTCATTTCCTGGAAACTCGGAAAACCTGAAATCCATTCCCTAAAATGTATCAATTCCAAAAATAGGGTAGAGTAATGCAAAGAACCAGGACTTTAAGTTAGTGAAACCTGTGTTCAAAGTCCAGATCTACCACATACTGATCCTGCGATCTTAAGGAAAATTTTAGCTGCTGCTTCAATTTTCTGTGTAGAGTGCAGTTTATGTACTCAAATTGGAAGTCCGCTATGATGCAATGGGTTTATATAAACTACCTGGTGTAGTATCTGATACTTACTATATCACCTTCCCTTCATTTTCTAGGAACCAATAAAACAAGAAGATTTGCAGCTTATTAGTATTATGCCTTTCTATGGCTGATGTCAGCATAGTCAACCTTCTTACCTCTATTAATATGACTAATGACCTACTATAACAGCAATAATGATAATGTTAATGATAAGGCTGATAAAAAGCACAGTGAAAAAATTTAATCAAAGAAGGCATATTTCCCTATGGAATTACAAATATTTCCACTGGCTATGATTCAACATTTCTTTGAAAGTCAATCTGTAGAAAACAATTGTCACTAATAGTCATCAGGATTATGTATTTGCCTACAAAATAACATGAACAGAAGTCTGTGAATTAGGCTCCATGATGTTCCTCATTTTACAGATGATGAAGTAGAGACACAGAGAAGGTAGGTGGCTTGTCCAAAGCCACAGACACTTCAGCTGTCAGAGCCAGTGTCAAAGTCTACTCTCAGGCATCCACAGTACTTTGTAAAGAGAAGGATGGACGAGCCTTTGTTTTGTGTCCTATGTGTGCATACAGTCAGTCTTCAGTTAAAAGGTCTGCTTGAAGATAAAGCTGAGAGCCCTTGTTGCAATATAAATATTATTTAATTTATTTAACAGATGTTTGGTAAGCAGGTAGGAAATGCAGACTGTAGGGTCCAACTCAACCACCAGTTTGGGGGACTTTCTATCTGTCAAAGGGTGCTGGGTATGAATGATCTGGAGATTGTATTCAAACTTTTAGTGATTTGTCAATGGGATGTTTACAATGACTAAAATACTTTCTGCTGTGATTTTTTGCCGTGAGCCTCACCCAGATCAAAGTATCAGAGATCATTACCTACCGGATGTCTCTATTACAAAATTGGTTCCCCTTTGTCCAAATGCTGGTGCTTAGATCCTATTAACCCAATCCTTACGTTTTATATGATGGAGTGTTCCAACACAGTTCTTTTTCCAGTCACCAGTTGCATTTCTCATTTTCCCCAATGGCTATATCCTCATCTTAGAATGTTACTCTTTTTGGGGTTCACGGACTCATCTCCTCTGTGTGTGTGGATGTGTGTGTAGACCTCCCATACCGACAAGCAGTTCTCAGGCTCTAGCAGGCTGTCCAAGAATTCAGCTCAATTCTGAAACTACCTACCTGGAGATACCATCAGACGCCACAAGTTAAGGATTTAGTCCTAGAAGACTGCTGCCGTCCCCCTGCCAGCACACGCACACTTCAGATGCTAGTTGCAAGTCCTGATTGTTACCTGTGCTTCTGACCATCTGGCTAGAAGCTAGAGGTTTCCATGACCTTGTCTGGGGCGGGGGGGGGGGGGTTTGATTAATTTGCTAGGGTGGCTCATAGAACTTGGAGAAACCTTTTAATTACTAGATCACCAGTTTACTCAGGAATAGCCAGATGGGAGAGACGCCCAGGGGAGGGTGTGGGAAAGGGGCGTGGAGCTTCCACACCTCTCCAGGTGAGCCACTCTCCCTGTGCCCCCAGCAGTTCACCAGCGTGGGAACTCCCATTACCCTGTCCTCTTGGGATTTTATGAAAGCTTCCTTATCTAGGGATGATTGATTAGATCATTGACCAATAGGGATTGATTCCAACTCCAGCCCCTCTCCCTTCCCTGAGGTCAAGGGGGTGGGTCTGAAAGTTCCAACCTTCTAATCACATGGTTGTCCTCCTGGCCACCAGTCCCCATCCTTAAGTGAGTCACCAAGTCACCTCACTAACATAACAAAAGACACCTTTACCTCTCAGACCTTTCAAAGGTTTTAGGGCATGTGCCAGAAAAGGCAAAGGAAACCAAATATGCATTTCTTATTGTAAATCACACTATCCCAGTTTCCTTTCCCTAATAGCCTCTGTTTGATTTGGTGATAACAACAATACTCACCATTTTGTGATGATCTTGTTTAATCTCTGAAGCTACCCTTAGCTGATTTTATTAGTTTCGATAGATCAAAATGAGTGCACCAACAAGTAAGTATAGGAGGCCCCCAAATATTAGAGAACTTCCCAATGGTCACAAGTCCTTAAGACTCACAGCTGAAGTTCTGGGGACGCATGTTGGCCTGACTTTCTTACCAGCAAGCCAGTCTGTGCTGCTTATGGTTCAAATGATCTTAGAAAGCATATCCTCAGTGTAGATAATAATAATGTTAGTATTCTTTATGGACATAAACTAAGGAGACTGTTGTAAATCAACTGTCTTCTCTAAAGCTGAAAGAGTGAGGAGTTCATGGGTTTCAGAGTCAGAGTTGTGTACAAACGCTCACTCGAGGGGCGCCTGAGTGGCTCAGTCGGTTGAGCATCCAACTTCAGCTCAGGTCATGATCTCGTCGTGAGTTCAAGCATCGGCCTTGATACTATGAGCACAGAGCCCACTTCAGATCCTCTGGCCCCCTCTTCTTCTGCCCCTCCTCCGCTCATGGTCTCTTCTCAAAGAATAAATACATAAACATTCAAATGCTCACTCTATATTTTAGATATAGGATCCTACGCAAGATTCTTAGCTTTTTGGACTCAGTTTTTAATCTGTAAAATAAAGTTAATAGTGCCTATTTGGGGGACTTTAAAGGAAGGAATAAGCCAACCTATGTAAAGTTCTCAGTCAGGTGCCAGGGACAGATTCTCAGTTCCCTGAACCTGGCTGTTCAAGGACCCATTCAAGTTCTCTTTCTTAATGATGAGGGAGCCAAAGGCAAGCTGAGGGCAAAGTACAAGCAGATACCAGCACCCACCCCCCACCAGGTGGGATACCTGTGACATTGTCAGGCACTCCTGGCTGCCCAAGGACAAAGGAGAAAAACAAAAAGTTAACTGATAGAGATCACAGTCACGCAGGACATGAGTCTCCCTCAGTTTGCAACTGTCTTAATGATTTCTAAGGAAAAAAAGCAATTTTATCAATAGCCAAACTTCTAGAAACCTGTAGACTCAATTTCCTGGAGCCCTAATATCACCCTCCCCTCCATAGTGATAAGGTTTTGGGGTGATGGTGGGATTCGGAGCTGACAGACAAGAAAGAATTCTTGAAGATGTTTTTGATGCAAGATGGTGATTTTATTAAAGCATGGGGATAAGATCCATGGACAGAAAGAGCTGCCCTGGGGTTGTGAGGAAGGGCTTGTTAGTGATATACTGTGGGGCGGGCTGGGGGAGGTAAAGTCAAGAAGAAGTTTCTTAAAGGGATTTTCCATATGCTCAAGACACAAATTACTGGAGGCCTAGCAGTTGTCAGGCTAAGGTTGTTTTTCCCTCTAGTAAAGCATTAACATAAGACAGAAGGGAGTTCCTGGGGAAACGTTTTACTCTGCCTGCCTCCAGTAGTTGTCCACGGGCTGCAGATTGTAAGGATATTGAATTCTATCTGCCATTTCTTTCTTGCCTTTGTTCCCCATGGCACTATGGAGGGGAGGGTGATGTTGGGGATCAGGAAACTGAGTCTATAGGTTTCTGCAGATGAGCTATTGATAAGATTGTCTTTTTCTTGTAATTTACTAAGATATTTGTAAACTGACGGAGACTCATGTCCTGCAGGACTGTGACCTGTATCACAGTTAACCATTTGTTTTCTTTCCTTTCCTTTGTTCTTGGGCAACCAAGAGTGCCTGAGGAATGTCACACATATCCCATCTGGTGGATAGGATGCGGGGGGGGGGGGGGGGGGGGGGGGGGGGGGTGGAAATGCTAGCTTGTGCTTGCAAACTCTCAGCCTGCCTTCTCATCAATAGGATAGAAACTCTTATTTAATCAGTCCCTCCTCAACCCAGTGCAGCTCTTTCTGCCCACGGGTCCTGTCCCTGTGCTTTACCGAAACAACCTTTTTTGCACCAAAGACATCTCAAGAATTCTTTCTTGGCCATCAGCTCCAAACCTCAACATTTCCACATCATCTCTCCACAGAAAAAGTCTCCAATGTGAATGAGATTTGGTTTTCTTTCTGTCCTCTAACCGTGTAAGCCCAATGGTTTGAACTATGCCTTTGTAACACATCTTAAAATTATTTTGAATTTAACTGTTCATGCAGCAAGGAGCGAAGCAACCAGACTAGAAGATATGCCAGCCTGAGCCACAGTATCTGGAGCTAAGTACTAGTTTGGGGGGGCTGTTTGTTACGCGGTGAAAGTTCACGCATCAAGCAGAACACCGCATGTTAACGAGGAGAACAGCGCGCCTATTGCAACCTTGAGGGGTGTTCCAGAAAGCCGTCAAAGACCAAAAGCTCATCAAGAAGCTGCATGTTGAACGATATTTAAACAGAGAGCTCCACGGCCACATGTTCTCTTTGTAGTAAGCTCACTCCTTCGCCCATATTAATGCCAGAATGTAAGGAGCCAAGTTCCTTATGAGGGAGCACAGCCCTGGCAGAGGTCCAGCGCAAACACGAGAACTCGAAGTCGTTCAATGCAGTGGGGAGAAAGAAGGCACGTCTCTGAGGTGCTGGGGATACAGAATTATCTCTCCTGAGAAATTTCTCCTGTTTTTCTCTCCTGCTTCAAGCTCAAACCGTTTCCTCTAATATTTCTAGAGCACTTTATTCTCTTACGGCAGGAACTGTTGGTACCTCTGGGCAGGCCAGGCCCCCTGATGAGAGAGCATAGGGCTGGCTGAGGGCAAAGTGCAGGCTACCAGCATCCCACCCCCAGCTGGGACACGTATGATATTCCTTGGACACTCCCAGCTCCCCCCAAAACGGGAAATGGTCAGACTGATAAGAATCTCCACCAGTTTACCAGAAATCAATAGGCCAAAGTCCAGGAACTCCCTACTGTCTTAGTGTTGAAGCCTTTGCTGGAGGAACAAACAACCAGAGATTCACAATAGCTAGGCCTCCGGGTAAGTCTTTATTTATTTGTTTTATTATTGTTATTTTTTTATTTAGTATTTTTTATTCTTGAGAGAGAGAGAGAGAGAGACAGAGTGTGAGTGGGGGAGGGGCAGAGAGAGAGGGAGACACAGAATCCGAAGCAGGCTCCAGGCTCCGAGCTGTCAGCACAGAGCCCGACGCGGGGCTCAAACTCACTGACCTTGAGATCATGCCATGAGCCGAAGTCGATGCTGAACTGACTGAGCCACCCAGGTGCCCCTAGGCCTCCAGTAAGTCTTCAGCATGTGAAAGTCTCTTTGGAAATTCCCTCTTGACTTCATCTCCCCCTGACTTCATGAAAGTGTCACCCCCCACACTCACCGTGCAGCTCTTTCTGCCCTTGGTCCCTGTCCCCATGCTTTCATAAAATCACCCTTTCTCAACAAAGACTTCTTCAAGAATTCCTTCTTGGCTGTCAGTTCCAGACCCCACGAACCCCCCCCCCCCACCCATTGATGAGGCTTTGGGTGGTGGGGGGTTTTCGTGGGGTCCGGAGCTGACGGCCAAGAAAGAATTCTTGACGACTTCTTTGGTGCGAAAGAGGTGATTTTAGGAAGGCACGGGGCCACGACCTGTGGGCAGGAAGAGCTGCCCCGGGACCATGAGGAGAGACAGGTTTTATTTATACCATAGACTTGGGGGAGGTAAAGTCCGGGGGAAGTTTCCAGTGAGATTTTCACATGCTAGAGAAGATCCCCAGGATACTGGAGGCCTAGCTATTGTCCAGCTAAGGTTGTTTTTCCCTCTAGCAAAGCATTAGCAGTGAGACAGTAGGGAGTTCCTGGAGAAACGTTTTATTTACTCTGCCGGGCCTCAAGTGTTTGTCGCTGGGCTGCGGGTTATAAGCAGATTTAGTTTTATCTGCCATTTCCTCCTGCCTTGGTTTCCCACACCACCCATCACCCCAAAACTTCATCACCCCCACTGCAGGGACAGTGGGAGATGTAGCTCCTTTCAGATCCTGCCACCCCTGACTAGCCCCTTCCGCCAAGGGGCTTCCTGAATTTCATACAGGTGAGTCAAAATGACTTTAAAATAAGTTACACATCTTCGATTATTTTTTCGTCTTTTGTCTCTTCTGGGAAATAAAGCATCTCCTAACCTAAGCTCAGAATGTGGGTGCTCCCCGCATGGTCTTTGATTTTGGTGCTTAAACATCTCAGTTTTGTGGAAAAGATGCCACACAGCCGTTTCCCCCTCTTTTTTTTTTTTCCTTCTCATCTTCAAATTTAAGTGTCCGCGTCTGTGGTATTTGAAGTCACGCAATTCAGGTTCCGAAGGCAGCCGGCTCTGATCTATTTGGTCAGGGAGACATAAGCACTTTCAATCCCGAGACTCACCACTCCAGAAAATTAGACATAACTCAATACACAGAAATAACTCTGCAAGGAAAAGGGTTCTATGACTCCATCTCTGGACAGAGTGGGGCCCCCAGCCCCCATGAAGGGTTTTTGTTTTTGATTTTCCTTTGACAGATTGAATCATGGTAAAGATGACCACATCTCTCACTCGCCCAAACTGCCATTTTCAATCAAGGGTGAGAGCTGGAGGGACGAAGGAGGTAATCCCAGCATTAACTGGCTGGGATGAACTCTGTTGAAGCTAATCGTTTATTGGAATCATTGCCTAAAAATGGGCAAGGCAGCCTGCCTTTAATCCCTCATGAGATGTGTCTGTGCATCCTGTGTCTACATGTCTGTGGCAGGAAAAAGAGGACGAGGAAGAGGAAAGGCAGGAAGAGGAGGAGAGGAGAGAGAGAATATGGAATGAGGTGTTGGCAGGGAGGTTTTCCTCTTAGGCAAAGACGTTTTTCTATCCATTGCGAACTCTTCCACCTCATGGCATTTCCCAGCTAGGTGACCATATGCCAAGTTGACCTTTGAGGTTCTCAGTGAAATGTGCGCTAAGTGGGATAATTTCTGCAAGTTCTCTTTGCCCTACTGAGTGATTGATGCCCCTGCCCCAAGCGAATAGCTTGCCCTCTGTTTATGTCAGGGATATTTCAGGTTCTCAATGCATTTCTGTTGAGTGAATGATTGAAACAATGCAAAATTCAAAGGGATTGAGCTAGATGGAAATCCTTGGACTTTTGTTAAAATCACACGCTCAAATGTTGAGGTGTTGTTTGATTTTTTGCACCATTCGTTGGGGGTCGGGGTGGGGCATTGGGCTGTGACTCCATTGTTCGCTGGATGAAAATGTATACACACCATTAATATGCCCTGGCAAGACAGACAGCACTCTTTAGAAATAGGTTCCAGATGGTTACCCTGCATAGCCTGGGTATTGTTCTGCCAAGAAAGCAGGTGACAATCAACAGTTACTCAAGCACTGTTTATTTTATGAAATCATACTATACTGTATTGGATATATTGCATACAAGATCATTTTATGCAGTAGTTAATATAAGTGAACATCTATGCCCTTTAATTATTCTGTGCATGGCGTAGGTTTTGCCCTGTGGTATAAAGAATTCCCAGGTCACATTTGATAAGTTCACTATATTGAGAAATTCAATCCTCTTTTTTTTTTCAATTAAAATTTACTTTTTTACTCTATTGCACATCTGAAACTAAGTAGTGAAATTAAAATAAAAACTTAAAAAAAATTTTAATGTTTATTTATTTTTGAGACAGACAGAGACAGAATGCGAGTAGGTTAGGGGCAGAGAGAGAGGGAGACACAGAATCCAAAGCAGGCTCCAGGCTCTGAGCTGTCAGCACAGAGCCTGACGTGGGGCTCAAACCCATGAACCACGAGATCATGACCTGAGCCGAAGTCAGACGCTTAACCGACTGAGCCACCCAGACGCCCCTAAAATAAAAACTTTTAAAAAATTTACTTTTTAATTTACTTTTATAGGTAACAGGTAATATATTTACCTGGTTTAAAAGATCAAGATATCCACAAAGATATGAACACAGAAGTCTAGTTTACACACTGCCCCCAACACCTGGCCCATTCTGTTTGTTGAAGCTTTATGGAGTTATAATTGATATATTAGAACTGAACATATTTAATGTATACATTTTGATGAGTTTGGACATATGCGAACACCCACGACACCATCACCACAATCAAGGTCCTACACATATCCATCACCTCCCCGAATTCCCTTTTGTTCTTTTGTGTACCTGTGTTTGTGTGTGTGTTTATAGTAAGAATGTTTAACATGGGGTTTATCCACTTCGCATAAATATTTTATAAGATTTTATTTTGGGGCGTCTGGGTGGCTCAGTTGGTTGAGTGTCTGACTCTTGATTTTGGCTCAGGTCGTGGTCTCAGGGTTCATGAGATCGAGCCCCACATCAGACTCTGTGCTGACAGTGAAGAGTCTGCTTGGGATTCTCTCTCTTCCTCTCCCTCCCTTTATCTCTCTCTCTCTCTCTCTCTCTCTCCGAAAATAAACAAACATTAAAAATTTAAAAAAAAACAGATTTTGTTTTTTAAAAAATAACCTCTACAACCAACATGGGGCTCAAATTCACAACACAAGATCAAGAATCACATGCTCCACTGACTGAACCAGTTAGGCACCCCTCTGCTAAACACATTTTATTTTATTTTTTATTTATTTATATTTAATGTTTTATGTATTTATTTTAAGAGAGAGAGAGCCCCACACAGGCTGCATGCTGTCAGCACAGAGTCCGACGTGAGGCTGGATCTCATGAACTGGGAGATCATGACCTGAGCCGAAATCAAGAGTCAGATGCTTAAATGACTGAGCCACCCGGGCGCCCCAACTTAACATATTTTAAAGTGAACAATGCCATGCTGTTAAGGACAGCCACCATGTTGTATGGCAGATCTCTACGACGGTTTTATTTTGCTTAACTGAAACTTTATGCCTGCTGATTTGGAACTCCCCATTTTGCCCTCCTCGTGGCCCCTGGCAGCCACCCTTCTATTCTCTGCTTCTATGAGCTTGGCTGATGTAGATTTGTCCTGTAAGTGGAATCACGTGACGTTCGTCCTGTGTGACCGACTTCTTCCACTGTAGCGTGACGTCTGCTAGGATCATCCATATGGTCACACACTGGAGGATGGAGGTTGTTTCAAACCTGTGTATTGTGAACGGTGTTGCCGTGAACACGGGGGTGCAGGTGTCTCTTAGAAAGTCAGTCTTCTGTGGGCCTCTTAGACTCTTCCAAGCGCTCTGGGTGTGCCACGGCCGGGGGCTCGAATGCTTTTGACTCAGGCCATTACTCGATGTTGTTTTCACAGCGGGTAACCTTGAGAGGTAAGGTAACATTTCCTCCTGGACAAATAGCAGGCTAGTTTACACCCTGCTATAAAAGTAATAGAATTCCAAACTAAGTACTCCTTAGATGTGAAACAAACCCGCTGCATGTGTAGCATTAATCTGGCCCATAATATGCTCATCTCCCCATGGGACTTGGGGGCAAGAGGAACCAAGTCTAATGTACTGATGATACGCTGCCTGCTTTCCCATGGGTAATAAAGTCCTTCGCCTCCAACTCAGGCGTCTCGTGTCATCTGCCAACAATCATCAAATAGTAACAGGCACATGCCTGGGTGGCCCAGTCGGTTGAGCGGCCGACTTCGGCTCAGGTCATGATCTCGAGGTCTGTGAGTGCGAGCCCCGCGTTGGGCTCTGTGCTGACAGCTCGGAGCCTGGAGCCTGCTTCGGATTGTGTGTCTCCCTCTCTCTCTGCCCCTCCCCCGCTCGTGCTCTGTCTCTCTCTCTCTCTCTCTCTCTGTCAAAAATAAATAAACATAAAAAAAAAGTAACAGGCCAACTCTTTGCTTGTAAAGAGGGTGAAATAGAATCTCAAGACCAGTATTCTGTTGGTATGAAGTGATACAAGGAAACTCTCTGCAGTCTGGTTCTAAAGGCTGTAGTTCACCTTGCCCAGGGCCTTGGCGTGAACCAGGACAAAATTAGCATGCAAATTGTCAGATGTGGCTCAACTAAAATGCCGGCTACACCATTGTGAAGAGCTTAAGAGAGAGCTTGAGACTAATTGATGTCAAGTGCCTAGTAGTTCTGGCCGGGTAGACCATGATCTTTAAATATTTTTATGACTCTATTCTAATTCATTCTATCATTGTCAACCAAAGGTAGCGACTGTAAGAACTAGGTATACTAGCAGCAGCAGTTTAATCTTTATCATGCAGGAGGCCTGGATGTTTTGGGAGGGGGCCGACCAGATGAGCAGAGAAGGAAGGAAAGATGTCGATAGAGGCACGCGTTCTACTTCCTCTTCTGTCTTGGGGTGATTGATTTGACCTGGGGACAGTTCAGATTAGCCCCTTGCCCCTCAACAGGACAAACTCACTGGATGCAGTAGTCTGGAGCGGGGGCTTTAGCTTCCTCTTATTTTCTCTGCAGGTCAAACATTTTTATGGTAAAAGACGTTAAGGGATGTAGTGACAGAAATCTTGATTTTGACTTCATATTGTCACTTGCTAGGTATTGACACTAAGAAGCCACCTCACTAGATAAGCCTCTATTTTCTTAACTGTAAATGAGGAAAACCATACTCACCCATAGAATGGTTAGGATGCATGAGAAATCCTAACGTTGACACTTTCCCAGCAGACGATACATTTGTGTGGTTGTTTTCATGAGCTCTTGTCCCGCATGCTATCCTTGCTCTTCCCTCACCTCCCAAGTCCTACCAACCAGGTGCTCTCGTGGACTTCTGAATATCAGTAACTGAATTTCTTGGTTGAGGGATTTCTCCAGAAGGGATCAAGCCAGTTGCGTGACAGACCCCTAGCTGCCCTCAAGTGAGGGTGAGGAGAGTCAGTGTATATAACATCCAGTTGCTTGGCCCTGAGGTAGGGTAACCCCCAGGCATTTCATAGGGTTTCCTCGTGGGATTCCCCGTGTCCATCCAGTCGCCCACATCGACTTGAGAAATCATCTTTACTGGCTGACTCTTCTTGTCCTAACTGTCCTGTGTCCTTGTTTGCCACTTCTTCCAAATAAGCTTCTTGCCCTTGAGTCCTTGCTTTGAGGTTTACTCCCGGTAGGGCCCAAACCCTTTGGAATCATGCCTGTTATAAACATCTGTTATATTAAAGAGCAAAGGGTAGCTTCTAAACATGGGAACTGAGAGGGGCCACTGGGTGCCTCAGTCGGTGAAGCATCCAACTCCGACTTCGGCCCAGGTCATGATCTTGCGTTTCGTGAGTTTGAGCCTCACATCTGTCTCTGTGCTGACAGCTCGGGGCCTGGAGCCTGCTTCGGATTCTGTGTCTCTCTCTCTCTTTCCCTCCCCTACTCATGCACTCTCTCTGTCTCTCAAAAATGAATAAATGTTAAATATTAAAAAAATAATAACAAACATGGGAAGTAAGATCCGGGAGAGAATGTATGGCTCAGAATTCAAGTCTTTAATCTACTTTCCATGGTGTTTCTTAAGTCAAGATGTTTCCTTGATGCAAGAAGGCAATGTCATTACTAAAAAGTTTCAATCAGCTGTCTCTCCTGTTTTTATCATCCCTTTCCTTTTTGGTTTCGGCATCAGAAAATGGAAAAAGTGTGTTCCAAACGAAAGATAGGGTTCAAGTAATCATGCAGAGGTGGAGGATCCTGGTGATTTGGGAGCCTCTAAGGCTTGGAGTAGTGGAAACCAAAATGAGAATTGTTGGTGAATGTGAGATTGGAGAATTGTATTTTAAAGATTTAAAACCATCAAGAAAGCCTGTTTCCAATTAGAAATATATTAAATTGGAATGTTGTTAATGGAGCCCAAATTGTATTTCCAGTCTGCTGAATAATTCTCAATTATTTATATTATTAAAGTCCATTCCTTTGTTTATTATTTTTTTAGAGGGGGAGAGGGTGTTGTAAATGAAAGGCTGATTCAGTTCTATCATACTTTTCCAGAGTTGGTTTTTTTTTTTTTTTTTTTACAGATACTTCACACCTTGAACAAGACCTGGGAAATAGCAGCTTTTGAGTGACTCCATATGTTCTCTCTTCCCTGGCATGCTATCAACTTCTCACAAACTACAGCAAAGATGTTTCAAAGAAATAACCAGACTTCCAGTACAATTTATGATTTTTTCTTTTTCTTCCTTCCTCCATTCCTCCCTTTCTTTCTCTTTCTTTCTTTCTTTCTTTTCTTTCTTTCTTTCTTTCTTTCTTTCTTTCTTTCTTTCTTTCTTTCTTTCTTTCTTTCTTTTTCTTTTGTTCTTTTTCTTTTCTTTTCTTTTCTTTTCTTTCTCTTTGTCTTGTTTCAATTTTACTTTCTGGTCTTTGGTATAATCTTTCCTCTTCCTTCCACCCTGCCTCCCTACCTCCCTGCTTTCCTTCTTCCTTCTGCATAAATTCAATCATTTTTAGGGCTTTTGTATTTTAAGTATTTTGTTTTATTATCTTTCCTTTTCCATAATTCATGTTGCTAGGTTTCTGTTTATGATTCTGAAATTAGGGTTCTTTATCCTTTCCTCTGTCATCACCTTCCTCCACAGGGAGCCCCTATATCTCTGGTCTTGTGCAAAGTGTGAAGCACCTGTCAGTTTGGGCTTAAACAACATTATGTCACCCATGAGAAAGTTCACCTGCAAGAAGGACTCCAGACAAATTATGTTCAGGCACCAAAAACATACTCTATCTGTGAGCTCAAGAACTTCAGCACGAGGTGAGTCTCCCTGTGGTCACCATGAAAGGGGCACACCTCCTTGTTCATGGCCAGAGGAAGAGACCAAGTCCACACCTCCATTTCCTTGTTCATGAACTTCTTGGCTTTCTTTATCTCATTTTCTACTCTCCATGTGATTTTGACTTTCCTCACTGTCTTTATTTTATTTACATCCTATTTCACTTTTCCTATTTCCATTTTGTTCCTATGGCTTTTTTCTTTCATGTTGTTTATTTTACTTTCGCTTTTATGACTTTCGATCACTGTGCTTTTGTTTCTTTGTTCATTTTTTAAAATATTTTTCCCTTTCCTTCCTTCCTTAATTATTTTCCATTGTATTGTTTTGTTTTGTTTTTTGAATTTTGTTTTCTCAATTCATTTTCTTTCCTTTTGATTTTGGGGATTCCTTTCTCATCCTCTCTCCCTCATTTCCACTGTCTCCGTCTTCCCTCATTTTTGCCTTTACTCACCAGCCCTGATCCCTCCTTTCTTTTCTTTTTTCCCTCTTCCTATTATTTGTTAGTTCAAATTGTCTAGTCTTAACTTTCTTCCTACCCTACTTTTCCTTTATCTTCTATTTTGGATTAGTTTCTGTAGGTTCCTCTTTTCCTTTAATTATCATTGATTAGTTTACCATTTTTAATTTTTTAAAGAACTTATGTACTTCTTTTTTCCTCATTCATTTTTAATTTTTCTGTATTGATACTTTTTAACATTACTTTTCTAACTTAAAAACAATCTGTATTTCCTACCTTTGTACATTCTTATTTTTTTACTCTATATAATATAGTTATTTATCTTCTATTATCTTATTCTTTATTCTCGTTCTCTGTTTTTACCAATTTTGCATTTTAATGTACTCATTGTGGAGAACAAGGGGTCATCTGCAGACACCCAGACCACAGACTGCACGGGCTAGAACAGGAGCTCTGCATCTCTTGGGCACAAAGGTGCCCCAGGGGAAGAAGAGGAACAGGTATGCACTGGCCATCCTCTCTCCTTAGTCAAGATGGGGCCAGGGCAGGACAGTTCCTTGGCCCCCGGACTCGGGTTCTTCCCACTTAGCACACCGACCTCTATGTGAATGTTTATGGGAAAGAAGGCATTTCGCCTGTGCTAAATAAACGTATCCAATTTACTGCTGCTGCTAGAAACAGACAGAAAACAAAAGGAAGAAAGTCCTATATCAGAAGACAGAGTGTTTTACTTCGCACTGAACCTGAGTTGCCTCAGGCATTTATCCCTGGGACAGGCCTACGTGCACACCAAGGGTGCATGAATGATTCTCATACCCATTTGCGAGAGCTGGCCGTCTGGGGTGAAGGACAGAAAGCTTAAAAGTCTGACACTGAAAAACAGAGAAAACCTCAGGAGAAGCCCAAGACAGAACACAGGAGCTGAAGACCATCCCCTGCCCTGTCTCAAGGGTGTGAGATGCAGGCTGGTTCCTTTTTAGTCATGGCTGCTTTCGTGTAGGATGGCTTAAGAGTTTACATAAAACATCAAAACACTTTATATTCCATTTATGAACGTAGCTTAGCACCCCTGTCTACTTTAACACATATTTCTCGAGGTCAGACTATGCAGAATACAGTAGCAATAAAGGGGAACAAAGACAATCAAACAAACAGACACACAGAAAAGTCCCTGTCTTCATAGAGTTATATTCTAGTTTGGGGATGACAGAACATAAACAAATAATTGTATACTATATATAGTCACAGGGTAAACTTACATAAAATTGTAATTTTGTAATTGTAAGTGTAATTTCATAATTACTTATTTAAATAAAAATTAAATTACTTATTTAAATAAAAATATTTATTTTTGAGAGAGAGAGGAGGAGAGGGGCAAAGAGAGAGGGAAAGGAGACAATCCCAAGCAGGCTCTGCACTGTCAGCACAGACCCTGATGCGGGGCTTGAACTCACAAACCATGGGATCATGACCTGAGTGGACATCAAGAGTCAAACACTCAACCGACTGAGCCACCCAGGCGCCCTGTAATTTTGTAACTGAGCACTGTGCTGTCACGATGACAATGAGGTGGAGGGAGAGAGCAGACAGTAGCCTGCACTGGTAAGGTGCAGTTTTATAGGCTGGGCAGGTGTCCATCTTGCAGGATGGCTGGAGAAGCCTTCTGATAAGGTGACATTTGAGCACAGACTTGAAGGGACAGAGAGAATGATCCATGCAAATGTCCGAGGGTGGAGTGGAGGGGGGGTGTGGAGCTCTCCAAGGACTGAGGATCAAAGGAGGGGCCGTGCTTCTGGAGTGAGGACACGGGATGTAGAACAAGAGGCGGGAGCGGGTGTGGCGCTGAGAGGGATGTGAGCACATTGGACAGCTGCAAACTGCTTGTGTCTGAAGCATCTGGAACAGAAAGGTGTCCATCAGAGGTCAGGTACGGAGGGGTGAGTCTAAAGCTGACGAAGCAGTGAAAGGGTAGCGCCCAGCACACAGGCGCAGGTGGCCCAGGCAGGCGTGAGGGGCAGGACGGTCAGCGGGGGGGGGGGGGGGGGGGGGGGCGGGGAACGGAGGGCTGTGTGCAGAGGAGCAGACACAGACCAGACCTGGCTGTGGAGCGCGGTTTATATTGGACGAAGTTTTTGAAGCCCATGCGAGTATTTCTTCCGCCCACAAGCATGCCTCCTTGGGGCCAGGTGGTCGATGTGAGCCTTTGGCCTCCTCCCTAGGGATTGGCAGAAATTGAGACGGTAAGGTGACCTCTGCTGTCATGGGCTCCAGACCAGAACTAACGGTTTTAACAAGATACAGAGCAGGTGGCCTCTGGGGATTCAGCCCCAGTCCTGCCTTTGAGTTGGGAACTTGGAAATTCCAGTCATATTTCCTGCAGCTTTCTGATCTTGTTTTGGTCTGACTTGAATTATAAGTTTGGAAACAGCCATGCCCCACAATCTGAAGGAGGATCTATAGGATCTATTTCAGTCCTACCTGGGCGGGAGCATTGGAAATATTGCATTGCTTTTAGGCATTTCATGTTGTCCTTTGAGCAAGGGGCAGGGAAAGGGACAGTGACAAGGACTGAAAACTTAAAACCAGGCAGGAAGAGGCTGTACCCGGAGGATGACGGTTGTGGTTCTGGCTGGGACTCTGCTGTGCCGTGTGGTCTCGGGCGTACCTTCAAGTCCTTGCTGGATCCAAGTTTCCGGAACATGAAATGTGGTTCTGGAACAGATGCTCCCCGAGCTCCTTTCCGGCTCAGATATTCTAGGATTCCAAGTAGAAATGCCCAGATGCTACTGGAAAATGTGAACATACGGATGCATTTCTGACCCGCTGGCACATGAGCCACCTCCTTAGTTACCAGGAGGACTGAGCTCGTTACCCGGGATTGCAAATGTCTCAGGTCTTCAGTAGGCAAAATGTTTGGATCACAATTTCCTAAAAGCATTTCAAAATATTTTGTTTTGTCTGTCCTTTGATTCCTGTGCCTTTCAATTTTCAGTGGTGAAAGGGGGAAATGGAGAGGAAAAAAGAAAAAGAAAGAAAGAAAGAAAGAAAGAAAGAAAGAAAGAAAGAAAAGAAAGAAACCACCACCACTATTTTTTGTTATTTTTTTAAATGTTTGCTTATTTTTGAGAGAGAGAGAGAAAGAGAGAGAGAGCACGAGCAGGGGAGGGGCAGAGAGAGAGGGAGACACAGAATCCAAAGCAGGCTCCAGGCTCTGAGCTGTCAGCACAGAGCCCGATGCGGGGCTTGGACTCACAGACCACGAAATTATGACTTGAGTCGAAGTCGGACCCTTAACCGACTGAGCCACCCAGGTGGCCCAGATCACCACCGCTTTTTAAGAAAACCATACTGCCTTACAAATTATGTTCCAGAAAGTCTTGTGAAGGTGTTAACTTCAGGCAAAGAAACATTTAGAGTTGTCTATTAAGTGATCTGCTCCATGCCAGGAGCTGGGGTGACTAAGGTTACTAACATGTAAGTTCCGTCCTCCAGGAGCTTGGGATTTGCTATGGAAGAGGGGGCCCTGACAGACAGCTGTTAAAAGAAAGGAAAACAAGGGGCGCCTGGGTGGCTCAGTCGGTTGAGCATCCAACCTCGGCACAGGTCATGATCTCACAGTCCGTGAGTTCGAGCCCCACATTGGGCTCTGGGCTGACACCTCAGAGCCTAGATCCTGCTTCAGATTCTGTGTCTCCCTCTCTCTGACCCACCCCCATTTATGCTCTGTCTCTCTCTGTCTCAAAAATAAGTAAACATTTTTAAAAAAACCTTTTTTTTAAAAGAAAGGAAAACAAAATTCTGTGGGAACTCCAAATGACCCTTAATCTGATTGGGGGGTTAAAATGTCACCCCCAAGAATCTCCCTTGTTTGCTTTGTGGATGTAATGAGGTCATAGGCAAAGAAGTGCAATTCAAATGTGTGATGACGAACATGTCTTAATTGTTACAATACAGTTTTCCAAATTTTCTCAAAACATGAGCCATGTGTACACCTTGTTAAGATTCTTCCAAAGCCTTACATAAAGTTTAAGTTTTATTAACTTCCCAATAACTTACCCAAGACTGGCTACATAATTTACAGGACCTGGTGCAGAATGAAAGTGTGGTGGTAGGCGACAGCCTGTTGTAATGTGCAACAGCCAAAAGGTACAAAGTCACCCGTAGGGGGCGCCTGGGTGGCTCAGTCAGTTAAGCGACCGAGTTCAGCTCAGCTCATGATCTCGTGGTCCGTGAGTTCAAGCCCCGCGTCGGGCTCTGTGCTGACAGCTCAGAGCCTGGAGCCTGCTTTCTATTCTGTGTCTCCTTCTCTCTCTGCCCCTCCCCCACTCATGCTCGCTCGCTCTCTCTCTCTCTCTCTCTCTCAAAATAATACATAAACATTAAAAATTTTAGAAAAAGAAAACCGAAACAAGAACAACAACAAAAGCAACAAACGAAAAAACAAAAACAAAGTCACCCAGGTCTCATTCTTTACACAAACCATTTGATGTGTTGAGTACCAAAGAGTAATTGTAAGATTGACAGTTCTTGTTTAAATTTTATTTATTTTATTTTTAAAAATTGAAATCCCAGTTAGTTAACTTGTAGTATAATAATGATTTCAGGAGTACAACTTAGTGATTTATAACACCTACATGTATTACCCAGCGCTCCCTCTAGCAAGTGCCCTCCTTAATGCCCATCACCCATTTAGTCCACCCTCCACCCACCTGCTCTCCAGCAGCCCTCAGTTCGTCCTTTGTATTCAAGAGTCTCTTATGGTTTGTCTCCCTTTCTGTTTTTATATTATGTTGGCTTCCCTTATCCTATGTTCATCTGTTTTTTTTCTTTTTTTTTTTTTTTAATGTTTATTTATTATCAGAGAGAGAGGGAGAGACAGAGTGCAAGTGAGGGAGGGGCAGAGAGCAAGGGAAACGCAGAATCTGAAGCAGGCTCCAGGCTCCGAGTTGTTAGCACAGAGCTGACAGGGGGCTTAAACTCGTGAACCGAGAGAGTTGTCTGAGCCAAAGTCAGACATTTAACCAACCGAGTCTCCCAGGCACCCTATCTGTTTTGTTTCTTAAATTCCACACGTTAGTGAAATCATGATATTTGTCTTTCTCTGACTGACTTATTTTGCTTAGCATAATACACTCTAGTTCCATCCATGTTGTTGCAAATGGCAAGATTTCATTCTTTTTAATTGCAAAGTAATATTCTATTATATACACACACATATATATACACACACATATATATACACACACATATATATATTCTCACATCTTCTTTATCCATTCATCCACTCATTAGTTGATGGACATTTGGGCTCTTTCCATATTTAGATATTGTTAATGCACTTCTATAAATATTGGGGTACATGTGCCACGTTGAATCAGCATTTTTTGTATCCTTTGGATAAATACCTAGTAGTACAATTGGGTCATAGGGCAGTTCTATTTTTAATTTTTTGAGGAAACTCCATACTGTTTTCCAGAGCGGCTGTACCAGTTTGCATTCCCACCAGCAGTGCAAAAGTGTATCCTTTTCTCTGCATCCTCGCCAACATCTGTTGTTGCCTGAGTTGTTAATGTGAGCCATTCTGACAGGTGTCAGGTGGTATCTCGTTGTGGTTTTGATTTGTATTTCCCTGATGATGAGTGATGTGGAGCATTTTTTCATGTGTCTGCCAGCCATCTGGATGTCTTCTTTGGAAAAATGTGTATTCATGTCTTTTGTCCATTTCCTTACTGGATTATTTGTTTTTTGGGTGTTGAGTTTGATAAGTTCTTTATAGATTTTGGATACTAACCCTTTATCGGGTAGGTCATTTGCAAATATCTTCTCCCATCCCATCGGTGGCCTTTTATTTTAGTTTTGCTGATTGTTTCCTTTGCTGTCAAGAAGCTTTTTATCTTGATAAGGTTCCAATAGTTCATCTTTGTTTTTGTTTCCCTTGCCTCCGGAGACAGGTCGAGTAAGAAATTGCTGCATCTGAGGTCAAAGAGTTTGTTGCCTGTTTTCTCCTCTAGGATTTTGATGCCTTCCTGTGTATGTCTTTCATCCATTTTGAGCTTATTTATTTTTTTTGTATGGTGTAAGAAAGTGGTCCAGTTTCATTCTTCTGCATGTTGCTGTCCAGTTTTCCCAACATCATTTGTTGAAGAGACGGTCTTTTTTCCATTGGGTATTCTTTCCTGCTTTGTCAAAGATTGGTTGGCCATATGTTTGTGGGTCCATTTCTGGGTTCTCTATTCTGTTCATTGATCTATGTGTCTGTTTTTGTGCCAGTACCATATTGTCTTAATGATTACAGCTTTGTAATACAGCTTGAAGTCCAAAATTGTGATGCCTTCAGCTTTGGTTTTCTTTTGCAACATTACTTTGGCTATTTGAGATGTTTTGTGGTTCCATACAAATTTTAGAATTGTTTGTTCTAGCTCTGTGAAGAATGCTGTTGTTACTTTGGTAGGGATTAAACTGAATATGTAGATTGCTTTGGGTAGTATCGATGTTTTAACAATATTTCTTCTTCCAATCCATGAGCATGGAATGTTTCTCCATATCTTTGTGTCTTCTTCAATTTCTTTCATAAGCTTTCTATAGTTTTAAGTGTATGGATCTTTTACTTCTTTGGTGAGGTTCATGCCTAAGTATTTTATGTTTTTTGGTGCAGTTGTAAATGGGATCGATTCCTTGATTACTCTTTCTGCTGCTTCATTATTGGTGTGTAGAAATGCAACCAATTTCTGTGCATTGATTTTATATCTTGTGACTTTGCTGAATTCATGTACCAGTTCTAGCAGTTTTTGGTGGAATCTTTTGGGTTTTCCACATAGAGTGTCATGTCATCTGCTGAAATACCTCCTGATTCTCTCCTGACTAGATTATAACTTTCGTCAGATAGATGGATGTCAGTCAATCCAGTTTTGGAAAGCTGATAAAAGCAAAACCTGGGGCAATGCAGCAGCACCAAGGATCAGGTCAGAGATCACATATGTCCTTGTGGATGAGCAAAGAGTCCTGCTGACTGACTGCCACTTATGAGGTATGTGGTAATACAGACTTTGATTTGAATGCAAGTTCAATGAAGTTTGTGCTGTGAAATATTTTCTAAATACTATATGTATAAGTTTCAAATTCTTTATCTGTAAATCTAAAACAACCATATTGGCTTAGCCTGGGTTTTCCAGAAATAGAACCTGAAAAAAAGGCTAAAGTATACTTTATTTTGAAAGCAGGGTAAGTACAGGAGCAAAGCTCTGAAATAGAAAAAGCCAAAGAAGAGATGCATTATGGGGTTAAATGACTAGTCTGTTGTAACCACTTTAAGAGCTTTTTTAATACTTTTTAAAAAACACTTATTTATTTTTGAGAGACAGAGAGAGGCAGAGCACGAGCAGGGGAGGGGGAGAGAGAGGGAGACACAGAATCCGAAGCAGGCTCCAGGCTCTGGGCTGTTTGTTAGCACAGAGCCTGATGCGGGGCTCGAACTCATGAACTGCGAGACCATGACCTAAGCCGAAGTCGGACGCTCAACGGACTGAGCCACCCAGGCGCCCCCACTTTAAGAGCTTTAAGGAAAGCATCTCAGGACCTCCATTCAAGAGAAGAAATGGGAAAACATGTATCCATTAATTACTGTATTAGTCTATTCAGGCTGCTATAACAAGATACCATCCATTGGGTGGCTTAAAGAGCAGGTATTTATTTCTCAGAGTTCTAGAGGCTGGGGAATTCAAGATCAAGGTGCTAGCTGAATTTGGTTCCTGGCAAGGGCCCTCGTCCTGCAGATGGCCTTCGTGCCAAGTTTTCACGTGGCAGAGAGAGGTATCTAGATCTCTTGCTTCTTTTTTTTAAGGGCACTAATATACTCATAAGGACCTCACACTCATGAGTTCATACAAAGTTAACTACGTCCAAAGGCCTCACTCTTAAAAATCATCACTTTGGGGGTTAGGGCTTCAGCCAATGAATTTTGAAGGATGCCAACATTTAGCTTATAACCGCTCCCATTCATCCTTCCTCAAACTCTCACTCCTTGGGATATTAACTATCCTGCATTTCCAATTTGCATGCAATAATCTCTCAGTGGATCCTTGAGATGTTTCTTGCAGTAATAGCAACAGAGAAGCCCCCTGGGATAAGTAAGACTGACAATGATCTGAGGGGGGCACTGGCAGGATGCACCTTGCAATACAGGTCACTGCAGTGGTGGTTAGAATAGTGAGTAGACAATGTTGGGGGGATATGAAATGTTAAATGCATTGCAATACATTCAATATACTGCAGATATGTTCTGAGTTTTAATGTTCAAAAACAAAGCTATAAAAGAATCACCCAGGGCTGAATAATTGTGAACTCCCCTGTCTCCTCTTTTCTGTACAGACATTTCTTATTTCTTATAAGTAAGTAAGGTCAAATGCCATTAAAAGAGCAGCACTTAGAATCAATCTTGAACTATTTACAGATTAGGGAGCCAAAGAGTTCAATGTAATGACAAGAACTATGCAGTCCATCTTTCTGTAAAATGAGTTCTTAATAATTGAAACATTTGTTGAGTCTTAATAATTTTCCAATAATTGTCACCCCAGGAGCCTTATGAAAGCCATATCACAGTGGCCTCATCCCATGAATGCTCTCTATCTCAGTGAAAATGCCTTCAGTCCAATTAGTCTGTGCAACTTAATTTGTTCAATGCAAATCACTGGGGCTTAATTGAATTCAATTAGAAACAAATCAATAGAAATCAATTCCAAATGGCTACCATCCACATTCATCAATACAATTAAATTTAAATGAATCTAGAGATGGGGCGCCTGGGTGGCTCAGTTGGTTGAGCGTCCAACTTCAGCTCAGGTCATGATCTCACAGTCCGTGAGTTTGAGCCCCGCATCGGGCTCTGTGCTGACAGCTCGGAGCCTGGAGCCTGCTTCCGATTCTGTGTCTCCCTCTCTCTCTGGCCCTCCCCTGCTCATGCTCTGTCTCTGTCTCAAAAAAAAAATTAAAAAAATGAATCTAGAGAAGACTTACCTAAATGGCTGACATGTTTCTAAAATTTACTGCAAATAACTATGGTATCTGGTTGTTGGTGGGAGTTTGGAGGTTATATACTGACTCCTAATGCACTGATGCCACTGTTTCAGCTGGGCGAGTACATATTAAAACATAAATATGTTTTAACATATTAAAACATAAATATGTTTTAACATATTAAAACATATATATGTTTTAATATATTAAAACATAAATATGTATTTTTGTATTTTAGAGAGCTTCCCAAACAGAAGGTTCATCTTCCCAACACCCAAAAAAAGTAGACCAGACTCAGTTTATCTTCAATGATAAACCTAACTGTTCCGTTGGGTGTGAATTGCTTCTAGACCCTCAGAAGGCCAGGGTGTAGATGCCAATCTGATGATGTAGGGATGTCTCTACTTCCTGTGAACCCTCCTCTCCCACATGCAGCAATGGAAACATTTGAATCCAGTCTCCCTGATTCTGCTTTTGCTCTGCAGCTATCTGTTCATGATAGACTGTCCAGAGTGGTCTTTTTTTTATGACATGATCACTACAGCTAATTGTATGGATTATACACAGTATGCCAGTGTGATTCTGATGGCCATCAGATCTCATGTCAAGAAATGCTGCTTGGACCAATCTCCTACCCACTGTGGAAATTCCCTCTACATAATTTTTGTTGGAGTGTATAGTAACTCGGCTTCTTCCAGTCATGTCAAGTTCACTATGTTATGCCATTGGCATTTTCAGTTTCACATTTTGGGTGAACTCTAAAATTCTACATCGTGTACTTTGAGTCAAGAATCCTGCTAACTTGCAGCTGAAAGCATTCCTAACCAAGTTATTTCTGAGGTCCACTGGAGACATAATGGGGGGTTAAAATAGAAAATGGGCAATCATGGGTACAGAGCAATGGATTGATACATGGGTCATGAAAAACTGTCTCATGTAAGGGTTTGAGAGTTAGGTGTTAGGATCATGCTTATAAAGCCATAAATTTGCAGGTTGGAAAGTTGTGACCTTGAACATATCTTCCTCATTAATTCATAAGTTCATTCATCAGAAGGACTCAGGATACAATGAAATATTAGACTTAACCTTGGCAAGGTAGAGTAGACTGAAATTACTTTCTCTCTAACAAGCATCTGCTATCCTAATTTAGTTTCTGGAGCTACACAAAATACATAGGATTTTCAGAAATTTTTCAACACTTGAAGGCAAATGCCATTCCCTCTTTTACAGATAAAATACTTAATGACATTGTATTATTCCTTATATGACAGTTTTTCTACTCCTTAACAAATCATCACTCTCCTCAGATTTGCACTTAGCCCCAGACTAAACCCCAAACCTAAGTAGAACATGAGCAAAGGGGAATCACAGTGCATTGCTGGGGACACTATTTACATTTATGAGATTACCTCCAAACATTAACCAAGGGATTATAGTTTAGAACAGAGAAGACAGTTGGGATGCTAATAATTTTAAAATAACAATTTTTAAAATAATTTTTAAATATTGGCAGGACTTCCATAGTGAGATAGATAAAATATGTAACCAGAAATTAGAAAAAAAAATTGTTGAAGTGACAGCTTTGGTTTTATTCTAAAATGTGTCCTTGGGAAAGATGCATAATCATCTAGGTCTCTGTACATTGGAGATACTAATAATATATGTTTCCCAGTTTCAGGTGAGAATTGAGATAGACATTTTGTGATTTGTAAACAGAAATGGGCTGGATGCATGTGAACTGGTTTTTAAAATTATTTTCTTGTTTTTGAGGCTCCAGAGTACTACAAAGGAAGATACTATTGGGGAGTAGTTGTGAGGTCAACGTAACATTGAATTTTCTACCATCTGCCCCTGTCCACTAAGTGGCTAGACTATTCTAAGAAGAAGTGAACCTGTCCCCATAGTAAATGTAGAAACAGAGCCAAGACAAATTTGTCCAGTACCACATATTGTAGTTGTCATTTTATATTGGTCAAAGTTTTACAATATATTCTGTCATGTTGGTTTCATACTATGTGATGCACTTTAAAAAAAGTGGACAATAATCGGGGTACCTGGGTGGCTCAGTCAGTTAAGTGCCTGACTCTTGATTTCAGCTCAGGTCATGATCTTACGGTTTGTGAGTTTGAGCCCCGCATTGGACTCTGCACTGACACTGGGGAGCCTGCATGAGATTCCCTCTCACTCCCTCTCCCTCTTCCCCTTCCCTGTGCATGTGCTTTCTCCCTCTCTCTCTCAAAATAAATAGGCTTTTTTTTAAATGGACAATAATTAAGTAAAGTAGAGAACTTGGTTTTCAAAACATCTTAAGTTTAATATGTTGGGGCGGTAAGGTAGGGATTTTTAAGATGTGTTAAACTCAAAATGTTGATATCAATAAAATGAGGATTTCTGGTCAAGGACTGCTTAGTAGGATTGATATTCTGTATTTGAAGGGAAGGTGGGGGGAGTGCTGGGCAGGATTGGCAAGGATGGCTTTAGTTCAGAGAGATAGACATCTTGGTTGATTAGAATAGGACAACAGCAGCTGGAATATCCCAGAAATTATCTGCACAGTTCAGAATGGGGGGGGGGGGCATCAATAGCAAACATGCATGTCCAGGCTCTTGCTCTCCATTCCTAGATGTAGCATAGATGGACAGCACATGAGCATAGGTAATATGCTGGGTAAATGGATATTATAGAATGTGCTTACGGCTGTGGTTACAGGGGAATGGCTGGAAAAGGGGTAAGTCAGCAAAGAGGGCAGAGGATGGTTTGTGGGATCTATTAAGTGTGTATGGATCCTAAGAATTTTGGACATCCTATGTTGTACATTATAACCGCTCTTAGTGATGCAAGGTCAAAGCAACTGTAGTAGATCCAGGACACCTACACTGAGAGAGGGAGGCAGTTCTAGTTCATTGCAATTGACTTGCCAGGTTAACCCTTGTTACTTTTCGTGACATGTGGTGTCCAAGGGCATGGATTCATCTTCTAGGGCATTATTTATCACATGCTTATTGCAGTGGGAAAGTTGAGTAGTCTGAAAACTTCAGTTTCTTCGATGAAATTAGAATCCATTAGCACTTACTTGACTAATATTTGATGTGGTTTAAAGAGATTATAAAGTATGTCGCTCAGTGTTTGGCACATGGTAAGCACTCAAACAATGCCAGCTAAATAAATAACAACAACAACAACAACAACATCAACAACAAAAGCACAAACACTAATAAAACTGGATAATAGGCAGTGTAATCACCCTCTGGGTTTTATCGGAACAACCATGTTTCCCCTCTATTTCTATAAATGTGTATAACAGCAAACAATGATCACTTATAGATGGTTTTAGAATCTATAGAGACTTTTGGATATGGTTTGCGTATAAGAGCAACTGTGTTGGATGTTATTAATTCCCTCATTTTAGGAATGAAATAACTAAGGCCGAGAGAAAGGAAATGACTTTTCGAGAATACATAGATAACACATTACACTAAACTAAGAATTTTTTTTTTTCAAAAAATTTTTTTAATGTTTATTTATTTTTGAGAGAAAGACTGAGTGTGAATCGGGGTGGGAAGAGAGACAGAGAGACACAGAATCCGAAGCAGGCTCCAGGCTCTGAGCTGTCAGCACAGAGCTTGATGCGGGGCTCAAACTCATGAACTGTGAGATCGTGACCTGAGCTGAAGTCGGATGCTTAACCAACTGAGCCACCCAGGTGCTCCTAAACTAAGAATTCTTAGTATGAAATGGTATTTAATACACCATTTTCTGATATCAATAAGGATATTGATATAGATGATAGACATGGAATATAGATACATGTACAGATACAGTACTGGCTATCCCTGTTTTCCAACGTGGATATCTTCCCACATTCAGATGTCCAGTGCCCACATGCTTTCTCCCTGGATTTCTTCCTGAACATAATCATAGAGCATGGGAAGTGAGTTCTACAAGAGACTTTAAATAATATTTAATACAATCCATTTATAGGTAAAAAAAAAAAATAAAGACTTTCTCAAGGTCACTTACAAAATACTGGCTTCTTTCTAAGAGGCAACCGTTTTAACTCATATTTTTGTCACTATCACATGCTTCTTCCATCAGAAATGATATGTCCTGGCTTTAACTGTATCCTATCCCAGCTCTTAGAGAGTAACCTAATATGTATTTCTGTCTGCCCACTAAGCAAGACTGGACATCACCATGCTGTCCCTGTAACTGAGCCACCCTAATATCCTATATTTCACAGGATTGAACTCATAAATATTAACCACTATAATGCCATCTCCTATCTCTGTTCATAAGCTAATGGGAACAGAAGGCAATTTGAAGGTAGCGTAGCGTAATATTTCATTGTACTCCCATTTGTTTGTTTATTCATTTTATAAACATTTATTGAGTGCCTACTCTGTACTCAGGGTCCTTCTTAGCCATGTGAGTACAGTAGTAAACAAGTCAGCCAGGAATGCTGTTCTCATCAATCTTACATATTTGGGAGGAGCAGACATTAAATAAACAGTAATTTTAAGCCACACTAAATTTTAAGAGGGAAATAGTTGTGAGTGTGCATGTGTGTGTGTGTGTGTGTGTGCGTGTGTGTGTGACTCTACACAAAGAAAGAAACTGTCTAAGGGTAAAATTTGGGTTGATATTTGAAAAATGAGGAAGAGTGCCATCTGAAGAGCTGGAACAAAAGGAAGTAACCATCACAGTGTCTCTAATACAGGAATTACCTTGGTGTGTTCAAGGAGTAAAAAGGAAGTGAGGGTGTTGGGATCATGGTGGGAAAGTGGGAGAATACTTAAGAGCTGAGGTCGGGAGCATAGGCAGGGCTAGATCGTGTGGGGCTTTGTAGGCAAGGCAAGGAGTTTGGATTTTACTGGAAGCATGAAAGATGGCCATGGAAGAGTGTCAAACGAAAAAAAAAAGTACCAAAATACAAAGTTTGTTTATGGACTGTCACTCTGGGGGGTAAGACATTGGGGGTGTTAGGATAGGAAGAGGAAAGTTTGGCTAGGAGATCACTGTGTCTTCCACGTGCAGATGATGATCATTTGGACCACAGTAGCAGAGTGGTAGAAGGAGGGAACACAATCAGTGTGTAGTTATGTCTATAGCCTTTAGGACATCCCAATGGAATGGATACTGGGGGAGAGAGAAAGATGGGAGTAGAGGGTGAGTCTTAAGTTTCCTGTTTACACAACTGGCAGAAAAATGGGGCCATTTATTATGATCAGAAAGACATGGGGGTAGAGTAGGTAGCAAGAGTAGGATGGATAGAACACTGGGAGGGAGTCTAGTGGAGCAGAGGGAATTACAACAGAGTGGCTGCATTGTGCACAGGTATGTAAGATTGACCATAGACACCCTTCTAACAAACATTGCTGTGTTACTGATGCTATTCCAGCATGAGTTAGAAGTTGATAGAGCTGGAGAAAGAGGATGGTTATAGAGGGACGCTCTTGAGTAAGTAATTGGGGATAGAATACAAGGTGCTCAAACTCAAGTTGGCTGAGTAGCCTTGGGTAAAATTCAACACCTTTTTCATTTTCCATTTTAATAGTGGAGAAGATGGGTCCAAATGCAAAAAAAAAAAAAAAAAGGTTGTTGATTTACTAGAGGGAGGATGAGTGAGCTCTTCTTGGTGACTGTTCTTTTTCAGATAATGAGTTAGGGAAAGTTATTGGCTGGCTGGATTGGAGTAGGACAGAATGCCAGAGGTTTGAGTAGAGACCGCAATATATATAATGTCCTCAGGCTGAAAAATAAACTTCCAGGAAATATTTGGTAGATGATATTAAATAGGTATTGGAGTTATGGAGACATCGATTTAAAGTACAACCAGTTGGGGCGCCTGGGTGGCTCAGTTGGTTGAGCATCTGACTTCGGCTCAGGTCATGATTTCGCGGTTTGTGAGTTCAAGCCCTACATCTGGCTCTGTGCTTACAGCTTGGAGCCTGGAGCCTCCTTCAGATTCTGTGTCTTCCTCTCTCTCCACCCCTCCCCTGCTCATGCTCTGTCTCCCTCTGTCTCAAAAATAAATAAAACACTTAAAAAAATTAAAAAAAATAAAGTACAACCAGTTAACAGAGCTCTGCACATTCTCCAACAGACACAAGGCAAACAATTGGTCTGGAGTTTCAGACTGGGAGAAGGGCAAGGGAATGGACAATTTGGGAAGGGATTGCTGAAAATAATGGATTTCCATATCTGTAGATGGAGGGAGTAGGGACAACATGAGTTGAGAGACAGTGGAAAAGTGATGGTGTTGGCAAATGGAAAGTCTCATGTGATCCAAATATTGTTGTCTTTGGTTTCCAAGACATAGTCATCTTGAGAATTGGGAGATAGTGGTCAGAAAATGGGATATTAAAGATAAGATGGTCTAGGAGTTGTCGATGCTATGATGGTGTGATGTAGGGTTGGCTCACAGGGTGAACTGTTCAAGTTGGGTGGAACATAGGGTCATTCCAATGGAGGGTGTCTAGGACTGGAGAATTCAGTTCCTGGGAGCACCCTGATCTATTTAGGGGATGATGGCAAATCATGGCTTTCAAAATATACATTCAAATATTATTTCTCATTCTCTTTTTCTCCCTTTCTGGGATTCTAAATCCACATATTCTGGGATTCTAAATCTATCTATCTATCTATCTATCTATCTATCTATCTATCTATCTAAACTTCAGTTATTATATTATTACTTGCATTAATTTGCTTCATTTAATTTATATTTGTTTTGAGATTTTTCATTTGTTTATTCATCATAACTATATTTGACATTATGTCCTTAAACATGTTTCTTACCAAGGTTTTATTAGCCTTGTCTGATCATCCCAATATCTGTGGGTTTTTATTGACCAATGTCCAGACTATTTAAATAGTTTCTACGTTTCCAGGAAAAGCAACTTAACAAAATAATTGCAAATGAGAGGAACAGGTAATTTATAGGAGTATAAATGGTAGACACTGGACATAATGAAAAATGCATTAGAAACCAAGGATATACAATTTAAAGGACTTTCAGATGTAATTTTCAACTTTAGATAGGGGATTTAACAATACATGAAAAAATTAAAGCGATCACTTTTGGTGGGAAGTATGTTCACTAATGCATGAAGATAGGAATATATATTTTAGAAGTGCTTTTGGAAAACAACACAGCATCATCTTGTGAATTCAAAAATGCTTACCTTTTGATCTAGAAATTACCTTTCATAACAGATACGCTTCTCAAACATGCAGACATTTCTCTCCCACTCTCTACTTCCTCTGCCCTTACTCTCACTGGGAGAAGAGAGAGAAGAAAAAGAAGTTCAAAAGTGTTGCTAGTTTTGTTTGAAGGGAAAAAATCATCCCTGTGAAAACGATCGTTACGATGCACAAATTGTAATCTACGCTCAAACGAAAAGGCCATGAATCAAGGTCTCTCCCAGCCTTTCATGTTTATTTCCATTTGTCTTAGGTGTGCTGAGTAGCTGGTAATAGATGGTTCCGGTTGTTCCCCTAAAGAATTTTATATGGCCCACTGCCTTCCTCCGATCTGTCGCTGGCATACATAATGCTGCCTATTAAACTCATTAGTTGTGCTCCTTTGGTATAATTAATAAGCAATAACCATACTGTTGTTTGAGGATGCTAAAATTTTAATGTCCTCTTGTTATCTGCCTCACTTGGATACTGAGGAAAGTAATGGTTTCACAGAGCCATAAAGTAGCCAGGACCCTCTTTAGCTTTATTGTTATTGCCAACTCTACCCTATTTTTGACTGTGGTATTAAACCATTCCAGATAATTGAGATAGTTACAGACACCGGGTAAGAAATAGTTATTATGTGAATGTGAATACAAGGTAATTACATTTATTGCCTGTGTCTTCACAGTGAGGATGGGAAATTTAGGGTAAGGAATTGGTCTCAGTTCAAACTTTTCTGGTTGTTGAAAGCTAATTCACTACCCAGAAGGCTCCTCAAGTTTTGTTTTGGTATTTGTTAGTCAACAGATAAGTTTAAGGCACCTTCCAGATAGCTGGTTTCCTGTGGTGTGGGATGAAACAGTGTAATTCATGCTTTTAGCCTGTACTTTTTGGGTATCCGCTGGGCACCAGGTCTCAACACAAGAAGGCTCTACCTTCTTGTGGCTTTCAGACAGAATCGTAGCTTCTCGAAGTTGGAGCGAATAGTGAAGGTGTGTAGTTCGACCAGTCATCTGACGCTTGTGTAGCAGGGCCAAGAACCTCTTTTAATGACTTTTCAGCCTGGGGTCAGACATCTCAAGTGGATCACTCCTTACTGCTATGTCAGTCCATGCCATTCTTTGTACAACGTGGATCATTAAAAAAATATTTTATGAACTATGTCATGGTTTATTTCAGCACACAGTTTGCTTTGGGGCATTATGAGAAGTCTGCCCACTCTTCGCAGGGAAGCGTTCAGTCACTACTCCAACATCATTTTCCACTTGCCTGTCCCTTATTCCCTTGCTGATACAATATGATTTTGACTACTTTCAAGACTCTTACTATTTAGGTCTGTATGTTCTCTTGTGGGACTATATGACTTCTAGTGTCCAGTGACCGACATGGAATTCAATTGCCCTGGCAGGACCTTATCAATAAAGAGAGGAACTATCACCTCCCTTAGACTTTTTAAAATTAAATTCATGTTAACCAAGTTCTCGTTAGAACTAAAAGAAAGACATTACATACATACATGACGCGGAAGCTAGTCTTGCAGGGAAACTGCCTCAACAATGCCATGAGGAGATTCACATATGGTGCCACTGAGGCTGGACAAGAAGAGAGAACTTCCTGGAGATGTCAGGAACGGCTTCTCTGAAGAAGTTGGTTTTGTTGGGCCTTGACAATGGGGATAGAGGGATTATAAAGAGATATTTTAGTGAGTAGGGAATTTTTGAAAATATCTGGTACTAAAGATAATGGTGGAAAAACCCTTTGAGTTATCCAAAAATGCTAAGTAGTCAAAATCAATATATACAATCCACCTGGGATATTGTTGGTTCAAAAATTGGCCCCATGCATGGATGGCAGGGAGAGATGGAAGGAAGAGTCAGGCCTCTTCAGATGGATAGGTGGTAGGTTTAAGAGCAAGGAAATATCACAGGAGGCTTGTCTTGAGCACTAGGTAAGGAGATCTCTCCATCTCCCACCAGAATCTGATGAGTTTATAAGGAGGTGTGAATGGGTTTCAGTCACATACACCATCCAGATGGTCTCAGTAACACATTGCTCTCTCAGGGCTGCATCCATGGAAATGGCTGTTTCTGTGGGAATTGGGGTGGGGCAGAATGAATGCTCCAAGGACAGGGGAGGGGTTGAGGAGCCTCTGATTGTCCAAGTACAACCAGCAGCCATGCCTTCTCGATGACCTCCTCCAACAGAAATATAAGCCATGCTTGTCCCCCAGCGAGCTTGTAGTCCACTGGGGTGAGGACGTGTAGATACCTACTTGAAAACAGGAACCAGAACAGATGATTATCAGCCATTGCTCTCTTGGCAACACTGACTTAAGAATAAGTACCTCTCACTAGTGAGAATTGGGAATGGCTTCCCAGAAAAGGAAAACTGCCAATAAAAGAACCAGATAAAATATATTGTGCACTTGTATTTTGCTGGCACTGTGCTAAGAGCAGTGTGCTGAGTCTCATGCCCTGCACAGGCTCCAGTGGATAGGTATTTTTTTACAATGCCTACCTTACAGATAAAGAGATCAGAGGTTCGGAGGGGGCACACAGTTTGCCAGGGTCCCATAACTAGCAAATGGCAAATCCAGGTAGTTTGACTCAAAAGCCTCCATCACCATAAGGTAACACTAATCCCGTGGTATGCATGGCTAATCAGTAACCAGTGGTTTATGTGATTGCCATTAATGTTCAGTTTGTCTGAAATTAGTTTTGACACTGAATTGTGGCTCTAGGCTTACTGCGGGGTTTCTGTCAACAGACAAGAAAATTCCTCCAGAGGTTGCTGAAGTGATTTTATGTTGACTGCATTCAAATATGTTCTAGAGCCTTGCTGCTTAGTGTGGTCTGCATGCTAGAATTGGGAGACATGCAGGGTCTTGGACCACTGTAGATGTACTGAATCAGAATTTGCACTCTGACGAGATCCCCATGTGTTCTGTCTGTACAACAAACTTAAGAAGAGCTGCTATAAAACACTTGTGGGAGACATAGCCTCTACTGATGCTGCTGATGGAAAGGGGCCAGAAGCACAGCAAAAGCATCTGCCTGAGGCTCATGTCCTGAGTAATAAGCCCGGCCACCAACAGGCATGGATTTTTGTAGAGGACAAAGTTGAACTTAGTTTGCAAAAAAAAGTACAGAGTTTATTTATGATACTACCACTGAAGCTACTATTAACAACAACCACAGTTCATTTTATTGTCTGAATATTATGTACCAGCTCCACAAGGTGTGCTAGGATTCTCTCTGTCATCCGGGTGTTCAAGGTGGGGTGGCATCACATAGGATTACAACTCTTGTTTTGCTTGCTCCTGCCAATGATACAGAATGCATGTGATTGGAACATAGAGAAGGGAGCACCCATTTCTACCCATGGGCACCAGGGATGGCTGCATAGAGGTGCCATTGGAACTTGATGTTGGAAGTTGAATGAATCAGTGATGGTTCTTCCTACATGCCAGTGAATTCATAGCTTTTCCTGACATCATGAGCTTCTCCATTTCCTGCTCCTTTCCCTCCTTTCCTCCTTCCTTCGTCCCACCCTCCTTCCCTTCCTTCCTTCCTCCCTCCTTCCATCCCTTCCTTAGGCTTTCCCTTCCCTCCCACTCCTCCCTTCCTCCCTTCCTTCCTTCCTTCCTTCCTTCCTTCCTTCCTTCCTTCCAAGCTCCCACCCATCCTTCTACAAATTTTACTAAGACCTACAACATGCATTCAATAATTATTTAGGCAAGATTCAATTGTAGACACTTGTATCCAGAGGAAGATGAAACCACATGGTCATTGCTTTTAAGCTTCCAGCCTAGTAAGGATGACAGTAATAAAATATGAACAAAGCAATGAATAGATAATAATGCACTGCTGTCAGTGATAGGGAGAAAACAAACAGTATTCCTAATAGAGAACAGTGTAGGGCACCTATTTCAACAGGGTGGTGGGAGTGAATGATACTTGACATGAGAAAAGAAGATGAATGGGGTGCAGGAGCACATAGCAGAGGGAAAAGAATACTCCAAGCAGAGAATGTTACATGCCAACACATCATGTGGGAAGAGTTCTGCAAATGGAAATAAAGACTTGGGGGCTGTTATAGGGTATGAGAGAGGTAGCACTGAGAAGTGAAGCGGTGAGTGCCAGATTATGAATTATCTCCTAGAGTCTAAAACACGAAAGCACTTTATATTTCACTCTATTTGCAAGGAGAAGCCATTGAAGAACTTTAAGAAATGAACAAGCAATGCATTCAATCGTTTTATGTCTTGAAATGATTCCAGAGGTTGCAGTGTGGTGAATGGATAAGAGTGAGTCAGGAAGGACATCCGGAATAAGTTCAGTGTGGAGACGCTTAGGTCAGGGTGTCTGCCTTTTCTCTGCCACCAAGAACCTGCCCACTTGGCTCTGTGAAGGCGTCATCATTGTTCTAGAACTGTGCTTTTACTTAGAAATATCTGTCATCAACTCGGGGTCTTGATACATAAACTCAATAGCAGTGTTCCTTGAGTCAGGAGGCTGGACCTGGCTCTTCACCTCCAGCATGGAAGGAGCCTACCTGTGTGCCCATTGATAGGGCAGAGGATGGTGGAGAGCTGCACAATGGGTGCTCTCATTGCCACACGGCACCCGCCTGCACCTACACTGTGGGCAAGTAGAATCTTTTTGCCTATGACAGCACAGCCTATGGTCCTGGGACAGCTGCTTACTTATGGGGCTGACTCCCAGAGGGGCTATATACAAAATCTTTCCTACCAGCCTACAATGGGCCAGACTCCGTGAGCCCAAGGGACACTGCCGAGCACACATCAGAGAAGACTCCTGTGTTTAGGGAGATATTGTGTTTATTATAAGCAGAGATATGACACCACCAGGCCGAGTTCTGGAAGATATGTTCATAGGCACAGATGGGTACTAGACAGTGTCAGGAATTTCTGCCATGACAGGGAGTCCGGATCCTGGGGAAGGGAAATTGGAGTCACGGTACACTTATTTGATTTCCAAGAGAGTTTTTACTCTAACTTTGTGCTAACTTTCCTGAGGCTTTGTGATGCAATAAAATTGTAAGGTTTGATAAGCCATTCTATGATCTGTGAAAGATTACATAATGCAGAAATTATCATTCATCCTGATGTTTTTCAGCCACTTACCTTGCTAAGAATTTTCACAGGCATTAACTCAGCTGAAGCTCCTGTCATCCTGGGATGCACATATGGTCAATCTGACTATGCCTTTTAGACTGACCAGGCCACTCATGCCAAGGGTGGAGTGTGGGAAGTCAGAGTGACTGCCCTTTATAGGGAAGACAAATAAGTAAATCTGAGGCAGCCACATGCCCTTTATCATACCTCCTCCCCGTGACCCTGGCAGACATCACTAATCAATTCATCATGGGGTTTCTCTGCAGAGCCCAGATGCAGCTTCCAAATTTTATATAGAACCTTGCAGGCAAGACTGTGACCAATAAACAAATGGAGTCAGGCGTACAAGTCAATGTATCTGCTGTCTAACCTTCATCTCTGATTGACGTTGTGCTGGATCCTTTGTAAATACCATGCTCTTTAAGCCTTTTAACAGTCAAGCAAGTGGCACAGCCACTACTCATGTGTATCGCTCTCTGAATCTAACATTCTTTTCTGAGGAGAAGCAAGGATGGAGGACAGAATACAGGTGTCTGCTCCCCCAGAATCCTGTGTTGTCAACTATTTAATGGAATACACACTTCAGCTCTTGTGAAAAGGCATACTCACTTTTACTTTATAATTCTCACCTGGAAGTCAAGAAAAATAATCAAATAGGAAGAAAATAAACATATTGAGGATCAGATGTGCCTCGTTCCTGCTTAAATTAATGCACTTTCTCAATTCAGATGATCTTTAGTAATCACATAGGACACCATAGCAGGACTTAGGTTGTCTAGTTTTGGGGCCCCATGATTCTCCAAGCCAAGGTCTAGCAGGGTTTAGATGGTGATTAGGGATCCACCATCGTGTCAGCACAGCCCAGAGAGATGTGTTGTCCTGAAATATTCAGATGTGTCATCAAGGGACACATGACATCTAGCTTCTCAGCGACATATTGGAGACGTCTGCATCCAGTTGATGGAGCCTAGGCTGCACGGAGATGGGGCACTACATGTGTCCTAGTCTCTAGGGCTGCAGAGCAAGGGCAAGAAATAACGCGTATTGAGCACTGACTATATACTGGCCACGGTACCACTGTTTTGGTGGGAAAAAAAACACTTGAGGTTTGACACAGGAGCAAAGGACAGACTAGTTGAAAAGAACACATAAGTAAAAATTACAGATTTCTTCGGCTTGAGTCTGCACCCCAGTGTGAGATGTCCTGTAGTAACTTACAGAGAGGAACAACAGGATATATTACATAATCATCAATGCTAACACAGGAGTCGTTTATTAAAGCAGTGTTTATTGGCTTTCTGGGAAGAGAGACTTTTGTTTCTGTTTTTGTGTGTGTTTGGCAGGTGGGTTGTGCACTGGTATCTTTTCTTTGCACACGGTATTAGAGAAACCACTCATAACTTCTACTGGCTTTGTTGCATCTATTTGCATAAGGAAAACAGATTCACCTCTGCCAGTCCACTATATCTCTGATCTCATGTAATGCCTTTGAAAAGAGCCCCCACTTTCCTTTCCAGCCCACCCATTTTCCATTGCCTGTTCCTTCAGAGCTCACAGCAATCATGATCACGTCAGAAAAATTCTTCCCTAATTTCTCCTGAAAAATGTCCCATTATACTTTCTAGTGACATCATGCACGCATGCTGATTAACATTCACAGCTAATACAACTTCTCATTTATTTTTATGATTATTGATTATCTTATTACTGTCTGCCTTCTCTGCTACCATATAACTTTCATGAGAGCAGGGGATATCTATTTTCGTTCATCTTTTTGTTTTCCCTAAGCACCTAGGAATCTTGGTTTTAAGAACAAATAACTGATAAAAACAATGTACCATTTTATAGTTAGGGAAATAAGACATGATACAATTGTACAACATGCTAGCGGTCACAGACTTCACAAATAGCAGAGAAGGAATTCGAATCCATGGTTTGCGTGACTCCAAAAGCCCATGTTTAACCCCCCTTCCCCCACATATTGTGTGTTCACTCACTGTTAAGACAACACAACCTCCATCAGAACCTGTGTGCTGCATTAGGAAAGAAAAAGACACGCCTGGTGTTTCTAATGATATAGACATTAGGGTCCTTTTTTCTTAGTTTGTCATCTGCAGAGAATGTTTCGTTCTTGCAGTGAGGCTGACGCCATGAGACTGAGTTGGCCCCATTGGAATAGAGGTGGAAATAGTGTCCTCCTCCAGGCCAGACCTTTGCAGCATCCTTGCTAATCTCACGTTCTCCCTCCCCTGTCTATGGTGCTGAAAACACATCCCTCTTAAGACGGCAACATTCCTGGACACGAGGAGATCAGATTCCTTTGTCACCATCCAGAGCACAGCTTCCTCAGAGAGCGTCTGACTGCAAGAGCCCATGAGAATTGGATGGTTGAATCAGTGCAGAGTCTAGCACATAGAATTTACTAAGCACTAGCAAATATTAATAAAGCCTTTGTCAGGTCTTCGTGTCCTTATTTGCAACCTGGAGATGCACAGAACTACCTCATCTAGCTGTGATGTTTGATACAATGAGGGCAAATAGGGCAAGTTGTGTGGAGCCCCAAACAGAGTCTGTCATAAGCCAGTGGACCAAAGACCGATGGCTGTCACTTGGGTCTTCTTGAAGACCAAGTAACAGAGCCTGGTGTGGAGGTACAGCTTTCGCTTTCTCCTCTAATTCTCTGATTGTGAATACTTAAACCATTAAATTATTTTCCCCTGAGGCCATGCTGATGGGTTGAAATTCAAGCCTGGCATGACGTTCGAAACATCCAACGATGGAAATAGTGGAACGTGTAGTGGGTGTGAAAGATAGCAGGTGTGGAAAGATCAACAATTAGCCTTCAGTGCTGTGTTGGTTATTTCCCAGAAGACACAGTAGTAAGCAGGCTGGATGGTGTTCTGTTTTTAGAAAGTTTCGTACTTGGTCCCCATTCCATTTGCCTGGAGTTACTAATTTGATGAAATGCCAATTAAGTACTTAACATTTCTGGCCATAAAAATGAAAGCAGGAACCCTAGTTTGAAAAGTTCTTTGCGTGTCTCAGGGAGCTCTAATAACATTTGTGAAAGCCCCAATCTTTCTATCATAAACCTTCCATGGTCTTTAGGAAAGGAATGTAATTAAGTATTCCTCATTGACACTGAGACACCCAAAGAAATGCTTGCAAGCAGCCAACCGTGTCTTCTCAGATTTCAGAACCTTTCCCTTCAACTCACCCAAGGTTTCTTTACACTTGCTCATCTCTCTGCAGTTCAACCCAACAGATATTAATTAGGTCTCATGACTTAACAGCTTGTAGTGGAGAGAGCATGTAGTTCGAGGCCCAACAGACCTGCCATGAAACCCTTCTGTTCTCTGACTCTGTGTCCCTCTGACTCTATGACACACTGTGTTCTGACTCTGTGACCCCTTGTGCTCTGACCTTGTGACCCCCTGTGATCTGGCTCTGGGGTCCCCTGTGATCTAGCTCTGGGACCCCCCAGTGGGACTAGGCTCAAAGCCCATGGGGTGTGAAGGACTCCAAAAGATGGAATCCAACAGAGGAGTTGAAAACAGAGGGCCCCAACTCTATGTGTGAGTACAGCACGGGGAGTGCGGGGACGAAGGGGCATGGGCATAGCCTGGAGGTGTAGAGAGGGCAAGTCTGGGGTTTCTAGCAGATGTTAGGTATTCAGATGTGTTCTAAGAGTAATGGAACCCATTGACAGATGTTTGCAGTCTTTGGCCATGGGGGGCTAATGTGCGGTTGCTGGAACAGAGGAAGGTGGGGTGAGGGGCGTAGAGGGAGGTAGGAGGTGGACTTTCAGGGGATAAGGGAAGGCCTTATCAAAACAGACTCCTTGGAAATATATACAAGTTAGAATATGTAAGAATTGACAGCACTTGGTGACTGATGTGACGTAAGGGTGAAGGGAATGCACGGAGCAAATAAAGGAGAAGCTCTGGGTGTCAGGTGCGAGGAATTCGCCAAACAGCGGTCCCAGGTCACGTCTGCTAAGATAAGAAACGTGGGACAGGGCGCCAGGGTGGCTCAGTGGGTTGAGTGTCCAACTCTTGGTTTCGGCTCAGGTCGTGATCTCACGGTTCATGGGTTCGAGCCCTGCATCAGGCTCTGTGCTGATGGCGCAGAGCCTGCTTGGGATTCTCTCTCTCTCTTCCTCTCCCTGTGCCCCTCCCCTGCTCACACTGTCTCTGTCTCTCTCAAAATAAACAAACAAACAAACAAAAGAAACATGGGACAGGTAAGCATTTGGGGAGAAGCAGGCAGATGGATTTTATTGTGTGGCGTTCGTGGCATTGAGGTCCTGAAGCCTCCAAACGATGGGTGCGGTTACACAGAACTGTCATAATTCGGAAGAAAGTGCTGAATCTTAAGGGACAGAAATGTGTGGCTGAAAAACCGAGAAAAGAATGGGAGATCCTACTAACAGTCTAAGGTGGACATTCTTAGTGCCTCTGCTGTTTCCTGCATGCATGGACAACTCCTTTTTCTCATCCCGCCTCCTTAAGGTGGCATCCGCGTAAACCACCCTCAGCCCCTGGCAATTGCTTGTATCTGGAAGTGGTGTGCACCACCTCGAGGCTGAGGCGTCCAAGGGCTGGTGCCCCATGCTCCGTGCTCCTTTCTCTTACTGCAGCCATCAGGACAGGATGGTGGGGACAGAAGAGCAAATTCTGCAGGAAACTTGGCTGCACCTGCAACAGACATTTTGAGCCCAAGAAATCAGTTCTTGTGGTGTTAGACCATTAGGGTTTGGGGCCGTGCATTATTGTGTCACAGCCTAACCTTGCCTGACTGTATAGCTCCTTTGCGACAATTGGCATCAGCCCTGCAGACCCCAGGGACTTCAGACATAAACACTGAGTCTCCTTGCGCTGTTAAGCGAAGGCGGTGGCCTTGGCGTGAGTGCGGTTTTTGGCGGAAACCGGTGGAATAACAGGTGCTTCCGATGTGAGCAGGCGGGACAAGTGCATGTCGCTAGTTTAAGGTGACTACAATACACTGAGCACAGAGAAAGACCCCTGGGGGGTTCCCAGAGCCTGTTGCTTTCCACAGAGGGGGCTGTTGTCAAGCAGGATTATGTCTAGAAACTGTTCTTAGGCAGCCAAATATTTGATGCGGCAGGATCCTGGAGGAATTGAATCTATCCACCAGCAGGAGGAAGAGTGACTTTTGAGTAAGAGAATGTCTTCAAAGGAAGGGATACTCCCATGAGAACATCTTAGGTAGATAATTAGTATGTGCTATATATAGCTTTGAATACTGTGATTTGAATTATGTTTTTAGAGCACATGTTAGCATTTAAAACATCTCTTTTTAAAGTTTCGTTTGCCTCAAGTGTACTTCATCATCAGATCTCATCCTGGTGATTTTGCCCTTGATTTCTTTTTGTATTCCTAAATTGATGAACTCCTTTATGCAGAAACTATGGTGACCTCTGAAGCCTTTCTTTTAAAAGCTAAGAAAAACTGAGCTCTAAGCAAACGGCTTTGCCTTTCTTTCCCTTAGACCCTACTCTATTCTCCTTCTTACAGGGGCACATCTGGCTGGAGCCCTGTCTGGCAGTGAGTTTTGTCTCTGGGTTCTCAGGTAAATTACGGGTGGATTCCAAGGGCCCCACAGAACCATTTCAAGTATCTACATTGTATTATGGGGATTAAGACTTCTTTAAAGTTCCTCTTTCTTTTCTGGCATCTGGGGCTAGTTCCATTAGCCATCAGTCTAGGAGCTTAGATAAGAACCAGCCTTTGGAGATTGTTCCCCTGTCCTGCCCGGGCACATTTTCAGCTCCAGATCAGATGCCTCCTTAGTCTAGGTCATTCCCCTGAAATGTGTCCATTGAAGTGTTCCTTCCTTTCTCCTTTCTCTCCCTCCTTCCTTCTACAAATATGTTTCTGAGTGGCTGTCACATACCTGTCACTATTATACACAGGAGAAGTTTGGCAGTGAGGAAATTGGATTAATTGCCATCATAGTTCATATATTCTAGTGAGGGAACACAGGATAAGCCCATGAAGACGTTAAAGCAGAGTAAAGTCAGTTGGTCATGGAAGGTTACTTGTGAGGAGGTGACGTTGAGCCAGAACCTGGATGCTGTGAAGGACAGAACCATGCAAAGATGTGAGGAAAATCAGATTTATCTTCCTCTACAAGAGCAAAGAAACTAGGAAGGTGGAAGGAAGAACACCTTGCTGATTCATTTTAGTCTTCTAGAAAAGATTCTATCCCCTCTAACCATTGCAGGGTTTAGAATCAAAGGAACAAGGAGTAAAAATAAGGATGTGTCCTTGATGCTTCTGTTTCTGAGGTTGTCATAGCAAAGGAAGATGCGGAATGGGAAGTCAGTGACCACCACCCATTATCCATTTGTGGGAAGGAACCTAATGATCTAGCCACACGCTTACCCAGGGGCAATGGAGCCAATTTTATTTTATTTATTTATTTATTTTGAGAGAGAGAGAGAGGAAGAGCAGGGGAAGGGCGGAGAGAGGGGGAGAGAGATCATCCCAGGCAGGCGCCTTGATGTTAGCCCAGAGCCCGAGATCAGGACCTGAGCCGAAATTGAGAGTCGGATGCTTAGCCCACTAAGCCACCCAGGCACTTCTGGAGCCAATTTTAAGTGTAGTATTTACCTTCAAACTAGCTGATAAGGGCAAGACCTGGTTAATTTGATATGATTTCAGTGATAAGTAATGTAATTTGCCCCAAAATTTATTTATTTGTTTATTTTTAATGTTCATTTATTTTTGAGACAAGGAGACAGAGTGCGAGCAGGGGAGGGACAGAGAGAGGAGAGAAGGAGACAATCCGAAGCAGGCTCCAGGCTCTGAGCTGTCAGCACAGAGCCCATCATGGGGCTCGAACTCATGAACCATGAGATCATGACCTGAGCCGAAGTCGGACGCTTAACTGACTGAGCCACCCAGGCGCCCCTGCCCCCAAATTTATTATTTATTTTATTTTATTTTTTACATATATAAAAAAATATATATATATTTAATTAAAAAAAATTACATCCAAATTAGTTAGCATATAGTGCAACAATGATTTCAGGTGTAGATTCCTTAATGCCCCTTCCCCATTTAGCCCACCCCCCTCCCACAACCCCTCCAGTAACCCTCTGTTTGTCTTCCATATTTAAGAGTCTCTTATGTTTTGTCCCCCTCCCTGTTTTTATATTATTTTTGCTTTCTCTTCCCTTATGTTCATCTGTTTTGTCTCTTAAAGTCCTCATATGAGTGAAGTCATATGATATTTGTCTTTCTCTGACTGACTAATTTTGCTACCTGTCCCCAAATTTATTAAATAAAATAATAATCTTTAGAAAAGTGTAAAATTGGTGATTTGGTATTCTCTCTATTCTAGAAAATTCTAGTTAATTTTCAAATTTTGTCCCTTTATGAAAAATGTTTCAGAGCAGCAGGTGTGCATTTACAAAACATACGCATTTACATAACATACGCATTTACATAACATATGCAAACAAGGTTGGCCAACAACCACAACAAAACACCTTAACAGAAATGCAATAAGGTTAAAACGTATTATAGGAAAGGGTTAAGTTATAAGTTGTACAAACAGGTCGGACCAGAAAGGAATAAATCCATCCAGGTGTCAGTGAGTACAGGAAAATGATACCTTAATTCGGAGCTTAGAATATTTTATGGAGAACTTTGGATACAGGGAGTTTAGGTAAAAATAAGACATAATCAAAAGGAAGAAAGTCTCTTTTTTAGAATCTGGTGTTGAGAGTATACCATAGAGCTAAGAATGAAGACCTACCAATAATAATAATAATAATAATAATAATAATAATAATGATAATAGCGAGTGACTCGTGGGCATAGGGGTATATTCACATTTTAATATAATTCAACAGATATTTGATAGGTGAATACTAAGTTCTGAAGTCTTTTCTCCCTCCATCAGTATATGTGTATCTTTATATAGGGCATATATATTTAATTTCTAACTCATTTAATCTTTACAGTGATCCAAGAGGGTTAGCACATTATCGCCACCATTTGAAGATGAAGAAGCTGAGTTAGAAGGAAGCTAATTGATCGAAAAGAAATTAGCTTTATCCTGAGAGCAAGGGTCAATAACTGTGAAAGGGAAGAGACATTAAATCAGAAGTCTCTTATGCAAGCATTACCAGAAGGAACTAAAAGATTGCATATATAATGTGTGTGGTCCTAAGAGTCCAAAGAAATGAGATACTCACTGTGGTCTAGGAAACTCAGAAAAGCTTCATGGGAGAGGTGGAAGGCAGGCTTGCTCTCCAAGGTAGAGTGGGATTTATCAGATCGGGGGAGGGGCTGTCCCAGCTGCAGTGTTCCTGGGTACAGGTGCTCACAGAGCACTCCAAGGATCACGGTTGTAACTCAGGCCCAATGGATGGTGTATCTGGAATGAGAAGACGCACGCTAGATCTCAAGCAAACTAGCATCATGAGTTTGAGTATTTTGAGTATAGTGGGGGTTGGAGGGTAAGCATAACTGCCACCATCCCCAGTGCAAATTGTGTGTGTTTGCATATAATGATATTTGTTAATATAATTGTTATTTACAGCAGTTGTTCTGTGAGTGTACCACAAGACGAGCAAACATTTCTAACAAATTTTAACTCGGTAAACGCGCGATGTCTTGCAATACCAGTAGTGTGTGATGCCCAATGTCACGTGATCACAACTGAGCCAATGGTTCTTGAAATTGGCTTTGATATTCAAGTGCTCTGGATGACAAGCGTGTTTCCCGGACGAATTATGCTCACAAACCGAGGTTTTACTCTATTTTCTATAGGGAAACATTCACACTAAAATGAAATGTGCATGTGTATGTATATTTCTCCATATGTTGATTTAGGTATAGTCAGAAGGCATGATTCATCCTGATGTAATCAAGAGAAGGGAAATTTCAGGAGAAGAAAGAATTTTGGAGAGACACATAAGCTTCCCTGAAACTTGGTATCTGGGAAAGATTCCCCCTCGACACAAAAGAGGCTGCGTTTGCTTCTTGAGCCAATGATAGTTTTGTTTTCTTTTTTTGCTTGTTTATATCTTCGGTCTTTTTACGGTGAGCATCGTGATGGGTGAAATAATAGGGAAAGAGGTTTTCGTAAGCAGTAGGTTGCATGATGCCACATGGCATCGTGGTTGAGCTCCGGTGGCCGCGGAGGAGGGGGCGCATGTCAGCCTGATAGGGCGGCCGCCCCTGGGCCTGCAAAGGAGTCTGACCAGCCCTTGTGGGTCCCTTTCAGCGAGGAGAGGATCAGTTCTGCCAGCCAGGCTGGGGTGCGTTTTCCTCCCCAGGTGATGGCACAGCTGCCCTTGCTGTGACGATCTGATAACCTCCCTTCTCTTCAAGTGCAGAGGAGCGGGGGGCATGTGCAGGATCAGATAGGAGAAAATGGATTCTGACGAGGCATTTGCAGGTTTTCAAAAGGCAGGTCTTCCTTCTGGCCTAATGTTTCATCGGGATTTATAATCTTCCCATTATGAGAAAATCAAAAGAGGTCATTTGGTGAGGTTTTATCTTCGTCTTCCTGTGGGTAGCCCTTATGAAACATTTATGAGTTTTCTGACAATATCAGACCGGACTTTCTTTGCGGCTCTTTCTTTCCAAGCTGGGCCCTTCAGAGGTGCCGGCTTATCCCAGTTGATGGTGAGTGTGCCCGGTGCTGTCTCTTGAGGTTAACTCCTTAATGGTGATGGCTCCTCTTTTTGCAACTCTCCAGACAACTGCCACTGGAAGCTTCTGGAACAACTAGTGTTAAATTAGCAGAACAGCATGGCTCAATTTGGGATGGGGATCCTATGGCAGTTGCCTATTTTGAAATTATTCTAAATCTGAAATAGTAAGCAAGCATGGCGATCTGAACTGAGTTCTGAATTAAATTCTGTTTCTTCCTAGTGGCAGGCCATGGGTCGGGGGGCAGTGGGGGGTGGTGGTCAGTTCTCCTGGTCTCAGTTTCTGCATTTGTACACTCAAAGTAAAGTGAATGCTCTCTAGCCCGTGCCACAGTATGGAAATAAAATGTTAGCAAGGATTTTATCCGTACTTAACAGCTACTGAAATGTGAAAAAAAGGTATTGATATTAGTAACTTAATTTTCCGAACATCAATTATTTATTGCACATCCAACCTCTTGCATCTGAAGTGCTCTGATTACAAAGACGGATATCGTCACAAACAGCTGAGATCTCAGATGGGAAATAAAAGTGTCGGGAGTTAACGCTGAACATGAGTCCGGGGTATAAATGTCAATAGAAAACTATCACCAAATTAGTGACACCAGGAACAAAACAATTCAGAAACTAATTGAACATCTACTATGTGCCAAGAAATGAAAACTTTAGTTCATGTATTTCATACAATGCCTCAGTCCAGTGGATCTTGTTATTTCCACCTCATAGGTGAAAAAAAGGCTCATGCTTAGAAAGACTGAACGACGGGCCTGAAATACCACAACTTGTAGGAGTAGGAACAATTTAAATAAGGTGCATCCAACTCCAAACCTACTCTTTCCCCCCACCCCCCCAACCATGCTTTCTCTGTATCACTTGTTTGCATCTCCTCGGATGCTCGTCTTTTAGGTATGTTTTCCTCTATGAATTTTACGCTTTTTGTTAAAAAGAGAGAGAGAGATGTCTTTCTTTTTCTCCTTTTCATCTCATCTCTGTCACAGAGAAGGCACACAATTAATATTTGCTTAAAAACAAAACCAAACAGGGGTGCCTGGGTGGCTCAGGCTCTTGATGTCTGTGCAGGTCGCGATCTCGTGGTTGATCTGCACTGAGCATGGGGACTGGTTAGGATCCTCTCTCCTCTCTCTCTGTCCCCCTCGCCCGCTCCTACTCTCTCTCTCAAAATAAATAAACATTTTTTTAATTAAAAAAAACAAAAACAAACAAAAAGTGGTATCTTTAACAGCATTTTCCCATACTTACTCAAAGAGGAAAAGACATATAAAATTGTCCAATATTTCATACGAAATGTTTATATAGTTCTGAGAGAGTTTTCACAAAGTCAACTCAGCACAGTGCTGTCTTCAGCCTGTTATGTACAAGGCTGGCATTATATACTGTATTTCCTGTACAAGAAACAGCAATGACGTGCCTTTCAAGGATATAGAACTTACTGAGGGAAATATATTTGTTAAATAATGTATGTATGTTTAGCCTTTAATTCATGCCAAGAACTGTTAGAAGGAACACGCACATATTCACATCTTCATCATTACAACAACCATATGGGGTGATGCTATTGTTTTAGTATTTTACTGAGGAGAAAACTGAGGACCAGTGTCTTAGCTAATCCCCTAAAGGTTTTAATGTTAGAAGCCAAGCAACCTGCCTTCAGACTGGAACAGGAAAAGGACATTAGGGAAAACTAAGGAAATCCTAGTAAAATATAGACTTTAGTTAATAACAGTGTACTGATGAGGGCTCATTAGTTTGACAAATGTACCCGTATGATGTTAACTGCAGAGGAAACTGATTATGAAGCGAAAGAGGACTTTCTGTTATCTTTGAAATGTGTTCTGTAAATCTAACACTCTTGTTAAATAAAAAAGTTTGCTTAAATAAAAAGGGGGAACAGAATAATGAGAGGAGTAACTTATGTAATATAACTTATGTGGTAAATGCTATTTGTACCTCTAATATATTTAGTATACAGATGCATAGAAAACAGCCCACAAGTATACATACCTTAGAGACTTTAAGTCTTAAGGAAGGAATGCATAGATTCCTATAGCGTTTATATTTTTTTTACAATAAGAATATTTTCTTGTGTGTCACATTTTTTTCAGCTATTGAAAATAAAGTAATATAAAAAGGTCATATTCAGAGATGTGCAGGGAGGAGTAAGGGAATGTTCCAAACAGTGAGAACATTGTAAGCAAGAAGGTCAGAGCTTGTAATGTAACTTCTCTCCTGTCTCCTCTCGGGAAGCAGAGAGGTACAATGGAAAATACATAAATGTACAAATTACTCATATTCTACCAATGGATTCCCATCCAGCTTCTACCCCCATCAGCTTTTACCATAAGTCCAGGTGGCCTCACATCGCGTCTACTTATATCAGGGATGCACCTGTTCTGCTGAAATGCTGGCGGGTGGGGGGTGGGGGATGAAATCAGGAAGCATCGGTTACCTTGGCCAATGGCAAGCAAGCAGTCTTGGATATGGAGCAAACGGAAAAGCCTGTTCTGACAGTTGCCTTTTCCAGAGTCTTCAATTATATCTGAGATGCTGCTGTAAAAAAAAAAGAAAAAAAAACAACCAAAAAAAAACTAGCATTCGAGCAATAACAAGTCATTGTGATTCTCTCTTCAGGATTGGGGATTCATGAATTATGCATGTCTATGCAGATTTTTCACCTGTGACAGGTGTAGTATGGGCAATTTCCCTAACATATTAAGAAAACCAGCCATAATACCAGTAATGGATATAAATGAGATGTTCTCATCAGGTTATTTAACTATTTCACGCCACTGTGTGGCAGGCGGACGTAGGGTGTGGAACTCTGTCCTTAGTGGGACCCCTAGAGGAAGCAGCACTTCCTGCTGGGTTCTTGGTGGAAAGATGGACAGGTTGTGGCTTGTTTCCTGCCTTACTTATTCATTCTTTTCCGCTGAACGGTACCACCTGAGTCGTGGAACATCCCATCTGAAAAACCAGCTGGTAAGTTCTGCAGAGCATTTCCCTGAGAGATGAGACAGATGTCAAAAAGGGGAGAAAAAATTATGTGTACCTGGTACTCCCTCTGGATGCAGCTGCAAGGTGTTATAGCTTGAAATGTTTGGCTTTCAGGCATCTGGGTATCATAATTCTCCGCTCCAAGGCCCCTCATTCTCTGTAATCACTTTGACCTGACAAAGTCCCAAGTGCATTGGAACTAAGGAAATTACATACTGCTTTTGGTACCCCAGGTGAACCACGCATGCTAAAGAGTAAGAAGACACTTTCATAGTGAATCACGTCCAGCTCAGTGGGAGCCCTGGACGGGGAGACTCGGGTCTTGCCGTGATTCTGGAATGGACTAGCAGCCCTGGTTCTCAGGAAGCAGCTTGAATTTTTCGGGTCCTTCTTGTCTTTTCTAAATGTCAAGCGATAGGATTTAATGATGCTAAGATACATTCCAGGAATACAATACCCTACCTTGAGTCTTTGCTTTGACCCTCTAGTCTGGAAAGGTAGACTTTCCAGGGATACACATGCATCCCTGAGACTGGGAAGGAATTTGAGATAGAATGTGTTTAAGCATTGGGTCTATTTCACTCAGTTGTTTCACTTCCTTTCAAATACCAACGTTCTGTAATCTACAGGGGTACTAACAAGGCTTCATTGCCGTGGTCTGTATTGTTTCTTCCCACTCAGGATTATTCGCCTAGCATTTTGTGTGCAAACCTGGGGGAGTGGCCAGTGTCCTCGCCATTTCCACAAATAATCCACACGCAGGAGAGACCACAGCACATGCTGCTGTGCAGCTTCTCTCCTATGCAGTCTCCCCCTCTCTCCTTACTCTGTTTTCATTGTGCATTGCTTTCACACTCCCCAAACCCCAAGGGTGTGCCATTTGACCACCTAGCTGCACAGTGTGGTTTGTGCCTCCCACCCCAGCTCAGGCTCAGACTGTCCCTGCTATGGGGAGGTAAGCCTTCCTTCTGCCTTCCTGGCCCTCTGTAATTGTGACCCAAAACAGCAAGGACAAAACAAACAACAGCAACAGAGGTCCTCTCTCTTGGTGTAGTAGGGACGTACAGATGGTCAGATAAGGTGGCCAGTTATTTCCCCTGCTTACATTAAAAAGCAAAGTGAGAGGTGCCTGTGTGGCTCAATCAGTTAAGTGTCCGACTTCGGCTCAGGTCATGATCTCACAGTTTGTGGGTTCGAGCACTGCATCATGCTCTGTGCTGACAGCTCAGAGCCTGGCGCCTGCTTTGGCTTCTGTGTCTCCCTCTCTTCTCTCTCCCTCCCCCGCTTGCCCTCTGTCTCTCCCTCTCTCTCTGCCCCTCCCCTGTTTGCAGTCTCTCTACGTCTCAAAAATAAGTAAACATTAAAATATTAAAAAGCAAAGTGAGTTGGAGAGACTTTTAAACAAATCACAATGGGGGCACCTGGGTGGCTCAGTTGGTTGTGCATCCGACTTCAGCTCAGGTCATGATCTCACAGTCTGTGAGTTCAAGCCCCACGTCGGGCTCTGTGCTGACAGCTCAGAGCCTGGAGCCTGCTTCGGATTCTGTGCCTCCCTCTCTCTCTTCTTCTCCCCTGCTCATGCTCTGTCTCTCTCTCTGTCTCAAAAATAAACAAAAACATTAAAAAATTTTTAAACAAATCACAATGTGAAGGGTACCAGAATTGCCTCCAGTATTCAGGGTTTAGGAAAAAAGCAAAAACAAAACAAAAGCCTTGTTTTTCTTGAAAGGCTCACGAAGGTGAACTGCAGATGATGGTGATAGTTGGGTTGAACCTTTGAGGGACAAAACAGACCAAGGTTCTTAGCTACTATATCAGTGCACATTTCACACTGATTTTTCATTGTTAACGTCTCTGTCAGGATCCCCAACTGGTTTTTGTACATCTTAAGGGCAAGGATCGTGTTAAGTGTCTACCAAAACATATTTGTGGAATGAGTGAAAATCTTTGCCTGAGATCCATCAATTTTTTCAACAATTTTTACAGGTGACCGGAGCCCCCGAGGCCTCTGGTTAGGGTAACAGGCAGACACCTCACTTTCCTAGGTGAGAAAACGAATGGTGAGAGGGACTGTGTAACTTGCTCAGGGTCGTGCAGCTGACACGTGGCAGACATACGTTTTGTCATCGCTTCCCACTCGACAGCCATCCCTTCTTTCACAGACAAGCATCACAGCTGCCTGTGCACGACTCTGAGACATATACTAACGTGGCCATGGGGAAGGATTCAAACTGAAAATTAACAAACTGCATTAAGCAAGGTGGCCAGTGAGCACGCATGAAATGCTATTTAATAAGACACACACCAGCCATCCTGTTTGTGATGAACTGCAGTTTTTCTAAATCCCCTTGAGACAGTATTTTCAGGAGGTCCAGAAGACTGCCCAGCACAGCTGAAAGGATACCAGAGATTGTCCTCAGAAACCTGCCTGAATTCCTGGCATGGCCCTTAACTACTCCTGTTACCTGGGCAAGTCACATGACCTCTCCCTTGACAAACTCCTCACCTTTGATCGAAGGAAAGAGATAATTGGCATTTGATGAGTCAGGTACAGAGAAGGCGAGCTTACAGGTCAGCCTCAGGTGAGATAATGAAATAAAACGTGTATAGTGTTTTTATGCGTCAGGTGCCATTCCCAGGGCTTTATGCATGTTAACACATGTAATCCTCTTAACTCCATAAACGGATAACAGAATCCCCATCTTTCTCCTGCGGAACTTTGAGGATCATAGAGAAGTGATTGGCTCTACTTTAAAAAGCTGGTAAGTGGCAAAGCCCAGATCTGATCGCACAGCAGATAGAGCTGACTCTGAAACACACAAACAGGAAAACATCCTGAGGCTTTCAACTGTATTCCTACTCTCTGAAATTGGATGAAAGGAATAGACAAGGTCATTGCTGGAGTCTGCCATGTCCTGTGAGAGAGCTCCTTTGGATGGAGGTAAATCTCTGAGCTCTGTTGTAACTCATGGGGAGAGGATAAGGCACGGCGTGCCTTGGGACATCTCGAAGTCTCTCCTGTAGGAATTTCATTAAGCCTTGTGTCTTTAATTGCCCCAGTAGAACATGCCCCGCACCCGGTAGGTGCTGAGGCAGGGAGAGCAGGTGTAGATGGCAGCTAAGAACATGGACTCTGGCTGCATCCAGTCCCATCCTTCTCTTGCTACGTATACGATCACGCAAGCCAACTAACTTCCCTCCAGCTCAGCTTCCTCATCTTCAAATGGTGGTGATAATGTACCGACCCTTTTAAATCATTGTGAAGATTCATTTTTTTAAAAAGAGAAAAAAAATACATATATACACGCACAGCAGTCCTGCAGGTATCTGAGTACATCTCCTGTGTCTCCCCTGTGCCTTCTCTTTTCCAAGGTGAATATCCCCAGATCCATCAGGTGGCGCTCTTTCTAGATTGTTCAGCATACTGGTGGATCTCCTCTGGAGTGGCCCCGATTGCCAATGGCTCTCTTAACGTTTAGCAACCAGAGTTGAGAAATTTCTTTTTTTTTTTTAATGTTTATTTTTGAGGGAGAGAGACACACAGAGTAAGAGTGGGGGAGGGGCAGAGAGAGGGAGACAGAGAATCTGAAGCAGGCTCCAGGCTCTGAGCTGTCAGCACAGAGCCCGATGCAGGGCTCAAACCCATGAGCAGTGAGATGATGACCTGAGCCGAAGTTGGAGGATTAACTGACTGACCACACAGGTGCTCAGTGGTCACCTTGCATTTTCTCAGAGTGTAGGTACCGCTGGTGGACTTTGACTCCGCGGATTGGAAAGAAGCAATATTGGTCTTATTCCTTACACAGAAGGTAGGGTGAATCTAGGAAAAGGAGGCATGGAAAATGGGATTTGAGACTTGCCACTCACCAGACCAGCTAACGGGTGATCTAGTCTAGCTCCGGGGGTGGGTGGGCTTATTGAGGGTGGGACCAAAACCCTAGTGAGGAATCCTGGGTTGTGCTGAGTTTACCCTCTCCATGCAAAATTCTAGGCCCTGGGTTGGGTAAATAGCTGGTAGGGAAGGATTCCCTGACCTGGGAGTGGGGACCAAACGAGGCAGATGACCTCAGTTTCCAGACTGGGAAATGGAGCAGATGGTAAAATAATGAATCAGTCTAAAGGAGTAGAAAGACTATTTTGAGTGATAAGAAAGAATTTTTGAGACTATCGAGACTGAGGTTTCTAATATCCATCCCAGTTAGGACTGTCAGGTAAAATACAGGGCATCTCATAAAATTTGAATTTGAGATGAATTTGATGAATGTATTTGGGTAAGTATTTCCCAAATATTGAATGGGAAATACACACACACACACACACACACACACACACACACACACGCACACACATGAAAGAAAGAAAGAAAGAAAGAAAGAAAGAAAGAAAGAAAGAAAGAAAAGAAAAGAAAAAAGGCATTGTTTACATGAAATTCAAATTTAACTGGGTAGCATATATTTTTATCTGCCACATGTGGCAACCTTAATTTCAGTGGAAGGACACAATGTATTAGACATCATTGATCTGGGCTCACAAGAATGGTTAAACATCAAGTAACTGTCTTTTCTACAAAATTGAGAGTTAAAGGGATGGAGTCAGATGGACATGAATGCGGATAATATACCTTAAGGCACGTTAACATTTAAAGCTTTGGCTACTCTACAAGTAACGTAGAAACGAGACAGATGGACAGATATACCTAAGTGGGGTTTCTGGCTTCGAATTCTCAAAAGAAATTCCTGAGATGAGGATTTGCGACAAGTGATTTATTTGGAAGGTGGTCCTGGAAACATCAGTAGGAGAGTAGGGAAGTGATAGCAGGTAGACAGAAAGCCAATGCAGGTGCTAATCAGCAGGGTCTCCTTATAGGGTGTTGGATCCCTGTGGAGGAAATGGAAAAATGCCTCCAAACCCTAGTGTCCATCCATACATGCGTGGATAAGGAAGGTATATAGTACACACACACACACACACACACACACACACACACACACCACTGGAATATTACTTAGCCATAAAAAAGTATGAAATCTTGCCATTTGCAACAACACGGATGGATCTTGTAGTATAATGCTGAGTGAAAGAAGCGAGACAAAGACAAATACCGTATGATTTCACTCATCGGTGGAATTTAAGAAACAAAACAAATGAACAAACAAAAAGAGACAAACAAGCCAAACCAAAAAACCAAACCAAACAAAAATCAAATAAAACCTCAAAACCCAGGCTCTTAATACAGAGAAGGAACTGGTGACTGCCAGAGGGGAGGTGGAGGGGGGGGTGGGTGAAATAGGTACAGGGGATTAAGAGTACACTTATCCTGATGAGCACTGGGAAAGGTATGGAAGTGCTGAAGAATTATATTGTACACCTGCAACTAATATAGCACTGTATGTTCATTATTCTTCATTAAAAATAATTTAAGCCTCCAACGCATCACAGCTTGTTAGGACCGGCTGAGGGCTGTCCCAGAAGCTGCCCCTCTGGCACTTCCAGGTCACTGGTACCCAGTGAGAGAAAGCCCTAGGTGGAAGGTGATAGGTGCTTACATTAGGATGCCCTCAGAGGTCCAAACTTCTACCTGCTGAAGAGACATCAGTTGGGCATTCTCAGAAGCTGCCACAATATGTCTGTCAATCAATATATAGAAATAGAGCTAGAACCTACTCTGAACCTACATATTCGGACGGTGTCTGAACGGATTCCAGTTGGTTGCCATCTTGGTTCATGTTTGTACTATTTTCCATCTGACCGCACTGACCACATGGGACACCCTGCACTTGTAAGCCTCCATATGTCCCTTTGTACTCATGATCTCCAAATTCTTTCCACGGTTAGTCTCGGGACCAGCAGCCACCATGCATGGCATTGCCCACGGCACGTCTGCATGCCAAGGCCGGTTCGTTCTCTCCCCGCTTTCCAGTGCTGCTGTTGCATATCTTATCAAACACCCAGGAGTCCGATGGCCTCAGTCCAATGGCTTTAGTTGTTAGTGGGTCTTACACAACAACTTTACCATAGGGAAGTCACACTCGGGGTGAAGTGGTCAACATGAGCTCACAGGAGAGACCAAAAAGGAGACTATTTTAAAATTCCAATAAGAAGTTCAAAAAATAGAAATATTAGTGATCCATCAAGAAATGGATATAATGTGAACCCTTGGGTTAATTTCTGCCACTGCACTTTTTGTGACTTCAGTAGTAATCGCATCCCTGTAATTCAGTTCTCAGAGAAAGTCTGTAATAGACTATTTATGAACGGAGCCGAGTCGTACCCAAAGGCAGCTGTGAAACCCCACAGTGTCTGTGAAGAGTTACCTTTCACAGATGTATGTGGGGCTTCAGTGGGTCACCCAGTCTATCATTAGCATGACCAAGATAGTTTTATAGAGGTGATATTTTTAATTTGAAAGGGAAATTTTACTCCCTGTAAGAAACAGCTAACTGTTCAGCTAAATAAAATTAAATAAAATTGATTCCTTTTTTTAAACTTCTCTCCCTTTTATTCTGTGGCTGCTACCAACAAGGAGGGGATTTTGTGCTGGTTTCTGGTTGCAAAGGGCTTTGACCATGCACAATAACTGTTGGTAAACAACATGTTCCTAGAGCAAGGCCCGAACGGGGAGAATACTCTATTACGGAGCGGTGCCTGTGACCCAAACACCCCAGTATAAGTTGTTTATTTGGAATTCAAATTTTCCTGGTGTTTTATATTTTACCTCACAATCGTATTCTCACTCCTGCTTGCCTTGGCTGGGATCGCCTGCTCAGGCCAGGTGCCCTCACCACAGTCTTGGCCTGAACACCACCACACTGGGTGAACACAGAATACCGCTTCAGTGTTATGCTAAGTGGCCGTTGTTGAGGACGTTGGTCCTTTTTTCTTCCCGTATTCAGGGGTCGGACCCCAATCCCACCACCGTGTTGACCTCAATCCAGAATATTCTGAAATATTGGAAGACTCTGAGGAATGGACAGGTCCAATGAGCCTCACAGATCCCTCATTCATGCTCTAGCTCACACATACAATCAGAGTGGAGGGACTAGGCCCCAGCATAGTATTAATTCTATGACCTTTTCCTCTGTTTCCAGGTAGTATTGATACACCGCTCCCATACCTCTTCTGCTGAGGGTGCTCTCTGAGCTCTGTGTAGGGCTTTCTTTATCCTCCCTTCTTGTGTGTCCTTTTATTACTGCCATTTGCCTTGAACATAAGGGGGAGTCTTAGTTATCGCCATGGTGCTCAGAGTCATTGCCCTTGCCAGAAAGAATGAAAAGAATCTCTGGTCCATTGCCCTTTGGATGTTAAGACTTTTTACTGGGGGATGTTAGCTCCAATTATTACCCGAAATCTTCGTGTGTAGGAGACTTTGCATTTCTGCAAATGACTGCAAAGGACTTACATAACTGACAGTCAGCAAATGCCCAGATCAAAGTTAGGAACGGAGGAATGGTGGGATTCTCCTTATTTACTATGTGTTTTGTAGAAAAAAGTGTAAAATGTAAGCAGATTTTTTTTCTTCTATTATCCAGGTGTTTTGAGGCCTGGAGGACCACTTGCCCACTGCCCCCTTTCTTTAGTTGAATGATTGGAAATATCCAAAGGATTGGCTGACAGTTTTACCTCATATTATGAATTCACATGATATTGGTTAAGTGTAACTTGGAAATTGTAGCAAAATTCAAGGTGCAGTATCAGGCTTCATACACCTGAGATTAAGATTCTGTGTCAAAGATGGACAGGTTGGTCACCAAGTCATTTCCCTAAATCCCAGGCACAGAACTCAACTACATTTCCCAGCATCCTTTGCAGTCAGGAAAGGGCATGTGATGGGGCATGTGATAGGCATGTCCAGAGGCAGTAGAGACGCATTTCCAGGTCTGTCCCATATTGCCCTCCTACATTGACCTCTGCTGTCTTTCCCCATCCACAAAATGTATGGATAGGACTCTGAGAATCGGAGGAGCCACAAGACAGAGAAGACTGAGTCTCTGCTAAGGGAGAGTTCCAGGACAATCTCTTGACCTGGAATACCCACATTGGACTATACTATGAGCACAAAATAAACTTTTATTGAATAAAGGCTTTAATTTTTTCAGAGCAGCTAGCTTTTCAAACAGATGGAAGACATTTATTCTTTCATTCAGTAAGCCAGTAAGTAGTTCCTTAGATATATTCTGAGTGCCCACCAAGTGTCAGAGACTCTGTGAGTCATCTACATGGGTAAACGAAACACACATAATTATTGCCATGATGGAGCTTGCCAGGTTCATCAAGGAAAAATTAAGAAGGCATGTACCTTGTAATAAATGCTATGAAGGAAACAAGTGGGGAGATTGTTCCTTTGCTAAAAACCTGCCTGTATATGGTGGTCATGGCTGAATTCTTGGAGGAAGTGATGTGTCGGCTGAGATATGGTGGATGAGAAGGGCTAGTCATACAGAGAGTCAGCAAGGAGGATCTGAGGTGTCTGGAACACGAGCATGCATTGAAATGGTGAAGACATCAGTGGTGAAGGAAGCTGAATCATAGTGAGAGAGCCAGAGAATGAGTGATTGGAAAAGTGGGCAGTGCATGGGATACGTGGACCATATGGGTCACCTAAGGATTTGGAATTGAAGTGCAAACGTGTTTGTTTATTCCCTGAAGGAATTTAAACAGAAGATTGGCATAAAAGGAGTGATATTTAAAATATCATTTAGGCTGCCATGCCTAGAATTGATACAAGGGAATGAAGTGAAAGCAGGGGTGTGGAGGGAAGGAGTGGAGTATTTCAGTACTGATGGTAAGAAGTGATGGTGGCTTAGACTGAGGGAGATGGCAGAAAAGGCAGAGGTAATTGGGAAAATCCAAGACATGTTTGGGAGGAAGAATCAGCAGACTGAAGTCAAGTTTATACATAGGGGTAGAAAATAGAGGGGGGGGGGTGTCAAAAATGCTTTCCAGTTTTACAACTTGATCACATGGGCCAACATGGATATAAGAGAGAAAGGACAGGGATCAAGTGAAGAGTAGGCTTGAAGATAAGATTGTCTTAACATTTTTTTATATGTTTATTTATTTTTGATAGAGAGAGACAAAGCACAAGTGGGGGAGGGGAAGAGACAGAAGGAGACACAGAATCCAAAGCAGGCTCCAGGCTCCGAGCTCTCAGCACAGAGCCCGACGCAGGGCTCAAACTCACAAACCGCGAGATCATGACCTGAGCCGAAGTCGGACGCTTAACTGACTGAGCCACCCAGGTGCCCCAAAGATAAGATTGTCTTAAGAGATCAGTTTTGGACTTGTTAAGTGTAAGATGCTAGGGAGACATATGTAAATACCATAAATGTCCATCAAAGACTGAATGGGTAAAGAAAATGTGGTATGTACATGCAATGGAATATTAGTCAACCTTAAAAAATAAAGAAATCCTGCCATTTGTGACAACATGGATGCACCTGAAGGACATTATGCTAAGCAAAATAAGCCACACACAGAAGGACAAATACTATGTGACATCACCTATATGAGGGATTTAAAATAGCCAAATTCATAGAAGCAGAGAGTAGAATGATAGTTGCCAGGGACTGGGGATGGGCAGGTAGGTGAAACAGGCAGATAGTAGTCAAAGGGTACAAAGTTTCAGTTATACAAGATGAATAAGTGCTTGAGATCTATTGAAAACACAGTGCCTGTGATTAAGTATACCTTGTATACTTAAAAATGTACAGGGCACCTGGGTGGCTCAGTCGGTTAAGCGTCCGACTTCAGCTCAGGTCATGATCTCATGGTCCCTGAGTTCGAGCCCCAGGTCAGGCTCTGCGCTGACAGCTTAGAGCCTGGAGTCTGCTTCAGATTCGGTGTCTCCCTCTCTCTCTGCCCCTCCCCCACTCTCATCTCTGTCTCTGTCTCTCTCTCAAAAGTAAATGAATATTCAAAAAATTTTTTAATGTACTAAGAGAGTAGATCTCACATTAAATGGCCTTATCACACACAAACAAAATAATTGTAATCAATAAAGTGGGAAGAAACTTCTAGAAGAGGTGGATATGTTTACGGCATAGATGGTGGTGATGGCTTCGTGGATCTGTAGTTATTTCCAAAGTTATCATATATATGAAATATGTATAGAATAGCTTCTTGGATGTCAATCATGCCTCGATAAAATCTTTTTTAAAATTAATAAAAATACATCTTTATATATCCTGATAAACAAATGTACCCAAGAAGGTTTGCGGCACGTTAGCGCATTCCAAACTGCTCACTTCTGTTCTCCGGTTCTAGTACATTAAAAATGTTAGTAGCATCCAGGGGAATACACTTCCTGGGCACTAATTGTGCTGTTAAGGGAAAAGTGAGTAGATCTGCTTTAAGGTTGAATTATTGGAATTAAAGAATTCATTAAAATCTCTACATAAGCCCTACTGGGAGAAAACACACACTCTCTCTGCAGTTAGCTCTGTTCAAATCATTCGCTGGAGATACCGAAGAGCATTACCTAGTTTATGATTTCTGTTGTAAACATCACCCTCGAGTGAAATAAATGGCTTCTTTAGCTCCCTTCCCTCTTTTTCTTTTTTTCCCTCCTGAATGTATCTCTATTTATCTGTCTTTCCCTCTTTGGAGGCTAGCAACAAACCATAATTTATTTCCTTTGTGGTTAACCTACGGGTACTTTCCATACCAAGCTATGAAAACCATAGGTTCATTTATTTAACAAATATCTGATGCACATACCCTGTGCCACCCAACTTCATGTGTCAGAAGTGGGAGGTACCTGGAAGCCACCAGAAAGAACACACTCAAAGCAGGGGTGTGAGTTCAAATGCCATTTTAGGGGGAAGGGGATTGAGGAAGGAACTCGGTGGACCTCAGGCATTTTGCTGGAGTGTCTGAGTAAATAATGCCTCCAGGGACAGAGTGGGAAACATTGAGGCAGGGGACGCTTTGGCTGTTTGGGACACAGTGAATTTGAGTTTGCTAGGAAACGGCGAGAGGAATATATCTGTTAGGTGGTTGTGTCCTTGGGTCTGGAGTCTGATGGAGATAGTCTTCCACTGTGTATATCCAGTTAGCAGCCCTGAGGCAACATCCTTTTGTTCACCGTTACTTAGACACAGAATAGAAAGTGGGGGCAGAGAGGATCCAACGTGTGCTAAGCACCTAACTTTGTACAGTATCTCATGGTAACCTTTCCAGGAGCTTGGGACAATGCATGCTATGAACTTTATTCAACAGAAGGAGACTGGGTGGCTCAGTTGGTTAAGTGTCTGACTCTTAATTTTGGCTCAGGCCGTGATCTCATGGTTCTTGAGATCGAGCCCACATCGGGTTCTGTGCTGACAGCACGTAGCCCGCTAACGATTCTTTCTCTCCCTCTCTCTTTGCCCCTCCCCTGCTCATGCTTGCTCTCTCTCTCTCTCTCTCTCTCTCAAAATAAATAAATAAAAACTTAAAAAAAAAGAAGGAAACTGAAGTTCAGGAAATAAAGGGTTGGCTTCTTCCAGGACTCACCCCAAAGCTCGTGTTTTCAACTGCACTAAGCAGGGACCTTGGTGTCTTTCCACTGACAGCTGGTGCCTGAGGCTCTGGTAACGCTTTCCTCTTCAGTTGCATTGTGAATGTCTGAGAGGTGGTTGACTTTGTCTTGCATATAAAAGAGGCTCCAGTGCTCCCTAAATGGATAGATGAATGAGAAATTAGTGTAAAAAGATAGTGTGATGTAAAATCACCCTGTCTAGTTACAGAGACATATGAAGTGTGGATTTGAGTATTTCACACTCTCCCAACCACTGAAAGCCTCCTGCAGACCAATATCAAGGATAGGGCACAAATATTTGAAATGGCCTTCTAGACGCTTCTCAGTCTGGCCCAGTGTCTCTTTCCAGATTGTCTTCTGACAGTTCTTGTTTATTCCCTAAGAGTCAGCTACTCCCACTTTTGCCCTCACTGAGTGGCTTTTGTTAATCATCTTCCCCGGAATATTCTTCCCCTGATCACTTAAGATCTAACGCATCACTCCATGTAGAAGCACCTGAAAGAAAAATCCAACTAACAGTCACTTTTCCTATATTTTTATTCGTGTTAACCAGAGTTAACTCTGGTACACCAAAGCATGTTTCCTCTCTCGGAGAGCATCTGTAAAGTGCTTTTCAATATGGAAAAAAAAAATGGCATGCTTAGGAGAACTACAAGGATTTGCTCTAGTGTAAAGTGTGTGTGTGTGTGTGTGTGTGTGTGTGTGTGTGTGTGTGTGTGTGTTTGAGTATTCTTTGGGGCCTGAATCTGGGATGGACAGTGGAAATAAATAAGAATGAATTATGAGTGTCCAAATCTTTAATGGATTTAGGTAATACCCTAAGGTGATTAGATTCTGAAGGAACAGATAAATCAAAGAATGTTAATGCCTGGGACGTATCTTGTGACTTCTTTGGAAAGGCAGCGTTTCATTTGGGTTATATTGATCTGGGTTTGAATCCATCCTTCTCAGTTATAGCCGTGTGACTCTGGATATTTTATTTAATCCATCAGTCTCTATAAAATAAAATGAAAATGACCCTCTGCTGGTGGTGCTTTGAGGATTCATAATATAGGAACATAGTAGGTTCTTGATTCATTTTGATTTTACATTTAGCACAATATTTTAGCCACTGTGATGTTTGATTTTATGTGTCCACTTGAGGAAGGCACAGACTATCCAGACTTTGATCAAAGTTTATTCTGCGTGTGTCTTGAGGGTGTTTCTAGGCGAAATTAACATTTGAATCAAGAGACTGAGTGAGCAGAAGGTCCTTCCTAATGTGGTGGGCCTCATCCAATCAGTTGGAGACCTGATTTTGACAAAAAGGCTGAGCAAGAGAGAACTCTCCCTCTCTGAGCAAGGGGCAGTGATCTTTTTCTCCTTTGGACTCAGATTCAGACTTGAAGTCATACCATTGGCTTTTCCTGCTTCTCAGGCCTTTAGACTCTTGCTGGAACTATAGCGTGGGCTCTCTTGGGTCTCCACTTGTAGACTGCAGATATTGGGGCTTCTCAGACTCCTTAATCACATGAGCCAATCCCTTATTATATGTCTCTTGAGAAAGAGATGGAGGGAGATGAGAGAGGTAAGGCTTTAAGGAAGAATTTTCTTACATAAATATGTCATGAAACAAAATAGTGAGGAGACTTTAGCAACTATAGGATTTCTCTGGAATTGTGGAAAATGGAGCAGGTATAGCAAGTCCCTCATAGATCTGGCTGTTCCTGAGCCAAAGCACTAAATGCCAGAGATGAGGGCACAGCCTTGCAAGTAAATTAGAAATTAAACTAAATCTCGAATAATACAGTATCTGTGGACATATAGGTCTATATGAATAACATATATATACATACTTGTAACTATTGTTTTTTAAGTTTATTTACTTATTTTGAGAGAAAGAGAGAGCGTGCCTGTGGGAGAGGAACAGAGAGAGAGGGAGAGAAAAAGAATCCCACGCAGGCTCCACATTGTCAGCACAGAGCCCGATGCAGGGCTTGGCCTTAGGAACCATGAGATCATGACCTGAGCTGCAATCAAGAGTCGGACGCTTAACCAACTGAGCCACCCGGGTGCCTCTCTATCTATACCTATCTAATCTGTATCTGTCTTTCTATGAATATATTTATCGATGTATCTATGCATCTGTCTATAGAGAGATAACCTGCATCTATATGCATGTCTTTCTATCTATCTATCTATCTATCTATCTATCTATCTATCTATCTATCTTGTATTGATTCTGTTTCTCTGGAGAACCCTGACTAATACATCCATTAATTATACAAGAAATAACCCTATGTCTTAGCTTGGGTTCTCCTGGGACAGTGTGCATGCAAACACACACAATATGGGTAGTTTATTTTAGAAAACAATTCCATGGAATAAAAGTGGGTGGTCTGGAAAAAATGAAACAAGACTGCAAGAAAAGCCAAGCCAAGGGTGAAGAATTCAGCTGGTTACCGGTTACAGCTGCCCATACTCAATTTTGCTTAGACTCTGTAAGGAACTACTTAGAACATGCTTCCAAAAGACCTACGTGAAGGATGGTGGAAGAGGCCGTTGAATCCCATCCCCCCATTGGTCAATGACATACCAGGGCAGATAGCCCTTCAGATTTCCTCACGCTGCACACTGTTGTGGCAGAGAGGCTGCTGATCAGAGCGAGATCGTCACGGCATACCCCACACCAGGATGATCGGACTACACTTATGCACTTCTAGTTCGCACCATGGTGACTGGGTCAGGAAAGAGGGCCAGGAGGCAGAGAGACAGGATATAAGAGGTTCCCACCACACTTCATTAGGGTCATGCAAGTTCTGTCCGAAGCAGTATGATTTAATGCAATAAACACCACCATTAGAATGAAAAGACTTACAGAAGGATCACAATTTGGGAAAATAGAAGAGAAAGCATGAAAAATGGGAAGGTTTTTTTTTTTTTTTTAAATTAGGACACAGAGTGACCTGATTTGATACTATTTTCTGGCCATAGGCTTTGTTGTAGTTTCCCCTTTCTGCTGGAGGATCCTGTTTTTTCCTTTTGTCTTTGGTCTAGAGGGTGGCTTTTCTATCATGACACGTAGTTCTCCATGTGTGAGAGGCTGCGAGGTGTATGAGCGAACTGCCTTGTCCTTGCACCAGGGAGAAGCGTCAGGAGTAAGGACACACAAGATTTTGGTTCACTCTGCTGCTTGCTAGCTCCGTGATCTTGGTCTACACTTGACCTCTCTGAGCCTCTTTTGTGAAAGGGATGACTTTTGTGGACTCTGCCCTACGGGAGTAAAAAATAAATCTTGTCCTATGGTCACGAAAGTGAAGAGAAACCGAACACTCTACCCATGCCCCCCTTCATGCTTGACATGACATTCTATCCTCTTATCCAGATCCTAATCCTTTGCACAAATGAGTCTGGCAAAACACCTCCGAACTCCTTAATGCAGCCCATTTCAAGAAGAAAAACATTTTCACACATTAAAACAGGAGACACAAATGAGTCATTCTCTCCCTGGTGACCAGACTATTTATTCGGTAAACATTTTCTCCCTAGAAGCCCTTTCCAGAGTCCCTGCTGTGCATTGTCATTCAACATCTTATTACGTGAAGTCTGCATAGCCATGACTTTGGACTAATGGGGTTGCAGCCAATCTATTCTGAGGATGGATTCATTAGATGCTAATTGCACAGAGTGTCCAAGTTAATTCCCACCTCTTCCATTTGTATATTCCTGGGCCCTAGACAGTAATAGCTAAAAACCCATTTATCTCCATGGCAACAGAAGAAGCCATAAAGAACCAATAGAGCTTGACCATGCTAGGGAGAGAGAATCCGAAGGTAAGAAGTAATTGCATTTTAAATAGGGTGAGTGCTGGGGTGCCTGGCTGGTTCAATGGGAGGAACAGTACAAATCTTGATCTCAGGGTAGTGAGTTCGAGCCCCATGTTGGGTGTAGAAATAATAAATAAGTAAATAAAGAAATAAATATTTAAAAAAATAAACAGGGTGAGTGCCAGGTTTCAGAATAGGGTGTCGTGCTCAGATGAAATCTGCAAGGACACCGACGTTCCCCGTAGGATTTGGTAGCCACTCCAAGGAGACCCAGGTAGAGGGCTTGGCAGATAATAGGTCAGGCAGGCAGAGCAAATGGCAGGGCAGTAACTTACATCAGAACCAGTTGCTGAAATGCAGGAGGCTTGAGAAAAGGGAGTAAGTAGTGGTCGGTGTAGCTACACACTCATTCAGTCGGGACATCCTAGATATTTCTGTTCTTCACTGAGTGTAACAATCCGCATCCTAGTAAGACACACATGCACACGGGGCTCCAGTTTCCAGGAAGCATGGATGCTTTCGGAGCATAAAAGCCATGAACAAGCTGTCAAGAAGATACACAAAATAATTACAAACCTCAGGAAGTGTTGACAAGCCTTGGGAACAAGTTGGACACTCAACAGAAAAGAGCAGAAGAAGGCATCTGAATTTGAGTGGTTGGAGAAAAGCTCTCAGAGGGAGGATGGTCCAGTGCTCAAGAGCTAAGAGCCAGGAAGCATTGCAGCCCACGATTTGAGAACGTGTCCTCAGAGGCAAGAACACCCGTGCTGGCTTGGGAAGCACTGTTCTCAGTGTCTCCCAGAGTTATGTCCACCTCCGCCCTGTCTCCCTTTGTCTGAGGATGCGTATTACTGAGCTTGAGGACAAAATCAAATCATCTGTAAATGAGAAATGATTTTTGTTTACTGCTCCTTGACAGGGGAGGTCAGGAAATTTGTTTTCACAACCTTTCTGGCGAAAGAGGGCATACCCCATTGCACAGCCTCCTCAAATGGTCAGTCCTGACAAAGTCTGCTCACGCCCAGGTTTCCCTGCCTATAGCACAAAGCCAGGAGGGCGACAGGATCCCTGATGAATCTCTTTGGAAAGTCATAGCTGCTACAGGTGTCCTGGGGCACTGGTGCCTGGCAGAGGCCACTGCTGGCCTTGCCTCTGCCAGCTGAGATGCCAGGGCCGTCTCCTGAAGGTGGAACCCTGGGTTGTCACCCCAGCGAGGGGTTAATGTTTATTCACTGAGAGAGAGAGTGCAAGTGGTGGTGGTGGGGGGTAGGTAGGCAGAGAGGGGCGGGCACAGAATCCCAAGCAGGCTCCAGGCTCCAAGCTGTCAGCACAGAGCCCCCTGCAGGGCTGGAACCCAGGAAATGCTGGATCCTGACCCGAGCTGAAGTCCAGGCTCAACCTGCTTCACCGACTGAGCCACCCAGACGCCACTCAGCCTTCCCCAAATAAGAAACCAGTCCTCACTCCAGCTGCAATTATTGTCACTATCTTCTTAACAAACAAACAAACAAACAAACAAACCAGGGCGCCTTGGGTGGCTCAGTTCCTTAAGCGTCTGACATCAGCTCAGATCATGATCTCTGGGTTTGTGGGTTCAAGCCCCTCCTCGGGCTCTGTGCTGACAGTTCAGAGCCTGGAGCCTGCTTTGGATTCTGTGTCTCCCTCTCTCACTGCCCGTCCCCTACTCATGCTCTGTTGCTGTTTCTGTCTCTCTCTCTGTCAAAAAAAAATGTATATATATATATATATATATATATATATATATATATATATATGTATATATATATACACACACATATATATACACACACACATATATATAGATAGATGTATATATAGATTTTAAATATATATATTTTAAATATAAATATATATATTTAAAATATATATATATTTGTAATCTATCTAAAATCTATCTATATGTTTTATATATATATATATATATATATATATATATATATAAAGAAAGAAAGAAAGAAAGAAAGAAAGAAAGAAAGAAAGAAAGACCTCTGCATCGTTTACCTTTACCTTCTTGGAAGATTCTGCAAGTGGGCAATAGTGAAGTGGGTGGTTTTCCAGGGTTTGCAAGGAAGCTGGTTCCAAGTTCCTAGCTGCCTACACTGCCGCCTGAGCAACTAAATCCAGGAACGGAGACTCCCCTCCCTCCACCTTCCAGACCACACAGGTGTCTCATGTGCAGACCCTCACGGCGGCCACAGCGGGCAGAGGGTTCACGAAAACCACATGTGATTCAGAGGAGACCCTGCGGGTAGCCGTGGGGACGCCGAGCTCACACAAGAGAGCACAGTGTTGGGGTGCCTGGGTGGCTCAGTTGGTTAAGCGTCCGACTTCAACTCAGGTCACGATCTCGCGGTCTGTGAATTCGAGCCCCGCGTCGGGCTCTGGGCTGATGGCTCAGAGCCTGGAGCCTGCTTCCGATTCTGTGTCTCCCTCTCTCTCTGCCCCTCCCCCATTCGTGCTCTCTCTCTCTCTGTCTCAAAAATAAATAAACGTTAAAAAAAAATTTAAGAGACCACGGTGTTTACACAGACGTTTTGTAAGATGGAAAACTGAAAACCATCTCAAGTTTTCACAGATGTGGATCGAACAAATCATTTTGGGTGTAAAGAATATGGTCATTAAATCGATAGTAGAGATGTAGGGTGCGTGTGTGTGTATGAGTGTGCGAGTGAGGATGTGTGTGTGTGTGTGTGTCCCAGTTACATTGTTATCCTAGCTAAGAAGCAGGGCCTTTGACAAGAATGTGTGTGCCGATTCTAAAGAATTTAGAGAAGCTTCAGTAGGGAGGCTGAGAAATGAGACAGGAAAGGGAGAGGAAGGTAATTAAAAGATGCTACTGAGTAGGTTACGGCTCCTCTCAAAGCTCCGGAATCTCAGGAAGACAGTGCAGAATGCGCATCAGAACCGAGCTACCCACGGACCCCTTTTATTCACCGTCAGCTGTGGGCACTCGGGTGGTGAGAGTCACCCCCCAGCACTCTGCCCCACCTTGCATAGGTTCGCTGCAAACCTGTGATCAGTCAGTAAATATTTGTTGTTTCAGGCCACTGAGATGTATGTAAAGGGAATGTCACAGCAGAAACCCGACTGACTCATACAGCAGGCAGTGGATTAGTTTGATTCTTCAGACTTCCAAAAACAAAGCTCCTTCTTTGGCATAGATAGACAGGGCCAGAACTTGAAATAATTAGGTGAAGATGATGATGATGATGATGATGATGATGATGCTTATTATTATTATTTTGAGAGAGAGAGAGAACATGCATGCAAGCAGGGTCAGGCAGAAGTAGAGGGAGAGAGAGAGGGGGAGAGAGGCGGGGGGAGGGAATCTTAAGCTGGCTCCATGCCCAGTGAGGAGGCTGATGTGGGGCTCGAACTCACGACAATGAGATCATGACCTGAGCCAGATGCTCAGCTGACGGACCCACCCAGGTGCCCCTAATTAAGTGAAGATTATTAACTTGATAAAATATTGGCTTACAAAGTAATGTGATAACTCTTCCAAGAATTTGGCCATTTTCATTTTAGATGTTAATTTCCCTTGACTTCTGTGTCATTTTAGTAAAAAAGAAAAACAACAACAACAGATGTTTATCTCTTTTGTTCAAATTATTTTCTAATTAGAGCTATACTTGCTGGTAGAGTTTAAGTATATCTGCAATCCATTTCTGTGGCCAAAGGGTGGTTGGGCTTCCCACCATTCATTGAAAGGGCAGGAGCTGGCAAGTTCAAGGAGAATATTGAGAAGGTAGGAAAACTCCTGAGAGCCTTAAATAATAGCCAATACAATGGGATATTCTCTGTACAGCAATCTGGGAAGCCTATCTAATTGTCCAGGATTTTCCACCAATTAGGTTTGCGATTTGGGGGAATTCATACTCATTTTCTGGTTTTAATATTTTCCAATTGCATAACTGAATGAGTAGAATAGTGTTGGATTCACCGCCAAGGTTACTGGTGACAGGGGCACAGCCAACTGAAGAGATAGGAGAGAGGAATGAGGGACAGAAGTGCCAAAACCTTCCCTCTTGATTCAACCAGATTGAAACCCATTTTTTATATATTTTTTTCCTGTGGAGAGTACAGATCATTTGTCAGTGAGATTTCCATGTGAAAAACGTACTTAAAATCCATTAGCCTAAACAATTTTAAACATCCTTTCTTCCCTAATATAGTCACAGACTCCACAAAAGATATGGTAAAGATGATGGCTACGAAGGTAAAAATTACTTGTTTGCTCCTTCGTCTTAAGTTTAAATTTCATTTTGAACAAATGGGAGATCTTCATCCTTAAAACAGCCCTTGTCTTTCGTTCCATCTTTTGCTTTAGGTTTGTGGCAACCCTTCCTCCATTTATGTCAATGGCATGCTCTGGATATGATGGAGATGTATTCTTGTTTTAGAAAAGTCTGTAAGCAATTACACTCTACAATTTATGCCATACCTTAAATGCCAATAACCGTGATTCATTGTAGAAACAGCTGTTATAATCGAACCATTAAAATTCCATAACAAACTACTATTCACAACCATTAAACTGAAACAGTGCATGTTTTGAAGATTTTTTTTTAATAGAGAGAATTGTTCTGTTAGCTCTTGGCTTTGTCGAAAGAGATCAAGTCTCTTGGTAACAGGTTCCAACAGAGACCAGTTTCTGCAAGGTTGTAGCTTAATCAAACATTTGTTAATGAAAATTAATGACAGGGGTATAGCTCTGTTAATGCAAAGGTTCTTATTGAAGACATAGAAAATGTACACAAACACATACTATTATTTAAAATACATTGACAATAGATGATTAAGCCAAGAAGTTTAATCAACAGATAGAAAGAAGGGTTCAGACTCTCCAACAGAAAAAGAAATTACGTGTGCATGCAGCAAATGTGGGTCAACCAGTAGACCAGATGTATCTCCCCTCCATTACCAATTTTCCCCTATATTACCGATTTTCTGTTTAACCTTGGAAGAACCTTTAATGTTTCTGGGTCATAGGTTTCTCATCTATATACTGAACTGGTTACACTACATGTTCTATGAGATGTTTCTATATCTAAAAGCATTAGCGTGCAATGAGATAGCCATGATACTTATTTATTTATTTATTTATTTATTTATTTTTAAATTTTAATGTTTATTTATTTTTGAGACAGAGAGAGACAGAGCATGAACAGGGGAGGGGCAGAGAGAGAGGGAGACACAGAATCTGAAACAGGCTCCAGGCTCCGAGCGGTCAGCACAGAGCCCGACGTGGGGCTTGAACTCATGGACCGTGAGATCATGACCTGAGCCGAAGTCGGATGCTTAAGCGACCGAGCCACCCAGGTGCCCCGCCATGATACTAATTTAAAAATGGTATTTACTTCAACCTCAACATTGAATCACTTCTCACCATGTCCATGTTGTGTCACAAATCCCTTTAACGTCTCCTTAACTTTCAGCATAAAGACTAAATCCCTTACTTGACACGTGAACCTTCCCGTACAGCACAGGGGTTTTGAGAAAGGGGATATTTGTGTTTGGATATAGATCTTTTTAAGAGCCACAAGTCCAATGAATAGGTTCCATATATTCCGTAATCTTCTGTTCCATCATCTGAATACTGGCAAAAATCATGCCCTGTCTGAAGACTTTTTGTGAGGAATAAAGTAGATAATATAAAAGAATTTTCATGCTGTAGGTGCTCAATAAATAATAGCTGCTTATTATATAATTACAAGGTTGATAGTATAAGAAACCTTAGTTAATAGTGTAAAAATAGTACACAAATCTCACATATAATACTCATTGTCATCATTGAAGTTATCGTTTAGCAAAACTATTTAACAGACAATTTAGCATTGTCTGAAGTTGATAAGAAACAAGACTCAAATGTCTTACTATTTAACAGACAATTTAGCATTGTCTGAAGTTGATAACAAACAAGACTCAAATGTCTCAGATATAATGAAAAGTTTGGTAGCACTGGTGATGGCAAAGGGCAGGAGCAGAGCTAGGGACAAGTTGATCAAGGGGCTCGCCGCCACTTGTAATAATTGATCCATGTCTCATCCTTGTATCATCCTCTCATTGGCTTTGTCTTCTCCTACTGCTTTTGCCATTTGGTAGGGCCTTGGCCACTGCTAGTGTCCAGGCTCAAGCCTTTAAGCTTTATAGCCACAAAGAAATGAAACTTCTTGTGCCTAGGTACAATTGGGATCGTTCTGGAGAAGAACTCAGGTGATCCATGTGGGGGTCATATATCCATCACAATCACTATGGTCAAGGAGTAGAAACACTGATAAGCCACACTGGAGACCCCTGCTCACCTTCCCCCTTCAACCTAGTGCTGTGGCCAGAGAAGCAGAGAATCCCTTATATTTTAGGGATTGAGGATGGGTTTGTGTTTTTATCCTCAGCAACGAAGTGACTGTAGATGCTGGAGAGGATGTGGAGAAACGGGAACCCTCTTGCACTGTTGGTGGGAATGCAAACTGGTGCAGCCGCTCTGGAAAACGGTGTGGAGGTTCCTCAAAAAATTAAAAATAGATCTGCCCCATGACCCAGCACTAGCACTGCTGGGAATTTACCCAAGGGACACAGGAGTGCTGATGCATAGGGGTACTTGTACCCCCAATGTTTATAGCAGCACGTTTTCAACAATAGCCAAATTATGGAAAGAACCTAAATGTCCATCAACTGATGAATGGGTAAAGAAGTTGTGGTTTATACACACACCGGAATACTACGTGGCAATGAGAAAGAGTGAAATATGGCCTTTTGTAGCAACGTGGATGGAACTGGAGAGTGTGATGCTAAGTGAAATGAGTCAGGCAGAGAAAGACAGATACCATATGTTTTCACTCATATGTGGATCCTGAGAAACTTAACAGAAGACCAGGGGGGCGGCGAAGGGGAAAAAAAAGTTACAGAGAGGGAAGGAGGCAAACCATGAGAGACTTTGAAAAACTGAGAATAAACTGAAGGTTGATGGGGGGTGGGAGGGAGGGGAAAATGGGTGATGGGCATTGAGGAGGGCACCTGTTGGGATGAGCACTGGGCGTTGTATGGAAACCAATTTGACAATAAATTTCATATTAAAAAAAAGAAATGAAGGTGGCATGTGTCAAGCCATTGAGTGAGTGGCCATGAGCCCACAAGTGTTTCCCTGTGTCTACCAAGCCAACACTGAGCAACCTGTATCAAAGTAGCTCGAAACCTGCTCCGCCCAGGTGTATTTTGCGGCATCACCCCATCCCTAAGACCCTCTGTGACTCAGCAAGACTAGATTGTGATTTCCTTTAGCCCTTGGCAGATAGCGCTGATGGATTGGGAAGAGAAGCTGAGCATCTCAGTGGGGAGCATGGCACTCCGGGCTCAATGATTGCAGTCCGAGGCTGGTTCCTCTCTCATCACAGGACCTCGGGATCATTTCATCTTACTGACTGTTAAGTTTACACATCTACAGAAAGGGAAGTCTCCAATGTGGGGTCACTCCAATTCTATTTCCTCTAAATTTACCTACATATCTGTGGTCTGAATCAAACGTACATATTAGAGCTTTTCACTAGCATGGATTTTTCTGACATCATCCTTTTTCTAACCGAGATATCTATTTTCTCTCTTTTAAAAAATTAAGTGCATTTCCTCTTTTTAAAAAAATGAGCCCAATATCTGAGCTACCATGAAGCCATAACCAATTACTATTATTTCCTGGAAAGACTTTGACTTTTCTCTCTAAACTCCTGGATTTTATATGGAATAAATGCACATGCTTCTTTTTCAGATTTTATTAATTCATTCTTTGTGGCCTTGCTGCTTTTCCTCTTTCTGTCCTACCATCTCTTAAAATGGTCTTTAAAATGTTCAGTTTTCCAGTGATTATCCTGCTTTTCACTACCCTCATTGAATTCAGAATTCACAAACCCATGTACACAGCATTGTTAGATGTCTTGTCTTTCTACTCTAAATGGATACCTAGAAATGCAAACCTAGAAGGTATATTCCATATCTATACTTTTATAAGATATTTTTTATCAGACAGAGTTCTTTAAAGTATTAGAAGTCGGGCCATATTCCTTTTTTAATAGATACCCTGATTCTACATTTGTGCCCAGAGATTATGAAATAAGGGGGGGGGGGAGGGAGAGGGAGAGAATAAGAGAGAGAGAGGGCGAGAGAGAAACTGTAACACAAAGATACTGATTTTCTGTTTACTTTTTCTTTTACCAAATTTTAAACTTCTGGAAGCAGAGACTGTGCCTAATTTATTCATGATTATTTCTCCAGAGCCCAGCAGAGCCAGGCACGTAGGAGATACTCAACCAATAAATATTAGAAGAGAGAAAACATAGTGCCACTCTTTTGCAGATGCTGAGTTACAATTATAATGTTTTCTGGGGCGCTTGGGTGGCTCATTTGGTCAAGCGTGTGACTTCAGCTCAGGTCATGATCTCATGGTTTGTGGGTTCAAGTCCCACGACGGGCTCTGCAGACAGCTCAGAGCCTGGAGCCTGCTTCGGACTCTGTGTCTCCCTCTCTCTGCCTGTCCCCCACCTCTCTCTCCCTCAAAAATAAATAAACATTAAATAAACAAAAAATAAAGAAAGAATAAATCAAATACAGTGCTTTCCTACAGTCTAATGTTTACCATTTACTAGGTGATATTTTCAATATTGCTCATCACTGTGAAGATAAGAAAAGATACCCTTGACTTCTAGGAGCTTAAAATCCACTTAAAATCCACAGAGATTAGAGGTTTTAATCACAATTATTTATAATATATTTTACTAGGTGCCAAGTGTCCCTCTTCCCTGCCTGTGGTGGCTTCACAGTCCCCATCCTCCCCACCTGCTGTTCATCCTCTTCCTCATTTGCAAATGGTAATAAAAATGCTTGCCTTGTGGGAGGTTCCTAGCAGGACTCAGTAAGACAACAGGTAGAGCAGGGTTTGAATACATCGGATGTGCACTGAATAGTGAGTTATCACTGTAACTCTTCTAGAGCAGTATGGCAGACCATTTTTTAAAAAATTTTTTAATGTGTATTTTTTTTTTTTTGAGGGAGAGACAGAGACAGAGCATTAGGGGGAGGGGCAGAGAGAAGGAGACACACACAATCTGAAGCAGGCTCCAGGCTCAGAGCTGTAGCACAGAGCCCGAGGCGGGCCTCGAAATCAGAAACTGTGAGATCATGACCTGAGCTGAAGTTGGACGCTTAAGGGACTGAGCCAGCCAGGCGCCCCAGGACGATTTTAAATCAAAGTCTACAAAATCGCTTTGTTTCTTATTGTGGAAACTGCTTCCATATTTAAAACCTACCAAATTCAGGGGCGCCTGGGTGGCTCGGTTGGTTGGGTGTCTGATTTCAGCTCAGGTCATGATCTCTCAGTCCGTGAGTTCGAGCCCCGCGTCGGGCTCTGTGCTGACTGCTCAGAGCCTGGAGCCTGTTTCGGATTCTGTGTCTCCCTCTTTCTCTGCCCCTCCCCTGTTCATGCTCTGTCTCTCTCTGTCTCAAAAATAAATAAACATTAAAAAAAATAAAAAAAAAAAACCTACCAAATTCAAATTGTAACAACTTTTTTTTTCTTTTTGTATTTCAACCAAAATGATTCAGAATAATAGGCACAAATACATTCAAATCAAACTATTTCTATTCTCCTTATGAAATTGGGAAATACTTTAATAAGGCATGAAGGATAAACTGAACCATAACAGAGTGGAGAATTAATTTGCTAGTAACCGTGTCAATTTTACTAACATGCGTATTTGAAGGAGGATAGGAAACGCCTTGCAGAGACAGACATGTGTACTGTAAAAATCTCTCATTGAATTACAATGAACACTATAAAATGTGGCAGGCTGAAAAGTTGGGAATAATAAAATACGATAGCAGAAACGACTTCCTTGGTATTGCAGACAGAGTGTGAAGTAGCCAGTGAGAGAAAAAGGAAATCCTATTTTATGGGTACTTCTCAAAGTGTACCTGTCTTAACCGCGTTTTCTATCACATGAGCCAATCCTAGTTTTAGATCACTTGCTGAGTTACTGTTTTGAGTGTCTCCTAAAATGGAAACTTTCAAGGTATGGCAGGAAAAGGGACACTAACATAAAAAATTCAAGAATAAATTGTAGTACTTCAGATAAATCCCAGGTCTCAACTGCTTATATGAATTACCTCTGTACTTTTCTCAAACGATCACTATTTGCATCAGGCAGGAACAAGGCGATTGGAGGGAGTGACTCTCAACAGGGCTAGTATTTCTGATCTTGACAAATATCTACATTCATCAGAAAATACACATTGTTTATAAATAATTCATGGTATGTGATGGATAAAAACATTGCTATGAGCCTCTGCTTCTTCCAATGTGTATCTATTGCTCTCTTTTATTTCTCCCAAGATCATGTAAACTGAATTAAAGGTTTTCAAGGCTATTTGAATCCATACCACCTGAAAGTCTTGACTTGGGACTTGCAATGTCTTGACTTTTCTCAAAGACAGTTGGGTACTTTACTGAGATCTTCTGGTATGGTTGGGGATCATGTGGATGGAAACAACACAAGTATGATGGACTGAGGTCATGCTTCGGTGCCCATGCTGGGCTGAATTCCATCACCTGCCCTTATAACACCTCTTCCTCATGATCGGAATGACCCTTTGGCTTGCTTTGTAGTGTGATAGTCATTCATTGGTTAGACAGGATATATTCCTGAGGTATAAGCATCGTGATGCTGTGGAGAATAAACGATTTCTCAAAAGACTGATAAATCTTCCCCATGTGCAATGAGATGATCTCTCTTAATATATCAGGGGATGGTTCATTTCCTGAGGCACGTAAGACAGTAACCCTCAAGCAGGACTCCATACCTCAGTGAGTATGTTGACCGTCTGGCCATTACCTAGGAGACTAAGCAGTATGTGCATAGAAGGAGGTCGACTCCAGGTGGGGTATTGTATCAGGATGCGTTTTCTCCTGTCATCCAATATTAACATACATGCTTCTCCCATTCTTTCTCCTCTATTCAATAATCACTGCCCTTTCTCTACCGATATTGGAGCAGTTTTTAATTAAAAGTGATGGAAAGAATACAAACTCATACCCTAAATAAAATTGTTCTTTTCAGATGCAATATTTATCCATCGTCCATTATGTGTCCATTTCAATAGATTTTTAGGTGGCTTTCTAAATGAGTAAATGCAGCTCGTCGCTTTTGGTTTTACAATTTCAAAAGGGCACAATACAAAATTAAGGTTTACAGATGCTTTAACATCTTTCTAAATGTCCCAGAGGGTGGCCTTGCTGTCAGTGGCTACAAGCCACTTTGGCTTTATCAAGCTTGCAATGGGTATAACTGAAGGAGTGTATTGTGAGTTGCATTTGCCAAAATACACCATTCCCTGAATTGGGTCTGTCTCTCCCTCTTCATCTTCCTCCGCCCTCTGTTGTTCTTCCCACTTCTCCTCTCTTTCTGGCTCTCCGCCCCTTCCTTTTCCTCCTCCTCTCCCTTCCCCTCTCTTCCTCTCTCTCTCCCTCTCCCCCATGACCTTGATAATACAAGCATCAGTGAAGAAGAGTTTTAGGCTTTTTTTTAAACCTCTTTTTATTTTTATCATGATATGGATTTTTTTACATTTATTTCTTTATTTTGAGAAAGAGAGAGAGAGCACGAGCAGAGGAGGGGCAGAGAGAGAGAATCTCAAGCCGGCTCCATACTGTCAGCCTTGAGCCAGATGCAGGGCTTGAACTCACGAACCATGAGATCATGACTTTAGCTGAAACCAGGAGTCAGACACTTAACAGACTGAGCCACCCAGACACCCCATGATGTGGATCTTCCAAGCATTTATTCTCTTGCTTTGTAAAATAAATAATAATCCAGACTTTACTTTCTTATGTCCAAGGGAACTTGCTTCTAATTAAAGTAGCCAGTTTAATCTTAGGACAGCACCGAGAATGAATTTTTCAAATGTCTCATTTGATTTCAACCCATCTCAGATCCTAGTATATAGAGGAGATACAGATATAGACTTGCTCCATAGTTTACAGAAATAATAAACATTAAAAAGCAATAGCACATAATTAGTTGATGAATCTTTAATCTTTCCAATTGAAAACCAAAGAGTCTACCATTTCTTCTTTTACGTGTAAGCATTTTTCTGTCCTTAATGGTTAAATAAATACCAGAGTCCATTACTCCGATCAATTGCCCAATCTGTTATTTCTTTTGTCTTGCTTATAAAGTAAGGACAAGCAATGATTATTTCAAATTCGGCTTCTCTTTGCATGTTTTCTTGACAGCTATAAAAATCTGTCTTTTGAAGTGTGGTGCTAGCTGGGTAGGAATGCATAATTTAGGTTGCATAATTTGATAATAAAAATAAAATCTCCATTTTTTGATGAATTGTCATTGTTACTGTGATCCATTCTCCAGCCATGACTGGACGTTTTGGGACTGAATGATCCACATGTGCTTTTCTCTTATGTAAATCCGGCAAAGAAAAATGCCTTTTTAAAATTTCTAAGATATTCCTGAGTCTTTCTGGTTTCTACATTCTCAGTGCTAAGGGTCTTCATACTAGCGGAGTAAATCGTACAAATTTTACATAGCTTATACTGAACTATGCAAGCTTTCCCCTTTGCACTGAGCAGAAAGTGGACATACCATCCTGCAATGTCGGTTGCCACCTTCGCAAACCCATTTTACTGCCCTCACTGTGGTGATTCGCTCCCCAGATTCAGCCTTGCCCAGCTCCTGGGTTAATCCCGATGGAGTCTGGTAGAGAATACGGATACTCAGGGGCACCGGCACTGTAGTGGCTTTAAGATTCCTGTATGAACGGGGTGAAAAGCAGTACCTTTGTGTACGTGACAGAGCTGGCATTAAGGACGTAGAGAGACTTGTGCTAACACCGTGTTTGAATAAGCTCTGGTGTCTTTACTAATATTGCCAGTTAGAGATAGATAAAAGTACCAAATAGTTGTATGATAATTTTATATTATTCTTATGTAATACCAAGAACCCGTTGATTTGGGGTAAGAACACTAAGGGTTGCAGCGTCAGAGGGCAGAGAGGGTGATGTAAAGCATCACGAGCCACCACTTGCTGCTGTTGCTGCCAGCAACTGGTCTAGAATGGACTGTGCTCTGTCATCAGGGATCCTGGGTACCTGTTAATCATAATGCTTCCTCTGTCACCACATGGCTGTCTAAGTCTGTCATGGAAGCATGTCACTTAGATCTCTATTTAAGAAAGAACTTGCAATTTCTTCTTCCATCCAAGAAGAAATAGATTTATCACCTGCCAAAAACAAACATGAAAATATATAGAACTTTGCCTTTTAAACTATTGGACATCAGATAACGAAGGGCAATAATCCCTTAAGAATAAGAAACAAGTGAAGCAAGCCCTATGGTTGTCCCAGTTTATTGCCTGGAGAGTTTCCAGATCACAAAACAGGTGGGGGAACCCAGAAAGAACTTGGTTGTCTTCGTGTTTGAGGAGATATGGGAGAGTAGCAGAGAGGTGAGAGCTAAACAGAGGTGAGGGAGTTCTAGATACTTGGGGAAGATATCTTTAGAATCTTCATCTGAGCACTGATAGCACAGGTATGTGAGTCATCTATCAGAGGACAGTGAAAGAACCATTAAATGTATTAGAGGGGACAAATCTTAGGCTCAAACATTCCTGGATAGAGTTACTAGTGTCAGCATAGATTGGAACAACTCATAATTTATGGGATCTCAGGTAGAAGACTTTGAAAAATTTTGTCTAGGTAATGGCCCAAAATTAGCTTTAGACTCAATGATATTCTTGTCCTGCCTAATGAAGCTTAAAAGCAAGTACCAGAAATATTTTCAATAAATTAGCTAAGATCTAGAACAAAGTTCAAGGATATTTTTAAGTGTGCAAAAATAGCCAACATACAATAAGGCACAATTCACAATGTCTAGCATCCAATCAAAAGATACAGTTTATGCAAAGAAGCAGGAAAACATGAGGCTCAGTGAATGGAAATATTGGTCCATTGAAACCAACCCAGAAATGACACAGATGATAGGATTAGTAGACCAGGACACTGCGACTGTCATCACCACATGTAGAACATGATCTGGTATGTTCAGAAGATAGACTCAACTCTGAATGCCAAGCAGAGACATGAAAAATATATTGAATGCCTAAATCAAACCTACTACAGATGAAAATACAATATCTAAGTTGAAAACTACATTGGATGGGATTAACAGATTGGACATTACAGATATTGCAAGAGTAAAACAGTTATCCAGAAATCATGCACCCGTGTATTTGGCCAAATGAGTTGAAAGTATGTGCCCACACAGAAATCTGCACCCAAAACTTACAGCAGCTTTACTCATAATTGTCAAAACTTTGGAAACAACTAAGGTGTCCTTCAGTAGGTAAAAGAATAAACTGTGGTTCATCCAGACAATGGAATATTATTCTGCTCTACAGAGAAGTGTGCTATGAAGCCATGAAAGAATATGGAGGAATGTTAAATACACAATATTAGGTGAGGGAAATCAATCTCAAAAGGCTACATACTGTATGATTCCAACTATATAAAGGCACAACTATGGAGACAGTAAAAATTAGTGGTTGCCATGAGTTAAGGGGGAGGGTGGGATGAATAGATAGAACCCCAGTATTTCCAGATCAATGAAACTATTCTGTGATGCTATAATGGTGGATGCCTGACATTAGCATTTGGAAAAACCCATAGATTTGCACAACACACAGAATGTACCCTAATGTAAACTATGGATAATAGTGTATTGGTTGTCAGTTAATTATAACAAATGTATTACATCAAGACAAGATGTTAATAATAGGGGAAATTACAGGGGCAGAGGAGAAAGCATTATGGGACTCTCTGGACTTTCTGCTCAATTTTTCTGTAAACCTGAACCGTCCCAATTAAATAAAGTCTATTACTTTTTTTAACAGTCATCGAAAATCTTTAAAAATATGGATCACAGTTGTTTCAACTGCTTCTCATAGGACCGGAGTCTCTTGATAAAGATGATGATTTGCCGTTAATATACAGTTCATCAAAAACAATATTAATGGAAAACAGACAAGGGGGAAGTTATGAGAGTCAACTTTCCAGTCTTCTGCTGATCTGACCTGCTTCAGCAGGAAATGCACACACTGGGTTGTTTTGAACAATGGGTGCGTGCCATAACTCTCAGAAGTAATAATCCACGCCAATTGTCTCTCCCATCTGAGCTTCTGAAACCATGGGTTGGCACAATAAAGATTTTATCTGTTAGTAAAAATATTGGTGAAGAGTTATTTAGTGTGGTTACCTAAACACCACTCATCTGCCTTAACAGATATTTGAGTTAGGAGAATGATTGACATGTGCTTGTGGAAATAGAGAGTGCTATCAAAGGTTTGCTTTGGAAGAAAGGACCAGGAGGAGCTTGACCCAGACAGACTTGAGCTGAAAACATATCTAAAGGCCGAGTCAAAGTTGAAAATGGTCTTGACGACTCCCTTCAGACATGATGTATTCCATTTTATAGATGGAGAGACTGTGGGCCAAAAAATTGTCATTTCCCAGGTCTCACACAATGGTAAGTAGTGGAGCCATAAATGGAGATTGTAGGGATCCCAAGCCTTGATTTCCACTGGGCCACTTCTCCCTGTTCTCACTGCCATTACTGGCAGAGCTTGGTGGAAAACGCACATTCTCTGATTCTCAGCTAAGTGTTTGTTTTGTTTTCCATCCTCCATGTATTTCTGGGATTTTAATCTATTGATCACCAGTTTTCTGTCAAACAAAGGAAGCCCATGACTTCCCACGGGCTCTGGGGCTTATATTGTTGAATTGCCACCATATAGGACATCTTCCTCCTAAACGCAGAGTAGGATTGCAATAGATATAGTTACTGAAATGATGACCCTAAGTTACCATTGAGAAGAGCTAATTGTCTTTAAAAAATTATTTCCCACAATCCCCTTCATGGATAATAAACAGTAACAGCAGGAACTAATGATGCATTCTTCTTGTGAGATCTTCTTGAAGCTTATTGGCACCTCTAAGCCTGCCGCAAATTTAAGCTGCTGCTGGGACTTTGTGCTGTGTTCCATCTTCTGATAGAATACCAGTACCTTTGGCTTTTTTTAAATCTGAAGGCAAGTAATAGGCACATCTGATTTTTTTCCCTTTTGGATGTAAACATTTCTTTCAAATATAAAGCACGCTTTTCTCTAAATACAGACTTTTCCACGGTATCAAGACATATCCTATTATATCCAGTGTGTAAACCTGGATGATGGACCTGAATTTTTATTTATGATTAATTTTATGATTAATTTACTGAAGTAATGATCTGAGCTAACCTTGCCAAAACAGGAGAAAAAAAAAAAAAAAAAAAAGCCCTGATGGCCAGGAAACATATGGCTTCTCAAAGTTTCAGATGAGTCCAATTAAGACCCATAACCATCAAAAACATCAAGTGATGTTTAATGAAGATTTCAGCAATTAAAGGTAGCTTTGAGGTTCCTGAGATGCCCATTTCTATTAAATAATGACGTAACAGACTCAAAGGGGTCAGATGATTTACCACTGATCATAGTTATCAAAAGGAGTATTAGAGCCTAAAATTTATTGATCCTGGTTTCCAACTCTGTATTTTAAGCACAGCAAAGGAGTAAGCAGGAGAAGTAAAGTCAACTTAGTAGAGAAAGAATCCTTTTAATAAGTGATGCTGGGACTATTGGATATCCATATCTTAGAAATGAGCTTGGATCTATACCTCATACTATATTAAAAATTATTTAAAAACAGATTGTAGACCCAAATGTAGTATCCAAAATTACCAATATCCTGGAAGAAAAATTAGAGAAAATATTTGTGACCTTGTCTTAAGTAAAGATTTCTTAGATATGCTCCCAACAGCATGATTCATGAAATTAAAAAACAAATGAACTCAATCAAAATGTAAAATTTCTATTTTTCAAAACCATTGTCACCTGGAAAGTCAAATCCTGGGAGAAAATATTAACAAAGGATATATCTAATAATGGATGTGTATGCAGAATTTACAGTGGATACTAAAGTTCAATAATAAGGAAACAAGCAATCCAATAAAAATTTGAACAGACACTTGCTGAAAGAAGATACAGTGATAAATAAATACATGAAAATATGCTTAACATCATTAGTCCTTAGGGAAATGTGGCTTAAATCCACAATCAATAGCATCACACACTCATTAAAATGTGTAAAATTAAACAAGACCAAACATACCAAGTGTTGAAAAGTACAGGGAGCATTGTCAACTCTCACTTTTAGCTGGTAGAAATTTTAAATGTTACAACCATTTTGCAGAAATTCGTTTCAAGAAATGTTAACATACACCTACTCTATAAGCCATATTCAACTCTTAGATATTTATCCAAGATTAAGTATGTATACATTAAAGAGAAGATCTGGACAGAAATGTTCATAACATCTTTAGCCCAAAATGGATGTAACCCAAAGTCCATAAATAGGTGAATATATAAACAAATCATAGTATGTCCACACAATGGAATACTGCTTAGCAACAATAAGGTTATATCTCAAAATAATGGTGCTGAGTAGAAGAAGCTGGGTAACAGTTCATAAATACTTGTATGATCTCATTTATATAAATGCCTAGAAAATGCAAACTATAGTGACAGGGAGCCGATTGCTGGTTGCCTGCAGGTGGGGTGGCAGTGAGGGAAGATGGAGGGATGACAAAGGGCCACAAGGAAGCTTTTGAATGATCGGTATATTCACTATCTTGTTATGGTGATTGATTTGTGAGTACACACACATGCCAAAACATCATATTATGTATTTTGACACTTGAAATGTATTGTAGGTCAATATATATATCCATCTAAAACTGTTAATAATCTAAATTATGTGTGAAGCAGAAATTCTACCATTTATGGGATATATATATATATATATATATATATATATATATATGTAGCAAGGAAAGGATGCTTGTTTCTTTTAAGTTTATTTATTTTGAGAGACAGAGAGTGTGCATGTGTGAGCAGGGAAGGGGCAGAGAGAGAGAGGGAGAGAAAATCCCAAGCAAGCTCTGTGCTGTCAGCACAAAGCCTGATGTGGGGCTTGATCCCAAGGACCATGAGATCATGACCAGAGTGGAAATCAAGAATCAGACATTTAACTGATTGAGCCACCCAGGAGCCCCAAGGAAAGGATGCATTTCAAAAACATGGGATGCAGGAGCGCCTGGGTGGCTCAGTCAGTGAAGTGTCTGATTCTTGACTTCAGTTCCAGTCATGATCTCACCAGTTGTGAGTTCCAGCCCCGTGTCCAGCTCTGTGCTGACAGCTCAGAGCCTGGAATCTGCTTCCGATTCTGTGTCTCCCTCGTTCTCTCTGCCCCTCTCCCGATCACGCTCTGTCTCTGTCTGTCAAAAATAAATAAATGTTTTAAAAAATTTGTTTACATAAAAACATAGGATGCAGCTAAATTGAAAACTTGAGGCAAATGTGTGGCGTTAAATGCTTATTTTAGCAAAGAGGTTAGGCTTAAGTAGTATTAATGAGTGGCCATTCAAATTTTAAAAAATTCAGAAAGTAATAATTCAAAAAACCCCAAAATAGGAAAATGAAATAATAAAGTTAAGAACAGAAATTAGTGACATGTAAACCCAAATTGTGAAAGAGAAAAGAACAAAATCAAAATATGTATTTTTAAAAAGAGATAAAAGAAATACATCTCTGTTAAGAGTGATCAAGGACAAGAGAATAGAATACAAGTAAACATAGTATGAGATATGAAACCTCATGTTGGTGCAGATCAGCAGTAATTGAAAAAGTAAAGAAACATTGTGATCAATGTCCTGCCAATAAATTTGAAAAGCTCAGTGAACTTGACAATTAGAAATTGTAGCTAAGCAAGTAGTGTCCCAAACTTCTAAGAAAAAGTACAACATATACTACTATACCATGCTATACTATACACTACTGTAGATAGCTCTAGATGAATCGCTCACTCACTTAGAACATGCAAACGAAAGTCTTGGCATGGCAATGAGTTTACAGGGAGTTTCTGTTAAATATTCTATGATATAAAAAGAACTTGAAAAAAATAAGAAGACACTCTCCATTTGCATTATGAAGCTTAGCGTTACCTTTATGCCAAAAATAGAGACATATTTTTCTTAAGTCTCATCAGCATCTGTATTTTCATGGTCTTTCACTTAGTGCGTGATCTACTATCTGGAACCAGGAAGAATATGTCAACTTCTTTTTCCAAGTTTGGTCCCTTCAAACATATGAGTGACATACTTTATCTGCCCCAATTTTTCCTTCTCAAAGCTAAATAAGACTGTTAAAATATTTATGTCAAACCAGAAATATGAATTGTAATCTATACATAGAAGTAAACAAGTAATGTTCTCATCTAGTAGAGTCTTTCTCTTAAAAAAAAAGTCCTTAAGAAGTCAACAATGGAAGATTAAATGGTGCAGTAGAGAATTCTAGCGCATACAGAATATAAGGGAAACTACTTCTCTCTCTTCAACACAAATTCTTCCCCTAAAGCCTTCTTCTCTGCCTCTCTGCCCATCAGGTTTGGCTTTCAGAAGTTTCTGCCTCAACTTACTACTGACATCATCATGTCCAATTATAATGGATCTCATAAACAGGGTTCATGTCCTAGAAAGTAAAAGATGGCAACCAACCAGTCATCTCTTCTCATCGGATTTTTGGCTAATCTCTTAACCCATCATCTTGGAACACAACGTCAGGTGCTCTTATTATCAGTACGCTTATTATCAGATATGTGATCATTGGGTGTCAATCTGTCTTTAGTTTTGGTCCAGTGTCTAGATTTCCCAGAGTGATTATTTTCCTGATAAATCTCCACATGTGCTCCTCTCTGCTATTCCAGGTAGGGAGATAGAGATGTCTATGCTGATAAACAGTTGTCCACTCAATATATGAAATAATAGTACTGTGTGTCTTTCAGGAAATTCAAGTCCTTTCTTCTTTAGCAGACATAGAGTTGAAAGAAGAGCCAGAATGCATATATGTCAACAATGACGAAGCTTATTTTTATTTTTTTCAGTGTACCAATGGAAGTTGCCAAATTATACTTTTCTTAAGATTATTATGTATCCATATGTCTTATATTCTCATTGTAGGTATTTCTATATACTTGTAAACCCCAGAATCCCATAATTAGCCGGATTAGATATGTGAAAGAAATCCAGTAATGGCTAAGAAAGACGCATGTGTTCATAGTAATGAACATCTATAAATGACTACATTTCTGCTACCACCGGGTACTATATGCCTAAGAGATTTATTCTCTATTCCAATCCCGTTAGAATTGTCACTTCTACAAACACTTCTGTTCATCAGAGAAGATGTTGTCTAGTTGAATTCCCTCTAGGCACCTCTCTAATGATCAATAGCTTTGTTATCCAACAGATGTAAGAGGTGGTTAATGGCTCCCTTGCGTGTGGCGTCATGTAGGATTCATTTATTGCCACGTCGATCCAGGAATTTCTTATTCCTGCTAGTCCCAAGAGTCTGGAACACCTGTCTCTTACCATCTCCTGACTTTTAATGTCTTTTTGTTCAATTTATTACTATGAGTAGCCTGGTTCTCTGGGAAATGTAAGTGCATGTATATATGCATACATCCATTAACTAAAATTTATTTATCAACCCTAGTGGGTGGTATGATACGCTCTCTCCCCAAAAAACAGAGCATCCGTTACACAGTTGCTTTGAGTAAAAATCTATCTCATTCTATTTTTCGTTCTTTTATTTATGTGTTCAGATTATTTTAATTATGTATTTACCCTGAGGCAGGCCCTGTGCTCACTCTAGGAACTGACAATACTGAACCCTGTCCTCATGGAACTCAGCATCTTGAGTTATGTGTGGGTAATTATCTGTCCTTACGATTGGCACTTTGAGCCCATAGGCTTCATGAAAAATTTCATTTCCTAGCAAGCTTGCAAATAATGTTTTTAAACATTGCCTGTTGCGCTTTATTTATGGGGACTATTATTATGGAAACCTGCTATGTATCCCCATTTTACAGCCAATTATCTGTTGCCTGTCTGTTTCATGTGTCTTAAAGCAGACCTTGAGACAAGGACTTGGAAGCAGGTAGTTTTTTTGGGAGATGGAGGTACAGGATGGGGAAGTGAAATAGGGAAAAAGAAAAACCGTTGATGACTGGGTTTACCACGCTGCACAACTGGAACTCAAGTCACAGGGGCTTCTTTGAGAAACGTTAGCACTTTCCTACCAACATCTGGGGAGGCTGAGGTCATTTATCACTGACTTCTGCCTCTCAGTTGTTAAACATTGATCATGGCCGAGTCAGCTTCGCTGTGCTTTCGGGTTGAGCTTGTGGAGCAGAGAAAAGTTGTGTGGCTAGAGCAAGCCCTCAATTAAAGAAGCCAGGACGGGAGACAGGCAGCTTGCTGGTGATTATCTACCGCTGCAAGTGAGCTCAAAGGGGGTCGAGAGAATATGGACTGGAACAAGCATTTCTGCTCTATTATCTATGGATTCTTATGTTACGTGAATCTGGTTATCTCTGTGGGTAGAAGTTACTGATTGTACAAGGGGAGAGGTGGGGATGTGATGTTTACCAGTTGACACAGAAACTTGTGTGTTATCAAAGACTAGTAATGGTTTTGGTCTATACTCTTTCTATGTGATAGTGATTGCAGCATCCAATGCTGCTCCTCCTCCCCTTAATAAACTACTACTATCTAAATGATTACACCCGTAATAAGCTTATTTTCCCTTCTACCAACAATATCCCTATTGCGATCTCAGCTCAACTATGGGAGACACAGCCTCACAGTGTTTATAAACTGGATGGTAACGAGAGAGAATCGGGGAGATAGAATTTGGAGTTGCAGAGGGGAAATAATAGGATTGATTCCACTATGAAAACAAGAAAAAAATCCAAATATTAGTGAAGCCCCTCCATCCATCTGAGATGCTAATGGCCATTCCCCTCAAATGCACACACATTAACCCAAAATTCCTGCTAGACATATGGACCCTGCAAAGACTCACAATGCCCGTCTGAGAAACCAACTGTCTCTCCACCTCCATTAGATCAATGATCCGGAGAGGCAAAGGTCTCCGGTTTTGACATTTGATTGATAAGAATAATATGCTCGGTATTTCCAACTGTGCAGATATGTTGATATTTGACTTTTTCAGAACAGAAATACAAAAGGATTTTTCTTTTCTTAAAGGGAAAACCAACCAGCTGTTTTCTGATCTGTTAAAAGAAATTACAGTGTTTCCCATTACCGCCGGATACTTTATGGGTCTGGGTTATTTATTGACCCATGAAATCTCAGTTTGGATGCAGCATCTGGCTGCTCAATGAAGTCTTACATTTTACACAATTTTCCACCTGGACTCACCAGAAAATACAAACCTAAACTTGATGTAAATGCCAACTACTCCTATATGTCATATTAATTTATTTCCAAACTTTATGAAACCATTAGGCTACCGAGATCTTCAAGGTCAGGGTTCCACCCTGCCCCCAGCCCCACCATATCCTCAGACCAATATGGCTCCCAGCACGACTTGGAACTCTAAATGAGGGCAGGGGGTTAGGAGCAGGGAAGCTGGAGGAGGGAGGGCTGTGCAGGAAAGGCACTGACTTCCCTACATCCAGCCACGTGCCCCCCAGTTCTCACTGTTGATGTCACTCACACCCATCTCAGTGTGCAGTGCTACCTGGATCCTTCTAGATTCTCCATTGCCAAGAGCTCTAAAGGGGCCATGGGTGGTCTGGCCACAGGTTCAGAATCTGCTTACTTGCCTGACGACAATGAACACACATGATTCCTTTGATTAACATTTAAATTTGTAAAATACATATTTTGTGTGAATAAATTTTAATTGCTGTATTTAAGAAAATTCATGCAGCCTCTAGGTGCCAGCGGATTTTACCTACGTCTTCTCACTCTCCCCCATAAGCCCCATAGTAAATCCTGTTACATATTTTTTTATTCCCTTTTTGCAGCTGAAGAAATTGAGGGTCACAGTGTTGACATCATTCAACGATAATAAGCAAGTGGAAAAACTAGAATTTTAATCCTTTCCTTTCGACATAATTCCACAGCCACCCAGTGAAAATATATTCTTCCAAAATTCTCTTGGAGTAATGACCCTAGTTCCCCATCTTGGGAAAAAGTTTTGAAAAATAGAACAAATTATTTCGACACCATTTTAAATTAAGCTTTTTTAAAAATTTGGAGATAATTATAAATGTACACGGAATTGTCAAACAAAATAGTATGGAGAGATTCCATGTACACTTTACCCAGTTTTACCCAATGGCAACATCTTACAAAAGTATAGTACTGTGTCACAGCCAGTATATGGACATTGATATGGTCAAGGTACAGAACATTTCCATCCCCACAGGGGATTCCCTTTTATAGCCATGTCCCCTTTCCTCACACCCCCACCCTATCCTTAACCCGTAGGAAACCCTAACCTCTTCCCCATCTCTATAATTTTATCATTTCAGCAATGTCATATAAATGGAATTGTACAGCGTGTAACATTTGGAATTTTTTGCTGCTCAAATTTGCCTGGAGATTCATCCAAACTGTTGTACGTATCAGGAATTTCTTTTTGTTACTAAGTAGTGTCCTATGGTGTGTATGTACTGGTTTGTTTATCCTTTCACCCTGAAGGACATCTGGGTTGTCTCAAATTGGGACTATTACAAATAAATTCACTGTGAACATTTATGTACAGATTTCTTGCTTAAACATAGGTTTCCATTTCTCTTTGTAAATGTACAGGAATGGAATGGCTGAGTCGTTTGGCAAGTAATTGCATGTTTGTGTACTGTAAGAAACTGGCAAACTGCTTTTCAGAGTATCTTTACCATTTTACCTCCCCGTTAAGGATGGTATTCGTGATCTACTTTTGTCCACATCCTTAGGACTGTCTTGTGTTGTCATTATTTCTATTTTAGCCATTCTGCTAGGTTTACAGTAATATCTCATTGTGTTTTTAATTTGAATCTCCCTAATGTCTAAGGATGTCAAACTTGTTTTCATGTGTTTATTTGCCATCTGTAAATCCTCTTCGGTAATATCTCATTTTATGTAGTCTGTTTATTTTCCAATTGGATTGTTTGGTTTTTTTACTGTGGCGTTTTCAGAGTTCTCTATTTGTGCAAACAGCTAGTAGGGTATGTAGTTTGTAAGTATTTTCTACCAGCCTGTAAGGTTTCACTTCATCTGCCTGACAGAGTCTCTTGCAGAGTGCTAGTTTTTACTTATGACAAAAAGTATATTTATACTAATATTTATTTTATTAATATTGTATACTACAGATCATGAGTTTGGTACAGTCTAAGAATTTTTTCCCTGGGCCTATATTTTTAAGATCTTCCTCTATTTGATGTTTCCTCTTAAACATTTCTAGTTTTATATTTTACATTGAAGTTGGTGATATATTTTGAATTAACGTTTTAGATGTTAAGTTTAGGTCAAGGCCATTCCCCTCCCCCCTCCCCTGTTGCTTCAGCACTATTTGGCAAACATATTATTTATTCTTTCCCTTGTGAATTGCTTTCACACTTCTGAAAAAAATCAGTTCTACATATGTGTATGAATCTGTTTCTGGGTTTCTCTTCTGTACCATTGATCTATGTGTCTATCTCTCCTGCCAAAACCATACTACCTTGATTATTGGCTATGTAATAAGTCTTGAAACATAGTAGATTGTTTTCCCCCATTATTTTCTTCTTTTTCCAAATTGTTGTAGCCATTCTAGTTTATTTGCCTTTCCATATCAATTTTAGAATGATTTTATTTATATCTATAGGTAATCATCCTTGGATTTCAACAGCAATTGTGTTAAACCCTTGTATCAATCTGGGGAAAATTGAAATATTTACTATGTTGTGTCTTCTAATCCATTTCTTTAGATCATCGTTGATTTCTTTAACCAGCACTGTGTAGTTTTTATATACAAGTCTTGAAAATGTGTTATTAGATTTACACCTAAGTCTTTCATTGTTTAGTGATTTAAAATGTATTTTAATTTTTGTGTCCAGGTGTTCATCACTAGTAGGTACAAAAACATTGCTTTTTGGATGTTGATCCTATATCCTGTTATCTTACAGAATTCACTTTTTACATCCAGAAGTTGTTTTCTTTGTTGTTTGCTATTTTCTCTGTAAACAATCATGTCATCTGCAAACAGGGACAGTTTTATTGCTTTTTTCCCTGATTCCTCTGGATTTGATTTCCCTTTCTTATCTCATTATACTGGCTAGATATCCTAGTATTATGTTGAGTAGGAGTAGAGTAGAGGGAGTAAACATCTTGGTCTTGCTCATTACCTTAGAGAGAAAACATAAATTCTTTCCTTTCATGTTTAAATGTCATAGTATCTGTAGCTTCTTTGTAGATGTTCTTTTTTAATTATTTTTTAAAAATTCTTAAATTTAGTTTTTAGAGAGAGAGAGTGAGTGTGAGCAGGGAAAAGAGGCAGAGGGAGAGAGAGAGAATCTTAAGCCTGGGATCATGACCTGAGCCAAAATCAAGAGTTGGATGCTCAACAGACTGAACCACCCATGCAACCCAGTTCTTTGTAGTTTTTTTTTTTTAAATCAAGTTGAGGAAATTCCCCACTACTCCTAAGTTTTCTAGGAGTTATTACCATGAATAGGTGTTGAATCTTGCCAAATGCTTTTTCTTATCAATTGATGTAGCCATGTGATTTTTATTATTATTATTGATTTTCAGATATTAAAACAGTATTACCTCATGGACTTAACCCCAGTGGCCACTTTGTATCATCCTTTCTGCATGTTGATTAGTCCTATGTACAAATATTTTGTGAAAGATTCTTACATCTGTGTTCATAAGCAATATTGATTTATAAGGGTTTTTTTTGGGGTTTTTTGTATTTTATTTGTTTTTGGTATCAGGAAAATACTAGCTTCATAAAAAAAAATAATTAGGGCTCTCTTTTCTTCTATTTTCTAAAAATGCTTTAAAAAATTATTTATTTATAGGGTGACTGGATGACTCGGTCAGTTAAGCATCTGACTTTGGCTCAGGTCATGATCTCACAGTTTGTGAATTCGAGCTCCGTGTCAGGCTCTGCACTGACCCTGCAGAACCTACTTGGGATCCTCTCTCTCTCTCTCTCCCTCTCTCCCTCCCTCCCTCCCTCCCTCCCTCCTCTTCCTCTGCTCACACTCCGTCTGTCTCAAAATAAATAAATGAACTTAAAAAATTAAAAAAAAAATGTTTATTTATTTATTTTGAGAGAGAGAGAGAGAGAGAGAGAGAGCAAGGGAGGGGTAGAGAGAGGGAGAGAAAGAATCCCAAGCAGGTTCCGTGCTCTCAGTGCAGAGCTGGATGCAGGGCTCCATCTGACAAACCATGAGATCATGACCTGAGCTGAAATCAAGAGTTGGACTCTTAACCAGCTGAGCCACCCAGGCACCGTGACACAGTTTTTGTTGAATGGGTGCTGATTCTTCATGAAACATTTGGTAGAATTCTCCAGGTGTCAGGATTTCACTTTCTTGGAAATATTTAAATTACGAATTCGGTTACCATAATAATCATTGGGCTATTTAAATTTGGTATTTCATGTTAGATGAACGTGATGGCTTGTGCTTTCCAAGAACTCATCTGCACTAGTAAGTTTTTAAGTTTGTGTGCACTACAATAATTTTGATGTCTGCGGAATCTGTAGTAGTATATACCCTGTTCTGTTTCTGATACTGGTAATTTGCATTTGATCTCTTGTTTTCTATGTCAGTCTCCAAGTCTGATGCAAGTTTGTCAACTTCCTTGATCTTGTCAAAGACCCAGGTTTTATTTCATCGATTTTATCTGTAGTTTTTCTGTTGTCAGTTTCATTAAACTATCTGCTTTATTATTTCCTTTCTTGTAGCAGTTTTGTGTTCATATTGTTTTACATTTTCTAGGATTTTGATGTGTGAGCTTAGGTTATTAATTTCAGATTTTTCTTATTTTCTAATGTAAGTATTTAGTGCTATAAATTTCCCTCTTAGCACTGCTTTAACTGCATTCCACAACCATTTGATATTTTGTATTTCCATTTTCACTTAGTTCAATATATATTTAAAATTTCCCTTGAGCCATCTTTCTGGGCCCATTAATTTTGGGGGAGTCTATTTAGTTTCCAGGTTTTTTTTAATATTTCATGTTATCTGTCTGTTGACTTTCAGTTTGATTCCTTTGTGGGTCAGAGAACACATTCTGCATGATTTAAGTGTTTGAAAATTTGTTGAGATTTATTTTATGGTCCACAATGTTATTTACCTTGGCATATGTTTCATGAACACTTAAAAGTATGTGTATCTGCTGTTGTTGAATGGATTGCTTTATAAATGTGAATTGCATTATGTTGGTTGGTTATATTTTGGGTTCTTCCATATCCTTGCCTATTTTCTGTCTAATTGTACTGTCATTGTTAAAATAATCGTCTCTAGCAGTGATTATGGGTTTGTCCATTTCTCCTTTCACTTCTAAATCTTTTTGTTTCATCTGTTTTGTAGCTCTGTGTTTGGTACACACATATTGATGATTGATCTGTCTTCTTGGTCTACTAGCCCTTTTATTACCATACAATGTCCCACTCTGTCTCTGATAATTGTATTTGCTCTGAAATATACTTTATCTGCAATTAGTATAGACAGTCTTGCTTCTATAGCATCCATGTTGATTAATGTTGAGATGTTATATGTACTTCTACCCTTTTACTTCCAACCTACAGTAAACATTATATATTTAGCGAGATTCTTCCAAATAATGTATATTTGAATCAGGTTTTTTTTAAAATCCACTCCTCCAATTTCTGTCTTCTAACTAGAGTACTTAGACATTTTATTCATGTACATATTTATATGTTAGGGCTTATGTTTGTCCTTATATTTAAAATTTGGTTGTTGGTTTGTTTACTGTTTATTTTATCTGGAGTTGATTCTTTTTTGTGTGTCATCCTTTGGGTTATTTGTACATTTTGGGGATCCCATTTTGACTTATCTATAGTGTTTTTAAGTTTATCCCTTTGCAGAGCATTTTTAGTGGCATATATCACAGCATACTGGTTTGACATTTACTAGTTCTGGTGAAATTTAGAAAACTTACCTCCATTTTTGTTCCTTTACTCTCCTTTGTTTATAAAATGATCATCTTAAATATTTTCTTTATATGTATTTATAACTCCTTCAGACAATAGTATAATTTTCCACATTCTTAAATACAACTTAGAGGAAAGCTCTCAGTTTTTCCCCATTGAGGAAGATATCAGCTGTGGGTCTTTCACATATGGCCTCTATGATGTTGAGGTAAATTCCCTCTATCCATACTTTCTTGAGGATTTTTATCAAGAACGGATGCTGTATTTTGTCAAATGCTTTTTCTGCATCTATTGACAGGACTACATGGTTCTTATCTTTTTTTTTAATGTTTAGTTATTTATTTTTGAGAGAAAGAGAGAACGAGCCTGTGAGCAGGGGAGGGACAGAGAGAGAAAGAGACAGAGAAAATGAAGCAGGCTCTGCACTCTCAAAGCTGAGCCCAATGTGGGGCTAGAACTCATGAACCATGAGATCATGACCTGGGCCAACCGTAGGATGCTTAAGCAACTAAGCCACCCAGGTACCCCTTTATCTTTTCTTTTACTAATGGTGTGCATCATGTTGATTGATTTGCAAATGTTGAACCATCCTTGCAGCCCAGGAATAAATCCCACTTGATCCTGTTGAATGATTCTTTTAATGTACTGTTGGATTAGATTTGCTTGTATTTTGTTGAGAATTTTTGCATCTGTGTTCATCAGAGATATTGGCCTACAGTTCTCTTTTTTAGTGGAGTCTTTGGTTTTGGAACCAGAGTAATGCTGGCCTTGTAGAATGAGTTTGGAAATTTTGTTTTGTTTTGCCCATTTCTATTTTTTGGAATAGTTTGAGAAGAATAGGTATAACTCTTCTTTAATGTTTGGTAGAATTCCCCTGTGAAGCCATCTGGCCCTGGACTTTTGTTTGTTGGGAGATTTTTGATTAATGATTCAATTTCTTTGCTGGTTATCAGTCTGTTCAAGTTTTCTATATCGTTCTGTTTCAGTTTGGTAGTCTATATGTTTCTAGGAATTTATCCATTTCTTCCAATCCCTAATATTTATGGCAGCATTATTAACAGTAGTCAGATTATGAAAAGAGCTCAAATGTCCATCATCTGATGAATGGATTAAGAAGATATGTATGTGTGTATGTATGTATGCATGTATGTATATATATAATGGAATATTACTCAGCCATCAAAAGAATGGAATTTTGCCATTTGCAATGATGTGGATGGGGCTAGAGTGTATTAAACTAAGTGAAATAAGTCATTCAAAGACAGACAAATACCATATGATTTCACTCATATATGGAATTTAAGAAACAACATAGATAAGTATAGGGGAAAGAAAAAAAAGGAGAAGCAAGCCATAAAACAGACTCTTAACAATAAGGAACAAACTGAGGGTTTCTGGAGGGGAGGTGGGCAGGGGGATGGGTCAAATGAGTGATGGGCATTGAGGAAGGCACTTGTTGTAATGAGCACTCACTGCTGTATGTACGTGATAAATCACTCAATTCTACACCTGAAACTAATATTACACTGTATGTTAACTAACTGGGATTTCAAAAACTTGAAAAAAATACAACTTAGGAAACAAGAGGGAAAGAAAAGTCTGTTATCTACACATTTGTTTCCTGGGTTTTTTTCTTATAGATTATCTCATATGATTCTCTCAAATAGCTAAGAAATTGTTATCATTTCCTTTCATTTTATAAGGTGACTCTTTGTCCTAGCTCGCTAGCTCCTAAATGGCACATCAGAGCTTGAATTCCAAATCTAGGGCTCTTTGCCTAAGAGACTGCCTTTCTGAAGGGATATTGCAGTGATTTAGATATTGTTCTTACAGAATAGTCAGCCTGAGTTTGAAGCTCAATTCCATGATGCATGAGTTTTGTGAATTAGTACAGTTAAATTTTCTGTTCCTTGTTTTTTCATCAGTACAGGCTGCTAATAATAGAACCTCTCTTGTAGAGTTGTTATAAGAGTTACAACTCTCAGGGTATAATATCTGGGACATAGCAAGTTGGTTATTATTATAGATAGCCCAACTTTATATATAAGGACTTTATAAATAGGAGTTGAGTTGGCATGCCAGTGTGACAGCAGAGAGACTAGCTTGATAGGAGTGGCAGGTATGGCTGGAGAATTGTGTCCAGTGATATATTTGGATAGTTAAAGCTGAGCCACAGTAGATTACTTTAGCTTCAGATGGGAAGACAAAATGGGCTAGCTGCAGTGTCTAAATTGCGATGCTGTGATAAAAGATGTGTTTTTAAAAGACTAATCATGCCAGAGTGTGGGAAGAAAATGTATTGGACACAGAGAACTCTCTCTGACTTTCTAAGCCAATCAAAGTCTTCAAAGGTGACACTCATATCTCCTTGATTCATCTTTCATAAGAGCTCCTGTATAAATCAGATTTTATAAAATCGTGCTAAATCTTCAAATAGCGTATCTGGGTTTAAGGATTCTTTGTTCATTGCAAATAGTCCCAGCAATAAGATTAATTTTCAACAACTCAGTATGTATGGTTGTAATGTGTTCCCCAGAAATACAATTTCATATCATACCACTGGAGGGGAACAGATTGAACTCAATTATTTCATTCTCTCCATTATTACTGAAATATTGAAGCACAACAAAGACACCTTTTCTCCCCTAATTGTTTGTTCTCTAGCTGCTGGCATATTGTTGATCCTCAAAATTTTCAAATATTGATGCTGAAGTAACAGTATGTATTTCTGCACCACAGGCAAGTGTCAGAAATAAAGGAATTGTAAAGGAAGGCACACGATAAATCAAGAAGTCTCCTACCACTACAATTCCTTACCAGGAACAAACTCTGGTCAAGAAAAGAGAAATAGAAATGGTTGACTCTTTGAAAGGAGCTTGGAAGGTTCGATATGGGTCCATCTATCATTGCTGGCAAGCAAGGCCTTGTGGGTGGCTGCAAGAGACTGTGAATATAGACTGCTTCCTTGCCTGTGCAGAATGCCTGAGATCAGCAGAAACTTCCCCGCAATACATTTTACATTGCCTAAGTAGAAACTGCTGTAAATAGAAGAGAAAAAGAAAAAAACTACCCGTGTATGCGCTCAGATCAATTACTTCCAATGGTCTGCATTTCATAGTGCCACACAACTGAGGGATACATATAAACGTGAATAAAGAAAACAAGGAAAGGAAGAATCAAAGAGAGATAGAAAAAATGAATCAGGCACAACAGACTTTATTACTCTGTGCTAATTTCCTCTAGATTCTCAGGTGTTGTGAAGCTATTTGCATGGACTAGTGCTTCATTTATACTTTATTAAATCAATGCTTGTGGACTTTATAAATAATACCTTATACGTGTCTAGTATCCTATAAAGTTTCTATATCCATGATCTCATTTAAAACAGTCAGCAATGCTGAAATAACTATCACGACTGGTTGAATATAGATACGGGAACTGAGCTCAAAGAAATTATCTGTCTAAAATAAAATACCAGCATCCCAAGCCATCAGCTGAGAGGTGACAGGTGACATCACAAGAGTATCTCTAGCTTTTCAGTGAAGAGTAGGCACTACAAAGGAAAGAAAAGAAGAAAAATGAATGAAGGTCAGAACCATGAAAAAAAAAAAAAACCTACATCTAAAGAACTGGTGTCAGCAAAGGAGAAGAAGAGAATATTCTCAGTGATATGTGAGAAAGGGCAAAAGCACCCAGAGTTTATGGAGGAGAGAGGGAGCTAAACTTGTTTTCATTGCATTTTTGAAATATGATTTTCTCATTAAGTAAATGGATATAATCTTAAACTAATGGTTTTCCCAAATTTCTTATAATCAGATCACCTGAGGAGCTTTTTAAGGGGCATGGTTACAAGACCAGACATATATTTCTTTTTTCACAACTCCCCAGGATTTTGATGCACAACCATCAATAATGTTTTATTATTGTATTTTATCTTTGCGTAAATACATTTCAGAGTGGCAATAAAATAACACCATCCATTCCTTGGTCAACACAGTCGGCCCAGAACACAAAGAACTACATCAAAATCTAGCAAGAAGAAGAATGAATTTCCTCATCTAGCCATGACACCACAGATGGGGGAAAAATATCTGAAAAGTGCAGCACAAAATAGATCTAGTCAATGAAAATAAATGTTTTTTAACTGCATAAATAGTGATTCCAACACAGCCATCAGGGCACAATGGATGGGGAATTGAGGCATCAGACTGAATTATGTAAAATGGGAGTAATGAGTAATGCTCTATTTTTTTTACAAGTTTATTAGCCGAGGGCTTCTCCATTATCACTGAATTTCTTAAGACAACAAATGACAGCCTGGATTCCTGTCTAGGATTCATTCGTTTGCTAACTGGACAGTGCAATGTTTTCCATCATAGGGAGTAGTCTGCATGAGGTAGGATTGGGCAGGGCAGAATCTGGCATGATTTTCCATCTGTAGCAGAAAAGCCAGGATTGTGTACGAAAATGAGGTCAAAAAGAGGTGATCGTTAGGCAGTGCTTTGCCATTTGCAATGTTTGATTAATCTGTAATTGTACCCTTCAATCAAGCTACTCTCCTGATCTTGCAGTGCCCCATTTTTCGCTTTATCGAGGATAGCTCCGTGTAGCTTCGCCTGCACTACAGGAAACCCAATGTCCACAGGCAAATGAATGGTCTTCCCCCAACAAATACATATCTTGTCTTCCCATCCTACAGAGTAGGGTCTGTAGAGTTGGAAATGTGTGGCATATCATCTACTGCTTCTTTCTTAACTTGGACCAACCCTATTCTCCTTTCTCTTAGGTGGCTCTTCATCCTTTCTTCCATTGTCATTCTTGCTGCAACTGACTTTTCTCTGGGTCTCATGCATTGCTGTTGGCTTAAATTATAAGCCTTTTCTCTCAGGTCCTTGTATTTAATTCTTCTCCAGCCAAGATATTCACTGCCCTAAAGATAAAATTTAGAAATGAAAATCAGATCCCATCTCTTATGGTTTAAATTTAAAAAAAAATTTTTTTAATGTTTATTCATTTTTGAGAGACAGAGTGTGAGTGGGGGAGGGGCAGAGAGAGCAGGCTCCAGGCTTTGAGCTGTCAGCACAGAGCCCCATGTGGGGCTCGAACTCACAAACCATGAGATCATAACCTGAGCTAAAGTCAGACACTTAACGGACTGAGCCACCCAGGCACTCCCCATCTTCCTATGGTTTAAAATTGCTTGGTAGCTGGTGCCACGATTGAGACTCAAGTCCTTTGACCTCAGAGTTCCTCTGGGCTACACTGGCCTTCCTTTCTGTGCTCGGAGGCACAAAAAGTTCAGTACAATGGTTCAGAACTCAAGTTCTCCAGTCAGAGGGGTGTGAATTCTTATCTTGGATCAGCCATTTAAGACTTTGCTTAAATTTGGTATCCCAAGTTTATTTATCTCTGATGTGAGCGTGATGGAAACTAATAATAGGACATATTCAGAAGGTTCCATCTACTATTGGTTAATATATGTAAGGACTTAGAACTGTTCTTCGTCAGTGATAATTGCTCAAAGATTATAAGCTTTATTATTGCTTTTCAACTATTCCCCTATGTTCATCTTCATGTTCTTGAGCATCCCCTTCTTTTCTCATATTTGTATGGATTTACATACATCTTCTCCCTTGCCCAGAAGCCTACCTTATTCTCCATTTCAATCTCAGCTTAATGACACTTTGCAGAAAAGCCTTCTCTGATTTATTAACTTTACCCTCACCCCACCCCCAAGCATCTATTTAAATACCTCCTCTCTGAGTCGTGTTGCTATAATCCTATATGTAGCTTTATAATAAGAGTTACTAGAATAATGTGTTTACTTACCTGCCCCTGTCCAAAGTGCATTCCTGAGCACAATCTCATCTCAGTACCCTCCCTGCTTCTGTATGGTATGCACTCAGTGTGTTTGTGAAATAAATACATGAGTGAAAAGGGAAGTATGAAAATGCCCTGGTGAAGAGCACACAAGAGAATGAGGCTGGGGATGCTTTACCCCATCAAAGGGAGTCCTGAGATCTAGGGAGGAATGGGAGGCATTTGCCCTCTCTCCTCTAGCTGAGGGGTCCACGGTCCCATACGGCTGATGAAGGCTCCATGAGACTTCATCTCGTGAGGGAGAGTCTCTTCCTAGATGTCTAATTGCACCAGCACTGAGGGACCATGGGATGGAAAGACGAACATGAAAAGGAGGAGCTGGTAAAGCACATGACGATGTGGAAGGAGGAGGCCAAAGGGAGTGGATCCCCTGAACTTGAGAGTGAAGCCAGAGCTCAACATGCCAGGAAGTCCAAGGTTTTGAACAATTCTTTCTGGAAGGGGAGAGTATTTCCTATGTGATAAAATCTCTGAATGAGGTCTGCTCACCAGCCACCCCCTGCATGTGGGCTGCAGCCTAAATGCAAGCTCAAATGCCAGCATTTCAGTCCACGGAGACAGAGGGCAAGTATAATGGTCTCCTTAAATCTGGCTGTGCCTTTGGTTGTGTGTTTGAACCTGTGGTCTTTTCACTACCCACACACGGGCTAGCATAGATCCATTCACATTCTAATAACGAGGGCCTAAGTGCTACTTGTAAACGTCCCTCCCATCACTTTTCTTGTTATTTCAGCTGGAATTTGCTTTTTGGTGGCTTTGTGATGTGCCACTTGACCAGGCTGATCTCCATTTCTTAGAATCCTGTATCGTGTGTGTTTGCACTTCGGATGGACTACAAGGGGGAATTCTCAGGATACTGGGAGGACAGATGGGAAGTGGTAACCCTTTTTAAAGCTCACATGTTTGATTGCTGACCTATGACTGACCTCATTAGTATGAAGCCACAACTTCTTCTGTCTTTCCCTTCAGCTCCTCTGACTCTTGAGTCCGAAGGGTGCGTGCGGAGGTCCACAATGAAGGGCACCAGAGTCCACAGGGTTACATGTAGCACCCAGCTCAGAGGCAAAAAAAAAAAACAAAAACAAAAAAAAACCCAACACGGCTTTCAGGCCATTCTCAGGGGTTTCCAGCTCATGCTTGTAGATTCAGCCTGCCCTCACTCTCCCCATTTTATATCTTTTTTTCCTGACGACCTGCCCCGCGGATGTCAAGCTCTAACATCATCTGCAGGGACAGCCTTACAGACACTTCCTGCCAACTCCCGTAGCTGCGCAAGTCCAAATCCTTTTAACACATCTCTCCAATTCTATCTCTCTTATTATTCTCTCACCCTGTATGTGTGTGTGTGTATACATGCACATGTACATGCACACACATATATAAGGTGTGCACATATATGTATATAGAGACATATACATATATGTCACACACACATATAAGAGGTGATTTTGGTTCTCTACTTGAACTCTGATTTGACTCTCCTCTTCTATTTGCTTCCTTAAGCCATATCTTCTACACAAAATTAAAAAGTCTTAACATCCTATTAACTAGTTGGTCACACTTCAGTAATCACCAGCTGCCCTCAGTGCTCATTCCCTCCTGCAGATTCCCATGTGCCTTCCATCAGGTGTAATAATGGAAACAACAAGAACAGAAACAACCACAAAAATAAGAAATCTTATTTTGCTAAGTTCACAGGTACTAATGGGTGAGGGTTTTTTGTTTTAAGAATAATAAGCATTTGGGAGGTCAATAACTTATAAGAAAGCCCACCTGTTTTGTGTTATTTCTATTAACTAGAAATTCCCCTCCTTGTAATGGCAAAAGAGTCGTGTTCTGATAGCTTGCATCTAATGATTCTGCTGCTTCTTTCTGGAACACCAAAGAATAAATCTAAGCCATTTTGTTGTGTATTAATCTTTCAGAAATCCCAAAGCATTCATTGAGTTCCCGTAAGTCATGTGTCCTCCAGATCCTTCAACCTTTCTGAATCCTTACTGAGTGCTGTAGAGCCGTCCCAAGACTTTCCTCTCAACAAGACAAATTGTGTTCCTGTTTATAGGACGTGTAGCCTGAAACAATCTAAGGTTCTTTTTGGACTCCTCACTTAGAGAACAGAATCTTGGCACCTGGTCGTATCATAATGCATTATTGTAAAGCCTTGAGGCATATATTCAAAGTAAAGTACTCAGTATCTCTGGCGTTGCAATAGTTTGTGGTGTACTTTGAAATTAAGTTAGGAATGTGACACGATCGTGTAGACTCCCAGACTGGTCATAAAGAAGCGAGACGGTTTAGTTGGAGAAGCACTAGGTTGATTTGTGGCAACCTTGTTGAGTTGCTTAGTTGTGATTATAAATTATAAACACCCTAAAACTTAATGAAGGAGTGGCTGACGATAGAAAATCAATAATGCATGAAAACATCCCTGTGATTTACTGGTATTTAAGCCATCCGACATTGTAGGGTTCAAAGCTTGCTTGAACACCCCCTTCAAGGGCCAAGACGTGAGCTCGTATAGGACGCCATTGTGGAAGAGGGCATTAACTAAATTCACATTTATGGTTTAATAATGACCAGGATGACTTGGTCCCCACAGGAGGGGAGTTAATAGAGACAGGCTGGCTGATTTATAGTGTTGCTTTTGAACTGTACCAGCATTCTCCCTCTTTAAGTAGGGCCTTTGTTTACAGGGAATTAGAAGTTGTGCAAACACCTTGGCCTTTGTCCTCACCTTCATGAGACAACAAGGTCTCACATGCCACCTTCCTGATCACGTGATTTACAGGGACTAGAAGAATGGCTGGTGTCCCCTCTGCGGGATGGTGGCTGACACATGGCCTTAGAGGGAAAGAACAAAATTCCCTCTAAGGTAGGGGACACAAGGAGATTTATAAAATGACTAAGGACATAATAGAGTAGCAAGAGGGATGGGGGTATCATGAGATTGAAAAACATGCTGTAGGAAGACCTTTTATGGGATAAAGAAACAGATCAGGATGATTCTTTCAGACCACCGATACACAATTGCTCAAGCCTTTAGGCCTCTACTCCATTTCTGACCTCTTTCTCCCTATTTCTGTTTCTAAAACATCTCCTGTCGTACTTCCCGCTTAGCATTCAGGGCCCATCCCTTTACCTTCCTTTGCACGTACTCTACACCTCCTCTCTTTATGGCTGCTCGTGGTTTCACCTGCTGGTGCAGCTTCACCCTGTGCGATGCGCTTCCCCTGTGGGATCCATGGCCACGTTCAGACTCCAGAGTTACACGGCAGGAAGCCACACTGTCTGCTCACTGTGCTGCTGTGAACCATGGTTGCAAATGCGATGAAGCCCTGACCACGTCTCCACAGCTCCTGAAGAGAGTCCTGGGCAGCATTTTCTCTCTTGCCCACAATGGATGTTGGTTTTTGTTTTTTTATATTCCCACCACCCCTCAGACCTCTCATCTCTCTGCTCCGTCCCGGTTCTCAGCTGATGCCCTCAGCTCCAATTCACAGAGGAAACAAAACTCCAGTTCGGTGACCACACAAGTTCTTACTGAGATTTGCTTTTGTGCTTGGGACTCTGGTTTAACTTCTTGAGACCAAGAATGAGAATGTTTGGGCAGCACCTGGGTGTCTTAGTCCATTAATCGTCCAACTTTGGCTCAGGTCATGATCTCCCCGTTCATGGGTTTGAGCCCCGTGGCCACCTCTGTGCTGACAGCTCAGATCTTGGAGCCCGCTTCCGATTCTCTGTCTCCCTCTCTCTCTGCCCCTGCCCCCACTCATGCTCTGTCTCTCTCTTTCTCCAAAATAAATAAACATTTAAAAATGTTTGGGATACATGCCTTATGTGTCTACTCCTGCTTTTGGAATGAGCGAGGCCACCTCCTCACGTTGCTTTTATTCCTCCCTCGAGTTTCAGATCTCATCACATTCTACCTTTCCGGTGGCCTCATGTTGCCTCTCCCTCCCCTCATACACAGGGATTTCACTTTCAGTGGTGACATTTCTTCAGCATCAAGCAGTACTGTGTGCACAGGTGCCTACTATCTAACACCCAACTCAACCGAGGCTCCTCCCCCAACACCATCTGCTTCTGTCTTGCTGTTGCATAGCCACGCTTCTTGAGAGAATCTTCTAAACCCTTCTTGATGTCAACTTTCTTGGGTTGTCTCTGCAGCCACATGGATGTTTAATAAAATATGGAAGGCTATCAGAAATGATTTGTAATGAAGCACAATACAGAGTCATATATGTGTAATGTGATCACAACCATATAATAATGTGGAAGCAATAAAACCTGGAAGAAAATGTACCAGTGTTCAATACTAGCAGGCATCAGAAAAGGGAACCTTGCCTGGGGATTTTCTCAGACTTTCTTTCTGTCCATGGAAGTATCTGTAGGGAAAGGAGATGTGCCTACCTGGAGCCCTCATGCCCCCCCAACATACACATTCCAAGGTCTTCGTTACCAGAGACCCTAGAAGTCCCTGCCTTTTAATTTAATTTTATTTTATTTTTAATGTTTATTTATTTTTGAGAGAGACAGAGATGGAGCGTGAGTAGGGGAGGGGCAGAGAGAGAGGGGGACACAGAATCCGAAGCAGGCTCCAGGCTCTGAGCTGTCAGCACAGAGCCCGGCCTGGGGCTCAAACTCACGGACTATGAGATCATGACCTGAGCTGAAGTTGGACGCCCAACCGACTGAGCCACCCAAGTGCCCCAAGAAGTCCCTGCTTAAATGGTTCCGGTATCCTGCCCCTTCAAAGGTAAATCATACCTTGAAGAGTTGACCTGGACGAAGCTGATTTGGAGTCTATAAACAGGAGTCAGATTTGCTGGTGAGATTACACAGAATGGGCCCATGCTTGTGTGAAATCCCTGTGGAATGGGCCAGAGCTGGGGTCTGAGACAGAGGCGGGCCACTCTGGTATGTTACGGTGAGAAATTCCCGGGACCCCAAGATTTCAAAATCTAAACCTGAACTTTTGGGTACTTATTTAGCTATTTCTGTCAGGGTAGGAGTCAAAAAATATATTTCATTTCCAGTTTGTTACTTGCATTTATTACTCTTAGATGTTTAGATACATGGCAAACGGGCTTCTATTTGTATTTTCGGCACCAGTACACATGCTGTGAACAGTCCAAGATGGTTCCAGTCATTTAATCTCTATGAAAGCAAGATTCTTTCTCTTTCTCTCCCTCCCTCCTGCCTCCCTGCCTTCCTTCCTTCCATGTCTAAATCCATTTTCTGAATCTCCAGATATTCTTTTTATTACATTTATGGTTAGACAACAGCAAAATAAGTTTAAAAAATATCATGCAGTAGCCAACAGATAAGATACAAAATGTATTTTAAGATAGGCATGCCAATGAGAGACTCCATAAATATTTGGCTCCAGGAAACGTAGACAAAACAGACTGGAAAATAAATTAAAAAAAAAACAATGGCTAGACCACAGGTGGTAAGTGTCGCTACTGAGAAAGAGTAGCTCTGCCATGCATGGTGATTTTCCACTTTAAGCCCAAAATACAAATCTCACAGCAACAGAGGACACGGAAAAAATGAATTAAATCAACATATACAAAAATATTGCTGTGAAGCCCGATTAGAAAGCTTTTTCAAGGTTCCTTCTCAAATAAATGTGATTGACGGGGAAGCGTTCACAATAGTAATGAGCATAAGTAAGTAACAAGACCCCCAATTTTCGAGGTCAGGGATCTATTAATTCAGGGACGATGCTAAGGGAATAGAAAATATAATAGCTTCAATTTACTTATCCCAACACCACATTTTATCACATCTCATCTTTTCTCTTTCGGCCAAATGGATTTCTCCAATAAAAGCGTTCTAAGAAATTCACACAGGCATGAAGTTAGACATGAAAGGGTTTTCCATTTTCTTAGAATTGCTGTCTTGCTCCTGATTAAGGCAGGGGAGATGCAGTCTGAAACAAATGAGGTGACATTTAGGGGATGGTCCATGAGGTAGCACAGAGGAAGGCCAGTGAATGGATGGGCCAGATCACCGTCCATTGACCAAGAGCTTAGCAAGTTCTGCTGGAAGAATGTTAGTGGATAATGTTGCATTTAAGCAATCTGGTTTCCTTGTCTTCAAGTACAGAGATAGCTTCGGTTTCCAAACGTCGAAGTTTTGTATATTTAGGTCCTAGTAAAACTTCACTGTTTTTTTTTTTTTTCTCTCGTTGTTTGTTTCTTTTTCCCTTAGCCCAGATGCTTTCTTGCCCGATGTATCTTTCTAAAACCCTGCTATGATCTATCCCTTTCCTGGTTAATATTTTCTCCGTTTCCCAGTTCTTGTAATTCTTTACTTCTTAACCCAGTTGACAGATCTCTTCACCATTAGACACTGGACTAATAATCCCTAGCCCTTCTTTTCAGGTTTAAACACAGTAAAACTTAATGCAGCTTCCATAACTAATTAGGGAATTCTCGAAGCTTGTATATTTCTGTCGACCGGCTTTGCCTAGGATGCACCCCATGCTCCCTCCTCCTGGCACAACTGCTTCTGTCCCTTCACACAGGCTCCCTTCACACAATACCTCCTCCATGGACCTCCTGGCTCCCACTTCTGCTCAGGTACCGTTAGCCCTTTTGATGTTGTACTGTTGAAAGGTCATCTTCAATTCCGTTTAGAAATGTCCCATTTTCACCTTACCAAATGTTCTCCATAACAGAAACAATTTGGGTTGAAATGACCTTTCTGTGCTTTGGCAGGCTCTTGGTAAGACACAGTCATCAGCATCATGTACGTCAACGGTAAATCTCAGAACTGGGAGGCATGGACAGTTTCATAAGAAACTGGGTATTTCATAGCATTGGATCATTGTCTGAGTGTAAGGGGGGCAGTGGAGGTGCTGGTGCATTGGAGAAGCTGGGTTTGTTTCGTGCTGGGTTGATGAACATCCACCTGTACCAGAATCACCTAGCCCATTCTAGTCTGCCTGCAGTTTAGAATGTAAGTTCCATGAGGGAAGGGGCATATAGGGGCATGTCCATAGTGCCTCGCACACTTGTGTGGGACACTCTCTAAGAGATACAGTCTGCGAGGCGGGTGCAGATGAGCACTTTCCCTCTTTGTGTGCTCATTTAAAGGGATAATGAATGTATATGGTTAAGAATCCAGAACAACATGAGGAAAGCACAGGCAGAGGATATATTCTCCGCAGCAGGACGTTTCTCTCCCAACCCATGCAGGTTCCCACTTCTGTTGGTTCCTTTTGTGTTCTTACAGTGTCATGTAATGACAACTCAAGAAAATGTATGTTTCCCCTGCCCCCACTTTCATACTGAAGGTAATGGCAGTTTGTACACACTCTCCTGGCCCTTGCTGCTTCCACTGAATGTGCCTTAGAATACTTTGTATAATAGCACTCAGTTGGAGAATAGTCTTGCTTTTGTTGCGTGTCTTTGTGTGGTATCGTTTGTTTTTGACAGATGCATAGTAAGAATTGAGTGGGTATTTATTTAACCAGTCCTCTGTAGAGGGGCATTTGGGTGGATTGGCCACGTTTTGCAATTATCAGCAACCATGCAAGGAGTACACCTGTAAGTGTGTATGCATGAGCAGGTATATTTCTGGGGTAAGACCAAGCAAGGAGATCTTGGGGTCAGATATAAGTGCACATAAAATGTTGATAGATACTGCAAACCTGCCCTCTATGGGGTTAAGCCATTTTGCACTCTCACCAGCTATGAAAGGGAGGGCTGATTTCTTTTTTTTTTTTTTTTTAATTTTTTTCAATATATGAAGTTTATTGTCAAATTGGTTTCTATACAACACCCAGTGCTCATCCCAAAAGGTGCCCTCCTCAATACCCATCACCCACCCTCCCCTCCCTCCCACCCCCCATCAACCCTCAGTTTGTTCTCAGTTTAATTTTTTTTTTAACGTTTATTTTTTTTGAGGCAGGGAGAGACAGAGCATGAACGGGGGAGGGTCAGAGAGAGGGAGACACAGAATCTGAAACAGGCTCCAGGCTCTGAGCTGTCAGCGCAGAGCCCGACGCGGGGCTCGAACTCGCGGACCGTGAGATCGTGACCTGAGCGGAAGTCGGCCGCTTAACCGACTGAGCCACCTAGGCGCCCCAAAGGGAGGGCTGACTTCTTTACAGTGTTGACACCAAAGAGTATTTTCAAAGTTGGATGTTCACAGATGTGATCAATGAGAAAAGGTTTCTCACCGTAGGTAAAGATGAACCTGCTTACATGTGTTTACTCCCAAACAATTTTTAATTTGTGTGTGTGTGTGTGTGTGTACATATTTGTGTTTCTTAGTCTGTATTAGGTTGGTATTCTTTCTTACTGTTTGCTAACTCTCAGAAATCAAGAACAATTATTATTTCAGTTGAACCTCAGTTTCAAACTTAGTTGAAAATATTTTTTGTCAGTTTCTCTTTTGCCTTTTGATACTGCTTATGAAGAACTTTCCTCATTTCGCTTTTAACGTTTTTTATATCGATGGACTTAAGCTTATAAATTTTTTTAAGTAGGCCTCACACCCAGTATGGAGCCAGGCATGGGACTTGAACTCACGACCCCAAGATCAAGACCTTAGCTGAGATCTAGAGTTGGACACTGACCGACTTAGCCATCCAGATGCCCCTAGCTTATCAATTTCTAATAGCTTTTATATTTTAATTCGGTGTAAAAAAGCCTTCCTTACTCCAGTTGTATAAAGTATTTCATCATGTTTTATTCCAGCAGTTGTATGATTTCATATTTGTTCCATATTCTGATCCATTTGAAGTTTTACTACGTGTATCCCAGGAAGTTTTGTCAAAGTGACTGGTTGTCCAAATTAACTCGTCAAAAGTTCTATCCTTTCCACTTCAATTTGAGAAGTCCAACTTATCATATACTGAAACTTTAGATTTATTTATTTATTTATTATTTATATTTTTAAGATATTTTGTTTATTTTTGAGAGAGAGAGAGAGAGAGAGAGACAGAGCACAAGTGGGGGAGGGGCAGAGAGAGAGGGAGACACAGAATCCAAAGCAGGCCCCAGGCTCTGAGCTGTCAGCACAGAGCCTGATGTGAGGCTCAAACTCACAAACAGTGAGATCATGACCTGAGCCAAAGTCAGATGCTTAACTGACTGAACCACCCAGGCGCCCCTCCACTTTTCTGAACAACAAAATCTGAAATTTGTTAATATGCATGTGACTATGGCTTTTATGTTTGCTTTCTTTTTGACTTATAGCTAATGCATTTCTTTGTGGTCAATTCATTGATCAGTGATCCAAACTGATGGCCAATTACAAAATTGAGGATGCCTCATGAAAATGCCACCAGGAAGTTTTAGAAAACATTTTGTCTCTCTGACAAATAATTCACTTTCTGGTCTCTTAGGTGGAATCCTGGACTTTCTCCTCCAGGCATCAAAGAGTGGTAGGACGGAGACCCCACAGCCCCAGGACTCTGCTTCACCTGCAGGGGATGCCTTGCAGCTTCCCGAGGAGGTTTTGTCCTTAGAACTGCTTTAAGGTGATGACTCCAGTAAAAAGGATTTAGGTTTAATCTCTTTTCTGTCCTCTCTTAGGTGAGTTGTCCAAGGCAAATGTTATCACTCCCACTGAAATTGAGTTTATTCCTCTGTGAAAAGAAGACAATTCACACCTTTTATCCCACACTCTTACCGTGAAGATAAAAAGCAGTCCGTGGGACAGTGCTTGGAGACCCACAGCTCTGTACAGATCCAGATCTTCAAATATACAGCGAGGGCCAACAGAGCAAGAATTCCATTATTCCTCATTTCTGTTTCTCTGTAGTGTCCATCCCACGCCACATTTTATTCTTTTCCAATCTACCTTCTGATTGTCATCAGGTTGTCCTGTAAATGCAAATATGATCCTATCATTCCCTCGTTTCAAACGTTTTCTTCTATCTTCTATGCCTGCACAACAGAATCTAAGCTTGTTCACAACGCCAGCATCAAAGTCATTTCCCAAATCCGGGTTTCCTCTGTATCAGCGTTAACCACGCCTCCTTGATCATGTGATGCGTTCCTTCTCTGTGCTTCTGCAAATTCTGCTTCTTCTCTTTCGAACCCCTATCCTTTCTGGGGGTTGTACCAGTGCTTACTAATAACTAGCACCCCTTCTTTTTGTGACCCCCAGACCAAACTACAGTCCCTAGCCTTCTGTTTCTATATATGCCACAAGAGGAAGTTTGGGGCAATTAGGGGCATCCCTTGCCCCTAAAACCACTGGTCCACAGGCAGGATCTGGTGGAGCAGACACAGGACTCCTAGGGGAAGTCAACAGCTGGGGTTCCTAGGATCCCAGGTTCTGGCGGGAAGCTGGAGCACAGTTTCCACCTGAGCTGTGGTCCAGTGGGCCATCGGACGTGAAGTGGGCAAGAAACAAACCTTTACTGTGCTAAGCCTCTGAGACTCTACAGTATGTGTTAGAGGACCTAGGATTACCTACCCGAATAGGCGTCCACACCTGCTTCCTTCACAGCAGATGTCTGTAAGGCACAGTCCACGCAGCACCTCTTCTAGGAAGCTTTCCAGGATGCTTCCAGACTTAGGCCCCACTTTGGCTGTCGCATCCCTCACATTCACCATAGCAGTTGATCCCTTTCTTATAACAGTCTTTCTAAAAAGCGTCTTTTCAAATGTTCTGTAGATCCTGTGAGGGCAGAAATTGTATCTTTGTACTTTTATACCCTCAGTGACATTGAGGAGAAAGCAAAAGCCTTTCCATTCGTGTTGTGTGGATAAATGAAGGAGTGAAATGAATCTAAGGCATTTTTTTTAAGTTTATAAATATAAAGGAGGTATTTGAAGAGGGTACCCATCAAAAGTTGGGAACAATAGGGGCGCCTGGGTGGCTCAGTCGGTTGAGCGTCCAACTTCAGCTCAGGTCATGATCTCACAGTTCGTGGGTTTGAGTCCCGCGTCGGGCTCTGTGCTGACAGCTCGGAGCCTGAAGCCTGCTTCTGATTCTGTGTCTCCCTCTCTCTCTGCCCCTCCTCTGCTCACGCTCTGTCTCTCTCTGTCTCTCAAAATAAATAAATGTAAAAAAAAAAAGTTGGGAACAATGGTATGTTTTAAAATCTATTCCTTAAGTCACAGGGTATGCCGTTAATCTTTTCTCCAGGAACCAGCCTGGTTGCCTTAATATAGATAATTTCAGCTTTAAACCTTGCTTTAACAACATTACTCTTACAGTGCTTTAGTCAGATATAAAATCCCCTTGCCATGTACTAGGTTTATAACTCAATTGTATCTAATACATTGAGGAAAACCACAGAATTCGATTACTTTTGATCACTTTTAGAAAAGATAAACAGCTCCCAGAATAGCTATTTGGAAGCCTCAGTGTTCTTTGCATTGGCCTTTTGTTTATGCGAGCAAATTTTAATTTCAAAATTGTTGCTGTTTGTGACAGTGATGGGGTTTATTAAATGGTCTCAGCTCTTAGAAGCACACAAAGGAAGAGGCTGTTTTGATAGATGTCTCAACTGTTGTAGAAAGACACATAGAACCAGATGGACTCAGGGCATTATGTAGCACTTACTGTTGTGTAATTATACTTAAGTACGAAAAAGGGGGATCAATTACTCTCTTAAGTTTTCTTATGTCTACCTTTAAACATACAGAATTAGATTAAAAGAGGGGGGAGGACAAATGAGGGAAGCTTGCTACAATGAGATGTCAAGGTTTAAGGAAATAAAATAAATGGTCTGAAATTTATTTCCCCTTGCATTTTTTACCCTGAATGCCAAATAGCACATTCTTGTGGAAGGCTGGAGACGGAAACGACTTAGGGAAAAGAAGCAATCCAACAATAGGTCCTCTCCAGTAGAATTCAGGTGACTCAAAATCCTTTGCACAAGTGTGTCACTGTAATGATTTCTTAAGGGGAAAAAAGATACATTAATGTGAACCTGTGCCACACAAGGACTTGGGCCAAATTTGCTTTGCTCCTCTACAAAAGCAGAGTTAAAGTTCCTCTTTTCTTTCATAGACTCATGTGAGTGCCATAAATTAGTGTATGGCTTTTTAACAGGTAAAAGTTACCTTGCAGGTAGCAATGGACCTACACTGTACCAGCCTCAAGGTTGACTGCACATGTGAGTGAGATTTAGTATTAAATGGAAAATGATGTCAGTGCATTAATATTCGGGACACATGTCAAGCTGGTCTGTCTGTTCACTGTTAGTCAATAAGTGTTTATGGCATCTTGGGGTTTTCAGGTAACTTTATATACATATATTTACATACATATACATATATACATATACATATATGACTATGATCATGATTCAGTATTATAACTAACCTATTAACTAAATGTTATCCATATTTCCCAAAAAAGAAACTGTGACATATCTAAAGAAATTTTCCAATGTCATATGACCAGTCACAGTCTCAACTGGGTTTCAAAATCATTTTTCTTCAGACATTGTACTTTTTCTTACAGTTGCATAGGATTTTTTTAAACAAAGAGCCAAACAGGAGACCATTTTAGTGCAAATGTTTGTTGTTCTAAACTCCTCAGAATATCTGAATCACTTTAGCTGCTTTCCTTGGCCAAGTCTATGTCTAATAACTTAATTTTTCCTAGACTGTTGAGTCCCTTACTCAAGGCCTGTCAAGCACTGCAAACTGTAATTCTGATTTTATGGGTAGTTCTTATAGCAAATCCCTAGGAGTTTTCCATTTAGAATCAATCAATAGCATTATTTGCGGTTTAGTTCTTTCTCCTGTGTGTTTAAAGTATGTGAGAAACCTTACAAGTGCACGTCCGAATTGGCCAATATGGTGTCTCCTTTAGTTGCATCACAAAGGAGAATGTAGACAAATACACTGCTTCAGGGATCGGGAGGCAACGGCTCTGGTATATGAGCTGAGCTCTGGACAGAGAAGCATGGGTGTTGAAGCCACAGCAAGGGAAGAGGCGGATTGTGGGGGACAGTGAGGAACTGGAGGAAAAGAGAAAAAGAGAAGAGGGGCTAATCTTCAAATCCCAAGCGACTGCAACTTTGTCATGAGGCTGCCTTAAGCAGATTCTGCTCTGCCTGGGCTGGGACACACAGAAGGCAGAAGTCCCTTTTGCAGTCCCCCTGCAACGTCAAGCACCCTCAACGCGGCTCCACCTCGGCTCCACCTCAGCGTAAGGAATGTCTGGAAAAGCGAGAGCCAGCTTAGGAACATCTTCTTGCATTAGTGTCATGAAATTTCTAAAGATCATGATTCCAACCTAAAAAATCAAAGAGTAGTGTAAAAAATAAATTATAAAAGACCACTTCCCCAGACTGGACTCTAGAATCTTCAAACGCTGGGGGCGCCTGGGTGGCTCAGTTGGTTAGGTGTCTGACTTTGGCTCAGGTCATGATCCTGTGGTTCATGAGTTTGAACCCTGGGTCCATACTGTGCTGCAACTCAGGCTGGAGCCTGCTTTGGATTTTTTCTCTCTCTCTCTCTCAAAAATAAACATTAAAAAAATTTTTTTTTAAATCTTCAAACTCAACCTGAAGTCTGTGTAGACAGGCTTGTCCTTCCCTTATAATCATTATAATTCTCTCATCCTTGAGGGACCCAGTGAAAGGCCTGGTAGACATGTCTCAGTTCTCCATGAAGGTCGTGTGTGTCCCAGGCATATTTAGGAATACATGTAATTTTGTGTGAATTTGTAGGTAGAAGTATGTCTGAGCAGATTATTGTTTCTATTTTTGGATACAAATGCCTCCCTACATCATGTATCTAGAAGAATTTGTGTGTGAGGAACCCTTTTTCCTGGAGTAGTATTTTTATAGCGTTCTGATTCCATCCCTTTTCCAAAAACAATATGGCCTCACCACCTAGGTTGAATCACAACAAGGCGGAGGTAATATTATCAAGAAATATTAGACCCATCTGCTCCCAAATGGCATCCCCTATACTTTGGGAGAATTTCCTTCCATGATCCCCCTTAGGGTTTGGGGTTATAAACCCCTTTGGTCATATTAAATGAAAGATCTTTGCGCTAATAGTTTAAGTGCCAAGACTTAAATAGACCTTGCTTACCAAAAGGTGAAAAGGGGGTTAAGGTAAGTGGATGAGTAGGTTAGGACCCATTTAATGGAGGAAGAGTTCTCCACTGCCAAGCCTTTGTGAGAAGTTCCCCTCATCTTGAGTCCACAGTGATTCAGGGACTGTCCAGCTGGCCCCCTTCTTACACTAGCTGGATCCCCCCCAGGCCCTTCCCATTGTATTGTGAAAGTGACCTTCAAAGATGGAGATTTACTTATTGTGCTTCTCTGAAAGCCTCTCAATCATTTTTAAGAAGAAAATTCGGCTCCTTATCTCAACACAAAAAGGACTTGGATCCAATTCAGAGCACTTCACTTGAGAAAGGACTTTGACAAACAAAAGTGCATCCAGGGGACAGCGATAAGGTTGATGGAGAATCTGGAAATCCTGACAGGATCCATAACATAAAGAACTGAGTGTCTGTAAATGGGACGAGAGAACTGTTACAGTAATAAGGTTTCAGCGCGGGGAGAGGGAGTTTACTAGAACCAGCTGAGTAGAGGATATGGGATACTGGTGGCCACTCGGACCCAGGGAGAAGCGGGTCCAAGGATACACTAGCTGTGGATTCAGAGGAAAATTTCATCATCCGTTTGCATTTCGGTTTGTACATCACTAAAATGGGGTAGCAGCCGTCTCTGCCTTGCAGGGTTGTCTTGGCAATCACATGCAGTGAAGCAGCTGGCACAATTCTTGGGCCATTAGCAAGCAATTGATAAAATCTGGTTATGATGACTTCTAATCCCATTATTTTCAACAAGACCCTTTCAAAAATGAAATTAACTGCCTTGTGAAATAGTGAGTTGCCTGTTGTGAGTAAACTAAACTTCCCTGGGTTTTCTGGTGTTCCTGTAAAAAGCCCTCATCTCCTGAGACAGGGACTTTATGTGATGAAAAGACAGCATTTGCTTTTACTGCCCCTTCCGGCATTTTCCTCCCCCCTACCGTGAGGGTTAACTCAATAGCCAGTTCCCTGCTTTACTGCTGGGATCACCAAGGGTTACCTAGTTACAGTCCTGCCTGGGTGGGTAGGTTAAGCCCTGAAGTGTCAGAAAGACTGATTTTATGGGTAGTTCTTATAGGAAATCCCTAGGAGTTTTCCATTCAGAATCAATCAATAGCTTTAATTTGTGGTTTAGTCCTTTCTCCTGTTTAAAGCTTATGAGAAACCTTGCAAATGCATGTCTGAATTGACCAGTATGATATCTCCCCAGCTTAGATCCAAGAGACTTCTGTAGGCCTTAAAAGACAGAGACCCCCTGGTTTACCCAGCTCTTGGAAAAACAGATTCATATTCTAAAACATTAAGGTAGTGTGGGAGCCCAGCTTTCCTTCCACTGGAACAGCAGGGTTTCATTATTGCTTCTGTCTTTTCTGGAGAAGGGCAGCTGTCTCTCTCCTTCATATAAAGGGGGAAATCTGTTGTTCTTCACCTCTCCCTGAGGAGTGTCCAGCCACTCTTGTAGAAGACATTCCCAGTGGGCTTTCACCCCTCCATCTCAGGTATAAGGTTTGGGACAAGGGGGCCAATGTGCTTATTATTTATTGTAAGGTGATTGCTAAGAAATCTATCTGTGATTCAGAAACCTCGTATGTACATGCAGGATAAAGTTAGTAAAGAGTATTTTAAAAGCTTGCATATGTTACCACTGAAGAAAAAGATCAGTCATTACTAATCATGGGGATGTAGAAAAGACTCATTCACTTCGCAGAAGCATAGATTTAGCACGGCCGTGTGTGCTGTGTTCATTTTCTACATACGTCATCTTCTGGAGGGGAGGGACAGTGTGTTCTGGTGCAGTGAGGTTATTAGTTAATGTCATCATGTGGCAAAACATATCTGACTAGAAGAGGATTATAAAAAATAGTATGTGGCTCTGGTGCTTGGTCTGGACATCACATTTTTATCAACGTGAGCTATGGTTCTTTTAACATTTTGGAAACCACATCATACCTACTGGTCATTCTAATTATGTGACTGTCCCTGTGGAGTAAGTGGAACAGGAATTGGGCCAGTGACAGAGTTTGGAAATAACGTACTAGAAAAGCTGGTTTTCTGTATCCTGTACAGTGTATGAAAAGTCATTTCTATCTCAAGGCCTTTCACCTTGCTGGTTTTTCCATTTAGGAAGGTTTTGTTTTTTTTCTCTGATATTTGAGTGGTCTTTTCATTACTCACATCTTATTTTCACATTGTTTACTCTGGAAGGCTTTTCTTTTGGTCCCAACTAAAACATGGCTAGTACTCTATTTTATCACATTCGGAGAGTACTGATCAGATTCTAAATTTCTATGTATGTACGCATGTATGTATGTATCTATCTATCCATCTATCATTTGCTGTCTTCTACTAGACTTCAGGCAGTTTGACATCAGACTCTGTCTTTTCTTTTCTACTAGTTTATGCCCAGAACAAGAAAGAACAGTGCCTGGGGAAGAAGAGGTACCTAATAGCTATTTGAGGATGAATGTACAAGTTTTTCTTCTTGTGAACAAGCCCCCAACTTGTATGAGTTTTGAAACTTCCATGTATCATTATGCTGTGATTGTTTAAGTAAGAATCTCTTTACTTTCCTGCCCAAGGAAGATATTTAATGGGGTCATGAGGAATCTGCCATTTCCTGTTTTCTGATTGAATCCTGGTTGGAAAGTGACCCTTCCTTCTAAAATAACTTTGAAAGCTACACTTCATAATCCCCAGTGTAAGAGAATACTATTTAAAGTAATCTTTACTCTTGCCTGTACCAGTGTTGGACCATATCTATCTCTCCTTCCCTCCCATTAAAACTGAAAATGTAGTCTTGTTTCTACCTATGGATGACCCTCGCTTTGTTGTGTGGTTTTCATCTCCTCCTATCTCCGTGGCTTTGCTTCTGGAATTATCTCTTCTCTCTTGAATAATTCATCTCTTTGTTCCCTTTGGATCAGTGTGCACACATGGAAACATTATATACTGTCTGTTAGCACACAGTAGTTGTTTTTGCGTTCTCTCCTTCCACCTCCTTTGTGCAAAGACTCCCAGGGCAGCCATGTTTCCACTTACCCTCCGCACACTCCCTGTTTGTACCCAACCAGATTTTCTTACTTTTCTGTTAAACCATCCTTACTAGGAACACCAATGAACTGTGTTTTGCAAAATCTAGTCACAATTTGAAGTTTTCATTTTAATTAAGTTCTAGAAAGCCTTCTATACAAATAATCACCATTTCTCCATAAAACACTATCTTCCTTGGCCTGGGATGCTCTCAATATTTTCTTCTAACTCCCTGGTGATTTCTTCTCAGTCACATTAGCTAATCATCTTTTTGACCCAAGCTGTAAATATATTTCAACTTAGGACTTTAAACCCAGCCAGATTAAAAATATAGCATAAACCAAAAAAAGGTAAAGGCAGGAGAACAGAAGATTCAAGGCAATGAGTAGAGAAACAAAATAAATTAAGTCTCGGAATGATATTGCCAAAAAAAAAAAAATCCCTTAATTGTAATGGTAAAGCAGATACCAAGACCAACCATTCTAGTCAGGTTGGTTGGAAGATTCTGGAAATTATGTATTCAGCGGCAGGGGGTGGGGCATTAAATCTAAATTATTTGACAGTTCAGACAGATAAGAAATAGATCGGAGAGATGTTTTATAAAATTTTAGAAGGCATAGAAAGACTTAGATGTCAAATAAATCAAGATAAAAAAGAAAAGTAATTATTATCTTTAGAGATAATGCAAAAGTTGTACAAGAAGAGGAATTTAGCAATAGTATACCACTGGACTTGGCAGAGGATATTTTCATAGCCAGAATACTGAAATCAGCAAGTATGTATTTAAGGCCATTGAAATATGTTTATATTGGGGTATTGGGGGTGTGCAAGAAGTCGTGCAAATGATCTAAGGCTCTGAAGAGATAGGTAGTAGATAAACTGGAGCAGAAATCAAAGGCCAGTGTAAGGAAAATGATATTAAGGATGGAGGTGGACTTAGCCTATGGGAGCTGGAGTGAGAGCAAAGAGGCATCATTTCTTGAATCTGTTGTGTTCTCAGCCCTTATCACCAATGGCATTCTTATTGTCACATTTAATAGTTTGGCAATAAATAAAGGCTAAAGTGAACAAATCCAAATATATCTCATCCCAATCGATCCAGTGATTTTCCTTCCTACTGAACCCCACATTTGTTTCCTCTTTGTTTCAAGTACTGTGGACACCTTCCAGGAAAAAGGTCCAGTCAACCTCTGGGCTGTCAAAAGGGCAATAACAGAGAGAGGTTCCTGATCTCGGTGTATTATCCCATGACATTTGTTACCCGAGTTGTGTTCCCAGATCCTGGAGGACCAGGATTTGGAATCCAGGAGCAGGAATCTCTTGAAGTTCTTCCATTTGGTTCTTGACACATGTGCATTCTTCCCAGGGAAGGCCATGGCCAGGGACTCTTCCTGTGAATATGATCCTGGCATACTCTGCTTTAAAGAACCCGGGAATGGCCTCAAAGAACAGGCTTCCAGAGCCTACCGGTCTCAATCTTCCCCCTTTCTTGAAAAATTCACATTGCCTACAGGAGCAGTAATTGACTGCATTTTTAAACTCCAGATACTACCACACTAATAATTTATTAAATTATTCAGTAAGTGAATTAGTGAATAAAGTAACCAAGTAATAATGCCTGACTGAAATTATTTCCCCACAACAGGAGTGAAACGTGACTTGATACTTAGTTTAGATGGATTCCGAACTGATGATGCAGCACATCCTTCCCCAATCACTTCTTGATGCCAGAGGTCTGACGAGGCAGAAAGTAGATGGTCCATCCAGATGCCAAATTATGCCTGAGAAGGGTGGAGGCTTTTGCTTAATTTAGTTTCTAAGCGAGGCTGCCCTCCAAAATGTCATCAGTGTGAATAAAATCTAATAGGTCAAACACTGAAGTATCAAACTCATAGACGCAACAAGATAATCCATACCTCTATCACCCTGTGCATTTTTGCAGTGTCCGTCTCCACGGTCCTTGACAAGAAATTATAGATCCTTCCCTCTGAGGGAGGGAGCTTATGAACTACTGTTTTGTCAAGTTGAGGTGTTCGGTTTGAAGAGAAATTTGGGAAGCGAGTGTTTTAGTTTTTGTTTCATTTAACCAAGCTAAAAACATGAAGTTCGTCAGGCAGTGGGGATAAAGAAGACAGTGCAGGCCATGGAATCATAAGGTCCAACTTCCCACACCATGTTCTTTGTTACTTCGTTAAGTTTCTCTTCCTAAATCTCTAAAAAGACTGGGGTCATCTTTGGCTCAAAGACTGATTGAGAAGGTTACTGAGGTGATAATCCAATCACTGGATTATCAGTTCAGTAACTACTTTTATGTGCCAGGCACTGGACCACACACTGAATTTACCTCGTGCTCGTAGGAAAGGATGGGGACTCAATACTTGTCACGAACCTGAAGTATAACATGGATTAGCTTGTCAGCATTAGTTTGGAGAGGAGTATGGGTCAGGAACAAGAAATGAATGCTTCTAGGCACAGAGAGGCTTTTTCCAGGAATATCATGTTAGAAGAGAATTATTACTTTATTTCTGTACTTTGTGATTCAGAATCCCCATAGATCGAAAGGAAGTGGTTCTGATTTATGGGAGTCAAGTAGAAGGAGGAGAGAGAGACAGAGAGACAGAAAAGGAGCTGAGCTGGGAGGATGAAGCTAGGACTCTAAATTTAATCTTTCTTCATTTATAAATCAATCTGGAAAGGAAGTCATAGCAATAATAGAAAAAGTAAGGGACCCCATGAGATGTTGTGAATAGCAATTTTCAGTCCTGTCCTTGCCTTGACTAAATATGGCAAAGAGCCGGCTGTCTTCCCAGGACCAACTGAATGCATCCACTCAAGTTGACCCACTGTCTCCCACCCCATTGGGTACCAGATCTTTATGCAGAAATGCCCTGGAGCTTCCATTCACTCTCAAAATTTCTCCACCCTGGGCCTCTGCTTTTTCATCCCATGTGTCCCCTGGACACGGAGGAATGGCCATCAGGTGGCTGCCCTAATAATGGAGTTGCATTTCAAATCGACCTTCCAAGCCTTATCCATATAAATGACTATTGGAAGGAATCTCGGCCATTAGTGAAGGAAAGCCAGGGGCGATATGGTTTATACAGCTGAGCATTCCCCAAAGGTGAAGTTACACAGATTGGTCAGTAGTTTGCTGAGCCGGTGTGTAATTATAGTTAATTTCTGTGAACCTTAAAGTTTGCCAAATACTGTGTGTATAATTTCATGTATTTTTCCCAAGGGTCCTGGGGTGAAGGTTGCTGTAGAACAGTGAGTAGTCAGTGTTGTTCAAGCTTGGGCACCGTGATCAGAATATCTGGGGCCCAGCTCCAGTTCCTCTGCGATCCAGTTCTGGAACCTCTCTCACGTGAGCTTGAATATCCTCTTATGTAAAACGGAGTTACCCACAAGAACCTCACAGCATGACCAGAGAAATTAAATACAGTAATGCACAAAAGTACTCAGCATATTGCCTGGCACATGGTACATGTTCAACAATGAAAACGATTTTTATTTATTGTTCCTCAGGTTTTCACAGGTATTGATTGCCCTTAGGCCAAGCAAGAGGGGTCTCTGCTCTGTGCCTATGCTTTAGAGGCTCTCATACTTCACAATCTCCAGAAGTAATAAATATATTATAAGAACACATGAGTCCTTCTACCAGTGAGGAGCTGGCACTCCACACTAACACCTGCTACATAACCCACAGCCCTAGATATCTGTTCCTGTAACTGTCATGATTCGGGCCCCAGGGAAACATGACTTCAAACCTCTTGCCTCCAAAGATTGCATCCAGTTGCCGTGGAGATCTGTGGGTGGTGTCAGGGCAATAACCACGGGCATGAGTATCCGGGAGGAGTAAGCAGCAGGAGCACTTGGGTAAGACAAAAAAGTCAGATGGCTACAGTACTGGATGCAAGAGATTCTTACATGTGAAGTCACTACTTCCCAGAAGTGAAACCCACTTGGTTTCTTCTTCTGTTCCGGTTTTTATCTTATCTTATCTTATCTTATCTTATCTTATCTTATCTTATCTTGTCTTATCTTGTCTTGTCTTATCTTATGAGAGAGTGAGCGAGGGGGAGGGACAGAGAGAAGGAGAAATAGAATCCCATGCAGGCTCCACACTATCAGCAGTGTCCCACACAGAGCTCAATCCCACGAACCACGAGATCATGACACCAGCTGAAATCAAGAGTCTGCCACTCAACCAGAGCCTATTCTGTTCCTGTTTTTATGTGTGGTTCTAGAAGATTGGTCAGCTGCCATAGGCAGGAGAAGACAACTCTGTAACATTCAAGCAAGTGAATGTTATAAAACGAGACATTGACGTGTATAGGCATGACAGACATAAATTATGGCATTGATTCTCTTCTTTGCCGAGCAATGAACCTCATTAATGGCTTTTTAACAAAACATTAACTGACTTGTCAGTACCTTTATGAAAAACTCAACTTTGATCATTTTTATTTAAAATATTATGTTTGTTCTTTTTCTTCTTTCCCTTTACTTCCCCCAATCCTAGCTATTCGCTGGGGACCAGCATGGAGGGGACCCCTGGGAGAGGTAGAAGGGGAAGAAGTGGCCCAAAACCAAGTGAGGCAGTGTGAAGAAGGTGCCACCGGGGGCCTCATCTTGGGGCTGAATGTCCAAGTCCCAAGTGGGATGGAGAGGGTGTTCACGAGGCGGGACTTCCCCAGGTGGAGTCTTGTTTCCTGATCAAGGAAAGCAGGGCATCTACACAGCGGAGCTGTTTAACATGGGGTGCTGAAATTGGTGAGGTGTGGAGAGGGCCAGTGGAGTGTGTGGTCTGGCACAGAGTGTCAGAGAGAGTGGGCTGAGGAGAGCATCCCCATGAAGGTGGGGGATACCATGGAATGTATCAAACATTGCACCAGTCAGGGTGCAAAGAACTTTCACCTGGGAACTCTGTCCAGTACCTGATACCAGAGCACAAGTGGGAAGAGGAGGTCATTCAGTTGGAGATATAGCCCCAAAAGGGCACCATTAACATGAGGTGCTGAAGACAACAGGAGTCAGAGTTTCCACTGACCAAACTAGGGCAATTGAACCATCAAAATAAGTAATAACAATAGCAGATAATAAATAACCTACTGCATAGAATAGGAAGCTATAGGCCCATACTGACGCCAATAAGTAAATGAATACAATTGCAAGTTTGATGAAGAAAAGAGTTTGAACACAGTATTAATGAACCTTCCCACAAAATATTTAGTAACTGGAAAGGAGAAATGCATCACTGTGCAGTGGGGATGCCTGCCAGACATGGTGCTAACCAAGTGAGTGGTGTGGAGAGCTTCTGTCACTGAAGTGCTCAACATCGTGGGCCCCATGATGGGAGGCAGGGAACACTACCAGCTTCACATCAGTGATGTCCCCACCAACAGGTACATAAACTGAATCTGGGTGGGAGCAAACCACAAACACCGCAACATTCTCCTTAGTCACTGACCTAGTATCTTCAAAAGTGTCAGTCATAAAAGTCAAAGAAAGACTGAGAAACTATTTCAGATTGGAGGAAGGTTTACTTACGTGACAAGTAAATACAATGTGTGATTCATAACTAGAAACATTTATTTTATTTTTTAATGTTTATTTTTGAGAGAGACAGAGACAGAGACAGAGCACAAGGGGGGGCGGGGTGCAGAGAGAGAGGGAGACATGGGCTCTGAAGCAGGCTTCAGGCTCTGAGCTGTAAGCACAGAGCCTGACACGGGACTTGAACTCGTGAACCGCGAGATCATGACATGAGCTGAAGTCAGATGCTTAATTGACTGAGCCCCCCAAGAACCCTGAAACATTTACTTTAGATGGGATTCTTGGGAGGATTGGCAAAATGGAAACAGGGTCTGAGGATTTGGTGTGTCAATGAGATGATATAATGGGTCAACGTTAACTTTCTGATTTTGATTGTTGCATTGTGGGTATGCAGGAAAACATCCTCTTTTGTAGGAAATGCACCCTAAGGAATGAGGAGGCATTAGGTTTAAGAAAATGAATATTATTTTTACTTTACTTGCAATTGTCATATAAATTTGAAATGGCTTTGACACTTACAAATACATTAAAGATATAGCATTTTATTTTAATGTGCTATAATTTGTATTTTTCATTGTAATATTGCAATGTAGACAATCTTGAATATTTTAAAAATATTTTATGAAAACTTAATTAAAATTTACATTTTGAATTCTTCTATTTAACTTAATCTTAATGCAAATATGTTCAAATTTATACACTTTCAATGGAATTACACATTTCTGGATACATAATTAATAATGAGGACTAGTTTGGATCCTGACAAAAAAATAGAAAAATAAAAGTGTTCTGAGAAAAAAAAAAAAAAATATATATATATATATAATGCTTATGAAAAAATAAAAAGAGAAATCTCATTACATTTTTAGGAAATTTAGAACAATGAAAATGAGCTGACTTACTATTAAGTATGAGCCACATAAAATCTACCTACAGGATATTACAGATTCTAAATGAAGATTTAATTACTGATTAAACCCATGAGACTGTAAAAGAGAATTGTTCCTATCATAAGTCTGGCTTTCCCATTATAAGATGAAGAAAATTTTACTTGGATTGAACAAGAAAAATAAAACAAATTGAACTTTACTATTTGAATGGATGATAGGCCTGGAAAACATTCTTCGAACAGTGTGCGGAACCTTCTAGAAAAACATGATCTAACTCTGATTTAAATAAGTGATAGAAATTTTCCATTTGATGACCATGCCAAAAATCTAGTGTTTACTTTATAAAAGAAACAACCTTTTTTTCCCAAATGTAGGAAGTGAGTGGCTTTTATTCACTAAGTTTAAAAAAAACATATTTTTGTTACTGCTTTTATACATGTTTCACAGAAATGTTCAAGGTTGACTTTCATTAATCAGGCATTGTGACTGGATATTCTGAGGTATTTGTATGAAATAAAGTAACCATATGATTGCTAGAATAGAAAAACAAAAGACAAATAAATAGCAAACAATAATATTATTCAACCAAGACAAGTAAACACTGACACAGAACATCGAATAATTCAAAGAAAAATAGTCTCTACTGAAGCATAATGAGACTTTGCATGGCACTGACAGCCTGATATTTATGAAAAACAATGTGAATATCTAGGTTCAGTGGAATTGATTTTGAAATCCATTATCAATGGCCACACCTATAAGATGGAGGCCAGGGAGAGAAGGAAGAAAGGAAGGAGGAAGGAAGGAAGGAGAAGGAAGGAAGAAAGGAAGGAAGGAAGGAAGGAAGGAAGGAAGGAAGGAAGGAAGGAGAAGGAAGGAGGAAGGATGGAAGGAAGGAGAAGGAAGGAGGAAGGATGGAAGGAAGGAGAAGGAAGGAAGGAAGGAAGGAAGGAAGGAAGGAAGGAAGGAAGGAAAGAGAAGGAAGGAAGGGAGGAAGGAAGGAGAAGGAAGGAAAGAGAAGGAAGGAAGGAAGGAAGGAAGGAAGGAAGGAAGGAAGGAAGGAAGGAAGGTAGGTCAGTCATCAAAGACCCGGATTCTTTCTTCTCCTGTGCTGGAGAGTTTCCCCTGAACTCTGCATCCTCAGAAAAGGGGACTCACTCAGTTCTCTGCTCCTAAGGGTCACATAAGGACCCCAACACATTATCCTCCTGTCTAACTTTATGAGATCCATTCATTTTTAAGCTTTACAGACGTATACTCCACAGGGTGGCACTGTTTGTTGAGTGATTGTCTGAAGGAATCCTTCGGCTACTGAATTCTGTCATATTTGTGTAACAAAACTTCTTATTCTTTCCTATTCCTTTAATTTTGGATTATTTTCTGCCTCCTTCCCTTCCCTGCCTCTATTCCTTCTCTATACCTCCTTTCTTTCCCTTCCTCCTATTTCTCTCACTTCCCCCCCCCCAAGGGCATAATAATAAAATGAGGCAATGTGTCAAAAGGATCTTACATAATGGGTCCTGATTGCTTTGCCCCACAGGCTGCCTGCCCATTAGGTGTGATTCATGAACTGCAAGACCACTGGAGGAAAGCAGTTCCTGCCAGAATACTCTACAGTTGAGCTGAACCACAGGCAAACAACCAGAACCAGAAGTCCGCAATGCTCATTTGCATAGTAAAGAGCTATGTTGGGGTGAGTGAAAAAACGCATCTATTAGAGAAAGTTGTCAGGAGACCTCCAATTAAGCAGACCCTGGCCCAGTGATGACCAAGCAGGGTGAGGGGGTTAAATGCCCTATGGGGCCCTTTTGATGTCCAGAGCTAGATTACTTTCTGTCAGCTCAGTGTACCCCCCAATGTCCTGGGAGCCCTCATCATGGGAGGACATTCAGCTCATCAGGGAAGGGAGCAGAGACTGGCATTTCTAACTATGGTACCAGAACAGGCACCTTCCACAATCAGACTGTTGGGCTCTTTGAATAAGATGAATTTTTAATATAAAGGCCAGCTGTGCAAGAGTTCAGCATGGAGGAAGGAGCCTGATATGTGTTCTTTATGCAAGGAGGGAAGGAAGAAGGAAAGAAAGAAAGAAAGAAAGAAAGAAAGAAAGAAAGAAAGAAAGAAAGAAAGAAAGAAAAAGAAAGAAAGAAGAGAGAAAGAGAAAGAAAGAAAGAAAGAAAGAAAGAAAGAAAGAAAGAAAGAAAGAGAAAAACATCTTTTAAAAATAGTCTTCTATGACTATAGGTTTCATGCATGCCATTGGAGCCATTTGAAAGGATGATGTCATCAGATGAATTATGCAAACCCCGCCCCCCTGCAAAATGTGTTAAAATCATATCCTCTGGTACCTGTGAATGTGACTTTATTTGGAAATCAGGTCTTTGCTGATGTAATCAAGTCAGGAAAGTTCATACTGGATTGTGGGGGTGAAGCTAATATAAGGACTGGTGTTCTTTTTTTTAATGTTTATTTATTTTGAGAAAGAGAGAGAGCATGAGTGAGTGGGGAAGGGCAGAGAGAGAGAGAGAGAGAGAGAGAGAGAGAGAATCCCAAGCAGGCTCAGCCCTGTCAGTGCAGAGCCTGATGTGGTCCTCTATCCCATGAACTGTGAGGTCATGACCTGAGCTGAAATCAAGAGCCAGAGTCTCAACTGACTGAGCTACCCATGTGCCCCAAGAACTAGTTTTCTTTTTTTTTAAATTTAAATAGTTTTCTTTTTTTTTAATTTTTTTTTTTTTTTTTGCATTTATTTATTTTTGAGAAACAGAGTGAGACAAAGCGTGAGCAGGGGAGGGGCAGAGAGAGAAGGAGATACAGAATCCGAAGCAGGCTCCAGGCTCTGAGCCATCAGCACAGAGCCCGATGCGGAGCTCGAACTCATGAACTGTGAGATCATGACCTGAGCTGAAGTCAGACGCTCAACCGACTGAGCCATCCAGGTGCCCCAGGACTGGCTTTCTTCTAAGAGGGAAGCGTGGACATACAGGGAGACAGAGGCAGAGACTGGACTGAAGACTGAAGTGTCCACAGACCAAGGAACAGCAACAGCTGCCCAGAAACCCCCAGAAAAAATTCTCGCTCAAAGCCTCCAGTAGAACCCAGAAGGAGCTTTCCTTTTTACTTGCTTGACACCTTCACTTGATGCTCCATTTCAATCAGAGTTCTGAAGAGATTATATTGACTTAACATCCACATTTTGCAGGTGTTTGCTGGGCACTTACGATGTGTCAGACCCTTACTGTGAGCCGGGGAGACAGCTATGAAAATCTCATCCTCACAAAAGTTAGAGTCTGGCCAGGTTGTAAGAAAGATCCGTCAAGTATGAAGAATGCTATGTTCAGGGGAAATGAGTGGAGGTGGGAGACATGGGAATAAACGGCAGGACTTGTATTCGAGGAGAGACTCCACGATAAACTCACTTCGACAGCCCAGTGTGACTTCTCGGATCCAGGCCAGAACCCAGTGACATACAGCTTTATGCAGATTCTGATGCTCCAGGGAGGATGTCTGAGTAATGGGTCCCCCCCAGGCACAGATTTCTGCCCGTGTGCTGAGTTCCCAAGGAGAGCGAGCTACTTTAGTTCTAGTCCCTCTGTCTTGCTGTTTACAGAGCCTCAGTGAAAGACTGGAGCCCTGGCCTAGATCCCAGGCTGTTGACTGGGGCCATAGTGCACTTGGGGTAGATTTCCTGGTTTTCTATCTGCCTGGACAGCATGGGAAGGCAGCTCTTAGGTGCTTCCTGCTGTGCTCTGCTTAGCTAGACCTCCTGGTGCACATCATACATAATCCCCATTGTGTGTGTGTGTGTGTGTGTGTGTGTGTGTGTGTGTGTGTGTGAGAGAGAGAGAGAGAGAGAGAGAGAGAGAGAGAGAGAGAAGGAAGGGGAGAGGGAGAGGGAGAGAGAGAGTTGAGATTGTTGCCTTTTGAGGCTGTGTGCCTACTGTGCCCAGCTACAGCTCCGTCCATTTACCATCTATCTTGGCCTCTGCCTCTGTCCTACATAGAACAGTGTCTTGATTGATCAACCATCTTGTTTCTAACCACAGCATAAAAGACAATAGGTCTAAACCTGAACTCTTGGTTCCCTTAGCCCCCCAATTGATTTCTACCCTAGCACTCTCCAACTCAGGAAATGGACCTTTCCATTTGATTACTCAAGTAGGAGATACTCAAATTACCCTCAATTTTCCCCATCTCCTACATTTAACCCTCTAAAACATATTGCTAATTTAATCTCAAGTTCATCCGCTTTCTTTACAACTTACATACCAAAGTCCTCATACAAACTATCCTATTGTTTCTCCTGGACATTCGTCACCTCCCCTGCTTGCCTATCTCTGATATTTTACAACATGGCAGTCGAGGATGTTCTTAAAAGCAAATCAAATTAATTCCACTGTATAAAACACTCCACTGACTCCATGCTACTCTCCATGTTATCTTAAGCAAGTTATTCCATGCCTCTGCACCTCAGTTTATGTACCTGTAAAATGGATGCTATGGTGCTATTCCTCCCATTGGATACTTGTGACAAATAAGTTAACAAACATAAGTGCTTCAGGCACAAAGTAAAGGCTCAGTAAATCTTATCATCATTATTATCATCAACACTATTGTCAATGTTACTGTTATATTCAGAATAAAATTCAAGCCTAGAATCGTGGACCTCCGTGACCTGGCCCTACCTGTTTCTGCCCTGGAATCTCATGCACCCTGTGGCAAAATCCAGCCATCAACACTTCTTTAATCTTGTTTCTACCTCAGGACCTTTGCACATGACATTCCTTCTGTCTGCTAGCTTCTCCCAATTATTGTCATGGCTGACACTATTGCCTTCCTCACAAACATCTCCAAACCTTCCCACTGTACTTGGCCTTAGTTCTATCTGTTTTCTTCATAGAAAAGGAATGGATAGATTCATAGATTTATAATTATAGTTGTTTATTTTTTTACCTCTTTGCTATTGGTCATGATGCTTCTTATCATGCCCATGAGGTCAGGGATCATGTTTATCTTGTCCATCTTATGTCTCTAGTACCTAACTTAACTCCCAATGGTTATGCAATACTGGATATTTATGAAACATCCTCAATCTACCTTCCCAACAAATTCCCACTTAACTTCCCACAGGCAGTACTGTTTTCTTCAGCCATGTGATTTTTTCTCTCCAGCTTCTGAATTTGGCCTTCTTACTTGCTCTGTGTTGTTTCTTCTGCAGAGAGATCTTTTCCCTTCTGTATCTGATAAAATCCTGCCTATTTGTCCATGCCTACTCCCATCCTGTGAACCCTAAGGTCAATCAATCCCCAGGCACATTGCCCCCACAATATCCTGTCCCCATCCTGCCATTTATCCTACATCAATATTTCCCATTTACAGATCTGTCTTTCTCTTTCTCGTTAATCTCTGAGACAAACATGAGTTATTGTGTAGAATGTATAAAAAGATTGCTTAAAGAGGTTTTGTTAAGATTATACCACCTTTGGGAAAAAGAGAGAGTGGGGGCCACTTTATTCTCAAAATCTCAAAATCAACTTTATTCTCAAAATCTCAAAAGCACCTCTAACAGTGTCTGACACAGAAGATCTACAATAAATATTTGGTGAGTGAATAAATGAGTGCATAAATATTGAAAATCTTTACTTATGGAATGTATGTCAGTCAGAGTCCTGGCAAGAAATAGATGTCACTCTCAATCAAGTTAATTGAGGGAAGTTTAATAAAAGGGCCCTTGACAAAGGTGTGGGCAAGGTTAGAGAAAACCAACACGGTTTGGTAAAACCCTGTGGGAGTATACCATCAGGATCTCTTACCGCTCCTAAACCCGAAAAGGCCAGGAGAAAGTCACAAGAACCTGTTAGAGAGGGATGCCTTACAAGAGCTTTGCCTAAGACAGGGCACAACCCAGGGGCGCCTGGGTGGCTCAGTCGGTTAAGCGGCCGACTTTGGCTCAGGTCATGATCTCGTGGTCCGTGAGTTCGAGCCCCGCGTCGGGCTCTGTGCTGACAGCTCAGAGCCTGGAGCCTCTTTCAGATTCTGTGTCTCCCTCTCTCTGCCCCTCCCCTGTTCATGCTCTGTCTCTCTCTGTCTCAAAAATAAATAAAAAACGTTAAAAATAAAAAAAAAAAAAAAAAAAAGGGCACAACCCAAATGATAGCTTCTGAAGGAGAGAATAACCCACGTTTTGCTTTGCTGTTTCTGAATGTGCGTGACAAGAGAGCCCATGCATGCATTCCTAAAGCCACTCAGGAAACAGGATGGAGGGTAGATCTGGAAGGGCCGTGGGGGATGTGGGGCAGAAAGCCAGGGAATAAGACAGTAACCCCGTGAAACACAAAACACCGTTTCTTCGTCTCTACATGTAGTATCGACACCGGATCAGTAACAACAAAAAGCAGCCAGTGGCTATTATGACTCCCATTTTAGAGATGAGGCAACTGAGACACAGAAAACTGCAGCGACTTGGTCAGTCTTTCAGTCAGTAGATTGCGCAGCCAGTAAATCTGAGTCCAGACATCACACAGATAAATCTCAGTGCCCGTCAGTAGGTGGTTTCTGCTTGTTTTTGAATTGTTGTTGTTTGTTTTTCAGTGTTGATTCAGCAAGAGAGGAGGGTTGAAACAATGTGCAGTTGACCCAGTTTCTAGGCCCGCGTTTCTGACAAATTAGTTGTGAACAGTCAATAGGGGTGGGTTAGTGTCCAGGGGCATAAGACAGCAGAGCGGAATCAAATATACGTTAAAGTACAACCATCAAAATCAGGAAATTTAATAATTTCATATTGGCATAAAACTACTGTCTCATCTATGATCCAGATCAAATGCTCATCAATTATCAGGGCACCTGGGTGGCTCAGTCTGTTATTGATTTCGACTCAGGTCACGATCTCCCAGTTTGTGGGATCGAACCCCACATCAGTCTCTGCACTGATAGCACAGAGCCTGCTTGGGATTCTCTCTCTCCCTCTCTTTCTGTCCCTCCCCAACTCACACATGCTCTCTCTCTCTCAAAATAAATAAATGAACATTTAAAAACATAAAATAAAATCAGAAAATCTAATATTGACACAATGCTAGTATCAAATTTAATTTTTATCAGTTGTCCCAATAATGTCCTTTGTAGCTGAGTTTTCTGGTCTGGGATCCAATCCAGGACCACATGGTAGATGGAGGTGTGAATTCCACTTCTCTTCTTTAGTCTCAAACTGTTTGTGTCCTTTACTTTTCCTTTCTTGACCTTGATTTGTGTGTGTGTGTGTGTGTGTGTGTGTGTGTGTGTGTGTGTGGCAGTACATGGCAATGACTTTGTAGAATGCCGCTCATTTTTAGCTTATGTACTATTTCTGTATGACAGATTTGGGTCACATAGTTTTAAACAGAATACAATGGACCAGGAGCTTTATGCCTCCCTTTCCAGAGGCATATTGCACAGATGTTTCCCAACGCTGGTGGCATAGTGTTAGTCCATTAGTTAAGGTGATGCTTTGCAGCTTACTCCAATGTGAAGATACTATTTTCCCTTAATGATTACTGACTTCTCTGCAGAGAGATTTTGAGTGAATGCCTCATTGGTTAGCAACCCCACCTCTTCATTGGGCAGTCCAGTTGTGGGATTGAAGACCATAGCGGTTTTTAAGTTGTGTATTTAATGCTTATAGAAATAAGAATGGAGGGGCTCCTGGGTGGCTCAGTCAGTTAAGCATCTGATTTTGGTTCAGGTCATGATCTCATGGCTCGTGGGTTTGAGCCCCTCATCAGGCTTTGTGCTGACAGGTCAGAGCCTGGGGTCTGCTTTGGATTCTGTGTGTGCGTGTGTGTGTGTGTGTGTGTGTGTGTGTGTGTGTGTGTCTTTCTCTCTGTCCCTTTCTCACTTGTGTGCTCCTTTCTCTTTCTCTCTCTCTCTCTGTCTCTCTCTCTCAAAAATAAATAAACTTAGGGGCGCCTGGGTGGCTTAGTTGGTTAAGCGGCCGACTTCGGCTCAGGTCATGATCTCGCGGTCCGTGAGTTCGAGCCCCGCGTCGGGCTCTGTGCTGACAGCTCAGAGCCTGGAGCCTGTTTCAGATTCTATGTCTCCCTCTCTCTGACCCTCCCCCATTCATGCTCTGTCTCTCTCTGTCTCAAAAATAAATAAACGTTAAAAAATTTAAAAAATAAATAAACTTAAAAAATAAAAGAAAGAGGAATGGAAACAGGAGAAGATATAAGGAGAGAAGTTGATGGACAATATTACAGTACATGGAGATAGTCAACTCTGTGAGGCCACACGGAGGTGGGCACCTGTTCAACTGGGGGCAGTGGTTCATGGCACAGTGTGTTCAAACAGTCTGACATTCTTTCTCAATAGAGAGACCACTCTGGTGTAGACATATAAACACCGACAGCCTGTCGTGCTTGTCTGCTTGTCTCATATTTCAAAGACTTGAAGCCTGTTGTACACTTACTGTCTGCCTTTGGCATTGTCCTCTGCTGTCATACTTCCCAGTCATGAGCAGGCTCCAGTTCTGTGCCCCTGGGATGACAGTACCTCTCCTCTGCTGAGGGTTTATGAGCCGATACAAGGAAATCTTCAGAAACATGGACTTTTGAGGCTTGTAGGAAGACTAAGACAACAGGGACAAAAGTTATTTTGTTGGTAGGGACAGAGGTCCTCACCAGGTCCCTGCCTGCCGTGTCACTCGTTATGCAGGCACTTTCTCAAACACCAGATCACTAAAGTCCCAATGACTGATAAGCCATATTTAGAAATACAAGAGACCGTCATCCAAATATCTCAAGGAAAAGAGAGAATGCAAGCATTCAGCCTATGTGTAGAAGAAAGATTCACTTTTAAAATTTATCCGGCCATAACTGAGATGTACTATGTCACCATTCCTGCGAATCTATGCATCTTTGAACAATAGTTGTTGGGGAAAACAATCCAGGTGCCAGTATTATTTTTCTGTCCTTCCGTCTGTCCTCTTCAGAAACACAGTATTATTTAGAAAAATCTTAGAACAGGGCACGCTATTTACAAAGTAAGCACTCCTCTGAGACCTTCGCAGGCTTCCATCATGCAGATAGGCTCCTCCCGCTGGGGAACCGAGGACTCCGGTCACAAGACGAGTCCACAGAACAGACCCTGAGGCTCTTTCTGAAGCATCGTGTACGGTAGATGGTAAAGTGTTGAAGATATTTTGAGACATTACAACAAATGGATATATAAATAATTATAATGCAGAAGTGAAATGGCTTTTTAAGATTAAAGTTATTTCTACACAATACAACACAGAAGGTCTTACCATATGCAGCTTCAGGACCCCTGAGAAGCCCACAGCCCAGGAGCCTGTGTGAACACCCCTTAAGTGTCAGAGAAACACCAGGAAAGCACTTCATGGATTCCTTCACATATTCTTAAAAACGATGTTACAGCTTCATCTTCCAATCTTTCTCCAATTTTTGTTTTCTCCCTTCTTTTCTTCCCTCCTTCCATCCTTTATTTATACCGAGTGTTTATTGAGCATGTACTTGGTGCCAGGCAGCGTGCTGAGTTTAGCGGATACAGCAATGAATGCAGCTGGAATTCCCTGCTCTCCCAGAGCATTTGATCTAGTGGACGGGAAGAGAGCCAATCCACAAATAAGCCAAACACAAACACTGTGTATTTAAGGTCGTAGTTATGTTTGAACAGTGATATATGCCAAGATGAAAAATGTTAACATGTCATGAAAAAGAAAGCCCTGTAAGGTGGTTGGGGTTCGGGGAGAGACTCTGAGGGTGTGGAATAGAACAAGGGTTTCAAGGTGAGAAGCCCCTTCAGGAAATCCTGGGGAAAGGCCCGTCCTGCCAGCTGGCTTGAGGAGTGACAAGCCAGGGATGAATCAGGGGCAGGTGGGGGAGGACCAGTGAGGCTGGAGAGAATGCGGCATGGGGAGGGGGTGGAGGACGAGTCAGGGAGGGAGCGGGGACATCAGGAAGAGTCTGGAAGAACGCCATAAAGACACAGACAGCATTAGTAAAATGAGAAGAATGGTTTATTTATAAAGATTTTTTTAATGTTTATTTCTGAGAGAGATAGAGAGTGTGCAAGCCAGGGAGGGGCTGGGGGGGGGGGGCGCAGTGCAGAGGATCCATAGCAGGCTCTGTGCTGACAGCTGAGAGCCCGATGTGGGGCTCGAACCCACAAACCGTGAGATCGTGACCTGAGTCGAAGTCGGACACTTAACCGACTGCTCCACCCAGGAGCCCCAAGAATGGGTTATTTAGTACATATTTTATCACAATATAATGTGTTATGGTTCAGTTCAGAAACGTTAAGTGAATTTCTCAAACTCACGGTACGACTTCCAGTCAATTCCGAACTTGTGCCCCTGGATGTTGCTGCCCCTCAGGAGGCTGAATGACTTGGTCAAAACCGCAGGTACATTAATGGAAAAAGCATCCTTAAGTTTGGGCTTTTGGGCTATGAGTCCTTTCTGTTTGCACCTTTATACATCCTTGGGGAAAAAAAAGGTCATTTATTGTCCCAGCCAGTTAAGTGAGGACTGTTTTTCTCTTGAAGAAGAGCATGAGAAAGATTGCCAGATGCGCTTCAAAAATAAAGGCCAAAAGGATTGAAGGCTCATGAAATCTAGGAATAACCATTCTGCTGGGAATAAAAAAAAATCGCTTGTTGCTAGGGATTGGCTGGATGATGGCCCAGGGACTCAAGTCCAGGGGGGACGCTCTTGGACACTCCCTGTCGGTGGGCGTGACCATATCCTGGGGAGGTGCACAGCAGACCGGTCGACCTACCGGTGTTGCTTTATTTCTGCACTTTTAAACATCCCTGGGACGGGCAGAGTCCTGCTCTTCTCCACAGGCTCCCAAGCTCCGCTATGGCACTGATGAAAGGGTTTGCACTTATGGAGAGTTAGAAGATTCCAGAATACTAGCACTTCAATGTCCAGCCTCTTTTTATACAGAGGATGAGACAGGTATAAAGAGATGAAGAGACTTGCCCAGAGCAACCACCAGAACTTTTCAGAATGGAAGTCCAGAGCCCTTTCAAGCTGTCTCATTGCAAAAAAAGAGGACAGTATTCCTAAGTATCATTGAAAAGTATCCTAATATATATATGTGTGTGTGTGTGTGTGTATATATATATATATAATATATATGTGTATTATATATGTATATATATGTTATATATATGTATATATATACATACATATATATAACATATATATTATATATGTATATATATACATATATATAACATATATATATTATATATGTATATATATACATATATACACACACATATATATACACATATATATACACATTTATATATTATATATGTGTATATATGTGTGTGTGTATATATTCACACACATTTTTATAAAATGTGTATATATATATGTGTGTGTATATACACACATATATATATATAAAATCCAGGATGTATAGTATTTAGTAGTACAGAAAATGACACTATCTTTGTAAACTATGAGAATATGAGCAGAGCCCTCCTCTGATAAAGACGTGACAGAAAGACAGTGCCAAGGTCACTATCAGTAGTTACTCCTGTTCTCTAAGTATGGAGAAAATTTTGTTTCCTTCTTTGTCCTTTTCTGATTTTCCCTAAATTTCTGAAAATTATGTGAAATATTTGTGGGAGGAAAACAAAACCAAATAAAGTTGATAAACAGTTTTTGTTAAAAACAAAACCAGCTAACGGAGAATTGATGTTGCCTTTTCATACCAGCCCGTCTTTTATTTTTTCATACAGCAAAGTAAAAACACAGAAGTTTCATATCGTCACTTATTATTTGCAAAATGGAATGCCACACAGTGCAAAGCTATTCTGCCAGGAGCGTCTTCCGTTATGCACGAACATTTTGAATGAAAGCACTTTTAAATCATCATTTTCCCCCCAAACAGCTGCTTTATATTCTCTATTTTTTTTCAAATTCTGGGAGACAAATAGCTCTAATTTTTTTCTGAATTTGTGTTATATTGTGTAGGTATACCATTGATGGCCAGCAGTACGTCTATTAATTCTCAACAACCATTGAGAGGCATCGAATGATTGTGGATGTCTAACAAGGTTCTGGAACAAAGTAGGTGCTCAGTAAATATTCTTGAAAGAGAGAAAGAATGGGAGGGAGGGAAGAAGGGGGGAAGGACGAAGGAAGTGACTGGAGGTATCAATGAAAAATTTTGAAAAGGAACCACAGAACCACCCAACAAGCAAAAGCAAAACTGGTAAATCTCAGTTGTGCTTCATGAGACCCGAGTTTGAATCCTAGCTCCGGCACAAAACCAACAACATGATAATGGGAACGACATTTAGTTTTATCAGTCCGTTTCCTCCTGGATAAAGTGCAGGTAATATAAACAATAAATTTGTAGATGCACTATGGTTGTTACTTAAGATAAACCAAGAAAATGCTGTTTTTGTAAATTGTGTTGTGTGACTATTATAAAGGTCATTAATCAAAATCCTATTGTTGGTATTATCCCAGCCCAATGCCTGGCACATTATAGACATTTACTCAATAACCATAAGCCCAGTAAATGACTGATTGAGTGAATAAAAGTTAGACAAATGAAATGCCTGGCTGAAGTTGTAAAAAGAGAGACATTAAAATCAAAATCTCCTGGCTAGAGGTTCAATGTGATCCCCTCTGTGTTTGAAGTCTATGATCGGGCTTTTATACCTGGATTCTCTTCCTATCTAGGTGTTCTTCTTATGCAAATCTTTAGTAGAGTCTGAAATTCAGATTCAAATACACAGTTTTGGTGTTTAATGCAGTCTTGATTAATTGCAGTTCTTACTAATTTCAAGTTGGAAAAATCAAGGGATGTTATTCAATTAGGTTTGTTTTTCTATAGATAATAGTCTATCCACAGTATAATGTAATGCTAGAAATCTGATATTTTGTTAATGCAGATATCAACCGTTATTCACACAGTGGGTTTCCCTGCAACCTATTGGCCTTATGCCAAATTTGTTTATTTCTTAATTTTCTGTATGTGTGGGCTAGTTTTTATGGGCTATAACCATGAAAACTGCATTCGAAAGATCATTGATCCATGATTCAAGTACAGTGTTAGGGCTTGGGGAAACAAAAGTGAGAAGAATGATACTTAACAGATTTCTATCCACTGAGAGAATTGTCATGCAGATCAACAGGTTATAAAGTGTCGTAAATGCATTTACAGAAAATAGTAAGGAGAAGTGTACATTAGGCACCATGCCTGAAGATTTCCAGTGAGGGTTTCTCGCCTTTGATGGAGAGGTGGACCAAAAAAGGATTTCTGGGGTAGTGTTTTCCAAGTTCAGTCTTGCAGGATATATAGGGGGAATATGGTCAAATAACGATGGAGAAATCGTTCTAGATGTGAAGTCAAACTTGAACCCAAGCTCAGAGATAGGGAACTGCTGAAAATCCAGTGGTTTGCCATGGCAGGAAGATTAAGTGGGAGACTTAAGTGGTCTTTCCAAAGGAGGAAAATTCCTGTGTTCCATGAAGAGAAGATTGGATTTCCCTCTCAGGCAGAGAGAAATTCTTTGGAATTTCTGAAGGATTTTAAGCTGGGTGTTGGACCATGTTATATGTTTGCATATATGATGGACATAGCAAAATCTCTAGTTTCATAGTTTTTTTCCAATCATATGTTAAGCATTTATTTCCCCCAATTTCAAGAAGTATGAAAGTTTTAGATGTCAGCTAGGGTTTGAATCCTTTCTAAATGAACCCACTGATAATTCGTCCACAGTACATAATTGTCATAAGGGAGGATCAGTGCAGTCAGGCGCAGAGAATGAAAAGTCAAGTCCTGACTGTCAGGCTTCTAATTCTGGACTTTGGGCTTCCAATGATCTAGTTCACTGGCATAGACAATGGGCTTATAAAAATCTTTTATTTCCTGGCACATTTCCTTTTCTTTTTTTTTTTCCTTCTCCTGGTGAAATGAGAAAAAAAAAAAACTCACTGATGCTAAAACAGCAGCTGAAAATGTTTAGAACGCAAGAGATTTAGATGTAGTATCAGGGATCTCCCCCTGTCTCCCTGTACCCCAACGATGAAGTGATGGAAAGAAAACAGATGGGGGGACCCAAATGTCAATCAAATTTGTCTCTTGCTCTTGAGTAAGATGAAAATACATGACAATTTCCATATGGAAGCCTCCCCCCCCCCCCCATTGTGGCAACTAAAGAACGGGATTGGTAGTGAGTTCTATCTATTGTGGCAGGAATAGTCAGGAAAGACTGGACACAGTCCAGGCATTCTTTGCAGCCTCACAAGGGGAGAGGAGAGTACCTGGACATTCCTTATGCTCACAGTCAGGGAGAGAGCATTGTTGAGCTCAAAATTAGTTGAGAGACAGAGCTAACTGACAGGATGGAAAAAATATCAATTATCGGGATGAATATGTGTGTAAGAGGTGGCAGAGAAAACCATTCCTCCAGAAGTGATGCCGTCACTTCTCGGTGGGTGGGACCACATGGACACTTCTGGTCACCGATGTACATAAATCCTTCTCCAAACATTAGAATCAACCACAGGGATCAGGAAGAGGCTATAAGGTGACACAAATTATACTTTATTGAATTAAATCTATGTGGAACTGCCTAGGTTGAGTTCTCTGCTATCATGTGCAAATAGACTCAAGATAAAAATGCAGGAAGACAAATAAACTTCCAGAAAGACAAGAAAAGTCCAACATCAGGATGACATTCAATAAAGGTAGAAGTGTTTCTAAATCTACTTGGACCAGTTACAAAACCACATTCTCCAGGGAGATTTTGTTTGTAGTAAAGTTGATATTTTTATCTCTATCCACTTTAAAATTTTTATTTAAATGAAAATAAATTAAAAAAAATTTAAAAATTTAAATATTTATAAATAAAAAAATAAAAAAATAAAAAAATTATTTAAATAAAATTAAAAAAATTATTTTTATTTTATTTTGAACTTCCTTGGGAAATAGGATACTGTCAGTTCCTTTTTCCAGGTCCTAGATCTAGTGATGGTAATGGAAATTCACAAATAACCCAACGGGAAGTGGGGCTTTAGTGTTTTGATGGGCAAATAAACAGTAAATGCAGACTACCACAGAAGTCAGGGTAGTCTGGGCGGGAGAAGAGTGTCTGTAGGAAGAAAATGGTACTTACTCTTGGAAGATGAAGAGATGAGGCAGTCAACATGGAGAGAGCATTCTAGGGAAAGGATCCATGTGAAAAAGGCAGGGAGGCTTCACACAGCCTCCATTTTTGAGACTCAGAGCCAGTTTCTATGACCAGAGTGTATAGCATTCGAGTGGGGGGGGGGCACTCCAAGGGAGATCATAAACAACCTGTAAACTATACTCAGTGGGTATATAGGTTAAAAGCTACCAATTTTGAGGGCAAATGCCGGGTGATTTTCATACTACAGTAAAACCTTGGTTTGCAAGTGTAATTCCTTCAGGAATCTTGCTCATCATTCAAAGCACTTATATATCAAAGCCAATTTACCCATAAGAAATAATGGAAACTCAGATGGTCCATTCCACAACCCAAAAACATTCAAATAAAAATGATTACAATACCATTAGGTAATACATTTACCTTTGAAAACCTTCATGGCTGGTGTGGGGGAAACAAGAGAAGAGGGTTATTATGTAGAGAGATTTTCACTATCACGAATGGAATCACTGCTATCTATTGGCTCAATGGAATCTTTTTCTTTTTGTGCAACTTTAGCAAGGAATGTATCCAATGACACTTGGTTTTGCCTCCTTTTGAAAATTTCATGGAAATGTGACATTGCATTGATGATCACCCACAATCCTGCAGTAAGAGAGAGAGAGAGAGAGAGGGAGAGAGACAAAACGATTGGCTCAATTGTGATCAAGGGACATTCGGCGTCACGTACTACTCGTACTGCAAGACGTGGCTCGTTTATCAAGTTGAATTTTATTAGAAATATTTGTTTGTCTTACAGAACACTCACAGAACAAGTTGCTCACAGTCCAAAGTTTTCCCGAAGTTCTAAAGGCTTGGCTAAAGAAATACTCAAACTGTAGAGACAGAATATGATCTGTAGAGATGGCTCATGGTCATTTAGTTTTAGACGGATCATAAGTGACTTTAAAAAAACTTGTCTCAGTTCTAGCAAGATAGCCTTATAAATCAATAATGAGAATTAACATTAAATGGACTCTCCAAATTATCTAAATGAAGGCTTCTTGCCTTCAGGCATAACTGATAGATTTCTATGCAGACCTAACTGGAAAATGATCACAGACTGTCCGTCAACACTGAGTAGCTAAGGGGACATATTTCAGAACATATTGCAATAGGGAAGGGTAAGTCTCACATATGGGTCAATTTGGTTGAGAATATACAAGGAGAAATTATTTAAAATACGTATTTTCATCCTGGAAAAGAGTGTTGTGGGAAAATGTCTGTTTCAGACATGGCGTACAGGCCTTGGTGGACCAGCTTGTATGGCTGCCTCCTCTGTAAAGGTTTCCCAAGTTATTACCCAACCCTGCACCCAGGCTGTGCTTTACTCACTGAGCTCATGCAGTCCCGCTAGCTCTCTAGCCACAGGGCCGGGACAATCCTCCCACACTTTTAATGACATTATCAAAGGTACCTGGCTCTCATGAAATTTTTTCATGCATAATAATGGAAAGTTTAGAGTGTTGTATAGTTTATCAAATGCACAATTTTTAAAAAGTAGAATGTCACGTTCTTTTCCTATTTTTTATGGAAACCCAGAACCACGTCAATCAAGCCTCTGGCTCATAACACAGCATTGGTTCAAGCATAGCCCTGTTTGCCGTTGTTCAATCTTCAGACTTCCCTCCATTCCTAAGATGATATAATTTTATATTGTTATTTATTATGGAAATGTATATAATGCATACATGTATGATTTAAAAATTTTCTAAGTTTGTTTTGTGAGAAAGAGAGAGAGTGAGAGTGCACAAGGTGGGGGGAGGGACAGAGAGAAGGAGAGACAGAATCCCAAACAGGCTTCGCACTGTCAGCTCAGAGCCCAGTGTGGGGTTCGAATTCACAAACCATGAGATCATGACCTGAGCTGAGATCAAGAGTGGGACACTTAACCAACTGTACCACCCAGGTCCCCTGTGATTTTTATAAATAAGAAAATGAACACACCTATATTTTCCATCCAAACCCAGTTCTAGAAGATAGCCAATAACTTTGGTCTCTCTTTAAGTTCTAACCTCATCTCATATCCTACCTCCCCACTGGTGTACATGAAGTTGTCAATTCAATTTAAGTTAATGTTCACTTATTTGGCACTTATGTTGGGCCATCCACTTGTGATGTATTAATCTCACACGTTTATAGAGAACTTACTATATGCTGGCTGGTGGCAGATTAGGCTTGGCTGTGACTTTTATCTGACTTATAGTCCGGTAATGACAAAACACTACTAAATGCTAACCTACTCTAACTCAATGCTAAACTACCATAGAAACACTTGTGGTTCCTGTCCTAGCACTGCATAGGGTCCAGACACATAGATATTCTGGTTAAACTCTTGCCTGTTATTTTCAACACATCTCTTCCCGTGTTTGTTTGTTTTCTTATTCAAAGCACAAGATATACATTGACAAGGCCAAGTGAGCAAGTTATCTGGGATCTGAACATGCTTGCATTCTGATTCCACACTGTTGAGATTTTCAAACTGGGGCAAATCAATTCATTTCTCCAATGCCTGTTTATGTTTTTCTTTTTGGTTCTGTTTGAAATAATTCCTGCTTGCCAACTTTGGAACAATGAATAGTTTTGTGAGTTATACTAAGTAGTCGTGAAAGTCTCTTAGAAAACGTAAAACGAACATGAGTATCATTTAATATTATATATAGCATGCGGTTTTGTGCAGACTCTTGTCTCGTCTCGTCCACTGATCATCTCATGAAATTGTGACCTGCGTTCCCAACAGGTGTCCCCACATCTTTCTACCTTTTGTTTGCTGCTGGAATGTCCTTTTTTTCCCCCAAGTCCAGAAATCACATTCATCCTAAGCTTGTTTTCCAGAATCTGAAGCACTCAGATCTTGATTATACACAAGACATAACAAAAAGCCTCCTTCTCTATGAAACCTACCTTCCTCTTTCCCCATCCCCATCATGAGTCAAACTGAGACACTAATGAGCTCCGTTAAGTCACCTACAGTCTATTCTGGGGAGGAGCATGCATAATGGAAGACAGAAGTGGCCCTGACTTTGTGACTTTAGGACATAGTTGTTAGGAGACTGTGTGGACATTGGGTGGGGGGAGCAATATTCAATCAAAACACAGGTTTGAGATTCTAGCTGAAATCCAGTCCTGTCCAGGTAAGATCTGATTGGACAAAGATGATTAGGCAGAGACCCAATGTGTATCTGCTCTAACACCGTGGCTTGAACGGTAGGAGCATAAATATTGTTGTGAATGTCCACTGGCAGACCATGAGATCCTACGCCAAAAGACCCCCAAATACATGCCTTATCTGTGCCCCTTAGAGAAAACAACACACAGTTCCAGTAACTAATATCTGAATGTGCTTATGGCCAATTTTGTCACAACTTTTCAAAAGTAGTTTTAAAAGTGACTAATATTTGATATTTTTAAACTAAAATTAGTGCATAACTAGAATTTCCTGAAGACTCCAATTTCATATTCTAACAAAAAACTGTGGTTGCCATGCAACACTTTGTCTGCAATATTGCAAACTTCCCACTGTGCATACGTAATCAGAGATAATTGGGATTCTCATAATTTTGTTCTGAAGTATGTCATCTGTACTGTCTCGGGTTGGTTGAGAATTTTGATTGCTGCTATTTTGGTCGTCATTAATATATATGATGGATGGATTACAGTTTGGTTTAATTTTGCTGATCATTCTGTTCTCATATAATTACTGTGTTTTTAAGGCTCTGACTCCTATTTGTTCTTTTCTATATCTTTGCCATCAATGAGTTACTTCTCTTTTTTTCTACATCAAAATTGGGAAAGAGTACAAGAGATGGTCATTGTTATATAAGGGATTCTACTGCCCCTACTTGGCCTATTAAGATCCTGTCAGGCCCAGGTACCCTGTTTTCAGGGCTGCTGACTGCTTCCAAGGAGGGCATGTGAGACCCCTACATGTGGAACCAGCAAGAAAGGTTGCTGTGAACTCTGGGGAGGAAAGAGCCTCTCTACATCTGATTTGTAACACTCAACATCAAGAGACCATAAGGCAGATCATGGACATGTTGGTCACCACATGGAACCTGCTGGTGATCGTAGCCAGGCCAAAATAAGTTAAAAAAAAAAGTCAGACAGAAAGAAATTCAAAAGAACCTTTGGGCACTGTATCTACTTATGAGCAGAGAAAACCCTACATATCCACTCATCATGGTGTTTTTTGTTTGTTTTTCGTTTGTACATTAGTTGAATTTCTGCTACTTGCAAGCGAAAGTCTTTAAAAAAATTTTTTTAACGTTTATTTATTTTTGAGAGACAGAGCACAAACACTGGAGGGGCAGAGAGAGAGAAGGAGACACAGAATAAGAAGCAGGATCTCTGCTGAAAGCTCAGAGACCCACATGGAGTTCGAACTCACAAACTGTGAGATCGTGACTTGAGCTGAAGTCAGACGTTTTACCTACTGAGCCACCCAGGTGCCCCCAAAACAAAAGTTATTAATAAATGTGGTCTGTATGCTTCCACAGCCAAGTTCTTCCTACCAGGGCAGAAATTCCACTGACTATCCTCCCTGGCCCCACGGAACAGAATGTAGTGAGAGACAGAGAGGTAGAGAAGGTGGTGAATTATGAACAACCCTACTTTGGATTAGCCTACCTCCTCTCCCTCCTCATTGCCTTTGGGATGCTTTTTCTCACACCAGTATGACATTCTACTGTTTGTTGGAGACAATTGACAAAATTCGAACTTGGTTCCGGAGATGACGGGAGCGGGTCCCTTTCAGGTGACGGTTCTTAGAGACGTGAGTCCCTGCGGAGGCAGGGGGGCAAAGGAAGAGCAGCGGAGATGGGAAGAGAAGCAGAAGCCATGGACCAGACAGTGAGTCCTCTGGGTGTCTGCTGTCATGTCTGAAGGTAGCTTCGGAACCTCTGCCCTCTGGGCAACAAGAGACAAGACTCCTTTCTTCCTATACCAGTCTGAATTGGTTGTGGATCATTTGTGTCCAAAAGGGAGCAGATGATACGAAGCAGTGCAGAGGACGCCTCCCCATGACATGCTGCTTTGACGTGTTGACTCTTTCGAATTAAAGTTATTTAAGAAACAGCCAGTGCAAGAGGGACACTGATCTCCTCTGTCCTCCTGAAAGCAGGAAATAACTCTCTGATGGGAAAGATCCCCTCCCCGTACCAGGGGCAAAGTCAACCTCACCCCCAGAGAGAGGGAGACGATGCAGCTGTGACAGCCGTGTAAACAAACTTGGTTACCTCCTCACTAGTTCGCTACCCCAAGCCAAACCCCTCCGTCTTGTCCTTTTGTTACAAATCCATTGTCTGTCTTAGAGGTGTACAAGCTATCTGCTTTGTTCACTTCTTTCAGTCTCGTATTTTTTTATGGGCTCCCATACGTATGAAATTAAAGTTGCTTTTCTCCTAGTCATTTGTCTTCTATCAACTTAATTATTAGACCAGCCAAAGAACCTGGAAGGACAGAAGGGAACAGTTTTCCTCCCCTACAGTTAGCACGGCAGAGACAACTAAAGCTGTTTTCATGGGAAACACATCCTTTCTTCAAAACTTCTAGCTGCTCTGTTATTCCGCAGAACTTGGACCCACTTCTATGATTCTCCCCAAACATTTGCCTCCGATTCAGGGGCCATTTCACCTGCTTGCCTGGCAGGATGTGCACCAGCCCTTAAAGCAGCAGCAGGCTGTTGAGGGTAGAGTATGCATTCCTTCACTAGAAGGGACCAGACAATCCGGCATCTTCGGCCCAAGAACACGTCACTTTGAGAAAGAATTTGGTTATGGTTATCTCTTAAAACTTTACATTTTTAGCTCAGAATCATTCACTGTTTAAAAAAAAAAAAAAAGGAGGATGAGCACAGAATGATCTCTGTACTCAAGGTATTTAAAAAAAAATGATCCCTCTTGCTCAGGAAACACTTATACAGATTGCGAGTGTTCTGTGGCAATCCCAGAACATCATGGGCTCCCTCAGCAAGAAGCCACCTGCGCAGTCATCCTTCCTGACCTCCACACCTGACGCTTCATGCAGGAATTTCTCTACCATGTTCCCAAAATATGTCTGCCCTGCCTTTGGGTGGTTGACACAAAATATGTCCTTGTTTCAGAAGGTAGTGCATTCACTTGTGAGACTTCCCAGATACACGGATAACTTGCCTTTCTTCAGCTTACACTCACTGGTCTGGACTCTTCTGGGAACACAGAGAACCAGTCTGCGTGCTTCTCCTCTTGAACATCCCCGTGTAGCAGAAACGCTTTCCATGCTCAACCCCCCCACTGTCTGCCTACATGCTCCCATGGTCTTATTTTGTCCAATTTGGACATTTCCTTTCATTATTCATTTTATCGGTGGCTCTCATATAAACACAACCAGTGAACAGTAAAATCCCCAGGGATTTATAAACATATAAATGCACATACATCCTCCCAGACTTGATAAATCGGGTTCTTTCTCTGCTGCTTTACCTGTGTTAAAACAAAATCCCTTGTGATTCTGATGAGTACCTTAGTTAGAATGAGTTACTGATTTGTATAACATCCATTACAGACATTGATATGCTTGTCTCTCTGACCCTGTTTATTTGGGTTGATGTGTCTGTTGATTATTGGTGCCCAGACAAGGCGATTTCTCTCTCTCCTTATCTATAATAGTGACTGTATCTAAAAGCTGTTGTGAAAAGTAAACACTTAGAACAGCACCTGGCATATGGGAAGCATTCAATTAACACATTCTCTTACTCTCTAGCACTGAATGATCATTGGGAATTCTCCCTGAAAAGAGAGTGCGTTTAATGCACCTTCACCCTGGTGTTTCCACTGATTGTCCAAGGGACCACATGTAAGAGCTCTGTTCCTTCTTTGGATGCCAAATTTTCCACTATTTGAGGAAAGAAATCAGCCCCCTATTTCCCCAAGACATTGCTGTTGCTTCTAAACAGAAATCAATCCGTGTAAACAAGAAGGGTGGAAACAAACACTTATCGAGCTCCTGCTGTGTGTCAGACACCGTACTGTTTTTAAAGTCTTTTTAATGTATTTATTTTCTCATTTCGTTCTCAAAACAATCAAAGAAAATAACTGCTACAACAACCCAGAAGAAAAATGAGCCAAAGAGAAGTGAATCTGAAGGATATTATTCCAGGTTCTGTCTGCCTCTAGCGCCCCCGATCTTTTCTTCCATAGGGACAGCAATCAACAGGCAAGAAGCATCCCCAAGGGCAGTGTCCCATTCATCACAGGCACACGTGCAAAGCACCAGCTTGTGCGAAGCCATTTAAAAACTCATTTCAACCGAGGAGAAGCCTAATGGGTTTGGAAGAGGTCAATTCAGGCGAACAGATGAGCCAAGCATTGCCTGTGATATTTTAAGATGATAATTAATCACCCTTAATATCGCAACCATCTAAATATTGCAGGCATTTGCTCTCAATCCTTACCTAATTCTGATGGCTTCTCATAAGGAGATTCATTTTGAAAATGACCATTTCCTTAATGTAGTGGAAATACATTTCAACTTTCTGTCTGCGTCAAACCCAGCCCCGATGAATTTGAGATTTAACTTAGTAAGTCGCTGAATGGGGCAACAGAGATGAAGGGGTTGAATGAAATGGTTCCTTCATACTCCCCTTCTTTTTGCTTCAATTCTTAGAATTAGTCATGAGATCTCTACACATGTAAAAAATTAAATGTGGAAATTTCCTCCAGCCCAAAAAACAAGGTGCTCGAAGCAAGGTATACAAGGAATTGGCCCGTGGCTTGAACAACTCCCCTTGTCCTGACAGATTCCACGGAGGTTGTACAGGCAGCTCTGAGAGGTAGGAACATACCCTTACAGTTGAGTCTGTCCACAGAGCAGTGCCTTTCCCCAGATCCTCTTTTTCAAACCCTACCAGTCCTTCCATCTTCCGCTCAGATGCCACCTCCTTCAAGAAGCCGGCTCAGATACTCAACCTGATGTGGTCTCATGGCCTTCTGGAAACACACACAGGACACTTTGCTCTGACCCGTGGTTGTCTGGGTTGTGTTCTCTCCTTACTAGGTCTGCTCATGAGCATCACTGTTGTTCTTCTTGCTATGTCGTCCTGGAGATAAAATGCGTGTGTTATTCCCCTTGGTCCCTTGAGTCCAGCAAGGTAAGGTTGCTCTCTCAGTGATAGTGGAATTGACCTCTCTCCATCTGCCTTTCAAAGCCAGCCTGCAGATTGTTACGTGTTCAGTCCTCCTACAACTCAACCCCAAAAGCCACCTCACAAAACCCAATAAACACAACAACAACAACTAAACATGTGTGATCAAAAGTTGTTACTAGATGTCCAGGATGACAGAACCAGGTGCCAATCCGGGGGCCAACAACCTTCTTCCATAAAGGGCCAGATAGTAAATATTTGGGGCTCTGTGAGCCTTATGGTGTCTGTTACAAGGACTCAGTTCTGCTGCCATAATATGACAGGGGCCATAGGGCACCTGTAAAAAATGGGTGTGGCTGGGTTCCCATAATACTTTATTCACAAAAGCAGGGAGTGGGCAGACTTTCATCTGCGGGCAGTAGTTTTAAAACACCTGCTTTTTATTTACTCCACTGATGTTAAGCATTTGGGGACCTTTTTTTATTTTTTTTTTAATTTTTTTTAACATTTATTTACTATTGAAAGACAGAGAGAGACAGAGCATGAGCAGGGGGAGGGGCTGAGAGAGACGGGGAAACACAGAATGTGAAGCAGGCTCCAGGCCCCAAGCCGTCAGCACAGAGCCTGACGTGGGGCTCGAACTCACAAACTGTGAAATCATGACCTGAGCCGAAGTCGGACACTCAACCGACTGAGCCACCCAGGTGGGGGCCGTTTTTTAAAGTTTATTTATTTATTTTGGGGAAGAGAGAGAGAGCGCACAAGCAGGGGAGGGGCAGAGAGAGAGGGAGAGAGAATCTCAAGCAGGCTCCACACTGTCAGCACGGAGCCCCATGTGGGGCCAGAAATCATGAATCAGGAGATCATGACCCAAGTTGAAACCAAAAGTCGGACGCCTAACCAACTGAGCCACCCAGGCACCCCTATAAAACTCTTAAATGTCCTTCTTCACATTCACATAATAAACATGCAGTGAAGCATCCATTTCAAGTTGCCAGTCTCTAAACTGGTGTTTCCCCAGTTCCTTCTGCCTGTGCAGCCATCACCTTCCTGTTTAAATGCAAAGAAGGCCACCTCTGAAAAGTCTTTCCTGATTCTCTTCAATCAAATTAAGCTTTTGTTTTTTTGTTGTTGTTGTTGTTCTTTCTCTGGTAGTGTCTCATTCTGACTTCTCCCAATTCTTAGCATGTTGTTATATGGATGTTTATTCCACTGCCCCCCACCCCGGTCTCAGCCTTCACACAGGATGTCCATGCCTGCATCTGGTAGACATGTAATCTTTCCTGAATTCAAATTTAATTTAATTATTCCTCCTGTAAGCTTAGCTGAAGATTCCCTGCTGTCCCTTTTGCAAAGCCGTGTATGTGTGTGTGTGTGTGTGTGTGTGTGTGTGTGCACTCCTATCTGGAGGAAAGAGAGCATCAAACAGATACGGGTTGACTCTGGCCACTGGGCGGCCTTGGGAAAGTTTTTGAAGCTCATATTTCTTCATGATGTTCCACATAAACAAGCATACCCAGTGCCGAGCATATTGCAGGCATGCAATAATGTATGCTCTATGAACCAGTAAATGTTGCTTGTATTATAAGACTGCCGGGCATATTACATGGAACCATTTATAGAAAGCACTAGGCCTCCAGGGCAGCACATAATATGCGCGAAAGAATCGGTTGTTGTTATAAATCATGTGAACGTCCTACCTGCAGTGAGTTTTGCTGTCCTCTAAATAGCAGATCACTTCGTACTTTGCTGCTAATCACTTTCTGTTTGGCATCACGGTGTTTGAACTCATAACTTCACGATCCCTCCATGACTTAAGGCACTTGCAGGGAGACTTTTCATGTCGGCATCCCCCAGCACAACCCCAGGCACAGATGGAGGACTCAGTAAATGTATTTTGTGGAAATCAAGCAGCCAGTGAGTCTGTGGTCATTGAAATCCATCAGTCAAGAGACTGTTAGGACTCCTTGAGAGACTGGAGAGGGAGCTTTCCAGGGTCTGAATGGAGACTCAGAGTCCAAGTGGGTGATGTCATATGTGTGGTATGTCTGGGTGTGCATGCGTTGGGGATGGAAACTCTGGAACTGGACAGTTAGGTGAAATGGACAGGCACCTGCGAACCACGCAGATCACAGGGGATTTATTTATTTTTTAATTTCACCTGTAGCATCACACCTGGACTTTGGTGTGTGAAGAGTAGTGTTAGGTTGTTCAATTAGGTAATTCTTGAAATACTAAGTAGTGCACAGAAGACTTTGCAAATCAGATCTTTGGAATAGGACTTTCCGCAACTAGACCCAAGCCCAACACTGATCAGTGATTTATCAAATTAGTTGGACGATATTGGATTAACCAATACTGATTCAGCTGCACTACTCGCAAGCTGTTTGACTATATAAACATTGGTTAACCACTCTAACCTGAAGATTTCTGAAATGGGTCAAATATTACCTATTTTATCCAGTTGTTGGAGCTGAAGACAAAGGAAAAAACGAACACCAAACTGTTTGTAAAACCATGGTAGGGTCTAGCCGACACATGTATAATCTTGCTATTTCTTCCTAACACTGCCTCACTACCTGTTGGCACTCAGTTTAGCCTTCCAAAATTCTGAGGTTTGCAGATGGTTGTCACAAAAGGCTGATAATCCTGTAAGATAGTTTATAATCATATTGTGTATCAAAGACAAATGTCATTATCGGAAGTTTTCATCCCAGTGCAGGGGGCCAGAGGTCAAAGATCGCATGGGCTGGTCTACCATAACTCCAGACGCCGATGCCTGGTCAGGAGGAAGAGGCCCAGAGAAATTATAAGGAATGTTATTTCCGTGCTGGGCATGATGCCAGGCATGTAAGTGTTTGTGTGTGGATTTTTCTTTTAATAGAAAAGGAGAAGAATGGAGGAAATGGATAATTGAATCCCCCAGTACACAAGAGAAAATACAGGAGCACAAGAATGAGTCTGGCCACGCGGTTTTGTTGTAGAGGGAACATCAGTTTAGGGGTGAAGAGACTTTGATTAGAGACTTGAGGCTTGGCTAAGGCGAACCTCAGTGATTTTTAACTAGAGAAATACATCAGTAACACCTGCCACAGAGATCGATCGAGGTGAACCAAAACAAAGTTTGACAAGATGCTTTGTAAAGCACGGTTTGCAAATCAGTCGCAAACCTCCCCAAATTGTAGGTTTTGTTCGCAAGTAACAAACGAAAGAGTCCATTTCTACGACAGTGTTGTCTCGATCCTTTACCTCTTTCCGCTAACACACCGAGCTTGTCAGGAAGGAGACTCTGGATGAGGCTGAGGAGGGACAGCTTGTCGCCAAAGTTGGGAGTCTGCGTGGAGCCGGCCACTCTTGGGTGTGGACACTGGGTTTATCCAACTCTGTCCTCTCAGTGCAGGTCACGGTGCCAAGCACGTAAGTTGTTTTGCTATTTTTTAATGAATAAGGAAAGAATGGAGAAAATGAATAATTGAATGCTCCTGCACGAAAGAGAAAATACAGAAGTAGAGGCATGAGTTTGGCCATGGGAAAAGCACTCTGTGTCTCTAACCAGACACCCTCAGCCCCTCACCACGTGCTTTGTTCCTGAGGCCTGAGGAAGGAAAGGGCTTCAGCCCATCGCAGCCAGTGGCTACAGGCAGTTAGTGTCTCAGCAAGAGCTGCTTCCACATCCCAAGTCCCCTTCTTGGCCTTCTCTTTTCAGAAATGGCATGAGCCACGCCCAGTCAGTCAAAGTCCTCTCCTCACTGGTTCCATTTCCAGGTAGTAGCCTCAAGCACCAGCTCTGAGAGCTGCACTGAAACGAGCTGAATCTAATGAGGTGGACAGGGAAAGAGAAGAGAATAGGCAGGTCTTGGAAGTAAATACAATGAGAAGTCAGTTCCTGGCAGGAGTGATGTGCACAAAGGGTTAATAGGTAGGTGCCTTTCCCCGCAGACAGAGGGCAGCAGAGAGCCTTGCTAAAGACAAAACCTCCCTCAAATGGCCTTGGGAAGTCCCCAGGGAAAATGCATTCCAGGCTGCAACCTGAGATAGGGAAGAGAGGATGGTTATCTGCCTCTTCCCCCTCCCCCCTTCACTTGTCAGCCCCTCTTCTTTCGCCTTGATTCCCCTGCCCTGTCCCTGCACTGTCCTGTACGCTAACAACCCACACCCAGCCCCAGCCCACCGGCGTGGACCTGTAACTGGTTTCTCTCTCTTCTTTCGGCATCTCTTCTCCCCAGGCCATTCTGTCTCTGAGCCCAAATGGTTCCTTCTCCCGAACTCCAGACATCTCTACGAGAGACTGGGGTGAAGACGAGGGTACCAAGTTCAGGAACCTAACAGTAGCAGAGCCAAAAATAGAAGCCAGTGGAGCTTTGGCGGAAGAGGGCTACCATGAAGTCAAAAGCAGAGGGATGGAGAATAAGATAAAGCGATGAAATGCAGAACAGGGAAGCAGGAGTGGTTCGGAATGAAGACCACAGGTGTCAAGACTGCTCTTCCAAAAAGTTCCCTTCCGTGTCATGCATGCAGATTTTGTGATTTTGTGATTTTTCTGTTAATGCCCCCATCAGTGTCTGCTGCTTGGTAGATAATGAGCTTCATGAAGCTGGGCCATTATTAACGGTCGCTTCTGAACGTATACAAGGATTGGTACATAAGATGTTTGAAACAAACATATCTCATCAAACAATCACAAAGATAGTCATATAGCTTGAAAAATATCCCAACTCCATATTTTAAGGGCTCTGCGTGGCACTTTGTATGAAAAATCCATTTGTCAAAAACACAGCAGTATTCTAGAGGAACATTCAGTTAGCCTTAGTTATTGCCAGCAACAGAACCCTCAGAAGCCAGGGTGGACCCAGAACTTCTTGCCAAGACTTGCCTCCGATGCCAATCCAAAAGGTTGGACTGTACCGAACAGAGAAGTGCTTCCAGATCCATATCCCCTTTCCACGCCAGGGAGGGAATGGCTCTAGAGTATTTCAGTCAGTTCATATATCATGAATGCTATTAGTTATACCAAGACTCTATTTCTAGAACTCTCTTATGCTATTTATAAAGTCTATGATTTCACCAATGACAAGTTAGGTCTACTTCTATTATGCTAATTGGCAGAACATCTGGTGTTGACCAGAGTTAAAGTGAACTAGTTGGCCATTTGTGGAGTGTGTTTTTCTGATTAAGACAAGTAATAGCTTCTACAGTGTAAACTATCACTCACATAATATCCGAACACCCGTGCCGAAGGATTCTAAAGATCACTGAAACCCTGACACCTCTTATCCCATCCTCCTTTGGGGCATTTGGAACTTTATCTGGGTGCTTTTTCTTCTGTGCAGCTGACGAAAGAAATCTCCTTTTGGTGGTCACAGTTCTAATCCTTAAAGATTTTTTTAATACAGAGGTTCTATCTAGACTTACTGCCTAAGACGAGAAATAACAACATAGACGTTTAGAAGTATAGTGCTCAATTTTCTTTTCTAGGGGAGCGATGGAGGAAAAAAGGTGCTAAAGGTTTTGGACCCAATTCCAGTGTGTGTGTGGGGGGGGTGGGGGGGGGGTTCCTACAATTCTGGTCCATGCTGACGCTCTCTGCCTGGAGATGGCATCAGATCCCAGGGTTAAGGACTTGGTCCTACAAGACTGCCCCACCCTCTTCAGATGCTGATCGAAAGTGTAGGTCGTCACCTGTGCTTCTGACCAACTGGCTTTAGATCCGGGATTCCAATGAGCCTTTCTTGAGTTTGGTTTGCTGGAGGGGCTTACAGAGAAACATTTTACTTCCTAGATATTTATTATAAAAGGATATAATTCAGGAACAGCCAGGCGGAAGAGACATACAGGGCAGGGCATGGGGAATGGCCTCTGTCCTGGCAGACATGTATGAAAGTGGTTGGCGCTTTGAAGTCCAAGATAATGGCTTGGTTTGATGAAAAAAAAAGATGGAACTTACAGGCGATGCTTGTTGGTGGGCACAGCGATGTGGACAAGGAGGGCCAAGGAAAGCGAAATGCACTAGGGATGGCCAAGCTTTCTGGGGGCGGTGTGTGTAAACTCCCCTCCATTTGTATTAAGTTGAGTTCTTATGGAAATGTCAACTTCTAGGAAAATAAAAGCGGGAGATACCTTGTTTACAATAGCGGGGGAGCCCCCAAACTGTGCTTGGTTGCCCCCACCCTCAATTCCTTACTTGTGCCCCAGGGATCCCCATGGAGCTGCCAGAGCACCCACAGCTCTTGAGAATCTAATGTAACACCTCCAAGAGAGTCAGTTGCATCAACAAGACAGTGCAGTTCCTTGAAAACAAGAGGAGCCTGTGTCACTGCCGGAAGTCCTCGCAGGTCCGATGATCGCCTTTCCAATGAGGACAGAAAGCCGCAATAGTGATCATACCCAGCTCTGCTAGCAATGTTGGGCACTTCCTGTATGCTCCATAATGGCAAAACCCTCACACTCGTGATTTCATGTAATCCTTACCACGGAATTGAAAGGAAGGCTTTGTGAACATTTCCAGCATAGAGACAGGAAAGCAGACTCAGGAAGGATTAGTAACTTGTTGGAATTTCTGCAGCTTCTTTTTACTAAAAAAATTTTCTAATGTTTGTTTATTTTTGAGAGAGACTGAGCGTGAGCAGGGGAGGGGCAGGGAGATAGGGAGGGAGACGCAGAACTCAAAGTGAGCTCCAGGATCTGGGCTGTCAGCACAGAGCCCGACATGGGGCTCGAACTCATGCACCATGAGATCATGACCCAAGCCAGAAGTTGGATGCTTAATCGACTGAGCCACCCAAGCGCCCCTAGAATTTCTACAGCTTGACAGGGCTGTACTGGTGCTGGGGCCTGGTCTGCCTGAGAGCATGGTGTGCCCCGAGCCCCGAGCATGGCCAGTCTGGGTCTCTAGTGCAGGACTTTACCTCTTAGCTCCTCCCCAGCACCCACCCCCAGTCCCTGAGGTGTTGCTTAGAGAGGCGGCCTGCCCTAGGGCAGACAGCGAGGCTGGCAGGGCAGAGACTCTTCACCTTTGCTGTGTGACCCTGGGAAATGTACGCGAGCTCTCTGAATTTCCATGTTTCATCTCTTACTCAGGATAACACAGCCCCTCACCCCCCACCGACTGTTGGGAGCATTTCATGGGCTGGTTCCTTCTAAATGCTCGGCTCGTTGCATCCTATCTCAGCAGATGAGGGGCCCCAGCCTCCGCCCTTCAGCCTGGGCGCCTCTCCCCAGGCTCAGCACCTTAAAATGTGCTCCGCAAGCAGCTCATTTGGAGGCCGCCACCTGAAATCAGATAATACGCTGCGTAACACGGTCTCCACCGCCACCTGTGCCTCCTGGAAATCACATTCCGTTCAATTAAGTTAAATGGACTCAAGTAGAGTCACATGGCTCCACCATTTGCCTGATTTGGACAGAAAGAAAGGAGGGTGGGAGCGGCTTGTGCGTCCTGGCCTGCCGGGGTCCTGATGTGAGGCCGCGAACACGATGCTATTTCAGAGAGGAGACGCACCGCCCTCCGGCTGCCTGCATTTCCAGGGCCCCGAGCCCCTTCAAAGGTACCAGCCCTGATGATGAACTCTAGGAAAACCAAGGTAATGAAAGCAGCCACCCAAGTGACACTGTGGGGCCACAGCGGTCTGCAGGGAGGTCACTGAGAAAGTGATCTCTCGGCAGGCAGGTCCCCCTGGGACATCCTCCTGATGCATCCAGGATGGTCTGTGTTTTCAATGTCTTGTCTCACTTTTTATTCTCAGCAAACATGGATTATGTTCTTTTTTGGTGCATGGGACTCAGCTGCTCCGTGGAGGCAAAATCTGCTCCCCGGGGCCCCCTCCAGCATTTACGCTGGACGCTTCTCTGAATATCAGTATTCTGTCTCGTAAAATGGACACAGCAGTTGTAAGTCTTCCCCTTGGAGTAGGTAGGGGAAGGTCAAATTACCCAGCGTATGTTGAACTACTTTGCAAATTGGGAAGCACACACGTGCTCTTTTTTTCTTCTAAAATATGAGGTTTGCGTCAATAAAGAGTGTACTGGGGTCCCACTGCTGCTGTGACAAATTGTCACAAACTTAGTGGCTTAAAACAACACAGACTTACTGTCTTACAATTCTGGAGGTCAAGAGTTCAAAATCGGTCACATCGGACTATCACCAAATGTCGCATCAGGCTATAATCACCTGCTTTTCTCTCTGGAGGGGCTGAGGAATAATCTGTTCTCTTTCAGTTGCCAGCTTTTAGGGGCCACCTGCACCCCTTGGCTTCTAGCCCTATTCTTCCGTCTTCAAAACCAGCAACAGACAGCCAAGTCCCTCTCACACTGCTCTCGCTCTCTCTGCTGTCTGCTTCCCTCGTCCACTTATAAGGGTGCTTGGCATTACATTTGGCCCACCCAGAAAAATCTCAAAGTCAGCTGATTGATTGGCAACCATAACCCATCTGCCATCTTTGCTGTGTAAATGAAGGAGGACATGGCCGTCTTTAGAGGGGTTATTATTCTACCCACCAACAAGGGGTTGCTGAGCTGGGGTGGATACAGGCGGTCATAAACAGGCAGAACAGCTCCTATTATTAAGAAGCCTACACTCAATTGTGGTTTGAATCCTGGTTCACTATTTCCTCACTGTGTGACCTTGGGCAGGGAACTTAACCTCTCTGGGCCTCAGTTGCCTCGTCTGTTCAGTGTGGGTAATGACAATAGTGCCTATTTCTTAGGGTTGCGTCTGAGTTTAAATAAGTTAACACATGGTAAGTGCTGAGCCCTGAGGACGGTAGGCCCCTAATAGATAGCCAGCAGCCATCATTAGTGTGATAGAGTATCTGTGGACTGAACGAATGTAGAAGGAAACAATAGGAATCTTCCCTGAGACAGGCTGTGGAGGTCACGTCAACAAATTTCAAACCACATTCTACTGGGGAACATGACACGGAGTCTGTAAACAGGATTAGAAAAGGGTTCTTGGAGAGGAGGAAGTTTATGTGGTGCTTATACACTGTTTGTACACCCCGTGTCCACACCGCTAAGGAAGTGACGAGCGATATGTCAAGGAATCTGCATCATCATCCATCTGACCAATAAGAACCCTGAAGTGCAGAGAAGTTACAAATGTCTGAAGTCGTATAGCTGATAGCAAATTCAAGCCTGCCTTGTCAGAATCAAAAGCCTGGGTCACCCGAGAATTCCCCTTGAGAAATTAAATATGGTCACTGTGATAGTTGATTTTATAGGTTGACGTGGCTAGGCTACGGTGCCTAGATGTGTGGTCAAACGCAAGTCTAGACGTTGCGGTGAAGGTACTTTTTAGATGCGATTAACCTTTAAATCAATAGACTTGAGTCTACCCTCTAAAGCAGGTTCCCTTCCCTAATGACCTTCGTCCAATCCCCTACAGCCTCTGGAGAAGAGGTTCAAGTTGCCTGAAGGGAAATAGGATTCGGAATTCTCAAGTTTGCAACATAGACACCCTGCCTGAGTTTCCAGCCTGCTGCCCTGTGACATCTGGACTCGAGACCGCAATGTCACCCCTTCCCTGGGTCTCCAGCCTGCCCTGTGGATTGCAGACTCATCAGTCCCATATTGTTGTCTTGGTCAGTCCCACCCACCCCTTCTTCCCTCTCTCTGGAGAACCCTGGGCAGAACGGTCACCATCTTCTACATTTAAATGTACCGAGCCAGGGCCGGTATGGTTCAAAGCAGCGTCAACAAGTGAAGGAGAGCCTGGGGGATTAGCATGGTTTGGTGTGAAGTGAATTGGGCTGTAGTGGGAATACTGGCTGCTAACTCCACCTTGCAGTTAACATCCTGCCCTCCTGGGCTCACCACTCAACCTCTGCAGGCCCTGCCCCGGCAACCGAGGTACCCTCCCTAGCTTTAGAAAGCAATTGACCTGATTCTCCAGAGTCAAGTCAGTTTCCTCTGGCAAGAAACTGTGTACGAGCTCAGACTGCTTTGGGGTATGTAGTTATCCTTGATGTAACCTTTAGAAAGTTCCCAAACCCAGAGAACAAAAGTGTCCGTGGATACTGAATTTGGGGGCAGAAAGGATATCGGTGAGTCATCATCCCCATCCTCTTAGTTATGCATACGAGCGACCGGGACCCACAGGGCAAGTGACCAGACCACGGTCACCAGGAGTGTGGCAGGAGTCGGAGCAGGTTCTGCTCCCCATTTCCAGTGCGGGCCCTTAGGAGTTCAGCTGTGATAAACGATGCCACGTCTCCCACCTGACAAGACCAGCGGCATTTTATGTCAGGGCCGTTCCCATCCTCGAGACGGGAAATTTTCCAGAAAGGGCGATCGGGGGCCTTTTTAACAGAAGCAGGACATTCACAGGAAATGCCAAGTGCTGACTAGTCTCCGCACAGAACCCTGAGCAGAAGCTTCCAAATGTCAGTAGCTCAGGGAAAGACAATATCCAGCTGTATAAATTCAAGACCCACCTCCCCAAATAGTAATTATTCAAAAGTATCTCTTAGTGAAAACAGGAGGAAAGGTTGGTTTCCTTTCTTTGTTCGAATTCCTCTTTGCCACAGATGCTTGCTGTGTCTGTCCAGAGCTGGCTCCTTCAGAGGCTCGTTGCTCTGTGCCCCGTAGCATCCAGCCACTGGCCATGTGAAGCCACTGTTGGTCTGCGGGCTCCAGTAGAGATTTCTAGGGGCGATGCTGGTTCCTTGTTTCAGGAACTGTTCTAGGATACACCTAGTTTTTGGAGTTGATGAGAAGATACAGTCTCCCTCGGTCAGGCTGCTGAGAATCTGAGATGCCAATGGATGCTCCATGGCTGGAGAGTGTCATGTGTGGCATTAGGCTGAGTCTGAGCCCCACTTCTTTCGTTAGCTGCATATTCTGAGTAGAAGTTTCTCCTTACTTCCCGAGCCATCCGCGATCGGGGGTCACCTCTGCTGGCAAGAGTTTTGTACATACATGTAGACTGCCTGGGGCGTGTTCAGCATCCATCAAGTGTTTCTCAGGCGTGAAACTAGCATTTCTCTGTGTTCTCTGTTTTGAAGTCCTCGTGAGAGAGAGAACAAGGTCCTGAGACATGTCCTGCTGGCTGACCAGGTTGGGTTGTCTGAACCTTATTGCCTTGCCTCACTGGGGGAGCGTTTTGAGCATTAAGATCCACAAAATGGTAGGATCAAGGTAGTTAAATGACTAAGATCCACTGACAGTATATTTCATATTACTTTGGAACACTGACATGTATCAGGCATGCCAGGGTGTATGTGATACGCATTTAGTTATTGGTTAGTTTAATATTCAGTGTATGTAGTGACCATCTGCTATGGTTTTCTTTTCTTTCTTTCCTTCCTTCCTTCCTTTCTTCCTTCCTTCCTTCCTCTCTTCCTTCCATGCTTCCTTTCTTTCTTCCCTCCTGCCTTCCCTCCTCCCTGCCTTCCCTCCCTCCTTCCTTCCTTCCTTCCTTCCTTCCTTCCTTCCTTCTTTTTCTTTTCTTTTTTTTCTTTTTTTCTTTTTGGTACTGTGCTAAACAGTTTTGTAACACAGACTGAGACTCCTGCTGTCCCCAGGAATGCTCAGGCAGATGTGAGCAACTTGCCTGTTAGAGCACCTTAGTTTGGGACTAAAACCACGGCTACGAAATGATCCTTCACACACACAACCTTGAACCTTAGTTGTTGTAAGATGAAATGAGAAGGCTGATTTCTATTTTTTAAAAATGCTTTGAAGGAAACATTTTTAAATGCCTGCTTTTTCAAGGAAAGTATTATCTGATTTGGGAACTTTACTATAACTCCTCCAAAAATAGGCTGGGGTAAAATATTGGAAGTATTTTTTCCATTTCAAAATCAAATGATTTTTAAAAAATAAATAATTAAAATGAATTTATACTAAGTGCGATCATTAAATCTCCAAGATGTGTCTCATTTGTTAGAACTCAGATAACCATGTATGATGCCGCTTAACAAAGTGTTTGAGTTTCATTCATTAGCTGCATGACTTTGGAAAACATAGTCTTTCTCTTTTTTTTAATGTTTATTTATTTATTTGAGAGAGAGAGAGTGCGAACAGGGGAGGGACAGAGAGAGAGGGAGAGAGAGAATCCCAAGCAGGCTCCGCACTGTCAGCACAGAGCCCCACGCAGGACTGTGAGATCATGACCTGAGCCGAAGTTAAGAGTTGGACGCTCAACCCACCCGGCCACCCAGGCACCCCAGAAACTTCATCTTTCTGAGGCACTTTCTTTAGCTGCCAGATGAGAGTTGTTCACACCTCCCGGGAGACTCTGTGAAAGCTTAAATAAGGCTTCGCCTGTGAACGTGCCTGGTGCTGTGCTCGGAGCGCCGTATGCCAGCCTGATAATCACCTGCACCTTCCTGCTGTGCATCTCTGGGGTGCAGCAAAACAACTTTCTTCTAGATCCCAAAACCCCTTTCACATCTGAAAGTGATTTCCGGTTGGAGCAAGGCTGGGGACAATCAGAGGGTAGGTCTGGTGCATAATGCAAATAGACAAAGAATGAATTCTTTTTTTAAAAATTTATTTATTTTGAGAGGGGGGAGGAGGAACAGAGAGGGAGGGAGACACAGAATCTGAAGCAGGCTCCAGGCTCTGAGCTGTCAGCACAGAGCCTGACTCGGGGCTTGAACTCACGAGCTATGAGATCATGACCCAAGCCGAAGCCGGATGCTCAACCGATTGAGCCACCCAGGCGCCCCATAGGGTGGCTTTTAGGATTAGCTGAGAGTAAAGCATTTAGCACTGTGTCTGGGCCAGGGTAAACTGTTCACCAAACCTTGACATTTGCGATGTTGATATTCACAGGGTGGAACACAGAATTTGAAACAGTAGTGGTTGTTCACTAAATACGAGTTCAGAGGATATATAAAGAACAGTGAATAGCCATTTTCAGGAGCCGGAAGCATTAAACACAAGGCTCACTCTGCTTTCAGTCTTTCTATGATGACAGTGCCGCTCTGATATTCCTAAGTTGTATGGAGGTGATGTGATAGCATATGGTCCTTGGATAAATGACCCAACCTTTGGAGAGAAAAACCTGCCGATCTCTTCTCCCTGCTATGGGTCAGATGGTTTTTTTCCTCCCATGCATATTTCAGTACTTGAAAAGATTTGTGTCCCTCTGCCCAACAAGGACCATGCCTATCTTGATCAACTCATAGCGGCCAGACTTGCCATAGTCTAGAAAGACAAACTTTTGGTCCTGGAGGCCTGCCCTGACCCACTAGTCAGAGTGACTTCTGTTTTCATTCATTCACTTGCTAAATAGCTACTATCACCCCACCCTATGCCAGGCTCTGTGTCAGGGATAGAGGAGAGACTGTGAGCAAGCCAGCCAGAGTCCTTGCTTTCATGGAATTTTTGGCGTATTGAAAGGGTTAGCTTTTAATAATCTCATGAAGGAATGTAAAATCTCACCTGTACAAAGTGCTGCTAAGGAGGTAACATCAGGGTGTGGATATGTGACAGGGACAAATGGCCATGTCCAGGATGTTGGAGGTGGGGGTGCCTAATGAAATGTGATGGTTGAGCTGAGGTTTGAAAACAAAAGGACCGACAGGTAAAGATGTGAGTGTGTGGGTGTGCATGCACGCATGTATGTGTGTGTAGAGAAGGTGTATGAAGACATGTGCTGAGAATAGCAAATGTGTTTTAAGAGCTTTCTGCAAAGGGAGGAAGTCCTGTCTAAAAGGAAGCATGGAGTGTCGGGGGTAGTAAAGTAAGGAGAGGGAGGCAAAATCATGGAGACCAGGTGCCCAAGTCCTTTCGACCATCATTGTGATAAGTATACATATCCACACGCCCCTAGAACAATGCTGTCCAGTGGAACTTTCTTCCATGGTGTAAAGGTTCTACATTTGCACTGTCCAGTTTGCTAGCTGCTGACCCCATGTGGCTAAGGTGACCTAAGGATTGCATTTCAAATTTCATTTAATTGTAATTAATTCGACTCTACATAGACACATGTGGCTAGTGACCTCCTGTTGTATTTCTCAGGTCCACAGTGTGCCCCACAGACGTCCTAGATCCTAAGACTCTCATCGCTGATCACTCCCCAGTCTAACGTTTTATTATGCAAAGTGTCCAAAATGGGGCCACTCATATGGAAGACACTGATTTGATATTTATTAGGAAGAAGAAGATGAGGAAAGAGAATTAAAAAGCAATTGGAAAGGTTAATAATAACCTTCATCCCGAGTTTTCTGAAGGGTTTACACTGTGGACAATACTGGTGCTCAGCTCACTGAGGTACAGTTCCAAATGCTAACACTGCTGTTACCGTTACTAGTGTAGGTTAAGTGCTTGCTGAGGGTTTTTACCCACCAGTCTTTGCTTTAAGAAGTCTATCATGTATTAACCCATTACCTCTGCAATGGCACGATCAGGTAGATGTTTTTATCTTGGTTTCTCAAGTGTCTAAAGTGGAGGTGTAGCCCTCCATGGTCTATCGCTGCCAGCTGTCCATTCTGTGTCAGCTGGAACAAGTTGAGGACAAAAATATTCCTGCTTTCTGGGGTCACTGATTCTATGTTTGAGTGTCGCTGACAGCTGCCTGATTTGTGGCAAAATATGCCTTCTTCTGATTCCATCCATTGTCCAGGCTCTTGGCCTCAGAGCAAACAGGACAAGGTAAACCTGAATGGAAAAGGCACCCCGTGGCTTGCACAGGCAAAAGACCACACTTTCGGGACAGAGGCTGGATTTCCATAGATTTGTTGACATAAGTGGGTGGCTTATGAGCCACATGGGTGGCTCAGTTGGTTAAGCATCCGACTCACGATTCCGGCTCAGGTCATGATGTCACGGTTTGTGAGATCAAGTCCCATGTTGCGCTGACAACATAGAGCCTGCCTGGGATCCTCTCTCTCCCTCTCTCTCTGCCCCTCCCCTGCTCACACTCTGTCTTTCAAAACAATTTTTGAAAATAATAAGAAAAAAAAAACTTGAAAAAAAAGGAATTGTTGACTCAAGCTTCATTGTGGCCATGGTGAGAGGCCTTCTGGAGGTTTCCAAGGGGTCCCCTGCCTCTAAATACTGCACTAAACCCATAGGAGGCAGCGAGCACATAGGCGTCCTCAAACCAGGAAGAGAACAGCAAGCACCTCATCGAGGTCCCCAGTTGTTCCGATCCTTCACACGCTGCCTTCTCCGAGCTTGCCCTTTCCATCCCCACTCTGGGCAGGCCCCACGACCTCCCTGGCAGGGTTCCTCTGACTACTTCTTCATCTGCACTTCTTCCTTTGACTACTTAGTTCAACCCTGTACCTCTAGCACCTGGAATAGCAGCACTCAGCTACAGATTTGTTGAAATGAGTAAAGAGCGACAGTACCGTTTTGTCATAAACAAGTATACGTCTGTCTCCCACCCAAGAGTGAGAACACCGTCATTCAGGACGGTGGTGAATGGCCAGCAGGTGATAGGTGTGGATGGGGTGGTGGGGGGTGGAATGTGGCCCTGCATTTACTGAGAGCGGACGGAGCATGATGTTAGAAAGTCTTCATTGATCTTCCCACAAACCTACGGGGAGATATTTTAAACACAAGACCACTGCGACATAGAGAATTTATATAGTTTGTCCAACTTAGTCACTGCTCTGTGGTATAGAGATAGTAATAGGAAAATCTAGTTCTTAAAAACTCTGTCCTGCCTCAGCTCCACCTGTATCCCCAAACCCACCCAAGTGTTATCCCTGTTTCTTTCTTTTTTTTTAAATTTTATTTTTAATTTTTTAAAATTTACATCCCAATTAGTTAGCATATAGTGCAACTATGATTTCAGGAGTAGATTCCTTAGTGGCCCTTACCCATTTAGCCCATCCCCCCTCCCAACCCCTCCAGTAACCCTCAGCTTGTTCTCCATATTTATGAGTCTCCTGTTTTGTCCCCCTCCCTGTGTTTATATTATTTTTGTTTCTCTTCCCTTATGTTCATCTGTTTTGTCTCTTAAAGTCCTCATATGAATGAAGTCATATGATTTGTGTCTTTCTCTGACTGACTAATTTCACTGAGCATAATACCCTCCAGTTCCATCCACGTAGTTGCAAATGGCAAGATTTCATTCTTTTTGATTGCTGAGTAATACTCCATTATGTATACATACACACACACACACACCACATCTTCTTTATCCATTCATCCATCAATGGACATTTGGGCTCTTTCCCTACTTTGGCTATTGTTGATAGTGCTGCTATAAACAGGGGGGTGCATGTGTCCCTTCGAAATAGCACACCTGTATCCCTTGGTTAAATACCTAATAGTGCAATTGCTGGGTCGTAGGGTAGCTCTATTTTTAGTTTTTTGAGGAACCTCCAGACTGTTTTCCAGAGTGGCTGCACCAGCTTGCGTTGCCACCTTTTTCTTTCTAATGTAACCTTGTTTCTAGTTACTTTCAGTGTTTTCAGGTTGGGGAAATATGTGATTTTCCTTGCTCCTGTAGCTGAACATTTCAATTACTTATCTGTTTCATCACTTAAACAAAGGGATTTATTTGCTCCTGAAAATCTACAAGGTAAGAGTAATGACAACTGGTTCATAGGAGGATTGAGACCTTAGCGTGTCCAGTTAGAACAGTGCCTAGCATACAGTGAGGCTCAGAAGGAAGGAGGGAGGGAGGGAAGGAAGAAGAAAGCATTGTAGTTGAGAGAGGACCAATTTTGGTATAGGAAGATCTGGTTTCACACATTGTGTGAGCTTGGAAGTAACTTCGCTTTCTGGGCTCCCTTTTCTGCATCTGGGCAGGGCAACACTCATTTGCAAGAGTTGTTTTGGAAATAATCTAAAATCACGGACGGCAACAGCTCTACCAAGAGAAGGCACATTTCAAGGGTTCGTGTGTTCCTCTTCAATCTGTACACTGTCATATGAAGAGGTTCTCCTTGGGCTAAGTATTAGGTAATATCCACAAGGGGGTGTAGAAGCTGCAGCGCAGTGTTTCTGATTGTCCATCACACTGATGCCCCTGAAGTCTCCAGGATGAGATAGCTACAAATGGTTATTCCAGGTGATCTGTTGGCTGGATTTGACCGGATAGGTAAAGGTGGATAATAATGATGATTTTTTTTCTTAAAAAACATAATAAAAGTAAGACATTGTTTATGGTAGGAATTTGACAATAAAAAAAAATAAGAATAGCACCTAGACATCAACAATAGTCCCACGGTTCAGAGAAAGCCACTCACATTCTAGTACGTTCCCTACAGATGTGTTTTCTTTGCATCTCCACCTACACGGACCTATTAATCATGTGTGATTGATTGTACATCTGGATTTTAAGCTCCTTGACAGCAGGGCTCTTCACAAAAAGCTGTGTTTGACTTTATCTCTGATTCCTAAAATAACGCCCAGCACATAAAACAGGTTCGCAAAACATGAGCATTTATTGGATTAATGGCGATTCACATGACTGGAATTGTATTTTCTATAAAGTTGCATGTCTTTCATTGTAACTTAAGAGTGTTTTTATACAGCATTGAACATTTTTTGACACACTATGTAAATAGGTGCATCACGCTGAACCTTTGGACCTGCTCTGATTTATGCAATTGATTCGTAATGTAGAAGAACTTAAATATCTTCAATATTTTTGCAATTACTAGTAATACTGTCTTAAATATCATCATAAATAAGTACAGAGGGTTAATTGTTCAGAACTTAGGAGACCACAAAAATCATATTTGACCATTTCTTTCAGAATGACTCCTTAATATCGATGCATCTCAGTTTGTTTTGAGGCTGTTGATGTATATTGTAAAAGTGCCTCTAGAAGGATTCAATATTTTTCACTTCTACCCCCAGCGTATGAGAATAGTCATTTCAACCTCTGCTCGTTATCAATATACATTTTCATTTTCGTTAGTTTGCCGTTGACACATGGTACCAAACTGTTATGTTAATAAGCATTTCAGTAAGGTGAAGCTATTTATTTTCATTAAAATTATTCAGTGGTGTCAAGATGCTTTGTGAAGAAGCAAGTCTGTGTTGGCGCCCAGAGCTTATGTCTGCCTCCAGAAGAAAGACTAACACAACTGGAAAATAAAACAATCAATCCTCTGGCTTGCGGTCATGGAGACAAAGTGGCAGAGGAATGGCCATGAGGAACAGAAAACATTACTTATTGCACATAACACAGATAAACCCAATTAATCATCCCTGTTTAAAAAAAAATACAGATTTTCTTAGATATCTTTGACATATAGTCAATATTAAGTAAATATTTGTTGAGTTAATTGAATAAATACACCTAGGTACTTCGACAAGTAAGATTCGTCTTATTCATCTTCAGGTGAAATTGGGGCATATATCTGACAGTGGGTGCATTGATGAGAATTATTTGGGATTCTAAGTCTTAGATGGTACCGTTCAACAGACAGAGCACATTGCTAAGAGGGGTGTGGCTAAGAATGCCTGAAAAAAAAAAAACTGCGTGGAAGGTGAGCCTCAAAGCACGGGGGTGTTTTACTAGGTAGCAAAGAGTTTTTAACAACTGGACTCATAAATGTCTGCTCAGTTTTTGCATACCCAGCAGAAGTCATGCTTCCCTCATGCATTGCCCGGCCAACTAACCACACTGAGAAGTGTGGCTTTAACTAATACGGCTACACATCGGGATTTATGAAGCCCCTGTTTGGTGGCATTGCACAGAATGCTTAAGCACACAATTTCCCAGATCCATTTTTGCATTTTGAATTCTGTTGTATTCCTACTGCTATTTTGTCAATAAAGTTTCTCCAGTGAAGGCGCTCTTATTTTCCCCAGGTCACTACTCTGTAACATTAAATAAAATCCGTGCCAGAATTAATCTTCACAGAGCTTAATCTTGGCCGTTTGTGCTTTTAATTATTACACTTGCCATTTTACTTTGCTGAGCCTACATGGCGGAAGAAATGGGAAAAAAATTGATGAACAGTAAAATGGAGCATAAATACATAGTCATGGGCATGTATTTTGCACAAGCTCACACACACAAGTGCACAAAAGACTCACATTATAAGTAATCCATACATCCAAATTATTGAGGGTGCAACCTAAGTGTGATTGAGAAAAATATGACAATCCTAACCCTTTCCAGACTCCTTCTCTCAGCACCTGGATCGGTTCTACATAGTTATGTTTAATCTGTCTCATGCCATTTATGTGCCCTAAATATCCCTGTTAGAAATACACCCTTTTCCCTCCCTGGCACCACATCCTTTTTCTAGGAGCCCCCTTAGATAACTCACCCCTCCAAGTCCTGGAGTGAGATGTCAGCATTCTCCAGGACTCTTCCCCATGTCACTGGATGGATATCAGTGACCTGAACCAGGGGGATGTAATTCAGTGACTGGGCTGGAAAATTTTGATGTTTCCTCAGAAATCTGGAATTGGGATATTAAAACAGGTTGAATGAATCATAGGCTCCAGACTAGATAAAAAGACACATGCAATTCAGGGCTGCCGTCTAAATTGGGGTTGTCAAGATGGAATGCGTGGAAAAGAAAAAGGAAACTTGTATGCAAAGATACTATATATATATAGTATATATATGAGAGATGCAAAATTAAGAGAACACAAGTATATTGGTTTTCTATTGCTTCTGGAAGAAATTACCACACATTAAGTGGCTTCACAGAGCACAGCATCATTATCTCACGGTTCACTCAGAAGTCAGACACGGGTCTCACTAGGCTAAAATCAAGGTGTTGGAAGGGCTGTGTTCCTTTCTGGGAGCTCTGGGGAACATTCATGTTCAAGCTCATCCAGGGGGTTGGCAGAATTCAGGTCCATGGGAATGTAGGACTGAAGTCCCTCTTTACTTGCTGCCTACTAGCTGGATGGAGAGGTCCCAGCTTCTAAAGGTCATCCACCTTCTCTGGCTGGTGGGCCTTTTTCCTCCATCCTTAGAGGCAGCAATGGTGATTCAAGCCCTTGTTGCTGCAAATCTCCCCTCCCTGCTGCCTCGCCTCTCCTCTGCTTTCTCGTACCACTGTACCTCTCTTACTCAGCACCCCCAAATTCTCTGCCTTTGAGGTTTCCTGTAAGAGGAATGAGCCCACCTGATGACCCAGGGCAATCTCCTGGGCCCTGCCCTCAATTACATCTGCAGAATTCCTTCCCAGCAGGACCTAAATTGGTGTCTGATTGAGTAACAGGGGAGTAGGATGCTGGGGGGACACGTGTAGAATACTGCTGCCACAGTGAAAGAAAGAGAAGAGAGAGAGAAAGAGAGGCAGAGACAGGGAGCCAGATGCTTGAAGGAACAGATTGCCTCCTGGTAAATTTAACCCCCTGGTTCAAATCCTTTCTGAGATTTTGAAGCGTCTCCTTCCCTGGGTTTCTGTGAGATGTCCCTAAATCCTTAAAATAGCACCCTGTTTGCTTACCCTGGCTTAAAAGCATTCTGTTAACCCACCCCCCCCCCAAAAAAAGGAATGCGCTCCATCCAAGACTTTTTGTCACAATTAAAATTTGCCATCATTAAATAACAATATAGTATTTAAGAAAGTGTGCCCTGGGTTCATTCTGCATGGATTCAGACCAGGCTTGCCTATATTCCAGAAGGTTAATTGCTCAGAGTCTCAGTTTTCTTAGCTGCACAAATGAGATTAGGTAGAAGTTAAGTCATAGGCTTCTGGTAAGGATTGAGCAGAGAATGTGGACAAACATCTCTGCTAGCAATAGATAGTAAAAGCACACGTGACAAAATGAGGCAATCAGACTTCTAAGTTCATTTTTAAAGTTCCTTCCCCCTTGGTCAGTAAGAGATAGAGTAGGCAAGATTAGCTTCCCCAAAGTCTCCAAATATGCACCCAAAACACTCATGTCATCTTCCTCTTTTTCTTTGTCCTGTCAAAGCCACTCAAAGTCCACAGCCAGATCTCATCCTTCTCTCCCAGTGGGATTAACCAGGCCTGGGTCTACTAAGAAAAATAGGGCTTGTCTTATTATGTTTTGTGCCAGTCTCAGTCTATTGGTAACCAATATTGTGGCTAGAACATTCTAAAGATCTAGAGATCTAAGATCTCTAAAACAGAGGATCCTGGGTGGGGAAGGGAGGGTTGGTTCTTTATCTAGTCTCATGGCTAGCAATATTTTTATTGGAGATGGCCATTTATACAGTGGATAAGGTCTTTGAGTGGGTGCCATCTTGGAAATGGGTGTCTTGGCAACCAAAGCTTAAGACAGGTACTTGCTTATGAAAGCAAAAGCCAACCAACCATTAGGGCTTGTATTGCATTATATAATGTTATTAACATGATGAGTGATACATTTATTTTAAAGGAAATGGAAAATTATGAGTTTTGAGCACTAGGGTCACAAGATTTTTGTTGTTGTTGTTGTTGTTGTTCTAAAACACTCACCTGTTTAGTGTAAAGAATGACTTGGAGACTCCATATTGGACAGGAGCCTGGAGACCAGCTGGATAGGTGGGGAGCATGGAACAAATGGCTGGAGGTCTATATGCTGGTGGCGGGGGGAGTCAAAAGAAGTTCCTTTCTGATGGAGGCTATTTGGCCTGGGAAAGCTGTGGAAGGTTATCAGGTGAAAATAAACATTCTAGGAAGCTGGTGGCCAGGGTGTAACCAGATTGCCAAGTTTGATAGTGGTCCTTGTGGGATCAGGTGGGATGACTAGGCAATCATAGAAGGGTTTCCACAGATAGCATGGGATTTGCTACGACAGAATCATATGCATCAGTCTCCTAGGGTTGTAAGGAGGAAATTGATGATGGTATCCAGAAAACTAAATGCAGTAATTTTAATAATAGTCATTCATAGTTAACATTGATTGAGGGCCTGCTTAGTGTTGGTACTGGGTAAATTAAAAATTTTTTTCATGTTTATTTAGTTTTGAGAGACAGAGAGAGAGCTTGAGCGGGGGAGGGACAGAGAGAGAGGGAGACACATCCAAAGCAGGCTCCAGGCTCTGAGCCCGACGTGGGGCTCAAACCCATGAACTGTGAGATTATGGTCTGAGCTGAAGTCTGATGCCCAACCAACTGAGCCACCCAGGCACCCCTAAATTCTTTTTTTTAATATAAGTAATACCACAAAGCAAGAAGTAATGTCAGTAGTCGTCTTTCTAAACAGGTAAACAGAGAAACAGGGAGGTTAATGGAGCAGCCTCAATTCACATCACTGTGTATGGGGATCCAGAATTTGAACACAGGCCATCTGAGATCACAACCTGAAATCTTAGAGTCTGTCTGGGAAAGGGCCTGATGGAGAGATACAGGCACAGAGGAGGGACCTCTGCTAAGAGTAATTGCTCTAGCTTTTCATTTGCTTTTATTTTTTGGTGGGAAGTGGGAACCAGGAGGAAGTAAGAGAGTGGTCAGAAAAATCTTTGCAATGTCAGATTGGTATGTTTTATGAATATTTCTTCTTGGCAGCATACATGGCCTCCATCTGAAAATGTTTCGGTTCCCGCGAAAAAAAACCTTTCCACTCCTTTCCACACAGCTGTTTCGGTGAGCCTGGAGATCTGATGGACTGTTTGTGCGCGGAACACTTTCTCATTGCCTGGGGTCTCATACCAGGCTCATTAAATTAAGACTTCCAAAAGAGAGAGCATATCAAATTTACATCAATAGATAAATCGAGATCGTACGTACAGTTTACAGGGGTTAGGAAAGCTGGTCCCGAAGCTTGTTATATGTGTGTTCTTGTAACTCGAGCTGATAAAATTGACATAAATCAAGAGTAATGGGTGTTCTCTAGTGAGTACTTGCGAAGATGAAATTAATGCTTAAGCAATATTTATAGTCATTTATAAGAGGCGTTGAAGATGAAAAACACTGTATATTTTAAGTTTTATTGTTATGCAAATTAGGAAGCTCAGTCTCTTAGGAAGTCTTCAAGGTAAGTCAAAAATGAAGAGCTGGCAAAGTTATTATTTTAAAGTTCTTCAAATTGGATCAATGATATGATTGTCTTTATGGTGTTTTTTCATGATTTTATGTGTTTTCATCAAATATTTAAACTTAAGGAAATGCAAATAAAATATTTCTTTTACTGTCCTTTTTTTCTTCTTCATATACATACATGTAAAAGAATATATAGAGATATCAATGATATGGGTAAATCAAGGAATTTTCGTTGACATAAATATCTCCTTGTATATTTGATTCTTGTATATTTCATATATCTATATCTATCAGGCTAACTATTCAATTCCTACTTCCTATTTTTTTGTCTACCTCCCAGTTAATCTGTCACATTCATTTCGAAAATCACTTTTCCAGGAAGTTTTCTTGGACTCTTGCGAGTTGTGAAGATTAAACTTATTTTTACCTTAATATCCACATTTGTATTCAAAATGTTTGTGTACATGGTAAAATCCCCAGTATGCTGCCCCGGGCACAGCCCCCAGCAGTGTCTCATACACCACAGATGCCTGTAGCTCTCGGGCCGCTGTTGCAGTGCTGAAATTAACCGTGATACAGCGGTCAAAGAAGGGAGCTCACAAATGTCAAAATTGTAATTAAAATCCCAGTCTTCTGTCTTTAAATTCTGTAGCATGAAGCAAAAATGTCAACTTTATTACTCAGTGTACTTTATTAATTAGCTAGCAAATATTTATGTAATTTCCGCCGTGGATCTGGTTAACGTCCTTTGTGGGGAGAGTACGAAACAAGGTCACTAAGTTGCTGCTCTTCCTGGAGCTTACGTTCTCAACTCGGCTAAGTTTATTTCGTATATTAATGGGCAAGAAAGCATATTATGGATTTGAGAGTGATTTTCAAAGTTGAGGAAAGAAACAGAGGGGCAGCCGCTCCAAATTTACTTCCTACTCTGTAAATTTATTCTGTCAACTTCAGGCACAACCTATCCTATCCAACTGTCTAAGAGTGATGCTTCTTAAGGCTCCAACCAGTTTTGTCCTTTGTATAATTAAGAACTTGTGTATATTAAATATGGATTCCTTATGGCTTTTCAGGACCTACCTTTATGTTCCATGGCACATACTTTTTTTCCAAAAGAATATTAGTTAATGAATATCCTTTTGGGGTTAGATTCTCTCGTTCGTTTACAGACAATCCCTGACATAATGACGGTTCAACTTAGATTTTTCTACTTCACGAAGGTGCCTAAGTGATCTGCATTCAGTAGAATCCATACTTGAAATTCGGAATGTGGATCTTTTCCCAGGCTTAGGATACGAGGTGTGGTACTCTCCCAATCCTCCCTGGTGACACCAAATGGTGGCAGCTCCCAGTCAGCTAGGGATCCCAAGGGTCAACAGTCGACACACTGACACCATTCCGCACCCACAGAGCCATTCTGTCACTTTAGCACAGTATTCGATGAATTACATGAGATAGTCAACATTTTATTGTAAAATACGCTTTGTGTTAGATGATCTTGCCCAACTTTAGGCTCAGGTAAGTGTTCTGAGCACATTTAAGGTAGGCTAGGCTAAGGTCTGATGTTCAGTAGGTTAGGTGTACATGCATTTTTGACTTAGGATATTTCCAATTTACTACGGGTTTGTTGGGACAAAACATCATCATAAGTCAAGGAAGATCTATATTATTCTTCCAAGATCTTGCACCTGTAAATTAATCTTTCTAAGTTATTGGTTTTTATTCTTTAATTATAGCATACTACTACCAAATTCCTTAAACTCTTACTATCAGATTAGCAGAAGATAAAAAATGATACTACATTGATTCAGCCTTATATTTTACACAGCACTTTCACTTTCTTTATCTCATTTTATGGCACTTTTTTTTTTAGTGTTTATTTGTTTTTGAGAGAGAGAGAGAGACAGAGCACATGTGGGGGAGGAGCAGAGAGAGAGGGAGACACAGAATCCGAAGCAGGCTCCAGGCTCTGAGCTGTCAGCACAAAGCCAGACACGTGGCTCAAACTCACAAACCGTGAGATCATGACCTGATCCAAATTCAGACCTTAACTGACTGAACCACCCAGGCATTGATGGCACTTTTTTAAACTTACATTTTCCTGAGTTTTAATTTAGATGCTTTTCAAAATTCTTTGAATACAATTAAAATCCTTTAAAACCAATATGTTCAAGAAAAGGCTAATGTATATGATATAAACATAAAACATAAATCAGTAAAGAAAACATAGACACAAAATTAATTCTACCAGATAGATAGATAATTTACCCATTAGATTTGCACCCAATTAGAATGCTACTTGGAAAGATAGTTAAAACTTACCAATAACCAAAGGAAGTAAAATTTATAGCAATGGACATTTCAAAACCTAAAACTAACCTAGTTAAAAAAATGTGACTGTGCTATTAATGAGAGTAATGAAATGTCAAATAAGTGTGCTGAATAAAGGAAAGGATGAATGACTCCAGAAAAACCGCCGACAGGATTTTAACACTTGATGAAAGAAGTCTGGTAAGATGACATGAAATAGGAAATAAAGTATAAGAAACAAGTATAATCGTGGAAGTATGCACCCCTTTTATCTATGTTTCTTCCAGCTTAACCTAAGGGAATATTATAGATGCGGGAAATGGTGCGTGTATTAATATGCTGGAGGGGAAGCAAAATTTTACTTCTGCCCTCTCAGGCTTTTTCTGCTGGCCTCGAAAATTAACCGGAAATAAGACAGGGCAACAGGAGAACAGGAGAACAACACACACGTTTCTAGAAGTTGTACGTGGCCCAGAGCCCTCATAAGGAAAAAAGGAAGACCCAAAGACACGGTGAAGCCTCTGGACTCAAGTTGCACAAAGAGAGGCAATTGTGGAAAATCTACTAACCTCTGTGGGGAGGCTGCAGGGAGATAAGAATTACTTTAGCAAGGTCTGTTTGTATAGAATTCTCTTTGGTCTCAACTTCTCATCCGAGGTGATAGGAAGGCGGCCTTCCTACTGCTGTGGGGAGGGCATCATTCAGGAGAAGTTTCATCTCCTGTTTCCAGGAAGAACAGGGAGATTGGAATGTTCTTGTCACAACTGCTGTTTGTCAAAAAAAACCCATACGCCAAAGTGGCATATTGTGGGATGGCATGTCCTGCCACCTTCAATACTTACCAGAGCATTACCTGTAGGTGGCAAACAGGAAACAGTTCGAAATCCTTGCTCAGGAATATTGTATTTATTGCAGTATACCCTCAATCAATACCCAAGCAATATTCCTTGCTCAGGAATATTGTATCGTAACAGTCACAAAAGATGATAAGAGAATAATATGAACAGCTCTGTTCCCACAAATTTGATAAATTAGAAGAAATGGACTACTACCTTGAGAGACTTGAACTACCCAAACTTGTACAAAGAGAAAAACAATCTAAATTCACCTGTACTTATTAAATTGAAAAAAAAAATTTAAGTCATCTGAAAAAGAACACGTCCAGTCCAGATAGTCTCACTGATGAATCCCGGCAAATATTTACTGAAGAAATGATACCTGTTCTCAATAATCTATTCCAGAAAACAGGAGTAGAAGGAGCACTTCTTTTTAAATTTTTTTAATGTTTATTTATTTTTGAGAGAGAGAGAGACAGAACACAAGTGGGGGAGGGGCAGAGACAGGGGGAGAATCTGAAGTGGGCTCCAGGCTCTGAGCTGTCAGCACAGAGCCCGACACGGGGCTCAAGCTCCGGAACGACGAGATCATGACCTGAGCCGAATTCAGATGCTTCACTGACTGAGCCACCCAGGCGCCCCATAAAGGAACACTTCTTCTTTTTCTTTTTTAATTTTTTTAAATCTTCATTTATTTTTGAAAGAGAGAGAGACAGAGCACAAGCAGAGGAGGAACAGAGAGAGAGGGAGACACAGAATTGGAAGCAGGCTCCAGGCTCTGAGCTGTCAACACAGAGCAGGATGTGAGGCTCGAACTCACAAACCGTGAGATCATGACCTGAGCCAAAGTCAGATGCTTAACCGACTGAGCCACCCAGGCACCAAGGAACCCTTCTTGATTCATTTGATGTGACTATGATTATCTGAATACCAAGTGCTACAACCACATGAAGACTTTACAAGGGAAAGAAACTATAATCACATCTCTCATGGACATAAACAAACAAAAATCCTCAACAAAATATTAGCAATATCAATCCAACAAAGTTTTAGGACTCACGCCGCTGTACAATTGACACTGTACAAATTCACAGTATTCCAGACAATGTAGTATTGGTGAAGGAATGGATGCCTAGACCAGTGGACTGAAATATCGAACTCAGAAGTGTACCCCCTGAATTTTCGTGATGATCCAGCCCAAAAATAGCCCACCAAAATTTAACAAAGGCACCAGGACAAACTCAATGGACAAAGAATAGCAAAGATGCTGCAACAATTGAACATCCATCTATAAACAGAAGAAAAAAGAACAGACCAAGACCTTGCACCTTATATAAGAATTAACTGAATGCATCACAGGCTGAAATATAAAAGGACTATATGCAGTGTGCGAACTTGAATCTAGAGAAAGTCATGACCTTGTAGACAGAACTACAGAAACAATGATGCTTAACTAGGGTTAATAGTTAATGATTCAGTGTACTTGTTTTATTTCTTTCCACATGTGTGCATCTTGCAGATTTTCTGTAACGAGTTTCTTATTTTTATAAGGGGGGAATTACGCTAGACCTCCAAAGGCATAGAGTAAAATTCATTAATTGCAACAGGCATGAAGATCCTTGGAACAGCTGAGTTGCTGCTGCCTGAGGGCGACAGAGGATCACCTTCCCCTCAACCTCGAGCTGCTGTGATCCTTTCCTCCTTCTCTTTTAGGGCTTTTTGCCAAGAAATGGAGGCCGGAGGCCAGTGAAAGCGGTGCTGTACCGAACTGCGCATCCTTCTTTCGTAAAAGCCACGATCCGACAGGGGGAAAAATAGAATCCGCTTTTTTTTTTTGTACTCTGGAAATGAATCAAAGGCTTGCAGCCCCCCTCCCCCGCCAAGGAACCTCTATTTCACAACATCAAAAAGGCTGGTTCTTAGGAAGAACAGGGAGTCTGTGGCACCGTCACGTGCTTCAGCTCAGTCTTCTACGAGGGAGCCCAGGACAGCCCACGTTCCCTGGGCATAGGGAGGACAAAGGGGATCCCTCACAAAGAATTGCAATTCATCTTTGGTTCTGACAGCTCTGGTGGCTCCTTGTTAGACTGGCTCCAAAGGACTGGTTGGTCTAATTTAAGTAACTTGAAATTAGCCCGGGGCTAAAGGTCCTGGGGAGTGGGGAGCTTTTGTGAAAGACACAAGCATCGCCCTGGCTACCATTGCCTGGGGGCCGAATCAGCACTGGTGCAGCAACCTAACCAAGGCAGGAGAGGTAAGGCTAGTGAATTAAGCATCCTTAAGGGCTTTGAAAAACTACCAAAACCAAGCTCTTGCTCAGGAAAGACCTCAGAAGACCCGAGACTGTCACCTCCTGATGGCCTTGAGGCTCCGTGAAAGCTGCACTAGAAGGCTGAACTGTTGGGGGAGGTCATGGAGAGGCTTCAGGGTGAATGGATAGGTGGCCCCCAGCAATGGGAAGCTCCCCCCTTATCCTTGGAGCATGCACTCTGACCTCATCCTGTTCCCACGGTGGGAGCCATTTCTAAGGGCGCAGCCCTGAGAGGCTCCTGGCAGTGATCTCGCCTCCTAAGGCCTCTCTGGAAATTCTGAAGATCCCACGGGCAGGTGGGAGACTCCTGGTCCTTAGGCCAAGACAAGCCTCTGGAGTAAGTCCCCCTGCTTCTTCAGTGTGTCCTCCCCACCCCCCTACCCCCTCTGCCTTCTGGAGTGCCTGCCCCTTCCTTCCTCTCTCCCTGGCCTTCCAGCACCAGCCCCTTGGGATTTCCCTGGAAGCTACCAAGGATGTCAGGGCCAACAATGGGGCAGTCAGCCAGGCGGCTCGGGCCTGGACCCTGGGACAGGGGCATCCTGGGGACCCCGGCTTGGTCACCAGCTCTGTGCGCAGAGTGGTGGCCCGTGTGTCTGATGCTCAGGGACCAGGGACACTCCACGGAAGCGGGGATGCAGGGCAGGCAGTGGGGATGGAGATGGGGGTGGGGCTGCCCTTGGGCGAAGCCAGGAGGGTGCAGGCTGCCTGAATTAAGGCCCAGACACTATCCAGAGTCTGATGGGGATGCTAAGGGGTAGAATCTCTGGGAAAGCAAGAGAGAAGGAGGGTATACTGCTGATGGGGAGCAAAGCCAGGGGAGCGCCTATGCCATTGGACCGTTAATAGAAAGGACAGCAAAAGCAGAGCAATGGCAACCCCAGCCAACAGGACGCCCCCCCCCCCCACATTCTGGAAATGTTGATTGTGAGAGAATATGCACCTGCGGAGGTAATTGATTTAGCTGCCAAGTTCAGGCCCGGAAACCAGGCATGATTGGCACAGAGATGGGAAAGGGGTGCTGACATTTCCCTGTCTGGGCAGGAGGCAGAGAAAATGTGCAAGGTCACCAGACACCTTGCCCTCTGGCAGTGTATGCGTGCATCTCAGAGGTTCCTGAATCTACCCTTTTATAGAGTGAATTATTCTAGCCTGCAGGGAGGCTGGAGCCAATGAGGGGGGCCTGTCTGGGCTCATGGGACCCTGGAAATCCATCGAGGAGGCACAACAGATACTGAGTGAGTTGGGATTAAGACAGGCCATCTATTTGAGGGCCCTGGTCAGGCCAGATTCACTTGAGGAATAAAAGCTAAGATGCTCCAGTCTGCCTCTAGTACCTGATATGGGATGTGGAAATTCATGCTGGTTCCAGCTGTGGGGCAAGACATTTATGATGTTGGGCAATCCATTGCTGGTCTGGGGAAACTGACAAATCCCAGGTATGGACTGTGGAAAAGACCTGAGAGAGAGAGAGAGAGAGAGAGAATGGGAAAGACCTGAGAGAGAGAGAGAGAGAGAGAGAGAGAGAGAGAGAGAGAGAGAGGAGATTTTCAAAATCCAAAAGGCTATTCCAATCTGCTATAAATTGTGCGGTAAAAGTCACCTGGAAGCAAATGAGGTTTGACCTCATTGCTGCAGGGACCCCACCTGGAAAGACAGAATGGCAGCCCAGTGTTGTGTTTGTTGGTTGGCCTGTGGAAGGCCTTCAAATCTGAACAACCGTGGTTTCGACCTCCCGCTCCTGTGCCTACCAGCCCTGAGGAGCAGGTGCCAGCAGGGGACCTAAGAGATACTCCCCAGATACTCCCCTGTTCTGGATTCATGCCTTCCACTCCCTGGTAGAGGACGCAGGCCAAGACTGCGTCCCCGAGAGGGCCTCTGGAGGCCATCAGAGCCCTCATGTTGAGCTCACTGTTCACTGGTCCCCACAAATAAACAAAGGGTGACTGCTCTGGTGGATATTGGTGCTGAATGTCCTCTAATCCATGGTAACCCTCAGATGTTTTCTGGACCCTTTAGTGCCTTTGATGGTTATGGGGGGTTGACAGTTATGGTCCTTTTGACAATGCCCCCCACCCCCCATTGAGAATAGGAGAATATTATCTCTCCAATACCAGAGAGTGTACCTGGCAATGATATCCTATAAGGTCAGACTTTGCAAACCTCCATCAGTGAATTCTGCCTCCCGTTAGACAAATCAGACCAATGCTGAGAGGGAAAGCCAACTGGTAACCAGTAAGTCTTCCACTCCCACCAAGGGTGGTGACTACCTAGGGGACATAAGGAAATGAGAGGAACTATCTGAGAACTTCACCCAGTGGGTACTGCACACCCTGTCACAGCACTGTCAACAGCCTGGTGTGAAGTGAAGAAAAACAGCCTAAAAGATGTGTGCGACACCATCAAGTACCAACACACAGTTCCCGAAGAAGAGAGAGAGAAGGAGATGGAAAAAAATATTTGAAGAAACAATAGCTGAAAATGTCCCAAATTAGATGAAAACATTAGCCTCCTACTTATACAATAAGCTGAACAAATTGCAAGTAGGATAAATTTAAAGAAGCCCACACCAAAGCACAGCATAATTAAATTCCTGATTGTGAAGACAAAGACCCTTGAAAGCAGCAAGAAAGAAGCAACTCATAAAGAACAAGGAATCATCAAGATTAACAAACAATTTCTCATCAGAAATCTTGGAGGCCAGAAGGCAGTTGGACAACTTACTCAAACTGCCGAAAGAAAAATAGCTGACAACCAAAGAATTCTATATCACGCAAAGCTATCTTCAAAATGGGAGAAATTAAGACGTTCTCAGATAAAGAGTGACATTTTGTTGCTATCTGATCTGCTCTGTAACAAATGCTCAAGGGAGTTTTGCAAACTGGAAAGAAAGGACACTAAGTTGTAACTCAAACTCACATGAAAAACGAACAGTGGGAAATACAACTAGACAGGCAAATATTTAAACAGAAGTACAAATTTATTTTTTAAAAATTCTCTCAATACTTCAGGATTTCAACTCTCGTGCTCATTTTATTTCCGATTCATTACAGGTTCCGAATATTATGGATCCTCGTGTTAATCCTAATTAGAGCCCTCCTATGAATCCTGTGTTCCAGGTAATTTTAATGATCCATTTCCTTTATAAATTTTTGACAGTCTTGTTTCTCATTGTTCATTACTTTGCTGTAGCTAGGGTGAATCTAATGGGCTCATTTGGAAAGTATTACTGCGTCGTTAGCTCAAGGATAATGCTGAGGTCCTTGTGTACTTTTCAATTTTATCTGCATATTTAGGAATATCGCCAGTGATCCTATGTGTGGATGTGATGCTAAAAAGTGGATTTGAAAATAAATATTAAAAGGGAAAAAAGAAAATAAATATTTTAGGTGATTTTTAAATTAAAGTATAATTGACATACAATATCCTATTGGTTTCAGGTGTATATCAGAATGCTGTGATATTTTTACATGGTACAAAATGATCCCCATGATAAGTCTGCTTACCTTCTGTCACCATATAAAGTTATTACAGTGTTATTGACTATATACCTTATACTTTATATTATATCACCATGAGTTATTTATTTTATTACTGGGGGTTTGTATCTCTTTAGTCCCCTTCACCTGTTTCATCTGCCCCCTCAACTCATTTATAACCCTCTGGTAACTAACAGTTTGTTTTCTGTATCTATAAGTCTGTTTCTGTTTTGTTTTCTTTGTCCATTTGTTTGTTTGTTTGTTTGCTGTTAGATTCCACATGTAAGTGAAATCATACAGTATTTGTCTTTCTCTGTCTAACTGATTTCACGTACTATACTAACTTCTAGGCCCATCCATGTTTTTGCAAATGGCAAGATTTCATTATTATTATGGCTGATAATATTCCATTCATCATCTTCTTTATTGATTCATGTATCGGTGGATACTTAGGTTGCTTCCATATTTTGGCTATTGTAAAAAAAAATGCTGCAGTGAACATAGGAGTGTTTGAATCGGTGTATTCATTTTCTTCGGACAAATGCCTAGAAGTGAAATGGTTGTATTGTATAGTAGTTCTATTTTTAATTTTTTGAGGAACGTTCATGCTGGCTGCACCAGTTTGCATGCACACCAACAGTGCACAGAGGTACCTTTTCTCCACATTCCCACCAACACTTGTTGTTTCTTGTATTTTTGGTTGTAGCCATTCTGACAGGTGTGAGGTGACATCTCATTGTGGTTTGGATTTGCATTTCCCTGATGATGAGTGATGTCGAGCATCTTTTCTTGTGGCTGTGGGCCGTCTCCATTTCTTCTTTTGAAAAATATCCATTTATGTCATCTGCTCATTTTTTAACTCGATTTTTCTTTTGGTGTTGAGTTGTACCAGTTGTTCACATATTTTGGATGCTAACCTTTTATCAGATATGTCATCTGCAAATATCTTCTATTCAGCAGGTTGTACTTTCGTTGTATTGATTGTTTACTGTGCAAAGCTTTTTATTTTGATGTAGGTCACTTATTTATATTTTTGTTTTCTTTGCCTGAGGAAACATATCTAGAAAAATGTTGCTACAGCTGATAGAGAGATACAGAGAAATTACTGCTTGAGCTCTCTTCCAGGATTTTTACGGTTTCAGGTCTCACATCTAGGCCCTTAATCCATTTGAGTGTATTTCTGCATATGGTGTGAGAAAGTGTTCTAATTTCATTCTTTTGCACGTAACTGTCCAGTTTTCCCAATACCATTTCTGCAGGTCTGCTTTGGCACGAGACACGGATCCAAGGCCTGGCTGTGGGGGTGTGTCCTCAGGAGAACATGAGGGCATGTTGTTAGTCAGTTTATTGGTGACTGAATGTCACCACTCTTATGGTTTGCCTTCCTCCCTCTCTAACTTTTTTTTCCCTTCCCCTCCCCCATGGTCTTCTGTTAAGTTTCTCAGGATCCACATAAGAGTGAAAACATATGGTATCTGTCTTTCTCTGTCTGACTTATTTCACTTAGCATCACACTCTCCAGTTCCATCCACGTTGCTACAAAGGGCCATATTTCATTCTTTCTCATTGCCACGTAGTATTCCATTGTGTATGTAAACCACAATTTCTTTATCCATTCATCAGATGAATGGGCTTCAGTTTTCTATCACCCCCCAGCTCTCCCAGAAGTGAGCCCCCTGATTTTTAAAGTTCCAGGTGGTAAGCCTCAATGATTGTGAGAACTTGTGAAATTAGACCCCTCTGGTTTTCCAACCCAGATGTTATGGGGATTTGTCTTCCCCACACAGGTCCCTTCATGCCTGGGGTACCTGGTGTAGGGTGTTTCTCTCATCTCTCTGCACCTGCGGCATCCCTCTATCCCACAGACAGTCCCACTAGTCGGTTTAGCTCCCAACTGCATCTCTGACCTCCCTTCACTCTTCGATGTGGATTCTTCTCTACATTTAGCTCTGGAGAGTTTGTTCTTCTAACCCTTGGATCACTTTCTGGGTTATTGACACTAACGTGAGTGTTACCTATTGTATCTGTGGGATGAGGTGAATTCAAGGTGTACTCTGCTCTCTTCCCTGGAGGTCTTCTCTACCTTTTTTTTTTATTGGTTTGTCAATATCCTTTTTTTAATTTTATTTTTTTATTTTTTTAAATTTACATCCAAATTAGCATCTAGTGCAGCAATGATTTCAGGAGTAGATTCCTTAGTGCCCCCTACCCATTTAGCCCCACCCCCCTCCCACAACCGCTCCAGGAGCCCTCAGTTTGTTCTCCATATTTAAGAGTCTCTTCTGTCTTGTCCCCCTCCCTGTTTTTATATTATTTTTGTTTCCCTTCCCTCATGTTCATCTGTTTTGTCTCTTAAAGTCCTCATATGAGTGAAGTCATGATTTTGTCTTTCTCTGACTAATTTCACTTAGCATAATACCCTCTAGTTCTATCCACGTAGTTGCAAATGGCAAGATTTCATTCTTTTTGATGGCCGAGTAATACTCCATTGTATATATATATACCACATTTTCTTTATCCAATCATCCATCGATGGACATTTGGGCTCTTTCCATATGTTGGGTATTGTTGATAGTGCTGCTATAAACATGGGGGTGCATGTGTCCCTTCGAAACAGCACACCTGTATCCTGTGGATAAATGCTAGTAGTGCAATTGCTGGGTCGTAGGGTAGCTCTATTTTTAGTTTTTTCAGGAACCTCCATACTGTTTTCCAGAGTGGCTGCACCAGATTTCATTCGCACCAACAATGCAAAAGAGATCCTCTTTCTCCGCATCCTCGCCAACATCTGCTGTTGCCTGAGTTGTTAATGTGAGCCATTCTGACAGGTGTGAGGTGGTATCTCCTGGTGGTTTTGGCTTGTATTTCCCTGATGAGGAGTGACGTTGAGCATTTTTTCATGTGTCGGTTGGTCATCTGGATGTCTTCTTTGGAGAAGTGTCTATTCATGTCTTTTGCCCATTTCTTCACTGGATTATTTGTTTTTTGGGTGTTGAGTTTGATAAGTTCTTTACAGATTTTGGATACTAACCCTTTATCTTATATGTCATTTGCAAATATCTTCTCCCATTCAGTCAGTTGCCTTTTAGTTTTGCTGATTGTTTCCTTCTCTGTGCAGAAGCTTATTATGATGAGGTCCCAATACTTCATTTTTGTTTTTGTTTCCCTTGCCTCCGGAGACGTGTTGAGTAAGAAGTTGCTGTGGCCAAGATCAAAGAGGTTTTTGTCTGCTTTTTCCTCGAGGATTTTGATGGCTCCCTGTCTTACATTGAGGTCTTTCATCCATTTTCAGTTTATTTTTGTGTATGGTGTAAGAAAGTGGTCCAGGTTCATTCTTCTGCATGTCGCTGTCCAGTTTTCCCAGTACCACTTGCTGAAGAGACTGTCTTTATTCCATTGGATATTCTTCCCTGCTTTATCAAAGATTAGTTGGCCATATGTTTGTGAGTCCATTTCTGGGTTCTCTATTCTGTTCCATTGATCTGAGTGTTGATTTATATATTGATTTGTTGAATTATATATTTGGGTGCTCTCACATTTGGTGCATAAATGTTTACAATTGTTAGGTCTTCTTTGTAGATAGACCCCTTGATTATGATATAATGCCCTTCTGCATCTCTTGATACAGTCTTTATTTTAAAGTCTAGATTGTCTGATATAAATATGGCTACTCCGGCTTCTTTTGTTGACCATTAGCATGATAGATGGTTCTCCATCCCCTTATTTTCAGTCTGAAGGTGTCTTTAGGTCTGAAGTGGGTCTCTTGTAAACAGCATATAGATGGATCTTGTTTTCATATCCATTCTGTAACACTATGTCTTTTGATTGGAGCATTGAGTCCATTGACGTTTAGAGTGAGTACTGAAAGATATGAATTTATTGCCATTATGATGCTTATAGAGTTGGAGTTTCTAGTGGTATTCTCTGGTCCTTTCTAATCTTTGTTGCTTTTGGTATTTATATATATATATATATATATTTTTTTTCTTCATCTTTTCTCCCCTCAGAGAGTCCCCCTTAAAATTTCTTGCAGGGCTGGTTTAGTAGTCACAAACTCCTTTAATTTTTGTTTCTCTGGGAACCCTTTTATCTCTCCTTCTATTTTGAATGACAGCCTTGCTGGATGAAGAATTCTTGGCTGCATATTTTTCTGATTCAGCACACTGAATATATCCCGCCACTCCTTTCTGGCCTGCCAAGTTTCTGTGGATAGGTCTGCTGCAAACCTGATCTGTCTTCTCTTGTAGGTTAGGGATTTTTTTTTTCCTTTGCTGCTTTCCTGATTCTCTCCTTGCCTGACTATTTTGTGAATTTGACTATGATATGCCTTGTTGATGGTCGGTTTTTGTTGAATCTGATGGGGGTCCTCTGTGCTTCCTGGATTTTGATGTCTGTGTCTTTCCCCAGGTTAGGAAAGTTTTCCCCTATGATTTGCTCACATAACCCTTCTACCCCCATTTCTCTCTCTTCCTCTTCTGGGACCCCCATGATTCTGATGTTGTGCCTTTTTAATGAGTCACTGATTTCTCTGATTCTTAAATCATGCTCTTTTGCCTTAATCTCCCTCTTTTTTTCTGCTTCATTATTCTCTATAAGTTTGTCCTCTGTATCGCTGAGTCTCTGTTCTGCCTCATCCATCCTTGCCACTGCTGCATCCATCCATGATTACAGTTCAGTTATAGCATTTTTTATTTCATTCTGGCTATTTTTTACTTCTTTTATCTCTGCAGAAAGGGATTCTAATCTATTTTTGACTCCAGCTAGTATTCTTATTACCGTGATTCTAAATTCTGGTTCAGACATATTGCTTGTATCTGTGTTGGTTAAATCCCTGGCTGTCATTTCTTTGTGCTCTTTCTTTTGGGGTGAATTCCTTCAGTTTGTCATTTTGAAGGGAGAAAAGGAATTAATGAGGTAGAAAAAATAAATTAAAAAAAATTAAAAATTAAAAACACAGAGACACAAAAATCAAATAGATGATGCTAGGTCCTAGGTGTATTTTGGTCTGGGTGTTGAAAGTGGTTTGACAGATTAGAGAAAAAAAAGGGGGGGGGGCGAGGAAGAAAAAAAAGAAAAGAAAGAAAAAGAAAAAAAAGGAAATTGTTTGAGAATTTGAAAAAATGAATACACTGAAGTAGACTAAAATGAGATGATGGGGGTAAAACAGAACTTGAAAAAATATACACAAGGGTAAAGACTATAGTAGAAAAAACATTAAAGAAAAATATTTTTAATAAAAATTAAAAATAAATATGAATTTTTTCATTTTCTGTATTCAAGAAAAAAGAAACAAAAAAGAGGAAAAAAAAGATTTTAAAAAAAGAAAAAGAAAGAAAAGAAAGGATGGGGCTCCTGGGTGGCTCGGTCGGTTAAGCGTCCGACTTCGGCTCAGGTCATGATCTCACGGTCCGTGGGTTCAAGCCCCGCGTCGGGCTCTGTGCTAACAGCTCGGAGCCTGGAGCCTGTTTCCGATTCTGTGTCTCCCTCTCTCTGTAACCCTCCCCCATTCATGCTCTGTCTCTCTCTGTCTCAAAAATAAATAAACGTTAAAAAAAAATTTTTTTTTAAAAGAAAAGAAAGGAAATTGTTTGAAAATTTGAAAAAGTGAATACACTGTAGTAGACTAAAATAAAATGATGGAAGTAAAATAGAATTTGAAAAAATTTACATAAAAGCAAAAAATATATTTACAAAATTAAATACAAATATTTTTAATGTAAATTGAAAGTAAAAGTGAAGTTTTTCTTTCTGCATTCAAGAAAAAGAAAAAAAACGAAAAAGAGAAAAAAGAAAAAAAGGAAATTGTTTGAAAATTTGAAAAGGTGAATACACTGAAGTAGACTAAAATAAAATGATGGAAGTAAAATAGAATTTAAAAAATTTACATAAAATAAAAAATATAGTAATAAAAATTAAATAAAAATATTTTTAATAAAAATTGAAAATAAAAATGATTTTTTTCTCTTTCTGTATTCAAGAAAAAGAATAGTGTAAAATAGAAAAAAAAGAAAATTGAATAGATAGACCTGCTAACAGATTGAAATAGGACTGAAATTACTTTGTTTTCCCCTAGAGGTCAGTCCATGTATCTCTTTACAGTCCATAAAGTAAGCAGGCAGTAAGACTTGTGTTCCTGAAGAGCAAGGTTGGCCCAGTTGGGCGGGTCTCAGTGTATCAGCTCTGCTCTCCACTAGATGGCGCTGCTAGCCTCCTGGGGTGGATGGATTGTTGCAATGCTGGTAGGTGCGTGTGTGCATGCGTGGGAGCGGTGAAAATGGTGCCACCCAGCTACCCAGTCTGTTCTCCCTTATCAGCAATTGCGCACCCGCCCTCTGTCTTCAGCTCTCGTCCACTCCCCACTTTTTCACTGTCCATGACCAGGCCCCGGGTAGTACCTCTCTCCCAAGTTTTGTCTCAGATGCGGCTGTTTTCCCCGGCCCCTTACTTCCGAAGGACTGTAGCTTTGACCCAGTCTGCCCCTCTGCGGGAGGGTCTCACCCAGCAGTGGCTCAATGAGCAATGGCCGAATATCGGCTGCACCCAGGTACGCCCGCTGGACCCTGCTGCTGCCAGTGCCCCGAGACTGCGGCCAGGTACCACCCATCCCACAAAAAGTTCCCAACATAGGGTAGCAGCAGCTTTTCAGGGATTATGGAAAATCACAACACACATCTGGCACCAGGCTTCACCCTCAACGAGCTTGTTCCAGCACCAGCGAATGTGGCCGCCTTCCAGGGTCTGCTGGGACCAGGTGGTGTCAACAGTCTCTACCAAATGTCCTTCCAGCAGTGGAGCCACTTTTCCCCGTGTTGCCCAAGAACCTCCCAGACCCCACTCTACTCCTGGGGATTTGCTCTTCCCACGAGAGCACCACCAGGTATCGAGCTGCAGAGTTGAAGCCTTTGCACTCCCTTTGTTTACAGTCTTAATGGAATTTAAACCCTCTCCTTTCTCCTTTCTCCCTTTTTAGTTTAGTCCCTGCGGTGGTTTCCAATTTTCCACTTTCTCTCCAGCTGCTTTTGGGGAGGGGTGCTTTTCCCATATTCTCCCCTACTTCCCAGTCTCCATCCTCTCTCCACCTGCAAAAGCGGTTCCCTACCTTTTCCAGCTTCTTGCTTCCCAAGTTCAGCTCTCTGCTCTGTGTACCTGCTGAATTCTGTGGTTCAGGTTGTGCAGATTGTTGTGTTAATCCTCCAATCAGTTTTCTAGGTGTGTAGGATGGTTTAGTGTTGGTCTGGCTGTATTTCATGGATGTGAGACACACAAAAAACTTCCATGCTGTTCTGCCATCTTGGCTCCTCTCTCTCTACCCATTTTTAAAATCAGGTTGCTTGTTGTTTTGAGATTAAGTTGTGTATGTTCTTTATATATGTTGGATATTAAACCCTTACCAGATGTATGATTTGCAAATATTTTCTCCCATCAGTAGGTTTCCTTTTTCTTTTTTTTGATAGTTTCCTTCACTGTGAGCAAGGTTTTTTTTTTTAATTTTTTAATCTTTATTTATTTATTTTTTTTTATTTTTTATTTTTTATTTTTTTTTTATTTTTTAATATATGAAATTTACTGTCAAATTGGTTTCCATACAACACCCAGTGCTCATCCCAAAAGGTGCCCTCCTCAATACCCATCACCCACCCTGCCCTCCCTCCCACCCCCCATCAACCCTCAGTTTGTTCTCAGTTTTTAACAGTCTCTAATGCTTTGGCTCTCTCCCACTCTAACCTCTTTTTTTTTTTTTTTTTCCTTCCCCTCCCCCATGGGTTTCTGTTATGTTTCTCAGGATCCACATAAGAGTGAAACCATATGGTATCTGTCTTTCTCTGTATGGCTTATTTCACTTAGCATCACACTCTCCAGTTCCATCCATGTTGCTACAAAAGGCCATATTTCATTTTTTCTCATTGCCACGTAGTATTCCATTGTGTATATAAACCACAATTTCTTTATCCATTCATCAGTTGATGGACATTTAGGCTCTTGCCATAATTTGGCTATTGTTGAGAGTGCCGCTATAAACATTGGGGTACAGGTGCCCCTATGCATCAGTACTCCTGTATCCCTTGGATAAATTCCTAGCAGTGCTATTGCTGGGTCATAGGGTAGGTCTATTTTTAATTTTCTGAGGAACCTCCACACTGCTTTCCAGAGCGGCTGCACCAATTTGCATTCCCACCAACAGTGCAAGAGGGTTCCTGTTTCTCCACATCCTCTCCAGCATCTATAGTCTCCTGATTTCTTCATTTTGGCCACTCTGACTGGCGTGAGGTGGTATCTGAGTGTGGTTTTGATTTGTATTTCCCTGATAAGGAGCGACGTTGAACATCTTTTCATGTGCCTGTTGGCCATCCGGATGTCTTCTTTAGAGAAGTGTCTATTCATGTTTTCTGCCCATTTCTTCACTGGGTTATTTGTTTTTCAGGTGTGGAGTTTGATGAGCTCTTTATAGATTTTGGATACTAGCCCTTTGTCCGATGTGTCATTTGCAAATATCTTTTCCCATTCCGTTGGTTGCCTTTTAGTTTTGTTGGTTGTTTCCTTTGCTGTGCAGAAGCTTTTTATCTTCATAAGGTCCCAGTAATTCACTTTTGCTTTTAATTCCCTTGCCTTTGGGGATGCGCCGAGTAAGAGATTGCTACGGCTGAGGTCAGAGAGGTCTTTTCCTGCTTTCTCCTCTAAGGTTTTGATGGTTTCCTGTCTCACATTCAGGTCCTTTATCCATTTTGAGTTTATTTTTGTGAATGGTGTGAGAAAGTGGTCTAGTTTCAACCTTCTGCATGTTGCTGTCCAGTTCTCCCAGCACCATTTGTTAAAGAGACTGTCTTTTTTCCATTGGATGTTCTTTCCTGCTTTGTCAAAGATGAGTTGGCCATACGTTTGTGGGTCTAGTTCTGGGGTTTCTATTCTATTCCATTGGTCTATGTGTCTGTTTTTGTGCCAATACCATGCTGTCTTGATGATGACAGCTTTGTAGTAGAGGCTAAAGTCTGGGATTGTGATGCCTCCTGCTTTGGTCTTCTTCTTCAAAATTACTTTGGCTATTCGGGGCCTTTTGTGGTTCCATATGAATTTTAGGATTGCTTGTTCTAGTTTCGAGAAGAATGCTGGTGCAATTTTGATTGGGATTGCATTGAATGTGTAGATAGCTTTGGGTAGTATTGACATTTTGACAATATTTATTCTTCCAATCCATGAGCAGGGAATGTCTTTCCATTTCTTTATATCTTCTTCAATTACCTGCATAAGCTTTCTATAGTTTTCAGCATGCAGATCTTTTACATCTTTGGTTAGATTTATTCCTAGGTATTTTATGCTACTTGGTGCAATTGTGAATGGGATCAGTTTCTTCATTTGTCTTTCTGTTGCTTCATTGTTAGTGTATAAGAATGCAACTGATTTCTGCACATTGATTTTGTATCCTGCAACTTTGCTGAATTCATGTATCAGTTCTAGCAGACTTTTGGTGGAGTCTATCGGATTTTCCATGTATAATATCATGTCATCTGCAAAAAGCGAAAGCTTGACTTCATCTTTGCCAATTTTGATGCCTTTGATTTCCTTTTGTTGTCTGATTGCTGATGCTAGAACTTCCAGCACTATATTGAACAGCAGCGGTGACAGTGGGCATCCCTGTCATGTTCCTGATCTCAGGGAAAAAGCTCTCAGTTTTTCCCCGTTGAGGATGATGTTAGCTGTGGGCTTTTCATAAATGGCCTTTATGATCTTTAAGTATGTTCCTTCTATCCCGACTTTCTCAAGGGTTTTTATTAAGAAAGGGTGCTGGATTTTGTCAAAGGCCTTTTCTGCATCGATTGACAGGATCATATGGTTCTTCTCTTTTTTTTTTGTTAATGTGATGTATCACGTTGATCGATTTGCGAATGTTGAACCAGCCCTGCATCCCAGGAATGAATCCCACTTGATCATGGTGAATAATTCTTTTTATATGCTGTTGAATTCGATTTGCTAGTATCTTATTAAGAATTTTTGCATCCATATTCATCAGGGATATTGGCCTGTAGTTCTCTTTTTTTACTGGGTCTCTGTCTGGTTTAGGAATCAAAGTAATACTGGCTTTATAGAATGAATCTGGAAGTTTTCCTTCCCTTTCTATTTCTTGGAATAGCTTGAGAAGGATAGGTATTATCTCTGCTTTAAATGTCTGGTAGAACTCCCCTGGGAAGCCATCTGGTCCTGGACTCTTATTTGTTGGGAGATTTTTGATAACCGATTCAATTTCTTTGCTGGTTATGGGTCTGTTCAAGCTTTCTATTTTCTCCTGATTGAGTTTTGGAAGAGTGTGGGTGTTTAGAAATTTGTCCATTTCTTCCAGGTTGTCCAATTTGCTGGCATATAATTTTTCATAGTATTCCCTGATAATTGTTTGTATCTCTGAGGGATTGGTTGTAATCATTCCATTTTCATTCATGATTTTATCTATTTGGGTCATCTCCCTTTTCTTTTTGAGAAGCCTGGCTAGAGGTTTGTCAATTTTGTTTATTTTTTCAAAAAACCAACTCTTGGTTTCGTTGATCTGCTCTACAGTTTTTTTAGATTCTATATTGTTTATTTCTGCTCTGATCTTTATTATTTCTCTTCTTCTGCTGGGTTTAGGCTGCCTTTGCTGTTCTGCTTCTATTTCCTTTAGGTGTGCTGTTAGATTTTGTATTTGGGATTTTTCTTGTTTCTTGAGATAGGCCTGGATTGCAATGTATTTTCCTCTCAGGACTGCCTTCGCTGCATCCCAAAGCGTTTGGATTGTTGTATTTTCATTTTCGTTTGTTTCCATATATGTTTTAATTTCTTCTCTAATTGCCTGGTTGACCCACTCATTCGTTAGTAGGGTGTTCTTTAACCTCCATGCTTTTGGAGGTTTTCCAGACTTTTTCCTGTGGTTGATTTCAAGCTTCATAGCATTGTGGTCTGAAAGTATGCATGGTATAATTTCAATTCTTGTAAACTTATGAAGGGCTGTTTTGTGACCCAGTATATGATCTATCTTGGAGAATGTTCCATGTGCACTCGAGAAGAAAGTATATTCTGTTGCTTTGGGATGCAGAGTTCTAAATATATCTGTCAAGTCCATCTGATCCAATGTATCATTCAGGGCCCTTGTTTCTTTATTGACTGTGTGTCTAGATGATCTATCCATTTCTGTAAGTGGGGTGTTAAAGTCCCCTGCAATGACCACATTCTTATCAATAAGGTTGCTTATGTTTATGAGTAATTGTTTTATATATCTGGGGGCTCGGGTATTTGGCGCATAGACATTTATAATAGTTAGCTCTTCCTGGTGGATAGACCCTGTGATTATTATATAATGCCCTTCTTCATCTCTTGTTACAGCCTTTAATTTAAAGTCTAGTTTGTCTGATATAAGTATGGCTACTCCAGCTTTCTTTTGGCTTCCAGGAGCATGATAAATAGTTCTCCATCCCCTCACTCTCAATCTAAAGGTGTCCTCAGATCTAAAATGAGTCTCTTGTAGACAGCAAATAGATGGGTCTTGTTTTTTTATCCATTCTGATACCCTATGTCTTTTAGTTGGCGCATTTAATCCATTTACATTCAGTGTTATTATAGAAAGATATGGGTTTAGAGTCATTGTGATGTCTGTATGTTTTATGCTTGTAGTGATGTCTCTGGTACTTTGTCTCACAGGATCCCCCTTAGGATCTCTTGTAGGGCTGGTTTCGTGGTGACAAATTCCTTCAGTTTTTGTTTGTTTGGGAAGACCTTTATCTCTCCTTCTATTCTAAATGACAGACTTGCTGGATAAAGGATTCTCGGCTGCATATTTTTTCTGTTTAGCACACTGTAGATATCGTGCCAAGCCTTTCTGGCCTGCCAAGTTTCAAAGGAGAGATCAGTCACGAGTCTTATAGGTCTCCCTTTATATGTGAGGGCACGTTTATCCCTTGCTGCTTTCAGAATTTTCTCTTTATCCTTGTATTTTGCCAGTTTCACTATGATATGTCGTGCAGAAGATCGATTCAAGTTACGTCTGAAGGGAGTTCTCTGTGCCTCTTGGATTTCAATGCCTTTTTCCTTCCCCAGTTCAGGGAAGTTCTCAGCTATAATTTGTTCAAGTACCCCTTCAGCACCCTTCCCTCTCTCTTCCTCCTCTGGGATACCAATTATGCGTATATTATTTTTTTTTAGTGTATCACTTAGTTCTCTAATTTTCCCCTCATACTCCTGGATTTTTTTATCTCTCTTTCTTTCAGCTTCCTCTTTCTCCATAACTTTATCTTCTAGTTCACCTATTCTCTCCTCTGCCTCTTCAAGCCGAGCCATCGTGGATTCCATTTTGTTTTGCAATTCGTTTAAAGCGTTTTTCAACTCCTCGTGACTGTTCCTTAGTCCCTCGATCTTTGTGGCAAGAGATTCTCTGCTGTCCTGTATACTGTTTTCAAGCCCAGCGATTAATTTTATGACTATTATTCTAAATTCACTTTCTGTTATATTATTTAAATCCTTTTTGATCAGTTCATTAGCTGTTGTTATTTCCTGGAGATTCTTCTGAGGGGAATTCTTCTGTTTGGTCATTTTGGAGAGTCCCTGGCGTGGTGAGGACCTGCAGTGCACTTCCCCTGTGCTGTGGTGTATAACTGGAGTTAGTGGGCGGGGCCGCAGTCCGACCCGATGTCTGCCCCCAGCCCACTGCTGGGGCCACAGTCAGACTGGTGTGTGCCTTCTCTTCCCCTCTCCTAGGGGCGGGATTCACTGTGGGGTGGCGTGTCCCGTCTGGGCTACTTGCACACTGCCAGGCTTGTGTTGCTGGGGATCTGGCGTATTAGCTGGGGTGGGTAGGCAAGGTGCACGGGGGCTGGAGGGGCAGGCTTAGCTCGCTTCTCCTTAGGTGATCCACTTCAGGAGGAGCCCTGTGGCAGCGGGAGGGAGTCAGATCCGCTGCCGGAGGTTTGGCTCCGCAGAAGCACCGAGTTGGGTGTGAGTTGGGTGTTTGCGCGGAGCGAGCAAGTTCCCTGGCAGGAACTGGTTCCCTTTGGGATTTTGGCTGGGGGATGGGCGGGGGAGATGGCGCTGGCGCCTTTGTTCCCCGCCAAGCTGAGCTCTGCCGTCCGGGGGCTCAGCAGCTCTCCCTCCCTTTGTCCTCCAGCCTTCCCGCTTTCCGCGCAGAGCTGTTAACTTCTGACCTCCCAGACGCTAAGTCGCGCTTGCTGTCGGAACACAGTCCGTCCGGCCCCTCCGCTTTGGCCAGCCCGACTCGGGGGCTCTGCTTGGCCGGCGAGCCGCCCCTCCGCCCTGGCTCCCTCCCGCCAGTCCGTGGAGCGCGCACCGCCTCGCCGCCCTTCCTACCCTCTTCCGTGGGCCTCTGGTCTGCGCTTGACTCCGGAGACTCCCTTCTGCTAATCCTCTGGCGGTTTTCTGGGTTCTTTAGGCAGGTGTAGGTGGAATCTAAGTGATCGGCAGGACGCGCTGTGAGCCCCGCGTCCTCCTACGCCGCCATCGTCATTGAAATTTTCTTTAATCTTTATTTATTTTTGAGAGAAAGACAGCATGTGAGCAGGGGAGGAGCAGAGAGAGAGGGAGACACAGAATCCGAAGCAGACTCCAGGCTCTGAGCTGTCAGCACAGAGCCTGACTTGGTGCTCAAACTCAAGAACTGTGAGATCATGACCTGAGCCGAAGTCGGGCACTCAACTGACTGAGCCACCCAGGCACCCCACTGTGAAAAAGGTTTTTTAATTTAATATTATCCAGTATGTTTGAGAGTTTTTTTTTCTGCCTTTACCTAAGGAGTCTGGTCCAAAAAAATCAAAGAGTGATGTCAAAGAGATTACTATCTGTGTTTTCTTCTAGGAGTTTTATGGTTTCAGGTCTTACATTCAAGTCTTTATTTTGGATTTATTGTTGTATAACGTGTAAAATAACAGTTTAGTTTCTTTCTTTTGCCTGTTTTGGGTGAATTTTCAGTGAGTCATTGGGAACTTCTCCTAATCCCTGCCACCCTGGCACACAAAACGTGCAGGCTAATAATTGGGAAATCTCCATTTACAGTAGGATATTGACAGGCTGGATTACAGGCTGAGAAAGGTTAATAGAGTGGAGTGTGTTTGGAAACTATCTCTCAAGAGGAACAGAGGAGACTGATAACATTAATCTTAGAAAAGAAGAGATTAAAATAGTGCTTTTCAAAAATGCTTTTAAATTACTAGAAGACTTTGATTTTGTGACAATTAAAATCCTAAATCACAAAGCTGATAAAAAGGAGAGCTTCTGTGGTTGAAGTGAGGTCAAAACCTTGAGGCTAGTTCCTGGAGCTTAACTCAGCTTCTTTATCTTGGGATCTTTCCTGGGGTTATAGAAAAGCACTTTTTGAAGGCAATAGTCTTAGGTGCTCAACTATGTGATACTTCAAATTTCATCATAAGGAATAAATAAAAATAAATTCTACTGACCTAAAAGAGAGCTTCAAGACTATTTTTTAAATGGATAACTGTCTTATAGTAGAATGCATGGCATAGTGTATGCTAATTATTTTAATAATAATACTTACTTCTCTCAGTTATTGGATGATTACCATAGTTACGAATAAGGACTTAGACACCAGAATTCTAACTCTCCCATTTACTAACTGTTTTACCTTGGGCAAGTAACTTAAACTATCTATGATTGAGTTTCCTTATCTGTGAAATGGGCAAATAATTTACCTTTCTCATAAGTTTTATGTCAGATGTTTAAATAATTTAATATCTGTGATGCATTTACAATGGTGCCTGACACTTAGGCACTACTAATTATGGAGTGTATGTGTATACACACACACACACACACACACACACACACACACATACACACACATACACACATACTACTAATTATGAGATATGTGTATATATACACATACTACTAATTGTGGGATATATGTGTGTGTGTGTGTGTGTGTGTGTGTGTGTGTGTATAACAAGTCAATGCACAGGTAAATAAATCTATGAGCAAATATTTACAGAAGTTGTGTAAAAGTTAATTATTTATAAAATTAAAACCACAGAGGTTTAATGACAAAGGAGAGTTTAAAACATCCCTGTTATAGCTAAGGAAGTAAAGTCTAACATTGTATGTGATAATGAATTTGTGATTTTTTTTTTATCAATGCACTGATATTCATCTCAGTCACTTGACAACAAATAGATAGGTATTTTCTCTTGCATGATTCTTAGATTTAATCCCTTGTGAATGTATTTTGCTCAAATGAACATCCAGTGTCAGAGCCCAGATATATGTGGATTATTTCTAGTATACAAACTTCAAAGGAAACTTGTTGTAGTGAGTTCTTTTTTTTTAATGTTTTTATTTATTTTTGAAGGAGAGAGAGACAGAGCATGAGTGGGGGAGGAGCAGAGAGAGAGGGAAACACAGAATTAGAAGCAGGCTCCAGGCTCTAGGCTGTTAGCACAGAGCCCGATGCAGGGCTCAAACCCACAAACTGTGAGATCATGACCTGAGCCAAAGCCGGATGCTCAACCGACTGAGCCACCCAGGCACCCCTGTGAATTCTGAATACTGACACTAGATCTAATATGAGGTTGTATGACAACAAATGTGCAAGTGTCTGAGTAGAAAGGAATAAAATACCAAAATTATGGAGGATGCAGAATAAACCAGAAGATGCTCCCAGCTGGGTCCATGCTAGCAGTCAGATAAATCACTTAAGTTACAGCAACAATCCGGTGCGATTAGTGAAATAGGAAGTGAGTTTAGGGTTGAAATATCCAGTGTAGCTTTAGTGACTCTCCCCTTGTCTTCCTCCTCCTGATGGGAATGGAAGAAGGGTGTGGCTGAACACAGCAAGCTGGGACCTAGGCAGACATTTTCCCAGGGAGCCTCTTTGACCTGAATCTCACACTAACAATGACAAGGAGTTTGAAGTAGAATTGAAATGATTCATTATTATTCCATAAATCCCCCTTAGACATTGCAACTGGGACGTCAATCCAGTAGAAAGATTCCAGTATTATCAAGGGTGTTCTTTCTATGTTAGAGATCATTTTGAAGAGTTTCTCTAAGTAAATAAAGTTTCTCTGTCATAGGATTTCCTTGCCTACATCTTCTTCTCACATAAAATATTGATACAAAAGAGAGCAAAAATGCTAGGCATTGTATTTTCTGAGTAATAGGTTTCTGCCAAATGGCTTCAGAGGAGGAATCTCCGATTTGCAGAGCTTCCTTGAGGGAATTGCCACTCTCCCCCATCTGGGGTGAAAAAGCAGAAAGTCCTTGTGCTAGGCTTCTAAGATGCCCCTGCTTTTGAGTGTTAGGACAAACCAGCCCATCTGGCTTTCACAGTAGTGTTGCTAAGTGCCGCCATTCAAGCAGATGGATTCTTGGATTAATAAATGGGAAGGACCAGCTGATGTGTTGGCTATGCTTATCAAATATAAGGTGTAAAGAGTTGGAAATAAGTGTTTAACGAGCTTTCTGACCCAATTAGTATCACCTTCAAGGACATAAAAGCTATCAACTGGTTTCAAAGAAATAGAGAACGACTTCCATTCTGTATCAAAAAAGATCAGCAGACTTTGAAGGAGTAAGACAATTATTCCGACTTCTTTTTAAGATGCTATGGTAAGAATAAACACGGGGAGTTGACTAGTGAAAACAAGACAAAAGACACTGTGTCTATAAAGGAGAATGTACCCAGGAGAATGGAAAAAGAGAGCATGGTTTCCATTGATTTATGGTTTGGTTGAATGATCAGTTCATACATTCATTCACTCAGCAAATGATTGTTGAGTATGTAGCTCTGGGATTTTCCTTAGTGCATTTTTCTACACTCATCTCCTGGCATTGATACTTGTGTCTCCTTTGCTCTAACTAAACTGAATTAATTACAGTTCCTAGAAATCACTGTGCCGTGGTGTTTCCCATGTAGGTAAGTACGTGTTAGTTGGGAATACTCACTTTCCTACCAAGGACTTTCCTAATCGTTTTCAAAAGACCTTATTCAAATTTTACATCTGTGGCATCACCTAAGACTGCTTAGGGCAGTCGGTGTACCTTTTGCTACAGTCTACAACTTTGCAAATGCCACGATTTTGGAGAACAGAAGAGGAAAGCCATGTGAGCCACCCATGTGCCAACCAAATCCTTACATACATTTGAAGAAAGGAAGAGAGAGAAATCCATGGTGGAAAAACTAATTCTGGAGGGGAAAAAATGAGGGAAGAGCAAGTAACTTTGAAACTCCAGGTGGTGTCCTCCGTGATTTTCAGGAGGATAATGCCTTCATCATAAAGAGAACAGGAATGCCTAACAGTGCAAGTGAACCCTTGGAGAAAAGGAGTGGCTGAGCTAAGACGAACGTGCTAGGGTCTGGCGGGAGTGGGGTGCGGGGCAGAAGGCAGAGCTGAGTGTGAAGCATTTGAGCTAATAAAGCTGCTAACTACCTACCTGCATCACAGGCAGGTGATTCACGGCCACTCTGCCTTTCAAGGCCATTAATGCCCCGTTTAGAATATCCAGGAGATGGATTACTGTACTAACTACTTTGCACACTGGATTTACAAGGAGGATTTAGTGGAATATTTCCTCCTCCTATAAATCACACTATGAATATTGATTGTGGTGCCCTCTACTTATCTAAAAGTTTTATGTGAATTATAAAGGGGGAAAAAAAGCCGTGACTGTTTCAGTGGAAGGATTTCAAGGGGAAGGATCTTGTCGAGAAAACAAATCTGTGGATGTGTTCTAAAATATGCCAGGCCAGTGTTATACAGTGAGGGATGAGTATATAACACAGCGCAGCCGATTGGGACCAATTTATTAGATGCTATACAAGTGCTAAACTGCCTTAAATCAATAGTTTGCAAGGCAGCAGAAGGTTGGGTGTAATAAGTCATCATCTTAATGAAATATAGATTATTCCAAAACTATTAAACAAGCAGTTGGTGTCAGGAAAATTGTTCACTTTTTCAGAGCTAAACAAAACCATCTATTTTAGAGGAGCGAAATCGATAGACATCTGTGGCTTGGCATGGAGCGTGAATATATAAATAAATGTATAGCTAAAAGTATTCATTGACACCTCTTTGGATTCTACTATCTTCATCATTACTTAATTTCTAAACAAATAATTTTACACGAACTGTACTGAAGCAGAGAATAAAAGCAAATGCTTCTCTTTTCCCTAATCTTCACTTTCCTTTCCCTGTTCTTTCTCCGCTGCCTCTTTGCTGCCATTCGTAGAGCACCTGTTATGTGATCATAGATAATGTCCTGGGTGATTTGTGCGAGTTCATTTAGTGTTTAAAGTAGTGCTGAGAAATAGGTAGTGCTACTTTGTGCCACGGTCCAGGTAATAGGTGTCCAGAGTAATTATATTACTGCCCAATGTTGAACATTTAGTCGTGTAGAATTGGACATGCGATGCAGACATTTGAATGGGCTCTGTTTCAGGGGTGCCTGGGTGGCTCAGTCGGTTAAGCGTCCGACTTCGGCTCAGGTCATGATCTTGTGGTTGTGAGTCTGAGCCCCATGTCAGGCTCTGTGCTGACAGCTCAGAGCCTGGAGCCTGCTTCCAATTCTGTGTTTCCCTCTCTCTCTGCCCCTCCCTTGTTCATGCTCTGTCTCTTAATAATAAATAAACTTAAAAAATTTTTTGAATGGACTCTGTTTTAAATTTGGAGATCTCAAAGTCTTTCAGATAAGTCTCTCCATGTGGATACCAATGTGCTTCACGCTACCCAAGTTCCTGTTTGCAGACACGCACCTACTGTAGGTGGCTGCAGGGGTGAATCCCATCCCAGAGCCCATCACCTTCCAAACAGGCATGTCCCAATATGGCACCTGTCATCAAAGTAACCATGGGTCAAGGTCAATGATACAGATTCCCCAGGTTTTGCTGAAATTACAAGTGAGATTTCTAAGAGGAAGCCTGGAGACTTTTCTCTCATTCCGTGAGGATTTCAAGGTTGGGAAACATTCAGATAACATATATCTTAAGCTCCTTGCTGAGGTTCTTGGGTTCTGAAATCTGCCATAAAAGCCTCATATGCTCTAATAAAGGAACAAGGAAAACACTGCAGTGTTTTTTTCTGTTAATGTGATCTTTCTTTCCTTTCCATTTTATCTTCTTGGTCTCTCTCTCTCTCTACCACGTTCCATTTGTGCCATCAGTATATCCCTGACCCTCACCTTTTAGTCATAGTATAGATATTTCTTTTTAAAAAAATTTTTTTCAACGTTTTTTTATTTATTTTTGGGACAGAGAGAGACAGAGCATGAACGGGGGAGGGGCAGAGAGAGAGGGAGACACAGAATCGGAAACAGGCTCCAGGCTCCGAGCCATCAGCCCAGAGCCTGACGCGGGGCTCGAACTCACAGACCGCGAGATCATGACCTGGCTGAAGTCGGACACTTAACCGACTGCGCCACCCAGGCGCCCCTAGATATTTCTTTTTTAAAGATTGTTTATTTTGAGGGAGAGGGAGAGAGAGAGAGAGAGAGAGAGAGAGAGTGAGAGAGAGAATCCCAAGCAGGCTCCCTGTTCAGGGTGGAGCCCAATGCAGGGCTTGATCTCATCCACTGTGAGATCATGACCTGAGCCAAAGTCAGAAGTCAGACACTTGACTGACTGAGCCACCCGGATGTCCCAGTATAGATATTTCTAGGAGGCTTTCATACATTCATTTACTTATGCATTCAACAAATATTTACTGAATGGCTATGTGTGAAAGCCATGGTGCTATTTAATGATCCTGACGACATTATGAGATAGACTTTAAGATGATGGCATAGGAATGTTCCTTTACTTAAATTACGTGGAAGATCCAGAACTTGATTTAAGTTGGGAGTTTGCATCTTTCCAAGGGACTTCCTTATGTGTCAGCTCACCTGAACCTTTAATAACTCCAGTATTCCCCTCTTAGGACAGATTTCACTTATTCATTTACTTAAAAAAAAAACTTTTTAAGATGTCTTTTCATACATGGTGCCAGGGATAAAATGTTAAGTTTAAAGGAAACACAAACACTAGCTTTCTAAAGCTTGGAGTGCTGGGTAAAGCAGTAACCAAATATATGATGACTCTTGATGATGAATGTTAAAAAGAAAGATACAGATTTCTAAGAGAGAACATAAGGTGAGGCAGAACCTTGTTGGGTTAGCACAATTTCCCTAAAGAAGTGATATTTGAGGTGATTCCTAAAGCCTGAAAACCTGGACAAAGTGGAGAAGCTCACCAAGAGCTCAGTGCAGCAGCAGCAACAGCTTGTGCAAAAGCCCTGAGGCAGCAGGATGCTTTGCATCCTAAAGGAAATGAAAGAGCCTCTGTGGCTGTGCAGAAAGACCCAAAGGTGAAAGTCATTAAACATACACAACAGAGGCAGAAAGTGCAAGCTATACTGAGTTTTCAGGTTGTGTGAGCATTTTGGTGTTTATTCTTAACGAAAGGGATATGCAGGAAAGATATTGAACAGAAGGGAGATGTAACTAGCCAAGTTGAAGGACAGGAGGCTTGCTCTCCGCCCCAAGACACCTCCTCCTCTAGGGTGGAATGTGACCTCTTGTGACCTTCAGAGTCCTGTCTGTTTGACTTCACAACCACACCCACATACTCACTGCTCACCTCCACTGGTGTCTCATTCACGGGTGTCATTTCTGGGAAAAGTTCAAAGAAAGCAGAAGCCTCATGCCTTGTCCTGTGAATTGTACGCCCAGTCTTGTGGCACCTACCCGGATATAAGCAGGTGGCTGTCGTCCAACACGGTCATTGGAAACTTACGACTTTTGTAGGAGAGTGATTTATTTCTTTTGGTCCCTATATAAACTAACCAAAGTTGGAGTCGTGTCAGGCTCATACTGAGAAAAGGTAGGAGGGAAATCGGAAAAGCAGGTGGAAAGGTGGATTTAAAGAGCACCATGGCAGATGTGTGCACAGGTAACACAACCTACATCAGAGGACCTGGCGGTGGAGGTGAGGCTGTGTTGAGCGGGATGGCTGCAAATTCACCCAAAATGACTGTTCAAAACAAGAATGGAGAGATTTATTTGGCCTTCAAACAGAGCTTCCTCCGATCAAATGGCACAGTCGGGAGAAAATCATACCGCAATTGGAGGTAATGCATGTAATCTGTAAATGCTGGGAATCATGGCTGCTCCCAGCAGCCTACGATGGATTGCATAATAATCTTGTACAAATCCACACCAAATGTTATAAAGTAGGAACTCCAAACACATTCATCTTTCCTGGCAAACCGATGCTCAATTTTTTATTAAGTAATGGGTGGTAAAAATGCAATTTGCTTCTGTTTTTACTCTGAATACCAGAATGCTCTGAAATAATGTTTTTTAGTCATTTTCCATGTTCTGGAGTTTTTGAATAATTGATTTCTTCACCCCAGCTACCATTATTTAAACAAGAGATGTTAGCCTTCATATTCTTTTTTGTTTCCTTCAAAAATTCATGCGATTTTTTAATGTGTGCCACTCCCGGTTCTATCCTGCGTGATGGTGTAAGGTACATGAAAAGCAATGAATGAGCTTCTGTTTTTCATTATCCATCAATGCATTTGTCCACGTGTATGTTGCAGAGAATTTGTTGGAAATAAAGAGCACGTATTTAATGATCTAACCCGAGCCAATCCATGATGACGTGTTTGAAAATGGGCTTTAACGTTTCAGGAAAGATAGTATTCTGACGTGGGCGCTTTTTAGCTGTGTGACCTCGGGCAAGCCGCTTGCCTGGTGTGCTTTCAGTCTGTCTTTGCAAATGGGGGCACAGTAGTAATTCTTACAGCACTGTGGGAATGCGCTATGTGATGATGCCCACTAGGCTGTCCGCAAGAGAGACTCCTTTTCCCCTTTAATAATTTCACCCAAACTCAAGTATTTAATGATTCTAACACAGATAAAAGCTGGCAAGACTCAAATTTCCTTCCTACCAAGTGGCTCCGGTGATCATGGAGGAATAAAATGCTGATGACATCTCCTCTGATTTCTCAAGGCTGCTCAATTCAGCTGGAAATAGCAAAGCGCCAGGGTTCTTCGTAGACTCTTTCAGCTGGCAGTCCTTTCTGGAAACACCTCCCAGCCCAGCCTCTGTGTGGCAGTTTCATGCTTCCAGCCCTCGGCCCAGCTGGAACCCCGAAGCGTTGGGAAAGGAAGAATACATTCATTAGCATTTAACACTCAGCGAACATCATAATTTTGAAAACTCCCTGCCTCAAAGAACTGACACCCTGGACAATTAATGGAGGAAGACACTTTGGCACTTAGGAAAAAAATAAATCTTTCCAGGCCCAGTTGGTTTAGAAAATGAAGGAAGCGGGGATTCGAGGAGGCCCTTTCCTTCTTTTCTGGGCAACTGTTTACATTATAATCCTTAGCATCCTGAGCACTGTTCTAAGAGCATCGTCCGAATTTCTATCAGCGGAAAAGTGCTCCACGGCCCCCACGTTGCTGCAAGGAAGGTAGCGGAATCAAATGCCAAGAGGTGGGTTCCAGATAATGAGTCTGTGTCCTGTCTTTGTGCACAGCATTCCTTCTATCTGGAATATTTTTCCCATTTGTCCCTCACATCCCCGCTCATCTGTCCCCTCTTCTAAGAACTTGCCCAGACCCCTTCTCCACGTGCAGACCGGTGATTCCTCGCTCAGGGTCCCTTGACATCTACCATCACCCTGTGTGGAGCCCAGTGCTCCGTGGTGCATGAGTGTTTACCATTGAAATTTAGTCCTCACGAGAGAGAATTAATGCACTATTCTTTCCAGGGTGCAGGTGTTGAAACCCAAGGACTTGGGTTGTTTGCCTGAAGTTTATACAGCCAGCAGGTGCCTGGACCTGAGCTTGAATCCAGATATACCTGGCCCCACTTTGGCGCCTCTACCCTACCCTACCTCACCACCCTTTGCTCACACCTGTTGTACCCTGGTATTTTGACTGAGGCAACAGTGGGTGACATAAGAGCCCTCCAGATGTAGATCGTTCGGTTTGCAGAAGGACAGGCCGGCATCCAGTTTCGGGTTCTGTCTCATGGCTTGGTCGCTTTGGCGAAGGCAGTTAAACTTTAAGCTGCAGTTTCCTTGGGTGGCGAAAGAAAAACACAGCACCTCACGCCCACGAATTTTTGCATCACAGTTTTGTGAGAGTTCATTGAGCTATTGATGTAAAGTGAATCACACAGTGCCTTTTCTTTATCTTTAATATATTTTTAAAAGTTTATTTTTGAGAGACAGAGAGAGAGCAGGGGAGGAGCAGAGGGAGAGAGAGAGAGAGAGAGAGAGAGAGAGTCCCAAGCAGGCTCTGCAGTGTCAGCCCAGAGCCTGACGCAGGGCTTGAACCTACAAACTGTGAGATCATGACCTGAGCCAAAATCAAGAGTCGGATGCTTAACCCACTTAGCCACCCAGCTGTCCCATAAAGTGCCTTTTCTACAGTGTCAATACATGATCACTAGAAAGATAATAGTAGTCTTATCATCATCATCTTAATCAGATTTCAAAACAGGAAAGGAAAGTGAATTTAAAAACAATCTGAGTCCACTAGAATGGTCTGGGCACGTGTACATTCCTCTTTTAAATGTCCTTCTCCATAACCTTCATATTAATGTATGCATTCATTCAACAAATATTTATTAGGCAGCTGCTATAGGGTGGGTGCAATCCTAGTGCTGGGCTTGTCATGCTTCACATTTTGGGTTAACTCACTTCTGCAGGGAAGCATCTCCTGCCCACACGATCTAAAATACCTGAGGGACGTCTCTCTTTACCTCCTTGTTTGCTTCCTTCATATGCGCTTGTGTTGATTTTGTTTTTCCATTTACTTGCTCTGTGTTTGTCTTCTGCATGGAGAACAGAAATTGGGACTTAGCACAGTGTTCAGCTCATTGGAGTTGTCCAGTCATTAAGGCATGAATGGCATGGGCTAGAAAAGAGAAATCTAAAAGCTGTCAAGTACAAGAAACCAGATCAATGAACCCAAACTAGATGTATACGTGATATGATATGTATATGTGTGTCTGAAGAGAGAGAGAGAGGAATATTACATAGACAAAAGTCAGGAAGAGCAGGTAAAGAGCAAATGAAGTAGAGAACAAAATATATCACAAAATGCTCCCCTATATCTAATACCCGAGGGAATAAGCAAAATAGAGTAAAAACCAGTGAAGTTATTTAGATACAAAATTAAGACAAGGAAAGGATTGTGAATTAATAGGTGACTAAGGGATAGAAACAAAACAGTATGGAGTAGAATAATCCTGGTTATATAAAATATTGCACTCCATCATGCCCCCACACCTACATAATTGTTTACATTCATTGAAAGGTACTTGGCATGATGGCTCCACTGCTGATGGTTACTTTTTTTTTAACTTTATTTATTTTTTAAAGACAGAGAGAGAGACAGAGAGAGAGAGAGAGACAGAGACAGTGCATCAGCCGGGGAGGGGCCGAGAGAGGGATACACGGAATCTGAAGCAGGCTCCAGGCTCTGAGCTGTCAGCACAGAGCCCAGCGCAGGGCTCGAACTCACGAACCATGAGATCATGACCTGAGCTGAAGTCAGAAGCTTAACCCACTGTGCCACCTAGTCACCCCTACTGATGGTTACTTTTAAGTAGTGAGGCTTGTGGTGAATTTTTTTTTGCCTTCATTCTTTTGTATGCATTTACAGTTTTTAATAATCATGTATCATTTGTGTGAATTAAGAAATTTATTTTTCTTCAAAATGAAAATAGACAATGACTAGATTCTAACAGTGATTCCTTCTTAGAGATACAGATAAGGATGATTGTCATGTTATCCTCTATAATTTTATGTATATTTTTCAATTGAAATTGAAACTTTTTTCAATTGAAAAACATAGAGCACATGCTGACTTATCTGAGCCAATCATACAAATCAGTTCCTGTGGTCCTCTGGTGGCATTTATAGGCCAGCTCTGTGGGGCAATTGAGGAAATGTGTAGGTCAAGTTTGAAGAATTGGAGCAAAGGTAGTACACCTTGTGTATTGATGCATTCGTGAATTTATGACAGCATTATGAATGTATTGGTTTATGTGTCTGTTCTGCTAGACTATGAGGCCCTCAGGACGGGACACTTGTCTTATTTCTTCACTTCCTGCCGAGTCTGACACATTATTCATGCTCAGTAACGGTTTCTTGAAAGAAAGCGCATCAACTTAGCTCTAACCGGCTGTGAAGGCTTAGCCATGCCATGTAACTTCCCTTTGTCCCTCTTGATAGGAACATCTTCTATTATTTTCCCCATCAGCAGTATAATGTGGCCTGTCCTGCTCTAAGAATCATGTTTTCAGGTGACAGAAATCCTTAGATACTCGACTCAGGTAAGACACTTGGGCTTCCTCCCAATAGAAGCAGGGCTTCAGAATCTCATCATACGCTCCGTTTAATTACTTGCCAATTCACGGCGTTGAGTTTCTCATGGTGCTAATGGAGCCCCCGAGAAAGCTGAGAGAGTGGCATAAAATGTCCTCGTATTTTAATGGGGTTGGGGGTGGTAAGTGTTAGATATAATTTAATCTATGGGAACTAATAGCTTTTGAAATAATGATGCCTCTTGACTATCGATTTGAAAGCTACTCAGAGTAATTGAACACTTATTCCAACTCAGAGAAGTGTTGCTTATTTTTGCGTTCTTGATTTAAGACTGGAGTGATCGGTTCACACTTTAAGACACCAGTGGGCGGCACACAATTATGGCCTAATTCGGTTATCACTTAAAAAAAAATTAAATACGTGTAAGCTTCAAACAATGAACATGCATCTTGCTATAGGTATGTGTGTTTATATTAAAATTATATGTCTTAATGTATTACCATATGTATTCATATATATATATATATATGTACATATATGTATATATATGTACATATATATATATAGCACATTTTGATTTTTAAACATGAGAAAAATATAAGTGAAAGTTGTAATATTTTCTTCTGGCATCCAGCAGACCAATTTGAGCATCTATAGAATGACAGCACTCCACTGAGGGGACAATTTACTAATCAATGGCTTGAAATATACTGTGTGGGGCAAATCCTGACTCTTTCATCAATTGGTTCTGAGACACAGGGGGGATTTTGTCCTCTCTGTAGTTCATTTTTCCATCATAAAATGGTCCTCTCTCTGCCACTTCTGTCTAGTATGGAATGTTGCCTCTGTTCAGCTTTTTAAATATTTCCTTGGGGGGGCTATCTGTCTCCCCCACAAAATTGCTCCTAGAGCTCAGTACTTTGCTTTCAACCCCACCTGGGGCTCCAGGAAGTTCCAAGAAGGTCAAAGGAAGACAGTAGTATTTATTTCGTTTGCTTTGTCTTGTTTCCTTTTATTCAAAAAAAAAATATTTATTGAGTTCTTCCTATGTACAGATGACTGGCTTATAGGAAGTACTCGACAAATATTAGTTGCTATATTATGTATGACAGCATCTTGAGTGGAAGGTAACATCCCGTCTTTTGAGTGTGTTTTATGTGTATCCCATTGTACTCTTCATTCTGTCATCATCGTAGGATTATTTCCTGCAAGTGCTCTAAAATAGACACCATTCTGCTCAAATACCCATCTTCAGATTATTTACATATGCATTATACTTACCTTGTCCTACATTTTTCAGTTGTTGATTAACAAGTGTCCTAAATTGTGGTCTGGTTTATTCTCCTGGTATTGACTTGCTTTTCGTTTTCTCTCCGTAACATGACCTCCAGATTATCCTGGTGGTGGGATTCCTGCACACAAGTGCTAGAGGGACTCACATGTTCTAATGCAGCAAAACAGCCATGCAAATGGTTGCCAAAAGGTACACTGGTGGAAAATTACACAGCGAAAGAATAGGTTCTGAGGCTCTGTTCAAAGATCAGACAAAAGATACACAGAAGTTCTATGAATCCTAGAACCTTAACATATTAAGATTCAAGGTGTGGTGCTTGGAAAACCCACCTCCAAATTCTCTGACAATCCTCCCACTAAAGGTGAAAGGTGATTCCTTTCCCTGTGAATATGGGCCAGCCTTTGTAACTCTTTATAATGAATCGAGTGAGTGGAAGCAATGCATTGTGTGACTTCCAAGGACAGATTAGAAAGGGGATACATCTTCCTGTGTCTCCCTCTCTTCTCCCTCTCTCTTGCAATGTGGCTTGGAGCTCCAAACTGCCATGTTAAAAGGCCACCTACTCTGAAACCACCATGCTGGAGAGCCCACATGACGAGCCAGACTGGAGGATCTCATCTCTTCTAGCCTCCAGCCCCAGCTGTAGCCTGCCCCTGCCGATCCCTGTTTCACTTGTGCTTTCATGAGAAAAATGATTATTGTTATCGTTTTATGTGAGCAAATATCAGGGTGGTCCGTTGTGCCAATAAACAGAACACAAGGATCGCTCAGGGAAACAGGACGATATACGCTGAAAAGGACAAAGAACTTTCCAGTCCCATAATGATGCTATGTCCCCAAATCCGCTTGGCTCCATCTGTCTTCTGGGTTTTGGGCACTTGCTCGTTGGAGAGTCCAAAGGTTCTGTCCTGTCATCTTCTAGCAATGCTGTCCTCAGTGTCCATCCCGGGGAGGATTGAGCTTCAGGAGGGACTCCGTTGTGCTGAGAAGAGCCACCTGCGTCAGCTCCAGTGGCTGGTGTGATCCGACAGGGTCTATAGAATCTCTGGCTTCTCCCGGCAGCATATTGTTCAGGCAGAAGAGAGTCTTGATTATCACAGGATTTAATAGATACGGGAATTCAGAAGGACGGATGTGACCTATGCTAGCTAACATTGTTTTTGCTGCTCTGCGTCTATCGGTTTATCTTCTGGTGACCTTAACTTAATTTCCTTTACTGTTTTACTGCTTGGAACATGGGTTTATTAAATATGGGCTGTTCTCTGATCTATGAATTTTAGATGTGAAGAAAAACACTAGAAGTGGCTTAGGTGACAAGTGACGGACAAACCCAGGATCCATAAAATCTCCTTCTGAGGCTTCTGGGTAAATTTTTGTGTTAGAAAATCCCATAAGCTACAGGACGACTCTAAATGATAGCATACACATTTTTTTCTTGATATGTGCTTACTGCTTTGTTATGGGGGATGGGGTCATTACGTGGGAATGGCTGATCCTGGGGGCGTGTACTGTGACACGTTCCATTGGAAGAAAGTAGTAATTTTGTATTTTTACACTCCTTTATCAGAATCCTCCCTTTGTAACTGGTCTTGTTCCAGTGAAGCGACAGAGGGTTGCCATTAATAACACTTTTTCTGAAATATTTATGTGTGTCCAGTCATTCGAATTAGTTTTTACGTTTCATAAAAGTTCAAAAAAAGCCATAGCAGATAGAGGGAGAGAGGGATTCCAGGATCTTATGGATGTTGTTCACTAGCAGTGTGGCATGCCCAAAGTATCTTTGGGTGAATCTAGAAACAGAAATATGTCTTTAAAACAATCAAGAGGATAGCTTTTGGTGATGTGGCTAAATGGAAAAGAATTTACGTACTATGAGAGTTTTACTTAATGTACATCCATGACAGTTTATTCGAGTTCCAATTGAAGTTTGGGTCTAAAACCTACCTAATAATGAATCATCATTTGGGCTTCGACTCGAAGGAATCTCAATATGTCTGAATCCTCTAGGGAGCTGAGTTGGGCCAAAACGGCTGACGTAGGCATCTTAGGGTCTCCGGCCACTGCATTATACAGAAGCACCACACCATCATCATGATAGGCAGCCGTCGACTTCATCGCCCTCTCCTCAAATGTAAGCCATTGTACATGAACCTGAGGAAGTCGCTCAGACCAGCAAATGGTGATACAGTGAGAGGGAGAAGATCAGGGGTCACTTAATGACTGCCCTTACTGTCATTGGAACTCCAAACAGAAATTTGTTGAAAGAAAAGAACCAGCACACAAATACTGAACAACTAGCAAGCAAAACGCCTAGTGATATCAGCGCCTCTGAGCTTCCTGCCCACTGGAGATCAGAGGCCCAGAGCCACACAGGTGGCTGTGCCCAGACTGGTTCTGTCCGATTAGCAGTGAGAGAGAGGGTAGAGCATTCAGGGAATGAGTGAAACCGACAGACGGCTGGGTGACTTGATTGGAGCTCAGGGGCAGTATTCTTTATGTAATAATATTCTGGTCTGTTAAATTTAATAAATCTCTTTTTGATATAGTGCCAGGCACTTGCCATGGTGAGAGAGTCAATCCACGGCCTCAAAGGAAGAGTTTTTCTTTGAAGAGGGCTCTCAAATGGCCAAGAACCCGACACTCATGACTCCCAGTAAATGGTCCATCAGAGGCTTGTCCTGTCCCAGCTGTTTTATTCTTTCCCAAAGCCTTCAAGTCCCCTTCCTTCTAAGTGCCACTCAGGGAACGTTCTGCATTTGGGAAAACAAAGGAGTGTATATCCTCACTCCAAAGCCTTTCGATATTTCCATTTATTTATAACAGATTTATTGCACATCTACCATTTGCCGGACACCGTGGGACTCTGGAGACTTAATAATTTAAAAGGGAGTGGAACTCTCTGTCCCAGAGCTGCGCGTGGTCCAGTCAAAAAGGTAATACATGAAGTTAGAAAAACGTGATAGAATTCTCAGTTATGAAATAATGCATTATGAAATTATTGTGTTATCGATTATCAAGCAGTTTAACTTTTCTATGTTAACGACCTTCAATTTCATTAATCATCCCTACCTGAGTATTCTGAATATATATGTTATATATCTAATATGTGTGTTAGATAAAAGAACAGTTGCGTGTGCAAGTACCAGGACAGACGTTGGGTATTGGTAACAGGTATAAAACACCCACTCCTGCTTTTAAGAAGATGTAATGTGGTAATTAATAGTTATGATGGATATAAGAATGTTTCTCGGTGAGACTTCATAACTCACATAACATAATATGAACCCAGTTCACATTAAGGGCGGAAAGGGAAGGCTTCTTGGAGTGGGGACATGGTAACTTAGTGCTAGGCACACAAATTCATTAACAGTAGCAGTCGGGAAGTTAAGAAGTTATGTGAAATAGTGCCTGTCGTAGCCCCTCTCCTCCCTGTGCTGGAACCAGACAGACCATACTAAACACATTTACATGCAACTTAAAATAAAAACAAAACCAAAAAATGTGGGCCAGCTCAGGTCCAGGAGGAGCCACGGGACGGGACTTGGCTTAGAGTTTGTCAGATGGAGAAAGAGGCCCGGAGGCCTATGGCAGAAAGACTCGGAGGGAAGGCCTGGGGGCGAGGAAGCTGGCAGGGCTCAGGACAGCCCGCCCCGTGTGTCCCCTGGAAAGTGATGGAGATGGGGCAGGTCTTTACCCACACAAGCTCTCCAGGGAGATTAGCCCCTTTGCTGGCACATGTGGGCTCGGAAACACTTCCCTGATATGACGAGGTTGGGCCTTTTTCCCACGTGCTATACCATGACTAGCCTCTATGACTTGACTTTCCCTTTAGCTTAAAAGCTGGCCAAGTGGCTCCTTGATTTCTTACCTACTAGTTTTTCTCAGAAACTTGATTTTTTGCTGGGTTGAAGGGAACATCAAAGACAGGTGTTGGGGTTGGTGTTCAATTTATTCAATACACTGTTCAATCCCTGCTGGTGGTCTAGAATCCTCATCTGTGAACTTGAAAGTGAACGCAGACACATCTGGTTTATAGGTGCCTACATCCCGAGGGAGATAGGGTCCTCAGATGAACCCCTGCCTCCTCTAAAGGGGGGACGCTACCACGTAGGACATGGGTACTTAAGGGAGGCGACACCTGCCCCCTCTCCAAACTGTCCTTTGCATCAACATTTGAATTCTCCAAGGCTCAGCTAAACTTCGCTACTCTGTGAGCATCACAAAACATATGTTCCAGCACCTTCTCACCAGTGGTGACTTCCTCAAGAGCCTTAAGCTAGTCCCTTGGCCCAGGCTGACCTAGAGGAAGAGCCACATCGGCTGGGAGCAGTGGCTGTCGTGTCGTCCACCAAAGACTGCACCTTGGCACTCTTTCCATTTGGCTAGGATACTTCCTTCCTTCAGGAAATGACCTATTCCCCCCTAACAAGCCCAGATCTTGCCTCCTGGGCCAATGTGTGTTCCCACCTACTTCCCATGAACTGTTTTGTCTGCAGGAAACCCAGGCGCTTTGTGGTTCGAGTTTTCTTACCCATCCTCTCTTCCAGCCCCATCTTTGTCTTTATTTGTGGCTCTCTGCTGGCTCTCAGGGTGGCTGTGCCTGGAAAAGCTAGGGATGGTGGCAGGTCCAGCCTCGGGCTCCTAAACCAGATTAGGAGTTTCCGATAGCACATGGAAAAGACAAACTCAGATGAATACTTGTTTTTTCTTCCTGGTTTCAGCCTTTGACACCCAAATCTCTCCAAAGATTATACCCTGGCGAGCCAGGCATGACCACAAACGAACTTCCAGGATTCATTCTGTCCACTGATTGAAAGCCTAGAAAAGAAGACTATTCAGCCAATTTTGCTGTATGTCGCACCTGATAAAATGATGAGAGTGTGTGTCCCCTACCTGTCACTGGGCGCCCTGTCGTTTTTCAAGGATGTGACACAGAGAAGACAGGCTGGACACACTTTTTAGCATGCTGTCTGTAATGACCACGACAAATGGGTGGCTTGATAGAACAGTGAGATTCCTTACTTTGCACCGCTAAGCTCATGCCTGCTTTATTATTTGGGTGGGGAAATAAGACCTGGGAAACAACAGAAGAAGGAGCTATTGCAATAAGAATAAACTGTCTGTAAGTCTGTGAAAGAAAGAAAGAAAGAAAGAAAGAAAGAAAGAAAGAAAGAAAGAAAGAAAGAAAGAGAGAAAGAAAGAGAAGAAAGAAAGAAAAAAAAGAAAAAAGAAAGAAAGAAAAGTCCTCAGTCCCATGTTCCATGGAGAAGTGGGGTGGGAGCAAACTGGGGTGTACTCACTATTTGTGTGCTGGGGCCGTCTCTCAGGGTCAGAGATGGATAGTGACAAGTTGGGTTGGCATGCAGGCACGTTGTGCACTGGCCAGAAAAGATACAGGAGAGGTGGAGGTAAGACCTACATGAGAAGCTTCCCATGGTTGTTGGGAAGGTGAGTCTGAACATCCTTTTTAAGGTGACAGAGCTAAGGAAGCATATTAGGAAGGAGGTATGCTTGAGGCTTCTATTTCCCTCTTAAGCTGTATTGTGAAAGATTTAACACGGTAACGGAGGGATGGTCTGAGCATTGAGGAGTAAGATATTAAATATATCCCTTGTCCTGGATTCTTACCCCAAAATACATTCATCATTGACATAACTGTACGTTGGCACTAAGAAGGGACTGTGTCCCTGCCTCCTGGCTCAGGAATCCCTGGTGCTCTTTCCTGCCCCCTGGAGCTGCCTCCGGTTGCCTAGGTAGCAGGGAGCATATATAGAAGAGGGTGACAGGTGTGCCTCCGGCAGGAACTGACCTCAGAATAGCCTCAGGCTTACTCCTATCTGGACTCGGAGACAGATTAGTTAGTATCCAGTGGGGAAAGAGGATGAGGCTCTTAGCAGGCAGGAAGATTAAGGCCAGTTACTAGTAAAAGGCCACAGAAAAACTTTCAAACTTTCCTTACTTGGAGTTATTTAAACTTTTCTAATCTCCCACAAGGATATCAATTTTTTTGTTGTGGTTATTTTTGCAATTTGCTACGGGCCTGTCGGAAGAATGGAAGGCATTTCCTGGCACCTGGGCTGACTTTCCATCTCTCCCTTCCCTACTGATAATGGTAGCTGCCATGATGGGGCCATACCTTGCGTATAGATTGCCTGTAATTCTCATAAAACCTTGCAAAGTACTACTGTCATAGAAGTGAAGAGACTGCCAGGTTAAATTCAGTGATAAGCATGTAACTGTTTACAAGTGGTCATTGATTATTGAATCTATACCATTAATAAAATATTGTGCTAGTAGCTTTACATGCATTTTTAGTTTCTTCTTCACAGTTAAACTACAAAGTAGCTTCAATTCCATTTTACAGGTGTCAAACAGAAATCCATAAAGGTAGAGTAACTAAGGTTTTGTACCTATTAGCAATTAGGTCCAGGATACAAACACATGTTCATCTGGCTGTAAAATCCATTTTCTGACCATCAAGGCAATGCCATATTTCGAAAACATTCTACATAACTCCTCTCATTGTTCAATAAATCTGATACTTCAGGCTTCTAATAACCGACAGAGTCCATGTTAGTATATAAATGCTCTAGAGAAAGAGAGTACATTTGCTTAAATGCAACATGAATATCTTAGATATTATTGGTAAAAATTTTTTTAAAAAATGTTAATTTATTTTTGAGAGAGAGAGAAGAGAGAGCCTGAGTTGGGGAGGGGCAGAAAGAGAGGGAGATAGAATCCCAAGCAGGCTGCCTGCTGTCAGCACAGAGTCTGACTCAGGGCTCCGTCTCACAACTGTGAGATCACGACCTGAGCTGAAATCAAAAGTCGGATGTTTAACTGACTGAGCCACCCAGGCGCCCCTATTGTTAAAAATAATTTAATCATAATAAAACGAGAATAATTCCTAATACTTTGTAGGTAGGTTTGTTTGTTGTGAATACAAATGTGTATTAACACGTAAAATACATACATATATTCATGTTAACTGGAATCCCCATAGGACACATGGAAAACAGTGACTGATGAAGGGGCCTTTCCAAGAGTATGGGCAAGATTAAAGCCACCCAGCAGGAATGATGAAGCTTTCTTGGGCTGGGCACAAGGAGTCTAGGATCCCTGGGCTTGAAGGTTCAAGGGGAGGGAGTGGTCACCCAACTTGGAGAGAACATTAGCTGTATGACAAGGCCCCCTGATGCAGCTGAGACCTTAAGCAGGGAGAGTGTAGGTGTTTACAACCTAGAGAAAGAACCAGAAACATGAATATGGGGACCTCTATCTCCTGCTACACTCAGGTTTCCTTTGGGGTTTCCCATTGTTCTCACATCCTGGCCCCTGCCAGGATCACTATGTAAGTAAAGATCCTCAGGGCCTAGGGAAGGGTGGAGGGGGGGTAGAAGCTGGATCTGGAGAGACTAACAGACCATATCACACACAATATCTATTTTCATGGTTTGTGGTTATAGCAGAGTGAAGGTTAGATATTATCCTTACTATACAACTCAGGAATCAGAATATATCTGCCTCAATCTGTTAGTAGTTGTAAACAACAGAAACTAACCTCAGCTGTCTGTTTCAGAAGTGATTTTCCCAGGACAGACCCTGAGTAAAGAATATGGGTGTAGGCGATTTTTTTTTTTTTTTTTTTTTTTTTTTTTTTTTTTTGTCAAAGAGTTCCCAGGGAGGGTTGTTAGATGAAATACAGGACACCCAGTTAAGTTTGAATTTGAGACATGCAACAAACACGTTTTTGGTATGACTATGTCTCGAATATCCTATCAGGCATAACTATACTAAAGACAAAGCAGAACAAACTGTTTTTCTGAGACCAGGAGAAAACAGCAAGGGGATGGTTGAAGCATGGAAGGATATGAGAAGGAGCCCAACAAGGCTGCCTGTCCCAGGTCTCAGACTCAGCTCAATCCCAAAGGGAGCTCCAGAGTGCGAATTACACCTCAGTGTCCATCCCTCGTCCAGGCAAAGGGACTGGGCTCCTGCTCTCATACGTCGCATCAGTCAGGCAGTGAGGGTGGGCTCTTTGGTGGGTGGGGGCTGTGAGGCAGGGCAGTGGGGGATGTAAAGTTCTACTTGCAGGTACTTCGGGATCTTCCTAACAGCTGGCAATGCAGCTCCAGTGTCCAAGGCATTCTTCAGAAAGTCATACATGCGATCAGTTAATGTGGGTCACACAGAAACTGAGGGGTGAATGAACAGATCTGGTAAGATGGATAAGAAGGGAAACGGCCATGACCATACTGTGTCCACTACAAGACCTTAAGCAAAATAGAAATTTATTAAAATGCTTCAGGGAATTCACAATAATGGGCTGGAAACTGGAGGCCACAACCAGTTGTCTCTAGAGGCTATACTCTTGGAATGGTGGCCATCCCTTCAGATTGGCCTGGGCTACATGCCTCTACCACCATGGCTCTTGATTCACAGAGACAGGAAAGGGGTCTCAATGGCCACTCGAAGCTGCAGTCTTCTCTCCCTCCCTCTGGACAGCTGCCTTCAAATAGAGCATCTGGGGTGCCTGTGGCTCAGTCTGTTAAGCATCCGGCTCTTGGTTTTTGGCTCAAATCATGATCTTAAGGTTTGTGAGTTTGAGCCCTGCATTGGGCTGTGTGTTGGTGCAGAGCCATCTTGGGATTCTCTCTCTCCCTTTCTTTCTGCCCTTCCCCTTCTCTCTCTCCCTCTCAAAATAAGTAAATGAACTTCAAATAGAGCATCTGGTGCTAATACAAAGTGATGGCAAGGTGTAGGCCACCGAGCAATGGCAAACACCAGAAACCCAGCCACACACACATGCAGCATGTGGCCATCATTTTTCCTCACTAGGACAAAAATTGGAGAAAGGAATAAATAATTTATTTAATGATTTTTTTCATCAGATTTTCATTTGAGTACCTACCACCTATTTCGCAGAATTATCTAATTCTATCTTTGTGACTGTTGTCCACAGAGCGTTTCAGATGAAAATCCTCTCATGCTTCTGTTTAGTGTTCTCCAGAGTCTTCTTACATTTGGAGCACCTGATGTGCTCTACACGCCCTTATGACCTAGTGCATGGCCTTGTCACCTAGAGCATCCTGTTACCTCCCTCACCGTTATTCTTAGGATGTCCTCACTTGTTTGACTGTAGATGGTATTAACTTTTTACTCTCACTGGAACATATTAAGACCATTCCCAGCTCACTCCTTGATATTTTCTCTGCCTGAAACATTCTTCCCCAGAATAGCCACATGATTATTGTTCTATTGCTTTATGTAGGTATCTGTTCATCTCTCATCTCCAGAGAGGTGTCCTTCCCTAAACTCACATCATACAGACTTTACAAAAGCAGCTTCTATCCCATCATCTCTATCTCCTTATCCTTTATTTTTGTTCACAATTGGTATCATTCAGGCTATAACATATTTACTTACTTGGTCTTTCTCTCATTCTCTCCATCCCATGTGTGTGTGTGTGTGTGTGTGTGTGTGTGTGTGTGTGTATATATATATATATACACACACAGAGAGAGAGAGAGAGAGAGAGAGGGAGAGAGAGAGAGGCAGGCAGCGCGGGGGGGTGGGGGTGGAGGTGGACCATTTCCAAAAGGACAAGGGCTTAGCTTGTTTATTTCTGAGTTTTAGGCCCTAAAACAGAGTATGGCACATAGGAGATGTTCGAAGTATTAGTTGAAATAAGGAAGAGAAGGAAGGGAAGGGAAGGGAAGGGAAGGGAAGGGAAGGGAAGGGAAGGAAGGAAGGAAGGAAGGAAGGAAGGAAGGAAGGAAGGAAGGAAGGAAAGGAAATCTGAGATTAACAGATGCAAAAAGTGGTAATAAGAGATCAAGAACCTTGTCCACATCTTCCTGCTAGTTTTCCAAATGATCTCCTCACCTCCTTGCTAATTGAGAAATGAGTCTGTCTTCAGACAAGGCTTTGGTCCTTAAAAAAGAAAGTGTCTCCTTACCTTATAGCCAAGCATATGTGGGCACAACCATATTATGATTATTGTTCTCTAGAAACACATACTCTAGATTTCTGGGGGTCACACCATCCAGCCAGTCCCACCCTCACCCACCTTTTTGTAAATGTGATCTTGAGCGAGTCTCTAGTTTGGGCTCATGGTCTTTCTCCCCCTTTTAAGGCCCCGGCTTTCCATTAGTAGCAGCTTCTTGCCTCAGTAACAGTGTCAGCAGATTCTCAAACTTAAGAAGCGATGGACTGATGGTGCTTTAATAGAGCAAGAAATAGAAAACTTAATTAAGGAGAGTGCAGATACCACATCTGATTTACTAAGCAGCCTGGGCACTGTATGTGTGATCCCGACTACCAATAAAGTGTGTTATGAGCCATATAATATTGGCATCAAAGAGCAGAAGTCTGAAAATTTGGGGAGCAGGTAAAACATTATATACTTTTAAAGTATTATTATAATTCCTAGAATATGAAATGGGCTATGAAAACCATAATTCAGAAAGGGTTCGTTACATTGGGATGTGATATTAAAGAAAGAACTTGGATGTGTATTATATGCACTGAGGTATATTGTTTTAATTAGTTTTCCTGTGAATTTAGGTTGCTGAAAGACTTGAGAATAAATTAAAAGTTGAGTGATGCATCACTCCCCCTCCTGGCCAGTGGTTTGCAACTGTGATCATACTCATGGGAGGCCAGGCACTTGTTCTAGAAATTAGGGCTGCTTACAGTAGTATACGGTGGGGTTGCTCTTTTCCATTTCTGTTGACCCCAGACATAGTAACATGACCTGATTTGATCAATAACAATGAACAGAACTTCTGTGAGTCACTCCAGTGAAGCTCTGCAAGTCAGTGGGTAATTTATTTCCTTACCTTCCTAAAAAAAAAAATTTGCTACTCGCATATTTTTTAGATGTAGCCTCCATCTGCTTGGGTCACAGTGACTATAGTAAGACAAAGCACCTGCTGAGCATGGGTGTAACTAAATAACTTCGCTTTCTTTCTTTTTTTTTAAGTTTATTTATTTATCTTCGAAGGGATGGGGAGGGACAGAGAGAGAGAGAGAGGGAGATAGAATCCCAAGCAGGCTCCGTGCCATCAGTGCAGAGCCTGACAGAGGGCTCGAACTTAAGAACCGTGATACCATGACCTGAGCCAAGATTAAGAGTCAGACGCTTAAGCAACTGAGCCATGAGCCAGATGCTCATGCAACTGGTGCCCCAATAATTTTGTTTTCTTAAGTCACTAGATTGTGGAGAGGGGTTATGATAGCATAAACCTGCTTACTCTGAGTAGTACAGAGATTGGCGGCCATTATGATTTTATTGTAGATCGCACGTGAGTTCTGGTGTAGAACAATGGCATGGTACGAATGGCTATTATACTCATGATTGGGAGAGAGGAATCATACCCAAATAAGCAAGCACAGGAAAGAAAATGCTGTCAAATAAAGAAAGCTTTGAGGCATGGGGTAAAATCCAGGAATCAGCAGTTATGTATGAGAATATGGAAGGCAATGAAACCAAATATCTAGTTTGGCAACTTCCTGGAATTGCTTGCAAAATTCTTTTGGATTGGAGAAGGCGTTAATCTATTATCTACCTTGGTTAGTCTTATATTAGGTACGAAATAAAAGAAAAAATAATTATAAAAACTGTAATACTTGAATGCCTATTGAGTGTTTTCTGTATTTTTTTAATGTTTATTTATTTTGAGAGAGAGAAAGTACAAGTGGGGAAGGGGAAGAGAGGAGGTAAGAGAGAGAACCTCAAGCAGGCCCCATGCTGACAGCAGAGAGCCTGACGCAGGCTCGAACTCAGAAACTGTGAGATCATGACTTGAGCTGAAATCGAGAGTCAGATGCTTAGCCAATGGAGCCACCCAGGAGCCTCTAGTGTTTTCTGTATTTCTAGTCCACAGGAGACCACAAGCGCTAAGTGAAGTGGTGTGAATTTCAAATTGCCATTGGTCATACTGGTACCATGTAGTGTGGTAATACTGTAGAGCCACATAGAACAGGACTCAGGAGACATGATCCCACAGGAGAAAAGTAACCCTGAATACAGGTGCACGGAGGCAGTGTGGGTAAAAGATACTGCAAGTTCATCATTAAGATGTCAGTCTTGTACAGACAGCCGTGATGGCGTGTTTCAGAAAATGGCACCATATGGTGGTCATATGGATGACTTCTTGTCGGGAACAGATTCCTGAGCCCGTGCTACAAACCTATGACGGTCACTTCCTGCATCGATGATCTTGGGGAACTGTTCGAATTCTCTGTGCTTCAGTGTTTTCATCTTTCAAAGTAGAGGAATTCCCACCTGGAATATAGCATTTCCCAGTAAATGTTAACTGTGTTTACTAAAATAAACTGTCTTACGGCCACGCGTGGTAGTAGGAACAGAAAGGGCCTTGGAGCCCGATCCATTTGTGGGAAGCACCGACGAGATGGGGTCTGTGCAGGCAAGAGGAGGGGGAGGATCCAGACACTTGGGCGTTACTGTTTTTATAGATGGGGAGGTTTCTGGTACTAAACCTACTGCCCGCAGCTCAGTGTCAGCACATCCCTGGATGGTCAGACCTTCAGGCTCGTCTCAAAGTGATCCTCAATGATTTGAGGAATACCCAGAGGTCACGGTTTCCTCGAACAAGGTTGACACCCTGTACCCACTTCGCCTCTCCTGCCCATTTCATCCTGTTGTCCACTGGCATGTTGTTTAGATAAGACTCAGGCTTCAAGGACATCAGGACAGTTCTGTGGTCGGGGCCATTGAACCAGCTCGCAAAGCTCTCAAGCTATGGGGTTTAGAAGGCCTTTGCCTCCTGTTCCTTTTGAAAGAGTCCTATTTCACAATGGTCACTATTTCCTGTATTCTTTAGTTCTAAACAAATTAAAAAGAAGGGGTGCCTGGGTGGCTCAGTCGGTTGAGCGTCCGACTTCGGCTCAGGTCATGATCTCGCGGTTCGTGAGGTCGAGCCCTGTGTCAGGCTCTGTGCTGACAGCTTGGAGCCTGGAGTCTGCTTCCAATTCTGTGTCTCCCTCTCTCTCTGCCCCTCCCCTGCTCATGCTCTGTCTCTCTCTGTCTCAAAAATAAAGAAAACATTTAAAAAAATTTTAAAAAGAAGATCGACATTCAATTTTGAGATGCTATTAAATTCGTTAAAAGCTTTAAGTAGAACCTGATCTGAAATCTGCACTCATGAAGCAGAAACCTCACACCTCCCAACTCATATGCTGTGTCACTGTTTTCAGTGTTAAACACAAATAAAAACCATACGTGGTCACCAAAGAGGACAGAGCTGTGCCCTACCACAATTTTCTTTGTCTTTGCAATCTCTGTGCTCTCACTGTTCCCCTTGAATCTGCCATTGTAAGGTGGAAACATGCAGCAGCTGTCACAGGGGACAGGGACACGGACGGCACCCAAGGCACACTCAGATGACTGCGAACCCTCTCCAGCTTATTCTTGAGGCCAATCTGTGTAGTTGAGCCCACGTGTGTGTCAGAGTCTGATTCAATAACTGAGAATCCGAAGGCCTGACCTTTATATAGAATGCAATGCTTAGTTGAAGATAGGTAGTAAGAACGTGCTAATTTGAAGCAAATCATCTTCGTGTGTGTGAACGTGTGTGATGGGTCGTGCTGCGTGGACTTGGGACTCAACAGTAAGTGCAGCAGTTCTCAAAAAAAGTTGGTTGGTTGGTTGGTTGGTTTCAGGGGAGAGGATCTCATCATGGATGTTGTTAAGAATTTCTGTTCGTGATGATTCTGAGACAGACTGACATTTGGTCAGCCTCATTATTGTTTTTGTTTTCTGCATTTTCCAAGACAGTGAACCTCCTCGTGACCCACCTTGAGGACAGACCACCCCACTTCCCTGCCTTCAGTGCTGGCCCTTCTCGAGTTTCCCTCTCGCAAGGTCGTGGCCCCCGTCGGGTCTTGCTGCTGCTGGATGGAGAATGCTGTTCTGTTTTCAATGTCTCATTTGATCCCTAAGGCCTGATAAAATGGGAGAGATGCCCAGAAACTCGGAAAATCTCCCTTGAATATTGGCAATAGCTTCCACCTTCCACCGTGCGGCCTGTGTTAGCCAGGTCACTGGGAAGTGGCAAAAGTCAGAGGCCACACTATCCCACACTCCTTCTGTTCTATTTCTGGCTCCTTGTGCCTCTGAAATCTCCCTGGCATGCAGTTACAGACACACGTCTCCACGCACGGGAGTGGAAATCCGTGCTGATTTACGTGTGTGGAGTGTGTTGGGTAGGGGGGTGAGTAGGAGGTAGAGAGAGGCTTCCAAAACAGCGGAAGCAGAAAACAAACACGTGTTGTGTCACGAGTCTCTGTGACATCACCGCTATCGTGCCAAACCCCCTGTGTGCATAAAGCAGAGAGAAATCTATACAATGCGTATGTGTTTGCATATCTAGGCATATGTATACATCCACACATGCATGCAGGAAGACCTACTTGTCTGCTTTCTCTCCAAACATCTGATTATATAGAAAAGAATAAGAAAAAATTACCTGGAAAACAATGAGCTTACTCACGGCTTTGTTGTCACCTATGTATACTGGCAGCTGCCAGAGCTGTGATAAGAAGGTGACTTTGCTACCAAGATAGAGGTGACGTCCTCCTTATTCTTCACCCCATGCCTACCTCCTCTGGTTGTTATTCAGCTTCAAAACCCCCAAACTCTGAGGCATAATTGACTTCAGTTTTAGAGTTTTCAAAGAAAAGCCTTCTGGACAAAATTTTTCATTAATTTATTTTTAGCCAGAGAGAAACAGGTGATAACCTTTAAAAATAAGTAAATGGAACTGCTGGAAAACACACACACACACACACACACACACACACACACACGGGAAATGAATTAGTTATTTTCCTTTTTTACTGTTTTCCTGAAACTTTAGCTTTGTTTTCTGTGATTTTTTTTTTGTCTTTTTAAACATCCTGGAAAGATATTGTACCATAAAATGCGAGAAGGAAACAGAGTCTCTCATTAAACTTGGCACCTGAGATAAAGTCTCGGAGGGGCTCAGGAGACAAAAAGGACTAAGACATGCTATAAAAGCCTAATAGTTTGAACCATAGTTCAAAATGTATCTTAGTGGAGACATTTTAATTAAATTCCTTAATATAACATTATTGAGCTCTAATATGTGCTGTGCCTCTTAAAAAGGCAGACACGGTCCCCATCCTTAAGAGATCTCTTTGTCTGCGCAAGGGGTAGGAAGGGATGAATCCGTGGGTGGTTGGAGGGCATTTACATAATTATGTCTCTTAATTTTCACTATATTCCCGTGAGATTAATGTCTATGCCCTTGCTTTGTAGTTGGGAAACTGACGTTTGGGAATGTGAGGGAAGCAGGTCTGAAGCACACAGCTACTTGGTACTTCAGGTTGGATTCAATGAGCTATAAAAAGATACATGTAAATTGCCGTGAACTTTCAGAAGAAGGGCAGGTAACGCTTTCCTGTTGTAGGGGAGGCAGGATTAGAAACACTCCATGGAAGAGTTGGTTATCTAGAACTCAAACAAAATAAAGGGGTTTGCTCAGGGAGCTGGGGAGGGGGTGTTTTGAATGGAGAAAACAGCATGAGGAGAACAGGGGAGGAAGGAGCATGGCGTCTGTGGAAGGAGGTGACCTGAGCATGGAGTGGGCTGGGTAGGGAATGTGATGTACAAGAGGACAATAAGACAAGAGAATGGAGAGGTTGGTCTGCTAGGATCATGCAGGGAAAATATTGTGATTTTAGGCACTAACGAACCACTGGAGTCTATGAGCTCAATGGTAGCATGGTCAGTATTGGCTTGGGATTTCAGTCTGTCACAATGCATTAAATGCTCTGAGGTGAGACGTCCCTTAAACAGCTCCGTGGGAAATATAACAGGGATGGAACATTCTGGAAACAGAAGACGTGGGTTGCATTCTATCTCCAGGAAAAAATAACTGGTGTTTGTTGAGCACTCACCACATTCGTGCTTTAACAATCCTTACACACCCTTTGAAAATCCCATGAAAATGTAGTAAGTCTGGGAAACGTCTTCTTCCTTTCTGTTGAGGACAAAAACAGAGTAACTTGCCGAACACACAGAATTGGGTTTGCCAAAGGAAGAATGGAGGGTGACACAGAGCTTCAGCTGGAGAGGCTGGGGGTGGCACTTTTTAGTGCCTGAGCTTAACCCTCCTTCCTGAATGGGGAGATGACGTTGACCAGCCCCTAGATGCAATACAGACCTTGAAATGGGGTGACCACTCGGTAAAGCATGCGGGCCAAGATAACGTGACAGTCCTACCATGTAACTGTTGAGCTTATGTTTGCCGAGAAATGCATCACTGACCTCCACAGAGGCATAAATAGATGAAACTAAACCAATCCCTGTTTTATCAAACCACTGAGATTTTAATACACTGGTAATCAGCTCCATTATAAGCATGAGGATGGCCTGTTGGGAATGATGGAGACCTCACATCTGTAAAGGAATATTGCATCCTGGTTAGAAGCCTGAATCCTGGGGTCCAGCAGAGAGAGCTCTTCTTGTCGGCCCTACGTTTGAAAACTGACAACTATGATGTGTCACTGCTATGTGTCGGGAGCTTTAAATGCTAAACATAATATTTGCAAGTGCAGGTTATTAGATGTTTTTGTTAAAAAGAGGTAAAAGGTTAAATACGTTTCCTGAGGAAATGAAGATAGTAGTGGGGACACCAGGTTTCGACATCAAATCAGGGGTGTGTGTGAACATTTTGTTTCTGGCGTTTGCAGGTGAACTGTTAAGGTAATTATTAACATTTACATCTCATTTCGAAAGAAGGGGGATAACACATTTTTTAAGCAAGGACACAATCTCTTTATGCAACTGTTGCCATGGAGTAAAAGAGTAAAATCTAGAAAGTGCTCTTAAAAAAAAATCACGCTGATTTTGTTTGCTAACTTATTTCCAGATAACTTCTGCTTTCAGTTTATAAATTAAGTTCCCAATAAATATTAGCACGATTCTTCATTCCTCAGTAGCATAGCAAGATAACACATACATACCGTGGAGGAACCCGGTTTAGTGGTAGAATATATTTCTCTTATCTCGTGACTTTGTGCCTGGGCACTGGTTCACTTGGCCGATGCTTGGTGCAGACACAAAGCAGGCGGAAGCTTCAAGTGTGCCCATGTGGTCACATCTGCCTTTTTAGCCTGTCATTACCACGGAAAGATCATGTCACGTTTCGCCTGTAGTTTTTTATGAACAAGAGAAATGGGCAGACCTGGACCCCGTTTACACAGCCTGGAGACATACTCAACCCAGTCTAGCCAAACACCAGCTGACTCACCAACGCTACAGGCAGAAATCTATGTTTTACCTTCACCAGCTACTGGATCTGGTTGTGGTTGGTGCTCAGCGCATTGTGGAAACCGCTAGCCAGAACAATAAGCCGTACTCTTCTGGGGTCATCCCTATGGCGGAGATGATATCTGTGCACTTCCTTCTCCCCAAAATAGAACTTTTGTGTCTTCCTATCAATGCTACCTCTTTCTTTCACCAATATTTGTCCAGTGCCTGAAACGTGTCACAGATTGTATTAGGTACAGCGGGCACAAGGATGAATTAGAAATAGTTTATTTGATTTTCTAGACTCTCGCCATACAGCAAACCTTTATGTCAGCAGATCTGTACTTAGCAAGGTTTTCCTCTTCTCTGTGTTTGCTACCAACCGTGAAGACCCAACCGTGGTATTTTTTAAAACTTAGCCTTGAAGAAACTGATTATACTGTCCTGACTCCTCAGACTGCTTCAATCCTAACTTGAGAGAGGACAAGGACACAGGTCCTGGGGGAGAACCTTGGACCCACCAGAGCAACATACCGATATCGCTGACTGAGAACTAATACCCAGTAAATGAGAACACGGAGCCAGCACGCGTCCAGCTCTGAACGCAGAGAGCACAGTTGTGATTCGTTGGTGCGTGAACACATACATTGGAATGCAGATGAACTGAAAAATCGGGCTGATGCTTACATCTCAACTTACCACTTAGTTAAACTGAAGCAACACAAAATATATCTTCTGGAGGAAACTGTTGAATCAGCATCTCTGGGCTTCCACTTCTGAGTTGACACGTTTAAGCTGCTACCTGGCGCCTACCACCAACTCTGCTCTCCAGTAGCAGAGCGAGTTCATATTCCATACCCCTGACGCTTTGCTCTGTGCTCAGCAAAAACCCAGCAAGTAATTAAGCGGCCAGATTAAGGCATTCACCTCATTGTGTTTTATTTTGTCTGGTTTAGACATCCATCTCTTTCCTTGACTGGGGGAAGGAGATGATAGATAGATAGATAGATAGATAGATAGATAGATAGATAGATAGATAGACAGAGACAGACAGATGCTGATTACATCTATAGATTTATCTATAGATCTATATACACATATATTTTTCTTTTGTATATAAAAGAATAATGATGCTCTATTTGTGATTGTTTCACTGCCAGGTAGCATTGTGCCTGCTTTGTGGAAGCTTGAGACAGATGGCTTTAAAATAAACGTAGGAGTGCAAAATATCTAAAGAGGCTTGAGAGATGGATAAGATTTGGGGGGAAAACACATTGCTTTGCAAAAGAAGTTTTTATTTTAACTTCTTTTGAAGTTGATTTTCTCTCCAGAGCATTGCGTGATGAGTAAAACTAATAGGGAATGAGTAAGTAAGTAAGAAAGTAAATAAATAAAAAGTGTTTTCAAACACAATTAGGAAGTAAGACATTAATACTAAAATAAACTGGAACTAATATAAGCTATGCTTCTCTTCCCATTATGCCCTCAAACTAGAAACCAAATTACACTGTACTCTTTAATCTCTGGCATTGTCCAAATTGAGGGAAGCAATTTTGAAAGGCTCATGCATAATTTATTAAAGGTTCCCTATGTAGTGTACTTGCCCTAATTCAATAACATCACACTATTATAATTTGACTTTTAATATATGATGGTTATTTATTAAATTTTTAATTAGTCTCAGAATTGCTTTTAGCAGACTCTAAAATCCATTTTAATAACAGAACTGGACAAAATGAACTATTTTAAATCTCGTGTCTTTCTGAAAAATCTTTGGAAATTGTACTCTGTACAGGAGTTGTGTGAGTATACACACACACACACACACACACACACACACACACACACATGCTCCTAAATGGCCATGGTTAAAGGTACAAGGGAGGCTGGATGTCTTCTTTGGAAAAATGTCTATTCATGTCTTCTGCCCATTTCTTCACCAGATTATTTGTTTTTTGGGTGTTGAGTTTAGTAAGTGCTTTATAGATTGTGAATACTAACCCTTTATCCAATATGTAATGTCCACAGTAGAGGCAAACTGATACCAGATGGGTGGAAAGTTCTTGCTAAGGTTCCATTCCAGGACCAATCGTGTACTTCCTATGAAATGTTCAGGCCTGCTTGGAACACATGGATATTTTCAGGGAAAAATTATTTTTTTTACCTTTCTTCCCCATAATTAAGTTTCAATTGCACAGCAGGAAGCAAGACTAAGCCAGAGCTTTGTTTCATAAACATATAATATCAACAAATGGGATGAGTCAAAAGCATATCATTATAATAGACATTAGAAGTCCACGTCCGACTTCAGCCAGGTCACAATCTCGCGGTCCGTGAGTTCGAGCCCCGCGTCAGGCTCTGGGCTGATGGCTCGGAGCCTGGAGCCTGTTTCCCATTCTGTGTCTCCCTCTCTCTCTGCCCCTCCCCCGTTCATGCTCTGTCTCTCTCTGTCCCAAAAATAAATTAAAAAAAAAACGTTGAAAAAAAAAAAAAAAAAAAAAAAGAAGTCCTGCTTTATGAATTCATCATTGTCCTTCCCCAGTTATGTATCAATGGTGTCAACGTATACACTGCAGTGTGTTTGTGAGGGGTCAAGGTGTGAGCACCTGGCACATAGCAGGAAGCTGGTACCGATTTCCTGAATGACTCTGAAAAGTTTACTATGCTAGTTGCTTAGGAAATTTTTTAAAATGTCATTTGCAAATATCTTCTCCCATTCCATCAGTTGCCTTTTAGTTTTATTGATGGATAAGATATTAGCAAATTAAATATTGGATAAAGGGTTAGTATCCAAAATCTATAAAGAACTTACTAAACTCAACACTTCAAAAACAAATAATCTGGTGACGAAATGGGCAGAAGACATGAATAGACACTTTTCCAAAGAAGGCATCCAGATGGCTAACAGACACATGAAAAGACACTGAACATCATTCATCATCAGGGAAATACAAATCAAAACCACAGTGAGATACAACCTCACACCAGTCAGAGTGGCTAAAATCAACAACTCAGGAAACAACAGATATTGGTGAGGATGCAGAGGAAGGGGAACCCTCTTGCATTGTTGGTGGGAATGCAAACTGATATAGCTGCTCTAGAAAACAGTGTGAAGGTTCCTCAAAAAATTAAAAATAGAACTACCCTACAACCAAGCAATAGCACTACTAGGGATTTATCCAAAGGATACAGGAGTGCTGATGCATAGGGGCACATGCACCCCAATGTTTTTAGCAGTGCTTTCAACAATAGCCAAATTCTGGAAAGAGCCCAAATGTCCATCAACTAATGAATGGATAAAAAAGATGTGGTTTACATATACAATGGAATACTACTTGGCAATAAGAGAGAATGAAATCCTGACATCTGCAACAATGTGATGGAACTGGAGGGTATTATGCTAAATGAAGTAAGTCAGTCAGAGAAAGATAAATATCATATGTTTTCACTCATATGTGGTACTTGAGAAACTTAACAGAAGACCATGGGGGAAGGGAAGGGGAAAAATAGCTCAAACAGAGAGGGAGGAAAACCATAAGAGACTCTTAAATACAGAGAACAAACTGAGGGTTGATGGGGAGAGCGGGGGAAAGGGGAAAATGGGTGATGGGCACTGAGGAGGGCACTTGTTGGGATGAGCGCTGGGTCTTGTATGTAAGTGATGATTCACAGGAATCTACCCCCAAAACCAAGAGCATACTGTATACGCTGTATGTTAGCTAACTTGACAATAAATTACATTTAAAAAAATGTATGATATTGTTTTGGGCACCTGGGTAGCTCAGTTGGTTAAGCGTCCAACTCTTGATTTCGGCTCAGGTCATGATATCATGGTTCATGGGATTGAGCCTGCTTGGAATTCCCTCTCTCTCTCTCTGACTGCCCCTCTCCCATTCTCTCTCTCTCCCCCAAAATAAATAAATAAACATTAAAGATATGTTACATGTTTCATCTCAAAAAATCTATTCCTTTAACTCTTCAAAAACACAGTATCATTGCACCTCTGTTTATAAAATGAAATTCGAACTCTTTTTCAGTGTAATCAGGGTTCCGTTTTCTCTCCAGCCACCTTATACCCATCCAGTTAATTTTGTGACCATGTGGACAAACTCTTCCACTGCCTTTCATGCTTCTTGAATTATTCTCAGGATTTCCTGCCTAGCAAATCAGGAAAACAAATTTTTGTGGTGCTGAACTGAAATTTGAACCACTGTTCAATCCCAAATTGACCCCAAAACTATAGATGCACAGAAGACATACCGACCAACCATATTACAGGCTTAGAGAACTGAACTAGCATCAGAACTGAACACTACACAAACAGATTGTTCCCTGTTCTACATATGTATGAATAAGCCCCACACCTGCCAAACAAAGTTTGGGACTGAGCTGAGATTCGAACTACTGCAGACAGAGGATAAGACAGCATCTGTGCTCTGAGCCTGTCTGGGTTAAATGCCTGTTAATGCAAAAATAACATTTTCCATGAGATTACAACAGAACCCAGTATCCATGCAACACAACATGAAATTCAAATGTCCACGTTAAATTCAAATTTGCTTAATGTACAAAAAAAAAAAAAGAAGAAATAACCAGTTTTCAAATGAAAAAGCAATTGATAGGTGCTCATTCCCTTGAATTCAGATATTGGAATTATCAAAAATGAACAAACAAATACGACTTTAAGCCAGTTATCATAACCATGCTTCATGTGGTAAAAAGATACACACTCAAATTCAATGAAAAAAAGAGAAGTTCTCAGCTCGAAAACCAAAAGAACCAAGTGAAAATATTGAACTAAAAACGAATCTGAAACACAGTTTGCTCATAGGATGGAGATAATAGAGGAACAAGTCAGTGAACTTGAAGATGGACCAATAGGCATTATCCATTCAGAGAAAAATATAGGAAAAAATAACAGGATGTAGGGGCCTAATGGGAAATTTTCAAAGTGTCTGAACATATATGTCATTGGGATAATTGAAATAGAAGACAAATATATTAGTATTGTAAAAACTTTGAAAAAAATTATAGCTGAAAAATTTCCAAATTTGCTGAAAGATTTAAATTTATATTTAAAAAAAGCTCAGTAAACCTCAAGCACAATACCCTCAAAGTTAACCATGTTTTGACATGTATTAAACAAACGTTTTAAACCATTAACTGTAAGGACAATCTTGAAAGCAGCTGGAACAAATGACCTATAACATGAAGGAGACACTCAGCCATTGAATGTGAATTTCTCATCAGAAAACATGGAGGCCAAAAGATGGTGAAAAAAATTCATACTACAATTACTCAAAGAAAACAATGCCACACAGGAGTTCTGTATCAAGCAAAAACATTCTTTAGATTGAAAGTAAAAAAAAAAAAGAGAGAGAGAGAACAACTGAGAGATTCTCAGGTTCTCAGATAAAAGAAAATTAAAGAATGTGTCACCTACAGACATTTTCAAAAAGAAATTGTAAAAGGAGCTCGTCAAGCTGAAGAAAAAGAAACAAGGGTAACATGAGTCTTTAGGAATGAAGGAAGAACAAAAGAAATGGTAAACATCTGGGGAAATGTGGAAAACCACACGTCCCGTCTTACTAAAGCATATATAGCACATATTTATGTGAAGGGGGTAAAAATGACCTATATCATTTCAAGTTTCAACACTTTATTTTAATATTATCTCTAAGTACATTGTGGAAGATTAAATATGCATAGCATATATTCCCTGGAGCAACCAGTAAAAAAATATAGAAACAACCAAAATGCCAACAGAAATATTAAAACGAAATACTAAAAATGATTCAAATAACACAATACAAGGAAGACAATGGTGAAAAAAAGAACAAAAAATCAGAGACGGCAAAGTGAAAACAAATAATAAAATGACATACTAAAATCCAACCATATCAGCATTTACACAGTATTTTAATTCTCTAAATAGTCTAAATAAAAGGCAGAGATAGACAGTGGAAAACAGAAAACAAGGTTCTCTTTTAAGCTGCCTACAGCTTAGAGAAAGTTTGACTGCCAAGACACAGATGGATTGTAAGAAAATGTATAGCAAAAGATATATCATGAGCAGTAATCATAAAAGTATAGAGTGGCTGGCTATTTTAGTATCAGATAACATCGACGCTGAGAAAGTATTTCACTGAGATAAAGAAGGATACATCATGATGATAAAAGGGACAATTAATCAGGTATTTTTAACCATTATAATTATCCATGCAGCTAATAAAAAAAAAGTCTCAAAATAAAGCAAGTTTGACAGAATGAAAGGGAGGAATAGAGGATCCCACAATTTTTTGTAGTTGACAGTAATATTCTCAGGGATGGATATAACAACAACAAAAAATCAGTAGTGACATATAGAATCTGAGGAACACTATCCACTGCTTTAGTCTAATTGAAATCTATGGATCACTAAATCCAACCAAAGTAGAAAGAACACCCTTCTAATGTACACATGGTACATTTGTCAAGATGTTGCCATAATGGACCATGCAACAACAATTTTTTTTAATCATACAAAATAAACTCTCTGATCACAATGGAGTTAATTTAGAAATCAGTAACAAAGATATCTAGAAAATTCTCAAATATCTGGAAAGTAAGCAGCACACTTCTAAATAAAATCACAAGAGATATTGGAAAACACTACAAACTAAAGGACAATACAACTAAAATGAAGGAAACTTAAAGCTTTAAAATGCTTGTATTAGAAAATAATGATATAAAATAAATTTCCTAGGGATCCATGCTACTAAAAAGAAATAAACCTGGGGCTCCTGGGTGGCTCAGTCGGTTAAGCATCTGACTTCGGCTCAGGTCATGATCTCACAGTTCGTGAGTTCGAGCCCTGGGCCGGGCTCTGTGCTGACAGCTCGGGGCCTGGAGTCTGCATCGGATTCTGTGTCTCCCTCTCTCTCTGTCCCTTCCCCACTTGGGTTCTATCTCTCAAAACTAAATAAACGTTTAAAGAAATTTTTTAAAAGACATAAACCTGAAGTAGAAGGCAAGAAATAATAGAATAAATCAATGACATAGAGAACAGACAAACAGGAAATAGTCAATGGTTCCTTGGAAATATCAAGAAAATTATGAAATTAAGCTGATCACAGAAAGGAAGAACACAGATCATCAATAACAAGAGTCAGAAAGAGGCAATTACTACAAGTTTTATGAATAGTAAAAGGGTAATAAGACAATATATCAACAATTTTTATAACAGTACATTTGACAACTTAGATCATATGGACAAGATTCTCGAAAAATTATAACTTACCAAAATTGACATAAGAAGAATTGATATAAGACATTTGCCATCTTACTGAAGAAGCTGAATTTATTAGCAAAGCCTTTCCAAAATGACAACTCTAGACCAATTTGCTTTTTCTGGTAAATACGATCAAATAATCAACGATAGATAATAGAGAAATGCAAAATTTATATATATATGTATAATTATACTAGATACATTTTAAGGTGTTTTATAAATCTAAAGATCTTTAATATTCCCCAAATTAAAATTTTTTATAATATAATCTTGTATCTTTGTAAAAATTCATGGATTATATAGCTGTAAACTATAAAGTGTAAAGGTATACCATTTTCTTTCATTTTTTTGACTATACCCAATCCCCTTCTTCACCAACCCCCTTTTTAAGACTTATCTCTATATTCTGTCCAATAATTCCCATACACTCCTATCACACGTGCTTCTAAGTGAGATCATAGTAAAATCCTTCAATCTTTCATAAATCTTGTATTTGTGAACACCTAGACTTGATTATTTCTGATAATGATAAGTGTACTAAAAATTACTCATTTACACTAATCAATTAGTATAATCCTTGATTATTGCCATCCAAAGTCTATCTATCCCTCCAAACCTAATTCAGATGAGAATCAAGCTTATATGTAAACATACAAATAAATCAGTAGCCTAAAATCCTATTCAATCCAGACCTTAAATCATAATTTGCCAGGGTTTCCTGGTACTCCCAGCCTACCACACAGTGGCCAGGTTAGATATGCATCTTTTGTTGAAAATACCAGACATCTGGAAATAATTTATTTAAATAAAACCAGCAATTATGCATTATGTATTTTTCCATCCCTGTATCTGTATTGATGTCCTTCCTTCTAGCTGATGAGCACTTTTTCTTAAAAAAACAAACAAAATTCAGATTCCAGTTTTGTTTTGTTTTAATTTTTGTTTCCTGGGGTTCTGTTTATCTGGAAGTCACTTGGTGCTTTTCTGGTATGTGGCAGAGAAAAAGCAAATGTGAAATGAATTTGAAATTTAAAACAAGGGCCCCCTTTATAGAAAAATACCTGTATTTCAGGTAAGCAGGGATGATTTGAGAGCTGGTATCCTCTGGACATTTCAGTATGTTTCTTGGAAATTAAGCCCTCACTCTATCCCTTAATACACTCCTCGAAACCAGATTTTCATAGTGTATTTGCAAAGCACCTTTAATGTCAAATGAGTTCCTGTACTCAACTTCATTATCATAAAAATGCCAGTTCTTCTGTAGTGAGGAAATCCAATTACTTATGACTAAGGTGTTTGGATGAAAATAACAAAACCAACAACTGTTAGTGGAAAAAAGGCCAGTGTTTTAGAGAATCTCACTGGGGTTCTGGTAAGGCTCTATGAATATGGAAACGGAACCAAAACAGGAGGCTTTGCAAAGCTTAGATCACATTCAGTTCTTTCTTCAATTCAATTTGGTTGGCTTTCAAGAACAGCATGAGAGGGAGATTAGTCCTCATTGTATTTTCTTTTTGATTAATTTGTCAGATTTGAACGAATGAGGGAAATTAACACAGGCCAAGATGAAGGGTCTGTGACGGAAGTGAACAGGTTTCTACCGTGTTCATTAGAGGGATTGTCGTGAACAGAGCACAGTGTTCTGACATGAGAAGGACAGGTATTGAATTGTGGCTTGACCACGAGGTGGGTCCCACGGGCAGCCTACCCAGATGCTTCAACCCTCATATGTCACCAGTAAAACGAGGGAAAAAGTGGCCACTTCTGGGTGGCATTGTTAGGGCAAAATAGTTGAATTTGTTGCTATATGCAAAATCGCAACACAGGGTAGCTTTACACTGTAGAAGTTCAAAGTCAGTTTTTGTCATTAAAGAGTACCTAATATTTTATAAAGAGAGAGTGCTTTAGGGTAAGGCAGATCTAGGTTAAGACCCTGGATCTCCTTTGCTACCTCTTTAATCTGGGGGAACATATTCAACTATTCTGCACCTCTGTTTTCTGGCCTGAAACACAGAGAGGATAAGTCTCAGTTCTAGGTTGTCATGAGTTATGTGAGACTGAATGAAATGTGTGGTGCAAGGTCAACCCCAAGACTTTAACTCACTCCCTTTCCCGTAATGCTCTTCCTCATTTCTTCATATGCGGGGAACGAATGGAGGGTGATGCTGACAGTAAAAGGTTAAGTGCCATAATAACCAGGAAGCTTTTCTTTTCAAGATAGATACGATTTCTGTGTGGACACCAGCCCACTTTCCTGAGAGGGATCCTTATCAAAGTACCCCTTTTCCCAGCTAAGACAAAATAACACCAACACCACCGGCCTTCCTATGTCCTCATAACTCAAGGAACCAACTGATTGCTCCCCTAATCTGACTTTCTCGTATTGAAATTATCCCCAGTGAACCCCCAACCTTACTGTCTTCATCTGATAGAGAAAGTTGCAAGAATGTGGTCCGGGAGAAATATAGACCTTCCTAAGAAGATGGTGGAGTTTTTTATTTGTGAAAGTCTCGGGGGAGATATGTCCCTGAACTCTGTCCCTGCAGCTGGATCTGGGGAAAAGGAGTATCTGCTTTCCAGAGCTTTCCAAAACTAGCTTTCCAGCTAAATGACTTTAAGATTCTGACAGCCTATAATTTTATGGCTTTAGGGTTCTGACTCTGTGATCATAAAGATTAAAATTTGTAAAGTCTGTTCATCTAAAATGTAACATGCTGGAGGTCTACGATTTCAGCTCTTATTTGAATATTCCCATAAAATATGTAGATTCTACACAGTGCGCCTGACTGGTCAGAGACCTCTCTGGCTTTCCTAGCCAGTCTCTTTCTCTTCCCAAAGAACCTAAAGATAATAAACAGAAATATAACCTTTCTGTTTCTCGAACCTAAGAATAATGAATCCCTGATACTTTCATGTGGCATCTACTGAATGAGTTGAACACCTGCATAACATGTCTTTTAAAAAAGCTTCTGCTGGTTAGGGGCAGCTGGGTGGCTCCGTCGGCTATGTGTCGAACTTGGGCTCAGGTCACGATCTCATGGTCCGTGGGTTTGAGCCCCACATCAGGCTTTGCACTGACAGCACGGAGCTTGCTTCAGATTCTCAGTCTCCCTCTCTCTCTACCCTCCCCCCCCCACCATCTCTCTCAAAAATAAAAACAAAAAATCATGCTGGTTATTTATCCCTTTGTCAAATTCAGTTTTGATATGTAACACTGCATAGGGAATAAGTGGCTGACACAGATGTAACTGGATATTTAACGTGCTGCAAAGGCAACACTTCGTTCAACAATATCAACTTCCATGCCCTCATTTTAAAAATCACAAATCTAGGATACCCTCCTCCTGGAAGCCTGCCTGGATTAACCAGAGACAATTTCCAGACACATGAAATCTCAATTAAAATGTTTCCTTTAAAAAAGCCATGATATGGTAACTCTTCAAATGTCTTGAATACGTGCTCTACTTTTTAATTGGTGTGTTTAGAGCACACGTTCCAAGATGGCAGGATCACAGCTGGCGCACAAGTGTGCAAAGTTGCATATGCTCAGGGCTACTTACAGGACAGACTGTGTACAACTTGGTGAAGTGACCACTAGGTGGGGGTGTTGCCCTGTATTCTAGGGCAAGGGCGGTGTCCGTGCTCCCCAGCTCCACCATTGTTAGTGCAAAATCTATAAAGCCTTTCCAAACAGGTGCATTAGTTTTTGTCTAAGCAGGAGAATCGATCAGTAATTTCCACTCTGGTAAGGATAGCATATTTCTACAAAGGATTTTGAATGTGGAAGTCCCTGACTTGGCTCCATGAAGTTTAGGGGTTTTCCCCAGGGAAATTCATTTTTCCTCCCCCAAATCAGTAGTTTATTTTGCCATGAAATTTTAATCTATCTTGTAGAAGGTGGCATGTGACGCCGATGTCTTGGCCTTTAGATTGTCATTAACTTTTGCTGTCATTGTCAATGGTACTTGATTGGTCTGGTTTGCGGTCTGGCTCTGTGAAAGGAGGAGTTTGGTTTGTATAAGGTGGCATCTTCAACTAAGGCCATGCACCTGTTAGGTGCAATCTGAGGACCTCCAGTCTCCCGGCTCTGCCACTGCCACATCTTTGCCAGGGATGTACTAGGGATTCTGAGATGTGAGGTGTGTGGAAACCTTCCGAGATGTGAGGTGTGAGGGCCAAGGTATGATGGGTTTGTCTAGGTGTGATCCACCACAGGTAAGGCGATGCATGATGTTTATTTGAGCAGCATGGTCCAACACCACCATAATGCAAGCCACGTATGTAATTTAAGCTTTTCTAATAGTTGTATTTTCTAAAAAGTGAAAGAAAAAGGTAAATTAAATTTAACCATGCATCCATGTAATCCAGTGTATCCAATATGTTGTCATTTCAACATGCAATCAACACAAAACTTTTAGTAATGGGATAGCTTACCTTCTTTTTCCTTGTGCTAAGTCTTAGACATGAGTGTGTATTTTATACTTTTGGCACATCTCGATCCGGATACTAACTATGCTTTCACAGGGAGTACATGCTCTGTAGTTAGATTTCATATTCCTTGTGTGTGCAAAAGTAGGTCCACCTAGCCAAGTAGTTGCAAACGTACGTGTTTTCCAGTAACTGAGGGTCAGATTCTTCACATTCTAAATTAATTACAATTAAATAAAACAAAAAAAATCAGTTCTTCCAATGCACATGCCGTGTATCTAGTGTTCAATAACCACCAGAGGCTAAAATGAAAGTAACATGTTACACTGAAAATAATCTCTGTGGATCTTGATATGAGAAAAGGAGACAGTCATTCTATAACCCTCTGGGAATTTCCTGAGCTGAGAACAACTATGCTATCAGCATAACTCTCGGCATAACTCCTCTCCCCAGCATGATGGGACATCTTTTGAAAGCAGAACCCTGCATTTATGAATGTTTTGTTCTTACTGTATCTAGTACAGTATTTGTCACACTTCAAGAATTTGATACATACTTGTCAATTTAAATTGAATAATGCATCTCTTTGCAGATATCACGTAACCCATGAAAATTGATGAAATTCATTAATTATTATTAATATGTTCCTAGCATTCATCAAATACGACTGGTAGTTGATTGGTATTGAGCTAAAGCCTCCTTATGGGCCTGATAATCCCAACTCAAATGGAGTTCACGGAGATGACCAGAGTCAGTCTATTTGACTGAGAGACCAAAATAAATAAATAAATAAACAAACAAACAAATAAAAATAAAAAATAAAAAAGGAAGAAAGAAACTTGCCTTTTATTACATTAATATTCTGTCCCTGACAATTATCGAACTTTACGAATCTCAACCTCATTACATTTGGATGGGAGCCAACTGTCTTCAGGAAAGAGCACTAAAAATTAATGATAGTGAATTGCTGGGAAAAAAGTGGTAGAAAGAAGCATATGGTTAATGATGACATATTATTGCAGAAAATGCAGGGGTTCATACAACGGCTAGGACACAGGGGATGCTGCTAACTCAAGGGGACAGAGTGGGGACCAGGCATGTCCTCCCAAAGCTGCTTTGTGACCCTGCTCTACCTACGGATCAAATGGGATAGGGCACCATCACTTCCTGGATGCTGAGAATCAGCATGCAATGGGGCTTTGTCACAAACCACAAATGGAGACACTTGCAGGGAGAGGTGTCTTGCTCTGTGTCCTTTAAACTGAATCTCATTGTGTGTGAGTTTAGCACAAACAGATGGGACACTTGAACACCCATATGCCCAGCTCACCATCCTGGGCGTGGAGATGGCTGCATTCTGAAATTTCTTGCCCTGGAATAATGAAATAGTTCGTCCTGTGGTCAGGAAATAATAGAGTCTGAATGAAAGACCTTCACTCTTTTCAAACATAGATGTGGTGTCCATCCCAATGTTTACCAAAGGAATGCCCTCTCAGCGGGCTGTATTTGGATGCTTTGTTTTCTGGAGCGGATGAAGGGCACTGTAGGTTTAGAGGAAAGAAGAGAGAAATGGAGTTTAGGACAAGCATCTGGAATTTAAAACAAAACAAAACCCACAAAAAAACAAAACCCACACCCACTTTGCCTTGTCCATCTTGAATTCCCCATAAATATTAAGAGGGTGACTTGCTCATGATCCTTTAACTATTAATACAACTTAAATTCTTTGATTCAAATCAAAGAAGACATTGGTGGGGACATAATGGTTATTAACATTCAAGTAGGATTAGGAAATAATTGCAGAGCAGCCTTGATCTTGCCCAAACCCACAGTCCATCCTGTCTGCAAGCTCCTGAAAGCAGGTGCATAAAGCAGAAAGAATGACCAACATAGCAGAGTATTGATTCTTAGCAAGCTTGGCAACCAACCTCTGAAGCACAGGTTTGAGGCTCAAAGCTTACCAGGCTTTTTAAAAGAATCTTTTTCAAGCCAGGTCTCCATCAGCTCAACTCAGGATAAGTGAGTGGAAGAAAAAACACGTGCACACACACACAGAGTGAATTACGTGTCAAATGGAAAGTCTATAACTTATTGGATATGTGACGTTGGGTTCATTTGATTCATTTTTATAATGGAGGGAACCATAATATCAACTTTATCATTCTCATTAAGGGTTGAATATGTCTCAGTCTCCCAGGACTTGAAATACAGCAAATTATGACTGCATGTTTGTTGATGGACTAGAGGATGCATCACCACTTTACGTCACTGTCTGAAACTGCCTAAAACATTTATTTTAATGTTAAAAAATGATCAGGGCACCTCGATGGCTCGATCGGTTGAGCATCTGACTTCGGCTCAGGTCGTGATCTCACTGCTCGTGGGTTCAAGCCCCGTGTCGGGCTCTGTGCTGGTGGCTCAGAGCCTGGAGCCTGCTTCGGATTCTGTCTCCATTTCTCTGCCACTCCCCTGCTCACTCTCTGTCTCTCTCTCTCAAATATAAAATAAAATGTTAAAAAATTTTGTTTTAAATTCTGGGGCATCTGGGCAGCTCAGTTGGTTAAGCATCTGACTCTTGATTTCAGCTCAGGTCATGGTCTCATGGTTCTGAGTTTGAGCCCCGCGTGAGGTTCTGTGCTGACAGTGAGGGAGCCTGCTTGAGATTTTGTCTCCCTCTCTCTCTGCCCCTCCCCTGCTCATTCATTCACGTGCTCTTTCCCTCTCTCAAAATAAATGAACATATAACAAATAAATAAAATTTAAAAATTGAGATAATAGTAGATTTCACCTATGTTTGTAACAAGCAATCCAGAGAGATCCTGGACACCCGTCATCCCAGTTTCCCCAACTGTCACATCTGTGTCATGACTTTAAGAATCTGTGTGTCCCCTACTCTCTCTTGTGTGGGGGTTTCTGAAGATAGTAGCAGCTCAAGATCAGTGAAGTTGGACCCAAAGTGGCACGAATCAGGATTTGCAGCAAAGGTTCTGGCTTTGGCATCTCCACGATTGCCCCTTCCCAAGCGAGCAATGAGACTTCCGACGAGGAAAAGGACAAGTGTGTTCTTCAGACTGTCTTGTTTCTGCGCCACCTGTATGCTCTGACTGCACTGCTTCAGCTGTCTCGGCAGGGGTGGGGCGGGGGGAGCGTATAGCCAGGACTTGGTTGACCTGGAGCCCAGCTGGGGGCTGGAGAAGAGTGTGGTGTTCTGCTCTGAGGAACCTGACCAAGTGTCACTCAGCCCGCAGTGTCGAAAGGAGTGTAATTCTCTGTCCCCGAGGAGAGTCCAACTCCACAGTCACAGCTGGAAAGCTGGCTCACCAGGTCCCCCGGGACTGCGCCCAGGGAACGGGGATGGTCAAGTTCTCCTGGGCTCACAGCCTGCCCCGCTAGGGCCCCTCCTGGGATGAGGCAGAGTGGGAGCACAGTGCTCCAATTAGTAAGTGAGAAATGCATCGTGGTTCCGGTTCAGAGTGGTCATTTCAAGCAGGATACCAGTTCTAGTGGATTGAATGGGCAACTAACTGAACTCTCAAAAACACCATCCTGTGGCTTCAGTTCTCTGTATGAGCCCCCCTCACTCCCCAGGCCCGGACCCTTTCCCCCAACATTCTCAGGAAATAGAAGCCTTCAGTAAAGCCTGCGTCTACTCCTGACTCTTTCCTACAGATGCGTATCTCCTGGTAGATGAGGGTTATATTCCCTTCAGCCCCATCCGACTCTTTGTTGTGAGGGGGGGCCTGTGCACCGGTCTCTCCTCACTAGATGCCAATAACATAACTCTGACAACCAAGAGTGACTCCTGACTTGGTCCCAAGTCCCCTGGCGGTGGGGGTGAAATCTCCCCTTGTTTGAGAAGTACTGAGGTAGACTTCTGTCCTTCATTACCATCCTCTCTTGTCTTCTCAAACTACTTGCTTTATTACATATTTACTCTTTGTTTTCCTGCTCTCAAAGTCCTTCCATCCACCGCCTCCTTTCATGGTGTATATAAAGCCATACCTGTTACTCCTAGTTGAAAACAAATAAATAGCAAAACTAAACTAAAGAAACCAAAGCCACACAACCTTGACTTTGTGATCCTCCTGGCTACCGGACTGCCGCTCTTTGATCCTTCCGCCTCCAAGAATGAGCTACGCTTCATGCACATGTGTATACACTGTGTCCTGTCTAATTTGGTTTATGACCCCGCAGTTCTTGAAACTGTTTTGCCAAAGTTTCTGATGGCCTCACACTTGCTAAATCCCGTGGAAGCTTCTAATTTCTCACATTTTACATTCTCTGCAAATCATACAACTTTTGACCAATTCTCTACCCACACAGATCTGATACAATTCCCTATTCCTTTAACTTCCAAGTTAATATAGTTTCTGGTGTTGCATTTTGTGCCAGCCTGGTGTATAATTCATCAGATCCTGACATGTATCTAAATTGTCCCTCATCATTGTTTGAAGTGATTTCTTCGTATGACAGCCTCTCAGGCTGTTCAGTGACTCCTGGTTCATGCAGTGTTCACTCACACAGCATCAGCACAAGCACAGTGTCCGACATAAAGTCTTTAACTGAAATGATGGCTGTTAATTGGACCATTCAGCCATTTTCCCTGTGTCAATGGCACCCTTTCTGTCATCTTCGCTGGCTACTCTTCACCTTTACGCCTACAACCTGGGAACATAGGTGTTTTCCTATCATCCAAACATCTTCCTGTTCACCTAACATCCTCCCAAGGTGAACACAATGACTTCTGTAGCATTATAACCTTGAAATTATCTCAAGACCATCTCTAGTCAAGACATCTATCCTCCACTCCATGCTCATTTTCAGCATGCTCTCTAGACAGGTATCACCAAGCTATTACCCAGACCACTAAGCAAAGAATGTACAAAACAGAGCTAGTCAACATTCCAAACTCTCAGTCCCTAACTCATGGAAGAAGAAAAAGAAAGGGAAAAAAAGAGAAGAAATATTACAAAAGAGGAGAGGAAAAAGGAAAAAAAAAACCCATAATTTCTCCATATGTTTCTTTCCTGTATCCCTTATCTGGAATCAACTTGACAAAACTAGGAAACAGTGTCTGTCTTACTGCCCCCTCTGTAAAATCCTTGTAAATGTAGTCACCAGAACTTTAACTCCTACCTTCTATATCTCTTTTTGAATTATCCCCCTCCCTGCTTTCTTTCATTCCTGTTGCTATGGTCCGAATTCAAACATGTTTCATCTGTGTCTCAGTTCCTGTTGTGATGTTGCCTCCGTTCTAGAACACAAGAGTGAGCACATCAATTCCTGTGCTACTTACTTTCCTGCAAGACAAATGCAGTAAGCCCACGCCATGCAGTTCAGCATCTCGCTCTGTTCCCGGGCAGTTCCGTGTCTGTATCCTCACCCTCTCTCCTGCTGCACCCCAGACCGCTTGCTGAGCTACGGTGGGATCTGCTCCCCACATCACCACGTCTTTGCTTCATTCCCTTCCCACATCTCAAAATCTCAAAGCTCGAGGGCTTTACTCTAACTGTAAAAACACACTGAAGAATTGCATTTCATTGGAAAGCCTTTCTTATGACCCTGACTCTTCCTCTGAGCTTCCAGAAAGCTCACTGTGTCATTGTCATTTACACATATGGTGCCCCCTACCACATCAGCAGCTCTTTATGAACAGAGACCATATGGGGCGCCTGGGTGGTTCAGCTGGTTGAGTGTCTGACTCTTGGTTTTGGCTCAGGTTGTGATGACACAGTTGTGAGATGATCAGTTCGCCTTTCTTTTTGAACTAGGTAATACTATTTCTATTCTTACCGGAATATATGGTGAATTTATAATAAAAGGTAACATTTAAATTAATGTAATTAAATTCACAACTTATAAAAGTCCTGTGTCTTGCTAGTCTTATAAAAACAGAAAGTGTCATCTGCTGAAATCGAAATTTCCATCTGAGTGGTTCATTCTAAGAGACTTAGTGTGCGCACTTTGTGGACAGGCTTGTGGACCCATGCTCGACTCGGTTGACTTCACGTGACCTTTCTAGATTTGCAAACTCCTCAAATTGGGGCCTGATGCCATCTACCTCATCAATGGATGTTGCCATGAAAGATGAGAAAGAAATGCTTGTTATTGCTGTAAGTATCATTTCCACTCTAAATATTTGAGTTAATGGAATTTTATAGCTCACCTCTCTCATTGCAATACAGACTTTAATTTCTACAAATTGACTTCTAGTTCAAGGCTTAATCTACTAACTTTATTACAAGGGCAAGCATTAACTCTTTCTTTTCCAAGTGGTTACATGTTTACATGTGCCTTATCACAGAATACATTTTACTTAGCTAGGAGTTGTTGTTTCCATTTTCTAGACAAAATTATTGAGCCTGCTTATTTGTTCAGATGGCAAATAGAGGATTTGAATTTAGCTCTTTCATCTCTAAAAATATAGCTCAGTTCTGTGTATCCAAAGCTTCATTACAAGTCTACAAATGCAAGCAACAGGGGGGAAACTGTGTCAACATTTCAGCCTGTTTCTGAGATGGGGTTAGAGAGAAGGAAGAAATAAAAAGCAATGTCTTCTTTGAAGCAGACGCCCCCTCAGATTAATTTCTAATAGAAGCTGCTTACCACGCAAAATGTCTGCAATGCTCATGTCTCTCACTAGCTTCATGCTCCATTTAAGATATTATTGAAAGAAACAGACAGTGACAAGTATGACATTGGGGACGCTCTGGGAGCAATTTATATGGCCAAAAGATGTGGTCAGCTTTCTTCATCTGGTGTGACTTTTGACTTCCTTTTCCGTCAAGATAAGATGATATACCTTCAGTGCATCAAGATTTAGGGAACTCAGGTTTTATACCTGCCTGTTCAGTAGGGCGGTCGCTGGTCCTATGTGACGATTCATAATGAAATTCAAATGAGTGAAAAGGAAATAAAATTAAAAATCCTCTTCCTCATTTGTACTAGCCACATTTTAGTGGCTTAATCACTAAATGTTCTACATGAACGTTTCCATCACCACTGAAAGTTCTGTTGGATGGTGTTATTCTGGACTCAGTACCATTTGCTGCTATCTGTAGAATCCAGGTATGGTATTCAGTGTCACATTTATAAAATCTCTTATTTAGCCTCCAAAAAAATACCTGGGAAGAAAACTCTCACTAGATTTGGACATCTTGGGACTCCAAATCTCATTTTATTTATGTTTTTGTTTTCGGAGACCTGTACAGGCACGATGTACAATAGCTGTCCTATATAAGCTTGCAGAAAGAACAAACAAATGTGTGAATATATTTGTTTTTCCTTTAGTGCTAGAATTTGTGATAGTTCTCCAGCCATTCCTATTCATTTTCTAGGAAATATATTCAACTGCTAAGAAAAGTGACCAAAAATGTATTGGGTATCCAATGCTTCACCATGCATTAGGCTCATACATTTATTATTTAATTTTATTTCCTACAATAAGCCCACTGAAGAAAAGATTACAATACTGAGATATTCGCCCAGACATAATTGCAGAAACGGCAGCCCCAGGATGCCCACTCGAGTCTGTCAGAAGGCAAACTCATGTTGCCCTGTCACCCCAGTCTTCTTCTGCAGGACAGCACCAAGTCTGGGCAAGACTAGGAATAATATGCTCTTGTTTAGGATATACTGGCTCATTCGCAGTCTTTAATATGTATATACTGCTTCCAATTCTGGAAATAAAGCCCTTCCTTGACTTTCGGGATACCACGTCCTCCCCCTGTTCTTCAAATCTTCCAGTCGCCCCTTTTAAGTTCTCTCGCATATCTGAGGCTGTTGGCCCTAGACGTGGAGAGAAGCTTAATTCTTTGTATTCTTGGAGCTTGGCAAAACTCTAAGGTACATAGGGGGCCCTTTAAAATATTGGTTAATGGGCGTTAAAGGAGGGCGCTCATTGTGATGAGCACTGGGTGTTATAGGTAAGTGATGAATCATTAAATTCTACTCCTGAAACCATCATGACACTGTATGTTAACTAATGTGGGTTTGTTTATTTATTTATTTATTAATGTTTATTTATTTTTGAGAGACAGAGAAAGACAGGGCATGAGCAGGGGAGGGGCGGGGGGGGGGGCGGAGACACAGAATATGAAACAGGCTCCAGGCTCTGAGCTGTCAGCTCAAACCCATGAACCACGAGATCATGACTTGAGCCGAAGTTGGACGCTTAACCCACTGAGTCACCCAGGCGCCCCTAACTAACTTGATTTACATAAAACTAAAAAAATAAAATAAAATATTGGTTGAACATGCAAAAATATGAATGGAATAGTAGACAAGAAACACAGATGTACCAAACTAGAGATTTAAGGTTATCTTAAATACAACCTGTCAACCTGGTACAGTCATATTCTCAAAAGCAGTCCCTTCGTTATTTGAGACTTCCAATGATGGGGAAAAAACTAACTTGTCCTCAATCAGCTGTTGCTTTTGGAGGAATATTCCCTGTGATGAGCACAAGTCTCTCCCTCCAAACGTTTGCTCACTCTGCCTCCTCTGCTCCCTAGGGTCTCACTGAATGAGCCTATCACCTATTCCAGCTGGTACTTTTCTGACATTTGAAAGCACAAAGGTCACTTAACAACCTAAAATAGACATGGGACCACAGATCTCAGGCTCCAGGTCACTGGAATACTATAAAGTGAAGCTAGAAATTCCTGGATGCCACCATACTGGCCTTGTTCACATTCTTTAAACTTTTGATGAGCTGCAGCCCACAAGCCCCGTTCATCTGAACACACGCTCTCCCTCAGAGTAAATTCACAGAAACACTAGATGTGAAAATACAAAAGACCCCACACACATTATTTCACTCCCCCCACAACTCCTTCTCATGTCCACATGGACAGAGAAGTCCAAGATAGTAAAGGGCCTCATTCAAAGTTGCATTACCGGTGAGTAAGAAGGAGCCAGAACTGTTCTGTTTGTTTTCCTGTTGGTGGAATGCTATCTTCCTGAGTAAGCTTTTTAATACAATTTATCTTTTTTTTTTTTTTTTGAAAGTATTCTACCTCAAGGAAATGAGGAACCCTGGTGGCCAACAGAAGAGTTTGAGAAACGGCGATAATAAATGATCCCGTTCGGTCCAGCAGGTCACACAGTGATCTGCTACTTTGCCCGTTAGCCAAAGCTCGCAACCGTGAAGAGCAGAAGGAAAGAGTAGTGGACTGTATTTGAAATATTCTAGGTTGTCATCTTATTTTTGTCAAAAACTCTGCCAGTTTTCATAACTGGCAAGTGTGGTGATTAATGATCTCTACCCCATAATCGCTTAGCCCCATGACTCTCTGTTTAATATCCGTCACCTCCAGTAGTGTGCACCTTCACACGGGGTGAGCATGTCCATCGTATTCAGCCCCATATCCAGGGGAACTTGTTCACGTGAACCAACTATTGGCTTTGCTGAGACAGTGGAGGGCAAGTGCAGTGCAGTATCTCAAAGCCAAATGCCCAGACTTAGGCGTTAAGGCCAGAATAAAATTCCCACTTGCCATGTCTCGGCTACTGATAACAGAGCATTTGGAGTATTCCAGTGCTGTACAAAGCCCAAATTGCGCCTCTACTGGTGGAAGCTGACTTTGTTCCTTGCCGTCACTGCGGTAATGATCTCCTGCTCTATTTTTGCCGTTGTCATTCCAGGACCCATAGACTCTCTGAGGAAGAATTAACTGTTAGGGTGCCTGGGTGGCTCAGTCAGTTAAGCATGTGACTTTGGCTCAGGTCATGATCTCGTGGTTTGTGAGTTCGAGCCCCGTGTTGGACTCTGTGCTGACAGCTCAGAGCCTGGAGCCTGCTTCAATTCTGTGTCTCCCTCTCTCTCTGCCCCTCCCCTGCTCATGCTCCATCCGTCAAAAATAAATGTTAAAAAAATTTAAAAAGATTAAAGAAAGAATTAACAGTCATTGGGTGACCTGTGGCACACTGTTTTAGAAATGGATTGCATTTTTATCTTCTTCCATTGAATTCCATACTTCTGTCTTCTTTCACTTTTGGCTGGACTACTGTCCAAAGTGACCAAGCCTTGGCCAAGAGGCCAGATTCTGGCATTGACACGTGGACTGTGTCCCTTAGGGAATTCCCTTAGCCCTTCAAAGAGGTAAATATAAATTAATCTAAATTAGGTTCAGGAGAAGTTCTAGACTGTTCATCATCTATTTTTTCCTGGTTTCTTCTAGCTGCCATCTTAGCTCATGGTGTCCGTTCATTTCACTTGAACGAGTTCTGCATGTCACCACCTAGACTTGGGGTAGGATCAGGTAGGCCTAGAGATGGTTACATTTCCCCAAGTTCCCCAGGGCTTACTAATCAGTGCCTTTGCTTTTACTGTCATACATTGGGATCCATTCTCTACCTTGTACCCAGCACAATCTGTTAACAATGTAAGTCAGATTATGTCTTTCCTCTGTTGACATATCCTTCAATGAATTCTCATTGCACTCATCGTCAAGTTCAGAGGCTTCCCCATGATGAATGAAGGCCTGTTTAAATTACACCTGCCTTCTCTCCAACTTCATCCCCATCTTGTTCTTGCTGCGGCCCCTCCTGGGTTGCTGATCTCACAGCTCATTGTATTTCTGGTGCCTTCGCGGCCTTCTGCTCTTAGCGTTAGTATTTATCTAACATAGATCTCCTAATTATCATGCATCGGGGCCTTATGTTTGTTTTATAGTTTTCATTCCAATTTGCATCTACTGAATTCACTTGTTTATTAGTTACTTGTGTTCTGTCCTCTGCTCTACTGGTATGGAAACTCCAGGTAGGCACCATGGCTGTTTAGCTGTTTCCCATTATTGCCTCAGCACCTCATGTGGGGCCTGCACCCAGAAAGCCACAGATAAATGCTGATTTAAGATTTACTTGGGGCAATATCATCAAAAGCCTTTTTATTAAATGTTTATTTTTGAGAGAGTGCAACAGAGCACTAGTGGGGGGGGGAGGGGCAGAGAGAGAAGGAGACAGAATCCGAAGCAGGTTCCAGGCTCTGAGCTGTCAGCACAGAGCCCGACGCAGGGTTCAAACCCACTAACCATGAGATCATGACCTGAGCTGAAGTCGGATGCTTAGCTGACAGAGCCACGCAGGCGCCCCATTAGAAGCCTTTTTATACTATTAGGAGCCATGTCTGTTACTTACTGGATGCCTTCACATCCAATAATAACTGTTTTCTAGTAGATAATCAAAGTATCTTTGATATAAATAAATCTGCATGAGATCGTTGATGTCATTAAGATGATTTCACCACCAGAGGACCCAAGAATGACTAAATCTATCTCTACCAGTCACTTATTTTTCCCCAGAGGTCTCCAAAAGAGATGTACATACAAGCTACAATGGAAAAGGAAAAGATGTAATAATTGCATATCTCCTGGCTGGATCCATCCAATCCTAGGGCAACATTTGGTGATTGAGGCTGATATAATAATTGCATGTCTCCTGGCTGTATCCATCCAATCCTAGGGCAACATTCAGTGATCGAGGCTGTGGCACCCCGTCTGGAAAGCAGTTGCTGCTCTGTTTTACTCATCTAAGCTTTAAAAAATGTACCACAGAGAGGGACAGATGAATAAGAGAAAGGAGGAGGACCAAAAGACAGGGAGAGGTAGAGACGGCCCCCTTGCTGCTGTGGCCCTGATGCTTTCACATGTCATGGGAGAAGAGAGAAACCACATCCAAACTCGGGATCTTTAAGTAACACTGACCCCATTTGCAACACAACACGGTGCAGGTGACACAGAGTCCTTTTTGCTGTGGTAAAGGGAAGCCAAAGTGAGAAGCAGCAGGAGCATCTCCTCCCTGAATGGTCCCTGCGTCATGGACTGACACCCCTGTTCTCAGTTGATAAAGATGTTAGAGACTGCCGGCATGGTGGATGGGACATCTGGATGGGATGGATGAAGAGGGCCTCCCTGGTGATATGGCATTTGAACAGATGCCTCCATGAAGTAAGGGAGGAAACTATATGCAATGTAGGAGGAAAGAGACCTCCAGCCAGAAGGGCAGCCAGAGCAAAGGCCCTGAGGTCGAGTGTGCTTGGTGTGTTCTAGAAGAGTCAGGGAAGTCAGTATGGCCAGGGCAGAGGAAAAGAGGCAGGAGGAGGCCAATGGACAAAACCATAGATCATACAAGAATTTAAAAACTGGGTGCGCTTTGAATTTTCTTTTGGAAGAGATAAGAAGCCACAGGTCGTGTTGAGCAGAAGAATAATTGACTTTAACCTCCAATTGTGATTTAAATATGGAAGGACATGCGGCTGGGAATGTGGAAGAGTAGACTGAGTTCACTGGTCAGTTTGGGTAGGGCCAGCACTGGAGTGCAGGTCTTCTGGAATTGCAAACAGCACTATTTCAATAGCCACATGCCAGGGAATCCCGTAGCGTAGGTAGAGACAGAACCTTGGACGTGCTACGAGAGAAGAGGACGTCAAGCCTGGCAAGACCCAGGAGCCACTGATCACAGGCGATCTTAGGATGTCACGTTTGTGACTTTTGGATTTTTCTTTTCTGTAATTTTGTATTTTTTTACCCTATCACTCAGAAGATGAATAGATATAAGGAGTCTCCTGATTTCGGGGGGAGAATGGTAAAGAAACACTTAACAGCTACCTCTATTTTCTGACTTTTTTCAAGCCTGAAATGTACCCATTTTACACTTCCCGCCCCCGCCCTTTTGTATGACTTCTTTCCTGGACCACACAGGAGACGGGCCAAGTCAGGGCCCTCTACTTTGTCAACCAGGGTTGCGGGACCACTAGCGTGTCCCAAATATTTGTCTTTGTTGTGAGTAGCTATTTCATGGCTTCAGTAGCTGAAGATTTTATTTTATTTTACAGTCTCAAGAATACAAAATAAATAAGGAGACTAAAAGCAACCACGTCAGATACATCTTTCAAGGATTCTGCCAAGATCTGTCAACCTGCGTCTCTAAATAACCAGTGACAAATGTTGTGTTGACATATTTCTCCATTTCCCAGTGAATAATTAACAGCAAATGTCAGGGAAGGCTGGTGAAATAATTTCAAACAAATAAAAACTTACTTCCAACTCATTTCAAGCATCCATAACCCTCTCCGCTATAGACACACTTAGGAAACAAAGCAAACTGTTTCCAAAATTATCAGAAAAGCGGGTGCCTTCTAGGCATGGCAGAATTCTTTCTTCCTTATCATGTCAAAGTGGAAATATGTGGAGAGCTAAAAGTGTGGAAAGTAACTTGGAGACACTTAACAAAGGGGGTCTGTTATTTCTGTGGTGGTGGCAGCGTGGTGTGAAATGAGCAGAACCTCTCATGTCAAATAAATGCAAGTTCAAATCTTGGCACCAACATATTCTCACACCGTGACCTTGAGCTCTTGAATTCTTGTCTTAGTTTTTTCATTCATTAAGCAGGAGCAATAACTTCTAGTTTGCCTGGCTGTTGGAAGTTTGAGATAATATGCTTACTTTATGAGGGTCGCACGAAGTTTTGCTGACACTGGCACTTGGGACATGGTCCATGAGTGAATGATTGATTAGTGGATACGCTTTGCACCTCCCAGAATACCTTGCACGCAGTAGATACCCACACATTGTGCCCCCTCCACTTCCTTTCCCATTGAACACCTCTTTGATAACTAGCATTGTGTAAATTAACTCTGTGTTGTGGGGACAGCTGTGGAATATTGAGGTGGGGACTAGTTGATGAAATTTTATAGGTTTCTTCAGCTATCAAATTGAAATTTTAGAATCCACCACAAAGGATGTTTTGTTTATTCAATAAAAATTATACTTAGAATACTATATGTTATGTATATTAGCTGGCTAAGACTAGACACTAAATAAGTATAAGTAAACTTTGAATCATCTGAGATATTTTTTTTGTCTGATAGGCAGGTTTAGAGTTTGTTCTTCATAATATTTAATTTTTTTAAATTTTATTTTAGAGAGAATGCAAACAGGGGAGAGGGGCAGAGGGAGAGAGAGAGAATCTTAAGCAGGCTCCATGCTCAGTGTGGGGGCTAACACGGGACTCGATCCCACAACCCTGGGATCATGACCTGAGCTGAAATCAAGAGTCGGGTGCTTAACCGACTGATCCACCCAGGGACCCCATGTTCTTCCTAATATTTAAAAGGAAAAGTTCACTGACTACAGCTAAGCACCTTTCATAGCAGAAACACTGGAAAAATATATTTCACTTTGGTCGAGATTGATGAATTAATTTGGATCTACTCTTCAATTGTACAGTTTATACAAACTTTGTATCAGAAGAGAATTAGCAATGAAGACTTAAATGGAGACATTATGCTTATTTCCTGATGCATGTTCCATACTGATCTATGAGTATTCCTTGCCTTCTAAGGTTAAGAAAATCCTATTTTTAATTAAAAAGATGATTTTAAGTTTTATTTCCGGAGCTGCCTTCCTGATGAAAGTACAATGGTTCTTGCAGCTAGACAAAATACCATATATTTTCTGGAACAGTACTTATCAGTATGTTTGTTTATAATTTTTTTTTGTCTGTGAATTTTCTAAAGTGGCTGAGCCATAAACAGACTAGAGAGGATTTATCCATTTTTACTTGGTAGTAGGACAATATCCTCTTAAAGTATTTTTATTTTGTATTTGCAGGTTTGTATGTTTCTTTACATCCCTCTAAGAGGAAAGTGGTTACAGATGTACCCGTTACAACAGAAGTCAGCGCACTGTGGCTCACTGGTTAAAAATGAACCACCACCTGTGTTCATATGGCCCTCGAAGGTAAGAATGGTTCTTAGCTTTAAAACTATTTAACTATAAAACTATAAAAACATTCAAATTTCAGCATCCATAAATTAAGTTTTGTGGGAACACAGCCAAGCTCATTTATTTACACTTTGTCTACACTGCTTTGATGCTACAGTAGCAATGTTGTGTAGTCGTGACAGAAATTAGATGGCCTGAAAAGCCCCAAATATTGGCTATCTTGCTCTTTAACAGTTTATTAAAAGGTTTCCATATATTCAAACATAAGCTTTGAACCAATAGGATAGCAGAGGCCCAGAGAATTTGTCCTTTGTGTGAAGGCATATCACTAATGAAAGATGTAGCTGGCCTTGGAAAGGGGATCTTCTTGTCAAGGATTTGGTGAATAAAGATGTGAAGAGGTGATAATATTATTATATTAAAGAGGCTTTATAAATTGCATGTGGGATTTATGAAAATTCAAACTTGCTAACTATGAATTTTTCTGTGAATGTCTAGAAACTGCTGTGCTTTGCAAAAGAATTCCTTCCCAATTCAAATCAAATTTGTTTTCTTTTTTTTTTTTTTTTTTTGCGGATTAAACATTTATGAGTTACATTTATTGGATCTTGAATAGAATTTTCATTTGCTGATACAAATACTTTGCTGGCCAGGGGCTCTGTCTGATTGATGCATGGTTCTCTTTCCTCTCCATCCAAACCTCCAGGCTTACTATTTCTACCCCTTCTTTGTTGGCATGCAGGAAGTTTGATCTTCTAAAAAAAAAAAAAAAGCGGGGACACAAAGGACACAAGAGTGGTTTGATTCAAAAAGCTGATGAAGTTTACAAAACTCTGACCTAAAATAGGACGGTCAGGTGGATTTTAATCAAGCAACTCAGACTTTCTTTTTTTATTAGAAATCCATTTTTTTTCTGATAGAATTCAACTCTGAGACTGGGGGTATTTTTCTTAGTGATTTCTCCAGCAAAAACAGGGAAAATAGGTCTTCTGCACTCTCTCTCTGTCTTGTTCACTTATTTAGTTTGAGAGAGAGAGAGAGAGAGAATGAGAGAGAGAGCTTTTAAAGGGCAGAGGGAGGGAGAGAGAGAGCACCCCAAGCAGGCTTCATGCCATCAGTGTGGAGCCCAACACAGGGCCCTAAACCACGAACAGTGAGATCATGACCCGAGCCAAAGTCAGATGCCTAACTGAGCCACCCAGGCGCCCCCGCTCTCTCTCTTTCTGATGCAATGGCTCACTAAAAACAGCATGTCCCAAAATTTAGTTGATTTGTGCCACTCTTTCCAGTAGGCAAGATGAGACCAGCTGTGAACATGAAAAGGAGCTAATTATGGGCAAAGCGACCAAGTCTGTGGGTCTGGCACAGGCAGACAATCTTGCTTCTCTTTGGTCGATGATGAAGTCTGATTCACAGACCTCATCGGAGGAAGCGATAGCCCGTCCAAGCAAACGGATGGCAGAGCTTCGGAAGCAGAGGCTATCACAGATAAACCATATTGGCTAAAAGCATGGATTTGGGATTCAGACAAGTCTGAGTGGAAGATACCTTTGTCACTCAAATGTCATAGCCATGAGAATATATTCTTTTTAACTTTCTGAATTCCTTACCTAAAAATGATGGGGATGATGATGATGATAGTGTCCTTACTTCCTTACTTCTCTCTTCTTAAGTTGTTAGGTTGAAGAAATGAAATACCATACGTAAAGTACTTACGTAACTGGTTGTTTGAGGTTGTCATACCTCTAATGGGTGTGACCTGCTGAGTGAGGGCTCTGGCAGCAAAAGTGGCTGAGTCAAAATGGTTACAAGGCTTATAATATCCTCTGCGTTCTACATGGGCAGGTCAGTTTAAGTTAACGCAGGACCCAACCAGCCCACTAGGATTATAGGTCCTGGGATAACTGACCCCCAAAGCAGGGATCCTAGGAAGCACTGAAGGAGTCCCAGTCATGCAGACTGGGATGCAGGACGGAACTTTTGATCCAGTGAAGAATTAGAGTTCCCTTTGTGATTCAAAGGAGAGACGAAATCATGTAATCAAGGACAGATCTAGGGTGTATAGGAGGAAACTGCTGCTCGGGGGCATATGCACACCTAAAATTTCACCATGAGCCCATGCGGTCCGAGACAGGCAGACCAACACCAGGTCTTACATTAATACTACAAGGATTAGTTTGAAAGGCTCATACAGCAGGGAAGGCTGAGTCTTAATGGATGAAAACTTACATTCCCAGAGCTTTATTGTACTCTGGCCATCCGAGGCCCGTTGCACAACCAGTGACCAAATAGTCTAGACAAATGCTGTATTGTGCACAGTAGCATCAATGCACTGCCCTCCTGGGAAATCATAAACAGAGATTTGGGTCATGCATGCACTGAATTTGGATAAAGGGACAACATCACTCAGATTTTGCCATTATCAGCTGATATTATTCATTGAGATGGATATTTTTTTCCCTTTGTGTCTCTGTAAGACAGAAAAACAAGAACACAGTCTAGAGAATCATAATCCTGGCTGACCTCACAATCAATACCTATACGCAGGTGGCAGATCTATCTTTTGGAGATGAGAAATAATAAAAATATTAAAATTAAAATTCCATTTGCTCAGTGCTGTCTGGTTCTGGCTGTCACTTTGTTTCATTGGTCCAGAGATTTATCAAGTCGTAATTTGGTGGCATAACTCCTGTCACCCATCCTGCACAACCCTCCTCTGGGGAGACTGCAAAGCCTTCCAAACTAGGTCCCCATGCACCTATAGAATCACAGGACTAGAAAGTAGCTGTAAAACCCACTGTGTCTAAAACCTTTCATTTTGAAGATGTGAAAACCCAGGGAAGTCCTGATATCTGTCTATCAGATGCCAATTTCCAAGTGCTCTGAACTAAAATCAAAGGAGAGAGGGAGACAGATATGGCCCTGGGGTTAGGACACCTAGCCACATGCTGGTTTCTGAGTATTCTCAAAGCTCCTGCCTGATTTCCTCCACAAATGAGGGAGAGAAACACAGATGTTGGTCAAGGCCAGGCTTCTGGACAACGGAGCTTCTGACAAAGCTAGAAGAAGCTTAAAGTTGCTTGCATCTTGGGGCACCTGGGTGGCTCAGTTGGTTAAGCGTCCAACTCTTGATTTAGGCTCAGGTCATGATCTTGATGTTCATGAGATTGAGCTCTGCATCAGGCTCTGAACAGAAAGCACAGAGCCTACTTGAGATTCTGTCTCCACCCCCCGCCCCCACTCTGCCCCCCATCTTAAAATAAATAAACATTAAGAAAATATTAAAATCACTTGCATTTTTATGACAGATTGTGTAAAATAACGGTGTTGCCTCCTCTTTTACAAAAGAGTGATGTGGTAAGAAGGCTGGAGCCTCCTTCTCATTGGGAGATATGGCTTCTTCACCATTATAAGTCAGGCAGGAACTGGTGGGCGTAGGGAGAAGGGAACGGAAGTAAAGGTTTGCCCTTTTTCTAGTTCAGGCCAAATAAATCCCTATAGTTCATATGACCCCAGTTGATTCAGACTCGATATTGAACACTGGGTTGGAAGTCACTTATTTTAAAGTGATTTTGTCTGGTCTAGCCTTTTCTATGCCCACATCTCTGTAAGTCAGGCTGGTGGCTGTGCTCATGTTAAGTAGGTGGCACATCACCATCAACAAATCCCTTGCTCCCAAAGTTCTCCCTCAACCTTCCCTGACCTTTGCTGACCTCCCCATACACCGGACACCCTAATCTCATCCCTGTCTCCTCCCCCTGCCAGATACTAGATCCCCACCACCACCACCCCGCCTTAATGAATATTTGCATCTTCTCATCCTGATTTATCATTTGGAGGGTAACAATTGTGATATTGTTATTCATAGTAGGAAATATGTATTTGGTCTTTGTCCCAGTTGCTGGCACAGAGCCCCTAAAACCCTTGGAATTTCCTAAGTGTGGATGGCAGTAAGGATGTCTACTGTTATGTTAAAGAAGTGACTTTTGGAAGGCACCTAAGGGTGGGGGCTGGATCCCTTGGAGTCAGTCACATATCTTTTAGTATCCTTTGTAATCAGTAATCTAGTGACCAAATGGGTTCCCTGAGTTCCGTTTGTCATTCTAGCAAATTAATACAACCCAAAGAGGGAGTCCTAGGAACCCCCAAACTGTAGCCAGTTGGTCAGAAGCACAGGTAGCAAACTGGGCTTGAGATTGGCATCTGAAGTGGGGGCAGTCTTACAGGTCTCAGCCCTGAACTTGTGGAATCTGATGCAGTCTCCAGGTAGACAGTGTCAGAATTGAGCTGAGTTGTAATACACCGGCGGGTGTCAGAGAATTGCCTGGTGATGTGGGGAATCTCCCACTCCAACACACGCGCACACACACACACACACACACACACACACACTGGGGATTAGATCCAGAATTTTTCACACATGAAAACTAAACTCTGCCAAAGATCCACATTATTACTATGATGACAATTCTACATCATTTTGCATAGACCCATATTGCTTTCTTGAGACTATGTCCCGTATTGGACTAATAACACTCCATGGCTCTCCACTGTCAGGAAGTTTTAACATGACGATAAATGAAGAGGTCTAAATAACAAAATATAAGAAACCCTCAAGTGATAAATTCCATCTTGTACATTTTCCCAAAATGAACAAGCAAGCGATCAAACAAAATCCCTAGAGGCCAAAAAGAAAGAAACACATCCAGCCTTTTAATGGCTTCTGCCCAGTCACAGACATAGAGAGATATGCCCAGCACTCCTGCGGAGAGATATGCTTTGGATGCCCAGCACTCCTGCTCTCAGCTCTGTGCTCTGCTCAGACAATTTCTTTGAGATTGACATTGATGCCTTCATTCTAATATCTCTGAGTCTTTTTACAAACGAAAAAAAAATGATAATAAACTTCTATGCCCATTTACATGTGATCGCAATGCCACCCCCTAATTTTTCTTCCTTCTACTTTCCTTGTTTTTGAAAATATCTTGCAAGGGATCCAGGAACACATATCTTAAGCCTAGGAAAACCAAACCAATGTTTTGAGAATTTGGTCTCCTGTGACGATATGAATGAAACAAAGAAGAAGCAAAGAAGCAACAGGTGCTTAGCTGTCCAGAGGTAGGTTGGGGAAGTACCTATTTTTAAGCTTGGATGAAGGAAAGGAAATAATCTCGGAAGAGAAAGAAGGAAAAGACTCACTTGTGTGCATCCCCTTTTCAATCACTGAAGCCCCAGTTACTCTAAATGGGACCCAGTAAGACCCTTTAGTCTGCCAGGACCACACTTGTATTTGTTTCTCATGGGAAATACCAAATGAAGACGTGAAGAGGAGTCTGTATCTTCTTAGAGACCTTTCCCTGCTGTGAACACAAACCCAGGTGTTATGCTATAGAAGACACAAGACCAAGCCCCTTTTGGATATCCTTCAATAAAAGAAAGGAAAAGAAATTTTTCAGCTCACAATCTTTAAGCAGTCAAATAAATATAATGTCTGTGTTTCAGAATCTTGGATGTTTCTTCATGCTTGAAGACACCATTTCATTCTTTCCTGGCTTCCATTTTCCTCGCTGTTTGTTGCAAGGTCAGACATCAGCATTATTGCTACTCTAATAAAGATAATGTGTTTTTCCTCCAGCCGATTTAATGATTTTGCTCATTATCTTTAATTTGAGCAGTTTGGGATGTGCCTTGATGGGGTTTTTCTTTGTGTTTTTGAGCACAGAGTTTATTAAGCTTCTTGAATTTGTGGGTTGATATTTTTCATCACGTTTGAACATCCCCGGACATTATTTCTTCAGCGTTTCCTTCTACCCATGTTCCACATGAACATGAGAACTATGTCCCATCCATCTCTTAAATTCTGCTATGTTCTCCTTTTTAAATTTTTGTTTTCCTTTTTGTGTTTCGGTTTGGATCGTTTCAGCTGATCTTTCTTTGTCTTTTCATCTAATGAGTTTTTTATTGTTGGTTTCATAGTTTTATGGGCTTTTCTTTTAAAATCTTATTTTTTCTGTTATTGTCTCACTTTAAATAGTTGTCTTAAAGTCCATTTGTGCCACTCGGTTGCCAAAAAGTGGATCTGCCTTATTTTTTGTTTTTCCCTGGTCATCAGTTATATTTTTTTTACTTCCACACAAATATAAATGTAAGTTTTCCCTGGCATTATATACACAAGAAATATATGGGGGCAGAGTTAATGTTATTCCCCTACAGTCACGCTTTGCCCTCCTCTCAGATAGGCCAGGGGCTGGACAGGAACCGAGCTGGGTCAAGATTGAATCTCAGCGTTTGGTAGTCTCAAGTGTGTCTTTTAAACCATCTCCTTCTTCAAGTGCCTTTACTGTGGGCTTTGGTTTGAGAGCTTTGTCTGCCTCTGTCCTCAGTCCTGATAACTTTGCAGTTCAGTGGCTTAGAATTGACGTTCTTATTCCTCTGCCCCACGCAGGTTCAAATTCTGACAAAGTTCTCCACTGCAGGGTCTGCCTGTGCTTACGGGAGGTCCCACCTTCTGGAGGCTTATTCTTCTCCTAGATCATCTGTGATCTCACACCTCGTTCCCAGCCCAGCCTCCAGCCCGCTGGCGGTGCAGAACCTCCTGGGGGGCATCAGCTCTCCCTGGTCACGGAAGCAAGTGCAGCAAGTGTGGCCCTCAGGACCCCCACCAGCTGACCTTTCCCATGTAGAGTCCCCTGGCTCTGTAAGCCCACAGTCAGAGTCTGCACGTGCCCCCAAGAAAGAAAAGACTAGGCGGTCTTTTCTCACCTAGGAGAGCTCCCTCTTACTCTGGAATTGTAGTTCATATAGTTCTGTCTCCACAAGTATCCGATAATTGTAAACATGTGGACTTAATAATTTATCTATCTCTGGTTGTTGCAGTGAGAGTGATGGCCAGCCACGGTTAGTCTATCCAGTCAGAAATGGAAGGGTGAAAACCTGGATTTGAATCCCAACTCGTGCACCTGCCAGCATCGAGTGCCATTCTGGACGAGACACTTCTCTCTGACTGTCAGTCTTTTCCTGTAGAAAGTGGGGTTGAGATTGCATTAAATGTGTGACCTCCGTCTAGAAGGCACACTATAATGTTTTATATTTCCAACCTACAACTTTTCATCTTTCTCCCACAAAATTTTTGACCTTTTATTATTCATTCAACAGTGACATGTTTTTAGGTTTGTTTTCTTTTTTGTCACAAATTCTATTTGTGTCACCTGCTACATTGTGGTGAAAGATTGTGAGCTTCTGGGCATGATATTCATAGTGCGTAAAATATGAAACCCACACTGATGAGCAATGTTCTGGAGCACAGGCCTCAAAAACCAACAGAGACTTGACTCATGCAAATGGAACAGCAGCTCATAGATCATCCAAGGGGAAGTCAAGGTCACAACAAACCACAGAAATCATCGTGTGTCATTCCCGAACAACTCAACCCTGGTAAATTGAGAATATAGCACGTACTAAGGGGTTGGCGCTCCATTTGAAGGGGAGACAGATGAAGAAGACAGAGGAAGAGAGGCAAACAGTGAGAGGGGGTAAGAACCAAATGAGCCGGAGAGAACAGGATGCAGGGTGCAAACATCAGATATTCAGGGATGCAAGGACATCCAAGGAAAGAGGCACGGACAGTCCAGGTCCAAGCACTAGCAGTGAGGGAGAGAAACTGACAAAAGATGGACAGAGAAGGAAGGGCACTAAGTGAAAAGAGAGGCATATAGCAGAGCAGGCAGCAATACATAAGGAGAACAGGAGGGCGGCACTCGGAAAGATGTGTGGGGAGAGAACAGGACTAACCAAATATAAAGAGCTTTAGCAGGAGAAAGAGAACAGGAAACAGAGGACACATTCTTGGTGGGCTAAGACTGCCAGGAAGAGACAGAATCTAAGCCAAATGCAGACGCAGAGAGAATGGAGATCCCGCCCAAGAAAAGGGGGATGAGAGAAAGTATAGGGAAAACCAGGAAAATGTGATTAAACATAACATTTAATTCAATTAACTGCAACGAGCTAGACATCTTGCAAACTTGGGCTCACGTCATTCGCCAAAAGAGCATGCAATGCATCTACTGTTTTCTCTCCATTTATTAAGGTTGAAACTACTGCCCAAAGCCATGTAGTTGGTGGTTAAGCTGGAAATCCATCCCGGGTCTGTATGTCTCTAAAGATCATGTCTTTTCCACTCTGTCAAGCACAGTGATAGGAGTGTGCAGAGTGGGTAGGGGATGGTTGTTAGAAGGGATGAAGGATGGAGACAGGGGGCCTCTGATAGAGGGCTGTGGACCCAAGGCTCTGTTTGTCAAGACCGCAAGTTGTCTTGCTCAAGAACAAATTAAATTTGCCAAGTTGATTGACCCAGTGTGGGAATGTCTCCAAAGCAAATCATGGTCTCCTAGTGTTGCATCACTCTGATTTAGGGAGGTGGGCACCTAACTTATTCAAGCAAGTTTGAGATACAGTCCCTGTTTTCCAGTGGTAGTTTGATGTCAGGTTGAATCAGCAGCCTTTTGAGAAGGGTGCCCTGGGCTCCCCGGGCTGCCTCCTAGAGAAGGCCAAGCTCTTTGTCCCAGGGACGTGCATTAATCAAGAAAAAAACAAGGGACACATTACAAGACAGGATTGGAGCACGTGCAGGTTAAGGGCATGTCACAAACACGGATAGAGGAAATCAGAGTCGCATTGTGATCCAAGGGGCTCTGAAAATTGCCGAATGCAGAGTGGCCGTGTTGGAAAGGGATCCCAGAAGCGGCTGGACGGACGGAAACAATCAAATGCAAACAGTCCTGCCCTTCCCGATCTCATTGCCGTAGCTCTAATTCTGGTCATCGCTGTCATTCTGCAGTTACCAGCTAGTGACGGCCTTGTCCCCAGCACAGTCCTCCTCTGTTTTATCACTCACGTGTCTTCTGGATGCATCCTCTTAAAGGCCACCCGGCCATCCCATTCTGCTGCTCATGAGACATTTGCTGCTTACTTGCTAGCTTGACTGTGAAGACTTTTTACAATTTGCTTTGGAGAAAAAAAAAATCTACCCTTATCTCCTGCATCTTCCTTTAACATATTTTAAGCTCGTATTATGTTTTCATTTTCACCAGTCCATGAACATGTCTTAGGATAGTTAACTTCAAGGGTGAGACGGGTTTGCTGCAGCATCGAGTTGTTTGGCACTGGTTTTAAAAATGAACTTGACCACAGGTAAGGGCTCAGGATAATAAGCTGTCACCTGCTAATATGAAGTCACTAACTCTCTAGGAGCAAGAAAGGCCAGGCATCTCCAGGGCTTCCTCAGCGGGGGCACAGGTACACCTGGTCCCAACTTCACCCACATGCACATGTGGTGCATAATGATTGCTCTCAGGGCTGGAGCTGCAATGTGAAAAGAACCTAAAGTACATTCCAAGGCCTTGACTGTTGATAATCAGGCGTCAATTTCTGGCATGCACAACACACGCAATTAGAAAACAGAAAGAATACCAGACCACCTTCTAGATTTATCTCTGCTTCTCAGTGCCTGTGCATCCTTGCTAAAGTCACTTCCATTCTCGAGGACTCAGTCATTAAATCTAGGAAAAATAAAAACTTAAGCTAGAATAATTCATCCAAATGTCTTTAACAGTGATCTGGAGGTGATTTTTCTAGTGTAGAATAAAGCCTTATGTTGAGAGTTACGAGAGACCCCAAAATATAATTCACTTCGTCACTAACTTGTTGGAATGCTATTGGAGAAGTCAGTTATGTCCTTTCTCTAGGACTCAGCTCAGCTGATCTGCAGTCAGGTGCAAAGTGGGAGCCTGGGGCCCCCAGTCCTCTAAATATGTGTCTTATTTAGTCTTTTTTTTCTTTAACTTTTTTTTAACATTTATTTATTTATTCTTGAGAGACAGAGAGCATGAGCAGGTGAGAGGCAGAGAAAGAGAGAGACACAGAATCCGAAGCAGGCACCAGTCTCCAAGCTGTCAGCACAGAGCCCAACGTGGGGCTCAAACCCATGAACTGTGAGATCATGACCTTAGCCCAAGTCAGACACTTAACAGACAGAGCCACCAAGGCACCCTATTTAGTTTGGAAGATATCTGTGTTTTATTTAGTCCTGTCTCCATATGTGTGTGTCAACGTACTTATGTGTGTGTGTGTGGGGGGGGGGGCATTCAAATACCAAATATTGTTAAAGTAAACTATTTGTAAATATTTATAGAAGTTATTTTTAACAGGCAGCATCCTGACCAGTCAGAGCCCCTGGCAATAGCGGGCCTGCCTTCCTTCCTGGAGCATCTTACCTGTTTGCTTTTGACCTGGTTTGTGTTTTCCTGGCTCACATGTCCCCCGTGTGGCATTATCCCTCACTTTATATCATCTACCTAGCCCCTGAAGCTTCTGAATTTCCGGATGCTGAGATCATTTCTAGGATCCTTTCAACTTTAACATTGTATGATTCTAGGCATGAGACATGACCTCTACTCTCAAGAATGAATTTTCAGTCAATCAAGAAAATGATTGGGAACACGAAGCACCTAACACGGGTGGTGTTTTCATGATTATCTGCCAAATTATTTTTTTTTCCTCTCCTGTGTATTTTTTAATGAAGGATGCCTGCATCAGCTCCCCGTGACATTAGCTCCATTATTCATGTGAGTGTGACATGGAAAAGTGGCTCTACAGAATCCTTACAAGGGATTTCTTTATCACAGCCAGAGCGAAAGAGGTCTGCTAATTGTTAATGCTAATAAAAGGAGCTGCTATTACTCAGCTTTTAAAATATAATTACATGACAGGAATTCTCTGCTTCATTTTCTTCACACAGCCCATGTAATAGCCATGTAACAAAATTAGAGATGGATGAGGCTTCATTGAAAACTCAGACATAGCCGTTTAGGAAATGGGAAGTGTCCGAGATTAAAAAAAAAAAAAAATCATTGCCACCTTTTTAGTGGATCTAGGATGAAATTAAAGCACAACCAGAAGGATCTATCCATCTATCTATCTATTTATTCTTATTTATTTATTGAGAGAGAGAGAGTGTGTGAGCAGGGAAGAGGGGCAGAGAGAGAGAGAGAGAGAGAGAGAGAGAGAATCTTAAGCAGGCTCCATACTTAGCATACCTGATGTAGGGCTCAGTCCCATGACCCTGGAACCATGACCTGAACTGAAATCAAGAGTTGGGTGTTCAACCCACTGAGCCACCCAGGGGCCCCCAGAAGGATTATTTAAAAGTGTAGGGCATGTTTCTTAAATTCCACATATGAGTGCAATCATGATATTTATCTTTCTCTGAATGAATGATGAACATAGGGGAAGGGAAGGAAAAATAAGATAAAAACAGAGAGGGAGGCAAACCATAAGAGACTTAAATACAGAGAACAAACTGAGGGTTGCTGGAGGGGAGGTGGGTGGGGGGATGGGCTAAATGGGTGATGGGCATTAAGGAGAGCACTTGTTGGGATAAGCACTGGGTATCATATGTAAGTTATGAATCACTAAATTCTCCTGAAATCATTACCAACTATATGTTAACTAATTTGGATTTTTAAAAAAATTAGAAAAATTATGAAGTGCAGGTCCGATCAGATAACTCCACCGTTGGAGCCCTGCACAAGTTTCCCATCCAGTACATTGTCGCCATGCCCTATATGACCTTTGCAACCTCCCATGATGCCTCTTGTCTCACGTTCTAAATGCCTCTTCATCTCACGTTGCCCCAGTCACACTGGCTTCATTTTACGTTTCCTGGAAGCTTCCAGGCATGCTTTTAGTGTAGGGTTTCCACATTCTGTTCCCTCTGCCTGACACCCTCCTCTTCTAGATATATGCAATGCCCACTTCCTCCTCTCCATCAATTCTGAGCTCAGGAGGCACCTGCTCTGTGGGTCTTTTCCAGACCTTCCCAGGACACTAAAACACTGCCCTGCAGTTGTCTCTACTTTCTGGCACTACAAGCCCCAGGTGAATTCAAGTTCCTCCTACTGTCCTTAGTTTACTCCTGGCTTAATCTTGTCCCCTTCTGATTCCATCCCCAATTAGCCCAGGCTCTCACTCACCAACCTGAATCACAGTGACCTATCACACTTGTATCCCTGAACCATTCAAGCAGAAACTTCCATTCTGGGTCTAGTAAGCTTTGTCTGGGGTCTTATTTTCTGTGTTAAAGTTATTTGGTTAGTATGGTTGACAACTGTAGAGTAGTTAAGTGTTCAGTAAGGCAATATGGCAGTGTTTGGTAATCAGATGGATATAAGCTTTTTTTTTTTTGTCTTTGTAGAGTGAATCATTTATTGGTAAGTACATAAGTACATGGTTTCAGTGGCAACAATAAAATCACATGAAGGGGAGACAGTATCAGATCAGACAAATAGACGCTTTTTTTAATCATCACAAAATCTGTGGCCATTAGGGCCGTCACATGGAAATCCAAAGTTGCTCAGAAGCCAAATCTTAAGACAGATCCTCCTAGTAATCCATATGGAGTAGTTCCATAATTCCTGGAATCTGTAGAACCTTGTAGATCGTAACCTTCTAACCAAACATGACTTGTTGGCCTGTCATCATGGCTTTTAAATAAATCTGATGGACTGTTGGTGAGGATTTTGTTTCCTTCCAAACCAAATAGTCTTACAAATAACACTAGAGCTTTTTGCAATCACAGTGTCACCTCTTTGGACACCAGGAAAATGTTGATTAAGATTTTCTGCAGAGACAATATCTTAATTTTGTATGGAAGGCTCCATTGATGGTCCAGTACATACCACCAGTGTATTCGGAGGCACAATGATCTGTACAGCCATATCAAATAGTATGGCCACGTTGGCAGAGTTTCTTCCCCCCCAGTACACCATGAAGCAAAGTTCCGTGTAGATACTTTCATCATTGACCCTAGATCCGTTCTAACAATACTTTCAAATTTGAGGATAGTTGTGAGACTTCCAGAAAACAAACAAAACAAAAATGTCTAAAGCATGTATCAAAGCCTGTGTGGGTGCTCTACAATTTCAAGATTCTTCTGGCCCCAAAGAACCCAGAAGACCCTAAGTACATAAGCTTTTTAAAAAATTTTTTTTAATCTTTTATTTTTGAGAGAGAGAGAGAGAGAGAGAGACCAGGGGAGGGGCACAGAGAGAGGGAAACACAGAATCCAAAGCAGGCTCCAGGCTCTGAGCTGTCAGCACAGAGCCCGACGTGGGGCTCAAACTCAGGAACAGTGAGGTTATGACCTGAGTTGAAGTCGGATGCCCAACCGACTGAGCCACCCAGGCACCCCAGTACATAAGCTTTTTAACTTAATGAATATTTCCTATATTTGTCTCTGCAGTGATCTGTATGTATTTTGCCTCTGTCCACTGGAGAGCGGCTATATTATACTCTTATTTCATTGGATTCTGGAGAGTCTGTCATTGAGAAAACCCCATCTCACCCCTGTTCATTGACCCAGGATAGGCAGAGGAAGACAGGAGGAGGTGAAAGAGGAGGAAGATTACAAACTGCCCTTTAGTTCTGGAACCAGGAGACACATTATTACTCTGCCCCTGTCTATCCAAAGTATGGAGTCTTGAGGCCAATGAATTGCTCTCTTTTCTTTCATGAGATGTAGTTGGCATTATGTCACTTGTTACTAAATAGTACTGAATGATGCAGTAACGTGAGATTATTTTTCCTCACAGTTTAGGATAATAACAATACCTACCTCAAGGATTATTGTTAGGCTGAAAATTTAAAACAATCTCATGAAAATGTTGGTGAAATATAAAATCCTAGATATCTGTTACATGGAATTGTCATTTTTGTTAATTAGGGCTTGGGGCAGACTGACTTATTAGATGTGTAGATTCCATGTTGATTTAAAAAAATAAGGCATCTGGTTAAACTTTTCCTGTATTATTTACCAAATAAAAGGACTGTGGAAAGGGAGGAAGGCTGACCAGTCATCTTCTTTGTCCTTTCCCCTAGAATCCTGATGCTCATGAACCAAATTGTATGCCATCTGGTTTCTGAAATAAGGAAAATAAGTTGGTCTGTTCAAGATGGCATATCCCTAAAATCGTGGCTCTTAGCTCTGAGATACTTGAGTGTCATGTTATCTATGGAACTAATTAAAATAAATGCATTCCTAATGATATTCTCTTTGAGTTGGTCTTGGGTGAGTGGCCCACATCTGTATTTTTACTCTCTATAGAAGTTTCTGGTTTATTTAGCAAGTATTTATGAGTATTTTACTACATGTCTGATGCTATAATGATGAGTAAGACAAAGTTCTGCCCCTACGGAGCACAGGACACCCTGGGTGTCTGGGTAGAGCAGAGAACTATTCTAAACATTTCCATTGGCAAATTCTTCTCCATGATTCACTGCTTAATTGGAACTGTGTCACTTTAAATCCAATCCATGGCTCAGACCCCTGGGTTATATTCAGCTTAGCTAGCTGAATTTCTTCGCTAGATGTCTTTATTTAGTCCTATTATATTTGTTATGCATGAGATCTTTTAGGAAACTGAAAATTCTGTCATTAAGAATTTGAGATAATAGACATTTTAGATTATTGTACTAATGGTCAGCAAAATATACCCCCAAGTTAAACAAAAGGCTTTAGCCCTCTGTGGGCATTGTTTACAGTAAGACTGGAAGCTTGGGTGTTTTAATAGTTTATACTTTCCAACAAAGAGACTCTGTCTGCATGCTACAACATGAGAGACCAGCAAATCAATATCTGTGATGAAAGAACAGATATCTTTTCTCTGACAGGCCATGTTGGGTTGGCATTTCACCTTTGAGGGTGACTCACTAAAAGCAGTGAATTGGGAGGGGACACACAACAGGTCAACCAGATGAGACAAATCAACCCTAGAACCCACAAGGTGGAAGCTACAAAGGCCATAATCTTCCTGTAGAAAAAAAAATAATACCATTCTCATTTATTTTTGCAAACAAGTTAAAGCCCTTGGCTTCGCCACTCTTTTTGTTTTATCGACCTCCCATTGAACACTCACCTTTGTGCCCATGAGAGGTGGTGGGATGATGGGGGCTGATCTGAGGAGTCAGGACATCCAAGTGTTAGTCCTGACTCACAACTTACTCACCGTGTCCCTGAAATATTCATGTTTCCAGTTTTCTCTCTGTAGAGAAAGAGGGTATATGAGACACTCTCCAGTTCTAACCTGATTCCATCTGCTTTGTTTGCGAACTCATCATTGTCTTATCCATCAATTATTAATATAAAATATTTTGGGGGCGCCTGGGTGGCTCAGTCGGTTAAGCGTCCGACTTCAGCTCAGGTCACGATCTCGCGGTCCGTGAGTTCGAGCCCCGCGTCGGGCTCTGGGCTGATGGCTCAGAGCCTGGAGCCTGCTTCCGATTCTGTGTCTCCCTCTCTCTATGCCCCTCCCCCGTTCATGCTCTGTCTCTCTCTCTGTCTCAAAAATAAATAAAAAAAAAGTTAAAAAATTAAAAAAAATATTTTGAATCAATACTACTATAAATAAAAATCTTTCAATTCTCTTCTCTACGCCACAGGTGAAATTGAGTGATATTTCTAACCACCCCCTCAGGAAAGTTTCCTATTTAGTTGTTTCTGGCAAGGCATGAATTATTAATATCCCAGCAATGTTTACATTTAAGAGTTCAGATTCCACCTTTTGTTAGCTATATAACTGAGGCCTGGAGTTCTGGTTTCAAGGATTTTCAGTGAGGGTGTTGCATTTTATTTGTTGTGGGTTTAATGGGTATTAAATAGTGAATATATGCAAAACCAATCATCTCTAGTAACTTTTTTTTAAAGGTTTTTAATGTTTATTTATTTTTGAGAGACAAAGATGTGGCATGAGTAGGGGAGGGGCAGAGAGAGAGGGAGACACAGAATCCGAAGCAGGCTCCAGGCTCTGAGCCATCAGCACAGAGCCCGATGTGGGGCTCAAACTCATGGACAGTGAGATCATGACCTGAGCCAAAGTCAGATGCTCAGCTGACTGAGCCACCCAGGCGCCCCATCTAGTAACTTTTATCTTTCCCATTTTCCCTCTTCAAATTCCACAAAACAGTCTTTTAGATGTCAGAAATGATATCCCACTGGAAGAACGGTTTGGGGACTTAACCAGTATTGTTTGTATCAATCATTTCATGTCAGTTGCCTGAATATGCCTTGTGTTTTTGGGATCCTGGTTGTTTCTTATACCATGCTGGGTGACTTCAGAATAAAATATTCTCTAAATGTAAAGGATTGTACTGCTTTTAACATGATTTAGCCTTTTCCCTCCTCTTTAAAATGTGGCTTCTTTTAACCGCCGTCAGCAGAGAAGCAATAAACAGATCATTAGCACTGATGATGTCATAATGGATAATGGAAAAGCATTAATTTTCATAATATCATCATTAATTATAGCTAACATTGAAATGCAGCAGGGCTGACTTTGTCTTATTAAATGAAGCAAAGGCTTTGAAATATTAATTAGTAAAATCAATCTCAATAAAATTGGTGATAGCAAAATTTATTGTTTAAAAACGTTTAAGCATACAAAGTAAAGAAAGTTTTGTAGTTTAAGAAGACACCATTAATATAATTTAGTGCTTCTATTTTACATCACATTATGCCGTGGAAAATCACTAGAGAATTCCAGGAATGTCTTTTAGTTTTCCTCAATCTCAGTTTCCATCATCAATCCGAGAATGATATGGCCTACCTCCTATGTTAGTGTCTGGATTACATGAGATCATTAATGGGAAAACATTTATAAATAAATACCTTACACCTGTGAAGCATCACTTATTAGTCCTATAGGCAAGATGGGCTTGGCTGGAAGGGGGTACACCCCTCACTTTGCATTTCCAAAACAGTAATCATAGTTACAGCAAAGATCACAAATAGTCACGGAGCCCCTGGGTGGCTCAGTTGGTTAAGTGCTGACTTTGGCTCAGGTCGTGAACTCATGGTTTGTGAATTTGAACCCCGCATGGGGCTCTGCACTGACAGCTCGGAGCCTGGAGCCTGCTTCCGATTCTGTGTCTCCCTCTCTCTCTGCTCACCTCTGTCTCTCTTGCTCTCTCAAAAAAATAAAATAAATTACAAATCACAAATAGTCAACTCTTATTAAATAATCCTGTGTTCTGGGCACTTTGTTAAACACTTTAGATAGATTATTTTATGTAATCCTTATAATACACATTTTTGAGGAAGCTATGTTAATGCTCACTTCACCAAAGAGAATATGAAGATCGAGGAGGCTGAGTTCCTTGCTCAAGGTCATAAAGGTCATGAGTGATGACACCAGATCTTGTTCACTGTAGAGCCCACCTCCTTAAACACAGGCTTTTCTGTCTCAGAGACTATTTAGGCAATTTACCTTGTTCAGTGTGCATCGCCATGCCTCTGGTTGACCAGTTGGCCTTCTGTAATTATTTTATTTAGGTCAGCATGTGAGAGAGGAATCTGTGAAGAAATTGCGATCGGAGAAAGAATCCTAAGGGGAGGTACTTGAGCTGACCTGACACCGTGTAACAAGGAATTGGTGAAAAGATTACATTCGTATGGTCCCCAACTGAGTGAATGCCCATTTGGCTATCATCGCTATGCTCACCCGAAAATCCAAAATTCAGGGAGATGTAGGTTTGTTTTCAAGAAATGTATGGCGTTTTATCTGGTCCTAAGTAATACATTTGATCCTTATTTTTTTTAAAGAAACTGAGTTTGAAAAACAAATAAACATAAAGATAGCGTGTGCTCCTGTGCTCCCGTAATACTGTGTCCATACACCGTTTATGACCATTCCTAATTTACATGTCAATTCATTTGTTTTTATGTTTTACTCTTGACTCTACAGTTCTCAGGAACTGTGAGCACCACTCATTTTAGGGGTTAGCATACCATGGGGATTAAGACTCTGTCCCCACCCTCAAAAAAGGTAGTGGTGTGGCTAGAGGTAAATTACTTTACCTTTTAAAACATCGCTTTTATCACATTAAGATGGGGCTAATAATAAAGTAAAATTATAGGTTTCTTGGGATGGTTAAATGAGATGGCATATGGTACATGGCTTACAGAAGAAACCCAAAATATGGAGACTATTACTGTCTGTATATCTGTAGAACACCAACCGACAACTAGCCTGAAACACAAAACTATTAATTTTAAATTAATTGATCAATTGATACTAGGTTGATGAGTCCAGAGTTGTCCATAAATAAAACCACTTCCCATGAAGTAGTAGACTTCTTTTCATTCATGAGGAACACATTAGAAGCACACAGGACAGGTGTGTTATAAGATAACAGCCTGTGAAAATACAGATTCAATCCTGCCCAGACCTTCATGTCTCGGAGTCTATGAGCTGCAAATTAAATTCAGTATCATCTAAGATTCTTTCAAAGATGTGATTCTATATGTCTATGAGTTAATAAAACAGTATAATACTGATATAATTTACACTTGGAGATCAAATTAGCAAGAAGTTTATTTATACACTATGGTATATACATGTAGAAATTTATGTGTTCATGTCCACTGTTTAAAGAATTGGGTTAGGAGCTATTTCTCAATCTCTCACTTTGCCAAGAAGATGGTTGCAGAATGAATATTGTCTGCTTAATTATTGATGCTGTGTTGATTTGTTTTCTCATAGCCCAAGCAACAACAACAACGAAATCCATCCAGAAATATAAGCAATAAAGTCACAGATAAAATTTATGGTTTAATTCGAGGAAAAAAAACCATATTTAGCTAGATCTGGCTAATCTCTCAAATTTAATCTCCAAATTCCTTTCAAATGGCAGTTATAAGGAATGGAGTGCCATTTTAGCAAAACAGTAGAAATATTGATGGTATTAAGGCATGCTTTATTTAGGACTTACTATGTGTTAAGTGTAGACCAGACATTTTTAGACATCCTATCACAATCCATCCAATGTATTCCTCCAGGCTGGCTGGATTATGCCTACTTTACAGGTGGAAAATGACAGAGAATGACAGAAAATTTTCTATCTTTTTTTTCGAAAAAGTGACAAAGTGGAGGTTGGTCAGACCCCAGTGCATTTTCTCTTTCCATTGTTACTTGTGGTTTATGTCATGATCCTTTCCATATATTATTCTCTTTGTGTTCCCCTCACTCTCTCCTACAAGTGTCTGTTGTGACAAGATTGGTGTGTGTGCCAAGGTGTGACCCCATGCGATGTCAATGGGCTTTATTTATACAAGTAAAAATAGAAATAACAAACTTTTGTTATGCTGTTCACATAATAACACATAAGTAATAGGGGAAATCAGCTCAGAAGTCAGAAAGAGGGTCAGAATGCTAACGAAATGGAACCATAGGGTTCGAGTTCTCTAATCTGTGGTGGAGACTATGAGCCCTCTACTAAAATCCATCCTGTCTTTCTTCATCATATAACACCATGGCAAGTCCTGGTGAACTTTGTTCCATATCCTTCCTCGCAGTTTTGTGTAGCTATAGGTTCCTAATATCTGTTCAGCAGAGTATGAGCAGAGATTATATGTGTTGGTTTGGGACTAAGGCTTTTAACGTGAGGGTGCATCCTCCAAAGTCTCTTTCCACCCTCCACTGGCTGGACACAGTGAGCAAGGTTGGAGAGGAGGTTATTAGCAATACACAATGGAAACAAATTAAATTCCTGAAGGGCTCTTGCTAATGTGAGTGCCAGGTCTAGGCTAAATGACAGAGGGAAAAGTTAATCGGTGTGTCTTTTCTTCTTTTTTCATCTTCTGTGCTCTGATCCTTTTGTGATCATGGCAACCCTTCTTATTCCTTTCTGGGTTGTGCTTTGTCCATGATTTTCCATTGATGTAAATGGTATGAATCACATAATATTGAATAGCATTTTATAATTTCAAGTGATATACACTAGCTCTATAATTTAAGTGATATCACTGTTGGCGAAATGCTCGGCCCCAAACATATCCACATCCGAATTTCAGTGTTTTATGAATATGTCATGTTACATGAGAAGGGGAAATTACAGTCAGATGCAGTTAATTGCTCACCAGCTGACCTTGGGATGGGGGGATTATCCTGGGTTACTGTGTGGACCCAATGTAACCCCAAGGGTCCTTATGAAGGGTCCTAAAGAGAGAAGGCAGGAAAGCCAGAGTCAGGGTCACAGAGATTCTTGAAGTAGCTACACTTCCTGCTTTGAAGATGGAGAGAGGGGCCACATGCCAGGGAATACAGGAAGCTTCCAGAAATGGAAAAAGATACAGAGAAAATATTCTTTCCTACGGGCTGCAGAAGGAACATAACCCTGGGGTCATCTTGAGGTTAGCCCAGGGACACCTTTTTCAGGTTCTGCTCACCAGAAGTGGAAGATAAGTTTGCGTTGTTTAAAGCCCTCATTTTGTAGGAATTTGTTACAACAATAAGGGACCATACACTCACTCAGCTAAAGTAGAAGTTATCTGGTCAATATCCAAGATATTTATCCCTATCTTTCATGGCACCTAGAATATTACATGGCCCGAACTTGACCCTCATTCCAAAGGCGACCAAAAGGTATAATGTGCAGCCTGGTCCTCAGAAGTTGTCCTAGGAAACCAAGGCAGATCTGTTTTCTTAGGCAAACTTTAACCAGCTACAAAAGCACAGCTTGTGCCAAATGATGTAGAAAAACTGACTTGTCATAGCTTCTCTGGGTAGCATGCGTGTGCAACCCAAATTAAAGAAGAGCCCCTGAAGTGAACCTTGTCATATGCAATCAACATTTATCCAAGGATTCTGGCCAAAGGTATTGACAAATACCCGTGGACAGGTCTGGGACAATTTAGGAAAGAAGTGTCTATTGAGAAGAGAGGAAATCAGCTATAGGGCTCATCATGGTCATTTTTATTAATACATTAGCTGAGGTCACAAATGATGCCAAACAAGAAAGGGGTGCAAATATGAATCGGGGTAAATGCAAAATAGAGGTGTCGGAGCAAGACATAGATTTGTGGAAGCGTCCATTGCTTTTTTACAGATACCATTAAAAGGGACGCATTCCCGCGCACTCCACTTTTTAGCTCTTGTGTTCTTTTCTCCCTGAAAATACTGTAGAAGTGGCTTACATTTTATTATTGTTATTAATATTACATGGAACAGTTATTGCAGTACTAATAAAAAGGAATATTTTGTGCTTATAATCTCTCTTTCGAGGAGAAGAATAAGCCTCTCTTGAAAGTCCAGAGTAAAGCATTTGCATCTTCGTTTTATGAGTATAATTAGCACATTTGTTGGTGCTGTCATCAATGATAATCAACATCATAATAACCCCTTATGTTTATATAGCCATATACAATTTACCAAACATTTCCCCATCCTTTATAATGTTATAGCCACCATCTCTCTGGATTTTGTTAATGGTTCCTAGGGGAAGGCAGGACAGACAGGGATGCCTCCACATTTTTTTTTAAGAGAGGGAAACAAAGGTTCAGAGAGGGACCCAGTTGGGTCTTGGGTTAGGTCCCTAGTCTCCTAGTCTCCTAACTTTTGAGTTAGACAAAGCCATGTGAAGGTCATTTCCCTCAAAAACATCTCATTCTCAATGCTGTTCTATGTGTTGTTTAATGCAACTACACATAAAGCAACTTCACTGCTTTCCTTTCCTACTATTTCATGAAGAGATAAGATGATGGTATAACTTGAAAGACAGCCCAACATCAGCCACGTTACTTAACCAAAAATGTATGTAATTCCTTTGTGCGATTCCCTCCTACGAAAACTGTCTGCACGCTGATGGAGGCTTTCTAGAGACATAGCTAATGTCTCTAGACATAGCTAGTGTCATTTATTTATTTATTTTTAATTGTCTAAAGTTTATTTATTTTGAGAGAGAGAGAGAAAGACAGAGTGTGAGCAGGGGAGGGGCAGAGAAAGAGGGAGACACAGAATCGGAAGCAGGCTCCAGGCTCTGAGCTGTCAGCACAGAGCCCAATGCAGGACTCGAACTCATGAACCCTGAGCTCATGACCTGAGCTGAAGTCTGACGCTTAACCGACTAAGCCACCCAGGTGTCCCCAGTGTCATTTAAATAACTAGAGATTTGAGATCCCTTCCAGGCTCTAGGAGTCACTAGCTTATATTGTGTAGACTATTTTGTAAGCAGAAATTATTAGGAAGAGGAAGGAATCAGATGGGCATGGTTGGGGACCCTACTTTTGCCTTTACTTGTCAAATTGAATGTATACAATTTCTTTGAACAGACAGTATTGATAAAAAAAAAAAAGGAGTCAAAGAAACCACTTTACTATCTGGTTGTGAAGGGCTACATTCAGTAATTCAGTTCAGCACAGAGCAAAGTTTAATTAAATATGACTATTATAGGATTATTGTTATTATTATTTTTTGTCCCTCAAAGAACAATCCAATTATCTCAAATGATACTGTGTAGTTAAGTGTGCCAAGACAAATGGCTATTGGTCTCCCCACTATAGCTTTCCTCATCCTCTGACCCTATATCTGTATCGTCTTGGAAATGTTTGGAGCTGCTGTGCCACTTCGGGAGCACCATCACCAAAGTGGGACAGCCAGCACTGACTGAATTTCTCTTAGGTCCGCTTTCACCATGACTTTGTCCCTTTGCTGTGTTTTCACATCTCAGGACAGAATAGAGCAGGTGTCCCACACTAGAGAGGTCTCCTCGGGTTAATACGTGGACCAGGTAGGGCAGTGTAGTTCTGGAAACAGGCATGATTGATAGTTCAAAAAGAAGAAGAAGGAGAAGCTTATACATCTAGTCTGGGCTCACAAACATGAAGCGTGAATTCTCCCAACAAAGAGCAAGGGATGAGCTTGCATCCAAAGAGAAACAGTAAGTGAATTGAGATCTGAAGCACAGGGGTGGACGTGTCCCTGAAACGTGTGTCTAATTCCATCATGGATCACACTCACTTTCATTCCCACACCTGCCCTTCTCCTCCTCCTGAGTGGGGAGTTGTGATTTTTGTCTTGTTTGTGTTGAATTCTTCTTTACTTCGTGTCTGACACTTTTTAGTTATTCGTTATGTACTTGTGCTTGTTGGGTTTGACTAGAACCGAGAACCAGAATGGTAGGGAAAGTGAGAGAAAGATATGTTAAGAAAAGGAGAGGCTTGGCTGACACCCTGAAGCAGTACCATCACATCATGTGAGTGGTAAATGTCGGCCACGGTTCCATTTGCCTTCCTGTATTTATATATTAGTTGTATGTGTTTTGCTAAGATAGCTGTGATACTGTGTTTTATAAGAAATATGTATTTGGTCTTTGGCCCCTTTCCTGGAAGGAGGCTCCTAAAACCCTTGGAATTTCCTGTGATGAGAACAGACAGGTGTCTTCTGTCATGTTCATGAGGTGGCTTTTGGAAAGCCCCTAAGGATGGGGGCTGGTGGTCAAGGGAACCAACCATGTCTTTAGAGGGTGGGAATTTTCAGTCTTACCCCTTGATGTCTGGGGAAAGGAGAGGGGCTGGAGGTTGACTCAATCACCAATGGCCAATCAGTTCATCAATCATGCCTCCATAAAAACCCACAAGGACAGGATCTGAAAATCTTCCAGGTTGGTGAACCAGAAAGTTTCTCCATGCCACTGTTCTTGGGGCCAAACTCCACCAGGCCCTTAACAAAGAGCTTTCATCTTCTACATCTGGCTGTTGATTCTGTCCTGTAACATCCCTTGTGATAAACTGGTATTCTAGTGACTAAATGGGTTCCGGAGTTCTATGAGCCGCTGTAGCAAATTAATTAAACATTAGGAGGGGGTTGTAGGAACCTTGAACTTTGAGCCAGCTGGTCATAGCAGTTGACAAGCTGGGCTTGTGATTGGCATCTGAAGTGGGGACAGTCTTGAGGGACTGAGCCCTTGACCTGTGAGCCCTTATGCCAACTCTGGGTAGATAGCATCAGGATTGAGTTGAATTGCACAACATCTAGCTGGTTTGGGAGTACTGTTCGGGGTTTGGGGAAAAAATCCCATACATCAGGATTGCTAGTGGAATATTAATAGCTATCATTTATTAAACTCCCATGTCAGATACCTTACCAAAATTATTTCATGTAATGTCTCTTATATCAAGGAAGGTGTGATTATCTCTGTGTTTTCAGGTGAGAAGAGTGAGGGTCACAGTGTGTCAGTAACTGTCCCAAAGTCACACAGCAGGTGCCAGTAGTCTAATTCCATTGCCCCTGCACTTTCCTTGGTAATGTGAGTGGGTTGTAATCCAGATGTAATGGGTTATCTGGTACCTACTTCTGGATCTGGCTTATAGAAAGAAATAGGGACAGTAAGTGCAATCAGATGCTCGGAGGAGACTTCTCAGGGTCCACTTCATTGTCCAGCTCCAGTACCCACTTGATTTTTCTAATAACAATGAAGACCGTGGAAAGAAAGAAAGAAAAAAAGAAAGAAAGAAAGAAAGAAAGAAAGAAAGAAAGAAAGAAAGAAAGAAAAAGAAAGCAAGCAGAATAAGGAGAGGAATCCACAGTGTGAACACAGCCAGGAGTTCACCTCACTACTTATAAACCTTAATTAAACCTAATTTGTAAATCTTAATTGAACCACATGTACAGGCATTAATGAAGCCGTATAATAACACTGCTCTCCCAATAAGACAACACACTAATACTAAATACTTATATTCCTGGAAAATGTACTCACGTGGGCCTCATCAAAGCATAATGGGGAAGTAGATAAACAATTAATCTCATTAATTGCAATCAAAGGACAAAAAGTACAAACCAGTTGCCTAGAGGAATCGACTTTGCCAGATTTCCTCACAAACAGATATGGTGCTAATGAAGTGACAGTGTGAACTGAGTGCACAGCTGAGGAATCGAAAGAAAACAAAACAAAACTCTTGGAATGTCAAGAGAAGGACGTTCAAACTGGGGAAAACCAAGGCCCTCTCGTGCAAAAGTCAACCCTTGCAAGATTCCTCTCGGGTTCACCCGTTCGTTTCTTCAACAAATGTACACTCAACACCCACCCTGGTGGTCCTTTTGTAATACCTGTGTGTACCATATCATAGTCTGTATACCTTAAACTTACACAACGTAATATGTCACTTGTGTCTCAGTGAGACACCTGCTCCCTGTGCTGCCCACGTGTTCTTGAAAGTGAGGACTTAAACATAAAGGAGACATGGTTCTTGATAAAGAGACGTGTAACATGAGAGACTGAGGTACTATTTTGGGTCACACACTTTCACAAGTGTCCCATTCAATGTCTTTAAGAGTCAGGTTTTGCTATATATATATAATATATAATATATAATATATAATATATAATATATAATATATAATATATAATATGTTATATTTATTATATATTATATATTACTATATTTTATATAATTGATTATAAATATATAATATAAATATAATTAATTATTATATATACATATATATATATTATATGTAAACAGACTTATATGCAGAGATTGGGCTCTTACTTCTTCTTCTAAGCTTCAGAAGCTGTACTCTAGGAAATCACCACTCAGTCTTGATTAGATTTCCTAACTGCAATGCTGACGCCCCCAGATATCTGCTTTTACTCTAGGCACCTCATGGCCATTCTTTATCATCAGTGGCTTCTGTGGCTACCTCCCCGCGCATCCTTCTGGTCTACCCGGTATCTTTATTCCAGCGGTGGTCCCATGATCCTGAAATGGGAGCCTAACTTTCCCCATTCAGGGTCCACGATGATTTGGACCTTTCCTGATCTTCACATGTTACTCCAGAACAAGTCTACTGGTGCTAGCTTTACAAGTGTGTCCCTGTCTCTGTCTGTGTCATTTTGTCTGGCTTGAATGCCTTTCCGTCATGTTAAGGCAATCTCAACCGATCCCTCAATATTGGGTTAAGGTGTCGACTGCGTGAATCCTTCCTTTTGTCAGTGAAAAAAGGCAAAATCTCCCATGTTTGTGTTTGGTCCATTTCTCTACTCATGGAGTACAGCTACTTGTTTACATGCTGTGCTTTTACCAAATGGTAGATTTCTAAACTGGCACCCCCGGCGTAAGGCAAAGGGACATATTTCCATTGAATGTATAAATAAAATTGAAAAGGTCTGACACCAAACTGCATGCAATTGATACTCCCAGTGCCCTCACTCTCCAAATAGGAAACAGGAAGAGGCCAGTTCTTCCTGACTATAAACAGAGAGCATGAGGAAGTTATTACTCAGACCATAAGCCTGTGGTTTGCAACCACCTGTAGCGAATATGGATCTCCTTGTTCCAAAACCAGGGAGGAGCTCTGTTTGCCCACTATGTCTGTATAGCCTTCAAATGGCAAAGTGCCCACTTCTGCTCTTTATGCTCCAATGCACCCAAGTTCTCAGGGCTTGATATCAATCTTGTTTTTGTCCATCAAAGGGCATCCAAATCCTTTGAAGTGATGTTCCATTATTGAGCCTTGAAGATCTTCAATCTATTCTCCCAAGAGTTCCTTGAAGGATCTCATCACACACACACACATACAATGATATTTGATGGTATTACTTTGCTGCTGAAATAATTTAGTGTCTCCAGGGTGAAGGCCTAAATCATCTGATTGTCCTGAAAGTCTTCCATGATCCAGCTCCTGCTTATCTCCAAGGCTCCTTTTACTCCAACCTCTCTGTCAACATTACACATTTAAAAAAAAAAAAAAAAGCTTTTTTTAAAGAGAGAAAAAGAGCATATGACTGGGTGGAGGGGTAAAGGGAAGGAGAGAGAGAGAGAATCTCAAGCATGCTCTATGCTCAGTGCAGAGCCTGACATAGGGCTTGAGCCCAGGACCCTGGGATCATGACCTGAGCTAAAATCAAGAGTTGAACGCTCAACCGACTGAACCGTCAGGTGCCCCCACGTTACACATCTAATCATGCCTTATTACTCTGTGTTCTCTAACCCATGCTATCTCTAATTTTAGCCTTTGAAAAGAATTAACACTTCTTTTAGAGTGGTTTGAGGTTTGTAGAAAACTTGAGCAGAATACAGAGAGCCCCTTATACTCTTCTTCACATGGCCCCAACCCTCACAGTTCCCCCTATTATTAAGATTTGGCGGTAGAGTGCTATGTTACAACTGATGAACAAGTATTCATACACCATGAATAACAGACGTCCATAGTTTACATTAAGGTTCACTCTTTGTGTTTTGCAGCTCTATGACTTTTAGCTTTTTTAAGTGCTGCTCCCTCTGAATAGAAGGCATTGTCATCTGTTCTTTGGTTCACTCACCTCTCAGGTTTCAACTTATAGGCCACCTTCTCTGGGAAGTCCTTCTTGGTGCTTATGCTGTTGCAGGTCACATTATTGGAGAGTAAGTGGATAAGTAAAGGCTTAAGCTTATTTTAATTAATTAGTTAATTAATTAATTTCACATTTATTTACTTTTGAGAGACAGAGAGAGAGCATGAGCAGGGGAGGAGCAGACAGAGAGGGAGACACAGAATCCGAGGCAAGCTCCAGGCTCCTAGCTGTCAGCACAGAGCCCCACGTGGGGCTCGAACCCACAAACCGCGAGATCATGACCTGAGCCAAAGTCGGACGCTTTAACCGACTGAGCCACCCAGGTGCCCTTCCCTCAGCTTATTTTAAACAGGCACACATTCTGTGTGCTCCAGACATGTTCTCTGATTACCTTTGTTTTGGCATTTATGTCGCTATATTTTAATACTGTGCTTCTTAGCTGTGATTTTCTTCAATGTGAATGCTATGTCTCACCTATTCTAATAATGTTCATTGCCTGCCAGAGAAACTGGCAAACAGTATATAATAAATGTTTTTTTTTGTTGTTGGTTGATTGGATAAACAAGTCCATCTTCCGTTTTCTCCCAGGACGTGTTTGGACTCCTTAAACAGTGGAATTAATATTTGACTTCTGGGATTCATAGCCATAGTTCCTCAGAAAGAGACAGAGCTGAGATCCCCAGCTAAAATGTCTACAGAATGAGTCATGCCTCATCTATCTACTACCTGGATCCAGGAACACTAATCACTGTATCAAGTAGAGCCACTCACAACAGATTTTGGCTTTGAGGACATCTCCTTTACAAAAAAGAACATTATTTTTGCTTTGCTTTACTGGATTGCTGTGAGATGAATATCAAAAGAATAAGTGTTGGAGGGTAGTTTATACTATAAAATAATCCAACAAATGAAACGTTTGGAAAAGTCTTACATATTCCCTTCCAACTCTGCCTTAGAAGGGGGTAGGAACCATCTTGCGTGAGGGTTACTCTGTTCTTCCTTCTACGTACCCTTGACCTATGATAACACATGGTGTGACGGGAAATGATAAGAGATGCCAATCATATCTTTTCTCTAGGACTTTAAAATATACTTTACATCAGATGTAATTTTCAGTGATCTGATAGCATAAAATTAAAGATGACCTTTGATTATTACACTTACTCTTGAGCTGTGAAGCATTCTTATCTCAAAACTGTATAATATTGAAGGCACGTTAGATTTAAAAATACTCATTCATTTTCCAGGAGTGCATTGCCTTTGTGCTGCATTTGATTAACTACCATGTCTTAAAAAATAAATACAGATGATTCGAATAAAGAATAGAGGAGGCAAAAGTGAAAATACACCATGGGTTTGAGCTGGCACAGTGACGAGGCAAAGCTGTGCGCACATCCAGCTGAGTCAGGGGACTGGACACAGAGCACAGGGTGAAGAAGCCCACAGTCAGTGAGAAAGAACAAAGCAGTGGGCATCAAGCAAAAGAATTGTGTCTCCAAGATAGCATCCAACATGTAATTATCTTATATGTGAATGAACCAAAGGAGCTAAGCTCCTTCAATAAGCCACCCTGAGTAATGTTTCCCGTGTATCAACACCTACTTTGGGCCAGTAACTTAAGTCATTACATCCATTATTTCTTTAATTTTATCTCCTCCATTTAGAGAGAAGGAAATGATCACTCAGAAATGCTCATCATCCTTCTGAAGTTATACATTAAGTCAAAGATTCAGAACTGTAGTCACTTAGGTCTGATTCTAGTCTGTGTTCTTACCCATGGGTTTGAGGGCCTCTGATGGTAATATTTTCTACGATAGATTGCTGGTTCCAAGTATTCATAGGTTTTTCGGGCTGTACAGCCTCTGACTGCAGCTACTCAACTCTCCATGAAAGCTGCCACAGACTCTATGTAAAGTAGTGAGGTGGGCCATGTTCCAATAAAACTTTATTTGCAAGAACAGGCAACAGGCTGGATTTTGCCTATGCAACATAAGGTGGAAATATTTCAAGACAGCGTTTCTCAAACTATTTCTGGCACAGCCCAGAGCTACCATAGAATATTACTTATATGCATCTGTATTATTTATTATTAAGAGGACCAAGGTTCTCAGAAAATACTTCAGTCCTTCTAGACTTTGATGTGCATTGATTTTTTATTTTCTATTTTATTTGATTAAAAGAAAAAAAATGCTCTGGCCCTGAACCATCAAAATGATGTGTCATGATGTACATTTTGAAAAAAGATGTTATGAAGATTAAAACAAAAACCTGAATCATAGAAGATTCTTGTAGCAGATTCTGAATTACATGAATGGAAAATAATAAAAGGAGCAGAACCTTGGATCTGAATGGGTCATTGGAATTCCTAAGATAATCACTTAGTCAGTGGACAATAGAATAAGTTCCAAAAGAACACTCATCTCTTTACAAAGCAAAATACCACATCCATCATCCAAAGAAACTTATCTCCTGCAGTGAGATTTTAGACTTCAGTTTTTCCATGCAGGTAGTTCTGAGTAAGGAACCTTCTTAGAATCTGCAACTCTGACTCTTTCATTCAAAATATATTTAGGGAGGACACCTGGGTGGCTCAGTCAGTTGAGCATCCAACTCCTGATTTCGGCTCAGGTCACATCTCAGGGTTGTGGGATTGAGCCCCGTGACAAGCATGGAGTCGACCTGAGATTCTCTCTCTCTCTCCCTCTGTCCCTCCCACCCCCCCCCCCTGCTGTCTCTCTCTCTCTCTCTCTCTCTAAAACACATAAAATTTTTAGAAATGTGTATTTGTGGAGTCTCCTGTATGTTTCAGGAGTATTCTGGAAGGTTAGGTGACAAGAACAGCAAAAGTCACCTTTGTGGGAGAGGTGGAGTAATGGATGTGGGCACCACATTGTGGGATGCAGAGTGTATCATAAAAGCAAAGAGGCATCTAAAAATCAGGTTAAATCTCTCTGTATGCAGGCACATGTCTTTTATGAGGCTTTTTCAAAAATTGGAAGGTCAGAAAAACAGATAAAAATATTATTTTTGGCTTCATTTGCAGGAGTCCTCTAAGCACAAAACAACAGACTAAGTGGTTCACCATATCTCTGTCTTTCCCTGAGCCAATGAAAAACCCAGAGTTAAATGTAACACACTCGCTTAGAAATTTAATCATCCCAGGCATCAGGTCCATCTGTCTCTCTCCACCTTAATATTTATTTATGCATCTATTTATTTGATCACATACGTGTAGCTGTTTTTTTAACTTTTTATTGTAATTAGTATATGTATACAATTATAACACACACACATATGTATGTATGTATGTATGTATGTGTAATGCTGGCTTCAGAAATTTATTATGTTTCTGTATATTTTTGCTGTGTTCTAAATCTAACTGTATCATGGAACCTGCCCATTACAAACCTATTTTTCTCTGAGAGGGTGTTTGGGGTCTAAGGTCCGATTAGGGCATGGTTGTCAGAGGAAAATTGGCAGTGAGTGACCAAGGCTGAAGACTGCAGGCTGGCGGTAGCTGCTCATTAATCTCACTGCACTCAGCTCTGATCTTCAGAACCTTCATGGGAAAGCACTTAATATGCAACCTTCTTATTTCCTTCTCGGTTCATTAATTTGAACCGTAATCTTATCCATTCCAGCGTTGAGTTTTTACCATGCATGGTCTAGATGAGCTGTTCAGCCAATAAATCCAATACAGTCATTTCCCAAAGTAGAGAGATTTCTCCCACGGAACACACAGTCTCACAGTTAAGATGTGCCTGGTGCTCTCAAAGTCAGGGACTGAAAGAAGTGTGGACCTTGTTTCTAGTTTTCCTAAGGAATTTTGAATCAAGTGAAGAAAAGCTGGTCGGGGTTATCTCACTTCTCACAGGAGATCTGAGTTTGGAGGAATCATACTCATCCCTCACCCCACCTTGTTATATTTAAAAACAATGCTATATTGCTTCTGACGAGTGCTTTTCCATGTGGAAGGCAGTCACATGACCATCATCTCATTTGGGCATCAAAATAATACGTTGGCCAGACATAGCGGATAAGGGGTTAGTGTCCAAAATCTATAAAAAACTTACCAACTCAACCCCCAAAATACAAATAATCCAGTGAAGAAATGGGCAGAAGACATGAATAGACACTTTTCCAAAGAAGACATCCAGATGGTCAACAGACACATGAAAAGATGCTTAACATCACTCGTCATCAGGAAAATACAAATCAAAACCACAGTGAGATACCATTTCACACCAGTCAGAGTGGCTAAAATTAACAACTCAGGAAACAACAGATGCTTGTGAGGATGTGGAGAAATGGGAACCCTCTTTCACCGTGGATGGGAATGCAAATTGGTGCAGCCGCTCTGGAAAACAGTGTGGAGGTTCCTCCAAAAATTAAAAATAGAACTACCCTATGACCAAGCAATAGGACTACTAGGGATTTATCCAAAAGATACAGGAGTGGTTATTCATAGGGACACATGGACCGCAATGTTTTTAGCAGTGCTTTCAACAATAGCCAAATTATGGAAAGAGCCCAAATGTCCATCAAGTGATGACTCCATAAAGAAGATGTGGTTTATATATACAATGGAATACTACTTGGCAATGAGAAAGAATGAAATCCTGCCATTTGAAACAACATGGATGGAACTGGAGTGTATTAGGCTAAGTGAAATAAGTCAGTCAGAGAAAAGGCAGATATCATATGTTTTCACTCATAAGTGGAACATGAGAAAATTAACAGAGGATCATAGGGAAGGGAAGGGGGAAAAATAGTTACAGAGAGGGAGGGAGGCAAACCACAAGAGACTCTTAAATACAGAGAACAAACTGAGGGTTGATGTGGGGATGGGAGAGAAGAGAAAATGGGTGATGGGCATTGAGGAGGGTACTTATTGGGATGAACACTGGGTGTTGTATGTAAGCAATGAATCATGGGAATCTACCCCCAAAACCAAGAGCACACTGTATACACTGTATGTTAGCCAACTTGACAAGTTCTGAACTTGTAAAAAGTGAACCAGATTCTAATTAGTTTCATCCTTAAAATAACTGGGGGAACAATTAATAACAATAATAGCTACCCTTCATTGAGTGTCTACTATAACCCCCAAGCTATAAAGTGTCTCTATTTTACAGGTAAGTAAAATGAAGTCACTCATAAAACAATGAGTATCAGGGGCACCTGGGTGGCTCAGTCAATTAAGCACCGGACTTTGGCTCAGGTCATGATCTTGCCGTTTGTGAGTTTGAGCCCCACGCCGGGCTCTGTGCTGACAGCTCAGAGCCTGGAGCCTGCTTCGGATGCTGTGTCTCCCTCTTTACTCCTCCCCCGCTCACACTCTTTCTTTCTCTCAAAAATAAGTATACATTAAAAATAACTAAGTAATGAGTATCAGAGCCCATCTCTGCTGGCCTCCAAAGCCAATGTCTCCTCCCTGGGGCTTCCTTTTCAGTGTTTCATGTGACAGACATCACCGATACCCTTTCCTGGGACAATGGTGTGTGAGCACAGGCAAGAACTATTGACACGTTTCCTCTTGCAGAGCCTTCCTCTAGTGTGACAAGCAGGAAATTAACAAGAAAAGAAGTACACACACAACGGTATGAATTGTGATGATTGCTCTCTGGCACATGTAGTGATGTAGAGTAATGTGCACAGAGGAGGGCCTTCCCTGCATGCTGTTGTCAGAGGCCTGTCTGAAGCTGAACTTCGCCTCAAAGATGGGCCAGAGTCTGTCCTGTGGAGAGCAGGAAATGAGGATTTCAGGCAGAAATGTGGATGCTTTGAAACAAGCAAGAAAATAGCAGTCTGGAAGGACTGCAAAAGGGGATAGTAACGCTCCAATGTAGACGAACATAGCCTGCAGGTCAGAGGAATGCCATGAAATGTGTTCTCAACTTAAGAGAAACTCATTGGAGGTTTTTATGAAAATAAATGACATATAATGCAGGGCTGCAAATCTTATTTGGAATTATATTTTTGTTTATGGATTCCAAGATTATTAATATAAGGAAAGATACATGTCTTGCTTCACTTAATAGATTCTGTGGATTAGAAAAGATTTGTCCATGCCCTTGGACAGGTGATGGCCTTGGGGAGATTCATGGCTAGGTAGAAGGAACTCCCCCCGACCCTGCCACCATCTGTATGGAGAAAGACAACATTATTCAGGAAAGTTGTAACATGAAGGTGGGGAGGGAGACAGTATAGCAGGACTACATATACTTTAAGGGCATTTCTGCAAAGAAAACCATAGTTCATTTTTCCTAATTCCAGTATAGAGTTTAGAAGCTCAGAGGATGCCATTGGGTTAGACCTCTTCGAACGTAAAAGGTAACGGATGTATGTGTGTGTTTGCTTATTCAATTTTTTTAAAAAGACTATTAAAAAGGTTAGTTTTCCCAAATACAAGTTTACGAATCTTCTGCAGTTCACTTTTCTAGCCCAAAGCCCTACTGCAAACTCCCTGATGTCTGGACTATACAGCGATAGGGTTATGTCCAGGTAAAATCAAGAAGACTTGACCCAGGGATCGCTTGGAGGACTTGATTTACTTAGTATTTGCAGGAGCGTGTTTCATAGCAGATAACTCCATCCCTCAACTATAGCTGCTCTTCCTTTCTTAGGGAAGAGGACGGATCCATTCAGCAGTTGCTCTACCAAGTGAAGTTAGCTGTGGAAGTTGGTTAGTTGTCCCCCACCCCCTCCACAGGACATAACAACTATGAGCCAGCCTGTGGTTGTCACCATGACTCTGGGGATAATACCGGATAATACGGTTTACTCTATTTCAATTATATGATCAAGTTCTGTTCCAGTACAGTAGATAGTCCAAGAGATAAGACCATCATCATCACGACCCCTTCCCCTGCCAACATCTCCTGCTCTGAGTTGCTGAGGTTTGAGCCGATCAGGGTGAAAGTCTGGAGTAGGACAGAGTATTGCCTTCTATACGTCCTATGAAATGAAAACCCTGAAGCCAAAGAAAGCAATCCTGGAGATCAAGTTTGGATATTTGATGAAAGCATCTGATCTTTGAAAATAAACTGCCAAAGTGAAGAAGCTGGGCAGAAAGAAAAATCTGGAAGGATCTGGCAACTCAAAAGCCAAGAACTCAAGCCCAGAAAGAGGCTGACAAATGGCATGAGGAGATGAACCCTCTTGTATGCGCATGCGATCTGGGGTAAGGCAGAGCAGGTGCAAGGCTGTCCTCTGCCTCTCAAAGATCTTGTTGCGCCCGTTTAATGGGAATTATGCTCTCTAAACCTCACTTCCAGTCCAATTTGGGAATTGGTGTTTACCTAACTGTGGGATCACTTTTTAAAACCATTTGTGGGTTTTCTTATTTAAACTTCGTGACAAACCTATGAAGTAGACAGCACTTTATTTCTATCTACGTATAATAAATTTGAAAACAGAGATCTTAAGTTTCTTGCTCAAGGTCATAGAGTCACCATGTGGTGGATTCAATTCCCAAACTTGAACATCTGATCCCTGAGCCCAGCTTCTCAACATCCTTCTGGAGGAATTTGTGGAGAATGGCAAATAGTAAGTGATAACAATAGTCACTGGTATTAAAAATGTTGTTTTCCATCCTTAGGATTACAGTTGGGTATTTTTTAATGCCTTCCATTTTTCTTCATCATATTCACGTTCTCCATTATACATGAGCATATGGGGAATATTTATAATAGCTGCTTCCTGAAAATCCTATCATCTCTGCTGTCCAGGTTACATTTTCCTAATTCATTTACTGTCTAGTGACTTTTAATTGGATGCAGACATTGCCCATTTATGTTGTGAAGCATTTTGATGCATTGCATTAAAGAGTGTTGGACTTTGACTACCAGGAAGTTGAGTTATTTGTGGACACATTTGGTGGGTTGAGTTCTGCTTTTAGGCTGTTTCAAGACAGGTGAAGATTCACCCTTGTTCTAGAATGATTTAAGCCACATTCATAAGGTCATTCTGGGGTCTCTGTGGAAAGTCCCATATATTCAACAAGGTCTTTGTAGTCCAGCTGGAGGGAATGCCAATCATTTCCAATCTGTGTAACAATAGGAATTGTCTACTCTTATAGATCCCTGTGTTCTATGTAAATTGTATAATCATATGCTCAATAATTGATTATTCTTGGAAGTCATTCTTGTTTAGCTTTATGGGGTATCTCCACATATGCACACACCTGGTGTTCACCAGAGATCTAAAGGGGTTGTTGTTGAATGCACAGATTTGAGCTGTCCTGGCCTCCTCAAACTTTCGTCTGTCTCCTCAACTCAGCAAGATGGCTGGAGTTTATGTGCCAAGGTTCTTGCATTACCTCCTAGGGTAGAGAACTTGGGTGATGGTTGGGTTCTCCTTGATTGTTTCCTTTCTAAGGGATTGCATTCCTCTGCTGCAGTTGTCCAGTGTGTGGCTGTATTTGTTCCTCACGGTGTCTTGTCCTGTTTTCTGGTTGTGTTTGATAGGAGTATAATCCTGGACTGTCTTACTCCCTCATGGACAGAAGCAAAAATCCACTAACATTATGAACTTATTATGAGACAGTACCTGTAATGTCTCCCTAGAGGCTAAGCCCCCTGGGTCGGGGCAGGGAGTATACAGTCCAGGTACTTACCCAGTCTGGAAAGGTCCAGGTAGGCAAGGAAGTCTTCTTGGAAGAGGTAGGGCTTGGGCTGGGTCCCAAAAGTCAGATGAGTTTTCAAATATTAACACTCTTTTAGTTTAATTAGCATGCCAAGTTAAAGGAGAGCATAAATGAGTGATTGAAATGGCTTGACTTAATGAAGCCTTAATAATAACCTTAATTCAGTTTATTTGGCATCTATCACTCACAGATGAACAGCTAATGCCTTTTCTAATAAAACCGTCATAATAAAAGGAGCCATAAAATATATTATTTTTATTATTTTAATCACATACTTCCTAAGTGAAGATACTGAATCCATTAGAATAGCCCTACAAAATGCTTTCATTCCCCTACCCCTCCCCCCTTTTTTTTTATTTCAAAATTGAATTTACTTGATGTTATACCGGGAACATTTGATGCTATTTTCTTACTCTGCTGATAATTAAGTGAGAACAGATTCCAATGACAACTCCACAGGTTATGTTCTGGAGACTGACTCTTCTACCAGGCACATAAAACTGACCGAGTGCCCTGGGTTTTGATCCCCCCACCAAACAACCTTTCTTGGGGAGCACTCAGATTCTACTGCCTTCATCCGTGAGACCAGCAGATCAGAAAATTGGGAACCTGTGCCTCTGAGTGGTTACAGAGGAGACCCTTCTCTCAGTCCCGCTTCCAGCAGCTAGGAAAGAGCAGCATTTTCTTCTTCCTTTTTTTTTTTAATTTTAATTCTTAATTTATTTTTGAGAGAGCATGAGCAGGGGAGGGACAGAGAGAGAGAGGGAGACGGAGGATCTGAAGCGGGTTCTGTACTGACAGCAGAGAGCCCAGTGCGGGGCTCTAATCACCAACGGCGAGACTGTGACCTGAGCTGAAGTGGGATGCTTCACAGACTGAGCCACCCAGCTGCCCCGACATAGCAGCATTTTCAAAAAGAAATGCTAAGAGTGAACAAAACACAGTATTATTACAGGAAATATAAACGATATTAACCTCTTGGGTTTCCCAAATAGCTTTCAGTATCCTTTTACAATTTCCTCTTGAGTCTTTAACTAAACTCTCTATTTTCCATTACTGAGGTTACGTGGAGTGAGTTGCCTAATGTCACATGGTGAGTGGATGGCAGGTCTGGATTTTAGTCTCACTTGATTCGCACACACCCTCACACACGCACGCGCTGCCCAACGTCCAAGCAGTAACCATGCTTCTCCCGCCAGCGTGCCTCCGATTTGCCTCTGACTGCTAGGAGGAACGTGGCTATTTCTTCCCTAACTTATTCCACAGATACTGATTGAGGGCTAACAGGGGTTACTACGCATGAGGCTACCTAACTCGAGGAGCACAGAAAAAGAAAAAAAAAAAAAAGCTCTTCACTGCAAACTCTCACAAACTAGCATGAAATCCAGAAAAGGAGATCATTCTTTGCCATGGTGTGAGAGGTGTTTTCGTAAAAACAAGGGTCAGATACGATGGGCGGCGAAAGGAGTGAGAGTTAACCCAGTCCAACTTACGGATGCAGCAGAAGCAATAGACCTTCTCTGTGGAAGTGATTCTGAAGCCATACCTGAAATCAACAGAGCCTTCCAGATGTGTGGGAATGGGAAGGTTCTCAGAACGAGACTGGCCCTTCACAGAGGACAGAGGGATACCGCTGGTGGGAAATGGTGGTTTATGTTAGTGGAGCTCAGTTATTCGATCAGAGTTCTGATGAAGGTGGGCAGTGAGACAGAGACTGAGCTTGGGAGAGGACTGGGCTGATTTGTGCCTCACTCTGTGCATGAGGTATTTGCTCCAACGGAGGTGCTTTCCACCTTCTTCTACAATCTGTCGACCTGTCGAGCTTCATGTTTCCAGAATGATGTGAATTTGAAAGCGCTCACTCCTTTGCAGGTCAGAGGGGCCTCTGGTTTTGTCCTTAACCCCAGTATGACAATTGCCGGGCACCTGTCCACCAGACAGTCCCCCCGGCGCTATTTAGGAAAGGGAAGGTGCAGTCCTATTTAACTCCTGTTCCCAGACCTACAGTTGTCCCAGCGCTGAGCATAGGGTGGGCACTCAGTGGATGCCTGTTCAGTGCATCAGTAGCTGACTTTTCTGCATGCAAGGAGAAAAGTATAGTGATGCATTTACATTCTTCCTTAGAATTATCCATTCAATTTACAGGTTATTAAAGTACTGTTTCGTGCCTCACCCTCTCACCCTGTCTTTCCCTCCAGCAAGTATTCTTAGGGCATTTTTTTTTTTCTTAGTGAATTTGTTTTAACCAAATCCAATTTTTTTCTATTATCTGCCTGGGCTTCTCACCCCTCAAAGTCCATTTGTATTACGTCTCTATTCACTCTGTCGCTCACTACATCTTCCAATTTAGTATAATTTGTGAATTTCATTAACATGCTATTTACTCTCACTTTGAGATCTCATGTAGTCTACCTCCTTTCGTGTAGCTTATCACCAAGAGCAAAGTCGATGCCCTACTAAATTAAATGTGCCAATGGTATTTAATTTGGAAGGGTTGTGAATACAAAGCGAGAAAAATAATAGAGGATTGAATAGAATTTTGAGGGGGGAGAAAAGCTCCGAGATGCTTCTAAAGAGTTATTCCTCATGGACAAATATGCTGGAGGAAAATAGATAAAACATATGCACAGTGAAGGTGTGAAATAATTGGAAAACAGTCATTGAGAGGAAAATAGCAGAAATGTTAATAGATAATGCGGAACTCACGTTAACAAAACAGTAATAACGTAATACTGGAACACTAGAGTGTTGGAGCTGAAAGCCCCTCAGGGGATTATTATGTGTTTCCTTCTCTTTTTAGGGACAAGAAGAATAATCCCTCAGAGACTTGGTGAAGGGCTCACCCCAAATAGTTGCAGATCAAACCCTAGAAGCCGGGTTGTTTCCTAATTAGCTGTTCTTTCCTCTGATGCACAGCCTTTACATATGTAAGCCCTTGTGGCTAATAAATGATTGTCACTTAAATCATCTTGATTTGTGTGATATACTTGTAAAATTGGGGAGAGCAGTTATTTTCCTTATTTGACACATCAGGAAAAAAACTGTGAGGCTCAGAGAGGCGGCAACCGGTGGAGGAACAGACTTCTGGTTCGTGGCAAGGGCAGATCGGAAGCTCCTTTTTTCCTAATTGCAAAATTGGCATTCTTGCAAATGTACCATGCTAACCTTGACATAAAATGAACATCAAGTTACATTTGAAAGGAACAGGAGAGAACTCGCCAGCTCATCTTCAGTCTAAAAGCTAAAGAAACGTGGTAGAGGTTGAAATGACAGAAAAATGTATTTGAGAAATTTGGCCATGATGCGCAGCCTGGAGGGTGAATAGAACCTCCCCTTGAATTCAGACAACCCTGTGCTGTTGTCTGGCTTTGATGTTTCTGGCCCACGTTGACCGTGTGATTGAGACGGTAAGCCTAAAGCCGTTCCCATCCGAGGCATATAAATGTGTCACTTGCCCATCCGAGCTGTATAAATGTGTCACTTGGGTAGGTCTGCTTGTGGGGATTGTACTTGGCCGAGGCCATAAAGTAGCATTGGCCTATTTCCTGGTGTTCATCTGTGTGGCAAAACGGATGCCGGGAAGCCATGGCCTGCCTTCTAGGGCTTGGCTTCTCACATTTCTATGTAAGCATCAGATTCTGGGAACCAGAACATCAGGTCAATAGCATTGACACATAGATCTGAATTTCTAGAATAGCTACCGAAATAGCTGACAGAGGAGAAGATTCCCAAAGTGAGGTGGAGAAAAATAAAGATGGGGTGTGTCAGCATCGATCAAAAATGGGTATTGTTTTGAAACATTCTTCACTTTAGGCTGGACGTCAGCACTATTCGATTTTTCACAGCACTTTATAAAAATGTGCATTCGATGCAAATCCAACAACACTCGTGTTTAGAAGAAATACGTGCACGCTTCTTAAAGACATGATGGCAACTAACGCAGAAAGCACGTGTTTTCATAAAAAGTGTCTCGATATCCAGAAGTGGATATTCAGAAGTGGACTTGAAACCTGCCCCCCACCCCATATATATTGCTAATCATACAATGACTAAGTATTTATAGAAGAGTTCAGGTAGAACTATTTGAAGAAACCAGCATTTGATTTGCGGTGGGAGAGTACATGAAGTTTCTTGTCCAATTTCCTGCTGTTCTTATTAGCCCTGCTACTTTGAGCTGGTGACTTAAGTTTTCTGAATCCATTTTATCAGCTTTAAAGGAAAGGAGTAACATTTGCCTTAATCCAACCGAAGATGGTTGTAATAATCAGTATGATTTGAGAACGTGAAAGTAGAGTATACATCTACTAGAGTTTCTCAAAGTGCCCAAAGCCAGGGATATGCTACACTTCAGTGGGATTAAAGGGAGAGTAACTATCTCAGAGACCCGATATTTTGGATGGGAAACAGAGGCAGGGATTTCCAGGCAGTGCTCATTCTCGAAGTGAGGTTTCTGATAAAGTTCTGGTTCCCCTGGGTTTTTCAACCAGCTTCAAACCAGTTACCACAAGGGACATGTCATAAGAAGATGGCCAAGGACACGTTCATTTCAGGATTTCAAATAATCCAAATTCTCCAAAGGGAAAACTGGAGTAAAAATGTGGAGTCAAAGTAAGAGAATTTCAGGTGTAGCATTTGTAAGAAGACTAGTGTCTCTGGCACATGGGCACATTGGGGGCTGTCTGCACATGGCAAAGCCCTGGCCGGCCCTTGTGGAACGTGAGCTCTAATGTTTATCTCTTGGTCATGCTGGCCAATCTGACCATGGAGTTCCTATCGGATCAGCTGGGGAAGGTACAGGCTGTGGATTTACCTTGAGAGGAAGTACAAAGGTAATTTTGGAAAGATGAGCTAATGACCAAAGTGAACAAATCAAATGACTATCACAGAACAGTACAATTAGGAGATTAAATGGTCAAGAACACAGTACCCACAGAAGCCTGGTTTGTGGTGGTTAGTTCAGCAGGGACTGTGGGTGAGGGAGTTCATGCCCAGGCCATGCCCCTTTGTGGGTTCTGGCTGTTCGGTGTGGAAGACAGAATGATGCCCTTCCCCAAAGATACCCACATCCTAATCCTGAACCTGTGAACATGACCATACCTTACAGTACAAAGAGATTGTGCAGATGTGATTAAATTGGCAATCTTGAGATGGTGGGATTATCCTGGATTAGGTCCAAAGTAATCACAAGAGTCCTTTAAGAGGAGGCAGAGGCATCAGCAAGAAAACTTTGTGGCAATGGAAACAGACGTCGGACTGATGTGGCCAGGAGCCAAGGAATGTGGGAAACTTCTAGAAGCTGGACACATCAAAGAACAGATTCTTCCCCAGAGCTTCCAGACGGAATGTACTCCTGCCAACAACCTGATTTTAGCCCTAAAGGACATGTTTCAAGCTTCTGATCTCCCAAACTGGAAAGGAACAATTAAACGTATGTTGTCTCAAGCTGTTAAGTTGGTGATAGATTGTTAAGGAGCAACATGAGAGCAATAGAGGCAGATCAGCCCAGTTTTAGGATTGGCTTGGGGATTTGGAAGGTCTTTCAGTTGGTTCTTACCAGATTTGAGGAGAGGTAGGAGGAGCTTATGGGGAGAGAGGAGTGTAGGCTCAAGGAAGACTACCTTTTAATGAGGCCACTTGGAAGGATATTTTGGCAGCCTGACTCTATATTTATAAAATCTTAAATCCCTCCTTCTTTGAATATTCCTATTCATCATCGCTATCCACTTCCTCAGGGGTTTTGGCCCAGTTCACAATTTTCTTTTCTGTTCTTGAAGGCTTTTTGCACCCATGGGAGTGAATGTCATAGTTGTGTCTGTACTTTCACAATCTAACTTCTGTGCTTTGATAATAGGAGCAGGGGCGGGTGTCTGACCCAAGATTGTCTTGAGAATCTCTTCTCTCTAGAATCTGGAATCTTCCTGTCTAGAATCTGGGACCCTGATGTGTTGACACTTTCCACCTGCGAGTTCATGAAGAATACAGTAGAACCTCGGATGGAGAGTAACTTGTTCTGTGAGTGTTCCTCAAGATGAGCACACGTTTCCGGTAAATTTTAACTTGATAAACGAGCGCACGTTTCCGGTAAATTTTAACTTGATAAACGAGCGATGTCTTACAATACGAGTCTTACGTGACACCGAACATCACACCATCACAACTGAACTAATGGTCCTTCCCTCTCTCTCTCTCTGTGGGATTGTGGGTGATCGTCTCCCATGCTCAGATGCTCGGTCTCAGGCTGTGGTGTTTGATAGAAATCAGTGATTTTTCAGAATGCTGGAAGGTGCCCATAACTGGCGCTAGTGTGTTTTTTTGTCACTTCAAGGCACCTATGCGTTTCCATCCAAGAGTGAGCTTAGGAAGGCTCTGCTTCATTCTAGGTCAGGTGCCTGCAGATATAGACGCTTTCCTCTGCTGCCTTATTGCCAGTTACATTAAATACAGTATATGACCAGAGTTTATTAACACGGTACCATAATCAACATCCATGTGAGTGGATACAATGGCCCCCATGCAGAAACAGGTTAAAAAGAAAGGTGGTAAGGAGATGATTATGGCAGATGTGGAGAAGGAAATCATCGAGAAGTACGAGTAAGGTAAGCAAGTGGCCGAAATTGCAAGATTTTATAAGTCTACGTCTTCATCTTGTCTGCAGAGGAGCGAAAAAGCAGTGGAATCCCTCACCTCAAATGAGATTAGAGAGATGTATCAAATGTGGGAAACAGAGCAAAATTTTGTAGAAAAGCACCACCCGAATAAAGCTATAGCAGTGTGAGGGATGAATCTGTTTAACGATAACGCAGTGTCACATTTCCGCAAAATCCTCAAAAGGAGGCAAAAGCAAGTGTCTTTGGATAGGCTCCTTGTTAAAGCTGCATGAAAAGAAAAAGATTCCATTGAGCCAATAGACGGCAGTGATTCGGTTAGTGATAGTGAAAGTCATTCTACACAATCACCCTCCTCTCTCTTGTCTCCCTCACACCAGCCACAAAGGTTGCCAAAGGGAAGTGCAGTTAATCTGTTTACTTTTCTTTATATTTTGTATTTTCTTTATTATTTCGTATTATATTACAGCATTGTAATCATTTTTATATGAATATTTTTGGCTTGTGGAACAAGTCCTCTGAATTTCCATTATTTCTTATGGGGAAATTTGCTTTGATATACAAGTGCTTTGGATTACAAGCATGTTTCCAGAACGAATTATGCTCACAAACCAAGGTTTTACTGCATTTAAAAACTAAAGGTCTCTGTTGGTGCCCAGATTGCAAAACACATGCTCTCATAGGCTGCTAGTGCAACTGTCCATCGGAACAAAATTTCTGGAGAAAAGCTTTGCAACACAGCGAGTGTCATAATAAAGGAGATGCCTTTAGTCCCATAATTTCTTCTCTGTGATTTAATACAGAAGAAACACACAGGGACGTTCACTAGGTTTGCAAGCAATAATATTCATTGTAGCATTATTTATAAGGGTAACAATATAGAAATAACCAAAATGCCTAATAAAAAGTGACTAGTATTTTATATGACGATACTTCCATAAGATAATATAAGCCATTATAATTGTGATTTTGCAATAAGTATTCTTTATGATATTTGAAAAGTCTCACAACATAAGTCAAAATCCAGGATATAAAATTATACTTACTATGAGACCCTGATTGAAGAAAACAATGCATATGTATGACTAGAAAAAAAGTTCACCGTGATTATCTAGTGGAGTGTATGTTAATTTTCATTTTGTTTTTTATTTTTTTTTATATTCTTTCATACTTTGCAAATTAGCTGCAATTAAGATTTACACCAGTCAGAAACCAGGACAGGATTCTCTCCCTCAGACTCCATTTCCAATCAATTTAACTCCAACATTGCTTTAAAATTTTTTTTAAAATGTGTATTTGTTTTTGAGAGAAAGAGACAGAGTGAAAGTGGGGGAGGGGAAGAGAGAGAGGGAGACACAGAATCTGAAGCAGGCTCCAGGCTCTAAGCTGTCAGCACAGAGCCTGATGTGGGATTCGAACCTATGAACCTTGAGATCATGACCTGAGCTGATATCAGATGCTTAACTGACTGAGCCACTCAGGTGCCCCCCAACATTGCTTTTTAATGAATTGATTTCTCCCTGTATTCATTGCTAGCCCTCAAACACAAGCTTCTGTCACCTTCTTCTACATTGCCTGAGCCCCCAAAGTGGTCTATTGCCAATGACTTATAAGCCTTTTCAGTCCATTATATAGACTTTGGCCAAAATAATAATAGTAAAACATAAATTGCATCATGCATATCCTCATTTCAAAAACCTCTAGGGGCACCTGGGTGGCTTAGTCAGTTAAGCGTCTGACTTCAGCCAGGTCATGATACCGCGCTTCGTGGGTTCGAGCCCCATGTTGGGCTCTGTGCTGACAGCTTGGAGTCTGGAGCCTGCTTTGGATTCCGCGTCTCTCTCTCTCTCTCTCTCTGTCTGCCCCTCCCCTGCTTGCACTGTGTCTCTCTGTCTCCAATAAATAAATAAATATTAAAAACAATTTGTTTTAAGAAAAAAAACCAAACCTCTAACAGCTTCCCCTCAAACGTGGAATAATAACAAATGTTAGCCCTGCTTCTCAGGCCCACACGATCTCACTCCTGCCCATTTTCTATTCATCTCTGACCACTCCCTGCAGAGTCTTCAGTCAATATGGCCATGATCCTTAGAGCCACAGGATGTCTGACTTCTCATGTCCATCGTGGCACTGGGACATTGGCTGTAAATCACATCTTCAAAGAAGTCTTCCTGTGCCTTCTGGATCATTCTGGTTTCCCCACTTAATATGCTTGCATGATACTGCGTAATTTTCCCTCATAACAATTTTCACAATTCTCCAAGATAACATCGTGTAATGGTTTTGGTAAATCTGCGTTCACTTGCTGATTTCCTAAATTCTTGTTTCCCCCTGCAAGGCAAACCCTCTCTTCCTACCTCCTTTGGATGGGTAACTCATTCCATACCTGGCCTGGCTTCTTGATCACCCACTTTGGCCCTGCAAGTGCATCCCACAGATAAATGATATGCAAACCCACATCTTGCCCTCCCCTGCATCCTACACCCAGATTGGGCCAGCAGACCCGGGTCCTACTTCCTACAAAGGTGATCATTTTTATAGGTTTACCTGGGTTTATTTCTTCAATCATATTCTTTTATAAGTGAGATAGATGGCTCACTTATAGACAATGTGCTTCTGACTTGAGCATGTCTAAGAATGCTATTTCCAGTCATTGCTCTTTGGATTTTACGAAATTTCATATCACCCTGTGGTTTATTTGTATATAACCCTGTCTTTCTTGCAGAGCTGTAACTCTTTACAGGTAGATACTAAGTCTCTTTCTCTATAGAAACATTGTAGCACTTAGTAGGTACCTATGCATAGTAAGTACTCCATGCATGGTTACCAGAAGAAATTGGGGGTCCCAACTGCAGAAGTTATCCTGGGCATGTCTTGGGTTATGTCAATATCAGATGTATATCACTGAGGTAGACTGCTGCTGCTTAACTGTTGTGCTTGGCATTCTGTATGCTAGGACAGGCAGAGGGTTTTCATTGCCTCCTTTGACAATCTGACATTAAGCTTACAAATTCAGTTTCTCCGTAATATCTCTGCAAAAGCCTGGAAAATGATATTTCCTTTCTGCACTGGGAGAAATATTGATGGGAGTTAAATGACCAGCCTTGCAAAACATGTATTTAAGGGTTAGAAGAATGAGGACAATAAAAGCCAAACTAAATTTTAGTCTACCTAATTTAAGTATCTCTAATTCAACAGCATGACCATTTCATCTTAATGGTGCTATCTAGTATAGTATTGTCGTTCTCTTGCCAAAAATTGATTAGATGAGCTCTTTGTAAAAATTATGATGACTGGGAAAATATGGGCAAGTTTAATTTCATCAGTTCAGAAAATATGATCTCCTTTCCTAATGGAGTGGAACATAAAAAGAGGAGATAGAGGGCTAAGTTCGTTGCAGTAATGAGGGAGCTGGCCAAGAAACTGGAGTTATGGTTCCTGGAGATACATTTCCATGAAGTCTGGGCAAAGGAAGCCTCCTTTTACTGAGCTGATAGAAGAGATACAGTTTATTAAGGGGTGAGGACAAAACAGACAAAGAGCATTTTGACTGAAGCTTTGACATTTTTCTATTAATCGTGCACTTGGTGTTGTCATGAGAGACTCCATGTCTGAGTACTAATCTGAACCAGAGTTTTCTGTTCCCATTCCCAATGAGTGAATAGACCAAAGATTCCTTTGCAATCTAAAAGGGACTAACAGCCTTAGTTTACTGAATTTATAAACTATTTAACTGAGATCCGTTAGATAGCCTAAAGAATCTGAAAGACTACTTGAAATAGTGGAAAACCAGATTGGAAAATATTAAACTTTCCTATTAAATATTAATTTCCCCCATACCAAATATCTAGAAAGGTAATTGTTATCTACACAAATAAATATCAAAAAGGTAGCACGATAAACACAAAGCCGTGGTAAGATTTTGGAGAATAATTTCATTTTCTTGATGAGATCTGATAAAATTCAGTAAGGTTAAGGGTGCCAGAGTGACTCGGTCAGTTAAGTGTCTGACTCTTGATTTCGGCTCAGGTCATGATCCCATGGTTCGTGGGAACGAGTTCCACATTGGGCTCTGCACTAATAACGTGGAGCCTGCTTGGGATTCTCTCTCTCCCTTTCTCTCTTCCCCTCCCCTACTCTCTCTCTCTATCTTTCTCTTTCTGTCTCAAAATAAATAAATAAACATTAAAAATTTTTAAGACGTTTCATAAAATAGGGGAAATTGGTCCTGAGAATGGAAACATTGCTCGCAATTGCAGGAGCTCCAGGTTTTCAAAGAATTGGAAAATTGAAAGGGTTTTAGAATCACTGCCTTAAATCCTGGAGTAGAAAGACGTTGTCACAAAGCTCAAGTTCTAAAGTCCAGTCTTACTCAGAGGCGAAATCATTTTCTTTTAGTTTTAAGTAACAATAACATTGAGTATCACTTACAATGGTCTATTATTGCATTAGTTTGAAGTAAAGTCATAATTTTGTGCATTTGTTTCTAGAGCATACTAAAAGAAAGCATTAATGTATGTCACCAACAACGGGTCTTATGTACAAGAGTTACTCAAAAATTGATTCCTGCTTTCTTATATGGTGTAGTACTTAGAACAATATGCTTGTGGTCCAAAAGCTTTTTATGTCATACTCCTTGCTTGGTTAGTGAAGACCCAAACATTAAAGAATGCGATGCATATACAGTAAACAGAGAAGAGAAAACAGAAATTGCATGAGGGAGAAATGGTATTTATTTTGTAAGTAGTCAATAACATTTTCTGGGTATTGATATTGCTTTATGTAGTATCATCCACATATATAGTCTGTGTGAGTTACCAAAACTTGTGGGTCCTGTGTCATGTTGAGTTTCTCAAAAACCCTTCAAAGCAGGTCTGGATAACATTATAATCTCAGTTATAGAGATGAAGTATCTTGTTCTCAGAATATTAAATGACTTCCCTCAGGCTACCCAGCTAATACATGAGCTACTTTTTTTTTTCCTAGCTATTAGGACTCATTAGTTTCTGTCATCTATGCATAAAGGATAAACTTATAAAATTTTTGAACAAAAATTTAGGACAATATCTTTGCACAGTCGGAGTAGGCCAGAATTTTTAGATGGGGTACAGGATGCAATCAACATAAAAAAAAAACAAGGGTGAATTAGACTACATCAAAATTCACATCCTTGGTCCTATCAGGAGACATCATTGGGAAAATGAATTGGCAAGTCACAGGCTGAGAGACTATTTACAATACATAATACTCAAAACAGGACTTATGCCCACACTGTATGAAGAACTCTCACAATTTTATAATAGAAAGACAAACAACCCACTACAAATATAACATATTTGAAGAGAGTTTATGTGTCAGCAAAGCAAATGGCCACGAGCACACGAGAAGGTGTGAATCTTCATTAGTCATCCAGGAAATGCAAATTAAAGCCACAATGAAATATCACTATGCACTCGGTAGAATGAACAAACTTAAAAAACCACACACACAATATGAAGTGTTGGTGACACTGTGGAGTGACTGGAACCCCATACATTGCGGGAAGGGGTGCAAAATGATATGACTTTGGATAATAGTTTGCCTTTCTTTAAAAGTTAAATGTCGGGGCGCCTGGGTGGCTCAGTCGGTTGAGTGTCCGACTTCAGCTCAGGTCACGATCTCGCGGTCCGTGAGTTCGAGCCCCGCGTCGGGCTCTGGGCTGATGGCTCAGAGCCTGGAGCCTGCTTCTGATTCTGTGTCTTCCTCTCTCTCTGCCCCTCCCCCGTTCATGCTCTGTCTCTCTCTGTCCCAAAAATAAATAAACGTTAAAAAAAAAAAAAGTTAAATGTCCACTAACCATACTATCCTGCAATTCGTGGAATTGGGTGTGGTTGGTGGTAGCAGCCTCATCCATACTAGCCAAAACCCGGAGGCAACACAAATGTCCAGACCACGAGGTTGCATGAATAAGGTGGGACATGCATGTACACCAAATCACCACAACGTACACTTGTACACTTTCACTATGTTGCCATTTTATATGCCAATTATACCTCAATAAAGATTAAAAAAATAACGTGATGTTATGTCCGTATAATAGAATACTACATGTCAATAAAAGGAATGAGCTAATGATGCCCATGGCAACGTGGGTGAATCTCAAAAATATTTGGAGTAAATGGGCACTGGATACAAAGGATTGTATGATTCCATTTATATGAAAATCTAGAAGACTCAAATGCTTTCACTCCTGAGAGAAGGCAGATCAGCCTGGCGCCCATGTTGGGGCAAGAATTCACCGGGGTTGGGCAGAGGCGACATCATTGAGTGATGGAAATGGTCTGCATCTCGATCATGGGTGACAGTTTCACAGGTGTATACATTTGTCACAACTCATCAAAGTGTGCACTTAAACTCTGTGCCTGTTGTTATATATAAATTAGACATCAACCAAGTTGATTAATAAAAATGTGCTGCATTGCACTGTGATACACGCTTTACCACAGAATAAAACTGTATTTTAGACTTTGCACTGCTTTTCTTTTGCTGTAAAACAAACAACCCTGAAATGAGTGGCTTGAAACAATATGCATTTATTACCTCACACAGTGTCTCTGGGTCCAAAATCCGGGACCAGCTTAGCCACGTGGTTTGGTATCAGGGTCTCACGAGGCTGCTGTCGGCTGGTTGGCTGGGACTATAGCCAACAGAAGGCTCTACCGGATCCACTTGTTAGGCGGTTCAGTAACTTACCTGGAAATACTCACATTAGCTCTGGTTATTTGTGGGGACGTCAGGTTCCTGCCATAGGGATCACTCCACAGGAATGCTTGAGTGTTATCACGACGTGGCAACTGTTTTTTCCGAGCAAGTGATCCAAAAGACAGAAAGGTGGAAACCAGAATGTCTTCTGGGTCCTAGCCTCAGAAGTCACATATAGCGTTTCCACAGTAGAATCTTGGTTATACAGGTCAGCACTACCAGTGATGAGGAGGACAAGTGCCCAAAGGCACAAATACCAGGAGGTCAGAATCACGGGGACAAACACGCTTGAACTGTTGACAGTGTTGAACAGGGACTACCACAGATCCCTGTTCAACACTGTCAACAGTTCAAGCGTGTTTTCCTCTTATACATAATAAATTATGTATCATTTGTGATCGCTTATTGAATATTTGAGAGCCTTTAAGTCCCTGAACACTATTCCGGAAAATTTCAGTGGAGTTCTCATCAGATGGGTCATTTGTTTTTAACACATATAATTTTACTGTAATTGATAGACACTAAGTCAAAAGAAGTTGGATTTATTATATAGTTGAAGTTGGGTTATAGGCAAAAAGGGGAGGACGACCAAAGATGTTAGTCCCTCTAACAAGCTCAATGATGATTGGCAGTCAGTCTGGGATTAGAGTTCCAGTTCTCTTTCCAGAAGGATATCAAATCAGATCATAAGGTTTATTGCTGGTATTATGTGGAATGCGCATATCAAATGCTCTGTATCATTTTCTGGCATGATTTGTTGTTCTATTAGGTCCAGTGCAGGCGTTCCTCAGTGCCCATTTGTAATCTTTTTAAAGGAACAGCTTCTTTACAACCCTCTACTCTGCAGATTATTTTTCATATGTATCCCCTTCCGTTCCTACTATAACCTAGATGTTTACTTCCCACATTGTTAACATGGAATCGAGAGTCTCTGAAAGGCTTTATTTAATTTTTTTAGTGTTTATTTATTTTTGAGAGAGGGGACAGGAGGGGCAGAGAGAGAGGGAAACACAGAACCCAAAGCAGGCTCCAGGCTCTAAGCTGTCAGCACAGAGCCCGACGCGGGGCTCAAACTCATGAACCACAAGATCATGACCTGAGCCCAAGTCCAGCGCTCAACTGACTGAGCCCCCCAGGCGCCCCTGAGGGGCTTTATTTAAAATTTTTTTTATAATGTTTATTTATTTTTGAGACAGAGAGAGACAGAGCACGAACGGGGGAGGGGCAGAGAGAGAGGGAGACACAGAATCGGAAGCAGGCTCCAGGCTCTGAGCCATCAGCCCAGAGCCCGACGCGGGGCTCCAACCCACGGACCGCGAGATCATGACCTGAGCCCAAGTCGGACGCTTAACCGACTGAGCCAGCCAGGCGCCCCAGGGCTTTATTTAAACTAGTAGAGATGACACATCCCCTCGAAGATAGAATCAGGACTCATCACTAGGACTTTTGTGACAAATTCCAGAACTTGATTTTAAAGCCAGTGTCATGCTTTTCATGTTCAGGTTCTCACTTGTAATACTTGGTACCTTGGTTGTTTACCAGTAGCACATAGTAGAGACTACAGATTTATTTTTAATCAGCTGTATTCATGTGAAGAGGAAGAATTAAATTAGCTGAGTTTGGCATGGTTATATCCATCAGTGGTAGTTTCACTTAGTTCTTTAAATATTTATCCAGCACTTTACGCATGCCATTTTATTCTTTAAGGGTACAGCATTGAACATATCGTGGCACAAACTTCAAAAATGCAAAATTAGAAAGGATATTTATTGAATCCCATGTGCTGCCACCTAGCTTCAACGATCATGACTATTTTGCTGATCTTATTTTACACCTCTCTCTTCTTTTGCAAAAATTATTATTCTTTCTCTTTACAAATTCACAGGATATAGTTTGTGCCCTAGCAACTGCCAAAGTTGACCTAATATTTTTGGGGTACCATTATTAATCAATAGGTTAACAATTACAGTAATACTTGAATTGCAAGTAACTTGTTCTGAGGGTGTTCTGCAAGACGAGCAAACATTTCTAATAAATTTTAATGTGATGAATGAGCGATGTCTTGCAACATGAGTAGTAGGTGACGCAAAATGTCACATCATAACTGAGTCAATGGTTCTTGCAGTTCGCTTCGGTGTACAAGTGCTTTGGATTACAAGCATGTTTCCGGAACAAATTATGCTCACGAATCAAGGTTTTATTGTAATTGGATGTGATTTAATTCACTGCAGTCAATATATATATATATTTTGATGCTCAACTCATCATTTTAAGGCATCGAAAGATCCTTCAAGTTAACTGTCATGTCCCTTCCGTTTGGCCATGGTGGTTTTCAATAAAAAGGCTTATATTTAACATAAGGAAGTGTTATGTGAATACATAATTAGAACAGAGTGTGCTGTGTTTGCGCTGTGGTGTAGGAAGGAGGGGTCCCAGTAACTACTGGATCCCGGATTCCCTTTCTGAAGATGTCAGTAAATTAACTATGTCAGTATGCTTCCAACGAGTCTGTCAAATGGCAGAAGTATTAGTTTAGAAAATGGAAATGTGGTTTGATGAGGCATAAGGTAATCAAGGCAACAGAAGATAAAATGAAACACGCAAGAGTTGGCCATTCTCAGGACAGCCCGAACTCACTGGCGTGTCGTGACAGCAGACCACTGGAGGTGTGTAGGTATAAAATCGTGGGCTATTCAGTGTGAGCTGCACAGAAGAAATTTCCTCCAAAAAATTCCGCACGAAAAGGGCACGTGGATGAGTGATCTTACAGTGGAGAAAACGGAGAAGCTGCCTCAGGCAGGCGATCGAGGTTTACATCCAAAGTGATGAGTCATGTAATTAGTATGTATCCTAGACATTCTGTGATGAAAATGGCTATATATAAATGTATAATTAAACATATTATAATTAAATATACACATACATAATGAAACATATAATTAAACATATACCATTTACCTACTCTCTTGCCCAAGCCATACGCTCTAAGTATATATCTAGGAGTCATGAAAACATAGGTTTGTGGCAGCTTTATTCATAACACACCCGAGTTGAAATCAACCCCCAGACTCATTAACAGGAGACGAACAGACTGTGACATATTCGTACGCTAGAATTCTATTCCGCAAGAAGAAATGAAATGAAATACCAATACTTGCAATGACAAGGATGAATTTTTAAAAAAAGAAAGTAGAAAAGAAGCCAGGCATGAACATCTATACTGTATGATTCCACGTATGTGAAGTATAAGAACAGAGAAAGTCACACTATACTGATAGAAATAGAAACTGTGTGTGGCTTGTCGGCTTTCAGATTAACTGAAAGGAGCCATGAGGGAAATTTCTGGGGTAAGTGAATGCTCTCTACACATCGTGCAGGATGTTAGTTCCATCAGCACATGCATTTGTTAAAAGCTCATCGAAATTTATGAAGAATTGAGCATTTCACTGTAAGGTTTGCCTCATTTAAAAGAAGATTAAACCTGACATTGTATTGAGTGCTAAGCCCCTCCTTATCCTTAAGACATAGTCCTGCCCTCAAGGAGTTCCACTCCGCCGAAGGTGTGTCTGTGGGGGGAAACATGAGTGACTCATTGTCCAAGGGAGTAACCCTGGATTCACAGAGAAGGAAACTCTGTAATGAGCCTTGAAGTGTTAGTGGGAGTTTGGAAAAAGAATAAGAAATAGATATATGAATAAACAGGCATATTTGGGGCAGAGGTAAAATTCCCAGGGTTGCAGACTGAGCATCTGCATTTGTGAGCTGTGGGCGGGACTGCATGCAGAAGCATAGGCGGCCCTGGAGGGTATCGGAAAATGTCAGGACAGGAAGTGGGGCCATGTTGCCTGCAGCAGGGAGCAGCAGTGGGAAAAAAAATCAGTTGGATGGTCAGGGGGGCATTTGTGAGCCACATTAAGGGTTGATCCTGAAGTCAATGCTCACGATCACTAGAAGGATAGGCTCCATATATCTCACCCTGGAAGCAAATCTTGTGACAGAAAGAGACATTTGATGTCGAAAGCATGGATTCACCAAGAAGTTTATGACCACTAGGAATGTAATCCTGCATTGTCCATCAGGAGCTTTCCCCAGAGATAATGTGTTCCTGCAGTGTCTTAAATTTCTTTGAAACCTCACCTCTTAGACCAGCCAACTTCTTCTAAGTCAGAAATGAAATATCCTTGATGTGGGGACTGTCACCCATCATTCCTCAAACCACCATGAAGCAGGAACCTTGAATCAATCACAATACTTAGTCCCAAAGTCACCTTGGGGCTTTTGTCACAACTGCGCTCTGGGCGGCTGCTTCCAAGTGATCCAAGTAACTTTGAAAGAGATGAATGATGATGGTAAGAAAAATAAGAGTAAAATCATGACAATAAAATGAATAGCAAAAAAACAATAGATAGTTTCCTTGATACGTGTCTGGCATTACTCAGCCCGGATCATCTCCTTTCACACACAGGCACCTCTCAAGTTCATCTTGTCATTTTTTCCTATTTTTGCGTGGGACGATTGAGTCTCAGGACAATTGTGATTGCTCAAAATTATACATCCAGTAACTTAGTGGCATAGAGGTGTGAACTACTCTGTCCATACGAATGCTTTGAAAATAATAAACATTTTGGGGCGCCTGGGTGGCGCAGTCGGTTAAGCGTCCGACTTCAGCCAGGTCACGATCTCGCGGTCCGTGAGTTCGAGCCCCGCGTCAGGCTCTGGGCTGATGGCTCCGAGCCTGGAGCCTGTTTCCGATTCTGTGTCTCCCTCTCTCTCTGCCCCTCCCCCATTCATGCTCTGTCTCTCTCTGTCCCAAAAATAAATAAAAAACGTTGAAAAAAAAAATTTAAGAAAATAATAAACATTTTAATTTAGTTTGAGATTTACAGAAAAGTCATAAATATAGTTCAGAGAGTTCCTCTGATACCTCGGGCTGTTATATATACATACACATATCTATCTGTAGTCCATTTCATACCTCCCCAGTGTCATTTCCATTCAACATGAAGAACTTCCTTTATCGTTTTATGCAATATTGTTCAGTTGATGGTAAATTCTCTCAGATTTTGTTTAGTTACAAGTGTCTTTATTATTCTTTTACATTTTGAATTATATTTTTTCTGGACATGTGATAAAGTCTAGGTGGGTTGTGTGTGTGCGTGTGTGTGTGCGCATGAGTGCGTGCATGTGTGTGTGTGTGTGTGTGTGTGTGTGTGATAATTACTGTAAGGATGCCATTCCATTGTGAGGGGTTTTTTTTCCTTATAAAATGTGAATTCTTTTTTTGTTTTATAATTTCTTGTACATTATGTATCTTTTCTTTTCCTGACTGCTTTAAAATTTTTATCTTTTCAATTGTTTTCAGCAATTTGGATATGCCTAAATATGTTTTCAGTGCTTCCATGTTGCTATGTAATTTAGATTATTCCTAGATCTTTAGGTTGAGTTTTTTTTTTAAGTTCACTTATTTTGAAAGAGAGAGGGAGAGGTGTGGGAGGGGCAAAGAGAGACGGACAGAGAAAGAATCCCAGGCAGTTGCCACGCTGTCAGCGTAGAACCTGATGCGGGACTCAAACTCAAGACCCATGACATCATGATCTGAGTTGAAACCTAGAGTTGGATGCTTAACCAACTGAACCACCCAGGCGCCCCTGTAGATTGAGTTTTTAAGTCAAATGTTGTGTGGTTTTGGTAATTAATTTATTATCTTTCTCCTTTCCTATTATTTCTGTCTTCTCTTTCTAGAACTCCAATTATAGGCATGTTGACTTTCAGGTTATCCCACAGGTCATCTCTTTGTCCATTTTTCCTATTTGAAAATCTGTGTTGATCTGCCCTCAGATCTACTGACTTTTTCTCCTATTGTCTTCAATCTGATGCTTACACTCGGCATTTTAAATTTCATTTTATTTATTCCTATTTTTTTAAATTTCATTTTAAATACACTACTGTTCAGTTGTAAGGCTTCTTTTTAGGATCTTTTTCATAGTGTTTTGGGGGAGAGGGTTCACAACTTCCTCCTTGTGTTTATTCTCTCATTTAAGTCCTTCAACATATTCATGATAGTTATTGTGAAGTCCTTGCCTGCTGAGTCTAGTATCTGTGTCATCTTTGTATTTGTGTGTGCTGACTCATGGTTTCTCTTGACCAGCATCTCTGATTCCAAGCATTTCTAGGTCTTTTCCATGTTTATATTGAACACTGTGATTAATTGTAGGGGCTCTAGATTATGTTGTCTCCCCTTAAAGTGCATTATGTTTTGCTCTGGCATGCTATTGAATTACTGGTGTTTGTTCTTGAATATGGTTGGGTACAATTCTTTATGTCAGTGTGGTCCTTAGTCCTAGATTGTGACTTTTACTCTAGAATGTAGTCTTTGCCCGAGTGTCTGGGTGTCTCAGTTGGTTGAGTGTCCGACTTTGGCTCAGGTCGAGATCTCACAGCTTGTGAGTTGCAGCCCTGCATCGGGCTCTGTGCTGGCAGCTCGGAGCCTGGAGCCTGCTTCACATTCTGTGTCTCCCTCTCTCTCTCTGCCCCTCTCCCACTCGCTCTGCCTCTCTCTCTAAAAAAGAAATAAAAACATTAAAAAAATTTAGAACGTAGTCTTTACCTCTGCAGTCTGACTTTTCGAGAATCTCAGCTCTGTCACTGAGGTGCCCACTGAGAATTTGCTCGACTGCCAGGCCAGAAATCTGGTATCTCCTGGCTCTGCAAGGCCTTCGGCATCTTTGTTCAGAGCTCTGCCCTGCAGCATCTGCGCTCTATTAGACGCTGCGAAGTTCACATGATGGAAACACGGGCCAAGTCTTGGCCAAGCACCTGTGGACAAGCCCTGTCCTTACCCGAGCTCTCTTCCCTCCAGTACTCAGTGCAGCATATGAAAGTTGCTTCGGGAACCTTAAACTACTGTTTCTGCTTCATCAGCTCAGTGAAACTGTCATTACTGGCTTGGGCTACACCTAATTACATTACTGTCCAGAAAGTACCCTCAGGCAAAAAGATAGGAAAACATGAGGTTCACCTAATGTGTTCCCATTTTCTTCAGAATCGTGGTAGTGGGCTACTGTCTTATTGTTCAAAGCCTGCATGTTGTGTCCACTGTTTTGTTTTTTCTAATTTTAATGTTTATTTATTTCGAGAGAGAGAGAGAGAGCATGAGCGAGGGAAGGGCAGAGAAAGAGAGGGAAACACAGAATCCGAAGCAGGCTCCTCGCTCTGAGCTGTCAACACAGAGCGTGATGCGGGGCTCAAACCCGCAAACCATGAGATCATGACCTGAGCCGAAGTTGGAAGCTTTGAGTCACCCAGGCGCCCCTGTTTCAAAGTATCCAAAGTGGCAGGAATATAGGGTGAAGTGGAGAAAGTACGTGTTAGGAAATTCATGTGTAATGTTAGAACAAATTGAAGCTCAAGACACCATCAATTTTTTACAAGTTTATTTATTTTTGAGAGAGAGAGAGAGAGAAAATACAAGTGGGGGAGGGGCACAGAGAGGGGGAGAGAATCCCAAACAGACTCCATGATGTCAGTGCAGAGCCTGATGCAGGGCTCAAATTCATGAACCATGAAATCATGACCTCTCTCTCTCTCTCAAGATAAATAAATAAACTTTAAAGAAAAAGATTCTCTCTCCCTCTGCCCCTCCCCTGCTCATGGAGGCACTCTCTCTCTTTCAAAATAAGTATTATTTTGGGGCACCTGCGTGGCTCAGTCGGTTGAGTGCCCGACTTCGGCTCAGGTCATGATCTCGCGGTTTGTGAGTTCGAGCCCCGCGTCGGGCTCTGTGCTGACAGCTCAGAGCCTGCAGCCTGTTTCAGATTCTGTGTCTCCCTCTGTCTCTCTGCCCCTCCCCCACTCATGCTCTGTCTCTGTGTGTCAATAATAAATAAACATTAAAAAAAATTCAAAATAACTATTATTTGGGGGGAAATAAATGTAAAAATATTGATATTTAAAATATTGATATTGATATTTAAAATATTTTGTGAATATTTAAATATTTAATATTTAAAATATTTTTAAAACTACATAAACCCATTATATATATTTATTTTATAGTATATTTATATTTATACACACACATTTCTAATACATATATATCAGTGCATGCAAATAACTACATGAAATATTCATACATATTGCACATGTAAGCGTATGTGTGTGAATGCTTGCTTCATAACGGCTTAGCTCTAGAGGGAAATCTGGAGCCATGTATATATATATATGAATTTATATACATCAAGAATTTCAACATAAGTGGCATACGACTAAAGAAGTATTAATTAGAGCATATGGAAAAACAGTACACTCGATTTTGCTATTCACTTGGGAGGGATTACCTAGGTATAATGGGGCAGCAGGAGTACCTTGGTGCTGCAGGTTATGTGACAGCAGGCAAACGCTATATTTAGAAAAATAAATGCCATTTTTATTAGTTGTTTTGGGAATCACCTGCTCTGCTCGATACCTTCCTTCTGAGGGGCCTTCATCATTGCTCATCGCGCTCTGATTACGGCGAGACACCGGTTCCTTCCAGAACATAAATGGCTTGGTAGGATGTTGAAGCCGTTTTAGCTGCGGCACTCCAAAACTGTCTCGTGCTCAGGTGAGCGGATTACAGCCCTCAGATCTGCCCACCCACCTCAGAGATGTGATGGCAGAGCCAGCCTCCGAAACCGACTCTCACATCTCTGTGTTATGCTTCAGGATCACTCCAGGATTTTCATCCTGTGCTTTTGACTGCCTGATGAACCTTACCACCTGGCTGTTCAACCAGCCCCTCAAACGTGTCGTGTCTGTCATTGGCTCCCTAATCCTCTGTCTTCTCCATTTTATGGCACTATCACCCCATTTACTGGCAGGCTCTAATGTATGTAGACTTCTTTTCACAACCAATCAATAAAATTTCTAATTCCGATACCAATGTCCTGTACCCCTTCACTAATCTCTTAAATACTCTTAGGTGCCTTCACTTTCCCGGCTGCGTTCAGTCAATTTGATTGATTCAGCACCCAATCAGTTCACATGGGTGACTGCAGTACTGGGGAAGATAACCAGGTCAGGAGGCACAGGTGTGAGCCTCAGTTCGGCCACTGGTGAGCTTTTTACCTTTCACGGGTTGTTCCAAAGCCCTCAGTTCCCCTTTTGGCAAAGCGATAGTGGAATTAAACCACAAATGTTTCTTAATTTCTGAAAAACATATTCTGGTTTATTGAGTATGAAAATACGCACTCATAGAACATAAAAAAAAGGATAGATAAACATAAGGAAAAATGGATTACCATCATGCATTTTTTCAAGAAAAATATATGTATATGTATATGTATATATGCAGTATATATTCAATGTATGTGTTATATGTTTAACAAGTGAACGTATTATTTTTATCTTGTTTCATTTATCTATACATAGTCAAGATATATATTCAACATGTTTCATGTATACACACACACACACACACACACACACGAACAAATTGTATATTTTTAATCCTGCCTTATTTTTCCCTTAACATTAATCATCCGCTCATGTCTTTGGTTATATTACAATTTTAATGATTGCCCTATTTTCAGAAAATGATAAGCCTATAAAACAAAGCTTTTTCTAATCATTAAATATGTATATTTTTTATAATTATTTGCCCCTGTGAATACTATGATGATGAATCTGCTTTTACATAGATTTCTAAATGCATCTCTGAGTAGTTGATTAAGATATAGTCAAAACAAATTAAAATTTCGAGACCCCAAATCTATTCTAGATGAGTGCTAAGAGAAAATCAAGGCAAGCCACGTATGTAATTTCAAATTTTCTAGTGGCCACACTTTAAAAAAGTAAAAAGAACTAGGTGAGATTAATTTTTATCTTTTATTTAACCCAATCTTACTTTTTTCTCTCCTGCTCTACACCCCTCTTTCCACATCTTCAGCACTGAATCGGAGTCCCTCAGTCTCTTCCCTAGAGACATCACCCTTACTCCCGGCCACCACCATTCTCTCTCAGAATTTTTACGGTGGTTTCCCAGGAACTTCCCCTGCCTTGATCTCACATGACTAATAATTCTCCACCCGCCCCCCCCCCCCACAGACTAGACCACCAACCATATTTATAACCTCATTTCCCATTCTCTTCCCCGTTTCACACAGTGACCATCTAATTGTTGAAGATCATTACAGTTAATATAATTTAAAACCAAATGTAGTTACAAAACACAGAGGTTGAGAAACCCTATTTTATAAATTTTATGTTTAGGTCTGTGATCCATCTGAATTAATGTTTGTGTATGAAATGGGATAGGGAATAATGGTTTTTTTTCAGGACTGTTTTTTAAGAAATTCTTTTTTCTTTCTCTATAAGTTCCTTTGGCCACTTTTTCAAAAATTTATTAACCCAGCACATGTAGATATACTTTTAATTCCCTTCTGTCTCGTGGACTTTACAATCAAGGATTGTATGGAATTTATAGATAGATTTGGAGAAAATTGACATTTTAACAACACAGTGGCTTCTGATCCATAAATATAGTGTATCTCCTTGTTTAGGTGTTACAAATCCGTCTCCTCAAAGTTTTACAGATTTCAGGCTAGAGATCTCAAAAATCATTTGTTATTTTATTCCTTAAGTATTTAACTTATTTTTGTTAGCTACATTATAGTAGCTATAATTATAGCTACATTATTATGTAATTTTGATGCCATTATAAATGATATTTAACAATTTTTATTTTCCAGTTGTCCATTGACAGTGGAGAATCAGATTTGTATCCTGCTACCTTTTAAAACCCACTAGTTCCTTGTAGCAATATTCTAGGCTAGATCTCTTAAGATTTCCATGTACTCAAATATGCCATCTAAAATTGAAACGAGTTTCATTTCTTTCTCTCCTGTCTTCCTGCCTTTTATCTTTTTGTCCTGTATTGTTGCACTGGCCAAGACCTAGAGCTCAAATCTGAATAAAACTAATGAGACTGAACATCCTTTCTTTTTCCTGATCTTGGGGACGGGGGGGGGGGGGGGGAAACATTCAAGCTTTCACCATTAAGTATGGTGCTAGCTGTGTGATTTCATAGATGCCCTTGACCAAGTTGAGGAAACTGCTTATGTTACTACTTCATTAGAAATTTTATCACAAGTTACAGATTTTGCTCAGTGTGTTTTTTCTTTTTGGATCTCCACACAAAAGAATTGATGTATTATGGGGTTTTTTTTTGCAATATTTGTATGTTTTGATATCATTTATGTATATGTGATATATAGGATCCTATTATAATCTAATAAACCATATACTTAATATATGTCATATATTTTATGTTTTATGTTATATATAGATATGTATTTATATATTTTTTACAGTTCTCAATTATAATAAATATAGGATCAATTACAATGGAATAATTTATATGCAACATCTCTCTTTTGGAGACCTGAATCTTAGAAAATACACTTTCCTGGCTTCTTTGCTAAACAGGTGTGGCTTAGATTCTTCTAACTAAAAGTACTTCAGTGAGACGTGAATGACAGAAAGGAAGGCAAATCCTTATTCTCTGGCCACATCTACAAGAGGACAGTGACAGACAGTGGGCAGTGCTTTCCTAAGCAGCCTCCAGATGTGCCCCTGGGAGTCACCCATGCAGTGTCCAGGCACTAAGTCCATTGCGTCCTGCAATCAAGTAATTAATTTCCTGGTGTCTTGAGGCCAGTGGAGGCTTCACTGAACTTTGCTCTCCACCCCTTCTCATTTATGTATGAAACGTCTCACTGCTCAAAAAAACTAGAGTTATGTCTGTTTTTTCTCATCGAACCCAGACTACAAAAATTATGGATAATCATTTTTCAATGACAAGTCATAGCATCTTAAGTTATAGACCTAACACACAAATCAACACGGACGTGCATGAAGGTCTACTCTCATGTTAACAACTACTGTACAGAAATCTAAATTAGTCATGAGGATGCCAAATTGAAACTCATTAAAGCGACAAGTATCAGACAGTGTATTTGCGATATCAATTATAAATCAACATTTCTAGATTTGAAATTGTTATTAATAATAAATGTTGGAAGATACGTCCCTGCAGGGGGCAATGTAGTTAGGAAATAGGCAGCAGCAGATTTGCAGTGTGGATGGAAGGCAGACTTTTCTATGGAATCTCAGATTGCACACTTATTAGCAATGCTAAATTTCAATAACATGGTTGATTCCATAGCTGGGATAATCTGGCCCAATACTTCTGTTGGGAAGAGAGGAAGCTTACGTTCCCTGTCTCCACACTCCACCTTGATTTTCCTCATGGAAGAAACAGTGACGTTCCACTGGGGAGATTAGAATGACCATGGTTGATGTGTGGCCAGGCTGGGTGCCCGCGGAGCTGTTGGTCATTTGTGCTTTTTCTCTTCCGTGATCACCCTGTTTGTATATTCTCTCTTTCTCTATCCATGAAAGTCAAGCATCCATTAGGATACTTTGTCTTCTCCGAACCCGGAACAGTGATTGGCACCTAGTGTTCAATAACTGAGAAATGAAGGGAGGAATTGGGCATTTTTAAAAACTTATCAGCGCATTGAAATTCGGCATCACTTTAGACCTCATATATTCCTGCCTGCTACTCCAGTTCTAGAAACACTTCTATAGAAGATATATTAAAATCACCCCAAGGTAGTAGGAAGGAAATTGGAAGAAAGTGAGGCCGTTTGACTTTGCTCATTTGGTAAGAAAATGCTGCATGGAAAGTGGCCCTGTTATTTGGCACAAAATGTCTCTCGTCCCTGTCCCTAGGCATCAAGGGACTGTACCTCCCTGAGCCATTTTAGCCCGGCCATACTGCTAACACTTAATGGGAGCAGTTTTAAATACACAAGGTTGGATGTGCTGCAGTACTGGGGAAATCTGACTTCTCCGTGCCAAAGCGAGTATTTCAAAGAATCAAATATTTAATGAGTAAGTCACAGTTTCTGAAAACCTATCACAAGAGATGAAGTTAAGCCAGCCTCTCAAGAGTGATGGAGTGATAATAAAGTTACCACGTGGCTGGTTTTGCTGACCGTGTGTCTGGAATCACCCACCATTGGTTACTCTATAACCCTTGGATCTCTAGTGAGCCCTGCTTTGGGTTTAACTAAGTATAAAATAAGGAGAAATAATCCCAGACATTCACATTTTATAGAACTCAAATTCCAAAGCCTAAAGGCTTTGAAAAGATGTTTAAAAACAGAGTTGAGTTGGAAAAAAATGAATCTCCTGCCTTTTTTGGCCTCTCGGCAAGGAAGATCATCCCTCAACTAATTAGCAGAAGAAATAAGCCTGCACTTTAACCTACTTGCTTTTGGAATTAATCATCCCGAGTCTACCTATTTTAATTAAGTGTATTTAAGGCTCACACAAAGGGATTTAATTAGACTTAGATACAGTGTGCCAAGCTGGGAATCCCAGAAAGGGTGCATTTGCCTTAAAAAAGCAGACCATCATGGAGCAGGGTTGGCCTCATGCCCTCTGAGATGTAAGCTCTGTGTTTTCCTTAAATATGTGGAAATCTTGATTTGTTAAACCTGAAAAATGTTCTTTTGGTTGATTTTGCCATTTAATCATTTTTAATGATTTAATGATGTAAGGTTATAATGGGAAAGGATCTTAAATTTTATCTAGTCCAGTCCCTTGTTTTTCCTATAAGTACATAGAAACTTCTTTTGGTTTTCTTTTTTTTTAATGTTTTTATTTTTGCGACAGAGAGAGACAGAGCATGAGCAGGGGAGGGGCAGAGAGAGAGGGAGACACAGAATCGGAAGCAGGCTCCAGGCTCTGAGCTGTCAGCACAGAGCCTGATGCGGGGCTCGAACCCACAGACTGCGAGATCATGACCTGAGCTGAAGTCGGACGCTTAACCGACTGAGCCACCCAGGCGCCCCATAGTTTGTTTTTTTTTTAAAGTGTACTTATTTTGAGAGAGAGAGCAAGTGGTGTAGGGGCAGAAAGAGAGGAGAGAGAGAATCTCAAGCAGGCTCTGCACTGTCAGCACAGAGCCTGATGCGGGCTCAGACTCATGAACCGTGAGATCATGACCTGAGCTGAAATCAAGAGCCAGACACTTAACCGACTGAGCCACAGAGGCCCCCCGAAGAACACAGAATTTTTAAAGAGTAAATATGTTGTCCAAGTGTGAGATAAATTGTATAGTGACAGAGCTCAGAAGAGAACCCAGTTCTCTAGACTTCGAAACCAGCGTCCCCTTCCCTACATCACATTTCAGTGTTACATGTGGTAAGCATTCGGTAATTCTCATCTATTGCAGATGATCTCTTCGTTATTATTTGCTAATCACTTACTCTTAATGATGGTAAAGACACTATTGTAAATGAAACTTTCTTATTTTCAAAAAGCAAACCCTGCTTCACAATTGTTTAGACACAATATGTTGAAGTCAACCTTGACTCTTTGATTAGCCCCCCCCCTTTTTTTTTGAACGATTCACGATAAGGAGAAGACCGTGCCACTACCTTCAATAAATGTACAATGTAGTTGTGGCTCTAAGGCCAAAGCATGCCAGGAATAGAGAAGATGCAAACTTGGGAGAAACTGAAAGCCAATAATTATTAAATCTGCAGGTTACACAAGGCCAGGGGGTCAAAGTTAAATTTCTCATAAATTCAGACACTCTTCTGGGTATATATGGAAATGTAGTACATCGTAACTCAGGCAGAGCCCCTGTGAATCTCAGATTCTAGATGGGGGAATACTTGGAGCACATTGTGGAAGATGGAAAGAGTCTCTGAATGCATTTATGAAGGATGCCAACACAATCAGCTTGTAGAGGGAAGGTAGACACCAGTACAAAGGAGAAGGTTTCCATGGCCTTTGCTTTTATTATAAGCTAGAGGCTTATTTTATTTTTTAAGGGCATTTATCACAATCATAATGAGTGCTTCAGCAATTCATTCATTTATTTGTCCGGTGTATTTTGAGTACCTGTTATGTGTCAGATGTTTCTCTATGTTCTGGGCGCATGGATATGAACAAGCATGATCCCTGCAGGTGTATTCTAAGGCAGAAGCTAAATAATTAATGAGAAATGATAGCACATAATATAATCTCAGTTAAGCAGTCAGTGCCAGAAAGAAATGTAAGACTAGATAAAGAAGACAGAGAGTGACAAGGAAGCCATTTCACACGGGGAAAAAAAATTAAAAAACCCAAAACGTAAGAATTCCTTTTGGGAGGTGCTGTCTGAACAGAGACCTTAATGTAGCCAGAGAAAGTGATAGGGAGACCTCTGGGAAAAGGAAGGCCCAGAAAGAGAGAGCATCAAATACAGAAGGCTGTGGGACTCGGTGTGGCAAGATTGCATGAATGATCACACTAACATCACATGCAACTGTCACCTTAAGCCTTACTATGAGCCAGACACTTTTCTAAGCTTCTTTCATATACGAACTCCTTTAAAAATCCCAATAACCTAATGAAATGGGTATTTTTATTGTTTTTCTCATTCTATAGATGTCTCATTTTACATATGTTTAAACTGAGACATAGGGAGTATTAATAATTGTCTCAAGTTTAGACAGGTACAAAGTATTTGGTCAGTGAATGAAAATATAGACAGATGATGGAAAACCCAAGCTGTTCAGTTCTCCAAACGGTAGGGAATGGAGAGTAAGGGTTGGAAGGAAAATTAGAGACAGAGATTCAATTGAAGGAGTCTTTGCAGTAATTCTGGCAAGAAATGATGTGGGACTGATCTAAGGAAGCGGCCGTAGGAGTTGGCAGGAGACAATGACTTTGAGCAATGTGTAGGAGGTAGAACTTATAAGAGTTGGTGGTTTAGAAGACACGAGTGATAAGGATTATGATAAAGAGTTTTTAAAAAAGATTTGGCAGATTGAGAAAATGTCATTCTCTTCCTGATTCTTCCCAAACCATGAGAACCTTGAAATGCTGGGCTTTTCACTAAATGTCAAAGGCCTAGAATTTTAGTTTTAGAAGGGATAATGTGAATATTGTCATTTTCTATCCTTAAAGATGTATAGATAGAGACCCAGGTAGGCAGAGGGAGTGACGTGAAGTCACTTACCAGATGGGGGTGGAATCAATGCTGAAAACCGAGTCATCCTCTCCTAGTTCCTACGTTAGGAGGAAACCTAAGTCGTTACACATTTCAGAATACACCAGATTTTTTCTGACATCTTTCTGTTCTTTGGTGCCATCGCCTGAAGTTCATTTGAATGTCCTCCTAAAACAAAGCTGAGAACATTTGTTCACTTATTCTGCCAATACTGGCGGTTATCACCAATACGGCAGGCATCATGTTAGGTCCCGGGATTGTCCTCTTTGGCTCTAAAATATTGATAAATTTCTCACCGAGTACCCACTGCTTAGCAGGCATTGTTTAAAACACTATTTATTCTCATAGGGTGTGAGTTTTAATACTCGGATTCAAGTTCAAGTTAATTTTAAGCCAAAGTCTGTGTTTTCTGCCAGGCAGAGAATATTAGGCTGAGAACTGTCTTCAGTTTATTTTTGCAGTCATTACTTGCTCCCCTGTTTCTTCCACCTCTCCCATATCTTATGAATTATAGCTGGCATTAAGTTATTCTCTACCACACTTCCTTCTCTTTTCCTTCCAGAAAAGAGGATGTTTTTTATCCATATACCATTGCAAATAATGACTTCTTGGAAGCAAAGTTCCTAGCAGACACTTGGGAAGTAACTAGCATCCTTCACTATAGGAGCATCATGTCTGTGAGCATCACTAAGGGAGTGACATGGACGGTGCCTTGTCAGCTGTCAGTGCTGGTTATTTACAGACAAGAGCTGGCCATCCCGCCCTCCACACAACAGAGAGAGCCTTCTCAGTACCTAAAGCTGATTTTTATGGAAATTCTAATCTTGGTGGAATCAGGGCATGCCTTCACCAAATCATCGCCCAGGCTCAAATTTATCATCCTTCTTTGATAAGGTAATTTTCTTACCGTCATGGCAAGCTACCCCTGAGTAGGCTTTCTTGGGAAGAAGATGGGGGAAAGATTAAAGGCCAACATTATTTTCAGTAAAGTATATGCAAAACCCTTTAACTACCTCCATAAATGGGATCTGCGATTATTTTGCAATGGGCCTGTAATGGCGCCGCTAATGCTTATTTTTATAAGATTCTGCATCAGCCTAACTATGTTCACAGTAAACTTGTCAGATGTCAACAATACGGGAGCTCTAATCTAGTTCCCGGGTTTATTAACTGCTGTGCCCTGTGGCATTTTCTCAGAATGACTGTATAACATTGAGCCAGAGGCCGCTTTTACTTCTAACATAAATACAAGAACAACCTTAATAAAACAGATGAATTACACTGCAGTATAAATTAGACTGTTCTAATGGACTCTGGCGGCGAATGCAGTGAAATAGTAACCAATGTGATTAGGTTTACTACACCAAAGACAGTGACTGTAAATCATGAAGGGCTGCCAATTTTTATTTTATTTTATTTTACTTTATTTCATTGGTTTTCCCATTCACGTCTCTCACCTCTTGAGGGAGCAATTGATTTGCCCACGGACCACAGCTCAGTCTTCGGCAGTCTGGGGTCAGCTTTTTCAGGGCTATGCTCAGCATCACAATACGAATGCACAGAAAGTCCATAAAACCTGACTAGCACATGCATTCTACAAAAAATTTAAGTCCAAGCACGGTGGACCTGAACATCATTTCTTCTGGAATGGCACTGGATATGGGGTTTGAATTATCTGCGTGTAGGTGATATGTTGCCTAGATTTTAGGAGGCATCATGAAAACACATGTTTTGAAGATCCCTTTACAGCTGGTGTTGGTTTTTGTTGTTGTGGGTTTCTTTGGAAGAAGCAAGAACTGTAGTGAACCCTGTAGTAAAAAGGGTCTGAGACTACCAGGAACCAAAGCACTGTCTTGCAGAAGTGGTATGTGGGCATGAGGGGTTGAGTGGGGACACCAAGGAATGTCACTCTAGAAAGGCGATTCGGTGAAAAAAACTGATTTTTGAAAAGCAGAGAGCATGTCCAAAGTATTCAACCTAATGGGCAAAAGGGGTAATCCAAGTGTAAGATATACAAGGGCATAGATGGGGCAAGATTAACCTCAGAGGGAAAGCTGGATCTTTGTAAGAATCCCTCAGTAGGGCATTGACAAGAAAAGGAGTCAGTGATTTTTCCAAGAAAGAAAACTGTGCGCCCACCAGGGAGAGAACACATCCCACGAGAGAGCATCAGGGCCACTGGACTCCTCTCGATGCCCGGTCTTGGGGACCAGAGGGAGGGTGTGTGAAAGAGCATATCATTTGGCATATAATCGGTCTAGCCTCTAAGGTATCCACGTAGAAGGAGGGAGCTAAGAGAAGAGTGTGCTGTTTCCTTAAAAGGATTCGGGCAAAGGCCATGTGTCCTCGGTAACATTTCTTTCAGAGCATAACGCACAGCAGAAGAGGACCTTGGCTTTCGGCATTAAAGCTAATAGCAGGCAGATGCCTGGAGAAATGGCTTGTTTGCGGGGGAGACGTTCATGGGAATAGCAGTTGTCTGCATGGAAATCGTTTGCATTTATACATCTTCCCCACCAGACTAAAAACTGCTCCAGAGTGGGAGCCGTGCCCGGTTCCTCTCTGCATCTTCAGACTCATCACAGTACAGAGCACAGAGCATGGGTTCCGTAAATATGCACCAAATCCTTTGCTGAAGGGAAGAGCCAGGGGAAAAAAACAACACAGGCTTGTGCAACACCCAGGGATCTGGCTTACCAGGAAAAGTTATAGCTCCATGCTAAATATATTCGGAGCAGGACAGAAGAACAGAGCATTGATTTTGGTGGTTGGGCTTCACAAAACAAAGAATGGCCTGAAGTTTCGACAGGTGCAAGGTAACTGTGGCTGTGTCTCAAAGGGCATCTGCGGCAGACAATTCGACAAGGAGAGGAGATGTGCCGTGAGGGCCACATACTGTGGGCCATTTGCAAGGGACTATACGGGCAAGAGTTTGTGGACACCTCTGCTGGGGGCTGTGCTGCAGACCACCCAGAACATGGGGGAGGAGAGGAAAGACGGCCAGGCTCCAGAACCTATTGGAATCAGAGTAGGTAATAAGCACAGTTGTGTTCACACAAGCGAATCAGCTGAGCCACATCTGTATCATAAGCAGTGCCAGCCCTGCAAAGTAGACAGGGTCTAGAAGAATTTCCTCTTAATGTAGGTAGAGAAATTTAGCCAGAAATTAAATGGCAGATCTGCGCTTCAAAAATCTGGTCACATGACTCATTTATTTCTTAATTCCTTCAATTCTTCATTTTGTTATTATCCTTTTAGAAAACTTGATGGTACCAAGTGAGCTAGGAATCGAAGTTCTATGCCCTGCTTTCTGTTTCTGGCAACTGTTTTTAGAAGAGGTAAGAATAGGGGCGCCTGGGTGGCTCAGTCGGTTAAGCGTCTGACTTCAGCCCAGGTCACGATCTCGCGGTGCGTGAGTTCGAGCCCCGCGTCGGGGCTCTGGGCTGACGGCTCAGAGCCTGGAGCCTGCTTCCGATTCTGTGTCTCCCTCTCTCTCTGCCCCTCCCCCGTTCATGCTCTGTCTCTCTCTGTCTCAAAAATAAATAAACGTTAAAAAAAATTAAAAAAAAAAAAGAAGAGGTAAGAATAAATCTTGATAAAAGTTTGATTTGCTCGCTTACTTAATAAATACTTATTGAGACTCAACTTTGACTCTGGCCCTGTGCTTCATGCCAGGATCACTTCTGTGCCCAGGTTCCCTCTCGATCTACCGATAGATGCGCTTGCTCATGGATTTAGTGGAAAGAGTCGTGATGACTTTTGGATAAAAATCACAGAGACAATGCAACTCAAATCCAGTGTCAATTTCGAAGTCATTCATATGGAATAAAAATGTATAGGCCACCTTTGGGGGTGTCGATGGAGTGAAAACCCCCAAGGAACGCCGAAAGGGTATTGGGTTACTGTTCTTGGTGCGTTTTTAACCCCCTCCGCGGTTATTTCGTGCTAAGCAGCCAGGTTGAAGGATTTCACCTTCAAGATCAAAAGACAATTGGGAAGTGAGGGAAGAGAGTTGTAGGTACCAAGGACGAAGTTGCTGACAAAGACCAAAGTTTAAATAAAACATGTTCGGTGGAGACGAATCAATACTTTATTTGTTAAGGAGAAGTAAAAGTACAAAAAGGCTTGTACAACAGAGCATAAAAAAAGTGGGAAATCAATTCTACTTAATTCAGAATGCTTGAAGAGTCACCTATGCCATTATGTATGAATAATTCAGGAACAGGAATTTATTGCAGACACATATTGTTTGGTTTGGATTTAGCACTGGCCCTCGTTTGACCTAAATCCTGTAAAGAATGGTATTCAACTAATTGAAATAACATTTTTCAAGTAAGACAATTCCTCAGGGGTATTCCAATAATAGAATTTGGACAATGAAGTATCCGATAAAATTTATTTAAATGGTGCAATGTTATAGCACGTTGGCTACGATGAGTGAGGATCCCTTACTTGTCCATTGTCACAGGTTAGAAATGAATGGGAAGGTAAGGAGTCCATGGACGACTGCTTTTCTTCCCACTGATGTCAATCACGCCTAAGCAATGTCCCTCATTATTTTCCAGTGCTTACAGGCTAGCCCAGGGAATGCTGTCAAAAGCAGGAAAATTAAACCTAGGAAGGATACAATGAGTCAGTGATGAAGAGAGTATCACTGCTCCCTAAATAGAGTCTACAGGAAATACACGAGGACTAGTCCAGCAACATGGATTTAGAGATGAGGAACGTGGCGTTTCAGAGCCACAGTGACTTAACACAAAGTCATTCAACCAGCCAGTGTAGGGTTTGAACCCAGACGTAGGACCCTTCCTTGTTAGACTAAGGGACTCTCTGGTGTGCTGTTAATCTCGCTCTTTGTTGTTGCTACCTCTCATACAACTAATACTGCGTCTTCTGTATCACTAGCAGCTATATCGCAGTGGTTTTCTATGCCATGCCACACCCTGTCCTGAGAATTTGATTGATCAAATCCTCAGAAATTAAGAAAATGAGGTCCCATGGCTGAACCGACACATGTCATAGAGTACATAACTGAGCTAAATTCGGGTGCCTTTCGGGAGTGTTTCTCAGAAGTGAATGTCTATACAAACTGCCTGTATCTTGTTACAATGCACGTTGTCATCCAGTAGGTCTGGAAGAGGACCTGAAAATCTGCATTTATCACCAGTTTCTAGGTAATGGCTACTAGTGCACAGACCACAGTTTGAGTGGCGATGCTCAAGGTGGTTCTGTTTGCTATTTGGGTGGGACTAATGAGTGTTTTTGAAGAAAATACAGTAAATCTTTGAAATAATACGATAATGAAGACACAGAAAACATAATAAAAATAATGCAAGGTAACTGTATTTGTTAGGATTCTCCAGAGAAACAGAAACAACATGACGTATGTATATGCATATACAAGTGTGTGTATATATATATATGTATATATATATATATGTGTATATATATAAGTGTATACTATATATATATACATATGTATATGTATGGAGAGACAGAGAGAGACAGAGATTTATTATAGGAAATTGGCTGACACAATTATCTAGAGCAACAGGCCCCAAGATCTGCACAGTAAGTCAGCGAGCTGGAGACCCAGGAGAGCCAATGGTGTAGCATCAGCTTGAAAACCAGTATACTCAAGAAAAGCCAATGTTTCAGTTTGAGTCTGAAAACAGGAAAAACCTATACAAGCTTTATATATATGTGTATATATATAAATTGACACCTACATTAAGGTGACAATATGCTTTACTCAGTCTACTTATTTGAATGTTAATCTAATCCTAAACAACCTCACAGAAACATCTAGAATAACGTTTGACCAAATATCTGGACACCTAATGACTCAGGCAAGTTGACACATAAAATTAAACCATCAAAGTAGTAGTATTTTAATGATAATAAGTAGACCGGAGAGATCCCATGCAGTCGGCTAGAATAGAGTTCTAAAGGTCTGGTTTCTCAGTCAAAATCTGCCTATTAATTGCCTGGTGTTGAATTTTTGGCTTAAATATGGATGGGGAACTTTATTGATCTTGTGTTTTGCTGGGTCCAAAAGAAGCAGTGGAAATTCCCCCAGCATGCTCTTGGTGTGTTGATATCCCTTTCTTTGAATTTATTTGGGAAGAATGGGCCAGGAGATGACCCTTGCAGAGTTGGCCAGCCTCCCTCCCCCATCCCAATTCCCCAGGCTGATATGTCCATCTTTCAACACCAAGTGTCACCCTGCCCTTTGCAACAAGACCACGTTGGATTGACAAAAGCTAATTCTCAATAGTTTTACTGTATTTTTTCATTCAGCCTTCTAGAGTACTAAAAATTGATTATTGATTCATCAGATGAAGGGTTTTTATCCCTGTGAATCTAGTTAAAGTGCAGGTATCGATTTCCTTCATAGAAACTAGATTGCGAGGTGGCTTTTCATAAATGACAACAAACTGAGCACGGTGCCTGGCTCTATTAAGTTTGATAGAATGGAATCACTGCGTTTTTAGGTGGCGGTGTTTGATCCTAAAATGCAAAGTGTTAAGACTTGGAGACCAGCATGCCTTCATCCTAATCCTAGGTCTGCTGTGTTCTAGGTGTGTGGCCTTGATGAAGTAACTTAGCCTCTTGGTTTAATAAGCCTCATCTCTGACAAGGGAATGATAAAACCAACATAGAAGGGGTATTTTAAGTGAGATCAATTGCAGTATCTTCCCAGTCTCCGCACAGAGTAGGTATTCAATAAACTGTAGCTCCCATCTTATTTACTGTCTGGTTCTAGCCCTTGCCGGGTGTCAGGGCCTTTGCTAACTCATGTGAGTGTAAAGGTGGAAATAGAGCTTAATATCCAGACTCTTTGCAAGCTCCATGAATCCCCGTGATGGCAGATATAATTTAAGGAGGTGTTCTAGATTCAGGCCTGGAGTGTTGACAAATCTTTGGGAGTAGACATTGCTTTGGTGCACATCACCTTGGTGAACACCCAGTTCTGAAGGCGGTCAGAAATGGATTGCACCAGACTTTGGCTCAGGATCATGTTTTAAGAACCTAAACAGTGTGTGTTTGGGACTTGTTAATACCATGTCTTTAACAGCAGTTGGACTCCTTTTGCTGGGAACGGTGGAGGTGGTTGGAGGGTCTGACTCAGCGTTTATCAACGTTTTTTTCATTATCACCTCCTCTAAGGAGGCTTTTCAGACATTGTTTTCCTTACCTCCTCTCGTGAAATTTTGATTATCGCAAATATACCGCATCTCCTTGTCCTGTATGCGTATCTGTTCCTGATCTGCTCAAGAGAGATTTGGGCCCCCACCCCAGTACCAACTTGTGTCCTCTTGGGGGCGACATTGCTCCTGTGGAGAAGATAGGATCCACACTTGTGTAGGTTCTGGCCTTACCAGGTTCTGGGGTGAAAGCCTGCTTACCGGAGCCGGAGCCCGGAGCAGCAGAGTTACCAACAGGCCCGGGAAGGCAGCCCTTCCCTCTCGGAAACCTCTGAGCTCCGGAAAGTCATTTCGTTCGGGAATTGTTCAAAGCGAAGAGGGAAAAGACAGGGTGATGTTTCCTCCGACGAAGTGTTGCAGGCTGGAGACGTCAGTCCTACGCTGTTTCAGAGGCGCGTGGCCTGTTCTCCACGAGATGTTTACATCGCTGAAATCTACACGCTGTTGACAATGCGACGTCAGCTCGCGATTGGCCGCGAAGTTCCTCTGCCCTGCCCTAGGCCCTGTGGAAAGGAGACACGTGATGCTGCTCTTGCGGTAGAACGGCGGGATCTGCTGCGGACTCAGGCTCACGGAAACCACCTGGGTTTAGTGAAGGCCTTTCAGGTCAAGGCGGAGTCAATAGATGATAGACAGATGCAGGTGGGATGGGGAAAATGACATTCCCAGGCAAGAGCGGAGTCCCGTGGTTCAGAAGCTTTGAGGTGGCCGGGGTCCTACACCCAGCTAGCGTGGGGGAGATAGATGCAGTGGCGGGGACGATGCCGTGAGGGGAGAGGTGGAGAGGTAGGGGGGCAGGGAGAGAGCTGGGGGCTGTGGCCGCGTTAGGGATGTTTGTCTTTAGCCTCAGAGCAGCGTGAAACCATCGCTGTGTCTTAAGTCAGTGTGTGGGTTTGTGACATGATTAAATTCTCTTGGCTGTATTGTGAGAACAGATGGAAATAGGGCAAGGGTAAGGAGGAGGGAGGGCTAGCAAATAGAGAAGGGAATGAGAATAGTCCAATTAGGAGAAAATTGCAGGCATCCAGATGAGAGAAGATGATTGCTCAGACCAGGGTGCTTCAGTGATAGGAGAAAAAAGAATAAAAGATCAGAAGTATTGAGGAGGCGAACGTAATAAAATTAAGGGCTGGATGAGGGGTGAAAAGGGACAATGCCAATGTATCTGTTTGCTCAAATGGATGGATGAAGCTGGCATCATTCCCTTCACAGGCAAGAGGACCAGGTTTAGGATGAAAGATGTTTAGTTTGTTCTTAGATGTCTTGATTTTAGACGACATTGAGGCAGTTAATGAGGATGTGTCACTAGGGAAATTAGAAACCTGTGCTGGAAATGCCGGATGGGGATCTGGCTTGACTTGTAAATGTGGCCTTCACCTGTGCCTCGATACTCACTGAGGTCACCCTGAGAAAGAGAGGGCCCGGTATAGAGCCCCGTGAGGCCCCAGGAAAGAATAAGCAGTGAGAGAAAGAGACCAAGGCAGGCATAGAAGCAACTTAAGATCCTGGGGGAGAATCTGAAAACGGGGCTGTGGTGTAGGCGGGAGGAAGCACGTGTTCCAGTGAAGGAGACCGTGAGTGGGGGGCAAGCCCTGCTTAGGACCCAAGAGACATGAGGCCTGGGCACTGCGGCTGAGTACAAAGACATGGCCGGCACTGGTCAGGATGGTTGTCCCCAGGGCGAGTGGCAGAGCTGCTGACCGGTGTAGTGGGGTCGGGTTGGGAGGGGAGAGACATATCTGAGAACGGGAGACAACCTGGGACTGTGAGGCAGGAGAGGAGGCTTATGTAGGGTCAGTATATTTTTTGTTTGTTTTGTGTGTGTGTGTGTGTGTGTGTGTGTGTGTGTGTGTGTGTTTAAACTGAAGAGAATGAGGGATGCCTGGGGGGCTCAGTCGGTTAAGCGTCCGACTTCGACTCAGGTCATGATCTTGTGGTCCGTGAGTTCGAGCCCCGCGTCGGGCTCTGTGCTGACAGCTCAGAGCCTGGAGCCTGCCTCAGACTCTGTGTCTCCCTCTCTCTCTGCCCTTTCCCTGTTCTCTCTCTCTCTCAAAAATAAAGATTTAAAAGTTAAAATATACTGGAGAGAGTGAAAGCATGTTAAAACTGGTAGGGAGAGGAGGAGGTCGGAGGGAAGCGCAAAATATAGCAGAGAGAGAGAGAGGAGAACGTCAAGGGTGTTTCTGTGACACTGGACGGGAAGGGACTCCAAGGCAGAGGTGAGATCCTCAGGCCTTCCTAGGGGCAGAGGCAGCCCCTCTACCATTATGGGCTACGTACAGGGCAGTTCCAAGTGCAAGAAGCAGGAGACAGAGAGGCAGGGATTGCAAGGACTTCCCCGAAATAGAAAAGATGGTCTCTACGCTCTCTGAAACTGTATGTCGGTCCCGGCAAAGGCACAGCATCTGAAATCTTCCTTGGGCTCCGCCCCAGCCTGCAGGAGATGGTCCTGTCTCCATCACTTGCCGGGACACCTCAGTGCCCAGAAAGTCTACCAGGGACCGTATCGGCACCACCCCATTTCCCCGGGAAACTCTGCAGCCCTTATGGCCACCAAAATATCCCAATGAGCAATATGAGAATACGCAGTGGCAATTTAGGGAGAGAAAAAAGGCTCCAGTGAGCATGAGTTAAGTGGCCTGTAAATGAAATTATAATTATGCCAAACTTTTATTTAATGGAGACATACACCATTATCCTCTAGCTAAATTATTTAGTGATCCACCGGCCAGAACAGGGTGTTCCATTTATTACTGATGCAACAGTTTTGAAAAGCCTTGTCCCTGTTATGGGTCTTTTCTGAGTTAACTTCCTGAGGCTACATCATGTGGTGGGAACAGTTGGCTTCAGACAGATCCGGCTTCAAAATGGCTGCAACGTCTCACTCACTGTTGTGTGATCATGGGCGGATACTTGAACTTCTTTGAAGTTTAAATTTCTTTTTTTGAAAATCGTGAACATAATTCAAAGAGCTCGTACGGAGACTAAATGAAACATCATAGGTCAAGACTTTCGATTTAGATCATGGCACATGGCAGGTGCTCCTTCGAGATGAGGCTGTCCCCGGAGGAACATGTTCCAGAGACTGCTAAATTGCCTGAATGGCTTCTGTTCCAACTTCCTCCAGATCCATAATTTTACCCAGGGTTGCATTACTCCCAGTTAAGAACCTCATATTCCTGCTCCTCAGTTTGGTGTATCCAGTGAGATTTGGGTGGATTATGATTTGGGGGATGCCCCAGAAGCCTCCTTAAAGAAGCTGGCCCAAGAAGAGTGCAGCTCACATCCTTCTACTTTCTTCCCTCCTTTTATTTTTTTTATTTATTATTTTTTTAAATTTTTAATGTTTATTTTTGAGAGAGAGAGAGAGAGAGAGAGAGAGAGAATGAGTGGGGAAGGGGCAGAGAGAGAGGGAGACACAGAATCCTGAATGGTGGAGAGGCAGAGAGAGAGGGAGACACAGAATCCGAGGCAGGCTCCAGGCTCCGAGCTGTCAGCACAGAGCCTGACGTGGGGCTCGAACTCATGGACCATGAGATCATGACCTGAGCTGAAGTTGGATGCTTCACCGACTCAGCCACCCAGGTGCCCCATCTTCCTTCCTTCTTTTAATATGGAGATAATGATTGGATTCGCAGAAGTCATTTAGAAATACAAAGTCATGGAGTGCCTGGGTGGCTCAGTCAATTAAGCATCCAACTTAGGCTCAGGTCATGATCTCATGGTTCGTGGGTTCAAGCCCCATATCGGACTCTATGCTGACAGTTCAGAGCCTGGAGCCTGCTTCAGATTCTGTGTCTCCCTCTCTCTCTGCCCCTCCCCCACTTGCATTCTGTCTTTCTTTCAAAAATAAATAAACGTTAAAAAAATGTTTTTAAAAAGAAATACAAAGTCATGTTTGAAATGGAAAAAGAACCTTAGTCCTTAAAGACTGCAAAGCTGGTTGTATCAGCCTCAGGCTTCCTAGCTCCTAACTAATGTTTATATGGGAATCATGTCCCTACAACATTGGGTTTTCTGATACAGAACTAAGAGCTTTGTTCCTTTTCCATCACTGCACAAACCAGCCTTGCTTAAGCTCACTGAATTTCTCAGTGTAAACTGAAAAAACATATTTTCCTTCCTCTGTGCTTTTGAACTTGCTATTCCTGATGTCGGGATACGCCTTCTTACTTTCCCCACTCTCCACAAAGAGCCAAATTCTTACTTAACCTTCCAGATAAAGATCATTGATGCCAACCTCTGTGAAGACCTGCCTCACCATCCCACACTACTGTGCACTCCCTTCTCAATGTCTATTTATAGGAGAACTTATTACAGCTCTATCTCATAGAAGTAAGTTAACCTGGCCTTAGAATCTCCCAAAGCTGAAGGGGAAAAAATAGCGTGCATATGTGTATCAAGTGCTTGCTCTGTCGAGGGCCCCATGTTAAATCGCGCACGCACACGTGTACGTACGTGCATATAAATGCACAGATATGTATAAATACAAAAAAATCCACATGCCTTTATGAGTACATATGTCTAAGTCTGCATAAATAAAATATGCACATGTGTTTGTGTGTGTGCATACACACACACACAATCCAATCAGGGCCTTGAACACAGCAGGTGCTTGATTACAATTTGTTGAGTAAATAAATACACGAGTGTCTTAAGGAAAGAAAATGACAGATGAGGGTTACTATTTTTTCTCTCCTCAGTCGGAATATCTCATTCTGAGGTCTAGCTTGAGGTCTGATGGCGTGATGCAGACATAGCAATGCTTATGTGACTCAGTGTGGTTGTTGCCCGTGAAATGTGAGCCACAGAAGTTTATCGTCCTAAGAAGAAACTAGAAGGAACTGTCGTATGGAAATATCTCACCTGTCTAGCAGTAAAAAAAAAAAAAAAAAAACATTTTCACAGCTAATGAATAATTCAATTGTTGTAATCACCTTATAAAAAAACAATTTTACCTCCTTTGATAAAAAGTTGAAATGGGTTCCATGTTCAGTGATCGGAACACATCGTGGACCCAGAATCAACATTAAGTCTTACCTACCGAGTTCAGCTGACCTTCTATGACCCCATGATACAAACCAAACCATGGTAGGCAAGTGTTGGGCTAAAGAACACCAGTAGAAGAGTCATACCCACCACTCATGAAGAAATGTCTACATTCCAGAAGCCAGAAAGTCTGACACGCTTATCCTCACTGAATCCAAAAGCGGTGTTTCTTAGTTCTAAAGCCTCCCAATATCGCTCTGAGCACAAGACATGTCAAAACACAGTAACTGCAGAGTGAGTCTTGTGAAAGCCATTTGTAGCTGTGACCAAGTGGGAGGTAGCTAAACTCACACAGCGGGACAGTTCCTGCATTGTAAGTCAGGCTGCTGGTGCTCAGAAAATAGCAAGCTTTCACATGCCACGGGGGACAGCATGACGCCACGTATGTTGATCCACACGAGCATCTCATCTCATTTGCCGAGTTAGATGTGTTCAGGTGTCATCTCCCGAATATTGTAGTGGCAGTAACCCCAGCGGTGGAGAACCGTTTCGGGGCACGGTGAGCGAGACAGGAAGAGCCTAACCTCTCTTGATTTGACGGGGTGCTCATGAAGGGCAGGGGCGCTCACTTGGCTGGAAGGGAGTCTTGAACAAATAGCAACCCGAGTCACGCTATCACATGTTCCCAGCGTGCCATCCCTCGGCATGCTTCCACTGACTTTCTCTCCTACCTCTGGGTTTGACCACCCCTCCCTAAATTGCACGCCTGGAGTTTCACTCCAGTGCCCACCCATTTCTGTTCTTTTGTGCCACTTAAAATCTGCCACAGGGGCGCCTGGGTGGCTCAGTCGGCTGAGCGACCGACTTCGGCTCAGGTCATGATCTCGCAGTTTGTGAGTTCGAGCCCCGCGTCAGGCTCTGTGCTGACAGCTCAGAGCCTAGAACCTGCTTCAGGTTCTGTGTATCCCTCTCTCTCAGCCCCTCCCCTGCTCACGCTCTGTCTCTCTCTGTCTCTCAATAATAAATAAACATTAAAAAAATAATTTAAAAAATTAAAAAGAAAAAATCTGCCACAGTACCTTTGGCTAATTTAGCCACGAAAACTCTTTAACAACGCGTACACTTTAAGGCTTGATATTCCTTCCTTCTGTATTTCTAATACATTGCTCTTATTACCATTAGATAACAAATCAGAACACGGGGTTGAAGCATGAGTTCTGAAATTACCCTGATGGGTTTTTACGATATTTAGAGAACTTTCAGTGAAATGAGTCATATGCGCATCAGCTGATTCCCACAGAGGATAAACAGTCTCTCGGGAGATCAGATTGGATTCAGTGGTTGAATAAAGGTTAGGTCAGATGATGCTTAGGTCATAATCAAACCTGATTTTCTAAAACAATTTTCTCTGCATAAATCCCCAGGTCCTATTTTACTTTGTACAATATGATATTAATGATACAAATAGATATTAAGTTTAGCAATATTTGAAAATGCGTCCCCGTTTTTGTGCCATTCAACCAGGGAATTCAATGGCTTGGAAATTGTAAAGATTATGATTTTACAATCCTTTGCACATCCATCTGGTTTAGGTATTATCATTATTATCATTATTCTTCTTATTGTTATATCCATTTAAAAATCGCTACCAGGTTGACGAGGGGGGGGGGCGGGGGGAGCACACTTTTTCATTTTTGTCTCCTAGCAACAAATGTGATCGGGGACATTTGCCTCAGTCCGGGAGGATGATTGGTGGAATCTCGTGCTTAACAGCATGAGGCTATTCTCCCAGTTTTTCTGCTAACAGCTGTAAACTTGACCTACATCTGCCAATGAAGCCGTCATGTGATACCTTCTCATCGGTCCATGGTATCCTAAGGAAGATACAGGAAGTGTAGCCTGTGCAGACACCATTAATCCTCTCTCCAGTTACCAGGGGATGTGTTTGTAGAGTGATTCCAAAAAGCAGATCCGGGACACTATGGCAGTATTCGAGAAACCAACTGATTGACTGGACAGGATCAATCTTTACTAAAACCGAAAAATCATGCTATTATTTGACTCAGGACTACCTGGTCACCAATTTCCAAACAAGCAAAAGTATTTGGCAATGGTATCTGGTGGAGAGATAACTAAGGCAGGTAACTTCCCACAGGAGAAAATTATTTAGTATTGATCAAATATTTTTAGCGTCTATCCTTCAGACACCGGGCTATTTAGTGGGCATAGAGACAAATATAATAGAAACAAAATCCCTTTTCTCATGGACTTATTGTCTAGTGGAGGGGGCAGACTGTATTCACATCAATGGAAAATATATGTAATTACAAATAGGGATACCCGTAGTGCTGTCCTTTCTCCTTTACCACATTATACAGTACACATGGCCAGCGCCTGGATTTGATTTTTCTGCAGACTGATCCTTTAAACAGTGCAGCAGGTGGAACATGGAAGGTGTTGATTATATATATTTTTGAGAAATGAATGCATGAATGAAAGGCTATTTCTGGATGGCACCCTCGGAACAGACCTCTCTGTGAAACCTGATAGCTACCTCTTTTCATGTAAGACAGAATCCAGCATATTTTTTTGTTTGTTTGCTTTTACTTGAGTGAACCAGATATTCAGCAAGACAATAATAGTTGTTTTGCAAAATAACTACAACTCTAGTTGTTCTAGATAAAAACAGGACAATGCAAGCAGTAGGTGAGGGTGAGGGAAGAACACCGTCCAGAGGGAGTTCACATGAACATTCTAGGTGGGAGTTCCCTTGTCTCCCTGCAGGTACAGGTCGACTTACATCTTTGTTTTGGAAATATTTCTTAGGACTTCCATTACTCTTCATGCTTACACATCCTTCAGCTGTAAGAGAATTCCAGAATTATGGCATTTCTCTATCAGCAGATTTGCTTCTTCTTTGGATTACCCATCTCCATGGGGGAAGTCATGGCAGTTCCATTTTTACTCAATTTAATATAAAAATTTAAACAAATACATATTGGTGGTATATGTTTAAGGTGCTCTTAGATTAACAAACAATGTCGTGGAATCATATTGACAAAAATGGATAAAGAAAAAGATATTATGAGTTCAGAATGGGATTATATGAGCTACATGGATCAGAGATTCCACTTAATGTAACCCCATGGTTCTTCATGCTTCATCCACAGGCCAAATCACAACTAAATCAGTTAAAAATTACCAATAGGGAATTAAATTTTTTTCTATCATTTGTTACAAATGGCCAAGTGAATTACACTTGACTTTTTTCCCCCCTTGAATTCACACAATCCCTCAGGAGTGATAGAATTTGGAAACAAAGACTGTGGATCCCAAAGTACATACAATATATAGTAATTAGTTAGCAATTAAATGTATTTATTATATTCAAGAGTTTTTTAGATTTAAAAGGATAGATAAGATATAGACAAAAATGTATATGAGGTTTTGGGATTATTGATTTTCTAAGAGAGATTTCTTCAAGTTACAGGATTTGTGATTTAAGCAAGGAAACACCAAGAGAGAGGAAAGACGAACAGAATCGCAAAGGTGAAAGGAGGGGATGCTGAGAAAGCAGGGCAGCCCCCCGTGGATGGAAAGGAGAGGGCAGATGAGAAAGACGCTGAAGGGGCCGTCCGAAGGACTGGTTGACGACTACTGTGGATCTGAGTGAATAGCACAGGTGGAGGTGTCTAGAGATTTCCTGTTTGCATGATACACACATCAGGGATCCTGTCCAGGTCTAATTTTGAGAGTTGGAGGTGCCTCTAGGACACCTATTTGTCAGTTAATTATTAATTGCAATGGATTTTCTAGGAATTAGTAGATTGGAACATGAATTACAGATTTGAAGTCTTGGGCAACCGGGTGGAATTTGAATGGCAATAAAATCTATTAGAACAAATCAATGTAAGTGGGATTAAAAAAGAAGCCAGTAAGACGAGACGTCTTCAAATACTCTGTTGTTGTCAGTAAGCAGCAATACAAGTTATCAACCGAGATGCAATGGAAAGAATTCAAAATACTTGGAAATTAGGAGAAAGAGCCAGGCTGAAGTCACAGGAAGGATGAAAATGGCAAGTACTGTATACCCCCAGGGGATCCAGGAGGCTACGTGCTCACAGACTTAAACATTATAAAAGTATAATACTTGATGTAGACTTGCATAGGTTCCTGTATTTAAATTGCAAATATGCTTCGTTATGCAAGGTGGGCACAGCCATCTCTGCTAATGCAGTCTTCAGTGTTCCCGCCTTCCCCCCCGCCCCCCGTTACACTGAGCATTGTGCATGTCAAGTGGTCTTCATGTGTTAATGCATCTAAATGTCTACACTAGCCCGTGTTTATTATCATCCCCAGTTGAAAGATGAGAAGAACAAGGTTCACCAACTTAGGTGACACGCCAAAATTCATTTGGCGTGTGTTGGGAAGTGCCACGATGAGAATTCACGTCTGCTTGATGTCCCAATCCACCCCCTTGACTACTTACACTGACTTTCACAAGGCACCTCTGAGAGAGACAGATGGGAAGAAAGGGTGAAGACGTTGTAGAACAGAGAGAGGAGGAATTGAAGGAAATCGTTACATGCACCTTTGTTTGATTTTCTTTTGATGAAGTAGGAATCTAAATGATGTCTATTGTCTATAGTTCTCAAACGAAACTATGAAAAGGAATAACTCATGTCATTAAAAATGCATCGTCATTATCACGTTGCCCCTCTGCACAGATGTACCGTTTGTTAAAAGCACACAGTCCAAATGGCGCTACTTTGGTAATGATTTCTACAGGTATTTTCTGAAGCAGGGCACGTGATGTCATGTAGACATCTGGGCCTGTCGACACTAATTTTCAAACAATGTGACACAGGGCTTTGAACCTTCCGCCTTTGTGAGATATCATTCCCCTAGAAGTCAATATTAGTTAATGATAAGTTATTCTCTTTGCATTTTTATTCTGGCAGTGCTACAGGCGACAAGAAGTACTCAGGCTGAAGTCCATGCATACAACTGCTTCGGTTATTTTTTTTTCCTGAAAGCAATTGCATGTTTAATCACTGGCAATATTGCTCTCTGCCTGAGCACCGTATAGTTACTATGCTCCTCTACCTGATGGCTTTATTTAACAGTAACAGTGTATCATATTAGCTGTAAAGGTAGTCAATAGGGCAGATCGATATTTATGATGTAATGTATGAGATGGGTATACACAGAAAACAGAAAATCTTTAAGCTCAGGATTGGGTCCTAGGTGCCTGGGAGGGATAGATTTCCACTAAGATGTACTTTTGATATTCGATCATGCTCTCAGGAAGCAGCACTAAACATATTTGAAACACTGAACCTGGACGGTGATGCAAATCTACGCCAATTTTCACCTAAAAGCATCCTAGAAGACTTCGCATAATGAGATATTTGTGGTCTCAAAAGGTAGAACTTTCTCCCTAAATCACACCAGAATTTAATCTTAATTCATTTCACTCCAGAGCCCATGCTCTTTTCACTTCATCCTACCATGGGCAGTGTGGGACTAGCCATTACTTAGCGTCCTGTTGAATTAAAAAATCGGCTCATTTATATATTCTTTTTGGGGATGGCTTTTGGCAAAAGTGAATTAACACCATGCCCAACATATACGGGTACAGTTTTCTAAAGGTAATTACCCATGGGGAAGAAAGAAAGGAAAAATAAATAAAGCTGTGCCAGTAAAAGGTCACATTCGTTTTTACTTTTTACTTTTTTTTTTTTTTTTTTTTTTTTTTTTTGTGGGCCGTGGTCACAGCCACAGTGTTTGGAGGCCATGAATAGATTTTCCAAGACAAAACTGCCACAGGTAAAATGCTTCCCGGATCAGATAAACAGAAGCTTTCTTGACTGGCCAGTGGGCCTAAAGACTGAGCGTCATCTACGGGCAAATTTAACAAGGCGAGACTAATCCAGACATAGGGAAATGCCTGCTTATCGACAACAACCATAACAAAAAATGTATTTTGGAGGGCAGAGGTGCTTCATAGATTCTCAGTGAGCTACACAGAAAATGTAAAATTGATAAATGTTCAATGACCTTTCCGTTACCAGCAGGTCCTCTTACCGAAGGGCCTTGGATGAGGCAGCAAAGTCCACTCTTTCTCTGCTACAACCTCTTTCCCATCAAAACAGCCATCCTTGTGCCTTATATGAAGACTGTGCGCCCCGAACTCACTAACGGATTTAGGAATAGCTTATTACTTGGCCTTATGCTTCTTCTGAACAGGTCCAAAACGAAATGGCATTTTGTAATTAAGGTGGAAAAAAAAAACCAACCTTCATAATTTCTCAAGGCCGTATAGCTGCCCTGAATTGGCCACTTACCCCTCAACTCACAGGAGACTGTGACACCACATGCCCCCATTGCCACATCTTGTCTGAAATATCAGCCCAGAGCTCCTCCTTACATGGAGCTCTGCTGCTGGGGCGGATGTGGGCAGAGGAAAGAATGAAAACATGCTGAGGGCCCGAGGTGTGTCAGGAACTCAGCAGACAGAAACTCTGTATCTCGTGGCATAGAAATTGCTATGGCCAAATGCACACGGGCCTTGAAGGTTTCCAGACCCGCTTTCAAGTTCTCATTCCAGTTGTGTGACCCGGTGCAACCCCATTCATCTCTTTCCCATTCTGGTTTTTATCTCTGAGGCAATTTTAAATGATACCTGGGTCCTAAGGCAGGTGTGGCAATGAAGCATTTATATGTAAGGTGCCTAGTTTGGTGTCTGCGTGACCGCAAGCACTTATTGGATGGTGATGGTGATGATACTGTATACTTAGCTCTCTCTAAAGCAGTCTCAGGGAGCCTGGGTGGCTCAGCCAGTTAAGCGTTCGACTCTTGATTTCGGCTCAGGTCATGATCTCATGGTTCGTGAGTTCGAACTCTACATAGGGTTCTGCACTGATGGTGTGGAGCCTCTCTCTCTCTCTCTCTCTCTCTCTCTCTCTCTATCTCTCTCTATCTCTATCTCTATCTCTATCTCCCTCTGTCTCTCTCTGCCCCTCTCCTGCTCTCTCTCTCTCAAAATAAATAAATAAATAAATAAAGCAGTCTCTTTATTTATAAAAAGATAAGAAAAAAAAAAGTACCTACCACAAGGGTCCTTGTAAGAATTAAGTGACTTATGATATGCAAAACCCTTAATATAGAGTCTGGCACATAGTAAGGAATATTTAAGCATTAGCTGCTATTAATAGGTACAGATAGGTATAAAACCTATGTCATGTAGGTATATTGTATTTAGTTTACAAAGAGAAACAATTCCTAAGGATCTGAAACAATCACAGTGAATACGTAGCCAGACTCTAAACAGCCCTGCCCTCTAAACTCCTGAGGGAGAAGGGATTCAGAGAGCAAATCACAAAACCATCAGCCGGAAGGGAAGCTGAGGAGGTCCCACGTGCAGACCTGTCCTTCTGGACACTGAAAGTAGGTACAGAGAGAGGGCCTGCCGGGCCGGGCCTAGTCACTCGGTACAGGCTTCCCAGCATCTTATCTACTCCGTCCTGCCTTTTCTTGGGGTAGTGCTCCTTTCTTTTCCCCACAAGCCACTGTGCACAGCCTTCTCCACAGAGACCTTGGAGCATTCTCCCAACCGCTGCCTGGGCCGCCGTGTTCCCTCTCCTCTTCAGCATCTCTCTGTCGCTGTCCAGGATGGTTTCTTCAGAAAAGTTTCTCCCGATGTGAATCACCAGGGCCTCTTAAAATGCAGGTATCAAGGCTCTTCCCCTAAAGAGTCTGCCTAAGGGTTAAAGGTAGCATTCCTAGAAATATTATAAAATGAGCAGGGCACCTGGGTGGCTCAGTAGGTTAAACCTCTGAATCTTGACTTCTGCTCATATCGAGATGCCTGGGGCATGGCACTGAGCCCTGTGTCAGGTTCCATGCTGTGTGGAGCCTGCTTGAGATTCGCTCTCGCTCTCTCTCTCTCTCTCTCTCTGTCTCTCTCTCTCTCTGCCCCTCTCCCCAGCCTGTGCTATCTCTCTTTCAAAAATAAAAATTATAAATTGAGTGTCTTTACCAGGCATACTGGGAAATGCTATTGTAAAATAAGCAGGACATCACAGTGGAGAGGCTGTACTTTACCCCTCAGAATCAGCAAATACCTAACCTTATCTCGCATTCCTGTGTCTTCTCCACTGCCATTATCTCTTCTCTTCATGCCTTTATTTCATTTTTTTATGTCTTTTGGAATCATCTTTTAAAAAAATATTTTAATGTTTATTTATTTTTGAGACAGAGAGAGAGAAAGAGAGAGAGAGAGCATGCGAACAGGAGAGGGGCAGAGATGGAAGGGGACAGATGCTCTGAAATGGGCTCTGTGCTGACAGAAACAAGCCCCATGTGGACCTCGAACTCACAAACCACGAGATCATGACCTGAGCCACCCGAGCACCCTAAGGCGTCGTCTTTATCTCACTTGGGAATCAGAGGGCTTCCAGCTGACCCAAGGGCAAGTTCAAGTAGTTCAATCCACCCCTTGAAAACATATATACCATTTTGCTCTTATGCATTGCCACGTTTTCTTAAAGGTGATGTTTCCTTAGCTTTCAGAAGATTAGCCAAGAGACCAGGACCCAAAGAACCCAAAGGAGCAAAGAAGGATTTTGTGAAGCACGCTTGACATCCTTTTTCCGTGTTTCCAAAAAGGAACACATTTAGTTGAAAAACATTTCCCAGTTACCTACTAGGCAACTGATTCTGTTGACTGAAAGATGAACAGACACAGATAATACAATGCCCTTAAGATGTTTAACTTTAACACATAGGAACGATGATGCAGGGTTTTGACCTGCTCGTCTCAGACTAGCCTTCCCAGACAAGAGAAACAGGATGACAATTTGCATGCTGGCCGCTTATCGGGTTAGGGAGACCCGGCCACAACACTCACTAGGATGTGACGAAAGTGGGGCTGGATGAAGAAAAGGTAACGTCCAGTGTGGTTGCCACAACAGAAGCCTCCGCCGGCCCCATCCAGAGGGCTCAGCAGCTAGGGTGGATCCAGGAAATAACGCCCAGGTGAGCCACATGGCACGGGTCTTTGCAGCCCACACGAATAAGTCCCTGGATACAAGACCCGGCTCTGAGGAGGGGCTGCAGACTTGGGTGAGGCATCTCTGGTCACTAGCAACTCCAGGGGAGGAGATCCGCTGTAATTCATCAGTGGAAAATTCCCTCGGCAGCTTGGGGGAACGGATGCCTTTCTCTCGTGGTGGGAGAGGCATTCTTTAAAGTGCATTGCAGCAACCACCACAGCCCGGGAGCTATCCTTCAGCCACCCCCCACCCCTTCTGGTCTTCAAGCTCTTGCAGTCTCCTCCCCTTGAAGGTAGGCTGGCCACAGTAAGTTACTGTAATGACTAGAATACAGTTACGTCAATGAAATGCCATTGTTGGGTGGGTATAGAAAGACGGTGCCTTCTGTCCTGAGTTCCTGCTTTTTTTATATCAAACCCACTTGCTCTGGGGGAAGAAACTGTCTGTATCCGGATGACACTCATATAGACCTGTGGGGGGGGGGGGGCACGTGGCAAGAAGCAGAAACGCTCATTGCTGCTGCCCACGAGAAACTGGGGTTTGCTAACAGCCATGTTAATCAGCTCCTGAGGTGAATTCTCAAGCCCCAACCGAATCTCCGTGTGGCTGCCGGTCCGGCTGGCAGCTTGACCACAGCCTCATGAGAAACCCTGAATCAAAATCACCCGGCTGTGAAATTTTCTGCCACAGATGGCACAGTGCTGCTGTGGGATTGCGGGGTTCTCTTTCGTGATGCACCTGTTGGAACTTGCTGGAAAAGGCACTCGGCATCTCTTGCCACCAATAGATAACACAGTGTTCGCAGGGCCGCATGACGCCAGGGGCAGGGCTGCCTTGAAGTACGGCTTTGGTCTGCTGCAAAGCCTGTCACTACCCTTGGCCCTATTCCAAGCCCAGAGACTTCCTTGTCATTCAGAAAATAGGTCTGACCCGAATTCCCAAAATCCCCTGCTGCCTTGGAACTCCGTGTGGTCCACCAGGAAACAGGCATTGCGCTTCCTTCTTCACGGTGGGGGGGAGGGGGGCAGGGGGGAGCGTTAAATGCAATAATTTGACCTCCACATTGGAGAACTGGATGCGACTGGTGTGACAGAAACTTCACTGGGTAGTAAGTCTGAGAAACTTTGTAGCATTTCCCTCCCACCCCTGGAAGTGCAGGTGTCTCGCCAAGACCTACCGCCATCTTGTCACTTCTTGCTCCTTTGGCCCTATTTACGTGATGCTTTTGGTATTTGGGGCAAGCATGATATCTTTCAAGATATTTAGATGACCCGGGTCCCTTCAGAGTGTGTTAGGACAGAGAATGTGAGGGTTAACACGGCCCGAGGGCAAGACCGCAAGGGTATAGTATTGTTGGCTCCATATAGATGTGAACTACTTCCGCTTCTCCTTCATCATAGGGTTGGGAACACTTATTTTCGCGATCAGTATCTGGACGCCATGTACTTGATTTGGGTTTATGATCCGGTGAAGACGCCATATTGACACAAAAGCTACACTTGGATCCACTTCCTGTGTGAGTGTGCATTAGCCCCCTGTAATCTTGCAGGGTCGCTCTGGTTTTTTGTTTTTGCTTTTATTAAATGAGGTATGATAAACACCACAATTGTTGCACACTTTAAGGTGGCACTAATCACCATTCCTTCTCTGATGCAGTGTTTTTTATTTTTTATTTTTTATTTATGATCTTGACCAAATAGGGGCATGTCAGAGACTGACCCTTGGTATTTCCAAGTACAATAGCTATTTATACCAGAGGCCAAAACACTTATGTCTGGTTTCTGCCACCTCTCAAGCATGTCCATTCCAGTTAAATTATATACTTAGGGACAGGGGAATGATCACCGGGTGGGTTCACGGACTTAGTATATGTTCCCTGTAAGCCCCAATGTTTCTAGCGCTCTATTCATTATGTGGCCCTTATACATCCCTACCCGAACGGGGGCTGTCATTATACTTTGGATTTTCAGCTATTGGTGTCGACTAGGATCCTGTCTCCCTCGGTCCTCAAATGACTGGAGATTAATTTCTCCTAAGTGCCCAATTACATAAGTGGCTAGAGACCCCTTCGAGAAGTGACTGGAGAAAGCACCACCACGGACATTAGTGTCCTGTTTCAAGTCCTTCCCCACGGGGACCTGGTTTCCTTATGAGTCAGTTGGCACATGTCCGGAAGCTGGGTGAAAGATTATGCCTCTTTATTAGAGTGACTGTCCTCAGTTTGCTAATGATGCATGCTTGATTTCTTTTCACTGACGTAGGTTGAGCAATACTCTTTCTGGACTTCCATCTCTTCCTCATGGAAACTCCCTGTTCTTTAATTATCTCAAGGACTCACAGTAGGTCAGGTCTTCCTCTCTGCCAAGCCAGTCTTGCAACTCATGACTGTACTTGTGTCCACCTGGCTTCTGAATGGTTGAACGCTAACACCTGGCCTCTATTATTTAGAGTCTTAACTCCTTTGTTGCCAGAGATCCAGGTCTCCACCGAGACAATGGCCACCGCTCCTGAGCTTCTCATGGATACCGGTGCCTCCTGAGAACACGTTTCTGTTGCGTTGTTAAACAACTCCCTCTGAGCATTTCTGCAGAGTACAGTTAGCTGGTGGTTTTCTGGCTTTATATGGAATATCCTTGGTAGCACACCTCTGGGTCTGTTTTTCATTTTTTTTAATGTTTATTCATTTATTGAGAGACAGTGAGCAGGGGAGGGGCAGAGAGAGAGAGAGGGAGACATAGAATCCAAAGAAGGCTCCAGGTTCTGAGCTGTCAGCACAGAGCCTGACGTGGGGCTCGAACTCGTGAGATCGTGACCTGAGCCGAAGTCGGACGCTTAACCGACTGAGCCACCCAGGCATCCCCTCTGTGTCTGTTTTTTATCCCTCCCCTTACAGTCTGCTTTAGTTGCTCTGAAGTTTCTACTCCACTTAGTGTGAGCCGTCACCGTATCCAATCTTCATTGACATCCTAACCATGCATTAGCATCATCTCCGGGGACGTTGCCAGGCTGCTAAAGCCTGCATGTCCTGGTAGTGCTCTTTGTCGATGAACTCATTCCCTATTGAACTTGATGTTCTGCTGCCATTAGATTCTGTACATTCAGAATCCCATGTCTTATCCATGGTCCCTGCTGCTGAAGGTATGTGTTTCCCAGGTTCTGAATCTCCTTCAGCATCAAGTCTCCTCTCTCCCTTACCAGGCCCCGTACTTAGTCATCAGATTATAGAATCAGCTGGACCCTAGTTATTAGCTGGGCACTCTGGGGGAGAAATGGAAGTAGACCCCGAAGAGACACATGTGCCATCTTGTAAGTCAGATGTCTCTGCATTGCCTCAAAGCAAAAGGGCAGCATTAGGCTTCACCCATGCAGGGTGGTCAAGGGAATTTGAGATTCAAGGTTTTTGAGTGCTTTGATTCAAGAATTTCCATCCCTAGTCTCTGGATCCCATTACTTCCCAAGCAGGCCATGAGCTGAGCACAGCTAATTTACTGGGGCTGAGAATTCAACCTTCCTGGAGCACCACAACCCTTGTAATTACATGCTTAGCCTGACCCTCACTTTTTTCTATTCTTTAGCTAGTGGTCTCTTTATATGTTGCCAAGGAAGTCCACTGTCTCCCATACTTTTCCTAAATTGTTGATTAATTACCATTCACTTTCCATTGACCTGTTCCAGTACACCCAGAGCACAGCAAGAGCTGTTCAAATCCATGATCCTTAAAGTTTCTGCTTTTGACTGAAGTCAAACAGCCTGAGAGATGGCTGATGCTATTGTTTTCTTTCCACTGGTTCCCATTTGTTATGAACCAAATGTTTGTGTTTCCCCACAAATACATATGTTAGAGCCCTGATCCCTGGTGCAACAGCACTCAGAGCCATTAGTAGGTATTGGGATTAGATGGAGAGGTTGGGGGTGGGCCCCCATGATGGGATAGGTGCCCTGGTGAGAAGAGATGCCAGAGACCTTGTTTCCTCTCAGTCTCTCTCTCCATGAGCACACAAAGGGGTCATATGAGCACACAGGTAGAAGGTGGCTGCTTGCAAGCCAGGAAGAGGGCCTTCGCCCATGACTTGACCATTCTGGCACTGTGATCCCAGATTTCCAGCCGCCAGAACATGAGAAAATAAATTTCTTTTTTTTTTAAGTTTATTTGTTTTGAGGAGTTGGGGGGAGGTGCAGAGAGAGAGGGAGAGAGAGACTCCTAAGCAGGCTTCGCACAGTAAGCATCACAGGCACTACATGGGCTGGGGCTTGAACTCATGAACCGCAAGATCATGACCTGAGCTGAAATCAAGAGTCAGACACTGGGGTGCTTGGGTGGCTCAGTCAGTTAAGTGACCAACTTCGGCTCAGGTCACAATCTCACGGCTTGTGGATTTGAGGCCCGTGTCAGGCTCTGTGCTGACATCTCAGAGCCTGGAGCCTGCTTCATATTCTGTGTCTCCCTCTCTCTCTCTGCCCCTCCTCAGCTTATGCTCTGTCTCTCTCTCTCTCAAAAATAAATAAACATTAAAAAAAATTTTATAAAAAGAGTCAGACACTTAACCAACTGAGCCACCCAGGCACCCCAAAAATAAATTTCTGGCTTATTTACGGCACCTAATCTATGAAATTTTGTCATGGCAGCCTGAGATAAGACACCATCCCACTTTAAAACTAGTGAGTATTAATAATGGCACCACCACAGCCTGCAAGGGACTCAACAGTGCCCCACCTACCAGGAGCAGCAAGGGCCTTTCTGCCAACCAATCAGCAATCAACCCAGCTCCAAAGTTCCAGTTCAGACCCCATTCCTTTGGTCCCTTCCAGTTCCAACTTTCCTGGGTGAGTTCTCCCAGGAACAGACTTTGAATTGTAGATATATGTGAAAGAAGTTTACTAGAGGGTTCTCAAGGAATTAACACTTTAGAAGAAGTGTGAGAAGCAGGATTGGATTAAAAGAGTCCAAGTTAAATATGAAGTAGCTGCAACAAAGATCTCAGGTGATCCCATGTGAGCTCTGGAGTGCAGATGGGCCTTTGAGATGCCCTAAATTATGCCGGCAGCCTGGCCATTGTGCCCCCATGTCAACTGGCCAGTGGCTGCAGCTTGGCCCTGTGTAAGGTGCATAAGCTTGAGTGAGGTACCCCCTTCAACAGAAGGCCAATACTTGGGAAGACACTTAGCTCTGAGACTTCGGAGGCCATTGTCCTGGCAGTTGAGGGAACTGGGGCCTCTGTCTAGACTAGGGTTGGGTTTTGAAGGTTCATCATAACATGCACTGCACCACCTATGCTACAGAGACTGGAAAGACAGGCAGGGAGTCACTGCTGTTGAAGTCTATCCATCAAAACGCCCTGCCCACATCCTGATAGGCAGTTGGCCAGTAGAGTTTGTTTAGAGGAGACATAACCTAAGAACTGGCAAATGACTCAGCCCATGACCTTTAGAATCAGAGAGGTGGGATCCCAGTGCTGAGTCTACCACTAACTATGCACAGTTGAGTCTGAGTCTGCCTTACTTGTAAACCGACAACCATCATAATTACATCATCAAATGGAATGGAGGGTTGCAAATATGATACATGACAAAAGCAATGCTCAGCAAATGGCAAGTCCATTGCAAATGATGAATTATTATTATAATCTGTATTCTTACCTCTTGTAAAACTGACCCCTGGATGAATTCGATGCCAGCAGAGTCAGGTATAGAGATGAATATCCAGGCCAAGGCTTGGACTTAGAAGTCAGGCATCTAGTCCAGATTCTGCCACACGTGTCTTTTCATTTCCCAAGGATTATTTGCTTCTCCAATATTATTTTTCTAATATTAAAAATGAGTCTATTTACTTCCAAAATCCCTTTAGGTTCTTGGCTTTGATTTTCCATCATCTATAAAATGAGGATAATAAAGTAAATCTCGCTGGATTATGGGGCATCAAATAAGGTCACATATGGGAACATATTTTATAAACTGTACAGGTGGTGGGACTTTATCATGAATCAGAACCACAAATAGGACCATGATACAATCCTTCAAAGTTAAGCCCCAGGCTTAGTTCAGCAGGAAATACAAGTCACACTTGCACTTAAAGACTCTCATTCTCCCCTGGTTTTTCACATCAGGTTCTCCCAAGGCTAACCGTCTCTCTTATTACGAATACACCAGTCAGATTTCTCCCATGTAGTTGATGGGGCGCTAAGGGCAGGAATAATAGGCATACCTCTTGTATAGTTTGACAGGTGGTCACAAACAAGCACATTATCTTGGCAAGCCTCTGTTTCCTCTTTGTAAAATAAGTGATTTTAAAGGCTCTTTCTAGGGGCAGGTGGGTAAGCCTCTGAGTCTTGATTTCAGTACAGGTCATAATCTCAGGGTTCTTGAGTTTGAGCCCTGCATCTGGCTCCATGATGACAGTATGGAGCCTGCTTGGGATTCTCTCTCTTTCTCCCCTGCTCTCTCTGCCCCTCCCCTTCTCTCTCTCTCTCTCTCTCTCTCTCAAAATAAATAAAGAAACTTAAAAAAAAATAAATGTTCTTGCCATCTTTTATTTCTTGCTAGTCTAGAGTTGGGTTGTCTTGGAGGAAGGGTGTATATATGTTTATGTGATAAAAAAATAACTGTCATCAACTCTACATATCTTTCAGAAAATCTTGGACAATTCTGTTCAAACTTTGGGTTGCTGGTGAAACCATCTGCTGAATGCTATTAATGTGCCTGACAATATGCTAAGGGATTTATATGACACAATTCTCTTAATGTCCATTGCAATCCTCTTGGGTAGGTATTATTTTTTTTCCCCAATTAATGGATGAATAATTCATCTTCAGAGGGATTAACCAGCCTGACTAATTTTACACAAGCTTTAAATCGCAGAGCTAGGATCTAAACCAAATATTCTAACCAGGTTCCTGATTTTCTAATTCAGCACACTAAATATATATTCACTTGACAAAGTACATTATGCAAGGTATTGTATTGGTCTACACAGATCACAAGCTCAAATGTCTTCAGGGGTCAGACAGTTGAGCCACACAAGTCAAGATGTCCAAGTAGGACTGACTGTACCTGGAAGCATCATTGGCAGCCACTGTCCTTCTCCAGGAAAGGCCATCAAGTGGGAATTAGGGTCAACGTTTTGCAGATCTTCCAATTAAAGAAGTCAGAACACTGGATCTTGTTAAAGTGAAATTTCCAATTTTAACATGTGGGCAGCAAACTTAAAAAAAAAATAAACATCGTATGTCCCCAGACAAAACACAGTCAGCAACCAACGCTGTCAGTTTGCAAAGTGTTGCACAGAAACATGTCTTTACTAATTCAAACAGGGTATTGTTTTACTTTATGTGGAGCCCTGAGCAACGTACATGAAATCGTCAAATGACTTGTTCTTTTACATTTGCTCATGAGTTTAATCCTCCAGTGGATTAAATTTTGGCCAGCTCTATAGTCTATCTACTCACATCTTTTAAAAAACAAACAAACAAAAACAAAAACAAACCCTCATAGGTCATTTTAAGGTACAAAATTCACAAATTCAGATATATGGGGGGCACCTGAGTGGCTCAGTCGCTTATGCGTGGCACTTCTTAGGGCATGACCTTGTGATTCCTGAGTCAGTGCCCTGCCTGGGCCTCAGCACTGACAGTGAAGAGCCAGTTTGGGATTCTCTCTCCCTCTCTTTCTGCTCCTGTCCCACACTCTCCCTCTCTCAAATTAATTAATTAACAAATAAATAAATATCTACCCTGGAAACCAAGAGCATACTGTATGTTAGCTAATTTGACAATAAATTATATTAAAAATAAATAAGTTTCTTTTTTAATTCAAATATGTGGGCCTGTGTAAACCCCAGTGCTCAGAATATAGTTTACAGTAGAGAACTCTCCTCTTGACCACCCCCCCCCCCACCGCCCTGCCTCCAGGGGGAAGACTGAGGGTGTGGTTGTCATATTCTCACTCCCCTAAGGCAGAACTTTGACTTCTTGTCCCTCCCTTTGGAATGGCGGTGTTGGAGCCTGTGCTAGGTAGAATCACGGACCCCCAAGAAGTCTCTGTCCTAATCCCCAGAACCTATGAACAATATGTCAGACCACAGGACACAGGAGAGTTAAAACTGGTAATCATCTGACCTTAAAGTAGGAAGATTATCCTGAATTACCTAGGTGAGCCCAACATAATCACATGGGTCCTTAAAAATGGAAGGAGCCGGGCGCAGACAGAAGGCAGTCTGCAGAAGACTGGATGCGGCTGGATTTTATGATGGGGACAGGGGCCACGACAAGGGTTGTGAGTGGCCCCTTTTAGCAGAGAAACACAAGGAATCATATTCTCCCCTAGAGCCTCCAGAAGGAACGCCGCCTTGCCAACACCTGATGTCAGTGCAGCGACCTCTGGAACCGTGAGAGCCCAAGTTTGCGTGGTTTTAAGCCACTGTGTTTGTGGAAAGTGTTGTAGCAGGAGTAGATTAGTACAGATCCCTGCAGAGTGAAAGCAGGGGAATGGAGGTGACGTCAGGGGACCTGAAGGCTCCCAACTGTCCTGCACCGCAGTGCCGTTTAGAACTTGATGACACTGTGCATGCGCTGACACTGGGTTGAGCCCTTTTGGCTGTGTCGCCCCACGGATGTGCTGCCTTGAGGACGTGTCCCCACTGAGGCTAGCTGTCTTCACTCTCCCCCAGCCCTATGCACGCAGAGCCCCACTCGGCCTCCCCTGCTTGTCCCACCTCCTTTCAAGGGCACCTCTGGAGAAAAGCTCCCCTGGATCAGGTTGCCCGCCTGGGAGAGGACTTGGGGACGCCTTTTGGTCTCCTGGTTTTGGTAACAGACTTTCTTCCTAAACCCCGCCCTTTCCGGTGCGGCTCCACTCAGCCACTCACCAGTGCCCCAGGGCAACCGGCAGGTGGAAAGCACCCAGTGGGCTCTTTAACTTGGCTTGGAAGGAAGGTGGCACCTGTCCCCATGGCGAGTGGGCCACAGTCACCCTCAGCAGGGCGCTCTGCCTAGAATGACCTTCAGAATCCATGACTGGCTCTAATACCCAATTCCCAATACAATTGTCTCGCTGTGGGAGGATCCTATGAGGCCATCTAGCCAGTGGCCAGGAAGGTCATTTGAAAAATAAAATTGCACTCGCCTACTATCTCATAATGGGGATTTTCCTCAGACAAAATGTTCATACTTAACATAATGGAATAAACCCAAGTTGGGATTTCTGCCAATAATCAGTTAATGGAGGACAGAAAAAAAGAAAGGAAGAAAAAAAAAAAAAACACCTTTCACCTGAACAATCCAGATAATTAGCATGTTTTCCATTAGTTTTTCTGTATAATTGCTTCCTTGTTGCCGTTTTCCTTGATAACATGTTTGTGATAATTGAGGACATAAAATCTTTGGCAGCATTCCCCAGCTGGGTTAGTTGCATTTTCCTCAGCCTCCTTATAACGTTTTATTTAATGTTCAATTTAAGGGAAGTCTAAACAAAAGGTTTTGAAATGACTAAATTATGAATATGCATTTAACAAAACACTCCAAGTTAAAAAATTAGAATTATGTGAAGTCTGGATTGTTGTAGAAAGTTACACGTCTTCTTAAAATTTGGGGTACATAGGAAACACCTGTAGACCTTGTTAAAATGCAGATTCTTGGGGCGCCTGGGTGGCTCAGTCGGTTAAGCGTCCGACTTCCGCTCGGGTCATGATCTCAGGGTTTGTGAGTTCCAGCCCCACGTGGGGCTCTGTGCTGACAGCTCAGAGCCTGGAGCCTGCTTCCGATTCTGTGTCTCCTCCCTGTTTCTGTCCCTCTCCCGCTCTCACTCTGTGTCTCTCTCCCTCTCAAAAATAAATAAACGGTTAAAAAAATTTTTTTTAAATGCAGATTCTTGGGCTTTGTGGTCCACAGAGCCTGCTTTGGTAAGTGTAGTATTTCCCTGGAGTCTTCATGAACCGTGAAATGGTGCAGGATGCTCCTGGGCTCTTTACCGGGAGATACTGATCGTCGTGGGGTGGCTGTTATTTTTAGACTTGCTTTTTATATCAAACGTTTGATCGCCTTGTTAGTGCCACATGTGTCGATAACTATTTTCCATATGTCATCTTTAAAAACTTCACAAAATGAGCCTCTGATAAATACTCTCACCACTTAGCACCTGAAGAAATCAAAGCCCAGAGAGGTTAAGGGAAATTGATCAGGAGGGCCAGGTTTAAGGGACCGACTTGGAATTGGACCCACATTTGTAGATAATCGTAAGTGTTCTTGCAGTGAAGGAAACTTACAAGAGATAAAGAAGGCTAGCTCACAATTTTTTCAAGATGGGGAGAGCTTAAAAATTGTATTTTTCTGAGCTATGATGAAGGATGTGGGGGGAGGTAAGACAAGCAGATAGATATACAGGTTCATGATTTAAACCGTATAACATGTTCTTCCCTTTCCCAAAATAACTGATTTTTTAAAAGATACAATAAAGGAGAGTCATAACTTATCATTTTTTTTCTGGGTATTTTAGTTAATTTTACCTTCAAATTCTACGTAGTTTTTAAGTAGGCATAGCTCTTTGGCTGTAGAAAAGTGGTCTTCTCTCCATTTTGAAGCCACATGCAATATGCAACATAGGCCACGTTGTTTATCAAGTCTCAAAAAAAGATTTGAGCAGAGACAGGCTTATCTAAAGAAAACACCTTTCAACAATGGGATTGCACACTCTTCTCCCAAGTAACCCCCACCCTTAAAATATTAACTAACCACTTTGGGGCGCCTGGGTGGCTCAGACGGTTAAGCGTCTGACTTTGGCTCAGGTCATAATCTCCTAGTGCATGAGGTTGAGCCCCATGTTCAGGCTCTGTGCTGACAGCTTGGAGCCCAGAGCCTGCTTCAGATTCTGTGTCTCCCTCTCTCTCTCTGCCCTCTCCAGCTCACACACACACACACTCTCTCTCTCAAAAATAAATAAACATTAAAATAACTGAAATGTATTAACCACTTACCCAAAAACATGGAAAGTTAGGGGACATATTTTCAGGAAAGGAAGGAAAAGTCACCCATCCCTAGTGTTTATTCCTTATCCTACAGCCCCTGATAAACAAGTGCCATCCTCCCTGCCCACCCAGAGGCAGATTTTATCAGACATCTTAGTGCTTGCATCCTTGCCAACTGAGAGCCATCAATTATCAGAGGAAAGAATCAGAGATTATGTACATCATCTAGGGAACAGATGAAGCTTTCCAACACAAAGAGGAAACACATTTGGCTGGATGGTTTTGTGTAATGAGGAAATACAGGTAGAGGAGCGGGACAAGACCAAGGGTGACTTTTGGACCTGGAAATCACACACAGGCGTTAGCACAGTTGTGGACTGAGATTCTATTAGATGTAAATAAGGCCAGGAAATCCAGACTTTTGTAAATCCTGCTTCCTACCCTCATGACATGAAAAGCTTATGTCAATATCTGCTACCCTTCACTCCCTCCACCAAACAGTCCTGAAGAGGCCGTAACTTCTGTGAGCCTCCCTTTCTCTCTATAGACTTCATTTATCAAAAACAAAAACAAAACAAAACATTGAAGGAACTTGGGAGGAATGAAAATAAATATTATTTATTATGAGCTGGGCACTTTTTCCAGAGATTCTTTTTGTTGTTGCTTGCATCAACCAACTTTCTTTGTGACCTTAGTTCAAGGCACATTTCCCCTGCAATTGCTAGTTTCCCTTTATATGAATCAGAAGAGGAGGGGAATTTTAAATAAAGTCTCCTAATGTCCTCCACGGCATAAAATTTCTCATGTGTATTTTATTTCACTCGCTGTTTTACTTTCTCACAACAATTAATGAATGCGTGTCTTCCGATTCTCACGGAGCAAATGTCGATGGCAAATCCTCTGAGCCAAAGGGCATTTCCCTTCTAAGAACAACAAAGGCACGACTGGGACTGCCCACTCACATTGTCTCCTCAGTGTTTTCTAATTTGAGCCTCTCTGGCTTTGGAAAAAGACTAACCATCATTCGTTGGATGTTTTTCTTAACGCCTACGCTTTGTCTTCACCCAAGCGTGAGTAAAGGGAGCATTTAGATGGACCCAAGCATTGACTGTGATTTCCCTCTATCACATCTCTGGAACCCTGATTCTCTGTAAATCTGCTGTAGAAGACCCCGACCTTTCAGCTTGAACCATTTGCAAATACACTCAGGGAAGGGCAAAACTACCTACACATGTTTTGAGCACCCACCGTGCGCCAGGCGTTGTGCTGTGTGCTGGGAATTCACCAGTGACCCAGACAGGCTCAGACTCCCCCTCATGAAGTTCTATGTGGTATGACTAATGGAGGAAAGGAGACATATGTTGAACTGAAAGACTAGGAGATGGGCACTGAAGCTCCTCACCTGCCCCAGGTCTACAACCGGATGAGCCATGCCACTGGCCACTCCAGCACCGGATAGAGTGGATAGAGTGGATAAAGGCTCACTGTGTGCTGAGTAGCTCCACAGATGAGCATAGACATGCCCTTAGAAGTTCTCCTTGCTGACTTCATGCAGTTGATCCTTAACCAACATGGGTTTGAAGTGGGTGGGTCCACTCATATCAGGATTTTTTTTTCGATAAATGCAGTGCAGTGCTGTAAATGTGTTTTCTCTTCCTTACAACTTTCTTAATAATATTTTCTCTTCTCTAGCTTACTTTATTGTAAGAATTCAGTATATAATACATATAACATGCAAAATACGTCTTAATTGATTGTGTTACAGGTAAGTCTTCTAGCCAACAGTAGGCTATTAGTGGTTAAGTTTTGGGGGAGTCAAAGTTATATGAGGATTTTCAAGTGCACAGTGGGGTGGTGACCCTGACCCCTGCGTTGTTCAAGGGTCAGCTGTATTCTCAAGTGACAATGAAGACAGTTGCTCTAAGAAACAGTTAAGTTCTAGAGAACACATGAAGGTAGAATTTTTTTAATTTGGAATGTTCTTGATAAATCTTCTATATGTGATAGTTCTAATTTAATTGGGATAAAAACACAAATTCTAAATCAACACTAGTTATTTTTTTTCTAAATCTTGCCAATTTGGTGTGTAATGAAAAGAACTAATTTTTCAAATGTAAGATATATTTATTTTACTGGTTAAATTGAAAAATATTTTTTATTACTTTTATTATAAACTTTTGAGCCATGACCTTTTAACTGTGTCTGTGTGTGTGAGAGAGAGAGAGAGAAAGAGAGAGAATGAGGATTTCTTCTTTGCTTATATTATTATTGGTATATTGCTTTTCTAATTTATTAAAGCCCTTTAAAAATATCAACTCTGTGTCTTTCCTATGTGTTGGAAATATATTTTTCTTAATCTGTTGGTTTTGAATATTTTATTACGTCCTTTTATGTACAATAATTTTATAGTTTTATTTTATCAATCCTATGTACATTTTTCTTTATGATTTTCCCCCATGGCATTATTCTTAGAGAGGCATTTCCACCCTGTGGTTAAAATTATTTATTTTCCTTATAGTGCTTTAAAAATATTATTGGTAATATTTTAAACTTGAAATCACACTAGTAGATACTTGAATTAGGTCCCAGATTTTCCCCAATAATTAACCAGGTTCCCTTGATTTTTTTATTTGATAAACCTCTCCCATTCCTCAGATTTGACTTAATGCACTTTATCAGAGAAGACAATCAAAAAATAATAAATATGTGCACACGCACACACACTTTGAAGTGTTTCTGCACTTCTGATTTTGTCTCCGTCTCTCTGTTTTGAAGCCAGTCTCATACTCTTATTAAGGACCTCTGTGCTGTTACTATTTGTGGATGCCTTTAAAGATACTTCATGTGTGTTTTCCTAAATAGTATGACTTTGAAAGATGACTTTAAAAACATGGAGTAGCTGAGGGGACCATGCCTCCTTAAGCACAGTTTGATGTCTGCTCACTAAGTTAGCAGACAGGGAATTGGAGAAGGGGATTATTTAAGAGATCTCGCCAAGTGAGAAATAACAGAAAGTGATAACTGGTGGAAGAAAGAAGCAAGATAAAGAGAAAATGAATCTGAGGTTCAATCTCTTGACTAGTTACAGTTTTGCTCAGGTTAGAGAACTGGACGCCGAGGACAGTCGGGTTAGGCAGCCTTCCATTTTGACAGAACACCAAGAGCTATAGATTAACAATAGTCTATCTTTTCCTAATGCCTGTAGGCTGTCAGTTTCCTGGAATGATCATCAGTATTAAGGTCCTAATGGTTTTAATGAAGGTGTCATCCAACTGACACTTTGAAAATAAAGTGTGATCGTGACTGAATTGGAGGCTTGGAATTGGAGACCTTAGAAAAATACTTCAGGAAACTTGAGAGCATTCCAATTACTTAAGGAACTCTGAGTCAGCCACAGGACTCATCCATTCATTTGCTTAGCATTAGAGAGATTTATTTGGATTGACAGTCTTCAGAGCTCCCTGCCTCCCAGGGGGCACCACCTGTCCTGCTATCTGGAGAAGCACCGAGACCAAAGCTTCCATAAATCCAGCTACAAGCACTTTTCAGCTAATTAGACAAACAACATATACAGATGCCAGGACATCGGAAGTATGACATGATTTATCTGATTCAAACTGAGTGCAGCTAATTGTTCCCTACAATTCATAGTAAGTGAACAAGCTAGTGATGTGGCTGGCAAAATTTCAGGCGCTTTCTGATTTTCCTGTTGCTGCCAATGTTTGTAGAGAATAAATGTTTACCAGGAGAGTCACATTCTTGGCTCAAACATGCAAAAGTGCTACCAGATTCCTAACCCGGTTTTATGCAAAATATACCTTTAAGTAATCATGTTTCTCTAGTGTGGGGGCCACACTGAATGCTTTGGAAAGCACACACAAAGCCTCAGGTGGTTGGGTTCCAATATTAAAATCCGCCTTCATTGTTTAAACCTGAATGTCTGGCTTCTCTCCCTTCTTAGGTTTTAGAAAATGGGCTCATATGTCTAGTGCACCAGGTGAGAGACGAGAGGGGTGGAAATGAGGGCCATGCCAATGGCAGAGACCAGTGAATGAAGACAGGATCAATCACCAACAGCATGTGAATGGATTTGCCTTGGGAAGTAGAAGACGCCACCAAGAGACTGTATTATGCAGTAAGACCCTCACAGGCTCACCTCCCAGCCTCCGCGTCAGTCCTTCTGAAATCCCTCCCTAAAGGGCTCCTGTGCTAGCTGCGTGCTTCATGCATAGTGTGCACTTAACTAATATTTGTTCTGCACCTTTATATTCATTTAATTTCCCTGATTCCCATGGCAACCCAGATGTCTTAGAACACCATCTCATCTCTTTGTTCTGAAAACTTCAATTCAATCTTCCTCCCTTTTGCATCCTGTTGCAGATTTTTTTCTGCACACCATATTTAGAATTACTATCCTAAACGATTATTCCCACATACAATATCCTTATACAGTAATTGGTGGTAGGTCAGTCTTTCTTGTGAACGAAATGTCTTAGCTACTCATTGTCGGTGACGGGGAATGGTGGGTCTTTTCAGATATTAGCATAGGATTTGGGCAGATGTACCCGAGTATAGTAACTGAAGCTTAGGGCCAACGCCATTATATCCTTACCTACCGGGCCATCCCAAGAGACCATGTGCACTGAGAACGAGGCAATGCAGAGATGAGTTATTTAGGTTGGTTCTCATGAGAAAATCTTTTAACTGAGATGCATCAACCTTAATGAGCTAGGTGCTTATATTTTATCCTTTTCATTCGGAGAAAGGAAAAACTACACATGCACGTTCATGCATGCCCTTGCACGGGCAAACACATTTGCATATAAATTTGTATTTACCCTGATCCCTCATATTACCTGCATCTACCTTTAATCTATGGGCAGTTCTGATCTTCTCTGTGTGCAGAATGCATCCCACATATGATGAGGGTCTAATTCCACGGCTCCCTCTGTATCCTCACTCATGGTCCCCACTTGGCTGCTGAAATTGTCCACTCCCTGGCCTGCCAGCTTTTGTTCTTGCCTCTCTAGAGTCTATTTCCCACACAGTGGCCAGAGTGCGATTTTAATAACCTAAGCCAAATTAATATTTCCCAATGTAAAACCCTCTAGTGGCTTCTTCTAATAGGAAGTGTAAATCTATTTTACTCATCCTGACTGGAAAGAATCTACACATGATGGTCCTTTGCACCTTGCCAAACCTACTTCCTACCATTTTCTCCTCCATTCAATATATACTACTGGTTTTCTTCCTTTCCTTCATTCTTTCTTTCCTTCTTTCCTTCCTTCCTTCCTTCTTTCCTTCCTTCCTTCCTTCTTCATTTAGATATAATTGATATACAAATAATTGCTCAGATTTAATATACCTCTTGATGAGTTTCTACATATGTATTATACACTCATGCTATCATCACCACAACCAAAATACTAAACATATCCATTATATCCAAAACTTTCTTTGTGTTCACGTGTGTGTGTTTTGGTAAGAACACTTAACATGAGAACCAGCCTATTAACACATTTTTAAGTGCAAAATACTGTGTTGTTAAGTATAGGTACCAAGTTGTGCAGCAGAGCTCTAGAACTTGAATTCATCTTGCTTAACAGGCTTGCAAAATAATTCCCCATTTTCCCTGCGCCCCCGGCTCCTGGCAACAACCATCATTCTATTCTCTGTTTCTATGACTTTGGTTATTTTAGACACTTCATATAACTGGAATCATGCAGTATTATTTGTCCTTCCGTCTTTTCCCTTTGTCGAAAAAATCTCTGCTCTTTCTGATCTCATAGCCTGTTTCACAGGATGCCCTGTCTTTTCACAACGTTCTTCCCCAACATTCTACTAGAGCTGTATCCTAGTTACCATGTAGGTATTGCTCCTATGGTACCTCTTCGTTGAGATTTCTTGTATCAATCCACCCTCTTATATAAAGTCACTCTCTCACATGACCGTATTATATTTTGATTATGAATATTAATGCCTGTCTTAAATTATTTATTATTTATTTACTTACTTGCTTATGATTGATTATCTTCTTACCACCAGCACCTAGACTGTGTATCAGTGCTGAGAACCATGTGGATCCCAGCAGGAGACACTCACTCAACTCTTGCTTAATAAGTGAGTCTGAATCAGATCATAAATATTCATACCACCAGATCACCCCACTTTACAGATGGCCAAACAGCCTTATTCACCCCCAAGAGGGTTTGGGGCTCCCACCCCTACCACATTGTCCCTTCCTTCCGCCATGTTTTGGTTGGCTTTTATTTTTCTCCATAATAACTTCCTCATAACACAGCACACTTAGGAAATAGATAACGGCAGTACAACTTATTTATTATATGTCTGAGAGTAATTTTTAGAGCTTTAAAATGTTATGTACAAATTTTATAGAGAAATGAGAGAGGGATAACCCAACCTTATAGATTTGGGTGGATGATGGCTCCCCAGGTCCCCATATTTTGTGGTATCACGATTACAGCAGTGTTCATCAACCTTCTGCTTTCTATTCCATCCACCGGTCCCCACGTCTCGCTGCTCTTTTTTCCTGGGCTGTTTTTTTCACTAAGAATTTCCTCTTATTCTTGAAGCCAAATGTGTACACGCCACATGCTTCTCAGAATGGAGGCAGCTGTCTTCAGAATTGTTTGTCTTTGTGTCGTTACTGCATTGTTATTAAAAGTGCTCATTCATTTACTAATCCTTAAATCAGTGATTTCTTTGGGAAACTCCAAGCATATGTAAATATTTAGAAACACTTTTACATTTTTGCCACTGTTTCCATCCACCTTCTTTAGTATTGCATATAATATCACTCCATACTCGTTATAAACTGGGAATGAAGTTAGGGTTATTTAAGGAGATTTTCTTAAAAAAATCAAAGCTGGTTTTGTCTTAGTCACATTCAGTCCTACCCAGACTGTGTGTGTGTGTGTGTGTGTGTGTGTGTGTATGTGAGTTCTTTTGTTTTGTTTTATGTTCTTCCTTTTGGTGATGTCTTGTGGCTATTCAGTTTCATGGTAAAAGTTGGTGAGATGCAATAAACTTAATTCCTTTTACATTTGTTTTTGAAAAATGTGTTGAATTTCTTGGCCCACACCGAAAAGTGGATATGAACTGCACGTGCCTGTTAAAATTGAAATAGAGGATGGGAGGCAAAGGCAGGAAAAATGTGGTGATAAGACTATGGTTTCCAAAAAACTCGGAACAAGTTGGAATTTGTTAAATCCTAACCTGCATTTTTAAATTCTACACCTTCTGTTATCTAAATGTAGAGAAGCAGTCACATTTTCCTCTAACTTTTCTTCTTCTTATTGTCACCATACTCCCTACCATTGCAAATTGTCAAGAGAAGTAGAAAGAAAAAAGAGACACCCGAGGCTAATTATTCCTAAAATTACAGTTAATGATTTGGAAGCTGTTGCGATTTTATTAACGTATGCACTAAATAATGAGTGTTTTCTGTTTTTTGTTCAACTCTGAATTCTGCCGGCTCTGTGCTAGGCTCTGGCGGACTCCATGGGAAACCCATGCACGATCCCTCGTCTGAAGACAGTCGCGATTTCACGGAGGACACAGATAACAGACGTGCATGCCAACCAGGATGGACAATCTGGAACATCACAGGAGCACTGACAAATATGTAGTAGTACAAGGGACATGTTGGCGGAGGTAGGCCCCTTGGAGGAAAGCGATGTGGAGGCTGCCGATTGAAGAATGAGTGGGATTTAACTGGGGGGAGAGGTACTGCCCACAGACCCTGGCAACAAGGGACCCGTGTGCCGCTGTCCCAAGGCAATGGAAATGATGTGACACACTTCCGAAGCGAAACAGGCCATCCGATGTTAACATGGCTTGTGAGTCAGCTTCCGTGGTGGGGATTCCATTCATCCGAGGGCAGCAGGGAACCACTAAGGGTTTTCAGCCAAAGGTTACATAGGATTCTTCTGCCAGTAAGTCCCTCTGCTTCTCCAATTCTAGGCCTTGACATTTAAAGCCACAGGTCCTGAAAATATGACTCGAAAGCCGGTGAATGAAGGAGCCCACGCCTAGTCCCAGAGGGATCTTCCATAGGGAATCTCAACTGGCAGAGCGGGGAAATGGCTCAACACGGACTCGTAGGCGGATGGGCTGGGAACAAGCCTTACCAGGTGTCTGTAGGTAAGTCGCTTGGACTCCACACCCCAGTGTCTCCATTTACGAAATGGGGTGTTAATAGTGGCCTTAATTCATAACGTTGTAGGACTCACAAGTCATGCTGTGATTCGCACAATCCAAGGGCTTTCATTCACATCAGAGTCCGTATGACTCAGTCGTAAGGGTAAGGTGGGGTAGTAACTGTAATGGGCTGAGAACAGAGCCTGGCACACAGGAAGTGCCATGTAAGTGCTGGCTGTTGTTACTACCAGCGTTCTGGGCCTTGATCCACGCATCACTTCTGACCTTCCTTTTTTCCCTCTCTTGTATAAGCGAGGTCACAGCCTCAGGCCCAGCCCTCACACTCACGGAGCCGGGAGCAAGATTTCCAAGAGAGACCTCAGCCTTGTCACCACCCTGTCCTCACTGGAGCCCTGTGGGCACACCTGCTGTCAAGCTGCCCACCCGTCCAACCTGAGTCCCACCCACAGCACTCCAATCCTCGAGAACACATACATTTTCCTACCCCTGCAGCTGGGAAGTATATACACCTCTAGGGCAGCTTGCCTTTGGAAGGAAAGGCTCTTTTAGAAAGTGAGTCAGATAGGCCTGGCAGGAGGTGGGAAGCTGTTAGGGATTTAAGAGGCCTGTGTCTCAAGACAGTGGTTTAAAAGAAAGAGCTAGGTTCTCAGTAGGTACAGCAGTGCGTCCCAGGGCTCCACGGACTCCGTGCTCTGTGGGGTGGGACACGGCTGCTGAGGGATGGAATGGGGCACTCCACTGTTTGGGGACCCAGAGGAGGAGCCCTGGTTCCCAGGTCTACAAGTGCCTTGAGTAGTCATCGTTAGGAATATATCCCCCCTAATTCCCTCTAGGCCCTTGGACCCTGCCAGCCTCAAAACAGAAGACAGAGACAAATTTAAATGTTATCACTACGATAAGCAGTGAAGCAGAAGGTGTCCAATGTAGGGACCATTCCCATCACCAGAAGTCTATCCCTCTTTCCCTCAGCTAAGGCCTCTTTGGGTGCTGTTATAGCTCTATGTCACCACATACATAGAGGCAGGAAAAAGTTTGTGAAGAACACAGTTTAGAAGGAAGATACCGTGTTTTTCATAAACCCCTTCCTGCATGGAAAACCATTTCCCAAGCTGCACTGTAGGATCTCAATCTCAGAGGCCATGTCTATTCCGGCTCCATTTCAGCACAGGTTGACACGGCATCTGGCTCGTGGCACAGACCCACCACCCACATCCATAACAGAATTCAACCAGGGCCAATTAGAGGCATACAGAAGGACAACCATGCCATTTGAATCTGAGCTGGAAGGAACATGGCCTCTCTTTTCCTAAGAAGCAAAATCCAAGTCTAAATCAAATTAACATGCTAAGGCTTTGGATACATCCCTCTGAAAACAGCATGGACTTTGGGTGTTTGGGGGTCCAGCCAAAAAACAGTTGGTGCGGTGATAATTAGCACATAGTAAGGTTTTAGATGTCTGAAGAAAATCATCCCATTTTTATTTTCCCTCCAATTCACTAAGCATTTGAGATTCTTCAATTATTCAGTCCCTCTTCTATGTTCGGGGTTACACAGAATAAAAGACAGGGAATTGGAAATTCATCAAGCAGAAAATGTAATTAAAATGTGTTTGTCACAATGGAGGTATGCACAAGTTAATAATAGAAGCAGAGAGAGAAAAATATTGAAGTCAGAGCCTTTGCACTATAAATAGATGGAATAATGGGGTGCCTGGGGGGCTCAGTCGATTAAGCGTCCGACTCCGGCTCGTGATCTCGCAGTTTGTGAGTTCGGGCCCTGCGTTGGACTCTGTACTGACAGCTCGGAGCCTGGAGCCCATTTCGGATTCTGTGTCTCCCTCTCTCTCTGTCTCTCCCCTACTCGCTGTCTCTCTCTCTCTCTCTCTCTCTCTCTCAAAAATAAAAAAATAAACAGTAAAAAAATAGATGGAATAAGAAAGAATGAATTTTCTTTCATACATTTGGCATTACTTACAGAAAGTCTGCTTATTTGGATTGTAAGACCATGGTCAAAGCGATGTAGCCAAAACAAGGCTTTCCCTGGCGTCAATGTATGTCCAAAATACAAGCAACCCTAAAGAGATTCATGAAGCCCCCTCTTATTTCTCAAAACCAAGAATGAGATGAAACCATCTAAGAGATAAATTTTCTCCCATCCAATGAAAACTCCTCTCAGGGCACTCAAATTTAGGATGGAAAAAGCCTTGTAATTTCAATATAACACACCCACATAAATGACCCTTTTAGCAAAGATTGCAATGTTCTCTTTGCTACGTGCTTAGCTTCCTGTTTCCCCTTTTTCTTACTTAAAGGATGAGGTCATCGAGAGAATGTGCCTTGCTCACATGGCCTTTGCTGTTCTGTGTTCCTGCTTCAGCAAGAAGTTCAAGAAGTAATTTGCATAGTGCATGCATAATCTACTTCTGGGAAACAAGTTCTTGATGTTTCCTTTAAAACTCTGTCTTTTTTGCCTTCTTGGTTATTCGTCCTGACGCATCAGAAACCTGAATCAGAATTATCAAAGTGACAGCCTAGAATATAGGCACTAGGAATATACTTTGTTCTGCATTTCCCACTTAAGTTTTTCCTCTTTTGCCGGTGAAACTCCAATGTGAGTGATTTGCAATTCTGGTTGTGCCTCTGTGGTTCCCTCCATTCTCTAAGGGTCTTACAGGTGTCTCAAAATATACTTGAACAAAATTCTTCATCTCTTCAAAACCTGGCAAGGGAATACCATATGGCACTTTAGGGGAAATGATGCCACACACACACACACACACAAAGAACAAATAAAAATTAAATTTAAAAAATAGTGTATTCGACATCTGGTCAGTTTGATAAACACTTTTCATCCTGTAGATTTCAAAACACAGAAAACATTTTAGAATAAAAGAATAGATATAATTGGCATTCAGTGTAATTAAAGTCATCTTCAGATCAGTGTACCAGCTTGTATATCTGTGAATATAAAGAATCCACTCTATCTTCAGAGTTCAGGAAGTATGAATTGGATGTAAAAATTCTGACCACTCCCAGGGCACCTGGGTGACTCAGTCGGCTAAGCACCGAACTCTTAATTTGGGTTCAGGTCATGATCTCATGGTTTGTGAGATCGAGCCCTGCCTCTGGCTCCACACTGACAGTGTAGAGCCTGGTTGGGATTCTCTCTCTCTCCTTCTGTCTCTGCCTCTCCTCCATTCTCCCCCCCCACGTCACAATAAATAAACTTAAAAAACAATTCTGACCACTCCCGTATCACATGGTGAGACAGTGAGCATCTTTTTTATCTTATATAGTTCTCCGTGTTTGTTAGTGAAAAACACTGCCTCGTGGCCAAATTATCCTCATTGCCAGTCAACACTGAGCGAACACCCATGGGTGCAGAGTCCCACACGAGGTACGGACAAGCTGTTGCCACATGCAGCTGTCCTAATGTTTGTATGAGGCAAATGTTAGTCCCAGAATTTCTCTGGCAAAACAAAAAGCATTTGCCCAACCAAAAGTATTCAGTATTAATTCAGAAGAATTCTACTAGTTACAACCACCTGGATTAGTCCTGGAAAGACGACTGTACAGCTTACCTTAGCGTAACTAGTGCTCAGCTATTTCTAATTTTCAGATGGAGGCAGTTAAGTTTCCCAAAGCACATGTATTTCACGTTCACCATTTGATACCTGTGCACTTGGGACGGTGAGGGGACGTGAAATACGGATGCTTTGGTGCCCGCGTGTGTTCAAGACGGGAGGCGGGAGAGCGCGTAGTTCACACGGGCTGTGTTCTGCTTTGTTCTAATTATTTCAGTTGCCCTTACACATCAACTCCTTGAAGAAGTATTATTACTGTTTGTCATTGTTTTCTTTTGTTTCAGAAGTGAGGAAAATAAAGTTAGGAAGGCTAAGTCATCTGTCCAAGATTGCAAGGTGTGGGGGGATGTCTGGGTGGCTCAGTCGGTTGAGTGTCTGACTTCGGCTCAGGTCATGATCTTGCGGTTCGTGGGCTCCAGCCCCGCGTCGGGCCCTGTGCTGACAGCTCAGAGGCTGGAGCCTGCTACGGATTCGGTGTCTCCTTCTCTCTGGCCCTCCCCCACTTGTGCTCTGTGTGTGTGTCTCTCTCTTAACAATAAATATTAAAAAAATTAAATATTAATAAAAAAAGATTGCAAGGCGTGGGTGTAGCCAAGATATGGAATTAGGCTGACTCCAGATCCCACAAATAAAGTAGAAGTGAAAATGTGTCTAATGCTACTCATTTTGTTCTGGTCAAGGAAAGGAAGAAATCTCTGGCACCTTCTGTATTGCAGATGCATATATTATTATTTTTTTAATATGAAATTTATTGTCAGATTGGCTTCCATACAACACCCAGTGCTTATCCCAACAGGTGTCCTCCTCAATGCCCATCACCCACTTTCCCCTCCCTCCCACCCCCCATCAACCTTCAGTTTATTCTCAGTTTTTAAGAGTCTCTTATGGTTTGGCTCCCTCCCTCTCTTTTTTTTTTCCCTTCCCCTCCCCCATGGTCTTCTGTTGAATTTCTCAGGATCCACATAAAAGTGAAAACATATGATATCTGTCTTTCTCTGACTGACTTATTTCACTTAGCATAATACCCTCCAGTTCCATCCACGTTGCCACAAATGGCCAAATTTCATTCTTTCTCATTGCCACATAGTATTCCATTGTATATATAAACCACAACTTCTTTATCCATTCATCAGTTGATGGACATTTAGGCTCTTTCCATAATTTGGCTATTGTTGAAAGTGCTGCTATAAACTGGGGTACAAGTGCCCCTATGCATCAGCACTCCTGTATCCCTTGGGTAAATTCCTAGAAATGCTATTGCTGGGTCATAGGGCAGATCTATTTTTAATTTTTTTGAGGAACCTCCACACTGTTTTCCAGAGTGGCTGCACCAGTTTGCATTCCCACCAACAGTGCAAGAGGGTTCCCGTTTCTCCACATCCTTGCCAGTATCTATAGTCTCCTGATTTGTTCATTTTAGCTACTCTGACTGGCGTGAGGTGATATCTCGGTGTGGTTTTGATTTGTATTTCCCTGATGAGGAGCGATGTTGAGCATCTTTCCATGTGCCTGTTGGCCATCTGGATGTCTTCTTTAGAGAAGTGTCTACTCATGTCTTCTGCCCATTTCTTCACTGGATTATTTGTTTTTCAGGTGTGGAGTTTGGTGAGTTATTTATAGATTTTAGATACTAGCCCTTTATCTGGTATGTCATTTGCAAATATCTTTTCCCATTCCATTGGTTGCCTTTTAGTTTTGTTGATTGTTTCCTTTGCAGTGCAGAAGCTTTTTATCTTCATGAAGTCCCAATAGTTCATTTTTGCTTTTAATTCCCTTGCCTTTGGAGATGTGTCAAGTAAGAAATTGCCGTGGCTGAAGTCAGAGAGGTTTCTTCCTGCTTTCTTCTCTAGGGTTTTGATGGTTTCCTGTCTCACATTCAGGTCCTTTATCCATTTTGAGTTTATTTTTGTGAATGTTATAAGAAAGTGGTCTAGTTTCATCCTTCTGCATGTGGCTGTCCAGTTCTCCCAGCACCATTTGTTAAAGAGACTGTCTTTTTTCCAGTGGATAGTCTTTCCTGCTTTGTCAAAGATTAGTTGGCCATACTTTTGTGGGTCCAAATCTGGAGTCTCTTTTCTATTCCATTGGTCTACGTGTCTGTTTTTGTGCCAATACCATGCTGTCTTGATAATTACAGCTTTGTAGTAGAGGCTAAAGTCTGGGATTGTGATGCCTCCCGTTTTGGTTTTCTTCAATACTACTTTGGCTATTCGGGGTCTTTTGTGGTTCCATACAAATTTTAGGATTGCTTGTTCTAGCTTCGAGAAGAATGCTGGTGCAATTTTGACTGGGATTGCCAGATGCATATATTATTACTAAATACATACTATGCACCATGCTAATTGTAAAGGTGGGTGCATGTCCATTACTGCCCTCAAGGAGCATTCACAGGCGAGAGACACATAAACAGATATGACCTCTAGTGAAAAAGCTGGCTAATGTTCATGGAGTCTCTTGCTCAAGCCAGGAAGTTGTCCTTGGATTCCCCTGACCAGCCTCCAACCCCTCTTTTCCTCTAGTTGCTTCTCAAAAACAGAACAGAGATCAGTCAGGAGTAGTCTTCCTGTGAATCATGCATTTGGTCTTGACTTTATTTTGCAAGCTCAAATTCCTCAACCTTCTCCATCCAGTGCTCTCATGTATAAAGCAGAAATAATCACACTGACCCAGCCTCCCGGGGCCGAGGTGCAAATCGAGTTAGCTAATATTTGCAGATTGTTTTGGAACTGTTAAAGACTAGGGGTTTTTAAGACTGCACCGTGGTGCAATAAAAAGACATAAAACCAGAAAGCAGAACGAACCATTCTTTGGAGCCCTTGCATAAATGGTTGGAGCCAAAGAGATAAAAACACAATTATAATGAAGAGAGTGAAGTCTGAGCTAGGGCAGGAAATTACATCATCACTTCTGCAGTGAGTGAGAAGCCACTTTGGTGGCGTTAATCCAAAGGAAGAGAGGGACACATACAGGAGAAAGGCAGGCTCTCGAGGAGGAAGGAGCCCGCTGAGCCCAGCACTAATGACTGATTTAATGCCTCATGTATTCAGCAAACACTCTCCTGCTGCAACACAGTCCAAATCCTCATCATTTCTCTTCTGGCAATGCTGCCCAAGCTCCTTCCTAAATGTGGAATTGCCTAGCTCTCTGACTCTGTCTCTGTCTCTCTGACTCTCTGTCTCTCCCCCATAGTCCTGTATACAGAAGCAGGAGAGCCAGAGCTAACTGGAAAAATTGGATATGTTGCTTAGGCTTCTTTAGCTGGCTATTCGTGAATAAAATAATCCAAGTGTTTTGGGTATGGCATCCAAGGCACTCAAGACGGGCCAGAATCCCGCTCCACCCATGTGCTCTAGCCTTCTGTGTTCTCTGCACGCACCTCTGGCAAATGTCAGGCATGGTGTGTGTCATGGTGTGTCCCTTCCTGAATGGCCCTCTTCTCTGTCTAGCCACTTTCCACTTGGACCAGATGTGTGTCTGTCTAACGCCCCCACACTGCTCCTTCAGAGGCGCCCCCCATCTCCTCAACGACAGCACTGTCTTTCACACTCTCTAGTGCCCCGTGGCAGTTGTCGTACAGCTTAACTCGGGAAGTTAGTTTCTCAGAGAAAAGATCATGCCTCCCTGTGTTTTGTGTTCCTACCACATGTCACTTAGCAGAGGCTTCCAGTAAATGTGTGAGAGCAGAGAAGAAGACAAGAGGAAATCGGGAGGATGGAAAGAAAGGTATTTGAATGGGATGGAAGAGAGGACAGTTTCTGACCTAATAATCTTATGATCTACTGTGGGAGAAATTTTTAAAAAAGAAAAGAGAAAAAATTTACCACTACTATTATATTATTTAATACCCCCTTGGGCCTCGGGGCACCTGGGTGGCTCCGTTGGTTAAGTGTCCAACTCTTGGTTTCAGCTCTGGTCATGATCTTAAGGCTGTGGGGATTTGAGCCCCGTATCAGGCTCTGCACTGGCAACACGGAGCCTGTTTGGGATTCTCTATCTCTCCCTCTCTCTCTGCCCCCTCCCCCAACTTGTGCTGTCCCTGTCTCTCTCAAAATAAATAAATAAACTTAAACAAATATTCCCTCAAGCCTCTGAGAATAGTTGATTGTTAAACCCTTTTGCGTGTGAGTAAAATGAGGCTCAAAGAGTTAACTCATCCGTGCTAACACAGCTAATAAAGGACAAAGCTCCTAAGTGTAATAAAGGACAAAGCTCCTAAGCGACAAAGCCCACTGTTGTCTGCAGGCAGTCTGAGTGCTAATAGAGGTGAGAGCTCACTACCTCGGGAGGGACAATCTCCCTGAAGGCAGCAGAGGACTTTTCCAAAGGAGACACCGCTTTATCTGGATCTTGTAAAGGAAACATGATCTCACTATGCACGGAGAAGAGAGACCATTCTGGGCAGACAGATACACCCAAAGGCGCAGGGACAGGAGGGCGAATGGTATAATCAGACAGAGGAGGAGTAAGTAAAGAGTCCTGGGCAACTGACTTGGAACATTCAGGGTGGGAGGCAGTGAGAGATCCGGTTGGAGAGAGGATGTAGGGAAATGCTTTTGGAAGAGCCACTTTTTCCGTGCTCAGAGGTTTAGTCTGTTACAAACGGGAGTCATAAAATCAAAGATGTCTCTGGAAGGTCAGAAAGCAAATTGCCACATTTTTAAAACCCCAGGATGACGACAGAGTGTGGGGTTTGTGAAATTAGGGTAGCAGTCTGACCTAACTTCAGAAGAAGTAAACTGACTTCAAATGAGCATGAGAGCAGTGCGGTGATCAAATTCCCTGCAACGTCACTGTGAGCAAAATGCAGCAGAACGAGATCGCGGAGACAAGGAAAACATGCCAGACGCGGACGATCAAAACTGGAACACACTACTTCAAAACTGGCTGAAACACATTAAGAAATGCATACAAGGCATGAATGGGAAATGTGCATCAGAATTGACAAAAACCACCGAAATTAGGTGACAGAACTCACAAGAGAATTATAAACAACAGGACTGAATTTTAGAAAATAAGAGTCAATCATGTGGACATGATGCAAATAGACATAATAAATACCACCTGAACAAATAGAGAGTGTTTTATAATGGAAAATAGAGAAGCCTAAGCTGAGAGTCCTCAAGGACGCACGCAGGGCACTCCGGGCCGCCCCAGCTCTGCCTGTTTGCCCAGAAAGAGACACCTCACGGGGCCTCCCCAGGCCTCTGGGGAACTTGCCTCCGCCCTTTGTGCTGGGGAGGCAAGGGCTCTCATGTGGCTGGAAGGAAAGAATGAGTGGCTGCAGATCTGGGGTTCATGGGGCACGATGGGCAGCTGATGGGGGCCTGCAGATGGAAACAGCAGTGCTGGCAGGGCCCAGCAGGTGCAATGTGACAGGGGCAGTCGTGGCAAACAGCACCTGGGCGACCGCCGAGCAGAAGCATGCCAGAGGGAGGAGGCTTGCTCCCACGCCCCATCTTCCAGGCATGTCCCAGGCAAGTGACTGATTAGCTAAATAAGGGAGGACACTCAGAAGCCGGGAAACCAAAGGTGGATTCTCAGGGAACAGAAGGGGATCCTTAGGTGACTGCGATGTTTCTCTTCACCTGTGGGTGAAGCACAAGCACACCATTCACGTTTGAAGGATATTTACTTATTTATTTATTCATTCCTTCATTCATCCATTCATCTGTTCATTTATTTAATAAAGTTTTATTTATTTATTTATTTAGAGAGAGAAAGCAAGCAAGCAGGGGAGGGGCAGAGACAGAGGGAGAGAGAGTCCCAAGAAGGATCCATGCTGTCCACACAGAGCCCAACACAGGGCTTGAGCCCACAAACTGTGAGATCAGGACTGGAGCCAAAACCAAGAGGCAGATGCTTAGCTGACTGAGCCACCCAGGCATCCCTAGAGAGACAGATTTTAAGGAATTGGCTCGTGCAACCATGGAGACTGGCAAATCCAAAGCCTGCAGGGTGGGCTGGCAGCCTGGAGACCCAGGACTGTTTACTTATTCCTCCTCTGTCTGATTATACCACTCACCCTCATGTCCTTGTGCCTTTGGTTATGCATGTGTCTGCCTGGAATGCCTTCTCTTCTCCTCTGCGTGTAGCGAAATATATTTTGAGAGAGAGAGAGACAGAGGTGGAGGGGCAGAGAGAGAGAGAGAGAGAGAGAGAATCCCAAGCAGGCTCCCTGCTGTCAGCACAGAGCTGGATGCAGGGCTCGAACTCATGAACCATGAGATCAGGACCTAAGCTGAGGTCAAGAGTTGGACACTTAACTGACTGAGTCACCCAGGCACCCCTGTATTTATATTTTCTTTTATGACTGTGGGCTGAGTATGGCATCTTGTAGGAGAGAACTTCAGGAAAACTTACACATGGAAAAATGCCTTCCATTCTGTAGTACATATCAGATTTTTTGAGGAAGGATGGAGAGAAGGGGCTGAGGGGAGAGGAGCAAAATGGCAGAGTAGTGCAGCAGTGGAGATGGAGCCTCCCTGCACAAGGGGGGCGCTGTGGGCTCTGCTTCTGAGCACTGGTAATTATGTCTACACCCTCAGCTTTTCTTACCTGGAAAATGAGAACACTGAGCTAAATTATTTGTTTCAGAGTAGTTACTGCACATCTCAGAAAGACAGTTAAGTCAAGCGGTGCTGGATATTTTAGGGAGATCCTCAAACATACAGCAGGTATTGGAGACACTGATCCAGGTGTGTGTGTGTGTGTGTGTGTGTGTGTGTGATATTTCCTCCTTCGGAACCTGCATCTCAGCTGATGAGCCCATGTGTCCAGGGCAGAGGGGCCTTCTAATGGTCTCTATGCTTGTAAGCTGCTACGATTTGCCAGAACCTTGTGGCTATTAGAAACCATCCTGTCTCCTCTTCTCCACTTTTGTGCACTCCCCAGCCGGCCTTCCAGGTCTCTTCTCCCGGGTTTCTGTTTCTTATGTCAGGGACCAGTGAGGTTTACCGCTCCTGTTCCGATTCTTCACATTCCTGAAGACATTCACGCCAGTGATTTACAAAGCTGTTACTCCAGAGCGATGTTTGCAGCAATAAAGAATTGTCTTGTAGGCGTGTTCTTTCTTTGCAGATTATTTACTGTTTCCCCAGGCGGCATTTCTCCTACAATCTCCACACTAAATCAGGTGCCCAGTGCTGCTGATTCTCCCTCCTGAACACCTCTCAGAGCTGTCTCCCCACTCAGATCTCTCTCTAAAGGCATGGTGTGGGCATCGCCTTCATTCTTTCTTTCCTGGTTGACAACTGCTAAAGACTCTAACCCCCTCTCCATAGCTCATTTTACAGCTCTACACTGCTTCCAGAGTGATTACATTTATTCCTAAGATGAAAATATCACCTGCAAACTTCTTATTTACAATATTTCAGTGATTCCGAGCTGCCTTTAGGATACGCTCCTGCCAATATATTTTAAATTCTAGATTAATAACATTAATAGCAAACAGGGTAAGAGCTAACTATGTGCCAATGTTCTGAGTGGTTTACATACATCAACTTACATCAAAACACTAGGAGAAATTTCCATTTCCCTGGTGGGGGAACTCAGGTATAGAAGTTTCAAATAATTCTCCAGGGGACGTGCAGCCAGCAAGTGGGGAGCTATCACTCAAACTCAGGTTATGATTGCAAAATCTGTGCTCTTACCTACTCAACCACTTTTTTTTTTTTTGAGAGACAGAGATAGCACTGGGGAAGGGGCAGAGAAAGGACGAGACAGAGAATCTGAAGCAAGTTCTGTGCTGCTAGCACACAGCCTGATGCAGGGCTTGAACTCACAAAACCGTGAGATCATGACCTGAGCTGAAACCAAGAGTTGGTTGCTAAATGGACTGAGCCACCCAGGCACCCCTCACACTCAACCACTTTAACCTTATGAGCTGAGCTCTGCGTCCTCTGCCAGTTCATGGTCCTAAACTTCAGCCATATGATGCATGGTGTTTTGGATACAGATTACCTATTATGTATCTATCTATTTATCTATCATCATCATCTATCATCTACCTACCTATATATATCTATCTCTATATTTCTATATCTCTACATCTATCTATCTATCATCTACCATCATCATCTATCATCTATCATCTACCTACCTATCTCTATCTATCTATCTATCTCTACCATCTATCTATCTATCATCATCCTCTATCATCTACCTACCTATCTATATCTATCTCTATATCTATTTATCTATCTATCATCTATCATCATCATCTATCATCTATCTATCATCATCTACCTACCTATCTATAACAATCTCTATATCTCTCTATCTATCTATCTATCTATCTATCATCTTTCTTTATACCTATATCTATATGTCTCCAAATCTTGGGCCATGTCCCTTCTCTAGGAAGCTCTCCCCTACTTACATGCAGTCTGTACATTACCCTCACAGATGCTCTCCTAGAAATCTGTGGAGCTTCCCTGCAGCATGTATCACCTTGTGTTTTACACCCAACTTGACCATGCTGTTTAGTCCTTTCTTTTCGATTGTTGAATTGCATTTACTAATATGTTGCAGAGGACAGTTGCATCTATGTTCATGAGAGATACTTGTCCATAGTTTTCCTTTCTTGCAATGCCTTTGTCTGTTTTTGGCTTTAGAGTGATGCTAGACTCATTGCGTAAGTTAGAAAATATTCCCTTGGCTTCTATTATCTGGAAAAGTTTGTGAAGAATTGGTACAATTTATTCTTAAATGTTTGGTAAGATTCACTGAAATCATCCAGACCTGGTGTTTTCTTTTTTAGAAGGTTACCATTATAGATTCAATTTATTTAATAGATGTAGGACTATTAATATTATCTATTTCTCCTTGTGTAAGCTTTGGTAGTTTATGATTTTCAAAGAATTTGTTCACTTCATCTAAGGTACAAAATGTGTGGGCATGGGGCGCCTGAGTGGCTCAGTCAGTTGAGCATCCAACTCTTGATTTTGGCTCAGGTCATGATCTCATGGTTTGTGAGATCAAGCCCTGCATCAGGCTCTGTGCTGACAATGCAGAGCCTGCTTGGGATTCTCTCTCTCCTTCTCTCTGTTCATCTCCTACTCGCATACGCTCACTGTGTCTCAAAATAAATAAATAAACATTTTTTAAAAATTTGTGGGCACAGAGTCACTAATGGAATTTGTTACCTTTTTGATGTCTGATATTAGTAATTTGTATTTTTCTTTTTCTTTCTGTACCCAGCAATTTATCAAAATTGCCACCTAAGTTTTCCTACCAATTTTAGCTCCAGTGTTTTCTGCTCTGGTTAAGCAAATCTGAGTTGTGACTCTCCAGATTCACTTATCGTTCTGGATTTCATGGTGGCAATTTGCCCTGAGGTCTCAGTCCTTCATGATTTTCAGTTTCTTTAAGATTCTGTTGTGGGGCGCCTGGGTGGCTCAGTCGGTTAAGCGTCCGACTTCAGCTCAGGTCACGATCTCGTGGTCCGTGAGTTCAAGCCCGCGTCGGGCTCTGGGTTGATGGCTCAGAGCCTGGAGCTTGCTTCCGATTCTGTGTCTCCCTCTCTCTCTGCCCCTCCCCTGTTCATGCTGTGTCTCTCTCTGTCTCAAAAATAAATAAACGTTAAAAAAAATTAAAAAAAAAAAAGATTCTGTTGTTGTGGGAACAGGAGTGGTAACTCACAGGTACTTCACATATTGGATCTGGAACTGGATCTCACCTTTTATTTAGGTGTTCTGTACCCCTTTTCTGGCCTGTGAATCCTTATCATGAGTGTCTTTATCTCTTCCCCATGTATACCTAGCAGGTAGTCTGGAATTGTTCACAGCTTCAGTGCCCACACAGGTCCCCATGTATCCTTGTAGGACACTTCCTATGTGTCCACTCCTAGCCTCTGTGCACTTTGCCGCTAAAGGCTCACATATGAGATTTTACTCAGACAAGCGGCCCAGGGCTACCAAAGCTGCTTTGTGTGCATGAAGAGCCACAAGTACCTTGGAGTTTATACTTTCTAAGCCAAGCAATCACCAGTGTATGATTATAAAACATCCAGCTCTCTTGCCTCAAGTCAGGACCATCTCTGTTGTAAAACTTACAATCCAGATATCCCTGAAGGATTCATCTGGGCCTTAGCCCTCACATGGAAAATGTGCCCTAATTATCTGATTCCTTTCTGTTCTCCTTCCTCATTCCCCCACCAATACCATCCCTACTGAACTTCACTATAATACTTGTACCTGAATATTTCGCTAGGGTCTACTTTTGGGAGACCCAGCCTAAGGTAAATATGTAAGTATCATGCACAATTTTTAAATAAATGGAGATATGGGTCAGGATTTATTGTTCTGCCTGTGGATGACCAATTCTTCCAGCACCATTTGTTGAAAATGCAATCCTTTCTCCAATGACTTGCCTTTGCATCTTGTTGAGAATCAATTGATCGTATGTGTCTATTTCTGAGCACTTTATTATGTTCCATTGATTTATGTCTCTTTGCTTTTGCCTATAGGTGGCTGTCTAGATTACTGTAGCTTTAGACTACATCTTGAAAGCAGGTAGTTTAAGTCTTTCAACTTTGTTTTCTTCCAAATTGTTTTTGCTATTTTTGTTTTTTAGCTTTTCAAAATAAACTTGGAATTTGCTTGTTGATTTCTCCAAAAGTCTTGCTAATATTCTCTTCAGGATTGTGTTTCATCTATAGACTAAGCTATTGGAATTGATATCTTAAGAGTATAGAGTCTTCCAATTCAACATGGCATGGTACATTTCTCCTTTAATGTAGCCTCCTTTCAACTCTCTCAGCACTGCTTTGTATACAAATCTTGCACATATATTAAATATATTTTCAAATGTTTTATGTTTTTGTGTATTTCTACCAGTTTTGCGTTTTCATTACCAGTATCCAGAAATATAATGGATTTCTGTATATTGATTTTGTATCCTGTAATCTTAATAAACTCACTTATTAGTTCTCATATTTAGTGCCTTACAAACCCCAAATTGGTCGTGGCATATTTTCCATTTAATCTATTTCTGAATTCCACTTTCTAATATTTTTGTAAGAATACTTTGTGTTCATATTAACAGGTCATATTGATCTGTAATTTTTATTCCTTTTGATTCTTTGGTTTCGGTATCGTGTTGGCCTCAAGAAACGAATTCAGAAATGTTTCTTCCTCTTCTATTTTTGTGGAACAGTTTGCAGAAAATGGGTAATTTGTCTTCAAAAGTTAGGTAGAATTTCCTAGCGAAGATTTCTGAGCCAGTAGTTTTCTTGTTTGGAAGGTATTCCATCTTTTTTTCAAAAGTGATAGCAATATTCACGTTATCGATTTTTCATTTATTGAATTTTGCTAGTTTGTGTCTTACGAGTGAGTGGTCCACTTCATCTAAGATGTAGAATGTTTGGCATGTATCATTTGTGTTTTTTCCATGTTTCTTTCTTGCATAGCCTCTTTTGGCATTTCTAATATTGGCAATATGTGACTTCTGTCATTTTCTTCTTGGGTCAACCTGGTTATATATTTTTCAGTTTTATTGAGCTTTTTAGCAAATTTTATTTTTGTTTCATTGATTTTCTATTAGTTTTGCTGTTCTCCATTTCATTCCAATCTGCTCCCATCGTTATTCCATTTCTTCTGCTTATTTTGGGTTTAATTTGCTCTTCTTCTCCTTGGTTTTTTTAAGGTGGAAATGGAGAGTATTGCTTTTCTTACCATTTAAAAAAATAACTTATTTTTAAAAAAATATTTAAACATCTAATGCCATCAATCTTCTAAGCACTGCTTTAGCTACTTTCAATAAATTTGCTTTCTTTTCACTTTGCTCAATTAAAATTATTTTCTCATTTCCCATGTGACTTCCTCTTTGACCTATGTGTTATTCTTAAGTATAGTGTTTAATTTCAAAACTTAGGATTTTTTACATCTCTCTTTCTGTTACTGATTTTAGTTTCAATCCTGTAGGGTCAGAGAACATGTCTTGTATGATTTCAAATGAATGATAAGGGTGCCCACGTGTAACTTTGGATTCCCCTGTTGTTCTCCACTCTGTGAGTTCTGTGAGTCATGTTTAAGGAAGGTCTGCTTTTAGGCTCATGTACGCTGAGGATTATTTTGTCTTGTTTTGCTTATTTACCCCTTCATCATCATGTTATTATTATGAATGTCCTTCTATATCTAGCAATAACACTTCTTCAGAAGCTTCCTTCTCCTATTAATACAGCCATTTCAGTTTTGTTTTGATTAGTGTTTGCATGGTGTGTCATTTCCCATACTTTTATTTTTAAGTTGTTTTATGTAAACCAACCAACAAACAAGTGAAAAAGAAAAGGTATCCTTTTCATTAGAAAGCTTAAAGTAAACAGGGCACAAACTGGGAATATCATACAATATTATTTATATTTATGTTTATAATATAAATAATATTATATGTATTTATAATATAAATTATATATATATATACATATATACATATATATATATATATGCTCTCTCTTTCTCTCTATATAGGGTGGCATAGCTTAGGTTCTATTCAAAATAACTCTCTGCTAGAGGGAGGCAAATCCTAGCATGGAACCACAATGTACTTTGAAGGTCCATTTATGATTTCTCCAATCTTTCAAATCTGAATAATAATAAAAGTAGCGATATAACAGTAACCAAAATGGTGACGCTCATTCTTCTTAAATGTACCATGTGCTAGCAATAAGTTCTTTACCTACTTAACGTCATTTAATTTTCTTAAGAGTCCAGTGGTAAATCCTTCTATTACCCCCATCTTATGTCTTGGGGTAGGCAACATGCTAAAGGTGCTGCCCCACCCCCAAGGATTCTGTTTTTTCTGGCTACCCAATCAAACCATAAAGTAGGTACTGCTGTGAAGAAACTTAACACTTGTAGTTAGGATTGCTTATCAGTTGACATAAGAAAGAGGGAATTTCCAGGCAGGATTAACTTAATCACAGGAGTCCCTAAAATCATGGGAGTTTCTTGGGATGCAGTAGAAGAGGAAGGTACAAAGGGAAGTGAGGAAGATTTGGAAGTCAGAAAGAGCATGAGAAGGACCAGCTGTACATGGTTGGTTTGAAAATGGAGAGGACCATGTGAGAAAGAATATGAACGATATGGAGAAGAGAGGGACTTTCAGTTACCCCCTCTAATCTCAGGAAACAGACCTCAGTGCTCCAAGCACAAGGAATCAGATTTTGCCAGTTCCCTGAAGGGGCTTGAAAGTAGATTCTTCTCCCGATCCTGTAGATAAGAGCTTGACCATCCTATTGTCCCTATTTTCTCATCCTTGACCCTATTATCTCACCTACAGAACTGAAATTTAACATGCGTATTGCTTTGAGCTGCCAGGTTTGCGATGATTTGCTACAAATCGATAGAAAACTAATACACACTTAAATAGAATCTAGAAAGATTGCCTAACTTGCCCAGTTTAGTCTGAATCAAAAACCTTTGCCTTCTACCACTATGCTAATGCAAAAATAAATAAATAAATAAATAAATACCTTTTTTTTTTGCCATACATTTAAACTCCTTTCTCTTCTGTACGTACCAAATTATCTTTTTTGTCATTATTACCAACCATTTATAATTCTTTGCATTCTCAGAAGCATCTAGCGCCACACAAGCACATAGCTGGAGTTCAAGAAAGGAAAAGTCTCATTAAGCTGTTTGGGGTTCTTAAATCTGATGCATTTCCTATCCCCTTCAGATCTTAAGCTGAAAAAGATTTTAATGAAGCTTGCATAAATCAGAGTGGCATTATATGGTCTAATAGTTAACTAATCTTTAATTGTGCAGTACTTTGAAATTTAATGACCATTATAGAGAATTCTGTCAGGAATAAAATGAGCCAGGGAGACTCACAATAGAAGAACAAAGTAGAAAAATGTGCACTGCTAATGCTGAAAGTCGCATTTCTGTTGCTATCTTCCTTGGGGAGATTTTGCAGTAAAATTAAAATTGGGTCTATTGTTCAACTGTTTTTGATATTTTCTTTTCCTATTGTTTGCTGACTTGAGTTGTCCTGTGTTGACAGATGAAACAATAGGAACAAATCAATCAAGATTTTTCTATGTGTGAGGACAATAGGTCCAAAAAACAAAGGGTAGGGAAGGAGGTGTAACCTGATTTGCCATCCTGACAAAAAGGCTTCTAAACATTAAAACAGAAAAACACAAGGAAGATGTAAAACAACAGCAACAATCAATGCCAAATAGAATTAAAACATTTTACCTTGTAATATATATATATTGCTTGAAAGTTAATAGAAACATTTTAAAATTTTAACCGGATTCATCAACCATTCGTTGAGCCCCTCCCATGAACCAAGTAGCTGTGTTTCATACATTATCTAATTTCCTTTTCAGTATAGGACAAGTAAAGCAGGGTTTTTTTTCTGCCAATTTACAAATGAGAAAACAAGATATTCAAGATACTCATGAAACTTTCTCAAATGCCAAAAACGTATTTGTAACATAATATGAAAAGGTAGCATGAAGGCAGCTATCAACGAATATTTTCATGCCTATCATAAAAAGTCAGAATTGAAAAAATAAACTCACTAACCCAAAAGATCTCACTAACTCTTTACATGCTGCACAATTCAGCTTGACAGATGAAAGCAACTCATATGGATATGGATGCTCTAATATAGAAAGTTCACTTAAAAATAAACAATATAGCCTTTAGGTTAAGAGGATGGCAATGTCCATCCTAATGAGTTGTTTCCTGCATACAAAGAAATATCGTTTCAATTAGGCGCAGGGTGGTCGACATAAATCCAAATGACAGAGTCCTGTTGGCATCATGTTCTCCGGTGCTGGGACAGGGGACATGCAAAAGCCCACTCACCCCAGTGGTGCCTCCCGTTATTAGGGATCCACAGGTTAAGGCTACGAGAGACACCACCCAGTAGAGCTCTGTGCTGAGTTCATACTCACCAAGCCAGAAGCTGTTGTTAACCTGACATCCTCATAGATTTGCTTTTAAGAATAAAATGTTCTGATCAATCGAAACAAATGTTCAGGTTACTTTAGTCAACTCTTGTATATGTTAATTAACTGGCATCCTGATGTGCACATTCGTCTCCACTTCAGGTGAGTCCCAGGATGTCTGATTCACTCTTGGTGAAGTGACAAAGCTGAGCTGGTGGGTGGGCAAACCTCGGGTGCGCTCTAGCCCTGCCAATGGCCTGGTGAGCCCGGCACGCATACATAAGTCGCCTGTGCCCATCCTTTCAAGAAAGCCACAATGTGCCCACTGGTGATAGATTGTTGTTCGGCAAATACCCCTCCTCTCCTTCACCAGTTGGGGTGGAGTGTATATCCCTGAACCACTGACTTTGCATTTGGCCGTGACTTGCCTTGGACAATGGAATGTAAAGGGATATGATGTGGGATAATCATGTATGTGGTTTCATGTGTCTTCTTGTGCTGCTGTAATCCTCCAAAAGAGGCACAAACTCCAGGTGGCTGCTGACTCTGCAGACTGGGCCTCAGAAGCAGAGCAAAGCTTGATCTTACCTGTACCCTGTAGACAAGTTCACCGGACCCAGATGAGATCAGCCTTGTCCCTGCTGAGCAAGGAAAGAAACATGTGATGTTGTAGGCCACTGAGATTCTGAGTATTCTGTTACACAACACAAAATTAGACAGATGATAGATATATAGATAGAAAGATAGATGGAAAGATATGATAGATAGACAGACACATATACATCTGACTAATACACTCTATTTATTGCAATTTTTATTTTGCTTTTGTATTTTCTTTGACTTGACCTATTTCCATTTAGATTACATTTCTGCCCAGATCTGACCTCCAGAATCAATGCCATTTACCAGAGTATCTATTTTTGTCCCCTGCATTTGGTTTTTGGCCTCAGACATTTCAGTATTTAGACCCTCACTTTCACCAGTGAATGAGTGTGCCCCCAGGCTTCTTGGGTCTCCTGCATTGCTTCTGATTAGAATTCTTTCCCTTATTTTCAATTTTCTGAAACAAAAACTCAAACTTGCATCCTGGCTTGTCCTGCTCTGGCTCCCCCACGACAAGACCGGCAAAGGGGAGGCTTTGGGTTCTGAGAATCCATGACTGGGCGTTTAGCAAGGTCAGGCCAACCTGTGATACCCAAGGCAGCAACCAGCCACCTCATCTTCTAGGTGCAGACTATGATACTGCTAGGAAAGGGAGAAGCAACAGAAACTTGGGGTCTCCCAAGCCCTAACATGTTAACAGGGAAGCGTGAGGCAGGGAGTACAGCTGGGATTTACTGTGTCTCCTTTAGCCCCCAAAGTCAGCTTCCATGGCGTGACCAGCTCAACCTCTATAAAAGACTCAATGTAGGGACAGTAGAACAAACTCTCCCCCTACCTGCCTCTATTCTCAAGCCCACAATTGTTACTCAACACATCCGCCAACAGCCATTCCGAATTTCCTCAGTCAGCACCTCAGCTGTTGGGTCGTGTAGTTAGTGGGGGGACCCTGAGTCTGGTTCTCTGAGGCTTCTGTTGCCATCCCGGGGGGGCCATGGTTGCCAGAGTTGCCCATTTATGTTTGTCCTCAACAAGGACAGGATGGGAGCTACTCCTACAGGCTTCCGGGTTCCAGACACGCTCCTTTCTATCCCCGTAGTTAAGCAACAACGCTAGAGAATCAAGGTCATCGGGGTCACTGACCCCTACCAATAGAGTAACACCAACTTTGTCTGCTGGACCTTCTGCACACCCAAAATGTCAGGATGGGATTGACAGTTTTCAGTTCGGTGGTTCTCTTACACCGTGGCCCTAGAGATGCAGCCTCTTCTTGAGACGAGGACCCAAGTTCTACTAGTGAAGCCCAAGTTTCAAGGTTGGGAAGTACAAGTTCCACAAATGAGATATTGGTGGTTTGTGGAGAGGGAACAATCTACTTTGACCTCTTGGAATACAGATGCATGCATTCCAGCTCTTGAGGCAATGCATAAAATAGATGCCACATGCATACACAGCTTCAAGGAACACGCCAGCTGAAGCTAAAGGTCATATACTTCATTTGGCCACTTCACAGAGTTTGGAGCACATTATAAGCATGTGCATTGTTGTCTCTCTCCTTTGTAATAAAATGAGTTCCTGGGTCTGATACAGTGTTGAGTGGGATTCTATGCTGACAGATCCGATTTTCTTGAAATCCTCAGGTGGAGGTGTAAGGGACGCACAGTGAGAAGAAAAGCAAACCCAGATAAATTTCTTGGGTGGTGGTATCCATTCAGAAATGCTGCCATTCAGGGGCGCCTGCTGGGTGGCTCAGTCAGTTAAGAGTCCCACTTCAGCTCAGGTCATGACCTCACGGTTCCTGGGTTCAAGCCCCACGTCAGGCTCTGTGCTGGCAGCTCAGAGCCTGGAGCCTGCTTCGGATTCTGTCTCCCTCTCTCTCTCTGCCCCTCACTCCACCTCTCTAAAAAAAAAAAAAAAAAAAAAAAAAAAAAAAAAAAAAAAAAAAAAAAAAAGCAAGTAAAAATAAAAATTGGAAAAGGAGAAAAACCTCCAAACCCGTTTGTGGAGCAGGCCCCGGCTCAACCCATACTCTTGATTGCATGGCTTTCAGACAAGGGGCTTTGCTGCACTGTCTTTGGCAACAGGGCCAGCACTCTGGTTCTTTTAGCATTTTCTCCTTGACACCGTATCTTTCCACAGGACCGAGGAGAAAGTAGGCTACCTGCCACGCCCTGCTGGCGAGAAACATAAGCCCCCCGTCGGCCTCACCAAACCTTGCTCTCCAGCTCACAGGGACCTGCCTGCCCCCGGTCTGGTGCAAGGGTTGAGAAAATGGGTGTGCGTGTGGAGGCCATCTGCTGGGCATCTCCTTCTAGAGTCCCAGAAAGGGACCTTAGGCCTGGAGTTGTCATTTTCCTCACCAGCACCTCTGCTCTCCTCCCTCTCTGGGCCTTTGCACCGATTGCCATAACCTGCTTCACAGACGTACGCTTCACAAAGCAGTAAGTATTCTTGTTGTGAATGATGCATTCTGTTCTATTCTATTGGCTCTGTTGTGTCCTAATCAATAACTGGGGACAAACGCACCAAAAAACAAAACAAAACAAAACAAAACAAAACAAACAAACAAACAAAGAAAACACCAAAAAACCCACAAACAAAACAAAACAAAAAAGCACACAGAAACTTATCTTAATGTCACTTATTCAATTTTATTACCCATTCTTGAGTGTAAAAAACATAATTACAAGAAATTTGAAAATCCTTTCCTCCCCTAACATGACAGTTTGATTTTGCTTTCATTTATTGTTGTTTTGTTTTTACATATCCACTAGCAAGTAAAAAAAACTCAGCTTCAAGCCTCAGAGCTTCTCCATGGCCCCTGTTCTAGGACACAGCAAGGAAACTGAGGCTTCAACCAGGGAGGTGGAAGACAGCCTAGGAGCCTGGCTTGGGAATAAATTAAAATGGATGAGTTTCATATTTGCAAAACATTACCCTCATTATAGGACCTTGTATTATCTCGGTATGAACAAGCAGTAAATAAGGTAACAACTGCCAAAGGCTACAAATCCCAATCCTGGCTCCTTTCTCCCTTCCTTCCTTCCTCTCTCTCTTTCTTTCTCTTCACAGCACACTGAAAGAACTCTTCTGTTCAGGTCTCTGTATTTAGACCTAATTATGGACTGACAGTCACCAACGATATACTATATACTGTATACCATATACTATATACTATACTAGTATACTATAGAGTAGCTACACTCCTTATTCCCATCTAGAAACAAAAGCTAGGCAAAATCAAACAAACATATGTGCAATTGTTAGAGAACAACATCTATCTCAACATGGCTTGTCTGGCTCATCCAAGGACAGAGCGAGGCCTTCCAGTGAAAGGTAGCCTCAGTGAGTGTCTTCTTCCCACACCCCCACACCGTCTCCCGTTACGTGGATATGGACGGGCAAAGTGAGCAGGCCACATTAGGGAGGGGAGGTGATTAGTGGGGATGTCTGGAAGCTATTATAATTTAGGATCTCAGAACTCTTGTGAAAATATCTCTGGATCATTAGAACTGGGACATTACTCCACTGGCACACGGTGGTTCCAGTGACTAACAAAGTTTGCTACAATTCACCAGCCACATGTGCTTCTCATTTTACACTTCCATACGTCCATAGGGTACAGGCTAAACGAGGGAAAGTGGTCTGGAAGCTGGAACAATAGGTTTCAAGGGAAAAATTGAGCCAGTCCATTTGTACTCCTGGTCTGTGACACAGAACACTTGTTTCCACGATGCGGAAAGGTGCTACAGAATGAGTAAAGGAATGGATGAATACATAGGTGGACACACACCTACACAGTCAACCGAGATGGGAATTGGTACTGTAAAATCATGGAAAATCCATAGGTTGGTCTCTACTCCCAATCCTGAGACAGGGTTCCCCAAACTCTGGGAATTCTGCGAGTAATAGGAATGCCTTTTATCATGGTAAGGCGATTCTTGGGATCCTGGGTTGGCGCCAACTTAGCGTCAAAATTGAATTGAATTGTAGGGTGCCCAGGTGGTGTCACAGAGAATTGCTTGGTGTGGGGAATAAACCCACGCATCAGAAGTGTTGTGTGTTATAGTGAGCGTAAAAGAAGATAGGGGAAGCTTTTTCTTTGCAGGTCTGTTAAAATAAAATTCATTAGGTATGTTTACCGGGAAGCCCCTAGAGCCTTTCAGATGCATTCTAAGTATTCAGAGAAGGGCTAAAATATGTGGATTCTTCAATATGGCGGATCACTCGTGCCTTTGATATGGATGTTGCATGGAGAACACACTCTGGACCCCAGTGATACACACACAAGAGGATACACCAAAGCCACAATCAGATATTACAACTGCAACACTGTTTGTCTGGCTTTGCACAAAAAGATAGTCATAGCTTACATCATCTAGTCTGAATTATTTTAAATTTTTTTTTAACGTTCACTTATTTTTGAGACAGAGAGAGAGAGGGAGAGAGACAGAACATGAACGGGGGAGGGGCAGAGAGAGAGGGAGACACAGAATCGGAAGCAGGCTCCAGGCTCTGAGCCATCAGCCCAGAGCCCGACGCAGGGCTCGAACTCACGGACCGCGAGGATCGTGACCTGAGCTGAAGTCAGACGCTTAACCGACTGAGCCACCCAGGCGCCCCTAGTCTGAATTATTTTAAATATTAGTTTATTGAATTGTAGCAATCGCAACACGTATATGTAATGGAATTTGTCTCATTTTTTAAAAAATTATTGAAAGTGCTCCTGTCCTTCTCTATCCCTCAAACACACTAATCGCTCTCCTTTTCTTTCGCTTGTGCTTTTCTCCCCCAGTCTACGAGTACATCTCATTATTGAATGCTAACTCTCAAACCTGAAGATAAAAACGTTCTTTGATGAGTCTGTCCCTATGATTATTTGTAGGATAATATTTCACTTAAATATTAGCAAATTGTTGGCAATCTCTTTGCATACCAATGCACTATTCATTGATAATTCTCTACGGTTGTGTTCTTAGCGCAAGTTTTAAAGTAAATAATGCTGGCTATGAGCTGAAAAATCTGCTGTTGAAATACTTTCATTTTCTATCCACCAGCTGTCCTCTCTGAGAGGCAAGATGTAATGAATCCCAGAAAGAAGATTATAGAGTACCACCTATTCCATTAGGATATTTTATTTCTAAGCTTGAGAGAAGCCAGTTGTGAGCTTAAATATTATATCACAGAGCTTTTGATTAGAATGGGTTTTTTTTTTGTTATTCATTTTAAACTGCAGAGGTTCAGAATGTATTTCTAATTTAATTTTTTTTTTCAACTGAACAGCAGAAGTGATAGCAGCTACTGTGCTACTTCAAAGAGTTTCTGAAAAAAAGTAGTTATTAACTTTGAGGACAGAGTGTGCTCCAGTGAGCAAGCAACCAAAGAAACTCTACGCGTTGGCAAATAAAATAGCATCACTCATTTTGTTGTTAACAAAGTCGTTTTGAGTATCTGCTACGTGTAAGTCTCCGTGTAATGTGTGTAGATGTACAATGTGTTGTTCCTGCCTGACAAAGTCCAGCATGCAGCTGGTGCTTAATAATTGGAATTCTTTTCTCCAACTCTATCCTGCACTAAGATTTTGGGCCAAACAGGTCGCAGGAGCTGTCTGATTCCAGTGATAGCTGAGGCGACGTCACGCCAACAGGAAGTGGTGAGAGGGGAGACTTTGGGCCATTAGCTCCACAGGATCCCAACAGGCAGGAGAGCCTATCGGATTAAGAAGCTGGCAGCCCATTCAGAGAATAACAAGGCTCTAGCACTGCTTTGCTCTTAGTGGGAACGGGGTACTTTTCTTTTATATTGAGCACAATAGCATTTTCATTGTTGTAACTACTCAAATGGAGAACGTTTTCAAAAGCAGACCTGCATTGAAAATATGGCGCCATAATTATCCTTTGTTTTCTTGCCCAAGGACTGTTACTCTCACAGTACTTGGCCCACTGTGAATTCCTGCCTGCTTGTGCTGCTCAAATCTCCTTGCCCCTTTCTTCCTTCTTCACAAAACTCCAATCCCAGATAAAATAAGCCTCTGTGTGCTTGTGCCAGAGTGGCTGTACATCGCTGGAGAAAATTGCACAGCCTACAAGTTGGGTTTTGCTTAATTTTGTGATTTCACACTCCTAACAGACTCTGCGAGCAGCTGGGAATACATATCACCCTGCTCCTGTGGCCTTGCTCTCCCGCTGTCTGAGATGTGTATTTCACAGCTCCTCTTTTCTCCCCGGACTTCCCAGGGTACTTCTCCCTACACTCAGCGGTTGACCTAACTCTACGTCTTGGACACGAAATGATATCACAGAAGATAACCCCTCATTTTGGGTGCAGCGGGAGGATTTCTTTAAGGCTGTTGCAGGGTTGGTGACGCTCCAGTGTTTCATGCTATTTGCTAATTTCCTTCCCTCCTGTATTACCTTGCCTCTGTCAAGATGAATGTGCAGAGCTCTACCAAGGACACCTTGTCTATGTCGAGATGTGATCCATAATCCTTATTAATTATGGGTGCTGGCTGGGCCCATTATCCCATTTTAACCCCCACCCCCATTTTCACTTATTACATTTTTGTCTCTTACTCTAGGGCTCAGGCAGAAGTCCGTGAGCGCCGAGAGAGAAGATGACACGGCAGTGTGATGCATCGAAGGGGAGACTGCGACCTTGAAAGCAGAATTTGTAGGAGCTGAACTTACACCAGGATGATTGCGAAGATCCCAAGAGGTGTCATGGAGATAAAATTTTTACCCCCTGAGTTTTGTTTCTTGAGCTAGAAGTGATAAGTTTCAAAAACACAACAGAGATCATAAATTAGAAGCCATATGTACCCTGGATGCTTCTACAGGTTATTTTAGGAAATTATCTTATTTAAACCTAAGACATTTCATTAAATATAGCCTTAACTGACGTCTGAGTTTTGTGCCTTTTGCAGGACGAATTTGAAGGAATTAAATTACGATTGTTAAATTGCTTGTGTGAAAGTTTATAAAGCAATGAGACCCCTCTTCCCTCCTAAACTCTGACTCACTGAGAATAGAAACAATTCATTCACCTACCTATTCATTCTCTAAAGAGGAAATACTTCTGAAGCCCCTACACTATTTTTTTTTTAATTCTAGGCTTTGATATTTGAGATATAATCAAAACAGATAAAATTTTCTTGTCTTCAAAGAGCACATTCTATGGAAGGAGATATATAATAAACTCACATCTATATATGCTGGAAGATGCATCTGTGTGTACACATTGCGATGAATACCATGAAGAAAAATAAAGCAGGCTCAGGCGAAGATACTGACAAGTGTCAGGGGTGGGAAACTATTCTCATCAGAGGCCTCATCAAGTAGGTCACATTTGATCAAAGACCTAAAGGAAAGGAGGGAGCGAGCCCAGAAGAGTCAAGCCCCAGGCTGTTGTAGGTGTGCAGACACTGGGGAGGAAGCAGGTTGAATGTGCTTGAGAGACAACAAGGAAGCAAGCAAGGCTGCGGAGGGCCATTGAGAGGAGGAGCCAAGAAGGTGAGATCAAGGACAAGTATAGGTTGTAGATGTCTTGGGATTTTGTAGACAACAGAGAGGTAGATAGAGATGAGAAGGTATGAGAGAATTTTTGGAAGATATGTAACATGATCTGATTTAAGATTTAACTGGATTCCTACTCTGACTGCCTTGTTGATGGCGGGGTGTGGGGGAGTGGGGGACTGGAGGTGGGGTTAGGGAGGAAACAGACCAGCTAGAAGGGAAAGGAGCCAATGCATTAAAAGGGAGAAAGAATGGGACAGAGTCAGGGTGATGACAGTGGAGCAAGAAAGACGTGGTCAGGTAGTGGATATATTCAGATTTATTTAAAAGGTAGAACCAACAGAATTTGCTGATAGATTGAATGTGGCTGGTATGAGAAGGCCAAAAAATTGAGTGGTTGTGTAATTCACTGAAGAAGAGAAGACTGGAAGGGGCAGATAGGAGTAGAGAAAGGAAGCGTTCATGTTTGGATGTTAGTTACAGATGTCTTCTGGATGATTGGAGGATGGGTCAGGTAAGCAGTGAGGTTAATAAGTCTACGTATGTTTGAGGCATATAAGCTAGAGATGCTTAGCTGGTAGTTGAATCGTGACTCTAAAATTGGGAGGGGGGAGCGCACCTTGTGGCTCAGTCAGTTAAGCGTCTGACTCAATTTTGGCTCAGGTCATGGTTTTGGGGTTTGTGGACTTGAGTCCCGTGTCAGGCTGTGCTGACAGAATGGAGCCGGCTTGGGATTCTTTCCATCTCTCTCTGCCCTTCTCCCATTCTTGTGCTCTCATTCTATCTGTCTCTCTCTCTCTCAAAATAAAAAAAATAAAACAAAACAAACATTCTAAAAAGATAAACTAAAATAAAATCAGGAGGGAAATGTGGACCATACATACAAATTTGGGAGTTTTCAGAATTCATAAGATATTTAAAATCACAAAAGTGAACAAGTCTAGCTATAGTTTAAAGACATGAATGAGTGGAATCCCCTAGGTATGAGTCTACCTAAAGTATTGGGGACTTCTGAGCCTGGGTCCTGCACCGGCACTGGTGCAGGAAGGGACATACGAAAATGAATGTGACAATGGGAGCATGTTTTAGTTCCTCAATACGATGAGTAGAAGCTTATGACATAAGAGTGAAGGTTGGAGGTGGCACTGGAGGGTTTAGGGGGAGAGAGTAAACTATAAGACACTTATCTAGGAAAGTGGAAGTTTATATAGACTGAGGAAGTGATAGAAGATCAACACTAACAGCCATCTTGAGTTTAGAGATTATAGAATTGACATGAAACCACAAGGTTGATTCCATTTCTCTTCAGCCACACCCAGACTTACAGGTGCTGGTGCAGAGTAGTATAAAGGCGTTTATACTTGGTGCATGCAGGGGAAAGAGGGTGGCATGTAGAAAGCTGATTTAAAAGAATGAGACTAATGATGGACTTCAGGCTCTAAGTGGAACTAAATATTAGTGTAAGGTCATGGGCAGTGGGAAACGCAAAAATGATGGGGTCGCATCAATGCAGTACAGGTTTCTGAGGGAGGAAAGAATTGCTGGAATTGGATACTAACTCATATCCAATTGGATACCAATTGGGAAAGCAGGAGCTGCTGGCTAGAAGATAGAAAGTGTAGAAATCAGATTATAAAGGGTATGCACCTGGTTGGTAATGACAAGGTCTAGAGTATTGATTTGGATGGTCTTTATCGAAGGAGGTGTTAGACACTATTCTGGAGGCTCACAACTATTAACAGAAGTACAAAACAAATAGACAGACAATACCCAAACATGTTAAATTCATGATGCCGGATCCAATAAAAAAAATTACCAGACCTACAGAGAAGCAGGGATAAGGAGCCAGACCCCGAAACGACACAGCTAATGTAATTAGTGGACATCGCAACAGTTGACATGAATAGATTCTGTATGTCCAAGAATCTAGAGAAACGCATGAGGAATGTTATGGAAGATATAAGAAGTGTTAATGTTGCACTTTCAGAGACAAAAACAAAATACACGACCTGAGATGAGAAATACACAAGGTTGGCTTAATAGTAGACTACGCATAGCATTAAAAAGAAAAAAAAAGATTATTGAATTGTAAAATAGAGCAATAGGAACTATTCAAAATGAAACACAGAGGGAAAACAATTTTTAAAATAATAAACACGAGTGAAGTATGTGCATGATTCCAAGTAGCACAAAGGAGAGAAAGTGGGCAGAAAACTATTGAAAGGAGGATAGGCTGAAAATTTTCCAGAACAGAATACAGAATAATCCCACTCATACACGGGCAATTGATTTCAACAAAAGCCAATCAATGGAGAAAAGATAGCTTTTTAAAACAAATTGTCTTGAAACAATTGACCATCCATCCACACGCAAAAAAAAAAAAAAAAAAAAAAGAAAAAACTTTAAGCCGTAACATTCACATTTGCAAAATATAACTAAAAAAATGGATGATAAATGTGAATGTAAAAACAAAAACAGACTTTTTAAAGAAAACAGAGAAAATATCACTGTGACTTTTGGTGAGGGAAAGATTTTTTAGGAAGAGTGTTGAATGCATAAATCTCTACAATGAAAGAATTATAATTTGGACTTCATCATAATTAAAAACTTATCTTCCTTAAAAGTCTTTGCTAATTAAAGAAAATTATAAGCCCAAGACTGATAGAAAATATTTGTAAGACACATATCTTATAAACCACTTTGCATCTAGAATATGTAAAGAACTCTCAAAACTCAACAAGAAAATAAAAATTCAATTTAAAAAATTAGTGTAAGATCTGAAGACACTTCATGAGAAGAGCAGATAAGCACACGAAAAAAAATGTTCACCATCATTAATCAAGGATAAAATTACAGTAAAGTACAATGACACATCTATTAGAAAAACTGAAAGAAAAAAAAAGCAACAACAACAACAAAACCCTGCACATACATGTCCATTACTGGGGAAGATATGGAGAGAGAGGAACTCACATACATTGCTAGTAGGAATGTAAAATGGTGCCAACATTTTGAGAAATAGTTTTTTTTTATTTTCTTACAAAATTAAACAGTTATCATATGGTCTAGTGCTCCTAGCTATATGTATTTACCTTAGAAAAATGAAAACTTAAGTTCCCACAAAAATCTATCTGCAAATATCTATTGCAGCGTGCACTATGATCACCAAAGCTGGAAAACCTGAATTGATTTGGGGTTTTCAAGATGGTGACTGGATAGACAGTGATATATATCCACACAATGGAATACTACTAAGGTAACAAAAATAGTTTGTCAGAAAATAACGTGGAAGAATCTCAAGTGCATAATATTAAGTGAAGGAAGCCAATATTTCCACACCCTATCATTCCTTTGTAGGATATTGTGGAAAAGGAAAAATGGCGGAGGTAGAAATGATCCGTGGTGGCAAGGTTTGCGGGTAAGTGGAAAGGTTGACAGCATAGAGGAAGGATGGCACTTTGGGCGATGGAAATGTTCTGTGTGTTGATTGTGGTGGTGGTTACAGAACCTATTGCATTTATCAGTTTATGAACTGTCCACTCACCATGTGTAATTTTTACCTTAATAGATCTAATTAAAATATTAGAACTCTGGGCACCTGGGTGGCTCAGTTAGTTGAGCCTCTGACTCTTGAGCTTGGCTCAAGTCATGATCTCACAGTTCATGAGACTAAGCCCTGCCTCAGGCTCTCCACTGACAGGACAAGTCGTACCTGGAATTCTCCCTCTCTCTCTCTCCCTCTCTCTCTCTCTCTCTTCCCCCCCCCCCCACCGTCTCTCCCCGGCTTATATGCAAGCTCTCTCTCTCAAAATAAATAAATAAACTTAAAAATATTAGTACTCTGGTTTATGTGGATATTACACTAACCAAGAAATATGTATATCATTAGTGATGGTTATAATGAGGCAGGTGATAAAATCCATAAGGAACAGGGATTTGGGGGGTTGTAGGTGGCTTAACCCAACAGGGTTGGTGTGGTAACATTTGATTCCATGAATTCCAAACCTAGGGACTTTTTAGGGAGGAGGCTAAATGAAAGGAGTTGACATCAAAGCTTTGCAAACAGCAATAAGGAGGGGAGCTCCTTGAGCTGCATGAAGGGTGTGGATGGCGAAATGGTTGTGGTTTCCAGAAGATTTCAGAGGAAGCAGAGTTCTCTGTGGTGCACCAGAGTCCGGTAAGAACAAGAACAGCAACAAATTTTAAGAAATGAGTGAGAGAAAGAAAGAGAAAGAAAGAAAGAAAGAAAGAAAGAAAGAAAGAAAGAAAGAAAGGTAAGAATATATAATATATATATGTATACATATATGTATATATATGAGAATGTGCTGGTGACTAACAGGTCCAAAAGTTAGAATGGCAGTATTGAGGACATTGGTGATGATTGGAAGAAAGGTCAGGTTAACAACATACAGAGCCATATGGGAACAAGAATCGAAGGGATGCAGGGGGATGTGGGCTTATTGACATTATGGTGGCGAATGACCTTCATGTCCTTGAACCCCAATAGGACAATGGCGGTCATGCCTCCGAGCATTGGTAGAAGATCAGGATAGACGTCCCCCGTGAGAATGCAGAGCTCTGGAGATCCCTCTCCCGTCGTGCTGATAATGCTGGCTATACAGAAACAGGGAGGTCTTCCCAAGGTCCCACGGAGATTTTTCACGAATGTCTCCAGTGCCTAATTCTAGAATTTCTAACATCTGAAACTCGCTTAATATTTTTAAATGAATGGATAGGTAAAGGAAATGATAGGCATTAAAGAACCGTTTGTCTAATCACATTGCTTGATATTCAGTCTTGATTTCCAGAATCCATCAGTATGTATGAGAGCAATCTTTTTAATAAAGTAAAACCGTAAATCTTCTCATTTACGTATGTTTCATTCATGTTCATTCAACTCCCTTTGAGGGCCTACTAAGTGGCTGCTGCTAGACTGGGCTCAAAAGAGTTCACAGCAACCAAGATCACTTCTCCTGGATTTAGACAAGCTAGTTTCTTGTTCTTCTGCATCGCCTGGATTAATCCACGACAGGAGAGTGAGAGGTGCAGGCTATCCTCAAGCTAGTACCATCCCTTGATCTGGCTCCTTCGGGGGCTTGAGCGCACCTCCCAATTTGTCTCGTTGATCGAGTGCTTTCAGAAAGAGAGGCAGTTCCAATGCAGGAGAGCCAAGGGCAGGTATCCCGCTGTCCATTACCCAGGGAGCCTGACCAATCAGTTCTGGGTCCTATCATGACAACCTCAGGCCAGCTGGATGCCAGTGTTGTTCACAACACCAGGTCCATGCGCTTTCCCAATTCAGGCCGCAGCAGCTCATTTGCTGTCAATGTCCAGCTATACTCTTTGCCGTTTATTTGTTTTGCTTCTCCTGGGGTTCTTTCCCTTGCCATGATTATGTCCACCACCTTTCATGACTATGCGGCTCTTCAAAAATTAAACACTGATAAATGTTTTAAGGACAAAAAAGAGAGCTGTTTAGAGCTGACATGAAATTTTCTCTTGTTTCCTTAAAGCTTGTTTGCCAGGGAATGAAAAGCTGCAATTACTTTAACGTGATCATGGGGTTTTCACACCAATGCTGAATGCACAATGACTCTTGGCTTTGGGAATGAGCTTGAAAAGGGACACGGAGAAGCAATCAACTGGGCGTCTTGGGCAGATAAAAGGAGCCTGATTCAGAAAGGGCCAGAGGGCAGAGGAAATGGCTGAAGGGACTGGGCTTCTGGGCAGATAAAAGGAGCCTGATTCAGAAAGGGCCAGAGGGCAGAGGAAATGGCTGAAGAACTGTCCCCTACAGAACGCTCACATGCAGCTTGACATTTCCAGAGCTTCTTTCTGGTGCTTATTATCAAATAATTAATTTTCAAATGATCAGTCAGATCTGTGTGTCCTCACATTAGATTTCCACCATCTCAATCAGGAACGTGACAGAATCTGATGGGTTTTTAATCATGGTATTAGTGGCCTGGAGTGAAATCTGAAAAGTGTTTTCTGGGGATGAGAGATGACCCCCACAACGCTTTCGGCTTTGAGAAGCCTCAGGTAGATTATCTCTCCTGGAATACGCAGAGATACTAATCTCTAAAAATAACTGCATGGGGGCCCCTGGGTGGTTCAGTTGGTTAAAGCCCCTGACTCTTCATTATGGCTCAGGTCAGGATCTCGTGGTTTGTGGGATCGATTCCTGCGTGGGGCTCTGCACTGACAGCCTAGAGCCTGCTTCGGATTCTGTGTCTCCCTTTCTCTCTGCACCCCGCCCCCCGCTTGCTCCCTCTGTCTCTCTCTCGAAAATAAACGTTAAAAAAATAAAAATAAAAATCACTGCACGATTATTCGAAATGAAATGAAATATCATAAAAAATGCTATTACGTCAAACAAATGTTTGTCAATGGAGAGTTCCAGCTTTAAAATAGAGCAGAATATACTCTACCACTTTACTAGCTGTGTGGCTCCATATAAGCCACTAACCTTTGCCGATCAAGAGTTGCCTCTTCGGTACATTGAGTTAATAATTCTTATTTTGCAAAGTTTTTATCAGTGTTTGGAAAACAGGTATTGACCTTAAAATTACAACGGTCAGTATTTTACCAGCATAGTGGGTTTATGTGGGAATAGGAGAGGAACCAGACAAGCGGGCTATGGCAAATGATAGGCAATCCCAGAGAACAATGGAGAGGAGCCTCCCTTTACAAAGAAAAAGGAGGGTGTTGGGAGGTGCTGTTTTAAAGGCAAGTCCACTGGAGGAAAGGGACAGTTCACTCAGGGTGCTGATGGTTTCTTATTGGCTCAGTCGAGGTATTTTCTTATTGGTTCGAGCTTGTCCCAAGGAAAAATCTATCCTTCTTTCTGCTGCAGCAAAGTATAGGTTTCTTCCTGCTGGGAATTCAAGGCAATGCAAGGCACATCCTTTCCAGGTGGGTCTGCAATTCATGACAAGTGACAGGGCGTGAGCGCTCCCCCTTTTGGCAACAAAGGTAAAATGGTGGATGGATTTTTTTTTTTTAAATATTAAATAGAATTTATCGTCAAATTGGTTTCCATACAACACCCAGGGCTCATCCCAACAGGTGCCTTTCTCAGTGGGTTTCGGCTCCAGAACTGCTTTCCAGCGTTTCCTGATGATAACAATCGCTGAAGAATAGTCGGTGCCAACCCCTTCCCTTAGCCTGAGGCCACAATTCAGGGTAAGCTCTGAGTGTGGACACCCTGGGTAAATAAGATTAGGGAAAGAATTCCAGAGAATGTGGGATTTCCGCAGGTGTGTGGAAGCCGGTAGGACTTCCGGGGTGCAGTTATAGAAAGGAATTTCTAAGTAGAGGAAACCGACAGGGCGCGCGCACAGAGCTGGAAGTCTGCAAGGAGCACTGCGAAAGGCTGGAGGGCTGGGTGCTTAGAATGTAACCTGCAAATAAGAAGAGATGGGCGGAGAGTGGAAGTACTATGCCTGGCATAAAAATCTCACAGGTCTGAAAACCAGAAAAGACACAGCCTTCACTGGGACCCCTGCACCAGCTACAGCATCCTATAACTTCTTATTTTAAGGTTTTTTTAACCTTATTTTAAGGTTTTTTTATTTTAAGGTTTATCTGTTTTGAGAGAGAGATAGAGCATGAGAGGGGGAGGGGCCGAGAGAGAGGGAGACACAGAATCCGAAGCAGGCTCCAGGCTCCGAGCTGTCGGCACAGAGCCCGACGCGGGGCTCGAACTCACAAACCACTGAGCCACCCGGGAGCCCCTGTCCTCTAATGTCTTAAGCAATATAGTCAGACGAGGGATAAACTCATCTGATCACATACACAGAGTCACATTTTGTCCCATACATGGAGTCTCATTTCTGTATACGCGTGCATTCCGCACACTTTTTTTAGGAACCCCATAAGAGAAGGCAGTGCTTCCATTAGTGGGTCATGAATAGGAATGTCTGTTTTGAACTCACAAACAATATTCTCCCAGAAGTCTGACCCAGCACACATCATAATTCTAAATGGTTTGTGTTTTTCTCTAAATATACTACACTTTCCTGCTCCCTGGGGCTTCAATGTCAGCTTTCAGTAAATGGTACAAGAATCTATTTTGTTGGTGATTTAACTACAGGGATTCGTCCTTGCCTTCTTATTTAACTTCCATATTGAATTTAAATGTTTTATATTTATTTTTTTTCACCAGTAATCATAAGCCTGAGGCCAGTGAATGAATCTTGAGTAAAAGAATAAATGAGCTGGACTTTTTCCAGAACCTAATTCATTTCCTGTGAGCAAGTTGGGAGCCTAGGGAATTAACTGTTTCACACCAGTAGGTTATTTTATATTGCATAGATCTGCTTGCTATTAAAATTAATTTGAGAACAAGGGCAATTATCAATACATTTTCTGTTGTTGTGGGTCCCACTCCACATAAGAAATGTTTCAGAAAACATACAGTAATATGAGGTGCCTGGGTGGCTCGGTCGGTTAAGCATCTGACTTTAGCTCAGGTCATGATCTCGCGGTTGGTGAGTTCAAGCCCTGCGTGGGGTTCGGTGCTGACAGCTCGGAGCCTGGAGCCTGCTTCAGATTCTGTGTCTCCCTCTCTCTCTGCCCCTCCCCCACTCATGCTCTGCCTCTCTCTCTCAAAAAATAAAACATTTAAAAAAATGAAATTAAAAAAGAAAAAGAAAGTATACAGTGATAGAGTGTTGGATTATACCAGAAGACGCCATCAGCTGGCGGGCTTTAATTATCTCCTGACTGGCTTTCCAGCTTTTAAATTGCTCCCTCCCCCGCTCTCTCTTTAAAGAGATGTTATTTTTTTAGAGAAGTTTTAGGTTCACAGCAAAATTGAGCAGGAGATATAGAGAGTTCCCATATATCCTTTCTCCTCCCCCCCCCCCGCCCCGTCACATGTATCGCCTTCCTCAATATCAACATCCCCTACCAGAAGAGTACATTTATTACAATCAGTCAACCTCTATTGACACATCACGATCACCCAAGTCCCTAGTTTACCTTAGATCTCACTCTTAGTGTTCTGCATTCCATGAGTTTGAACACATTTACAACGGCACGTATCCACCATTATAGTATCATATACAGTATTTTCACTGCCCTAAAAATCCTCTGTGTTCTGCCTGTTCATTCTTGGCCTTCAGTCAATCCCTGGCAACCATTTGATCTCTTTACTGTCTCCACAGCCCTATTTTTTCCAGATTGTCACATAGTTGGACTCATATGTTATGAATCATTTTCAGACTGGCATCCTTGGTTCGTGGTTTGACAGCTTGTTTCTTTTTAGCGCTGAATAATACTCCATTAAATTGGTGTTTCTTAATGACTTTAGATAGGCATATGGACATGGCATTAAACAAATACTGAATTATGCATGAGTAAGTTCTTTCTATTTTTACATTGTATTTAATTTTTCCTGATTACACCAAACTAGAATCTTCAGCAAATAAAACTACTACCAGCTTACCTTTGTTCATAACGAAGGAAAGTTTCATTTTAACATAATACACGTGTAAGCAGAAACAATGAGTCCATGGAAATTAACACTATAAATATATTTAAAGGTAGCAGCTCACATCAGTTTAATGACACTAGAGATTTATATGAATACAGCAAAATTATAAAGGTCATATTATAATAAAAGTGGTTTAGGAAACTCTGCAGCCAGAATGATTTTTTATTTATTTTGAGGGAGAGAGAAAGAGAGCGCGAGCCAGGAGGGGCAGAGAGAGAGGAATAAAATCCCAAGCAGGCTCTGTGCTGTCAGCACAGAGCCTGACGACGGGCTTACTGGATCTCACAAACTGTGAGATCACGACCTGAGCCGGAATCAAGAGTCGGGACGCTTAACCGACTACGCCACCCAGGTGCTCCCAGAATGAATTCTTAAATTCCAATTTGGATTATGCCACACTCTTCTTAAGGCCTTTCATTTCATCTTAGAACATCTGCCAGAGACTCCTCTTTCTCTAATCTTTTTCATTCCCTCTATCAGCAAGTTTTACCTCTAAATTATGTCTCAAACCCGATTCTGTCAGTTTCTACTACCAGCCCGATCCAAGTCGCCATCAGCCATGACCTAAACGTCAGCAAGAGCCTGCTACGTCCTCGGTGTCGGTGTCTACTTCCCACCCCCCACTTCAGTCTGAGTAGCCAGAGAGGTCTTTCTAAATTATAGGTCGGGTCAGCTCACCTAAATTATAAGGTGATGGTAGCTCCTGAGTACGTGATGATTTTCAGCTCTACTGGAAATTCTCCAACTACTGAGAAAAAAGAATCAGGGGGTGGAGGGAAGTACATTTATTTTCCAGTCCTAAACTAGATACTCAGGATCCTGACCACTTCTCTGGCCTCATTTCCTTCCGGCCTTCCCATTTCCAGACAACACTGGCCTTCTTTGGGACCCAGGATATGCCAAGTTCATTTCCAGCGGAACTTTCTGCCTGGAATGTGTTGCCACTCACCCACTTACCCCCCCCCTTTAACATCACCAATCTGCATAGTCATTCTCCGTGAGCATTCTGATCTGAGTTTCAGTGACTATCAGATGATAATACATTCTATACATCTTATTTGAATTATTCACTTAGCTCTCACTGTGAGATGATTTGTTGTATCTGATATTTATTTATTTATTTGCATTTTGAAATAATTTCAGACTTATACCATAAGACTTTACCCATCTTAAAATGTTCCATCTTTCATGAGCAACTATAATGAACAAAACCAGAAAATTGTCATTAATAAAATTAATAAATCTACCAGTCTATAAGTCAAAGTTCCTACACGGTCTCACCGATGTCATTTTTCCGGCCTCCCGACACATTGCATTCAGTTGTCATGAACTCAGCCTCCTTCAACCCGGTACAGCTCCTCGGATGTTCCTTGCCCTTCACAATTTGTCTCTTCAAAAGCACTGTCCAGTAATTATGTAGTAACTTCTCCATGTGGGTTCCTCTGATGCTTTCTGCTGAATACACTGGGGTGATGGACCTTTGGTGGAGTAGCACAGATGTGATTTTGTGTTCTTCTTGGCACATCCATAGAAGGCACATGGGGTCCTTGTGTCTCATTCCTGATGATAGTAATTTGTGATCATGCAGTTAAAGCGTTAGCTGCCAGATTTCTCCATTGCTGTTACTATTTTTCTCTTTGTAACTCAACACATTATTTGGGGGAGGTTCCTCGAGGCCATATGAATACTCTTTTACTTATCATTTGCTCCCCCTCTGATTTCAGCATCCATCATCGACTCTCATCTGCAACCATTATCAGCTGTAACATTTGCGAAATGACAATTGTTTAATTTTATCATCCATTCTACATCTATTACGTAGAATTCAATTTCAAGAAAGAACCGTCTCCCTCATTCTCCCATTTATTTACATATTCAGTTATTTATTCATATTAGTCTGGCCCTGTGGATATTTATTTTATCCCTTTATATCATTATTTATATCGTTGCAGAAATCATCTCAGGTGTCGTCATTGGGATTTCCAAGTTGGCTTTTGTGCCCTTTCAACACAAATGACCCCATCATTGTGTGTAAGCACTGCTTTAATTTCTGAAGTGACTGTGCATTCTGGGCTTATCTTATACTTTCTCTGGAATCATTTCCTCCAAGTCTTCCTGGTTTCTTTTATTGGAAATGGATCTGAAAACCAATGTGTGCACACTAGTGGTGTTCATTGCTATTGAGGGGTTACACTTTTTAGCCCCTTAGAGCACATAGCTGATACACACATGGGTGCGGAATTGAGGACTGCAGGGTTTCATCTTGGTCTGAGAAAGACTAGGGAGAGTTACTAGGAGTGCCTGATATTGAAATGGTGTACTTTCCATCGGCCACACTTCTTCCTTGTATTATTTTCATACTTCTTTATATTATCTTCTCAGCAAGACTGTGCTTCAGCTCTTATTACCCCCAACTTAGATTTTAGGAAAAAGAGGTTAACTTCCCCAAATTCCTACAGACCTTTCTCACATCAAAGGCAGCATTCTTTCTGGACAGTCCACTGTTTTCCCTCCAGGCTAACCCCTAAACCCAGGGAACTAACTGGAAGCGAGGAGAAGTTCTTAGACCTTCTCCTCTCTACTGCCTCCATTTCCTTCCTTCCCCCAGTGAAGTGCTTCAGACCAGGAGTAGGGTATTTGGTGGGTGGCATGAAGAAATATAAAGGCTTTATTGACGACTTCTCCAAAATTATATTTGAGTAAGTTCTCACACTTATATAAACATGTTGACAGTTATCATGGAAGCTTTTGATCTTCTCAAGGCCTTCGAGGGACCTGTGAGCAGTACACATTGTGGCTGAGGGGTGGAGAGGGACCTGGTTGTTCAGGGCTGGCTCTGGGATTTTTTGTTTTGTTTTGTTTTCTTTAGGGGAGACATAGCTGGGCTCTGAGTGGAGTCTGAGGATCCATAAGCCCACCACGGGAAGTGATGTGCCGGACCTGTGTAACACTGATGTACGACCATAGATTCAGAATCAAGACAGTCTGAGACCATACAGTGGTGCTCTTTGCATAATGGCATTCAAAAATCCCAGCATGGAGTCAGAGGTGAGGCACATACTGGCTTTCCCTGCTACCAGCTGTGTGACCCTTGGGAATGTCACTTGAGCATCCTAATCCTCCCTTCCTTTCTCCCTCCCTCCTTCCATTATTTTCTCTCTCAACTTCTTCCTTTTCTCTTTCTTTCTTTCTTTCTCCTTCCTTCTTTTCTTTTTCTTTCTTTCTTTCTTTCTTTCTTTCTTTCTTTCTTTCTCCTTCCTTCCTTCTTTCTTTCCCCTTCCTTCCTTCCTTCCTTCCTTCCTTCTTTTTCTTCCCACTAAAGTATATACTCCAGAGAAGTGGAAACCACAAGTGTCTTTTTAGCTGCTATGTTAGTCTAGGGCAACCATGGAGCAAATGCCATAACAGGTTTACATGTATGAGGACTTTCTTAGGGGAAATGCCTGTGTGTAGGGTAATAGGGAGATGTACCATAGAGTGACAGCAGTCTGACTCCCACTGAAGAAGACAGGAGAGAGGAGTAGGTGGGGACATCCCAGGTTTCGGCAAAGTGTAAGAAAAGTTAAGCGAAGCTATCATGTACTTGAGCCAGAGTTGGCTGATGGATGGTGCCCAGGTCTCCCAGAACTGGGTCTGCATTACCAGCCACGCTGTATGCACATCACTGGTGGAGAGCAGCCGTGAGATGGGTGGCCTCTGAGAAAACAGTTTTTCCCTGGAGGGGAAATCTGCCACACAATCTGTGCAGGCCGATCTAACTGCCTTTTGTAATTTTTTAATGTTTAATTTTGAGAGAGAGAGAGATATACAGTGTGAGTGGCGGAGGGACACAGAGAGAGAGAGAGAGAGAGAGGCAGAATCTGAAGCAGGCTCCAGGTTCTGAGCTGTCAGCACAGAGCCTGATGCAATGCTCAAACCCATAAACTGGGAAGATCGTGACCTGAGCCAAAGTCAGATGCTTAACCAACTGAGCCATCCAGGTGCCCTCTAACTGCCTTTTACTCAAGAGCAAGACCAGTTTTTGACATCCAATCGGTGCTCAACAAGTGGTTTTACGTTTTCCCCTAAGAGAGTGGGCTTGGAGAAACTAACTCAACAATAAGCAAAATCCCATCCTTCCCTCAAGCAGATTACTATCTAATGATAGACGGACACAAAAAGCATTACATTTAGAAAGTAGAGCGAAGGTTAACTTTCCCAAGGAGGGCACTGGGAATCATTAATGGCAACCAGAGAACCCCAAAACACTTGAGAAAAGTTTTTTTATGCCTCAGTTTGCTTTGGTTGGACAAGATTGGAAGAAGCTGTGTCCTAACATAATGTCTATTAGCCTTGGGTCTGTTAGTCTAAGGAAGATATGACTATGCATTTTTCAATGAATCGGCATGTTAAAAAGGGACACTTCATATATATTAAATGTGTAAAAATATATCATTGCATCTGTAGAAAGAAGTCCTTTTCCGATGGTTTTCAGATAATTTTAAGAAAATATGGTAGATGAGATCTCATCGAGTATGTTAAGTACGTTTGCCCCCATGAATGAGAAGTCAAAAGCACATATCCAAAAAGTCCAGGAGGACACAGGAGTAATAAGAACCAAAAAGAAGCACATTTGGATAGCTAAAATGAAAAGCAAAAAGCTCAAAATTGGAAAAGAACCGAGGAAGGGCTTCTAATCACATTTTATCTAAGCAGAATTCCATTTTTCAAGAGCATAATAGCAGGTGATGAAAAGCACTCATAGCAAAGAGGAGGGGAAAAATGCATCTCATTAGTCTGTTCAACGCTGCAGCGTATTCCTGGTAACTTCTTTCCCTAAGGTTATCAGGTGCAGTTCAGTCCCAGATGGCCACGATTGTTCCTTCTCTTCCTGAGCACAGGTTCTGGAGGCTCCCTCTGTCCCAGAAGCCCTTTTCCCACAGAGGGCGCTGCCCATGGAGATCACCAGTGCAATCCCAGTTGCGCACCATTCTCCATGACGGGGTGGCGAACAGTCCTTCCTGACGGTTGCCATCACTGCAAATTAAAGTCACACACGAGTAGACCTGACAACATTTACTCCGCCGTAAAAATCACTTCACCTCATCTTACTCTCCTCGTGACCTTCTGTTGGGTGATTTAGTGGGGAGAATACCAGGGACTGACTTTAGTCTTCAGGCTGCAGGCATTATGCAGCCCTGGGGAACCGTGGGCCACGTGGATTAGTATGCTCTGGGGTCCCAGTATGTTTCCATCATGGATCAGACTAAAACTCCAAAGGAGACGCTCACAAAGAGCAATCATTCTCGGAGTTTGAAAAACCGAAGCTTAACGATTGTGTACATCATTATTCACAGAATACACGAAAGGATGCTTCTGCATGAGTCAATTTGGTTGTGTCAGTTCTTGGGGGGAAAAAAAGCAGACATATTACAGGAAATGACAGTGTGCTTGTGTAAAATGAATGAAGTACAGAAGCTATGGAGCATCAAGGAGAGTAAGGTGCAAGGTGAAGGCGCCCATTTATTCAACAAATATTCCACCCTTCCTACTAAGTATTGGACACAAAGCATCTAGGTGGAAAGATGACTAAAGTGTCTGGCACACCCTCTTGGGCTTAGGTAGTGATGTTCCAGAACACAGCATCCACAAAGGAAGAAGCCCTTGCACTGCACTGAGTGAGCAAGTTACAGCTGTAGGAAGGTTTACGATACTTGTAGGAATATCACAGAATTCTTTATTTGTTTAAGTGGCTCCTTCTTAACTACTACTGAAAACCACTTAAAAAAAAAATTAAGTTTATTTATTTTTGACAGGGAGACAGTGCAGGGGAGGGGCAGAGAAAGAGGGGTCAAAGGATCCGAAGCAGGCTCCATGCTGACAGCCCCAACGTGGGACTTGAACTCACCAACTGCGAGATCATGACCTGAGCCGAAGTAGGACACTTAACTGACGGAGCCACCCAGGCGCCCCGCAAACCACTTTCACTATAATTAGTATTAGTAACAATATATTCCTTCTAAGCTGACCTGGCATCTGCAGACTGAGTTCAGATTCAGTTTTTCGCTTGTTTCAGGCCTCACAGCAGCCTCATATGGGGCCCCCATGTCCCTGTACTTCTAGATCCTATGTCTGCCTATAGGTTTCCACTGTAAGCACCTGTCACTCCATCTGAGGGCTTTATCCACGTGTGTGTGTGTGTGTGTGTGTGTGAGAGAGAGAGAGAGAGAGAGAGAGAGAGAGAGAGAAGGAGATGCTATTTGGCCGGCTTATGGGTAGGGAGGTAGGGAAGGTCAGAAGCTCTGGCAGTTAGCATCCCCTGGAGCAGCCTTCAGTCAGTGACGGCTGGGATTGGTAGAGAAATACCCCAGCTTTTCCCCTCTCAGATGGGACAATACTGGAGTGTGTCACATATAACTTCCTGCATGTCCTGGGAGGGCTGAATGCTGATTATACCAGATGTTACCTGGTCATTAATGCACCCTCCCCTGGCTTGCTCCCCGGCTTGCCTAGCCTCCCACTCCCCCCACTGGCGTATCCTGAAAATACCGCACAAATCAACAGCTTGCAATCACATCCCTGACTCCATACCTTCTTGGAGAAGTGAAGCCTAAGGCATCTGGTATCCACGGTAGACACGGAAGGCAGGCACAGGGCCGTTGAGCAACTAGTTCAAGATCACATATTTAATAGAGTCACAGTATTTATGTGAAGAGAAGAAAAACAGAGATTGTCAGAGGGCTTGGAATGAACAGAGGGCTTGGAATGCACCATAAAAAAAATATATGAAAAGATTAACAAAACTTACAAACAGATGGAGAACAATCATCATAAAAAGCAAATTCACATTATGGAAAAATATTCTCTGGTTTCATGTATGTTTAATATTTTTGTCTATAACGTCAGTAGCTTAAGGATAGCTAACCTGGATTTAAAATTCTAGTGGTGTGCATTAACTATCTACTGCTGTGTAACAAATTAACCCAATCCCGGTGGCATAAAACATGAGTACACATTTATGACCTCACACAGTTCCCCTGGGTCAGGAGAAAAATCAGAAGTTAGAGCTTCCCTTATGTACATTTTTATATGTTGTAGATTTTGACTAGGTAACTCTATAAATATTCAAAATGTAAAAAGCAATTTCATCTTCCTTAAAAGTGAGGGATTGGGGCACCTAAGTGGCTCAGTCAAGTCAGACTCCTGAATTCAGTTCAGGTTATGATCTCACGGTTCACAAGATCAAGCCCTGCATCGGGCTCTGCGCTGACAGTTAGGAGCCTGCTTGGGATTCTCTGTCTCCCTCTCTCTCTCCCCATCTCCCTCTTGTTTTCTCTCTCTCTCTCTCTTTCAAAAATAAATAAATAAATGTTTAAAAAAAAAAAAAGTGAGGGATTAATCAGAGCCCCTTGTCCCCGAGGCCCTGTCATGACCCAGGTTCCTTGACTGGGAAGCTGATTTTAACAGCCAACCTTTATGGCACAAAGACACTGTTCTTAATGTGTCACGTGAACTAAGTCACTTAATCTCCTCCTCCTCCTTGTGAGATAGGTCCCTGTTATTACTGTCCCTTCAACTGTGAGGCAATTAAGTTTCAGAGGAATCAAGTAAGTTATGTATCCAGTGATGGAGAATCATAGAAGGAACACATGGATTTGAACCCAGATTTTTTATTATTAAAAAAAATATATTTTTGAAAGACAGAGCGAGACGGGGAGGGGCAGAGATAGAGGGAGACAGAGGATCCCAAGCAGGCTCTGAGCTGACATCAGAGAGCCCAATGCGGGGCTCTAACTCACAAACTGTAAGATCATGACCTGAGCCAAAGCCTGATGCTCAACCAAATGAGCCACCCAATTGCCCTTGAACCGAGGCCTTCTAGACCCAAAGCTTTCACCCTAACGATCACCATCAACGGCCAAGACAAACTAGTGCTCTAGACATAAACCCTTGTTCAATCCCTGGTGGTTACAGAGCAGGACCCCCCTCCCATGCCCCCGGTTTAAGTAACCCTTTCAGGTTGTACTCAGCTAGAGACTAACATTGCTGGATTCTCCTGGAAGTCGCCCACTTTGCTCTGGGAAAGGTGTCCTTGTTTACAGCTCTTTGGTGGGATTTTCACGGATAGAAAGAGATACAAAGTATCTCTTCTGATATTCATTTAGGGAGAATGTGGTCCCTAAAAGGTGTTCATCTTAGTCCCTTGTCATTTCCAATCGATCCATGATGCAGGGGGTGAGCTGTGGGCTGTTCAATCAATGCCAATTACCACTGAGTGCCCACGTGGAGGTTCAATTGTCCAGAATGTTGTACCGGCCTCAATTTGTAGCCTCGATGCCGGAGAAAATCTGAAATTCTCTTTCAGCGCTGTCACCCTTAATTATAATATTTCAGAGGCATTAGAGATAATGGAACCTGTGTCTTTCACACGAAATTGTTGAGTAGAAGACAACTCTGCTGGCTTTCTTAGGCCCCAGGCAAACAGGAGCCCGGCAGCACATTCTCAAGTGTCCACAGGACAGAGGCATGCTTAGACAAAGGGCACTGCAAACACGCTGGGGTGAAAAGCTCAGACCCCGTTTGATGGGACAGGAAAGACAGACCCTGTCCACTGCTCAGACACTCACACACCACAGTGGTAGGTAAAGAAGGGGTGCCCACATTTTTGATGAACACTGTTTTGGGCATAGATGCCCCTAAATTTTTGTATGGGGGTATGAAGATTGTTTGTTTTGTTTTGCTTTGTTTTACTTTGTTTTTCTAGAAAATCAGCACGGACTTTGCAAAATATGCTTTAGGGGAAAGTGTTAACTTTCTCTGGAAGATGGTCTCTTGTGCTTCAAATGGCCTGTCCCTCCTTCCCCGCCCCAAGCCTCACTGGGTCAACTCTTGCTGTTTCTTTAAGACACATCTGGTCATTATCTCACCCAGATACAGTCCCCCCTGGAGCCCTCCCGTCTGGCTGAACCTCTTCATTGCACTGCTGAGCTTGGTGTCTTCCTCTCCCATAAGATTCTTATTCCAATCTCCTCCTTAGGATTCAGAAAAGGAGGGGATTTCTCTGAGGGAGACTTAGGAAGAAATTGGCAGATTCCTCTAGGAGGTGAAGGAGGGGGTGAGGAGGAAAGAGATCAGATTGGTGGAGGAGAAGAAACCATGATGTTCAGTCTCTGAGCCGAATCAAAGATCCCAAAAGAAGAAACTTCAGGGGGAATGTGGTCAGAAAGGATTGATGAACACAAGAAGATCTTAAAATTTAATATAAACCCGTGTTTTCTCTATCCTTTGTTTCCTGTTGAGTGCACGTGTTGGATTCGTTTGTTTTAAGGTTCATGTTGGGTCCTTCTCAATTCCTCAGCACAGTTTAGGATAGACCTGGAGGCTGTGCTTTGTGAGTTTTTGAAAAACCAGTGGAGGGCTGGGTTTGCTTCCCTGTCAGTGGTGAGGAACAGACATAGCAGAGGTCAACAAAGGGCCCTGGAGGGAGGGAATCTATGGGTTGTCAGCCTGGAACATTCCTGGCAATCTCTGGAAGGCTTTGAAGGCTGTGAAACACAGAGAGAGAAATATTATCCACAGGTCAATGCCGATGCAAATCTCAGCTGATGATCCAGATTCTACAAGCAAGTGTGAAAAGCCTGAACTTGGGCTTTGAAATTCGTCAGACCAACACTTTATTTTGTTCGGAATCTTCTTCTTACTAAATGTTGATTTTGAATAGATTGCACAACCATCTGAAGCTCATCTGCATGTGGCACATTAAAAGCTCACTCTCAGGGCCCTTGTGATGAAGGATTAAGAGATACCTGTGGCTGGAGATAACTATCAGTGATTTTTTTTTTTATTTGTCCAAGGTGTGGAAGAAAGAACAAAATTATTGAGAGAACCAAGACTCTCTCTCCACAGCCCAGTTTCCTGACTGTTCTTCTGAATGTTACTTTTGAAAGGTGTCTCAAATTGCATGTATCACTTCCAGAGTGTCCCCAACCCAGTGTGGGGGGCTGTGTGCGATGTTTCCACCTAAGATGAGGTTCTGTTATCCTGAGGAGTGCTTAATTTCTCTGTGGGGAGAAACTCCATGCACAGATGATGGAACAAGGCAAAAGGGATTTGAATAAACTCCAAAATGAGTGGAAATTCTATGAATTGTCCTAGACAATGAAAGAGGAAAAAAGGGAGCATACTTAAGAAAGGAGAACCCCCCCCAAGATGGAATTGCAATTTTCCGTAAATTTCCATGCCCAAAGCTTATAGTTTTCAAATTCTCTATGATTTCGGAGATGTGGTGACTGGCATGACTCATCCTCTTGTTTTATTAAAGAGCAGAGTTTTTTATATTTCTCTTGAGCGTGGATCAGTTTTGAGTTTCCTGAAGAAATGGAAAGCATAGGAATTCAAATTCCATCCATTTAACTCTGTGGGGATAAAAACTACCTTTAAGGGCTGACTTGCACCCTACCCCCGCACCTTGCCTCTGAAATTCATATGCTAAAGTCCTGAGCCCAGTACCTCAGCAGGTGTACTTGGAGATAAGGTCTTTACAAAAGTAATTCAATTAAAATGGGGCCTTTAGGGAAACTGGGTCTGAGATGTGGTCACCCACTAACCCAGGGGAGTAGTGGGGGGGTCCTCTTCTCTTGGACCTCAGAAGGAACCGATCTGATGACAGCTTGATCTCAGACTCCAGGTCTCCAGAACTCGGAAAAATAAATTTCTGTTCACGCCCCCAGTCTGTGGTGCTTTGGTTAGCTTCCTTATCAAACTCACACAGCCAGCAAGCATCGCAAATGTACCCTTTTCCAGCACTCTCAACTCCACGAAAAAGTAGGTGGAGATAAGAATGGGTAGGTATCTTGTCCTCTCTCAGAGTCTTGATTTCTTCCAACGTTCATTATATGATGCTCTTTGTCAAAGGGCAAATTTAATAAATTTGTCAATGGAGGTTTTTGGAGGAAACCTTACACTTGAATGGTGAACCTTCTGAATTGCCTCCTTGTCTGCTGAAGTACTGTCTGTGTAGGTGCACACATATGAATATGGAATTTGTGCAGATTCACAAGGTCTTGTCAACGTGACAGCAAAAGTCCTTGGCGTAAAGCCAGCGAACTCTGATCCTTCTTAAGCGTGTGATGTCCTTACTGATGGTGTTTGTGCACTGGCAAAATAAAACCTACCTCTCAACTGTGGTGATGGTTAATGGAAATATTGTATCTGAGACATCTAATTCAGTGCCTGCCCTGCGTATGACATCAGTGGCTCTGATTTTCCGTAGGATGCTTTGCAACAGCACTGGGGTGCCTGCCAGAGTGCCGGGATTCTTATTCTTGGCATGTGTCTGTCCTGATTTGGTGTCCGCTGTCTCTTTCAAGCTCATGTTCACCACGCATTTACCATTCCAAGCAGTAGCACAGCTACTGAATATCTCAAATGACTTCTTCACAGCACTCCCTTCAAAGAGCTTAGAAAGACTAAAGGGTTCTAGAGTCAAAGTCGCGGCATAATAAGGAAACGAAGGGATTTGCTTTATAATCTGACTCAAATGCAGTAATGTGAGTGAATTCACTTCACCAGCTTTGAAATCCAGTGATTCCACAGGCACAGAACATTCTGCGGAAGATTGTGCTGTGATTTTTAACTAAAGGTTTCACATCAGAGAAAGATATTAGTTGTTAACACTGTTTAATGTTGATCAGTGAACCAGGGATTCGATTCATAAATTTTCAGCCCTAAATATAAAGATGCCTCTTGAATAGATAAGAAGAGAGACGAGCATTTAAATGCAATCCTTTCCCCATGTGCTGACTCATTAATTCTAACGGAAGACGCCTCTTTTGATTAGACAAGTCATTCTTAGACAATCCAGACAGTGTCTCCTGAAAGCTTTTAGGATGCATCTGTAGGGAACAAACATGTATTACGTTTTGCACATTTCTCTGGGGTTGACAGGACAGAGTTTAAAGAAATAGCAAACTTTGATAGATGCGATCTTCATTTTGATTGTTGGTAGGCTGTTAATTTCATCTGTTTGATCATTTTCCCCGTTCAGACATCCATTCTTTCATTCATCCTTGATAAGCTATGTTCAAGTATTATACTGAGTTTTTGGTTAAAAAAAAAAAAAAAGAGCATAAATACTGCATAATCTCTGCCCCCAAGGACTTCAGGTCGAATAGGAGGGTTAGATGTGTTGAAAAATGAGAATCAGTCATGGTAGAGTCCCACAGCAGCAGCAAGTGCGAAATCAAACAATGAAAACAAAGTAAGACTGAAGAGTAAGGGTGTGGATGGAAGCATGAATCACTCCTGCCCGCGGATGCTAGGGGAGGATTCACATGCACGGGGCTCTGACAGGTGGTAACGCATCATCCAAGTTTTAAAGAAAAGATGTGGCATATATACAGGTCCATTTATTTTAAAGACAATAGAAATAGGAAATACATTCGATAATAATCTAATTGGGGACAGTCTGTCTTTGAGACCGTGGGGATGATGGAGAGGAGCAGCTTGCCTTTCCTATATACAAGGGGCTTACAATTCTGGGAATCATCCATATGTATGCTGAGTGCCCCCTCTGTCATGACCAGCCCGTACCATGATATTAACTGGGCATTTTCTACAGGTCAAGTGTTATAAATGAAGCCTTTTGCTAAGCCCCTATTTTTTAATTGGTGCTCTGAAACTTTATTGTATTGCTCTTTGCCAGACTTCTTTTAAATTATTTTAGCACAATTTTAGATTTACAGAAAATTCTCAAGATAGTACAGAAAGTTCCCATATACTCTACACAGTTTTTATTACTAACATCTTACAGTATATTTGCTGCAATTTATGAAATGATATGGGTACATAATTATTATGTAAAGTTTATCATTTATTCAGATTTTCTTAATTTTTGCCTAATGTCCATTTTCTGTTCCAGGATCCCATCCAGGATATCAAATTACATTTAGCTACGTGTCTCCTTGGACTCCTCTTGACTGTAACAGGTTTTTAGGCTTTCCTTATTTTTGATGACCTTGACAGTTTTGAGGACTACCGGTCAAGTATTTTGTAGAATGCCACTTAACTGGGATTCGTCTGATGCTTTTCTCGTAATTATGGGTTTGGGGGAGGAAGACCACAGAGATAAAATGCCATTTTCATCACATCATATTAAGAGCACATATTCTCAACGTGACGTATCAACTCAACCTTACTCCCATGGCTGAGGTCTTTATCAGGTTTCTCCACTGCAAAGTTACCCACTTCTCTCCCTTTCATACTGTATTCTTTGAAAGGAAGTCACTATACACAGCTCACATTTTAGGACTGAGGGGCTATGTTCTACCTCCTTGTGAGTAAAGTGAATAAACAAATTATTTGTACTTCTGAACGGGAGATGTGTCTGTTTTCCTCCACTTATTTATTTATTGAGTCATTTATTCACATCAGTATAGACTCGGAGATACTGATTTTATACTTTGGGTTGTAATCCAATCATTTCTTTTGGTGCTGAGTTTGGTACAGTTTTGGCCACTGGGGGGTGGGTCTTTTGCTGAGTTCCTGTGCCCCCTTCACAGAAATTGCCACATGTACCAGTGTTAGCATTATTTTACTTTTTTAACACTTACTTTCTGGCATGATAAATGCCCCCTCTGCATATTTTTATGCTTTTTCCATAGATGTGGAAAGTGAGGCTCCCACTGACTTCGTGATATGACAAAATATCCCAGTTATTGAGTAAGTGACCCACGTTTCAACGTGAAGCCTGTCTGGCTCCAGAATCTCCACGTTTCACCATTATAATCCCCTGCCCGTGAAAGACCGTTGGATAAGCTCTTCGACCTAACCATTTTGAAAAAGAATGGATTCCTAAGAGTCTATAATGTCATCACCCCCATAATTTTGAACGTCACACTATTTTAGGTATTTTATGTTCTTCGATGGTAGTTTACTCATTCAATACATACGTTGGGGCACCTACCGTTGCCCACATGCTCTCTTGGAAGCTGCGATAGATCAGAAGGCAAGTGCAAGTGAACACAGTCAAGGACTCCCCTGACAGTTCAAAGCCTAGGGCTGTGTGACATTAATTGGGCAATCACACCAAGATTTGAGGATTACAAATGTGTGATAACCCTTCTGGACATCAGAGGTCCAAAATCAGCTTCACTGGGCTAAAATCACAGTATGCATCTGCCAGGGCTACCATAACAAAACACTACAGACTGGGCTATTGAAACAACAGAATTTATTTTCTCCAAGGCTGAAGGCTGGAAGTTCACGATCGAGATGCCAAGAAATTCAGTTTAAAAAAAAATTTTTTTAACATTTATTCATTTTTTAAAGACACAGAGAGAGACAGAGTGCGAATGGGGAAGGGGCAGAGAGAGAGGGAGACACAGAATCTGAAGCAGGCTCCAGGCTCCAAGCTGTCAGCACGGAGCCCAATGCGGGGCTTGAACTCACAGACTGCAAGATCACGACCTGAGCCGAAGTCGGTCACCCAACCGAGTGAGCCACCCAGGCGCCCCAAGAAATTCAGTTTTTGATGAGGTGTCTCTTCCTGACTTATAGAAGGCCACATTTGTGCTATGTCCTCAGATGCCTTATTTCTGTGTATACATGGGGGGGGGGGGGAGAGAGAGAGTTCTGGTGTCCTTTTGTCTTCTTATAAGGACACCAATTCCTATCAGATCAAGGCCCGTCCAATGACTTCATTTAACCTTAATTACCTCTCTAACGGCCTCATCTCCCAATACAGTCATAGTGAGGTGACTTGGCTTCAACGTGTGAAATTTGGGGGTACACAGTTCAGTTCATAACAGACACTTAGGTTTGGAGAATAGAACTAAACCCAGGGCCTGAATAACCAGAGACCCCAGCTACTTTAGAAATTTGCAAGGTACCAGACAAGAGTTGACTAAAAATGCCTGTCACTGGTTAGAAGAGCAGTAGGCTGGCTGTGAGTGTCTGGGGGGAAGCGACCCCCAAGCAGGACTCAGAGCTCGAGGATTCCGTTGTAGTTCATCAAAATTCCAACCGAAACCACAGCCCAAACAAATTAGGATGCTCCTATATCCTGCAGGGCAACAGATGATGCCCAAGGCACAGTGGGCATGAAACACACACCAGGAGGGGGAAAAATGAGTACCAACAATATTTTAATTACCCTTTCTTACACTTAATGCTATAAACGTCTCCTGTTGTGATTGTGTTGGGAAGGGGTTATAACGTTTTGGTCCTCTGAAAAAAAGCCATCTGACTATGGCCCACATTCCTTAGAACAGAGCCTATGTCGTGCAGATGGCATAATCATCCTTGAAATCACTCCATCTTCTACTTTAAAGCAATTTAAGAAATCAGATCTAGCAACAGGCAAAGAGCCCCTTCAAAAGTCTTTAATAATAGTGCACCCCTGAGCAGGTGGGGTGAGTGGTAGAATGGAAAGAGATTAGCTCTGGAAACAGAAACCTTAAATAAAGTCCAGGAACCTCCTCTGACCATGACCCTCTGGGATTTGCTTAAACTCTTTGAGCCTCAGTCTCTGCATCTGTAAAATGGCAATCTCCAGTTTACAAGCTGACAAGTTTGTGCTGGCAATTCTATGAGATTCTGTCCTCCAAGCTCTTGGCAAAACTCTCGTCATGTGTAAAGCAGAAGCCCTAAAATGTCCTTCCAAAAGAAACACATTCTTCGAACTTAGCCAAGCTGAAGAGGAGGAAGGAATCTGAGCCCTGGGATATGACTCTCTACTGGGAGAGGTGCAGGCTTGGGGTCAGACATAGACTTCAATCCTTAGTCATTCCTTACTGGTGATGATTTGGCATTTCGCCTAATCTCACTAATTTTTAATCTGTTAACATGAGTTTTCTTTACATGATGCTACAAATATCTTCTTCTCTGGCTAATATGAGAATTACATACAGATACACATGGAGCAGGAGACAGTAGCTTCAAGAAACAGTTTTGTTTCCTTACTTCCTCCTATGTGTGGCTTAGCCACAGTATATGAGGTCCCATGACTCTGGGATGATAGAAACATTCATGTAACGCTTGGTATTCTTTGCACCAGAGCCAGGAACTCAGATTAGCCTGAGCCTGCAGGTGAGGCCCCATGGGTATACAATTATGGAATCTAAGAAAGTCCAGGGTATTTCATATTTACTCCCTTTTATCAGGACAGGGTTAGGAACCCCAGTGGGGTGGTCACAACCCTGTAGATATGTGCAGAATCGGAGTCACCGGGAAACTAAGTTACGGTGTGTTTCCAGGTGTATCAGATTCAGGGTAGAACTGAGGCAACGAACTGCATTGTTTCTACGTAAATTTAGCTTTGCGTTCCCTGAGAGAATGATTACATGTGTTATTTTTCACACACCCATGGACAGGCAGCCAGAATAAGAGTTCCCAGCTCAAGAATAGGCCTTTGGCCAACAAGACACAGATTGCAAGGGATCCAGGGTAACCTGCACGGAGGGTGCCTGCCAGCTCTGACATATTGTCTTCCTGTGAAGGCACTTAGCTCCCATCTACCACTGATCTGGCTGTAATTAAAACCCAGCACAGTTTATAAGAGGTGTCATTTAATTTGGCTGACCACTGAGATACAAGAAAAAGATTTATTAAGACGTTTGAGAGGACTTAAATTCTGAAGACACATTTGTAGTATATTTTCTGACCACAGTAATTGTCTTGAATATACTTTTATTGCTACTATGTTATATATAAATATACACACACACACATTAGAGAGAGAGAGAGAGAGAGAGCGAAATGATAGATTTTCATGGATTCAATTTATTGATTGAGTTTATTAGCCATATATATATATATGTATATATATATACATATATATATATATATATATATATACACAGAGAGAGAGAGAGTTTATTAGCCACAAATATAGCCTCTTTGTGTCACTGGAAAATTTGGGATACCCCATAAGGATAATGGGGTATTGGGCGAATGCAAGAGCTATGGTTTTACGGGAGTCAACTCTGGGTCTCTTCATAAAGCTCCAGAGGTTCCCTCAGGTGGGCCTTGGAGGGTCTTCTGGGGACAGCCTGAAACATCCAGGAGCATGAATGAACCTGTGGGGACTTTCAAATGAAATACAGAATGAGACAGAAAGACAGAGAGCAAAATCCATTTTGTAATAGATTTTCAAATAGCAATGCAATATCAGTATCAATTCAAATTTCAAATAAAATCACTTCCTAGTTCCAAAATTGATGTTAATTAGAGAAGAGCACCGAGACATGGCTATGTGGCTTACAGATCTTGACAAGAGAAACAAAACAGAAACCCTACCATGGAGACCAAGACTCCAGGGATGAAATACAAAGGACAGGGGCAGAATTCCAGTTCCAGAGATGGGAGACGCGTGTGATGGAGAGAAAGAGACATATCACATTCCCGAGCGCTGGGTATGGCCATTTACATTAGGGCCACATTGGAGGCAAAAAAGCTGAGCAGAGAAGCCTCCTAGGAATCCTGTTGCCCTGGCCAGCCCACCAGATCCTGGGTCTTGGAGGGTGTGCACTTCAAATCTCACCCCATATCGATTCCCTTGTATCAGGACAGGGCGAGGAACCCTGTGGGATGGTCCCAACACGGTAGACTGTCTACGCAACCTGAAACTCAGAGCGTGTCCCCACATATGTCATATTTCTCACCAATGTTTCAATAAGTCACGCCCGGCTATTCCCCCTGTCCCTTTGCACATAATGTTATTACAACCTGGGATGCTTTTCCTCCCCTTCTCAGGATAGGCCAGGCTTGTTTCATTTTCCTTTCCAATGAATTCCTCTTCCGTAGTCTTTCTTGAACTGCCCCCTTCACAGTGACAGATAGAATGAGTGTGCGCCTGCTCTAGACCTCCCTGGCACCTTGCACCGCTGTGAGTGCTGAACCTGTCTCATTGGGCCATAGGTTCTTGTTTACTTGAGTTTTCTGACCAGTCTGAGCTGACCGAAGGCATCCAGCACAGTCACAAAGGCATAACAAATCATCGAGAGAGATTTGCTTTTTTATCGGCTTATAGGGAAATCTGAAATTGTTTGCAAGTTTAAAAATTTAGTCTCCTAGCAGCATCTGTCAGTAGGAAGCAGGCCCTTGTGTCACGGGCTTGTGATTGAATGCCCCAGGTTTAATCTCTGATGGGTTCATAGAAGAGATAGCAGAATGCTAAGAAAGGGAAACCACCCATTAGTCCCCGCAAAAGTGGAGCTCTGGTACGAGTAGCCAGGCTGGCTCAGTCGGTTGAGCATCTGATTTCAGCTCAGGTCATGATCTCAGGGTCCATGAGTTTGAGTCCCGTGTCAGGCTTTGAGCTGACAACTCAGAGCCTGGAGGCTGCTTCAGATTCTGTGTCTCCCTCTCTCTCTGCCCCTCCCCCATTGCACTCTGTCTGTCTGTCTCTCAAAGTAAAAACATAATTTTTTTTTTTTTAAAGTGGACCTCTGGTAGAAGAAACAAATAAATGCAGGAAAGATTCTCCCCAGACGCAAAACCCTAAACCAGGGACTTGCAGTCCCAAAGCCTTGGAAAAGAGAGCAAAATAAGCTGCAGGATGAAGTTCAAGTTTAATCCTGAGGAACTGTGGGGCTCACATGGACCCTAATGAGCCATGAGATGGTACACAGTATCTTTGGGAAGGTTTGTCTGTGGGCAGAAGATAAAGCGGCCATAGCCGTGGCCAGAGCAGGGTTGAGGGGTACAGAGGGGCCCTGGGGAAAGGAGAAGACATAATCTAGAAAGGCACAGTCAAGAAAAGGGTCCACAGATGAAATGCAGCACCTGCTGGGCATGGGTTTCTACACGACAAGTATTAGAATATGTTACCTTAGGTAAACCCTTATGATGATTTCATGCCCAAGAAGCAGGCATCTCAGTTTTGCACCTGAGGGAGCTGAGGCCTGGGATTGCTGAAGTGACTTATCCCCAAATCACACATCACCCACACTGGCCATTTCTCTCCGTTCCCTTCCACTCCCTTGCTCTGCTCTTCTGTTTGGCGGCATTCTGATCCCTGATAACTACATTTCCCAGACTGCATTGCCTTCTAATTTCCCACCACTGGTTTCAACGAATGGAAGGCACTGATGGGACAGTGAAGGCTAGATGATCAGAAAATCCAGGCTACTGTCTCCTCTCTGTCTCTGTCTCTCTCTCTCAGCTTAGGTGGCACCTTGGAAGAGTCGCTGGGTCTGTGTGATTCCAGCTCCTGCCGCCCAGCCTTCCTTCTGGGTCCCACCTCCTCCAGTGGCCCCTCCTCCCAGGTTCCTGCTTCACCCATTTGCTCCACTCCAGCCTCTGGTAGAGCCAGCTCCTCCCTTATCCCTCCAACCCAAGGGTGAAGTCTGCATTACCCAGGTATCACCATACCTGCAACAAGCTTTCCACGTCAAACCTCCTCTAAGGAGCTAACTGGTATAGTTCTTATTCCTTGGCGATGCCTTGACAGACACATCTCTTAAGTGGACTGAGCTGAGTAAGAAAACTGAGGTGCCCCGATTCTCTGGTATGTGGCCAGTCAAATATGAAGCGGTAACAAGGTTACAAGCAAGATTGCACACCATTCCGGGAAAGGGCCGTGTTTTAGGCTCGTGAGCTATGGAGTCAGGCCTGCTTAACTCTCTGTATTTACAGTGTAATCACAGCCATCGACCACGCATGAAAAATACAGGCATAGCTCTGTTCCAATAAAACTTTATGTACAAAACAGGTAGTGAGGCAGATCTGGCCCCCAGACTTTCGTTTTTGCTGGCCCTCGAGACAAACTGAACAGGGTGTGAGGGCAAACCGCATGGGTTCCACTGGCTAGGAGAGCAGCTGCTGAAGGTTCATGTTCCTTTCACCGGGGAGATTCTCGGAAGAACTCAGCAGGAACAGAGTTAACAGACTCTTGACTGTAAAGCTCCGGGAACCCATCTGGATGGCGGAATGCTAATCACAGACAATGAGAGAAGCTGGGGCTGAATCAGATGTTTTGCCCCATTTCCTCAAACTTGTCAGTGAGGATGGAATCTAGCATTTGCAGTAATTAGATCCTTTTTATTGAGAAGAGAGGAAAAGAGGGAGGGAGGGAAGAGAGAGAGAGAGAGAGAGAGAGAGAGAGGGAGAAGGAGAATGAGGGAGGGAGGGAGAGATGGAGGGAGTTAGCTAGGAATTAGGACCTTCTCTCACTGGAAAATACCAGTAGCTTTCAGGTTTCTTTGGTGGAAGAATTAACGGAGTGTCCAGCTAAACGAGTAGAGAGCCACCTTTTGATTCTTGCCTGAAGGGAAACTGGTTTTTCTATGCAAGCATATCTGCAGGCTTTAAAAACAAAACGAAACCAACACTCTCCAAAAACCAGCCTGCTATCCATTTAGGAGTGAGGAGACCCAGTTTTTGCAACCACTTTAAGTGCATGATCTCTGGACTTTACTCATAGTCTTTCAAGAGCCTGCCGCACATTCGTGTCACCTTGACCTCCTTTATAGGGCGCCCCTGACCTGTGGGTGTTCGAGTCCAATTCCCAGGGCCCGAGGGAAGCTGGCAAGGATTCTAGTTATGAAAGCTTGTGCCAGAGACCGGGGTGCTAGAAGCCGGATAAGCCGGAAGATGAATGGACCCAGAAAGGCACAAGGCCTCTTGATGCAACACCGAAGTGTGTATCCTGTTCAAGAAGGGGAAAGCCAAAGTCAGACCTAACGGACAGGCATTCCTGAAACTTCTGGAGGTGAAGTGTGACATGAGCTGAGGTACGGAGTGTCATAGACAGTGGACAGTCAGGGCCGGTGTTGGTGTGGAAGATGGCCACACCCTCACTCCCTGCTTCCTGAGGACCGGACCACACGCCTGTGTGACGGGTGCCCAGAGACAGACGTGGACACACACAGAACTCTGCGCGTTATACAGGAAATAATCACAATGGGGACTTAGAAGCCCGTGCTGAGGCCCAGTCTTGGCACTTAAAAACCACTGGGATGTCTAACACAAATATCTCTGCAGGTAGAGCCTGGACATTAAGTCAGGTAGATGATTGCATACTCAAAAGTATATGTATGTAGATGCCAGCCTGTGTGTGTGTGTGTGTGTGTGTGTGTGTGTGTGTGTGTGAGAGAGAGAGAGAGAGAGAGGAGGGGGGGGACGCTTGAGTGCAAATGCCTTCTAACGCCGCTTTCAACCTGTGAGCTCTCAATGTTTGATGCATTGATTTCTGTCTTGATTGGAAGCTAAAGTGGGCTATTTAAATAAATAGCAGGGAACAAAGCATACATTTGTCTTTTAAGGATTCATTAATCATTTCTCATGGCTTTCTAGAAGATGTCAGATAGGTATTGAATAAAAGATTTATTGTAACAGGGATCAGTTAATCTGGCTTTTTCCTTACCCAGCCACAGATGGAGACACGCTTGGGAGTCAGATCATTACACACACACACACCCACATACACACATGCACACGCACGTACATAGCTACATTCACACATAAGCATATTTAAATCTAAATGTAAGTACATAGATAAGTGTACATCCATTCATCAAGTATTTATTGAGTGCTTGCCATGTATGAGGCATTGAGGCATACACATATACACACACACACATTTACACAAACTGAGATTATAAATGGCAAATTTTAAACATGAAGGAATATAATGGACACATTCATACTGGTGGTTTGAGCGATATACAAAACACATCCCAAAACATTCTCTGACAATATAAAGCCAAACATAAGAAACATTTTTAAATTAAGTGTGAACATTTCCAAACCACACAGGATTTGCGGTCATCTACATTTTATACAATTAAAGCCACCGCGATTCGTTCTTGTTCTGTTTCCCCATCGCCTGCTGCAGCCAGCACTGGGCCCACGTGGGCGGATGCCCTCAGGAGGGCTCACAATCTGTGGGGGGGATTTTCAGGCCTTAGTACTGACCTCATGTATGCATTACAATTTACAATGTAGAAGAGGATTGCTGGAAGAAACCTTAGCACGTACAACACGATTATTCTTAAAAGTTGAGCTCAGCTTCAGCAAAGTGATTTGATCTGTGCAAAGCATCTCTTGTCAGAGTGGGACAGGTGCCCAGTAGCTCCCGGATGCCCTGGGGCCCTCGCTTGGCTCTACTCGCTGCTCCCTTCTGGAATTTGAGGCCCGCAAGCTTCCCCCTTGAGCTTCTCAGAGTTGGGAACATTCCAGAAGGTAAGTCTAACGGCCACCTGAGGATCTGCACCGGGGCTGCATTGCAATGGCTACAATTCCACTTTTATCCGTTTGGGCCAAGGATCTGTTTTGAAGACGCGGCTCCGCCTTTGCTAAAATGTATCTTCAAGCCCCCCGCTTCTGAAGGTGGAGGAGAGGGTGAGATGCGGATTCAGGTAGACTCCAGCTTCCCGGCTAAGGTCTCCCTGACCCCGTGGGATCCTCTCCCATTCCCGTTCATGGAGCTGTCCCCGGACACAGAGGCGCAGTCATTTGTCCCAAATGAGCGAGATGGACCAGAACAGAGCCCCAGTGGCCTGTACCTCTACCTTGAGCCTCACACATCCACCCACGAGGGACCCAGAACCAGGACAGAAACAGGCAAAACACCGCCTTTGTTTTCCCCACCAGGACTTCAGGGCGCAGTGGGTGTGGACCTCGTGAAAGGAGATTTCCAGAAGGAGCAAGGAAGCCTAGCTAAGAGATGTCTTCTTAAAAATACCGGGAGGCCACATGGGAGAAGGAATTCATGCACGTCCTCCTCGCAAGAAACAATAAACTTTTAGAAACTTTTCAGCCAGCTGCAGCCCTCAGCCTGGACTTAACTGCACCCTGCCCATGGCAACCAGATGATCCGCGTTCTTGATTTCAAGAGGAGCCAAGGCAGTTTAACAAGCATCCACCCCTCGTTGGTACAGCAGCCCAGCCAACCCATTAACCCAGTTTCAATCCCCGTTCCGCACGGAGGACCCGAGCCACAGCTGTATCCTGACCTCTGGCCTGTATGAGTCTGTTCCCTCTTCGTCTTCTTCAGACAGGAGTCAGGCTTCTCCCTGAATCTGTCTCTAATTGCCCAAACCCATGCCCGTTTGCTTACATTTTCGGTGACTTCGTTCTTGGGCCACAGCTTTTTCACACAAGTGCAAAACTTGTGCGAGTGTATGCATCGTGGTGCTGGACGGTGTGATGTGGCGTTCGGAGTCAGGGGAAACTCCAGAGGCGGCTGCAGGTAGAAGTAACGGGGGGTTTGTGGAACTGGAAGCGTGAGTGTGGGTTCTGGAACAGACACTAATCCAGCCGTCGGCACTACACGGGCGTTGCGGATTTCGTTTCAGCGTCTGCAAACGAAAGGGCCGTAGACAGAGAAATAGCACTTGCGTTAGGAGTTAGGATATATTTCATGTACATCTGTAAAATGGCCTTTTCCAGGGTCAATTGCAATAAGTCGCGGGCACAGTGGCGTTTCCCCGAGTGCGATCCGTGCGTATTGGATCCTTACGCCGTCAGAATCACTCGAACGCTCACTGCAACAAACGTTCTGGTACCGTCGCCTGGCCACAGAATCAGAGTCTGCATTTTTCACAGCCACAGGACCTCTGATAAAAATTCGAAAATGGAAATTCTGTCTTTCTCTTTATTACTTGAAGTCCATTAAGGGAAGATGACAAAGATTCTGACCCCGAACAGCACTGATATTTGATTCTCAAGAGTCCATACGTTGTTTTGCTGCAATTGAAGGGGTCAAGTCCTTTCGGGCCTTCTTTTTTTTTTTTTTCCCCAGGTATACAGAATATCATTTTTAAAATTTTTTTTAATTTTTTTAAATTTTATTTTATTATTTTTTTTAATATATTAAATTTATTGTTCGGGGCCTTCTAATTCACACTGCAGGCATGGTCCAGAAATTTCTCTAGGGCTGCTGAGCAGCGTCCATTCCTTTGACCCTCCCTCCCCTTTACAGAGCTCCTCATGCACATTAGGAACTAGTAACATCTCCTTACTCTCCTTCAATAGCCCCATGAAGTGGTCGGGCCCTGGGTTTCACCTGGAGTCGTTAGTTCAAAGTAAAAGGAGATTTCCATGAGATGGGAGGCATGCTGGTTCCCAGTGGAGGGGACTGAAAACCAGAGCCATTGTCAGTACCCTTGAGAGCCTCTACGGGATGTGTTGGGTTCTCTTTGGCAAAGCGGAAGTTTTCAACGAGATTCATATGCCTTCTGTAATCTGGCCACGTGGAGACCTGTATGCTTCTGGTCTTCCACCAGTCCTCACTAGACCGTCGGACTTGGCTTCCAGCTCTCGGCCATGTGTCATTTACTGCCATCCTCAAACACTGCCAGCCTCTGCACTGCCTCCCGCACACATTCCCAATACCTAGCCCTGTCGTTCAAAGGCTTCCGTGTTGAGGTCCTTACTCATCTTTCAAATCTGAGTTTACAATATTCTTTCATATTAGGATGTCTGGATGGCTCCCTTGGCTAAGTGTATTAATCTTGATTTCGGCTCAGGTCGTGATCTCGCAGTCTGTGAGTTCGAGCCCTGGCTCTGTGCTGACAGCGCAGAGCCTGCTTGGGATTCTCTCTCTCTTCCTCTCACTCTGCCCATCCCTAGCTCACAAGCATTTGCACACTGTCTCTCCCTCTCTCTCTCTCCCTCTCAAAATAAATAAGTAAACTTTAAAAAAACCAATATTCTTTCATATTAAGTCTGTCAAAGCACAGTGGGTCAATCAGTTGCTCAAAGACATCGCACTCTTTTCTACCATCGGTCCTTTGCCTAGGCTTTTTCACAAGCCTGTAACGTTCTCACTGTTCATATATAGACAGGTGTATTTCGTTTTATTGCTTTTTACTTTGTCGTGCTTCACAGACACTGAATTTTTTTTTTAACTAATTGAGGGCTGGTGGCAACCCTGCAGTGAGCACGTGTATAGACAGGCACATGCCTTCTCCAGCAGCATTTGCTCATTTCCTGCCCCTGTTACATTTTGGTAATTCTCATAATATTTCAAAGTGTCTCAGTACTATCACGTTTGTTGTGGTGATCTGTGGTCAGTGATGACCACTCTGAAGCTCGGATGTTGGTTAGCAGTTTTAGCTGTGAAGTATCTTTCAACGAAGTTGCGCACATTGTTTATTTTAGACATAAGGCTATTGCACACTTAATAGACTACAGCATAGTGTAAACATGACTTTTATAGGCACGGGGAAACCTGAAAGTTCATTTGACTCCCTTTATTGTGAAATTTGCTTTGTTGCAGTGGTCTGGAACCAGACCCGAGATATCTCTGAGGTACGTTTGCAGCTGGGTTATAATCTTCTTCCGGGCACAATTTAATCTTATGCACTTGATAAGACTTCTTTCAGTTTGTGAAGCCTCAGTGGTCTCCTGTTACCTCTGTCCTTTCATCAGGGTTATTGTCTGTGCTTCTTCTTTGGTCCATGTTTCATTTTCCACTATAATATTCACCTTCATGGTTACTTATGACCTTGGCCTCGATTCCTGAGCCAGTGGCACAGTATGTCTTCCCCATTCTGTTCTAACCCACCCTTTAAACTGTAGAATTAAGATTTCCTGGGGGTTGTGCTGTTACAAAGTGAATTATCATTGTGGAGGAAAAGATTATTATTTGAACACAGGTTGTTTCCAACCAAAGAGTGAAGGTTATGCCAGGGAGAGGGAGAGAGATGACAGCTGCTGGCGGAGGTTTGGGTACCAAGAAGTACTCGGGGGTGCTGGTGCACACAGGTGGCTGTGCAGAGAACTTTCTCCAGCGAGGACCTCTGATGGGAGAACACAGCTTTTGGAACAGAGCCCGACGTGATCTCAGGCGTGTAGATACTCGGTGAGAAACGAATACCCCACTTCTCCCTATTGACCTTGAATGAATGTGAAATAAACTACTTGGACTGCCATAGACTGAATCCACAGACATCCTAGTTTGGATGCAAAGAAATTCACTCAAATGGCTCCAATTGAAAATAGGCATCCTTGTCAAATGGGGTGGAACACGTGAGCTGAGATTGAATGGTTGTGAATCAGGTGTTCCCACTAAAAATCCGATCATTCAAGTCAGGGGACACCAGCAGTGTTGCTTGTGCCAGATGGCACTCATGCTTCCTACCTGCATGCCCAGCATCTGACTAAACATTTAGCCCAAGAAGAAAGAAGCCCTATAATTTTTCCATCACTGTCTGTATAACCTGGGGACAGTCGTTCCCTTTCGTCTGGTTTGTTTTTTGTTTTGTTTTGTGTTGCTCTTATTATCTTCATCTATTAAGTAGATAAATCATTACCCACCATGGGACTGCAGGCTCATGGGACTATAAGTTCACATAAGAGCAAGGCTCTGGCCATAGTTTACAAATATTAAGATGCTACCAGCCTCACAGGTATATTATACATTTGTGGAGATGTTTTTACAGACAGTAGTATTTCCATTGCCATGGCCATCATCACAGACTGCTTCGGGGGTAGTGAGGTTCATTTAGGCAGGCAGGTAACCTTCAGCTCAGGATTAAGTCATTTGTGCAAAGAGAACTGTACTTTTTATCGGCCAGTGATGTTATTAGTTGCATTTAGCAAAATATATCTTTGTCTTGCCTAGGAGAGCATCAGACACATAGAAAGAAATAGAGAAAAAAAATCCAATAATAACAACGATAAACCAATTACTTGCAGATGATCTAATGATGAAGGCAATGTTGTCTGCATTCAGGGAGCACATTTTCTGACCTGTCCTTAGTGGCCACAAGTAGGAGGGAAGAGAAGGCAGTCTCTGATGTAATCACACATGGCAGGGGGAATAGAGATGTCTAGAAGATGCTGATAGTTTGGAAAGAAAACTAAATTGAGTGTGGGAAGAATGTCAAGAGAAGTGTTATGAATCCTTCTCACACTGCTTCAGAGAGGTGGGTGGTGGGTGGTGGAAATAATCTTGCCAGAAATGAAGATAAGGAACTGATATCTTCATTTAAGCCTGTGCTCTGTAATGTACAGACAGTCCCCGACTTACAGTGGTTCAACTTAAACAAGTTATCAGCTTTATGGTGGTGTGAAAGCAATCTGCATGCAGTGGAAACCGTACTTGGAATCCGGAATGTGGATCTCTTTCGGGCTTTCTCTTCCTGAATGATTCCCTCTCAGAATCCGGGGCAGTGGCTGTGGCCGCAGCTCCCGGTCAGCTAGCAATCACGAGGGCCGACAACCGACACGCTAACCATGGTCCTGCGCCCGTACAACGATTCTGTCTGTCACTGTCAGCACAGTGTTCAATAAATTCCATGAGAAGGCCTAAACCTTAGTATAAAACACTTGTATTAGATGATTTTGCCCAACTGTAGACTCATGTGAGTGTTGTGAGTACATTTAAGGCAGGTGTGGCCCAACTGTGATAGTTAGTCGGTCAGGTGTATTACAGGCATTTTCACTTAGGATGAGTTTACGACCCCAAGGTAAGTGGAGGCAGATCTGTATGTATATTGGTTATTAGTTAAATATCCCAGCAGACGGATGCTGTGACAAGAGGTCCTATAAACATTCTATTATTCCTACCATCTTGGTTGCCCCTGGAGTGTCTTCTTGGGTTGAAGGTCTAGAAGAAAATGCACAGGCCTGGCCATCAGAGGCTTTGACTTAGAGTTCTGGCTTTTCCTGTGTGATTTTCTTTGTGTTTCTGGGAAATTATTATTATTTTTTCTTTCCATCGCTCAGTTTTCTCATCCAAAGAGTAAGAGATTGGGACAAGATAGCCTCTACTGTCCCTTGAAGTTCTCTTCTGCCATGATTTGAATAGGATATTGACTCTCTGGGGCCCCCAACACTGATCCTTGTCCAGCCAATTACTACCCTCAGGGATAAGTCAATGGCAACAGTCCCTTTTGGGTACAACTATTCTCAGCAGGCCCAGAAAAATAGTTTTAGAGGCCAAGGGAAAGAGTGAAATTGTAGCTCATTTCCAGGAAGGAGAGGAAGGAAAGGAATGTGGATCAGGATTCAGATCGCCCTTGAGCGATCACTAGCTTGAGTCTTTGATCCTATAAGGAGACAGCCCTAAACAAGGCAGCTCTGTGTGTGGAAAGTCCTGAGTTTGAATTCTTCTTCACTCACCAAATATGTAGTTACCACATCAGAAGCTCTGTAAATGGACATGAAATATGGGCAGATGAAATACGACACATACATACAATGTAATACGATTCAGCCTCAAAATGGAGGATCCTAAGATCTCTGTTGCATAGTTGGAATACAAACACGGCCACGGACAACATGTAAATGATGAGTCTGGCTGTGTTCCAAGAAAACTTTTGTTTGTGGACAGTAAAATTTAAATTTCAGATAATTTTCATGTGTTATGAAATAGTCTTCTTTTGATATGTTTTCCAACCACATTAGAAGGTAAAAACCATCCTTAGCTTTCAGGTCATACAAAAATGGGCAGTGGGTCAGATATGGTCCATGGGCCAAGGTTTACTAGTGGCTGCTGTAGAGAAAGAGTATGGCTTTAGAAGCTGTTCAAAACTGGGTCCCAGTTCTGGTTGTACTTTTACACAGCTCTGTGACCCTAGCAATGGGGCTTTCCTGCCCGACATCGGATTGTTTTTCTTAGCAAATGCAGATGCTGAGCCAGTCACAGAATCAAACACAAAAAGGGACCTAGAAGTGAACACAGCCTGTTATTTTCTGATAGAAAGTGGACATTCTTCTTTCCTTTCCCCCTTTCCTGCCTCCACGGTGATGAATAAAACTGGGGTAAGGATATTAACAGATTCAAAGTTTGCCCTAAGGATTAAATAAAATTCCTTTGAAAGCTCTAAAATAAACTGCAAAATGTAAGGGTTTTTTTTTTAAATCAATATTTACTGAAAATATGACTTAGTTCATAGTATGTCATGCTAAATGCAGATACTCTGCTCAGATTTTAACCTGTATAAAGTCACTGAATCCTCAGATCATCCCAGTAGTTAAGACTAATAAATCCATTTGATGGATTGGAAACTGAGATCTAAGACATCAATGGACTCTTGCCCTACGCTAAGAGTTGGTAAGCATTGTACCCAGATTTCAAAACCAGGAAATCTGACTTCAAGATTTGTCTTTAACCACTTTGCATTTTTTTATTATCTCAGATGTGGATGTGAACTCTGGGTCCACCGGGAAATGATGTACAATCTTACTATGACTATTTAATCGTTACCTTCCTCATTTCCAACGTGCAAACCAGGAGCAATTACCTACCAAACCTACTGCATAGGACCGGACCCAGAGTCAAACGTAAGCATAGAAACTTTTGCTTCCAACATTCACTATGCAAATCCGTTGTTCGGCTAACCCGTTATTACACACTGCTCCAAGCCAGCTCGCTGGGAAGGAGAGGTAGAGCCCATAAATAAACGTAGTGTGGAAAGGCAATTCCATCAGTCCCTCCTATAGCACCTGCTACTACACTTTTCTTAGTTTAGCAGAACCAACCACTGAATGTATTTAGATCAGGCAACTGATTGATAGGAACAAAAATGGTCACAGATTCGTTATTTGAAGAACTTTGAAAATGCTATGCATTCCTATTTGTGGATAAAGAACACATATATTCAAAGAGGAAGTTAGGTGAATTCACAGCTAGATAGAGCAAATGACTGAATGAGGAACAGGCAGCTAATCACATATTCAAAGCCTTTTATTTCTGAAATCACACCATTTAGCCACTTCACTTGAGGACATCTGTAAGTTAGTTCTTTTAAGCCTAGAAGCTGGTTTTTACATAAGTACTAGGATAAAGCTAAAATGGCTTCCATTCACACAAGCCTCCAAAAATAATTGGCTCCTTTAAGTGGACAATTTCATTCCTCCTTTTGTTTATCACAGACATCTCCAGGAGGATAAGATTGGTACTCAGCTGGCTTTGGTTCCAATGATATTTTCTTGCATATTAATGGGGAAGGATTATTGAGGCTTAGTGACCCTGAATGAAATTGGAGTTAATGAAAAAAAAATTCAGCGTCTTCTTTTTATTTCTGTACACATATTTTGTATTTCATTTACTTTATTTCAAGATATAGCTGCATAAATCCATAGCTTTATTTTGGTCATGCAAGATGACATCATAATTACAAATGAAAGGTAAATTGTACATCAAGGTACACTTTCTAAGAGAACAGAGAGAACTGACTTCACTCTAAATTATTGTGATAATGTTATCATCATCATCATCATCATCATTAGCATTATTTAAGAACCCAAATGCCTCCAACTTTTTTTAAATGTTTATTTTTGAGAGAGCACAAGCTGGGGAGGGAGGGGGACAGAGGATCCAAAGCGGGCACTGTGCTGACAGCACAGCCCGATGTGGGGCTCGAACTCGTGAACTGTGAGATCATGACCTCAGAAGAAGTTGGATATTCAAGCCACTAAGCCACCCAGTTGCCCCACCTCCAACTTCCCACTGTCCCAAGTCCAAGAAGGGCTGTTCTATAAGCAATTCAAGCTACAAATACGATCTGGAATCCAAGAATATGCTGGTTGTTGGCAGATATATATTCATTTTTGAAAGATGAAAAAAACGATGATTTCTCTTCATCCGAGGCCTCCTGCGTCAGGAAGCTTTCATTGGCCATTCAGTGGTGGGTTTTCAAGCCTTAATTATAGGCACATTTGTCCCATTGTCTCCATGTGGTACAGGACAAGGAAACACAATTAGTCACATATTGTAATTAACCTTCGTGGTCTGCATGCTTTTGTAGATTTGAAGGACTAGCCGGAGACCATAAAATCCTTTGTATTACAAGGAGTGAGTCCTGGGATTCATCAGCATGAATAATCAAGGTAATTTATTCTGACAAGAAAAGTGCATTGCTTTCCACAAGCACATGACCCACATGGGGAAGAACTTAGATACGAAATATAAACTACAGATAAATGACATTTCCTTATTAATTCACGCCCTTCCTTCTCTGTGCCTTTGTTTTTCTGTCTTCCTCCTTCCCTCCCTCCATCCCTCCCTGCCTATAATCAAGGTTTGTGGTACACACCAGAACATCAAGATGTCCTCAACTTGGTAGCTCCTGGATTTACTTTTGTAAACTACCAAAGCGATTCACTCTTGTAGTAATGAGCCACAGCGTTAAAACCATGAATTCTCTCTTCATTCAAAAGTCATTTTTTATTGTATTTTTAAGTTTATTTTCATTTATTTTGAGAGAAAGAGCGAGCGTGTGTGAGCACAAGTAGGGGAGAGGCAGAGAGACAGAGAATCCCAGACTCCATGCTGTCAGCGCAGAGCCCGACACGGGGCTCAAACTCACGAACTGTGAGATCATGACCTGAGCCGAAACCAACAGGCAGACACGTAACTGAGTCTGAGCCACTTAGGTGTCCCCACATAATTTTTTTTTTAAGTTTTCTCTTATAACAAATTCTGTGTCAGCTGCTGAGAATCTGATTAAAACTGCATGCCTAAGAGTTAGATATAACTGTATTGTGCATTTATCCATGGAGATGGGTTAGCGGATCAGAGGTGAAGCTCTGATCTCACCAGGTCATAAACGTGTGAGTCTGGACAGACCGGATAAAACCGTGAAACCCTTAGGGGAGACTTTGTTTCTTTGGTTGTAAACATGGGCTCATCAATTCATCTCATGGGGTTTCAACTAAACCCTAACCTGATGAAGTAAAACACATAATGCTTAGTAGGAATTCAAACACTGAGTTTGCATGGCTCATCCTTCCCTAGCCTGACTCCATCCCTGGTCTGGGAACTGAGCTGGGCTTTCACTTGCTGTCCCAGAAAGCGGGGCGCTGATCACAAAACTCCAGGAGTCAGACACAAAGCAGCATATCCAAACTCATGGTTTTGAGTCAGAGGTTTTCATAAATATTTGCTGTTGAACAAAGTAATGTATGGTTGAATCATTAATATAATGAGACATCTGTGTTCCTTAAAAGCACCGCACTCTGGACAATTGTACAATTTATAGGAAAAACGTGGTAATCGGAGCACAGGACTCCAAAACTTTGTGAGTCATACAAATGACAACATAACAAAAAAATAATAATAAAATAGTATTAAAAATAATATAAATAAATAAATAATAAAAGTACAGAGATCTAATAAAAATGGCAAGTTTTACACATGGTAAATGGCTGAAAACTACATAAATACTGCAACAAATGTATCCCTTTTGCCTTGAAAAAAGACCTGGAGCTTACTGACGGGTTTGAGCTTCAGAAAAACTCTGGAAGGTGAGTCATGAAAGGTGCAAGGAGGGTTACCTGAAACCAGATGGAAAATAATCACACCACTTTTGCGTGGGTCCCGCTCATAACCCAGGTGGTGAAATGCGGTCGCTCACAGGTGTCTGAAGTGTGTATATTTTCTGTATTCCCGTGGGGCTGAGTTCAGCTGAAGTGTCCCTTGTCAATGGCATTTGATCAGTGAGGAAGTTAGTCTTTTGCTCAAATGGTTTCCTTATACAGCAACTGCATTGGAACAAATTCTGGTTTTCGTTAAGTGTCATATGTAGCTGAACTGACCATTGGTCTCATATAAAATATTAGTAATGAAGCTATCAGTTTTTGGCTACAAAAAGAACCATACTGAGGCACCTGGATGGCTCAGTCGGTTAAGCTTCTGACTCTTGAGTTCGACTCTGGTTATGATCACATGGTTTGTGAGATCGGGCCCTGCATCAGACTCTATGCTGGCAGCTCAGAGCCTGCTTGGGATTTTGTCTCCCTCTCTCTCTGCTGCTCTCCTGCTCTTTGTCTGTCTCCCTCTCTCTCCGTCTCTCTAAATAAATAAATAAATAAATAAACAAACAAGCTTCTAAAAAGGGGTCAAAAATCTTAACAGATACCTCCCCTTTTTCACTGTAACACTAATTTTTATATAAATATCTGCAAGTCATGTTACAGAATAAGGCTCACTGCAGAGGAGAAAAGTCAAGGTTTTGTTTTTGTTACACTGACCCTTGCTTTGCAGGTTGGGCCCAGCCCGGGTGTGGGGTTGGCTGCTGCTTTGGGAAGGCTGGGTCGGCTGTCATGAGGCTGCTAAACACTCAGCCTGTGTGACCCACCCTCTGCCCAACTCCCTTCTTTGGAGTGTGGTACATGGTGACCTTCTCTGTCCCCCTGGGGAACAGCCTAGGGCAGGACTCTGGGGAGCAGGGTTCTGGACAGCAGAGCCCAGGGGTCCTGGGCGTTTAGAAACTGAGCGGAACCTCTCATGTGGAGTCTGCAGCTGAGAGGCTGAGCACTTTTGGGCACAAGGGTACACGGAGGTAACAGGAACAATGGGAAAAGCTGGGCTGTCAGTCAAGCAGGAAGTGTCTGCCCTTCTTTCCAGCCTACTGACAGGTCCCTTCCCTTTTTGGTCAGCTTCCTGCTGGCCCCCACATTCCCAGGATTAAGCCTGTCCCCTCCCATCTTCTGCCCCTGCAACCGCCCATCCCCTGCAGAGAGGCCAGAGGCCTGGATCAGGGCAGCAGTGAGGATTTAGTCAACGGGGAAAGGGAATTACTGACAGGACCAGCTCTGTAAACACGTACAAGGTCTGGGAGGCTATGTGGCAGGGGAGATAAATATGGACAGGGAACACCTTTCCTTAAGTCCTTCCTCCTCCATCCCAGAGAGGACGTGGGTGGGAGAGGAGGGGGAAGAGGGAATCTTTGGCCTCTGGCTTCCTCAGCCATCGAGGAGTCAGGCCACGGGCCCGGGAGCCCTCCAAGGGGGCGAAGGTGCACCTCAGGAGACCGTGAGCTAATCTCCAAGGCAGCTTAGATGCCAAGGCATCTCCAAGGCTAATCTCCAAGGCAGCTTGCCACATCCTCATCCACCCGCACTGTACAAGCTTTCCCTGTGTTCGCACCTTCACCCTCACGAGGGATTTTCTGCTCTCTTAATTCTAACACTGTGGTTTCGATTTTCATTTCCAGACTGTGAATCGACTGAGCATCTCTGGATTAGCTCTTTCGATTTCTTAAGTGTTTGTACAAATTCTTTGCCATTTTTGCTACTTATGTGTCACTTCTTATTATTGACTTGTGTTCTTTACATATTGTAGATCACTGGTATCTGTGCTAACCGTACCTTTCTTTCCCTACTCGGTGGCTTGTCTTTTGTGATGGTTAATCCTTTCTGTCCCCTTGAAGGGATGCCAGCAGGTACCCTTTGGACTTGAACTGCAGCTCTTCCCTTGGTCTTAGACTGTCAGCCTCCCCCATCAGATTCTGGGATCACTCAGCCTCCGCCCTTCCACGAAGCCAATTCCTTAAAATCCAATAAATCCATTTCTCATCCTCTCCCCCTCTCTCTCCTTATTTGTTTATTCTAGGAATCAGTGTTCTAGAGTATGTGAACATTGTTTAATCACACACACACACACACACACACACACACACACACACACAAACACACACACACACACACCATGTTGTTCTGTTTCTCTGGAGAACCCTCACTAATACACCTATCAAGAAGTTCTTCATTTCAGTGTGGTCAAATTTATCAATATGTATTTCTATTTTTAGTGCTTTTGTGTCCCTTTTAATAACTATTTTTCTGCCTGGATGTATCGAAGGCATTTTGCTCTATAACACAGAAACTTTATAGTTTTCATTTTTAACATTTTATTTATAAGACACTTGGAAAATAATTTGGTTATGAAGTGAAGTGGACGTAAATGTTCAGCTTTTCCTCATATTGATAGTGAACTTTCTAGGCAATATTTATCGAAAGCAACATTACTTACGTATTTCTCTCAAGTGATATCTTTGCCGTAAATCAAATGTCCAAATAGGACTGAGTTTCTACCTGAGCTCTGCAATTCCAATCATCTGTTGGTCTTTCATTGTACCGATTCCATAGTAGATTGATCATGGCCTTTGTATTAAGTATTGATGTCTGGGAGCACAAATCTCCCCACCATGTTCTTCTTGAAACATTATTTTCGTATTCTTAACCCTTTTTCCCTACATAAGATTTAGGAAACAATTATTATTTTCCATGCAAATATATTGGTGTTTTGATGGAAAATGTATTTAAATCCCAGGTGTGTTTATTGAGAAAGGTGACCTTTGGCCCTCCGGTTTTTACATGTGGTATGTTCCCATTTATTTGGATATTCTTTAATTGGTTTCAGAAGTACTTTGTGCCCTATGTGCTGCAATTGTACTACTAGGTATTTACTCAAATGATACAAAAATACAGATTTGAAGGGGTACATGCACCCTGATGTTTATGTTTATAGCAGCATTATCAACAATGGCCCAACTATGGAAAGAGCCCAAATGTCCATCAACTGGTAAATGGATAAAAATGTGGCATATATATGTATATGTATGTGATGGAATATTACTCAGCCAGCAAAAAGAATGGAATATTGCCATTTGCAACAACGTGGATGAACTAGAATATATTACACTAAGCAAAATAAGTCAATCAAAGAAAGACAAATACCATATGACTATACTCATATGTGGAATTTAAGAAAGAAAAAAGATGAACATATGGTAAAGGGGGAAAAAAAGAGACAGGGAGAGAGGGAAACAAACCATAAGAGATTCTTAAGGATAGAGAACAAATGAGGGTTGATGGAGGGAGGTGGGTGGCGGTGGTCTAGATGGGTGATGGGTAATAAGGAGGGTACTTGTGAGGAGCACTGGGTATTTTATGTAAGTAGTGAATCACTGAATTCTACTCCTGAAACCAATATTGCACTGTTTGAATTAACTAAGTAGAATTTAAATAAAAATTTGAGGGGAAAAAAGGTACTCTGTAACTTTCTGAATAGAGGCCATGAAATTTTGTTACATCTATTTCTCTGTATATATTACTCTTAATTTGATAGCAATTTTTTCAAAAAATTTCAATTTGTCACTGTTTCATACTGGTATACAGAAATATTTTGATTTTGGTATGTTTGCTCAATAATCTTGCAAAATTCGCTTATGGATTCTAATTTATTTGGAAATCCATTTGGATTTTATATGTACATAGTTCTTTTGTCTGTAATTAATATGTCTCATTTTTTTAGTTTACAAACTTTATGTATGTATGTATGTATGTATGTATATATGCGTGTGTTTATGTTATAGATTTTATTTTTAAGTAATCTCTACACCCAACATGGGGCTTGAACACATGACCCTAGGATCAAGAGTTGCATGCTCTACTGACTGAACCAGCCAGGTGCCCCAAACTTACACATTTTATGTTTTTTTCTTGCTTTGCTGCACTTGCTAGGACTTACAGTATATACTTAGATGGAAGTTATGATAATAGGCATGCTTGTCTTAGTACAGTTTCACAAAGAAACATTTCCACTTTAAAAAATTTTTAAATTAAATATGTTGAATAATTTTGTATTAGTTGTGAGTAACACAGTGCTTCAACAAATATATACATTATAAAACATTCACCAAGGTGAGTATATAGCAATATTTATACTTTCACCATCAAGGAAGATGTTGATTTAGTTTTCAAATTCAGAAAAATTCACTTTTCTTTTTTAGTTTATTAAGATGACTCATCAAATTTGTGTCTGAATTTATTCTGAATCTACTAATATAACATAATGATTGTATCCTCCATTTGGCTGTGTGATAAAAATGATTATTGATTATTAAAGTAGCTCTGCATTCCCAGAATAAACTCAATTGTAATTGATGTAATTTAGATAGATAGTTGATGGATCATAGATAGATAGATACATAGATAAGGAGAGGGAGAGAGAGAGAGGGAGAGATTTTTGCCTCTAATTACAAGGAAGATGGGCTTGTAATTTTCCTCTTAAAGTACTTCTGGGTTTTGCTGTTAGCACTAGATTGGGTTGAGATATGAGTTGAGAATTTTTCATATCTTATTCTCTGAACAAGTTTGTGTAAAACTTCCTCCATTGTTTAAATGTACAGACGCGGTTGTAGTTACTGCTGTTTTTTTCTTTCTAACTACAGTAACTATGGAGAAAGATATGCCCAGGCTTTTCAGATCCTAACTCTGATTTTATGACAGTCAAAGCATTGAGACTGTATGGCTATCCTGTGATAAATGAAGTTTGGTCCAAGTCCTTCTGACAGTGGGTCCAGTGTAGTTAATGATCCAGCCAATAATCTGAAATTGCCAAAATCCCCCACCGGCTTCCTGACCTGTTGAATCAAGGCAATTATGCAAAGAAAAAAAAAGATAAGTGGAAGTATTAGGGATTTGCTCTCCTTACCAAGAAAGAACATGGAAACCAACACTACCTTCCTGAGGAAATTAGGGCTACCACTAAAGCCTTGAAAATATAGACTTGTTTATGTCTATTATGGCCATATTTAAGTCTATTTAGCCTGTACCTAAGGCAGATGAATCTTGGAGTATGGCTATGGATTGCCATAAACTTATTCAGTAGTGACATCAATTACTGTGGCTAATCCAGATGTTGTGTATTTTTTGGAGTCAACACAGTCCCAGGCACCTAGTTAGCTACTACTTATCCTGAAAATGCATTTTCCTCTCTGCCTATTTGAAAAACTATCAAAAGGGGTCATGTTCACTGGGTAGAAAGAGCAGAACACCTTTCTGCTTAGCATCTTATCTAGGATTATGCAGGTTCTTTTGCTCCGCTTCATAACTGTCTTTAGGAATCTTAATAACCTCAACTTTCCATGAAACATTCCACCGGCGTGCTATCTCCAATCATCATGCCAATTAGGTCTGTTGAGTAGGAACCACCAAGAAATTTGGGTGCCTTGGTAAGATGAACATGATCTACAAAGAGGATAATAAACCACATAAAAATTCAGTGGCCCACATCTCACTGAAGCTCTTGGGAATCCAATTTGGGAGATATTGGCATATTCCTCCTGAAGTCAAAGAAAACTTATTGCACAATGTACTGTCTACCACTGTCACAAAAACTAGCACAATATTAAGTGGATCTCTGGACTTGGGAGGTAATATGTGGTTCATCGTATCTGCGACTCTAACTCATTTTCTAAGTAACCCATAAGACTTCTAGCTTTTAATAGGTTATGGCAAAAGAAAGAATCTGCATCAGGCCAGGCTTCAGTTTGAGCCTCTTCTACTTAATCACTAGGATTCAATAGATCCAATGAAATTCAATGTATCTCTATAAAATTCCTCTTTTGATATTTGATATGCTCCAATCAGAAGATCATAGAACACACTGTGTTGCAGCACAAAGCCATACTCTCTGTCTGAACATAACTAGTGTCTTTTTGGGGAAAAAAAAAAGAATTTCTGACATGCTATTGTATCCTGAAGAGACTGAATTTCTGGCCAATGGCCATTAATGGCCATGTGGTCTGAGCTGCCCTTTCTTAGCTGGGTGCCATCTTGCCCCTCGAGTCAGCATGCCCAGCAGAAATTCTTTATCAACTGGTATATAAGGGATCACATTCAAACTGGCCTAGATGTCAGAAGTAAGTTGCATGGTTGCATGAGCAGCTGGCTCACAATCCAACCAATGCCTATCCTATTACATTGCTCTTTTTCCTTCAATTCATGTTTGTGACATAATGGAAACTCCTTATGACCAGTTGACTAAGAAACAAATGAATAAACACCCACACATTGGTTAGGTCTACTTCAGATGGCTGAGATAGATACGCTGGCATCCAACAAAACATCGGCGTTACAGTTTTAGAAAGTGTTTCAGGAGTGTTTCTGAAAAACTGGCATGAGGGAGCACGCTAGCCATGGGCAGAACTTTGAGCGACATAATTTTCCACTTTGTTGGACTTAAAGTTGGTCAGATATACAGATGCTTGCTAGTTCATGAGTAGATATTAATAATTCAGTTAGATAGTTATGTCTTGGCAAGTAACAAATTAGAATTTGTATTTGATAGGACTTCTCACTAAATTCAGAAAGCTGTCAATAAGGAAATATACAAGGCGGTATGTTCTGAAATAGCAGTCAGCCTCCTTCCTAGTCATTGTTGCGTTTGCTTAATAGGAACATACACAAATGGCCTTGAAGGAAGACTTGCTAGATACGGATTTAACAACATGGACTTCTAGGTTTGGTCTAGCAAAACAGAGCGCCTACCCCACCCATAGCATAGACCAATGGTAAGTCCCCAATATGGCAGCATCCCCTGGTACCAACTGGATAACCCTGTACTCTCTCACTGTGATGAAAGCAGCAAGTCTTGTCACTGGAAGAAACACAAATTATTGATATGTACTTATCTTCTCTGCCTGGCTCCTTCCAGGACCACACGTTGTTGACTTACTAATAGCTGTGAGTGTTCTTATTATTAAAATACAACAGGGGCGCCTGGGTGGCTCGGCTAGGGTGGTCGACTCTTGATTTTGGGTCAGGTCATGATCTCATGGTTTGTGAGTTTGAGCCCCACACTGTGCTGACAGTGTGGAGACTGCTTGGGATTCTGCCTCTCCCTCTCTCTTTGCCTCTCTCTCTCTTTCTCGACATAAATAAATAAACTTTAAAAAATAAAATGGTATAATAATGTTAGTCATCACAAAAAAGGTATTAATTAATGATTATCTATTATGCTTATTATATTAATTCATTACAAATTACTTAAGTTCAAAAATAAATAGAATAAATGAAAATATAATTTTAAGTGAATTATGTGTACCTAAAAGTTATTGGCTCTTTTCTGTGATCATGAGACTTCCTAACATCAAAAACCAACCTGATGGAACTTTGTTCAGAATTGTCTGATACATTCAAAAAATAGTAAGGCAATCATGACCAAACATCATAATGTTTAAAGAACGAAAGAAAGAATCTGGAATCTTCTTTTAAATTCTGATTGGCAGTGTCTGGAAGTATTAGTTGGACAAACTCAGAGTCTATGGCTCAGAAACTCTGTAAACCACAGAAAACACGTTTCCAGCTGACCTGGTCCTTCCCTCCCACATGCACACACACAAAGGAGAGTGGTCCCTCCCAAAACCTGCAGAATGGAGGGGCTGTTCATCTAAAGGTCAGCCCTTCCTCTGTTCCACCAATCAGGCATCTTCCCACATAGTTGTGGGCCTGTTTTGAGTACTTATCAGATTTCAAGAGGTTTCTTTTTTCTTCCATTTCCGTAGTGGTTATCTTACGCCAGATTTACCTTTCATATTCATTTATAATAATTCACTTCATTAACCTATAAATATATATAACTAAGATGCTCAAAAAGTAATTACGTCTTCTACATTTTAAAAATCAATAACAAATTTGTAATTCTTCTTCTACTTAATTACTGCAGTAAGGTTTTAACCTACACTGAAAACAACTTGTCATAGGCTGAGGATCTGTTAGAACCCACAATTAGGAGTAAGAGAATAGGAGTCCAGGTGTCGGGGAAGGAATCACTATCTTTTGGGCGTCTAGTAATTTCCCTTATTTATGTGAGGTACTTCACATAGTAAATGCTCACTGAACCCTTGTCACCTCCCAAAATATGAACCGTTTTTTACATTTTGCAGATGAAGAAATGGAACCTAAGAAAAGTCGATTAATTGTAGCCAGATCACACAGTTTGTACGCTACGTGCTCCAAGAACCTGTGCTATGTACTGCAGTTTGTTGATTTTATCCCCAGTATCTTGAAGAGTGCCTACAACAAGGTGCAGGAATTTTAAGAAAATGTCTCAAATGAATGCATTTCTGGAAAATAAACGCACTGTGCACAAAACCACCTGTGTCCAACATGTCTGTATTTCCACTGTACCAGAAAGACTTTTTTTTTTTTTTTTTGGATGAAAATAATAGTAAGTTTGAAAGTCTGGCTCTTAGAAGAATTTTCCACTTGCTCCAAATTAAAAAAAAAAATTATGACAAAGAATCTCACTCTGATTCCAGGTATGGGTATCAGAATTTCTTAGGTCAGTAGGAGGTCAGGGTGTCCAATCAACTGGACCTTACTCATGCTCCCCCCAGCGACAGGGAATCTATTTATTGTTCTTAGAGTTTCAGTGGTGGCCACAATCAGACAGGAAGTTAAAAGGAAAAAGGAAATAGAAAAGCAAAGTTTGTATTTGGACTACTACCTTTGAGCCTACACAGAGCCACCACATTCTTCTCTGAATTCAGATCTTTAAATGAATTTCCATGTCATAAGTGCAAATCCTTGACTCAGCCTTTTTAACTTGGCCATTGGTATGGTTTAAAGTAGAGGTTGGCAAATTACCCTCACTTGTTTGTCTAAGTTCATCTTTACTGGAATATTCTCTCTTCCGTGAATGTTTTATCTGTGATTGTTTTGAGCCACAATTGCATCCTAGAGCCTTGGTACAATACACCAGGACAGACTGATGGTGTTGGGTGGACATATTTCTAGTCAATGCCATATTTTGCTAAGAACATTCAGGAGATGTTCTTCCTAACTGAAGAAAAACAGGCAGAAACACAGACTCCTCTGAGCCACAGGACATGGACCTGGGATAAATTCAGTTGCAAATAACCCTCCCAACCCCGTATCAGAGAGACCGAGGGTTCAAAATTCAAACAGCAATTCTTATTGTCCAGCCTGAAGACAGCCCACAACTTCCAGAAGGGCATTTGAAAGAAAGAGTCAATTTTTAGAAATCTATTGATAACATGCCACTTACAGACTTAATTTTTACAAGAATGTAAATAAGACCAATACCTATTTAATAAGACCCAAAAGGCACGTACACCACAGAGGGCTCCTTGGGACACAGAAGCAGCTCAGAATGCACATATGAGGAGGCAGATGGGGACAAAGCATTCTCTCACCCTCCTGGTATATTAGAATCTGTTGCTAAACCCACCTAGTTTGAATTGGAAAGTATGCCTCCCAGATACAGGTTCAGCTCCATCATTTACTAACCTAGGAAGTCACTCTACTTCCCCGAGTCTCGAGTCTCGGTTTCCAAATATATCCAACAGGAAACATAATAACACCTTCCTTATCGGGCCTGCCAGCAGATTGAATGAGAATGTTCCAAAGTGCTTAGAAAAGTAGGTTGCACATGGTAATCTCTCAATGTATGTTAACTCTTATTTTTTTATTCTTGATAGTCCATTTTCTATAAGCACACAAAGTAAAATAGACATTAAATATATATTTGGTAAATTTTAGACCACGAGCTTAGCAAGACTCAGAAATAATTCTAGCTATTATCAGAGTGATTTTATTAATAGACCCATTTAGATATTTTGCAATATATGTTTTCGGGTGGTTAATGTTAGAAAAGAATTTTTTCTTCTTGATTTACCCAGTCTCCATTGTAAGAGATCTTCCTAAACTCTCCTCACATTTTGAACCATCGAAAGCATCTACATAGAGATGAAGGGAGTTAACACAGCCCCAGCCCCTCTGTCCTGCTTGGATGTCGTAAAATCTATCAAATATCGTAATTGCAGTCATTTTATGTGCTCTCCTCATCCCCATGCACCTGAACAAGTCGGGGACACACAGGATTGAGTGTGACTTTGTAGATTCAAATGCCCACTTGGATGGGCGATCCCACATCTAGATGGATTGTGGGGGAAGTAGGTGAGGAGACAGCCCGCTCATTTAGTCCTCATGGCATGCTGCATCCTCCAGTCTAGACCTTTATCAGCAATAAATATGGCATGTGGATTGTTTAGTTGCTGAGCTTTTCTTTTTTTATTTCATTGCATTGCATTCTATATTTTATTTTATTTTATTTTATTTTATTTTATTTTATTTTATTTATTTTGAGAAAGACAGAGAGAGCAAATGGGGGAGGGGCAGAGAGAGAGAGAGGGAGAGGAACTAGGAGATCATGACCTGAGCTGAAACCAAGAATCCAATGCTTAACCAACGGAGCCACCCAGGTACCCCAGGTTGCTGTGCATTTCCTAAGTGTTATTTCTCATTTGTTTCAGAATGCGGAGAGAGAAAAGTCTGTGTTTACTGTGCACGTGCAAGCACCCAAACACACAGAAGATCTCTAAATATCTAAACAGTGGTTTGATAAACACAAAGGGCACAGCAGGACAAGCAGCACCTGTTTCAAGATGACATTAAAAATGTGTATTTCTGTTTGTGTTGCTTTTTTTTAAAAAAATTAATGTTTATTTATCTCTGAGAGAAAGAGACAGAGCACAAGTAGGGGAGGGGCAGAGAAAGAGAGGGAGACACAGAATCCGAAGCAGGCTCTAGGTAGGCTCTGAGCTGTCAGCACAGAGCCCGACGTGGGGCTTGAACCCACGAACCGCGAGATCATGGCCTGAGCTGAAGTTGGACGCTTAACCGACTGAGCCACCCAAGCGTCCATGTCTGTGTTGCTCTTTATGGCAGACTGATTTCCAGACATTTTAAATCACTTTGTCAACATAGAGTTTAATATTTTGAGCTCCAGGCTTAACAAAAAGTTACCCTTTGTTAGAAAAAAAAAATCGTGATTGAGAAGAAGTGAGTGCCAATTCAAAATGAATTAACTGAAACTTTTCCTTCATTAGCTCCATGAGAACACAACCAGATTATAACCTTAAAAATAAAGACAGGCTTCTTGTCTAGGTATTTTCTTAATTTCAAGTTACAGTCAGAATTCCATTCTAATAAGACGAAAGCAGCTTTCTTTTTTCCCTGATTTACCTTTGGACTTGAGAGACCTTGACAATGACCGTTTGAATGCCAGAAGGGACATGAACATCGTTCTGTATTTAACCAGCATTCACGATCTCCAGCATAAAAATCCAGTAAGTCTTTCTCTTTAAAAAGAAGTTATTTATAGTGAGTTTTTCCCCTCAAGGGGACACATGTACTAGTTCTATGTCAATAATTCTGTGGAGGAGATGTGGTGATTACATATGAAAAAAAAGTGGCAAAAGATGGAATTAATCGAATTGTGAGTTTAGGTTTTCTTACCCATGCTGGGGGTAAAACTGAACTTTGCTCTGAAAATTGCCAACTGCAGAATAAACATCCTTCCATAGTTTCGTTTTTGTGAAGCAAAAATGGTATATATGGAACGGTATATATGAATAAAAGGTGTATAAAATAGAGAAGAATTTGCGAATATAATAATTATTGTTTCCCTTATTAAAGTAGATGCAGTCCACAGAAGTAAAGAAAAGGGTAAACCAGATCTCATTAAGTCAAATTCCAAAGTATAGTCAGATATATATGTAGATGTGAGCAAAGATATAATAGTCGAGTTGGTTTATTCCCCTACTTATTTAAGGTTGACTAGCACACAGGAGGTTCCTTGCAGGTAAAGATCTGATGTTCCTGTAGCTCACAGACACCAAAGTCATCTAGTCCTTCCTGGTCAGACTCTTCAGTGGTCAATGCAACATGCCCTCCAGGTCTTCTTTAGGCGCCTTCTGTGCTCTACAGGGACAGGGTACTTACAAGGGATAAAGAAGGTTTCATCCAGAATGGCCCTGGTGAAAAAGGGTTCATAGCATAAGGCACAGAGAGGAGGACACCAAGTACACTTGAGTGTTTCACACCCACTTTCGTGGGTCCCAACGCCTCCTCCAGCAAAAACGTCCTCCCTCCCTCAGCTCCATTCTGCCATTATGATCACATGGCCACACGGCCATGGAAGGGGACCATTATCATTAATGTGGAAGTATTTACTCTGAAGTAAATCCTTCATTTTCCTCATCTGTTCTCTCAGACCAACAGCCTGGCCTTTGTATCTTTCCCAAATTTCATCATCCTTTGATCATAAATAATACAAAGGAGGAAAGTTGACCAAGACAACGAAGGACTGCTTATTATCACCAGGTAACTGTTCAAGATATAAGGGAATATCTGACGCAGGAGGTCTGTGATACTGCTTAATCCGGGACCAACTGTGGCCATGTGCACATGGCGTGCCTGTAACAGTGGAGCACAGGACACAGAGGCCACTCCCAAGTGCTGCCACTCCTCAAATACTCCAACATTATTTTCTAAAATCTAAATCCAGCTGCACACCTCACATCACACAGCAAACTGGATTAGACTATCAAATTATGTTAGCGTGCTTTAGGGGTAGTATCATTTGGAACTAGACTATTCTGAACTCCACTTTTCAGAATCCATGTTTGCATGGTGTCAATTGTTCTTCGGTTAAGCCACATTACAGGCCTGTATCATTAGATATTTCCTTATCTCTTAAATGAATTTACCACAAAGCTACAGGAATCGAAATACTGTGGTGCCAGCATAAGGGTAGGTCATCGGTAGATCATATAGATCACCGGAATAACATTGAGTTTCCATAAATAAACACATACATCTAAGGTCATTTATGGGGACAATATTTGCAAACCTAGTATTTGATAAGGACCTGGTTGCCCTCGACTTTCAAGTTTTCTTCCCAGTGCATTTCAATGTACAAGAACTCAAGGGCTGATGAGAGGGGAAGCCTAAATGTATTTGTTCTGAATTCAGGCCCTCTCTTCTACCCTTCCAGGCTAAAGAGGGATGGGCATCCCAAGAACACATTGCCCTTTTCATCTTTACTACCATGACCAGTTTTAGACAAGTTCTCTCGGCTGCCTCTCTCCTTTTGGCCGTTTATGGCACAAAGGAAGAAAAAAAAATTAATTAATATAATTAATAATGTAATAAATTAATAATTATAATTAACAATTGTAATATATTAATACAATAAATAAATATAATATAATTAATAAATATAATTAATGTATATTTAAATATATGATATGTTTATATAATATGATAACCAGGAAGCCCCAGGAGAACCCAAGTTTTTAAGGAAACATAAGCCATAGTACATAGTACAGTAAGGGCACTTGGATATGTCATCATTCCCCTTCAATATTTATAATGCTTTTATTCTTCCACTAAAGGCTTGTACTCCCAAACGCTATGGCTTTCTTACTTTGTCAGCAGGTACAAACCTTCTTCTAATCTTGTCTACACTGGCAATGTATCTTGGTGTTTCTGTATGCCCTGAACCAGAACTCAGAAAACACCATCGTATCCATGGCTGAACACTGTCATAGAACATTGAAAATTGGGATTGTCCCAGAAAGCCTGGATCATGTGGCCACTGCAGTTTGTCATAGATTCATTTTCTCATGTATCACATATCACACAATGTAGTCACCTGGTTTTGCTCTGTGATTGCCTCATGCCCGACCTCCATTAACACTTCCCATACTACTGGGTCACTACCCTCTGACAGGTGAGAGGACAGTGACTCCCCTCCCCTTAACTGTCAGCTCTACATGGAATCACCCCAAATCCTTTAGCTTCATACACTTAGCATACAGGACTTTGGACAAAGTAGGTTAACCCAATGAGAGGAAGCATGAAAATTAAGTGAACAAATCTCATTCCATCCCTGAGATATAGAAACTCCTCAAGGGCATCCCCCTTCTCTTTTCTCTTGGAATCTGCACAGCAGTCATCCTGGGCACGGATGTGTCTTCCTGAAGCCTCTTATTACATGCTTAACTGTGAATGAGTCACACAACTTTTCTGAGACTCAGAAGCATCCTATGAATAATAGTGGTTAATAATAAGCTGTTCTGCAATTTAAAGCAAAAGATGGATATAATGCATTAACAGGTGGGAATCTCAGCAGAGAAATGGAAAGTATAAAAAAGAAATGAAACGAAAATTCCCCCCCCCCAAAAAAAAGAAAGAAAGAAAGAAAGAAAGAAAGAAAGAAAGAAAGAATGAGCTGTTCTGTTCTCACAGGTTTATTTTGAGGATTATATGAGAAAATGGGCTTGGCAGAGTGTTTTCAGCCATAGAGTTACATAAATGTTAATAATAGCATCACAATGGCCATATACAGTGCTATGTACTATAAGAGGTGCTGAGAACCCAATAATGCACAAGCCTTCCCAGTAGTGAGCAGTAGAAAGAACATGGGTGGTTGACTTTGAATGAGGCCACTATGTGCCAAGTCGTCCCAGACGCACATTATCCCTGGAGGGTAAGATCTGTGAAAACCAATGGGCCAGTTGGTCCTCATACCTACTGCACAGCCAATGCTTTCTGCCTCATTGAGGACCCTCCAGTGACCACCTCACTGAAGGTAGTTGGAAATATCAAAACAGTCATTATTGTTGTAATGAGCTTTCATGTTTAATAGCTCCAAGCTTGAAGGATAGCTGGCTTTTCAGAGATCCATCCATACAACAGTATGGTTCACCACCCCTGAGGGAACCCAAATCCCACCGACTCTGTCACTGCCACGGCCTCAGATTGAATAGGGCCCAGTGTGGGGGGGTGTTTTTAATCAGAGTAGACAGGCTAACCAAACCACTGCCTAACAAGTGGCTACTTCCTCAACACCGGGAGTCCTTCAGCAAGGGCATCTGGAAGTCACTGGGCTTAGTAGTAATAAAAAATAGCAATAATCATACATAACAACAATAGTAAGAAAACACAAAGCATTTACATGTGTCACGTACTCTGCTAGGTTTTTCCACATGGATTATTTTTAATCCTTAAAGCAAAACTATGATTTCATTACGCTTTAGGGAAATATATGCCATCATTTAAGGTTTACAGAGCACATTCTAATAGTTTAAATCACTCTGTGTGTGTGTGTGTGTGTGTGTGTGTGTGTGTGTGTGTGTGTGTGTCTATGTGTGTCTGTGAAAACCCGTAAGTGTAATGGAGTCATCTATATGTCCTTTACTGAGCAAATAAGGAAATAACCCCAGAGCAGAGAGGTCAGAGTTTGTGAAATTAGCAGAGGGAGAGGTAGAGTTGGCAATTTACTTTCCTCTAGCTATTTGCTGTCTTTCTATTTTCCTTTCTTTAAAAAAACTGTTCCAGGGGCACCTGGGTGGCCTAGTTGGTTAAGTGTCTGACTTCTGCTCAGGTCATGATCTCATGGTCCGTGAATTCAAGCCCCGCATCGGGCTCTGTGCTGACAGCTCAGAGTCTGGAGCCTGCTTTGGATTCTGTGTCTCCCTCTCTCTCTGCCCCTCCCCTGCTCATGCTCTCTCTCTCTCTCTCTCAAAAAAGAAACATTTAAAAAAACTGTTCCATATTCTGTATTTTCAAAATTTCTTATCATTTTCCTTAAAGCACAGTTTTTCCCTTTTAAAGGATACATTTGAATGATAAACGCTAGATATCAAAGTTGACCTTCTTCAGTAGATGCTCTAAGAATTTTTTCTTATAGATGGCTGCCCTTCCACTCCAGGCCTGATCTGCAGAATTTTCTGCTCTCACATATTCTAGATTCCAAGGATGCATTCAACACTCTTTTTTTTAAAGTTTATTGATTTTGAGAGAGGGAGACAGTGCAAGTGGGTGAAGGGCAGAGAGAGAGAGAGGGAGAGGGAGAATCTCCAGCAGGATTCACAGTCAGCACAGAGCCCAATGTGGGGCTCAAACCCATGAACTGCGAGATCATGACCTGAGCTGAAGTTGGACACTTAACCGACTGAGCCACCCAGGGGACCGAGATGCAGTCAGCCTTCTGCACTGGACTCTCTCCACTGACTGCTGAGACCACCTGAGAGATCCAGAAACACCCTTTTCCTTCTCAAAAAATAATTTTTTTAAACCAAGGCATGCTTTTGTTTTGTTTGTTTCCTCAAGGACTTTACTGCTCTACATCACAGTCTGACGGAAATTAGAAACACAATAAACACAGAAAGGTGACCAGAGACCCAGACGTTTGTGGATTTTTTTTTTTACTCCTCCTGGGCTAGAGAGTCCTCTGCTCTCTAGATCTGAGAAAAGCGTTCACTAACGTCCCTCTTCCCAGCCACCAGTGAAAGACATGCTGTTCCTTCCATACTTTAAGACATAGCTTTGCTATAATTAAGGCTGAAATGACAATTTCATGTCAGTTCAATTCAATGTAAGTTTATTCATCAAACATTCCATTTGAGGGGTGAGTCATGAAGATGCTCTAGTAACTCACATTGTGTCACTTCTTCCAGGACAGATGGAGGCAGCTGTCTGTCAATAAAACTGCAATGACAGATCGCCTTAATGATCACAACAGTGGGGGTTTTCAGGGAGCTACGGAAACAAAGTTGACCTTCGTGGCAGGTGGGCGGCCTTCATCACAGGGATCTACAGAAGGGATGCCCACCTCTCAGATATCTCTTCACCCAAGCAGGAACTCTTCATAAGCCATTCACCAAACACATACTGAAAACGGGTTTATTCTCAGGTCCTTACAAACAGATTTGTGTTAAGAGACTGGCAGGGGCATCCGGTATTACAGCAATGACACAGGTGTCCCATTACACGTCCTGGAAACATGTGTACATGAGCTCTGGTGACCTACAGGAGATAAGAAGACTTCGTAGGGATAGAGAGATGGGCTCTTGTAATTTGGTGGGCTCTCTACTTATTCTCGTCTGAGAAATGCCTTACTAAACTCTCTCATAACCTGTAATTGAGGTAATTAATCTTTTTCTCTGCCCAGCATATGATCCCATTTGCATGTTTTAACAGCATTTTAATAATTGAAGCTTTTTCATAATTATCAGGAGTTAATCACCACATTTTAGGAAAAACATCCCATACCAGACATCATTCAGAGTTGAGAAGAGGTTGAATATATGGGAAAATAATGGCAGGAAAGAGTCCTGCTCAGCAGATCAGTAGCTAAGGAATCGCCATGTTGATGAGCCCCAGTCATACGCTAATTTCCCCCCAAGGCCTGCTCTAATAATTAACACATATTGAGGTCAAAGAAGCTTAGTGCTAAAATATTTTAGTATTTGCTCGGCATTAACCTTCTTCTCCCACTTATTGCCAACAAAGGATTTTGTGTTATCATAACGCAGAATAGCCTACAGGCCAGGTATCAGCATAAACGCTCCCCAACAAATTCTTCAATTTCCTAGCCATCTGTTTTAGAATAAATTTACAGACCCTCTCTCTACATTTCTTTATGAATCTCCAGTAGAAACTTCCGTACTCCTGGTTTACACGTATTGGTTATCTATGATTTTCTGCAATGAAATGCCTGTGTGAATTCTAGAAAGTCAAGGGGGTCATTGGACTATCTAAAATAAAGATGGCAGGTGCCGGAAGAGATGAGGTCCCAAAGAAGAGAAACATCAAAAGTCTCACCACCAGTCTGCATTTTGAAGAAGGGAGTGTGCAATAAACCTCTGAAAGGGTCACAATGTGCTTCTTTGAGGTGAACCTTCTAGTCTGGTTTCTCCTGTGAAGTCTATTGGCTACTTGAGAGTTTTAGAATATTTTAATGCAATCTGTATTTGATTGTCTTTCCAATGTCACCTCAGGACTTGAGGATGAGCACAAATGTTTGAGAAAGTCCCTTGAATCCAGTAACAATGACTATCAATTGCATGACATGTGATTCTTTACATTATCTTACAAACAATCCATCACTGATCACTCTTGATACTCACAACACAACATGTCCCAAAGCATCTACTGTTTCCATATCTGACTGGATGCCTGTGGCTTTAAACAAGTTGGTTTCACACTGGTTGTGAGTGATTGATTAATGCAAAATCCTGGATCTTCTAAACTCAGATCCTGGGTGCCTCAAACTTGATTGTGCCTTTAGCATGAATAGATTATCACACCTAAAAGACAGTGAAGAATGGTAACACTTCATTACCTCTCTAAACAAGTCTGAACTAGCAGCCCTTATTTTGGGTGCCCCCTAACACCACATACTTATTCTGTCATAGCAATTAGAACATTGTCATTATCAGCTTAATTGTATATCTTCCTTAAAAGAATGTAGCATCGCTGTGGGCAGGGACGATGCCTATCTTGTCACTTTGGAGCTTATATTCTATTCTGGGCAAACACTCAAGCAGAATAAAAAAGTATAAAATGATAAATGCTAAAGAGAAAATAAAGTGGGTAAGGAAAAGATGGAGGGTTGAGGGAGGTAGAAATTTTCAGTTGGATTGTCAAGGGCAGCCTCACTGAGAATGTGACACTCTGGTCAGAGCTTGAAGGTGAGGAAGCAACCCTGAGGTACCTGAAGGATCAAGAAATGCAGGTGGAAAGCCCTTGAAGTGGGGGATGGGACTGTGTGAGCCAAGTGAACTCAGGGCACATTGAGGTGAGAGGGAGGGGGCCTTGGGATGTCCAGAGGCACATCTGCTGGCCCCACGGCATAGCCCTTGGTTGGGGCCCAGTCTCCTATTCCTGAGGGAATGGAATCCATTACAGTGTTTTGAACAGAAGAAAAATATAACCTGATGTGATGTTTAAATTTATGGGTCAACTTGACTGGGCCACATGATGCCCAGATATTTGGGTTAAACATTATTCTGCAGGTATCTGTGAGGGTGTTTCTGGGTGAGACTGGCATTTGGTTTGGTAGACTGAGTAAAGTAGATTATCCTCCTCAATATAGGTGGGTACCTTACAACCTGTTTAGAAGGCACTGAGTAGAACAATAAGATGGAGGAAGGGAGAATTTGCTTTCTTCTTGACTTCTTGAGCTGAGACATTTGTCTTCTCTCGCCCTCAGACAGGGACTTATAGCACTGGGGTCCCTGGTTCTTAGGCCTTTGGACTCAGAGTGGAACTACACCCCTAAGGTGTTTCTTGGGCCTCCAGGTCACAAATGGCAGATCAAGGGACTTCTCAATCTTCATAATCCCATGGGTCAATTGCTTGTAATAAATCTCGAGGGAACCCTGACTACACACTTACTGACTTAAAAGGATCTTGTTGGCTATTTCATTGCGATCAGATGGGAGCTAATTCCTCTTAAAACATGATCCTCCAGAGGAATGCCTTGAATATGATTTGGAAGGTCAGTTGACATTTTTTGAATGAATGACTCTAATTAACTACTTTAAGCTTATAAAATATTTACTGTTCCTTCTTCTTCACCAGAAAACACCTTTATTTGGAAAAAGGTCATAAGACGTCAGGAATAAGTAGTAGGAATCTAATGGGAGGGTGGGCTTTCCAAGTAACTTTTAAATATTGCCACATAATAACCAAATCATCATATATATTTAATTTTATAATGAAGATATTTTGAATAAAACTTTACATAGATTATTCTTAAGATTTTCTGTGTTTACTCTTACCTGTATTTTTTTACCTATGCTATAAAGAAATCACTCTAAATATTTGGATCTGAAAATAGGAATAAAAAGGTCTACCTCCCAGAAGTCTTGGGAGGATTAGTTAAGATGAAGTAAGGAAAAAAGCCAGCACAAATTTTAGCCTTAGAAAGTATTCAAGGGGTGCCTGGGTGTCTCAGTCGGTTAAGTGACTGACTTCAGCTCACGTCATGATCTCGTGGTTTGTGGGTTCAAGCCCCATGTCAGGATCTGTGCTGACAGCTCAGAGCCTGGAGCCTGCTTTGGATTCTGTGTCCCCATCTCTCTCTGCCCTGCCCCCACTCACACTCTGTCTCTCTTTCCTTCAAAAATGAATAAACATTAAAAAAAAGAGAAAGCATTCAATAACACTTTAGTGGGTTTGTTTGTTTGTTTGTCTTAAGCAGGATTGAAACTGTATACTGGTAAAGCTGATTCTAATTCTGTGCTCAAACTGGAAGCCCCAATTTCCTATGTGTCATTAAAATATTAGATTTAAAATATCTTCAATCTTCTGTCACCTCCATCATTGGAAATTGAATAAAAGAAACTCAAGGTAAATCCAGAGCTTTAAAAAGTCTCAAAATTTCCATAAAGTAGATGAATTATAAAACGTCATGTCTGTGGGACAAGGGGGAGGGAGCCAATATAAAAGGGAGAAATAACACATTATTGGTTTTCTTTTTCAAAAACACCATGGCCGCTTTCATCCTGAACAACATATTTTTTTATTTACATTTTTGAAGCAAGTTGGATTTTTCTCTTTCCCTGAGCTGAAGTATAAACAAAGACGGAAACAAATGAACAGTGTCAATATTTTATCTATGAAAATTTCAGGTATTATATCAGGTTTTCTTATTCCTCTTTTAATTATTTAGCTAGGTGGCATTTTATGACTTTTTCCTACCTTTTACTGTACACAGTCAATAATATCTTTCCAGATTTGGCTGAAATGCCACTTATGTGATTCACAAGACCATAGAATTACAAAGTTAGACAGTGTCTGCAAGGTTTAGTACCCATGCAATCATTGTTTCCCCAGGTTTTGTTGTTGTTTGGAGACAGATTTATAACTGCAATGATGATTGTGTTTGTTTTGTCAGCCTTTCCATTTCTTTCTGCTACTGCTGCCCTTCCACAGGTACCCCGGGGGCACCCTTCGAGCACCTTGGAGCAGAAACAAAGCTGCAGAGAAACAGAGAGATAGATACTGATTCTTGAGTGCCGATCAAATCATATTGATCCCAATGGTTACAGAAGGTTGGAGAGGAGGGCTAGGAAGAGAGAGAGCAAGGACTGGAAGAAGAAAGGAAACTCCTCTCCCTTCAAGGGGGAAGAAGAGATGTTAGAAAGAGGACAAGGGCCGGGACTCAGCACCCAGCTTCTTTCAAGTGTGGACCCCGATGCCTCCCATCCAAACCTAGACAATAACAGAAGCCAGAGTCCTGGGCACTTGTCAGCCCCTGGAGAGAATCTGAGGATGTGGGCATCTTTCATGGCCATGGGGGCATTAAGGAATATCTCAGCGCCCTGATTAGGATTGAATCCACTGTAGGCATGTGATGTCCTTTTACAATGTTTCAGCCACCAGTATTTTTAGTCTGTTTGGTTTTAGGTTGTTGTAACTTACTTTTTACTATGAAATAAATATGCACACAATTTAGAAACTTTCACACATATATGTATATACTTACACACACACAAACACACACACACACACACAGCTCATAAACTTTGTCAATAGGTCTGAAAATCAAATAGTGTAAGTGATCCAACTTAGTTAACCTTATTCAAATTGCTTTGGCTACTCCAGACATTTGGAATCATCATATACATGTCCAATAACACGGTCTTTTCCACAAGAAAGGCTGCTGGCATTTTGATTGGGATTGAATTGAATCTAAAGCTTAAGGAGAGAAAATAGGCATGTTAAACTTTTGGTTCTTCCAATTCATAAGCATTGTATGCATCTTCATTTAATATTTCATTTTTTTCTCTCAGTAGCATTTGATAGTTGTTCAGTATACAGGTCCTACACATACAATTTTTTTTTAATTTGTTCCTATTACTTTTTTTTTAGATGCAATTGGAACTGGCAATATTTTAAAATTTAACTTTATGCTTGCTATTTATGTATAGAAGTATAATTCCTTTCTGTACACTGAACTTACCTGCCACGACCTTGTGAAATTTACATTTTACTTCTATGAGCCTCTTTATAGTTTCCATATGATTTTCTACATATGCCATAATGTGTTGTGACCATAAAATCTATTTTACCTCCTTTTTTTAAATATTCACCTTTTATTTACTTTGCTTGCCTACTGAAATACCTATAACTTCTAATCCAGTTTTAAATAGAAGTGGTCAAAGTAGAAATCTTTGTCTTTTTTCCAGTCCCAGGGGAAAACTATTTAATGTCACTATTTTAAGAGAGAGAGAGAGAGAGAGAGAGAGAGAGAGAGAGAGAGAATGAGATTGGAGAGATAAATACTAGAAACAAAAAAATTACTACAGATCAACTAGATATCAATAAAATATCTCAGAATATAATTAGCAACTTTATGTAAGTAAATGTGAGTAAATAGGGAAAATAGGCACATTTCTAGAAAAACATACTGACACTGAAAAAAAGAATGTTTCTAAATAGTCCTATACCTTTAAAGAAATGAATCTATAATGTAAAATCTTGACACAGAGAAAACTCCGGGTACAGATGGCTTTGCCCAAAATTTTAAAATACACGTGGAAATGCAAAGGCCAATAATAACCTATCTCTACAAGATTGAAGAATGACACAATATGATGTTTTATCCTTCCCAATATGAAGACTCTTGAGAAAGTTACGGTAATTAGAACAGTGTGGTATCAGCACAGATGCCTAGAAAAAAGTAACACATGAGAGAATTGAAAATTTTCCCCACTCACCGAGTACAGGTGGCTTGTGACAAAGGTGGCATTATAGAGCAGTGGAAAGGGACGGGTTTTCAATACATATTGTGGAGACAACTGGGTGCAGACACTGAAAAATATCACAATGGACCCAACCTCATAACAAATTTTAACCTGATTCTAAATCTAAACGCAAAATGTAAATCTAAACGTAAAAGACAAAGTAGCATGCAACTTAGACAATATTATCATGAAAGATTTCTTAAGTAGGGAACAAAATTCTTAAACATGAGGAAAAATATTAATAAAGTAGTCTCTACTAAAACGAAGAACTTTTATTCATCTGAGTGTTTTATTAAGGGTGTGAAAAGTAAGCCCACGCAGTGGGAGAAGATATTTACGAATACCTATAATAAAGAAGTCGCATAACTGGAATGCACATAAAGAACGCCAACAAATCCGTAAGAAATAAGACCTATACCCCAATTAAAAATGGGAAGTGGGTAAAGACACAAACCTACATTGTCAAGAGAGGATTTACAGATGTCCAATAAATACCGCATGTTCAAAGAAATGTAAAGTAAAACCATAAAGATTTCCACAAAACACTCACAAAATAACTAAAATAATAGTAATAGAAAAGAATGGGAATACTAAGTGATGTGTGATTCCATTTATGTAAAGGTGAAAAAAGATGGCAACAGTACGTTTGTGGTTAAAATTCAAGATAATGGCTATCCTGAGTAGGACAGAAAGGTTAGTGGTTGGGAGAAGCATGAGACAATTTCTTAGGTGTCGGTAATGATTTATTTCTCAGCTGCATTCTAATCACCAAGCATGTTCACTTTGTGATAATGCTTTGAGCTCTATATTTGAACTTTTTCCATATATATATATATGATCCAAATAAATGGTTCATATATACATGTATGTATATAAACATATACTTCAATAAAACCTGATAAATCAAAGTAGGAATAAACAAAATGAGACATTCATAGCGTTGAAATTTAAGTCAATAAAAGAATTCCATGAAAACATCATGATAATGTATTTGATAATCTATATGAAGCAAACATTTTTTTAAATGTTAGAAATCTGAGGGGTGCCTGGGTGGCTCAGTTGGATAAGCGTCTGACTTTGGCTCAGGTCATGATCTCACAGTTCATGGGCTCGAGCCCCACATTGGGCTCTGTGCTGACAGCTCAGAGCCTGGAGCCTGCTTCAGGTTCTGTGTTCCCTCTCTCTCTGCCCCTCTCCCGCTTGCACTCTGTCTCTCTTTCTCAAAAATAAATAAGCATTAAATTTTTTTTAAAAAAGTTAGAAATTTGACTCAAGGAAAAACTGAAACTCTGAATTGACAATGGACTTATTAAGGAAAGGGAATTTTTGGATATAACAAAATAACACAGTTAAGAGAATATCTTCAATCCTGATTTACTTACTTACTTACTTGATAGATATTTACTAAGCATGTTTTACAGTCACTAATTTAACATTGATTTTTAAACTGACATTCACTGTGACTGCATTTAGCAGACAGTCTAGCAAACGATAGGCTCTAATAAGAGGATCTTGGCTTCCCCAGGCCCCTCCAACTTTCTAATTTCTCAAATCTGGAACAGTATGGCTTATCTAAGCCACGCATCTGACTGCACATTTGGCCTGGGTGTGTTGCTAATTACCCTCCCTGTCAAACAACAAAACCCTGTTGAAGAAGTGCATATGTAATGTTGTCAAAAGAATATGAGCTCAGGAAGGAGATCAGTCTGGGCTCGAATTCCAGCCCCGTCACATTTGAACACTGAGGACTTTGGCAAGTTACGTGATAACAGCAACTGACTCTAGACCACTTCCTAAGTGCCAATAAGTCCTCTAAGATATGGTGTAAATCTACTTGTTTTATGCTTGTAGCAATTCTAGGACTTGTGAGCCATTTTTAGTGAGATTTGGGGGGTTTGGTAACTAAAGAAGCACAGGAGAGTTAAGATCTTGCCTAAAATAATACAAGATTGTAATGTTTGCCTCCTATTTTCAGAGACTATAATTGTAATCACTAAATTATACTACTTGCTGTCTAGTTTAGACAATTTAATTTTTTTTTCAACGTTTTTTATTTATTTTTGGTACAGAGAGAGACAGAGCATGAACGGGGGAGGGGCAGAGAGAGAGGGAGACACAGAATCGGAAACAGGCTCCAGGCTCCGAGCCATCAGCCCAGAGCCTGACGCGGGGCTCGAACTCACGGACCGCGAGATCATGACCTGGCTGAAGTCGGACGCGTAACTGACTGCGCCACCCAGGCGCCCCTAGTTTAGACAATTTAAAGCTTAGTCTTCTAAGTTTGGAATGAGAGATAATTTTACTCATCTAATAATAATACAGTTCTGTGAACAACACTTAATTTTTTTTAATGTTTTTATTTATTTCGAGGGAGACAGAGACAGCATACAAGCAGGGGAGGGGCAGAGAGAGAGGGAGACACAGAATCTGAAGCAGGCTCCAGGCTCCGAGTTGTCAGCACAGAGCCTGATGCAGGACTTGAACTCAAGAACCACGAGATCATGACCTGAGCTGAAATCATGTGCTTAACCGACTGAGCCACGCAGGTGCCCCTGTGTGGACATTTAAAATAACAAATACAAACATGTTTCATCTGTGCCAGATACACAGATGGGTGCACCCAACAAATTTTTGTTGAACTGAAACAATGAAACGAATGAACTGAATTTATGAATGAAAAATAAACTGAAATTAATAAAAAATAAGTCACTTACTTTCCAGTTAAAGGGGAAAATATTAGGGGAATTCAAAGTGACTGATAGACTACTTCTAGTGTGGTTTTATACCCTTCAAGCAGAGGTACAATGTTTTGGTCATTGATAGCCAACATACATTGGCCAATTTCCCTGTGATTGCCATGGTTCCAAGCAACTGTACATGCATTAAATTACCTAATTACCCTACCAGCCTAAAACTGTAGTTGTTGTTATTATTAGTATCCTCATGTTACAGATTGGGAAACTGAGGCAGACAACATTTAAGTAACTTACTTAGGCCACGTGGCTGCTAAGTAGAGGATAGGTCTGTTCATTCATGTTCTTCTGTTTAATCATCTGCTATCTCCTCATCGAGCTGTGAATTTCTTCAGGGATGGAGCTTTATTTGCTTTTTAGCAAATAGTTTGTGGGTCATTATAAGTAGACAAAATATTGAAATCTTGGGCCTCTGCTCTAAGAAATAATCTCTAGAACTGATGGAAGGATGAACTGCCTGATACAGAGAATGGATTGTCTATTAAAGCGATCTCTTTGGGGCACCTGGCTGGCTCAGTCAGAAGAGCATGTGACTTTTGATCTCGGGGTCATGAATCTGAGCCCTATGTTGGGTGTAGAGATTACTCAAATAAAATAAAAGAGATATTTTTTTTTCTGTGCTCAATTATCTGATTTTTAATTAGTAGCTGAATGAGTGGACAATTGAACAAGCTAGGTACAAGCTTGGGTATGTCATATGTAGAGACATGAGCAGCATTTCAAAGGCAGAGTCAGAAGGACTCTGACGTTACAACTGTAGGCAATGAACAGAATGCCAGAACACTCTGAGATATCACCTCTGGGGTCTCAATTTTTATGTCAGTTTGGACCCTTGACAAATCAGGTACCTGAAACATGCCCTCCTTCCCAGTGCCCACAGCCCATGGTGACTGGACTTCAGAACTAGGTACACTCACTGCAAAAGCTTCCTCTAGTCTTTGTGTCTTCTGCAAATGGGGATCTAAGAAGATGATCTAAGCAAAGTGACCATATCGCCCCAGGTTTTCACTGAGTGAGCCTTGTTTAGAAGACCTAGTTTTCCATTTTCCTCCTTATGCTTTAATTTCTAGAATGCTAAATTAACATAAACACCTCTTTAAATCCAATAATGTCAATTGGGTTTTTTATATCTATTTCTCCACCTTGCCTAGTAGGCATAAATAGACTGTAACATCAAACTTTAAGTTTCCAACTACATACATGTGTGTTGTGATCTCTCATCTGAGTAGCAAAGCCACTAACTGGAGAAAGGAAAGCCAAGAATATCTCTATCTGGAAACCCGAGGCTGGCTTTTCTACCCTAAAAGATCTTTCCACTGTGTAATGATATTGAGAGATACCAGAGAGCAAGCTCAGTGGATGTTGTCAATATTACATTATGTCTGGAGGTCAGCAGGTAAGTCCCTTCTCTAGCAATTACTAGTTGTATAACTCTAGGTAAGTACATTGGATATGGTCAATTGACACTCAGCATCCACTCTCGTTTTTCTTGCCATTCTCTGTATAACAGAAGCTGGAAAGCAGAAATCAACATACCTTGGCTCAATAGTAACAAGCCTTCTGCGTGCAAATTTGGTGCTGCCAATCGTATGCACTTAAGTGATTTAGAAGAGAAGACTGAAGAGGCGACCTTCCTACTGCTGGCCGCTGGCCAGCCACATTATGGCAATGTGGCTGCCCAGAGCAGTTGTATAATGGCCGTGGCAGCTGTATCAGCACTCTCTTATCCCCCAGTCCCTGTGCTGGACTGTGTTCAACCTGTTGTTCCACGTCCCTGACTCTTGCTCCTCTAGTCCTTCCAAGATTCCATAAGCACTTAATTTCTTGCATTAATTCACGTTCAGCTTAAAATATGTAGAGTGTTTTGTTTCCTGCAGTGAGCCCAAACTGCTAGAGCCAGTCTCTCTCTGAGACCTCTGTTAATTTATCTCTTTAGTGAGACTAATGAAATGATTAAATGCAGGGACCTGGAACAAATTATTCCTTCAGTTTCATATTATTTTTGTTTAAAAGCTAGGTCGGAAGAATCAAAACCTATAGACAAATTATCCCTCAGTATGCAATCCAAATACTGTCAAATTAGAAGTGAGATGTATCATAAAAAATATTCAATTAAATACTATCTATTTTTTAATGTCTATTAAATTCCAAGCAGCGTTCCAAGCAGTGATCATGTAATAATGAGCCAGACAATTTCATTGCCTTCCAGGAGTTCACCCTTTATCAGGAGATACAGACACACAAACAGGCAATTTCAGAACAATGTCATAAGGGGTGTGGTGATGGTAGGCACAGGGCATGACCAAAGCAAAGATGAGTGGCACAGGTCCCCTTTGGGAAATGTGGTTTCATGGTGAGCTCAGAAGTGGTAGTGTCTGAGAGAGCCTTGAGTGACCAGACAAACCCAGGAATATGGTGGATGGTCTTGGTGGCTGACTACCCTACAGTTTCCTCCTTTCTTCCACACTTGTAGTTCTCAGCTCTCATCATAAAAGGATTGAAAGGCGATATGCTTGCATTCCTAGCCTCCCTTGCAGCTACCTCACGGGCATGTGGTGCAATCCTGGCAGAGACCTGAGGAGGGTTGTGGGAAGTGTTTACCTCCTAAAAAAGAATTTCATGGAAACCATCCAAGTTATCTCTTCCCATGCTTAGATGCTGCTGTCTGAGAACGTGATGCTTGGATCTGTGGCAACCATCTTTTGACAATGAGGGGAAAGAAAAAGACAGTTCATAGAAGTGACGGCATTGTCCCTGAGCTGCTGAATTTACAGGGTCCTGAAATTTCAGAAATCCCTGATGTGTGAAATAAAAATGCACCATTCAATCCAGGTTAAGTAAGTGTTCTATTTCTTGAACAAACAAACAAAAATGCACTACATAATGCCCTGTGAAGGGTATGTGGGAATACATATGTGTTTTAAGATGGGGACTGATATATGCGATAGACAGGAGACAAAGGAGATTTTCACATGAGAAGGATTAGAAATTCTCTGGGAATTGACCACAAAGAGAAAGGAATGAATGAGAAAGCTGGAAATACAAAATTTTCTGGATCGCACCCATTTATGACAGCCCTTCTAGGAAGCATGAAAGGAGAGAGAACAGATGAGAAGCCACTCTTGGATGTGCATTTGCTTAGAAAGCGCATTGGTGTTTTATAACATCTACTTGGGATGGTTTTGGGCAGAGCTGATGGAAGCCCAGTTGGTAAAGTCTTTTCAATAGTAGAGGCAGGGAGTGTAATTATTAAATTCTATCTTCTGACTATAATGTAAATAGTTATTCAGAAGGGAATACGACGGGAGACCTATATTATCCGCCAGGGCCAGTCCACTTGTATGGGTGTGGCCACTGAGTACTTGAACCGTGTGTAGTCTGAATTGATGTGCTCTATGTGTAAAACATACACCAGATTTCAAAGACTTAGTAAAAAACGTAAATTGTCTCGTTAATGTCTTTATATTGACTACAAAGTAAAATAATATTTTGAACATATTGGTTCAAATAAATATACTATTTAAATTAATGTTATGTGTTACTTTTTACTTCTTGAAAAAAAAGGTAGTAGTAGAAAATGTAAAATCATGTACGTGGCTTGAGTTACATTCCTGTTGGACAGTGCTGCTTTAGGCAATGATGTCAGTTAAGAGACTATTACAATAATCTAGAGGAGATATGGTAGTAAAATAAACAGATCACCGAAGTGGAAAAAGAAATCGAAGGGTTGTTACAGAGTTAAATGAATTAATTAAATGTAGAGGGTTAATCAAAACAGAATCTGAGATTAACGTTCATTTTTTCAATTGAACACTCAGTTCCCATAGTATGCTGTGTATTAAGTTTGCTAATTGTTAGAACAATGAACTCCTAAATCTAGTGAATCAATAGAGTACACACAGCATCTTTTCTCCTTGCTACATGAAGGACTTGGGTCTGTTTTCCACGTGGTGATTCTGAGCGCAGGTTCTTTCATCCTGTGGCTCCATTGTCCCCAAAGGCCTCTGGATCCTCTGTGAATGGTCTCCCTTTGACCAACAGTTGGTAGAAAAGAGAAGGTGTAGTTTTTGTTGTTTTTTAATAAGCCAGGTATGGAAGCAGAGTATATCAGTGCACATTACTAGCCAGAAACTTTCTATGTCACCAAACTGCCAGGGAGGGTGGCAATGGTAGTAGAGCTGGGTGCTCAGGAAGAGAGAAAAGTGGACTTGGGGTACAATTTGCTATTTCTTCATGCACTGACATGGGATCACATGTGTTGTCACTACTGCAGGAACACAGGTGATACTTTTCAGCATGGCCATGTTGAGCTTGAGGGCTTGGTGGGTGTGTGTGATGTGTTTAGGGACACAGAATTAAGTTTCAGGAGAGAGTTCTGGTTGGGCATACAGATACAGACATTGTCAGCACATGCCCAGTCATGAAAACATGGCAGTGCATTGGCCGGCTGACTGCCTCAAAAGCCATCTGAGAAATGAATGCTGAGACTTTGGACAGTGGAAGGATTCTGTGCTCCATTGGCATTGCTTTGGAGAAGAGTGACTCTGCCACTCAGAAGAGGCCACATGTCTCAGTAAGGATACAAGCATCCTCAATTTGTGGGACCACTGCTATGACTTTTTTCTAGAGGCTGTTCTGTTCTCATACGAGAAAGGAAAGACAGGTCCTTGATTTAGCCCAATAGCAGGGGTAGACATGTGAGAAAAGCTTTACCACTTTCTTGTGGGGGGCCTCAGAAGATGCACTGTGTTGTGAAAGTGACTCCTCATTTGATTCTCTGTGAATCGCGCAGATCTTTCTAGCATCAGTTGCCCCACCTTTTCCTTTAAACCTTAAGACCTCTCAAAAACATAAGCTATACTACATGATTTCATTTCCTCACTCCCTTTCGTTCACATCTAAGCTTCTGAAATGTGGCATTTGTCCCTTCTCCCTTCTGAAAATGCTCTCACTAGAGTCACAGATGACCCAGAGCTTACTGGCATGGTTGGAAGGTCAGTGAGGTGAGGGAGGGACTCTCCTCAGGTGCAAAGTTTAAGGGCGCACACCAAATGAGTCAGTAGTCAAGATAGATAGTAGTCAAGATAGATAGGTTTTAATGCAATGTTTTTTAAAAAATCAAAATTAATGGAAAAATGCATGAGGAACAAAATATCAATATTTTAAATGAACATAGGATCAGTCCTGGCTATTGATAATGCCTTTCATTGTAGATCTTTCCCAGTTCAATAGTGCTCTCTTCCTTCTCACAGCGTTGTATGCTTCTCTCACCTAATTTGCTTCCCCTGTTCCTCTCCTTTCACTGGCTGCTTCCTCCTACCTTTCCCAGAGATGCACACATGGACCATCATGTTCACTGAAAAGCTTTAACCATTTGTTACCCTACTTTCAACTATTTAGTTATGTTCAGTTATGTTAATGCTAAAATCACTATTTCTAGTTCCTTCCCCATTCCTAAAATTCAGAAGCACATATTTAACAGCCTTCTGCACATCTCAGTCCAAACATTTTCTTCCCAAGAAGGACTTAGAATTCAGAATATCAGAGATGGATTTATGTTCTACATATCCCCAAACATGTAGCTCTTCTCATACTCTAGTTGGTGGTAAAAACTTTCCCCTTTCATTTCCCACATTTAGTCAGTCAACAAATTCGAGTATGTTGTTTCCACATATTTCTTAAATCCACATCCTTCTATTTTCATAAATGTTGACTTTCTAAGAATATCATCATCTGTTCTCCTTGTCCCCATGCATCACCTCTTTTCCTTTCTATGTACGTAGATCTATCTATCTATCCACCTATCTGCATGTAGACACAAATATATGCGTCAGTATGTGTTAACCATCTCTGTTGATCCAATGTGAATGCACCCATACGTGCTATATGCTTTGGACTGAATGTGTACCCCCAACATGCATGTGTTGAAACCTAATGCCTTGGAGGTAGGACCTTTGGGAGGAAATTAGGACACGAGGGTGGAGTTCTCCCTTAAAGAAGAGACCACAGAGAGTTCCCTCATACATTCCACCATGTAAGGACACAGTGAGAAGGTGCTATCTATGAACCAGAAAGCGGGCTTTCACCTGATACTGAATCTGCTGGCACCCTGATCTTGGCTTTCTAGCTTCCAGAACTTGAGAAAAGCAGTTCTGTTGTTTACCAGCTACTTGGTCTCAGGGGCACCTGGTTGGCTCAGTGGGCACAGCATGTGACTCTTGATATTAGGGTTGGGCCCCACATTGGCCATCGGGCTTACTTAAAACAACAACAACAGCACATAAGTAAAGTAGGCTATCAGCTACTTGGTCTCTGGGATTTTATGATAGCAGCCTGAACAGATTAAGACAATATGTGCACATTCACATAGGTGAATAACCTAATGTTAATGGAGAATTGCCAAAGGCCTTAAGCGTAATTTGGAGCTGTGACGATCCGTATAGAAAGTTATCAAGGATACAGATGGAGGATCACCTGTCAAGTCAGGGGCCCCAGGGTACTAAGAAAGTGGGGAGGGAAAACTCGGTGTCTTGGTCTGAGCCAAGAGTCCAACAGTTGGAAAGGGTGGTTCGGCTTCTAATAATTATGTCCTAAGTCACAGCAATACCCTACTGAGCACATGAAAAACTCTCAGTTACCCCAAGATAAAATATCTTTCTAGAACTCTGGCTCTTTAGAAATCTCTGATGCCACCCTGACCACTTGCTCTACTTTTCCAAGAAACCGAGTGCTGCTCAGGCCTGCCCTGCATGCACCCCCATCTTGCCATAAAGCAAAGGGGTGCAAGACGCTGAAAGGAAGTGCTGTGCAGACTGCCTTCCCTCCTTCTCTCCAGTTTTTGTCTTCAGACCGAACAAAGTGACCAAGAGAAAGCATCTTACCTTCTAAAGGAAAGTATGCTTATGCCTCGATCTATCATAGATCTCCCAATAACATTGGTGTAATGTGTCTTGCCCAGGAAATAAATCATTAGTTGTGGATTCAAACTCAGAGAATCCTAGCCATTCCAGGAGGAATAGCCATATCAAGACTCTGTTCCTTGGGATTTCCAAATGAGGGACTTGGGAAAGACAGGTTTAGAAATCAGGGGTGGGAGGTGGGGGGAAAAAGTAATCTTTGCTGCAGGGGTTATCAGCTTATACAAAGTCACCAGGAGTTCGGAGAATGGTATAGCAGAGTTTTGTTTTCTTCGCTGACCTTCAGTTCATTCTGGATGTTATAGGAAAACTGCTCTGTAGGGTTATGCCCTGAACTGAGGTGTAACTTGGGCCCAATGCATGCCACGAACACATGGAAAGAGTTCGTCTTACAGCAAAGAGGAAAGCTGGGCAAAATGAGGCAAGACGTTATGAGAATGAAGAGGCAGGAGGCTGATGGACCAGTCTGTCTTTCTTGCATGAAAATAGAAGCAGTTTCTCACCAAAATACCTGCCTTGTGTGTGCATTAATCATAAAAACCCAGAGGGGATCCAATGGCTCCATTTATAATACCTATGCCAAGCAGGTATTTTTTCTTTCTATTTTTTCCCCTCTTCTATTGACAAGAGAGTTTGGGGAGAAGGTGCTTTTTAGTCATTACTTTTCTTGAGCAGTCAGTATTGCCTTAAGAAAAAAAATGCCGTGAATGTAACAAATCAGGTTTCCTACTGGGTCTGTGACAGCACAGGCAGGAGGGACAGAAAGCAGAATTGCACAGAGCTTGAAATAGTTGCTGATAGACTTCCTGCCTCGCAGAATTAGAACGAAGCCAGAGAGGTTGAGCATGATGTGGGGGGTCCAACTGGACACACCTTTCAGGACAAATCTTTAGGCCTGATTCTTTTATTTTTGAGAGAGAGAGAGATAGAGAGAGAGAGAATGAGCCAGGGAGGGGCAGAGAGAGAAGGAGACACGAAATCTGAAGCAGACTCCAGGCTCCGAGCCATCCGCACAGAGCCTGACACGGGGCTCGAACTCATGAACCTTGAGATCATGACGTGAGCCGCAGTCAGACGTTCAACCGACTGAGTCACCCAGGCACCCCAGGCCTAGTTCTGTATAAAGCCTCCTACGGCCTGGTCTGTGCCTGCTTCCCCACTCATGTCGCCGCTGCTGTTTGACTGGGGACTTCTGCACTGAGAGCCTCCTCCCGGCTCCTTGAAGCTACCATATGATTTTGTGACTTGCCTTGGTGTGTTCCCAGAAGTGAACCCCTACATTTCTTTGCCTAAATGAGTCCTGTCCAGGTTTTCAAATTCTGCTTTCATCACCACATCTGGAAACCCAACTTGACTCCTCAGATGGGTTTGGGTGGTCCTCCTCCATATTCGTGGTGCCTCCCTATCCTAGGCATTAGTTTGCTGGTACAATTGCTGAAGACCTTCTCTGAGGATCAACCTGGTCAGGTCGTAGGGGTGCAACTAAGGATTCCACCCAGGAATTGTTCCACTATTCCCTCTAGTCTATCATACCAATGTTCGGTCTAACATGCTACTACCTCACTTAACAACCCCAGTGGCTCCTTGCTGCTCCGGGCCCCTTAAGTGCTGAGTGTAAACGACGGCATAAGGCCAACCCCCATCCCCTGTGAAAGGCACCAATGAACTGTGGTTCCTCACCGGCTGTCCTACTTCTCATCCTACTTCCTCATCACTTTTCCTTTTTACAAGGGACCAGGGTGATTGTTTTTAAGACTGCAGATATTATTAGGGGTGACAAGAAATATCTAGTAAATGTTAGGCAATATCTTTACTATTAGGAGGACTTTCCATATATAATGCATTAGGTGTGTGTGAATTACCTCCAGTATCTACTTAGAAATTTGCAAACTTCACCGATTAGGTTGCATAATTTTCTAATAATAAATTTTGCAACAGCGGAAAATAGATGGTATGGGGAACATATCCATGGTGTACAAACCAAGAGGTGAAGGTCCAGAAGTCAGTGCCCTGGCAGGGTCGGGATGGAGTTCATCTAAGCCACATGTGCTTTCCCAAAAGCCACTGTGGCCTCCCCAGGTGAGGCATTTCCAACGTAACTTTCTAATTGATTCGGCACTTGCCATCGGGGTGCTTGTGCAGTTGAAATATCATTAATAAATGCCCTTGACTTGCTTTCCAGGATAAGCCCACAATTAGGAACTTGAACACGGAGAAGTTGTTCACTGGGAATAATTTTCAGAAGTGCACTTGGTAGGCTCGGGGAAGTTGACGGCAGTCTTGGATGGAAATTGCCAGCCTCCTTAAGCCCCTAATTTCTATGCCAGAACAGGTACTTATAAAAAAGGCAGCGTTCGTTTTGTAAATGTTACAAAAGGAGGCAAGTGAATAGCTGTTATTAGGGGCTACTCACAGTCATCCCTTTATCCACCCCTATACAGTGCTTTTCGTGCATTATTAGGAAAAGAAAAAGGAGAGAATACATTCTCTGGGCCAGGACCTAGGCTAAGTACTTGCAATTCTACAACAATCCTAAGGGATAGGTATTACTGCAAAGTTAGAATGGAGCTCAGAGAGGTTAGGAACTTGCTCAAAGTCACTCAGCTTTGAGGGGTCAGGGTCTGGTTATATGTGGATCCATCCAATACCCCACTTCACTATATCCCTTCCTTGGAATATAATAAATATATCAAAGTCAATGCAGCCTTCCCTCTGATTTCAGTTCTTTTTGTCTTGTAGCTGCCCCAACAATAAGCTCTCCTCTGGGGCTATTTAAAACCTTTGAACCACCACCGATTCAAATCCTAAGCTTTTTCATCAAAATAACAAGCCTTGACTCCACCAAAATACTATCCCCAATAATTCTGTGCTATTGTTTTTTTGCAAGACTTCATTTATCCCTAAGAAAGTATAATGATATTTTTTTTTCAAATTGGGCCTAATTAAATATATTTTTCAACTTTTATGAGAAGTCTTCTTTAGAAAGGAAAAGAAGATAGAAGGCAAAAAAAAAAAAAAAAAAAAAAAGACTGACTTTCCTGACTCCAAGTGATGGAGTCATTGAGAAATGAGACAGGGAAGAACAAGGCCAGTGGCTAGGATCTTCACCCTTTCCCTTCACCCCACCTGCTCACTTTGATGTCATCTAGGAGAGCCTTTCTCTTCGTCCGGCCATCATGCCCAGTGTGGTGTCACAGCAATGGCATGCATGGAGAGGATACCTGCAGGAATCTGGCCAGAGCACTTTGCTGGAGGCCTGGCCTGACTCCAATGTGTGCATGTGAATCAGGCTCCTGCAGGCTCCTGGGAGGGGTTGGGAGGTCCCAGAAGGCTGATGGCTGCAGAGCCCAAGGTCAAAGTGAAGAGGCTCTGGTGTTAAAGGGCTTTAGGACCAGCAAACAACTGGTGTCGTGGATTCTCATCCCGGGTGTTACAACGTCACCGCATAAGGCTCAGGAACACCCCATGAACCACCAGTCTGGACAGGAGAACAGGCCAGCTACTGCACATCAAAGCACAGTGGATCCGGAGAAGGCATCACAGAGGAGAAGCCTTCTTCCTCCCAGACCCACAAGAACATACTACCACCAGGGGAAGGGGAGGGAGGTGGGGGCTGAATTCCCTGAGACCATTACTAAGATAATGCCTTAATAATTAACTCTGAGAGATTTTATAAAAATGGACAAAATCAGAGTTTTTCTATACTACTCAGAAGGCTGAGGCTTTTGAAAAACATCAGATTAAAGGGAAAAAACCCTTTTATTTGCATATTTGAGTTAATTGTGAGTAAATGTGTGCCCTTGGTAAATAAATCTGAAACTATTCAGCTTCAAAATGTTCTTAAATTATTTATATGATAACCGCTGCCCTCGGCTTCTCCCCCAGCCCTGATCTACCCTGACAGATTATAAAAGATTTGAGAACAGGAGACTTTCTCCAAGGGGAAATATAGGCCAGTTTGCATTAAACATGTTTTAGGGACAACACGGACCTAGGGCTGTACGCACCTCTCTATGAAGGCTCGGTAATTAGAGGCTGATTAGTCTGATTATTACGCACTCCCTTCTGTGGGTGAGGATCCTCTCCCAGTTAAAGAGAGGTTTCCAGGGCTGTTCCAGTTAAAGAGAAGGCTCCCCTCCTCTGCCAGGAGCAGGCTCTGCTGGGGGTAAAGATGGCAATCAGTGCTGATGACCACTTACCTAATTACTAGTGGGGCTGATCTCATCCCAGGTTCCCAAAGCACTTATACCATAATTAACATCCCCCTCTTTCTTGCATCCCACAGAAGCCACTGATAATCCACACCCAGACTCATAAGCCGCATGACAGTCACCACCCCCCCCCCCCAGCAGCAACGGCAGTAACTGGGAAACATATACTACACTATATAAACTGTTCTCACATCTGCATGATTTTATCCTTTATCATCTCCCTGCAAGATCTGTTAACCTTAAAAAAATACAACTGTCAGTTATTTTACCAGTGCAAATGGGCTTCCTTGGGACGAACAGAAAATTGCAAACTCTGGACACTTCAGTTATGGCAAACCATGGCCAGTCTGCAGAAGAAAGGAGAATGCTCTTTTATAGAGGAAAGGAGGAGTTGGGAGGGCTGTTGTAAACTCAAAGTCCATTGCAGTAAACGGAGAATGAAGTGTCGTGGCTTCTCATTGGCTGAGTCTTGTCAGTCTCTCATTGGCTGGGCTGTTGCTGGGGCAGGAGAGAATCTGTCCTCTTCTGGCTGGGGTAGTAGATAGAGCTGCAGGGGAAAGAAAGCATCATCGGTCTTCCAGTTGGGGTCTGCCCTGACCAGTGGTAGAGCACCCCCGCCCTGCCACGCTGGCCTTCCGACTCCGTGTGCAATGAGGTTTCCTTGTTTCCATTTCACAGATGTCTGGGGCTGCTGATTTCATCCCTTCTTACCCCATTTCACTGACAAGGAATCTGTTGTCCAGAGAGGACTTGCGTTTATGTGACTAATGAAATTTGGACTCTGGTGTGAAATCCTACACACCTGGCTTGATCCCCTGCACCTTTTTAAATGCATTCTTGATGACTTCTCTTCTAGCAATAGAACTGGGGGCTCCAAGAGAGCAGACATGCAATTTTGTTAACCTCTGTAGGCCAAGTACCTGTAAGGCACATACCAGGGACTCACGTTACTCTTGTATGATGAATACGTTGCATGAAGGCAATGAACTCTAGAGACAATTCTTGCTTTTTTTCGTAGTAACTTGGGAGCTGGAGTTGGTGAAAACACGAAAACAGCTCACTGGTAACCTCCAACCATGATTTCCCACAAGAAATCTCGTTACACTTGAAATTTAATGATATTTACTGCTTCCTGAAAGTTTGGGGATGTGTAGGGGAGAAGTGCTCTGTTCTCATGGTTCTCCACCGTAACTGCTCTAACATGTGTCCACTGGGAAGTGCCATCCTACGTCCTCTCCTCGCCGTACTGTTTCTTGGGAGGCAACCCCTGGACCGGTCTGTCTTGCCATCCTCCAGGATTGAATGATTATGTGGTTTCCCTGCCATGCTACCAAAACAAAGGCAGGCTAGATCACAGGAAACCGTAGCCGAGTAAGAAAGAGCTGGAGTCAGGGTCAGGCAGTCACATCTGTCCACGTATGTGAGGCATGTGCACAGCCTCCGGGGTTTTATGGGCAGGGGTCCAAGCAGGTCATTAGTCTCATTTCCAGACTCAGACTGCACTTGAAGCCCCGTCTCTTGACGCTTTGTTCATCCCAAGGGCCCCACTGACTCCTAATAATAACCCTAACTTGAAGTGACACTGTTAGTAACGACCACAACATTTTTCAAAGGAGGATACTCTCTCAACGCTGCCACTGACAACTGATACAGGGCATCCTCAGACAGAGCGGGGAAAGGCCTCCCTCCTCTGGGAAGGTGAAGAGAACAGGAGCACTCAGATACTGAAGGGAAGAAGGCGGCATCATGGCTTTGTGAGAGTGAGAAGTGCCTCTTTTAAGCACAGAACCTTATCTCACGGGATCAGAATGAGCTCACATGAAAAATGAGAGGGTCTTTTGTCCTCTTTCGTTTAATCTGTCTGTGTTGTTCTCATTCTGAGACAAAAAGTATTGATGAAGGGGCTTTAGAGCTGACTTTTCTGCTTTACTTTAGCATGACAGACTGGTGCGTTATGCATACAAAACAACGTGTTGATAGAAATTGGAACAGATGGGAATTTTCCATTCTGAAGTTGGACTTTCAATGTTCATTTATCAGATATAATGTGACATAGGACACGGAGGCAGTCTTCTATGTGGGATTGTCATATTGTAAATGAACGGGTTAGGTTAGTGATTTATCCATTCACTGGGCGTCTGTCTTGCCTACTGAATCCCTACTATGTGCCAGGTACTTTGGACACTAGCACATGAGAAGCCCAGAAAACGATTTATGGAGTGAACAGATAAATAAGGATTTCCATAGTGCATGGCACTTCTCTGTTACACTAATCACTAAATAACTTATAGTTTCCTCCACAAGGAATATATCATATTCCCATATGTTCCTCAAGGGGAGGGACATTTCTTATACATACATACATATATGTGTATAATATGTATAATATGTGTGTGTGTATATATATATATGTGTATATATATGTACCTGTGTATATATATACACATGTATATGCGTATATATATGTACCTAAATATGTATATATATATATGCATATATATGTACCTATATGTACATATATATATATAGGTACATATATATGGTACATATAAATATGCATATACCTATATATATGTATATGCATATATATATATACACCATATATATGCATATATATATATGCATACCTATATATAGGTATATATATATATGCATATATGCATATATATATTTTTTCTATTGCTACCTCAAGGCTATGTTGCAGAAAACACATTTAATTATGAACTTCCTGGTAGTCAAGGCAAAAAAGAGACAATACAAATAATGGTAGTGTTATAACAATGTAGACATATTGAATCCTAACCATGTACCAGGAATTCTTGAAACCCCTATAAATGAGGTCACTTCCATTGTTACCACTCTTTTTCCACATTAGAGACTAAGCCTTTGGACGTCTGGGTAATGTGTCCCAGATAACAGAACCAGTGAGTGACAGAGCTGGGATTAATTCACGAGGATCCATCCTTAAACAGCATTACCTTCATAATGAGCCAACTTTCATCACTGCCATTTTAAGCAAAATTTACCTTCTGGAGGAAGCTATGACACAAATACAAGAAAAAAGATACAAACACAGCAAAAAATCCACGCAGCACAATAGGTAAACAGAAGGGTCAAAGAATCACCCGTGTCCTAAATGAAACTTTTTTTTTTTTCATGGCACATCCCACTACAGGCATTCAGAGTGAGATCTTTTTCTTGAGTTATTTCAATCATCAATCTGGAGAATTCTTCTGTGTCTGCCTGCTCGATCAGTGGCAGCTCTTTGCAAGAAATTTACAGTGATGTCAGTTTGTTGAAATTGATGATAGGAAAAAGTAGATGGATCTCAAGTTCCCAGACAATATCTGATGACCTAAATTAACTGTCACCTGATTCTGCATTATGGATGAGAAGCCAGTGTGACCGGAGATGTGGCCAACGGGACACAGGGCAAAGTCTGTCTGGGGAGCTAGCAGCTCATGACCTACACGTGTCTAGCAGCTGATTGATCTGGATAGATCTTTCTTGTGATTTCCCAAGCCTGTGGTAAGGTTCACAGAGTTTACCCCAGTGGAAGTATCATTTCCTCTTTCCCCCCAACTCCCAGTCAGTTCCACTTCTGTATTTCCCAATTTATTGTTCAAATTCTCATTTACACCATTGTTATCCCCTATCGTCCCAGCTGCAATGTATGTCTGCTTCCCACGGCTCATCCCTCGCTTTAGCTGTATTTTTCTCTCCGTGTGAATTCTCATGTTGGAGTTGAGCCTCTGGACTCTGTTCTGAGCCTTCTTTTCTTTTAACATGTCACTGTCTCTTTAAGCCAATGGCTTTCAATTTTGACTGTGCATTCAAATCATTTTGTAAACTTTAAAAAGACTCTTGCCCAGGCCCAATTAAATACAAATCTCTAGAGGTGGAGCCTGACATTTGCTATTTTGTGTAAGTCCCCTCAGGGGACTCACATGTGCGCCCTAGGTGATTTCCTTTATTTCCAGGTCTCCAAATTCCTATTCTGAGCAGATAAGTCTTATATCTATGTTTCTGTTCTTCTTTCCTGAGGTGTAGGTACATATATGCAATTACTGACTTGAAGCTTTCAACTGTATGTCCAATAAGCATCTAAAACTCAATATGTCAAAAGCTGAGCACTTAGTGTATTCTCCAACCCTTCAAAGCCTCAAAGCAAGTAAGTTCTAAGTCCCTTTTGGCCACCTGCTGTGTCTTTGAGCAAGTGCCTCATATCCTAGTTTCCTCAACAACAAGATGAAGATAGCAATACTCACTGACAATGAGACAAATATGATAATACGTGTAGTCCTCTTAGCATAAAGCACAGTCTGCCTTGACACCAAGAAATGGTTGCTCCTGTTAACAGGTTGTAAGTTCCACAAGGGAACACAAATACCTATCATCTTTAGTCCTGTATCCGCAGTGACTAGCACCTGGTCTGGCACATTATAAGCACTCAATAAATATTTTGTTTAATGACTATACTTCTATTTTTAAAGGTGTTAAGAGTTTGTTTGAGGAAGAAATCAGTGGTTAGAAGAGCCAGGAAAGAAAGTCCAGGGGAGAGGCGGGGAGGAGCTGGGGCTGCTGCTATACCTGGATGTTTCTAGCCTCCAGCACCATGACCTGTAAATAGGTTGCTCCTGTCAGTTACAATTATCAACATTCTTATGAGGTCCAGCTTTTGCTGGATGTATGTACAAGCTCCTGTATGTACATGGGTGGGTTTAGTGATGAATCTTTTCCATGCACATTTGTTTTAGTTCTCTCACTGAATTATGAAGTAAATTATACTATCATTTCCATTTTTGGGTGCGAAATTAAAGCACAGAAAGATTAAATAATTTGCCCAGAGTCACAATCTGGACTGGAGTCAAGAAATACGATCATATGATCTTAACTACCATAACATAGTAAATAGAGAAGGAGAACTAGTTGTGTAAGACCTTGGGAGGACTGAAGTCCAATCTCATTTAAATCTAAATATGTGGTCACAAATGGACTCAAGATACAGTCATTGGCCCATTATCCCTGCTTATGGGGCCATGGTGATAAAGCTAGCAAAGGTGTATTATCTCATTGTATTTTGAAGCAAAAAGCACTGAAATGGCTCTTTCCTTCTAATGAATGCCTAATCGGCAGCCAGACTATCTGGTCAAAATAGGTAAGAAGGATGGGTACCACCTGTTGTTTAAAATACAGGCCCTCTTTGTACTGTTAGCAGTCTCTCGAACACTCTTAATCTTCTGATCAAGTCTTTGTTTGCACAGATGAGATTAGAAATTGGACTTTTTTTTAAAGGAGCTTGGCATGAAATACTAAGCAATCATTTGGATACTATTAATGTCCTGAATTCGCCTTTCTTTGTTTAGGGGACTATATTATGCATGTGGAATCCCAGTTCAAGGATTTATCTAAATTGGCTGTGTAATACTAGATGACAGCAAAGGGATTTGTTCAAAATTAGCTTATGTCTTCCGAGGTAATGGAAATTATGCACAACTCCCAGGAATTATCCACTACAGTCTCCACTAGCAAGTGAACTGTAGCCGCCCATCGCCACCGTCCATCTGTGTAGCAAGGGAGCTGACCAAAGAGACCGTGATTTCAACCAATGGCCGCATCCCAACCTCCACTCTCCTGAACATCTGAGGGAGGAGGCAGCTATGGCCTTAGGTAACTGCACCTCTTCTTAAGTGATAGTCACAAAGCTCTTAACACCTTTCTGCTTGGGGGCAGACTCCAGCCACCACCTCACAGCCCCTGCTGGCCCCACCTTACAGCGCTGTGCCACTTGTCTGGGTATGCCTATTCCTTCCTCTAGGACTCTTCTCCTCAGCAAGGTTTGCCTGGCTTTTCTCATTACAGTTGCCTGGGTCATGTCCGACGCCAGATACAAAACCTCTTAGCCTTTGCAAACCACGTTCCATTGGAAAAATCTCTACTGCTCTCCATTGATCTAGGTTTTTCTGAATAAGTTTTCATCATCTGAACCAAATGGGCAGCAAGTGCATTTATAAGGACGAAAATGTGTGACACTTTAGGATTAAGATCTTAAAAGGAATCATCAGACCAATTCGTCATCTTGTCAATGTAACTGTTATATCTAAAATGACTTGTGCTCTGATTTTTGAAGCACCCAGTTCAGAAAAAGGGATTATAAAAAATGTATGAATTCTTCCTCCTTTGACTCTTTCTGTTAATGGCAATACCATTTTCCCATTTTCCCCCAGTTTTTCAGACTCAAAGCCTTGGAGTCTTTTTTCCTTTTTTTTTTTTTTTAAGCATTTTTTTTTTAGAACAGTTTTTGATTTACAAAAACCCTGAGCAGATTGTAGAGTTGTCATATACAACTCACCACAAGCAATTCCCCCTATTATTAACATCTTTTATTGGTGTGCTACATTCGTTTTAATTAGTGGACCTGATGTTGATACATTATTATTAACTAAATTATATAGTTTACATTAAGACTCACTCTGTGTTGTAAAGTTCAGTGGTTTTGAGAACTGTTATAATGGCGTGTGTTCTCCATTACAGTATCATAAAGTAGTTTCCCTGTCCAAAAAATCCTCTTTGCTCTATCCGTTGATCCTTTGCTCCTTCTCCAGAGCCACTGATCTTTTTCCTCTGTAGAATGTCATATAGTTGAAATCATACAGTATGCATCCTTTCCAGACTGGCTTCTTTTACTTAGCGATATGCATTTAAGATTTCTCCACGTCTTTTTGTGTCTTATACCTCAATTCTTTTTATCATTGAATAATATGCCACTGTATGGACATGCCATGGTTTGCATATTCATTCACCTATAGAAGGACAGCTTGGGTGTTTCCAGTTTTCTGTGATTAAGAATAAAGCTGCTCTAGCGTTGGTTTGCATCTATTTGTGTGGGCATATGTTTTCAACACAATTGGGTATCTAGAACAACTGGATCATATGATAAGATTACATTTAGCTCTGTAAGAATCTGCTGGACAGTTTTCCAAAGTGGCTGTACCATTTGCAATCTGTTAGCTATTAACCAGGGGCTCTGTTGTTCTACCTCCTCACCAGCATATAGTATTGTCATTTTTGTTTGTTTGTTTTTGGATTTTTGCCATGCTAGTAGGTATGTAATGGTAGCTCATTGTTGTTTTAATTTGTAACTTCCTAATGTCAGAAAACGTTGAATGCCTTTTCATATGCTTATTTACCATCTTTTATCTCTGTGAGATTTCTCTTCAAATCTTTGGACCATTTTTTATTAGGTTGTTTTCTTATTGTTGAGTTTTCAGTGGGGTTTTTTTTAAATATATTTTGAATACAAGTCCTCTATCAAATATGTGTTTTGTAAATATTTTCTTCAGTCTGTGACTTGTCATTTCACTCTACAACAGTGTTTTTTGTTTTCTTATTTTTTTTATTTTTAAATTTTAATTCCAATATTGCTAACATACACTGTTATATTAGTCTCAGGTGTACAATATAGGGATTCAACAACTCTATACATTACTCAGTGCTCATCATGGTAAGTGCTCTTAAATCTCCTTCCCCTGTTTCACCAATCACCCACTCACCTGTCCTCTGGTAGTCATCAGTTTGTTCTCTGTATTTAAGAGTGTGTTTCTTGCTTTGTCTCTTTTTTTAATTTGTTCATTTGTATTAACAGTGTCTTTTTCAGATCAGTTTTTAATTTCACTAGTGACTAACTGATCTTTTTAATTTTCCTTTTGATGTAGTATGCTTTGGTGTTGTATCTAAAAATTCATCTCCGACTTCCAGGTCATCTAGATTTTCATCTACGTTATCTTCTAGGAGTTGTGTATTTGTGCACTTGAGTGCACAAGACTTGGATCTATGTTCCATTTTAAGTTAATTTTTGTAAAAGATTTAGTCTGCATTTATGTTTTCTTACATATTGATATTCAATTATTCCAACACCATTTATTAAAATAGTGATTTTTTTTCTCCACCTTTCCATCTCCACTCTTTCTACCCATCTGATCCTGCATTCTACTTTCTCCTTTAGAGATTTTAGCACATTAGTCACAGATATTTTACATTCCCTATCTTATAATTCCAAAAATACATATCACATCTGAGTTTGGTTATGTTGCTTGTGTTGTCTCTTCAGACTGTGTTTTTTGTCTTTTGGCACTGCTTGCAATATTTTATTGAAAGCTGGGCATGATGTATTGGGTATTAGAAGTTCAGACAATTTGTTTTCTAGTGTTAAGGTGTTTTTTTTAATAGGTTTATTTATTTATTTTGAGAGAGAGAGAGAGAGCAGGGGAGGGGCAGAGGCAGAGACGGATACAGAGAATCCACGGATAACAATGTGGAGCCTGATGTGCGACTCAAACCCATGAACTGTGAGATCATGACCTGAGTCCAAATCAAGAGTTGAATACTCAACTGACTGAGCTACCCAGGTGCCCCTCCAGTGTAAGTTTTATGTTAGGCTGGCTAGCATTTGGTCTGCGTTTCCAGTTTGTTGTAGCTACAGATGCCAGAGGCTCATTTCCTCTAGCTTCCTTGGGGTTTTTGTTTCTTTCTTTTTTTGTCCCCTGAGTTCTCTCTGATCTTTGCCATTGGCCCTGGTCAGGCTTCTGGAGGTAAAATCTTTGATGATTTGTAGACCTCCCTAAGACTGGGGCCCCTAGAGTTTTTAACTCTGGAACTAGTCCACACTCAAGCTCCAGAAATTTATCAATATTCTCATTTACATCTTCCTACCAGTTAGTGGCTCCAGGGGCTTCCACTTCAGGTGAGTTTATCTTGGCTGTTATTTATTCCCTGTAGCCATCTGTCTGTCCAGATTTCAGGTGGTGATTTATCCTGGAGCCTCTGTTATTTGGTGGATATAAAAAGTCATTGAATTTCATTCTGTTCAGCCTTTTTTTTTTCCTTCTCATTATAAGAACAGGTGTAATGGTTCCAAGCTCCGTAGAAGTTGAATCTAGAAAGATCCCATGAAGTCTTCTCACTTTCTCCCTTGACCTCATCCTTGACTCCTCACCCTAACTCATTCAGTTATTCGGTATTTATGTGCTTCTATGACATGTGTGGCATCTACTGTCCAGTGACCCAGCAATGAAGAAGTCAGTCAATGGTGAATAAAGGAAGAAGGAAGTAAACACGTTTTTCATACAGCACTACCACTTACAAAAGAAGAGAATAACATGAGAACAGTGATTAGAGGAAATCAGAAACACTTTAGGTAATTATCTGAGAAGAAATACTTTAGGTCATGTAGTCGGCCGAGAACTTAAAAGTTACGAGCTGGGAGATAATCTATAGGAAGAGGCTTTCAGAAACAATGGATCCTAAATGCAAGGGACCTAAGGTTGGAACATGTTTAACGATTTAAAAAAAAAAACACAGAAAATAGCACACAACTGCAACATATTGAATATAGTGGGATCTGCCATGACATGTATCTAGAAAGGAGACAGGTGAAGTGGAGATTAGGTCAAGCCTTGCACATCATGGCAGTACTTTAAATTTTATTCTAAATCCTTTGGAATGTCACTGGAGTAGATTGACATTTTATAATATGTGTTTCTCTTCATGTCTACAGAGAATGGACATTTTAAAGTATGGATGTGTGGAGACTAACACAGGGGCTGTGATAGTAGTTCAGGGGAGAGGTCATGGTCAGAGCTGTACCTGTGGAAAAGTGGAGAAGTGGATGGAGATGGTTTGTCATGTCTTTGAAGGCAAGGTTAAGACAAGCTTTTGATCAGGTGGAGGTGAGGGAAGGAATCTAGGATCAAGGCACATTTGCAGGTGGTTGTTCAAATTGTGGAATATTGGTCAGATTCTGCATTCATTCTGAAGGTAGAAACAAAAGAATTTGGTGAAGAACTGAACAGGGGCCATCTGACAAAGAGAGGAGCAAAATGCCTGGAACAAAGATGCTATCAACTCTCGTGTGGCAAGGCATGTGGCTTTTCCCATTTTCTTTTAAGATGCAGAATGCTATTAATAATTTGCTGATTCCTTTACATTTCATTTGCATTCAGAAACCGGGAATGCATGGAATAGAGTCCGAATAGAGATGGGTCTGATTTGGCATGGCGACTCCTCTCTGTCTAAAGGCCAAAACATCTTGTGCTGAAACTTGGCAATATTTTATGGATGTTTCAAGCAATAAGAGTTGACTGCTTATAAAGCAGAGCTTCTCCTGTAGGAATGTTGGCATGTCAGTTGATAAGAAGTCTATCCATTTAGTGGGCATCCTAAATAAATTCAAAACGATCTGTATGCAAATCTGAGTCTTGTTTGTTTTCTGCCAAGATGTCAAAAAATAAAATGAATTATTAGTCACTTTTTTCACATCAATACATTTAAAGATATAATCATATATGAAAACAGGCTCTGGAAAGGTCTGTGATTACACAGTAATCAAGATCTCAATCAATCTTCTACGAAGCCACAAAAACTTCTCTATATTTATTGTTTTTCTTCCTACATTATACTGAAAATAACAGTTTATATGTGTGCTTCTGACTACCAAAGTGGTTTTTAAGCATTTGGAGAACTAGACCGTGGCCTAGAGTACCTACAGGAAGTTTTGAATCTAATTCCCAAATAAATATGCTTACATGCATAAACATCCAATTGAGGAAATTACTGCATGGCTGGCCTTTGTGGGCCTCTTAAAGACCATCCATGAAACTCTGATAAGATTGTCTAAAACGCTGCAAATCTAGGCTGCTTCTGTGTTTCAATTTGATCCACATTAAGCTAAAATACTACCTGTGGAGCAAACAGTTTGCATCCTTTCTTAAGAAACCTTGTGTTGGCTGAGGTATCAGTTTCTTCAAGGGTAAGGCTCTTGTGTCTTTAGTTCATTTGTATCTTCGGGACCTATAAAGGGCTTAGTGAAGAGTCTCTGAGGCTTGCTAAAAGGAGAAATACAACACAATGGAGAACACCTGGCCTAAGAAACGGACTTTTCCTCTGTTCCATCTTCCTCTTTTGCAGTCCTGAAAGGGTTCTGGTCGTGTTCTACATTTAGGTATTCTTGGTGAAAAGTTATTCCAACATTAGTGTGTTTTTTATACAGGGAATTTTTACTACATCATATATGACTCAAACCATGCTCTTGTAGAATATAATGGGGAAAACAGGCAGGCAAAGAATGAACTAGGACCTTCAGAATGAAGTTAAGTGCTGAATAGGAAGCCAGTTAGATTCTTGGGGAGAAGTCTGATTCTCATTAGGGAATCAAAGAGCTCATTTGAGTGCTACATGATATGCCATTTGCCATATTGTACTGTCTGGGTCCAACTCTCACCGTGGTCTCCAGTATTGGTAGAGAGAGGATAATAAGCTTGTGCTGTCATAACAAACAATCCCTCGATCTCAATGGTTTAGTACAAAGCTCTACTCAATACCCTTCATATGAACTCTGATGTAGGGTAGATGATTCTCTGTGCAGCTGTCCTTCGTGTGGTGGTTCAGGAAATCAACTTGCTTTGACCCTTTGACACCTTAATGTCAAAGGCTCCCAGGTTAATTGCTTCGGGGAAGAATTACACAGGAGAATCATGTATGAAAAGGGCTTTTAATCCCTGGTTCAGATAAAACAAACATTATTCCTGCTCACATTTTACTAGCTAGAATCAGTCATGCAGCCCTATTCAACTGACAGGGGTCTGGGAAGTGGTTGTCCTTGTGCTCAAGGATGTAGAAGTGGCACAGGTGGGATGAACCCACAGCACTGTCCCTGCCACACTACACTGCCTTTGCCATTTTTCTAGACTTATCAAACCCCTTTCCATTCCTTGAACACACCCCAGGTTTATGGTGCTTTGTTACCCACTCAGCACATTCCCCGAGAATTCTCAGAAAATACTTTTTGGGGGATACTCTGTCCCCTCAAATGTTTGATCACTCTTTAAGACACCTGCTCCAAAGCTACCCTCCCTGAATCCTTCCTTGACTCCCTTGGGAAAGCTGGCCGATCCCTCATCTGTGACCTTCTAGCACATTTTACACAAATGACTAGACCATGTAACATATGGTATTTGTGTTATTTCTTCCTTGTCTCGTGTGTCTTTCTCACTAGTTTGTGTGTTTTGGGGTGGGTTGGTAAAGACAATGTTTTTGTTTTTTTTTTTTCTTACTTGTTTTTGTCCGCTTTTTCCCTCTCATATTATTAGACTAGCTAACATAGAACAATGCTTAATGAAGGATTGCTCAATAAGCTGAGTTTGTACCTGAACCTTAAAGAGTGAGAACATATTTTCTTTTTTAAAAAATTTCATTCACCTTCCCCTTTAGGACTAGGTCAACAAGGGTCATAATTACCATCACTCCATACATATTGGAAGTGCCTAATCCCTCTATAGAACAAGAAAATATCTATGGTCATTCTCCCATTTGACCAATATCTCACTCGAATAGTTATTAATGGAAGTGAGATAGGAAAACTCCATTAGGGTAAGAGGGAGATGATATCTTTAGCTAGAGAGAAGCATCGAGAATAACAAAATTGAGTTAAACTTTTATTCTTATGTCTCTAAGCTATAAAGAGCTCCACTTAATATATATTTTTTCCTATTCTTTATTTGAGAAATTACACTTAATTTCAAGACCTAATTTAGTTTCATTTCAAATTTTCATTAAAATGCTGTAGATTCTCTTCCTCTGTTAATGCAAATAGTAAGTCTGGACCCAAAATTATCCCCACCAGCACCTACTTGCTGCCAGACATTCTTTTCAACTATTTAAATAGGCATTTTACAACAAACCATTTAATAGAAATATATGATTTATGTAGGCAGAACACAGTGTTTCATTAAAATAGATTAGAAAAGTTTAGACCTTGAGTTCAAACCAGGGTAATTACTTTGTCATTACCTTGCCTATAGTTCTTTCATTCCCAATTGTATATTGATTGGTTAATTCTCTGTTCTGTTTTCTTTAAAGAAATTTACAATGGTCCATAAACTAGCCTTTGTCTCTCTTTTACACGTATGTTCTATTTCCTCCACTTGCATGCCATACCAGAACCAGTTTGAAAGTGATAGGGGGACACTTTCACGAATTACGCTGGAATAAGAAGCATAAACAGAACCGCTCCAAGTATGTTGAGACATCTGAGATGCTATAAATAGACTGCCATTCAGCACTTGGTATTTTTGTTTTTCTTTCTTTCTTTTTTTTTTTTTCCTTGTTCCTCTGAATCAGGCATCTGTATCAACCATCACCCTGATGGCCCCTATAAGGTGTAGTGTGCAATCAAAGACATTTTGTTGCTTCTTTATTTCCTATTTTCCTTGTGAGGGGAGTTTTCTACTGGGTTAGGTCCAGCCAGACAACTCTGTAGAAAAGGTATTCTTAAAAAGGCATCAACCAGAGGGCAATTGCAGGGTTCAGAAAAACAGTTAATGTAAGAAGGTGCTGTGGATTCAGATGATTGGCTTGTGAAGTCAGGTTATCCCCTAAAGGACTGTGTGGTGGATGGTAGAGACCCCTGAGAAATGGACAGAGTTATCAAACGTTAAGGGCCGACACCTTTTGCCTCTGTGTCACGCAACATTTGAACACTCAAGATAATCCGAATTGCTCTGCATCGGTATCATTTAGATCCCACGTCTCTAATAGGACTGGGCCTAGTACAATTAGCAGACATGCAGATGAATAGAAGGCATGACTCAAAAGGCAGCACCACTGCTTTCTCTCTCATTGTATGATGTGTTGACTTCCATTTCTTGTCCTTTTCCACGAATGGAAGTAACAATCTCACCCTATCTCATAGGTGTAATGTAAGTTTTTATAGTAATAGCAACAACTAGTAAAATAAAACTAGAAATTGTTATCATTCCTTGAGGGCTTCCTATAAGTGTGCTCTGTGCTAAGTACTTTTCTCCTTCAGTCCTTACAATAGCCTTGTGAAACAGGTACTATTTATTTACAGACTTATAGGTAAGGAAAACCAGCCTCAAAAAGTTAAGCTAGGTTTTCCAAATACACCTAGAAATTAAGTCACAGAAGCAAGAATCAAATAAAAAGTTTTCAGAATCCAAAGCCTATGTTCTAGTTGTTGGTAAGAACTTGAAAAAAAAAAATTACCCGGATTATTATTAATGTGAATGTGTTGTTATATTCATCATTTTCCCCAGGGATCTGGTGATTCATGCTGCTTTCATGGCTAACAAATGTCTGTGACATTGATAGTCCTTAAGTGTCCCCTTACTACTTAGAGAGGTACCAGTTCGCTGTCATATACAAATAAGCGTAAACCTCTCCATTACTGTGAAGGAGACATTGTCTATATTAAATTATAGTACAATAAAAAGAACTCAGAGAGTTTGTGATGCACCTGGGGTCTCAAGCTCTATAAATGGTGGGGACACATGAGAACCCCATTTGAGTTTCTTCATTTCGATATAGTGTTTGGTACATACTGAATACTCATTAAATCCTAAATTTTATCATTAGCCTCTTACCAAAGCAAGAAGGTGAAATCAGATGAGGGGAAGGGTTAAGGGTGACACCCGTATTTCCAATGTCCATAACTAAAGGCCTCTGGGGACACAGAAGTGCAAGTGTCCTTTAGAGAGTTGAGAAAGTAAGACAGAAACAAATTTGTGATGCAGAGAAGTGTTACGGATGTAGATTTAGGTGGTATCTATCACTGAGTGGGTTCCTTGGAGGATAAAGACAGGTTTGCATGAGTGAGATATTTATTATGGAAATCTCAGGATTATGGAAACAATGACCATGAAAAGAAAGTACATTTGCACAGAAGAAGGTGAGCCATAATATAGTCTCAGTGGGGTTCTCAGCTGACCATATGGGTATTTTAAACCAAGGACGCCTGTAAAGAGTTTCCTAAAGTGGGGTGTGTATGAGTCACTACCAGCCAAAAGGCAGGTGCTCCTGCCTCCAATCTCATCCCAGCATCAGCTTCCTCAGCTCATTTGCAGCACCTGGAGTTTCCCAGGAAGATGGCAGTTAGAGAGTAGCCTGTAGGAGGGTTAATACGAAGTGTTCTTGGGGTCCAAACCTGTGGAAGCTAAGCGAGGAAGCAAGCTTGAACAAAAGTACATGTGCAGCTGTGATGTGAACTCATTGGGGATCTCAAGCAAAGGGGAATTCTGATACTTGGATGACCCTTCAGAGTTGCAACATCTCAGCTGACGTTAAACTGTGGCTCAGTGCTAAGCCCTTTCTAGAGTTGTTCCATGACTTATTGAAAATGATTCTCCTCCTCATAAAATGGTGCCAAAGGTATTGTTTTTTGTTGTTGTTGTTAATTTTTTTACTTTATTTTTAATTTTTTTTTAATTTATGTCCAAATGAGTATATAGTGAAGCAATGATTTCAGTAGATTCCTTAATGCCCCTTACCCATTTAGCCCATCCCACCCCCCACAACCCCTCCAGCAACCCTCAGTTTGTTCTCCATATTTATGAGTCTCTTTTGTTTTGTCCTCCTCCCTGTTTTTATATTATTTTTGTTTCCCTTCCCTTATGTTCATCTGTTTTCTCTCTTAAAGTCCTCATATGAGTGAAGTCATATGATTTTTGTCTTTCTCTAATTTCACTTAGCATAATACCCTCCAGTTCCATCCACGTAGTGGCAAATGGCAAGATTTCATTCTTTTTGATGGCCAAGTAATACTCCATTGTATATATATACCACATCTTCTTTATCCATTCATCCATCGATGGACATTTGGGCTCTTTCCATACTTTGGCTATTGTTGATAATGCTGCTATAAACATGGGGGTGCATGTGTCCCTTTGAAACAGCACACCTGTATCCCGTGAATAAAAGCCTAGTAGTGCAATTGCTGGGTCGTAGGGTAGTTCTATTTTTAGTTTTTTGAGGAACCTCCATACTGTTTTCCAGAGTGGCTGCGGCAGATTTCATTCCCACCAACAATGCAAAAGAGATCCTCTTTTTCCACATCCTCACCAACATCTGTTGTTGCCTGAGTTGTTAATGTTAGCCATTCTGACAGGTGTGAGGTGGTATCTCAATGTGGTTTTGATTTGTATTTCCTGATGATGAGTGATGTTGAGCATTTTTTCATGTGTCGGTTGGCCATCTGGATGTCTTCTTTAGAGAATTTTCTATTCATGTCTTTTGCCCATTTCTTCTCTGGATTATTTGTTTTTTGGGTGTTGAGTTTGATAAGTTCTTTGTAGATTTTGGATACTAACCCTTTATCTGATATGTTATTTGCAAATATCTTCTTCCATTCTGTCAGTTGCCTTTTAGTTTTGCTGATTGCTTGCTTTGCTGTGCAGAAGCTTTTTATTTTGATGAGGTCCCAGTAGTTCATTTTTGCTTTCGTCTCCCTTGCCTTCAGAGATGTGTTGAGTAAGAAGTTGCTGCGGGCAAGATCAAAGAGGTTTTTGCCTGCTTTCTCCTCGAGGATTTTGATGGCTTCCTGTCTTACATTAAGTCTTTCATCCACTTTGAGTTTATTTTTATGTATGGTGTAAGAAAGTGGTCCAGGTTCGTTCTTCTGCATGTCGCTGTCCAGTTTTCCCAGCACCACTTGCTGAAGAGACTGTCTTTATTCCATTGGATATTCTTTCCTGCTTTGTCAAAGATTAGCTGGCCATACGTTTGTGGGTCCATTTCTGGGTTCTCTATTCTGTTCCATTGATCCGAGTGTCTGTTCTTGTGCCAGTACCATACTGTCTTGATGATTATAGCTTTGCAGTATAGCTTGAAGTCTGGGATTGTGATGCCTCCTGCTTTGGTTTTCTTTTTCAAGATTGTTTTGGCTATTAGGAGTCTTTTCTGGTTCCATACAAATTTTAGAATTATTTGTTCTAGCTCTGTGAAGAATGCTGGTGTTACTTTGATAGGGATCGCATTGAATGTGTAGATTGCTTTGGGTAGTATCGACATTTTAACAATATTTGTTCTTCCTATCCAGGAGCATGGAATCTTTTTCCATTTCTGATTTTTTTTATATATAAATAAATTCTGTTAAGTTTTTGAGGTTTAGCAGGATGTCTGCTCAATCTCCAATTACATGGAATTTTCAACAATGAGCTAGTAGAATCCTTCATCACAATGTGACAATATTTATTGAAAGATTTTGACTCATATCACTGCCTCTTCCCCCAACCTTCTTGTTGCAGTAGAAGTCATTTGGTCATTATTGGAGGGACTAATGTGCTTACAGATTGAATATTCTCATCTGTTCAGATAAGAACAAAACTTCCTTTCTTCCTAAAGGATAAAATGGTTTTTTTAAATTACTGACGCTGATTGATATAATTAAATACTTTTGGATCACTTATATTTAAATATATATCCAATTTTCCTTGAAACTTCTCAATGTAAGCATTTTATAGATGAGCATTTGTTTCCAAGAGAGATAACTTTTTCAAAGGTCACACGGCAAGAAAATGGGGGATTTGAAGGGGATGGAGAGTAAAAGAAAACAAATGCATTTACTCAGCATGAGGCACTGTAATGATATGTCTTCCTCTACCCCCCATATGGAGGAGAGAGATGATGGCTGAGTCATGTAGAACCTTGACATGAGCCATATTCCCTCAGATTTCAAACCCATGTCATCTCACTGTATCAAGGCTCTTCATTCTGATAATATTTGAGAAGATTGCTAACTTTCAGCTCCTCAAATGCAGTTTTACTCGTAATCATGACCAAAATCACAGCTAAAACATGTTGTGAATTTACCACGTGCCATGAGATGTGTGGTCATGAGACTTTAGGAGATGAATCAGAAGAACATTTTACTTTCTGTTTTTTGAATCTGGATGAATTAAAAATGTCTTTTCTCTCAGATATTGATGCTTATACATGGGAAAGTTTACATAATCATCATGCCTCCATAAGTCTGGTTCCTAAGTCACTGAGTTTGGGCATATAAAGTTGGTCCCGTAACTAAAAGCCAAGAGGCAACATGACAAAATATGCCAGTTGTCCATGACCCTCTACCCACACTTCCGGACTCATACCTATCAGATGCTTTTCCCAAAAACACAGCTATTCTGAATGTCCTTTAATGACCCAAGACTCTCACTCATGAAGGCAGGGTTAGGGCAGTAGGTGGCTGGAAAGGACAAAAGGTTTGGTTTTCGTGGCTCAGTGTCTTCTATTAGCTAGGGATGTTCATTTCTTATACCCACAGGTTTCACCTTATTTACTGTGAGAAAAAGAAAGGTCTATGTAATTTTCTATAACTTATCATCCATCATCTTTCAGTTTTTGCTTTTATGGCCCTGTTTATGGGCATTTTCACCTCATATTTGTTCTTTTGGTAATTACCTGGAATGTCCTATGACCACTTGGTCCCCCTCCCCTTCCTGTTCCTCACATACCAGGACAGGACTATGTTGTATTCACTGCTTTATCTCCAGGGCCAAACACAATGCCCAGTGAGCTGAAGTGAACCGATTCATTTCTCTGTTCAAAATTCTTAAGTGGTTCCTGATAACTCACCTTCTAGAATTATCTTCTCTCCCACATATGCTTGACATTGCTGCAGATTCATTTTCTTGACACTTAAACTAATCATCCCTATCAGGCAGGAATCACCCAGAGGAGCAGAACCACCACACACACACACGTGCGTACACACACACACACACACACACACACACACACATGCATCTGTTAACAGGGAATTGAGCTTATGCAATTATGGAGCTGGATAACAATTCCTGTAGGTGTTTTTCCTACAGACTGATGCCCACAGGCCAGCAGGCAAGGAGGGAATATGAGGAGCAAACTGAAACCCCTTAAGCGGGTAGACTGAAACCTGTGTCTATTTTTGTTGCCCGTGAAGGGAGGTCTAATGGAGACAAAGCTGGAAGCGAATCTCAGCCTGCTCAGTGAGCTTGGTAACACTGAGTTGGTTTCATCTTCGAAAGTGTTCCACTTCATTCTGCTGCAAGAAGGCTGAAACCAGATTCAAACTTACGTCTTCTTAGTTGATTACAAAGGTTGCATTTCCAGAGCCCATAACCCACTACAAATCTTCCTTGACTTAACAAGGGGGTATGTTCTGATACATCCTAACTTGAAAATATCCTAAGATCAAAATGCATTCAGTACACCCAACCTACCAAACCTCATGCCTTACTTAGCCTAGCCTACCTTAAAATGTGCTTGTAACACTTACAGAAAAGCCTGCAGTTGGGCAAAATCCCCCAAATAAAGCATATTTTATACTGAAGTGTTGACTATCTCAGGTAATTTTTTGAGTACTGTATTGAAAGTGCAAATGTCTGTGTGGGGGCAGAATGGTGCCAGTGTGTTGGCTGTTGGCCCTTGTGACGATTGCTGGCTGGCAGGGAGCTACAGCCACAGCCACCACCCGGCCACAGGGGAGAGGGGTATCCTGCATATCGCTAACCCAGGAAAAGATCCACATTCCAAATATGATCTCTGCTGAGCGATTTCGGTTGCAGGGTTGAACAGGTGGAAGATGGGGACTGCCTGTACTCTAGAAGTTACTGTATGACATTACTATTCGCGGTCATTCTCGTTTTCTGTAACTGTTCCTCCATCCAGCTCCTCTCAACATGTTACTGATCTGATTTGATCTGAGCTTCCTTCAGTGCACAATTTATCCCATTGGTCCCAAGTCTTCAGCTCTGGTGCTTTTATCAAAAATGAAATCTCCTCGTACTTGGATCTTGGCTCAGTGCACAACTGTCTTCTGTCCTTGAGTTGACGCATTTAGGAGAAATTGTTTCCCCAACCCTAACCATGCTATTGTTGAAGCCCAAACTGTGGAGTACCTTAAATGTAATAATTTTATCCTGGTATCATGTTCTCCTGGAATAGGATCCTTTCAGCATCCGTGTCCCTAACATAATTTGTTTTCCAAGTACCTCAGGATTTTATTAGTCCAAACTAAAGACTGCTGATACTGAATATTACATTCTTGGTTAACAGACAAAATAAAAGTTCTATGTAAGAATTTCTTCAGTTTGGTGGACCGCTTATACCTTACTCTGCCCTATTGGTTTCCCACTCCAAACGCTAGAGCCCATGATATCCAAAATGCCAGCAGGTATGTGCTTTTCTGAGAACTCACAGGTGAGATTGTAGTGCAAGAGGAAGACATTTCTGTCAAGCACAGGGACTTTAAAGGAAAGCTCTGAGTGTTGTGTCACTGCTGATGGCTTCAACCCTCAGGCAAGAGACTGGGGACTTTAACGCGGGCAAGAGAAGTCTTCCTTAATCTTATTAACCTTATGCTTCCGTGCCCCCAGAAGCTGCCTCCAGGCCTGGCTCCCACTGGGTGCCTTGGCAGCTTTAGCAGGCATGGGACAACACTTCTTTAATATGAGACGAATTACAGAACTGCCTTCCCAGATCTGAGGAGGCTAGATGTCCAGACTGGGTTAGGCCTGTCCTGGTTTCGGAGTAGCTGTTCTAAGTGGATAGGATTCTAGAAAATATTTCAGGCAGACTATGTTGCAAAGTCAGTCCAATGGAAGAGGCTAGCATGGTATGAATGAGGGCTTCCAAAACTTGAGTAATTCCTGCACAGTCTTTATGATATCATCTTAATTACATTGTTCCTTATTTAACTCAAATCTTAGTTAAATGTTTTTATTAAAAGAATGAACTTTTACATTACTACTATAAAGGGAAGACCAGCATGACATGGCACAAAATACTTCACTGTAATATAATAAATAAATACACATAATGAAAACAATTACCATTCTCATTTAAAGAGCATTTTTTTCACAGAGCTGGAATAAAACCAACTGTATTTGGAACTATATTCTATTCATGACTAAAATGAGATATAACTCTCATACCACACACTTCCAACATGTAAAGAACTTTAAGCTTGTTATTCTTGTCCTTCTAAAAAAAAATCCCCTGAAAACCTGATATTAAACAACTTTTTTTTTTTTAATCTATCAGAGAACCTGGATCGCATGACAAATTGCTACCCTGAAATGTTAGAGACAGGTGAATCCAGAGTCATAGCCGAGGTTTACTGGACTGGAACAGAAACTACCAGAGCCATAAGCTGTTAGAGGGGAATGTTGAAGAATGGCTGGAGGCTACGTTTGGACGAGTGTGAGAATCAGAAACTCTTGGGGGTCTGTTTTTTTTTGGGGGGGGAGAAGGGTACCACATGTTCATGACTCAGCAACAAGAACCCTGCCAGGTTCTTATAGTGAAAATACCAAAGATTCCCTGTGATGCCAGGGGGAGGAGGGGGAGGCAAATCTTTGTGGAATGCACCTTACCGTGCTCTCCATAGCAGATGCTTACTCTATAGAGCAAAAGAACTTCTCAGAACCTTGTCCCACATGCGCAAAGAGCATTTCTCCTACTCCATCCCCTTTTAGAATTTGTATCTCCTGTTAGGATGGGGAAAAGTGTTAAAAAATATGTGTGAAGATTGCAGCTCAAAAAAACACAGGGCCACGGAAACAATGACCTACTCAAAAGACTACAGAGCGGTTGCCTCCCCAGCCCGCAGACCTTGCCACCACATCAACAGAAAGAACTTCAATACATTCACAGGGGGTGACAGCTGAAAGGGCCAGAAGACACAGGCTCTCTCTGAGGAGGAGTAATTAGGGAAACCTAACATCAACAGGGAAGACAGAGACAGGAACACTAGAATAATTCAGTGCCTCTGACACCTCAACTACAATAAAAATTAAATACAGTCCAGGGGCGCCTGGGTGATTCAGCAGGTTAAGCGTCTGACTCTCGATCTCAGCTCGTGGCATTGATCTCACAGGTGCATGAGTTCGAGCTCCACATCTGGCTCTGCACTGACAGTGTGGAGCCTGCTTGGGATTCTCTTTATCCATTTCTCCCTGCCCCTCCTCTGCTCATGCTCTCTCTCTCTCTCTCTCTCTCTCTCTCTCTCTCTCTCAGAATAAATAAACTTAAAAAAAAATTAAAAAAAAAGAAAACAGCCCAACCCGTAGACAGAGTAACATAAAACCTCACACCAAAAGGGCTCTGACTTCAGTTCCTAATATCCAATACGTCATGTTTGGCTTTCAACCAAAAATGCAAATCAGGCCAAAAGGCAGGAACAAAACACATCTAAAGTGACAAAGCAATTATCAGAACGAGACTCAGATATGATACAGATGCTGGAATTATCAGATGGGGATTTAAATAGGTATGATTCATGTGCTGAGTGCTTTAATGAAAAAGATAGACAATATGCAGGAACAGGTGGGCAACATAAGCAGAGTGGAGACTCTAAAAAAAATTAAAAGAAACATTAGAGGTAAAAAAATATCGTAACATAAATGAAGAAAGACTTTGATGGATTCATCGTAGACTGAACAACAGGGAGGGAATCAGTGAGCTTTTCATGAAAATAGGTTGGTAGAAACTTCCCAAACTGACAAGTGAAGAATGGAAAGAAAACCAAATAGAAAAACACACAGAACACTCAAGATTGGTGGGTAAATTTCAAAAAAAATGTAACATCTGTCTAATTAGAATACTAGAAGGAGAAGAAAGATAACAGAACAGAAGAAATACTTTAAGTGATAATGGCCAAAATGTTTCTAAAGTTAATGACAGAAACCAAAGCACAGATCCAGGAAGCTCAGAGAATACCACAAGCATGATAAATAACAAAATTAAAAATAAAAATCTACACTCCTCTCTCCCTGCCCCTCCCCTGCTCATGCTCTGTCTCTCTCTGTCTCAAAAATAAATAAAAAAAAATCTACACCTAGACATACCATCTTCAAACTGTGGATAAGCAAAGATAAAAAGAAAATCTTGAAAAAAGCCAGAGGTTGGGGAGGAATACCTCTTGAGGAGCACAAAAGAATTACAGAAAGATTCTGGTCACGAACCATGCAAAGAGGAAAAGAATGGAGTGAAATATTTAAACTGTTGAAAGAGGGGCACCTGGGTGGCTCAGTCGGTTAAGCGTCCGACTTCGGCTCAGGTCATGATCTCGCGGTCCGTGAGTTCGAGCCCCGCGTTGGGCTCTGTGCTCACAGCTCAGAGCCTGGAGCCTGTTTCAGATTCTGTGTCTCCCTCTCTCTGACCCTCCCCCATTCATGCTCTGTCTCTCTGTCTCAAAAATAAATAAACGTTAAAAAAAAAAAATTTAAAAAAAATAAAAAAAAAATAAACTGATGAAAGACAAAAAACAAAAGAAAACAAAAAAACAACAACAAATTGTACTTATATGCCCAGTGAAATTATCCCTGCAAAGTAAACGGGAAATAAGATTACCTCAGATAAACAGCAAAAAAAAAGAATTAATTGCCAGCCTATTTTCCCTGCAAGAAAGGGAAGTTCTTCAGAAGCAAGGAAGATGACACAGGTTGGAAACTCAGATCCACGTATTAAAAGAAAGAACGTTAGAGAAAGGGAAGGAAGTGTAGATAAATCGTTCTATTTTTCTTATACTTAGCTGATCTAAAAAGCACCTGCTTGCCTGTTTGTTGAAAGTAATAATAATAATGTAATTGGTAATTACAGCATACAGGTAAGGGAAAGAAATGGAGCATTATCATTAGGGATAAGAGGGAGAAAACAGGAATATTCTGTTATATGGCACCTACACTAACATGAGGTGGTATGGTGTAATTTGACAGTAGACTTAAATTAGTTTAAAATGGTTTTTATTATTTTAAGTGGAGGGAGGGGCAGAGGAAGAGAGAGAGAGAGAGAGAGAGAGAGAGACAGAGAGAGACAGGGAGAGAGAATCCTCAGCAGACTCCACGCTCAGCACAGAGACAGACATGGGGCTCGATCCCACAATCCTGGGACCATGACCTGAGCTGAAATCAAGAGTTGGATGTTTGGGGCACCCGCGTGGCTCAGTCAGTTGAGCTTCCGACTCCAGCTCAGGTCATGATCTACAGGCTTGTGAGTTCGAGCCCCGCATTGGGCTCTGTGCTAACAGCTCAGAGCCTGGAGCCTGCTTCGGATTCTGTGTCTCCCTCTCTCTCTCCCCCTCCCCTGCTCATGCTCTATCTCTCTCTGTATCAAAAATAAATAAACATTTAAAAACATTAAGAAAAAAAAGAGTAGGATGCTCAACCAACTGAGCCACCTAGGCACCCTTAAATTAGTTTAAAATGTATACTGAAAACTTGAAAACTCCAGGACAACACCTAAAATTAAAGTTTATGTATAAACATATATGTATGTATAATTACATGTATAATTAATATGTTAAGAGAGATCAAATGAAATACAAAATGCTCAATTAAAACCAGAGAAATCAGAAAGAAGGGAGGAATAAAGAATAGAAATCAGTTACAAACATGATAGATTTTATCCAACTACACCAACTACTGTAAAATTGAAAGATATACCAATTAAAAACAGGGACTGTCAAAAAAACAAAAACCAAAAACAAACACACAAACACAGGGATTGTCAGAGTAGATAAAACAAAGAAGCAAGACTTGGCTATATGTTTCTTTAAATATAAAGATGCAGACCCATTAAAAGCAAAGAGATAAAGATATATCAGGCTAAAACTAATTAAAAGAAATCTATATAACTATATTAATCTTAAAACAGGTTTCAGAACAAAGAAATGATCAAAACCAAAGAGGGGTGTTAATTACATACTGATAATGGAGTCAGTTCTCCAAGAAGAACTCACAATCTCATTAAACATGGGTACTGGGGAAATCATTCCCACCCACCAGCACATTAGTATCACCAAGTTCTTTGGGTACCAAAGTATTCTGACATATATAAACTTGTTTAATTATCTATCATAATGACCTGCTACACAGATTACTTAATATAGGCTTAGTGAATTAAGACAGAGCCAGGTTCTTCAAGGCAGGGTGTGAATGCACAAGTCTTCCTCTCTGCTTACTATCTTCAATTAGTTTCTTACTGGACTCCTCGCAAGGAATACAGGAATATAACATATTGAAAGAATCCAATATTTTTTAGGTTATTTACTCTTAGGAAAAAAATGTAATATGCCTCGATGAATAAACAGAATCAGACATAAAATCCCAGCTGTCAATCAGAAAAAAAAGATGGAACTTGGACTTATTCATATGTTCAGAAGTTTTCATTTCCTTCCATGAAATGGTGTTAATGGCTCATAATGGGACAGATGAATATGATGAATATTACAACTGTCAGTGCTAACATGAAACCTTTCAAGCTCCTTAAAACACAATAAATTGTACGTTATCTTCAGGGTATCACTGGGGGGATTAAAGCAATTTATTTAAACTATGCATTTGCGAGGTTAAGAAGAAATTCTAACATATTTATTCGTAATTATTTATTCAGCGCCTGCAGTGCGACAGGAACAGTGCTCACTGTGGTGGATCAGAGAACAGCGTCTTGAAACCAACTACATTTTACGACCTCATACGACATACCATCCGCTATCAGATTATGGGACGAAAATACAGGTCTGCCCTTGAGTCTACAATGGTATTAACTGGTGTTGACTTGGTACCAATTGCAGTCAAAGCTCATTTGCAATGTTACTATTTTTTAGGGCTTTATACCAACCCATCACATGAATTTAAGGAACTTAAGTAACTTCATTCAAACAGCAGAGCACAGAAAGGAGATTTTTTGGTCTGCTTTTGATTTGTTTTGTTTTCGTCTAATGCTAGAGCAAGCAATCTTAAACATCAAGTTGCTTTAGAATAGACTGAAATGGGGGTACTGGGTGGCTCAGTCGGTTAAGTCTCCGACCCTTGATTTCGGCTCAGGTCATGATCTTGCGTTTTGTGAGTTTGAGCCCCACATGGGGCTCCCTGCTGACAGTGCAGAGTCTGCTTGGGATTCTGTCTCTGTCTCCCTCTGTCTCTTCCTCTCTCCCACTCCCTCTTCTCTCTCTTTCTCTCTGAAAGTAAATAAATAAAACTTAAAAAAAAGAATAGACTTAAATGATTCCGCTGACCTCACCACACACAAACCACCAAGGTCAAAGCCGAACCATAGCTGTGTCTATTTCTGTCCAACTCTGCATCTCCCCATCCACCAGCCTGGCTTATGGACCACCCTCTTCAACAGCAGTGATGGGCTGTCCGCCCACCTGGCCAGCTGGCCAGTACCTTGAGCCTTCAAGTGCTCTGTTGTGTTGCCACAAATTGGGAAACGGTGGTGAAAACTTTGAGTAATCCAGTGTGATAGATTCAAACCAAAATGACCAAAATGACATAACCATAACCAAAAATGACATTTATTAGGCATTGATGATCCTCGAAGCACTGTCTATGCTGCTTTAGTGACCTTACTTGGAACCCTCACCTACAACCTACAACCCGGCAAGCAGTTGCCATTGTATCAGGCTGCCAGGTGGAAAGCCTGAGACTCGGGGAGTGGAAGGCTTTTAAGTCCACGTAGCTAAGAGGCATAAATAAGTTTTAGACAGTCCAGGCCACGATGTGTTTCCACTTATCTTGACACCAGCTGGTGTAGTGCAATTCCATTCTGACACTGCCCAGAGTTAGTGTCGGGTTCTACAGGTTTAAGGGCACCTTTCCCAACAAGACTGTCCCCACTTGAGAAGTGAGCCCCAGTGGGGTCCCAGGCCCCCCCAAATTCTGACCAATTGGATAGAAGTCTGGGCATGGGGGTGGGGGGCTCCTATAATGCTCCACATGTTCAATAATTCCCTGGGAGAGAAAGGGTAAGATAAGAAAGATACATTGCTGATGCTATGTTGAAAGGAAAAAAGACACAATCATGAGCAAATGGTTAAAAAATAAAACAAAAAACAATGCATGTGTGCCCACTGCCTGATACTTAACAGTCATATTGGGCCGAGTAGTAGGAATGACCTTTGGAGACTAAGGTGATGTCAGTGTGCCACAGGAGGCTTGACTTAGGAGGGAGGTGACTTTGTCTGGAGGGCAGAGGAATTATTGACTAAAATCATTGAAACTGAGGCAGAGACTGTCTCCTAGAGGCCTGGGAGCAACACTACTGAACATACAGGTAGAATGCCCAAAGTGGGGTGAGCAGGGTATAGTAAGAATTACAAATTTTTAGGGGCTGAGATTTTTTTTTTTAAATTTTTTTTGAGAGGGGGAGGGACACAGGGGGAGAGAGAGAGAGACAGAGAGAGAATCTCAAGCAGGCTCCATGCTTAGAGCAGATCCTGCCGTAGGGCTCGATCTCACGACTGGGATCACGGCCTGAGCCGAAATCAAGATATAAGCTGAGCCAAAATTGACAGTTGGATGCTCAGCTGACTGAGCTTCCCAGGAGTCCCAGGGGCTGAGATTTCGGAACTGATCTCAGCAGAGTGAAAAAAACATGTACAAAAACACTTTGCTGTAATAGTAACAGTGGCCTTTCTTATTGAACAAGAGTATTTATGCCAGAAACGGCCTGGCTTCATTAGCTAGAAATTCTCTAGAGCACCCTCAAGGTAGGTTTTGTGCTTCTTATGTTACAACAGGTAACCTGAGGCTCAGAGAGGTTAAGTTAATTTGCCAAGGTCACAGAACCCGACCCGTGGAAGGCAGGGTTCTGACCCAGGCCCGTCCTGCACCCATTTCTTCACACCAGCTCACTTATGATGGGATTTTCTCATTGTGCTCCCACCTCCCCCATCTGCCCTACCTTATCATCGCTGTCCTAATCATCCCTCCGGAAACCAAGCTGCTCAGCCTAATGAAACGGAGGCCACGGTGACATGAGCCGAACCCAGAGGGGCCCTCAGGATGGGACGAGGCCCAATCTCTCCGACAGAGGATGTGAAAACCCTGCCCTCCTCATTAATCATGTGCTGCCAGAGATTCCACAGCCACACATACTTCTCAGCCAAATGAATTTCAAACACAGGCATCTCCACCGAGAGCAATTAGCAAGTCGCACATTTAATATTGGGGAAACCAGTCAAGGGCAGGGGTGAGCGGTCAGAGTGGGTTTATTCCTCCCCTGCCCTTGGACATGTGGAGGGGAGGCCTGTCCTCCCACAGAGCACTTGGAAAGATAGATTCCATTTCTCCTGAGATTCTGTGCGCTTCCTTGGCAATTGGCCCGCTGCCAGGAACACTAATCTGATTTCTCCTGCAAACTAATCCTATTTCTCCCTCAGGTGCAAATTTCCCCTCTTTGCACCTTTAATTAACAAGCTACTGTGATCAAGCAATCAAACCTTTTAAGCCCACATTATTATTACATTTTAAATATCTGCTGAAAGACCTTATATGGTAAGGTGTTAGCGTGGGTCTCCGTCTGCACGTAGGTTTGTCAACGCAGTGGGTGGACAGGAGCCTTTGATGTGGGGGAGACACACATGGTTTTCCTGAATGTTCATGCTTCTGATTTCTGGCCAGTTTCAGCCTTTCCTTGTGATTCCAACCACCCACTTTCTAAATGGCAGAGAGTGGAAAAAAAAACCCAGGTAGTTTTTTGTTTTGTTTTTTTTTCCCCTGTTTTTTGTTTGTTTGTTTGTTTGTTTTAATATCAGGAACAATAATCATACATACTTTTTATGGGCACTTCGTGGTTTATAAAGCTCTCTCACCTTTATCAACTCAAGGTTCTGGCTGCTGCCTCTCTCTCTCTCTAGTCTCATCTCTATCTCCCAACCCAGCCCCGTGGTCCCTCTTTCAGGTCTCTGAACGAGCCTTGCTCCCTGCCCCACTGAGCTACTTCTCCCCCATATTTCTCCTATCCCACCTCCAACTCCTGTTCACCTCCCCCAGGACGTGTGCCCTGACTGCACTCCAAGTCAGGATCCTTTGCTCTATATGGTTTCGTGAGCCTGGGCTTTTCTGCCAAAGCAATGAACTCAACTGAAATCATATCTCCTATTTACTCTATATACTTTGAATGGCTGTTTCCTTGATTCTGTTGACCCCACTAGATTCTAACCTCTGGACAAGGTGACCTTGGTTGTCCTTTTTGTCATTTTGTCCCCATGGCACTGCATTCTGCACATCGTGAATATGCAACATTTATTCACTGAATGACTTAATCTTTTTTGTATAGAAAGCCCAGTATGTGCATTTGCAGGTGCAGAAATTGAGGCTCAGAAAGATAATGTGAGTATCTTTAGTGAGCACTCGATACTGTCAACAAACACAAACCCTAGTCTTTTAATTTCCGTATCATTACTGTACCTAGTGCCCAACACGCGCGTGCACGCGCGTGCGCGCACACACACACACACACACACACACACTTTCCCTGATGTGAAAGATGAGGACTGCTTTAATAATCTGGCACTGCATCTGGAGAAGACAGAAATCCAAGTCCATCTTGCACCTGCTACTAATTGGATTGTCTATGGGAATATTCTTGATGAGCCTCTATCTTCGACGCTCTGGAACACAGAATGAGCGTGCCAGTTGCTACGCTGTTGTCTCTAGGCAGCGCACCCACCCTTTTATACTGTTTCCTTGCTGTTGAGCTACTGCTTGGCCCCTGACACCGGTCTTGGAAGCTGGCTTCATTTCACCATCTGCCACAAGGGGGTGCTTGATACAGGCTGGAAGACTGGGGGAGCCCCTGACCGCATTCTTCCAGGTCTGTTGTTTCTGGTTTTGCTTCCTGTGTTTGTGTGTGTCCCTAAAGCAATGGCTCTTCACCCAGAAGTAAGCAGTCTCTTCCAGTTGTCAGTGTTTCCCAAAGTCACAGCACCACCCTCATTACCTGTCTGCCCCTCGAGACGCCCACACTAACTGACCAGTTCTCTCTGCTCAGACATCTGAGTCCTGCTCGGCAGCCTTCCTCCTCCGAACTTAATGTTTATTTATTTTGAGAGAGTGAGCAGGGAAGGGACAGACAGAGAGAGGGAGAGAGAGACAGAATTCCAAGTAGGCTCTCAGCACAGAGTCTGATGGGAGGCTCCACCCCACCAACCCTGAGATCGTGACCTGAGCCAATACCAATAATGGGAGGCTTAACGGACTGAGCCACCAGGTGCCCCCTCCTCCGAACTCTAAGTGTTAATAATTCCAACTTCTTCATTTGTTCCTGTTTGTCTTTCCAGGTCCTCAAAACATGGTTAACAATTAGTATATTCAGTTTCCTCTCTTAAAATAACCAACGTGGCTTCTATCTCCTAATCAGACCCTAACTGATGATGTGGACATCAATGAAATCTATCACATAAAAGTTTTCACAATTTAATGATACTATGTAAAAAAAGAGGGTTCCTAAATTATAACGTGTAGCATAGCTGTTAATTTTAATCTTGTAGAATAAGATCTAGTCATCGCATACGAACCCAGAAAACAGCACTACGATCTCTTGTGAATGCTACTGGGAGTAATATTTTGTCTCAGTGCATAAAGAAAACTTGTCATAACGACGGCCATTCACAAATGAGGATGACCCTCTATGAGGTCTTGCTTTTTCCATCAGTGAAGAAATCCAAACCAAGGATAGTTATAACTTTATAGCTTCCATTCGTATCATGTAAGAACTGACACATGTGTATATGTGCATGTTTCTGTGTGTGTTCACGAATTCCACCAACAACTCATCTTTAATGCCTACTATGTGTATTCCTTTGTAACGCAATTGAAATAGTGAAAAGAACACACGTTATGCCCAGAAGCAGCATGTGGTGGTGGAGATAGAACAAAACATGGAAACACAATGCAGTGGGTTAAGGGTATGGGAGCTGAACACACATTGTTAGGAGACCACACAGAAGAGGCATCTACCCCTAGGGATGTGCAGAAGGCAGCCTGGCAAGTAGCTTTGTAGTCAGCAGACTAAGAATAAAGGAAAAGTATGGGTGTGGGGGGGTTGAGGGGAGGTGAGTGGGGCCACAGGAGGAAATGAGCAATGATTGATGGCCCAAAGAAGAAAAAGAGAAAGAAGTGTGGTCTGTATTCCTGTGTTTATTTCCTTCTTCCTGGTGAGCATGAATGGATTCCACTGTGCCTCATGGAACAGCTCGCCCAGGTTGTGGCAATGAGAATAATAGGCACACCAGAATCTGATTTGAACTTGGGCAGGAAAGAAGCATTCTAATCTTCCTACTTCTGCCTTTTCCTCTTATTAGAGGAAGTCGGGAGGAATTGCATAATTAGAGATGCAAAAGCATAAGAAATTGTCTGCTTTGAAAAAAAGGTACCTGTGATGATCCCAAATTTATAACTGAGGCCACTGGAGCTTGAAGAGGCTTTGGACTCCCTGGGGTTAGACACCTTGTCCCCATGTAAGGAGAGGAGCCCCTCCAATCGTTGTGTGGCTGGAATTGTGTGCATGTTTCTGAAAACATTTTTGATTGTTTTGTAAGGCCTTCAAATTTTCGTTCTTAGTGTTTCTTGTTTCTGTTATTATGGGTTCATTTTTTTTCTTATTTTGCAGAAAAGCCTGGGGAAATTTCAGATTCCGGAGAAGTGGCTTGGATATCGCTACCACCAACACATCCAGATTGTCGAAAGTAATAGGCAACAGTCACATTTCAGGATCCAGACAGATTTTCAGAAGCAGGGCAACCCCTTCTTGTGTAGCAGGTAAGGCTCAGAAGAAACCTTTTAAGTAGTAGAATAAAGACCCTGGAGGAATATTCGAGATGTAGCATAGTCATTTCTGCAACAGTAGAATGCCAAATCACTGTATTTCCAGCATTATTTAAACGTCCAAGTAAATACGTACTCAACACCTTCAACTCACCTGTTGGGCAGTCTTCATCTCCGAATTCTATCTAATTTTTCATCATTTCCCCATTGGATTCACCCAAGAATGATAATGATCTCACCAGGATTTGGTTGTGGGTCAGAGGAAACCAGGCCAAACAACGATCTCACCCTTCCTAGTATTAGTTGCCTTTTTCAAAAAATCTTAAAATGTATCTGCTGGAAGCAAAGAGATCCTGATGTTTTTGACCACTGCTGTCTCAAGGGTTAAATAACAGATTACTGTCAGTGTCAAGAACATTCAATGTCAGACAGGCAGTGACGTTAGAAAACCCCGAGCTGGTGATGTGTGGTCGTAAAGGCAAGTAGCAGGAGTGTGGTTCTCATGGAAGGGCTGGTTCCAGCCACAGGCCAGGGTTGGGCTGGCCAGAGGGAAAATTCTGATGTCACTGAAAACTGAGGTAAAGGTTTGGAAATATGTGGTGACAGGGCAAGAAGCCAGGTACTCCAAATGGGATGTGGAATTGCTCAAATATTGTCAGGAACATCAAACGCTCTGTCTGAGAGAAGTAAATGTTAAAAACCCTCACCCCCCACGGGACCTCTCTTAGAGAATGGGCAGGATTGTCTCCGTGTGGGAATTATGTAGTCCCATCTCTGGAGAGAACAGATATACAGAGACAGGAGACCAAGAAATGAACAGACGTACTCTTAATGTGGGTCAAGGCTGAGGTTAAATGGGCAAGTAATAGTTGCTCAGCAAGGAAAGGTCCGGTACACTCAGTAAATTTGTGACATGCACACATACAAAAACACAAATATAAACATATGCACATATACATACAGAACATATGCATACAAATGTGCACGTAATTATTTGCGTGTGCATGTATAATAAAGCATACACATAAACCTAGCCGTGCACACACATGTGTACATGAATATGCACACACACACAGAAATATGCATGTCCATATACACGTGCATGTATGCACACATATATACTCATGCATACATCTATGTATTTAGTAAAGTCAAAGATGGTTTTACAAATCAAATAATTGACTAATTCCCTGTCGTTTACAAGTGTTCTCAGATACATTATCTCATTGACACAGACAACAGGATTAAAGTGCTATGGTCACCAAATCCTCTTTCCGTGGGTTATAGAATGCACGGCACAAAGCTCGCCAAGCTGACCGGTACCAGGGGCGATTTCTATTGCAAGGTTCAACAGCCAGAGTAATGTCCTCAGATGATTAGGAAAACAAAACTGGGCACAGGACAGAGAACATATGATCACACCAGAAAAGCCAAACATGCCGTCAGGTCCAAAGAAGGAATGTATTATCTGGAAACAGAAGTTATAAGAGATAAACAAAGAACAGGGAGAAAGGAACAGGTCAAAAAGGCAGGCCGAAAAAAGATGATTCATTCCATGTTCTGTCCAGAACTGGGACCTGTTGGCCACCTACCACCCTATTTTATCAATTGCCAGCTACATAATTTGCGTGTGAATTGATCTGAGCTAAAGATCCGGGGTTTGGGACACGCAGTGTTTCTCTTCATTTATTCTAAGTCGGAACAAGGTTTGCTAATATCGGTTTCATATTGCGATGAGCTTTATGAGTCAAAAGTGACATAAGTAATTACAAATAACTCCAACCGCCAGCCAATTTCTATTAGAATTTGAGGCTTCAGAAATTTTGCTTCAAATGAAAAGGGGCCACCTTAGTTTTAAGTATGGCTGAATTACAGCAAGGTGCTCTTACTGAACCTGTGGAAAGACAGAGATATATCACTCTTAGAAATAGCCATAGCTCATTAACTATTGAAACTTATATTACTGGTAAAATGCATGCTGTACATCATCAGCCTGAAATAAAAACTCTTCCTGGGAACTAGGTTGGATAAATCATTTATCAGGAAAAATGAGTCATTTTGAAAAGAAAAAGTCACCTCTTATCTAACACCTATACTTTATTAGCTGAATGTCAAAATGGAACCACGCAAGGTAAGAGTGGAGTGGGTTATGGGAGACAGCTCCCCCGACATCTCCATTTGGAAAAAAAAACAAAACAAGGAAAATTCTAAAATGTTCAGATGAGTGCCTAAGGTAACCTATAAGGTTAATGGAGTATCACAGACTATAGTGAAATGATTCTAAGTTTAAGCTAACTGCTTCTCACAATTAATGTGAGGAAAGAACTGTTCTTAGAATTTAGGATCATTGACTTATTTGAGTCTTACGCAAATCCATAGTAGAAAACATCCTCACCAGCCATTTAAACATCCGTCAGGTTGTAGGCCACACCAAAATTTAACATTGTTGGATACACCTCCCGAGGTTGCATAATTTTGATTGATAATGAATCTCCTGCTTTCTTCCAGTACCCCCCCCCCTCAGAAACTCCACACCTAAGCCAACCACATTTTTGATGTGTTATATCATCAAGGTGTTGTTTGCACACCTGTGCTCACCTTTAACAAGCCATATGCCTGTCAGCCAGCTCATCTCTCAGAGACTGGAGTGTTTTTTCTCTATAAAACAGAGTTTCTTTCCTACCTTCTTCAAAGGACTATTACAAAGAGCCAACACAATGATGAGAAAATGCATTGCGGCTTTCAGCTGCAAATAACTTTAGCTTTTAAAAAATTGCTCTAAAGCATATATACTAAAAATTTGCAAATACGTCAAAGCAAAGAGATTGGAGGAAGGGAGAATGCATTTTACTATTGAATTTAAGTTAGAAATTACGGTGGCCTAATGCTGGGAACTCAAAGAAACAAATGGACATTATATACACTCTATACATCATATGTATACATTAAGAAACTTGTAATCAAGTGGATAGATTTAAAAATGAGAAAGAATTTAATCTCCTGATTTCTTGGTTAGATCAGAGCAAGAGAACAAGTTAGAGAATAGAAATTGAGGTGCACTTTAGATACTGAGGTTTATGTGAACATAGGATACCTCAGTTAAAATACCCGGGAGATTGACATGATGAGTTGATGAGTTTGTGCTAACAACCAGTGATGAGTGATCCCAGCTCAAGAATGAGAACAGAAACTACTGGAGCCACAGCAATTTTGGACTGTCTACCTAGCTAAGCAGAATTCCTTAAGTATTTCAAGTCCACAGGAGTGGGTTTCCAGCACCCTTGCATGTAGGATGAGCCTGTGAGCCTGGCCAGGATTGATTGGACAAGTGGGCAGCCATTCTGGGCTATGCCAGAGTCTTTTCCCTTAAGAATGAGGAGCAGATCTTGGGGCACCCGGGTGGCTCAGTCGGGTGAGCGTCCGACTTTGGCTCGGGTCATGGTCTTGCGGTTCATGGGTTCGGGCCCCGTGTCCGGCTCTGTGCTAACAAACAGCTCAGAGCCTGGAGCCTCCTTCAGATTCTGTGTCTCTCTCTCTCTCTCTCCCCCTCCCCTGCTCATGCCCTGCCTCTCTCTGTCTCTAAAAATAAATAAATGTTAAAAAAAATTAAAGAATGAGGAGCGGATCCAAAGAGAAAGTCAGATGTTCAGTGTGGCTGGATGTGTAAAAAGGATAAGCTAAGGAGCTGTGAATGCCAATTTCTTCTGCACGAACTGCAATCAGTGAAAGAGAATAAATCATATATAAAAAGAGAAATGGGAAAGAAATGGAGGGAGAATGATACACAATTAGGCTTCCAACATGAATTCATTTTCTGGTTCCAGGTCCGTCCTGGGTATTGACTGACATTCTGTCTTGAAAGATGAATTCTCTTAAGCCTACATCCCTGCCTTGTCTTGGTATTATTCCCTTCCCTTCCCTTCCCTTCTCTATTTATTTATTTACTTTTTGTTTCTTTTAATTTCTTTTGTTTTCACCCAGGAAACCAAAGTAGTATTTCATATTAATTTGCAGCCAGAAAAGGGAGTAATAATAGAAGAAAGAAAGTGATCATCCAGAAAGTGTATATCAAGTGAGGAACAAATATGAGAGCCACAAAATAAACCAATATCAAGGGCCCAGCAGAGGAAAAGGTGCTTCCAAGAAGACTGAATGAGAGCACAACTGGGGCACCCAGTTGGCTCAGTTGGTTGAGCATCCGACTCCTGATTTTGGCTCAGGTCATGATCTCACGGTTCATGAGTCTGAAACCAGAATTGAGCTCCCCACTAAGAATACAGAGCCTGCTTGGGATTCTCTCTCTCTCTCTCTCTCTCTCTCTCTCTCTCTCTCTCTCTCTCCCCCTCTCTCTCTGCCCCTCCCCTGCTTGCACTGTCTCTCAAAAAATAAATAAATAAACTTAAAAAAGAAAGAAAGTGAGCAGAATTCTAGACATCTACTGTACAGATGGTGCCTAAATATTATTAACTCGTATATTTTAAATTTTGCTAACAGGATATATCTTATGCTAAATTTTCTTATCACCTACACAAAAAATTTCTTATCACAAATAAGCTGCTGCTGCTGCTGCTAATGATGATAAAGAGGGCAGGAGGAAATTTCTAGAGATGATGGATGTATAAGTTGTAGTGACAGTTTCATGGGTGTTTACTTATGGACAACCTCATCAAGTGGTATACACTGAATACATACAGCTTTTATATATGTAAACCAAAAAAAGTGACCAGGACTTGGAGGAAAAACCAAGAGGAGAGAAGCATCCTCGACCACAGCCACAGCTAATGAGGAACATAATAATCCAGCCTCTGGTGCCCGGTCGCACACCAGCTCCCCCACCGAAATCGTTTTAGTCAGACCGTCCCACTTAAAACAGTAAGTGTACGTAATATAAATGAAATAATTATGCAGAAAAAAACCCCAAGTACCACAACTATGGTCTGAAATCCATTAATTCAGTAAATATTTATAGAGTTTTTTTTTTTTTCTGTGTGCAAATCTCTAAGGCTGAAGCTACTGAGCTGTGAGAGGAAGCCTGGAGATTTTTTCTCTTAACACTTAGTTTTTGTCTTTAAGATTTTTCAATCTAGTAGAACAAAATCTGATTAGGCACATCCAAAGGAGAATGTAAGCATAAGTATAAGCAAAATGTCTGTAGGAGCCCAGAGGGAGTTAATTCTAACAGAAGATCAAGGCAGTCTTCACAGAGAGGGTGTCATGTTAAATGTCCTGAAGATACCGGACAATAAAAAAACAGGAAGATTCTTCAAGGCTGTGTGAACAGATGGTATAAAAAGCAGAGAAGAATACAAATTTCTTGGCAAGGAGTCTGCTCCATCCAGAGTCTTAGGTGTTGAAGTACGAGCAATGTGAAAAGAGACAAAACAGAGATTTCAGAGTTGTATTCAGGGATTTGAATATCAGGCTAAGAAGGCTGAAGTTTACTCTTTAGGTAGGATAAAGGACAGCAATTTCCTCTCAGCTTGGGTCCTGCTGTTTATTAGTCTCTAAGTTTGCATTTATCCTTTGGCGGCCGATTCGTGACTCATTCCCGAGTATATTCTCCATTAAATAAGACTAAGTCCCATCTATGGGGTCCTGTGTCATTCCAAGCAGTTAACAAGACTAGATCCCTCAACAGCATATTCACTACCTTTCCTGAGCACCTGCTCTGTGACAGGCAATGTGCTGGGTTTGGGGGACATAGCACTGAATATGAAAATGTCAGAGTTGCCAAGGAGACAGCTACACAAATAAACTCAGCACATATTTGCAATCTGTGTCCTCAGTAGAAGGAAGTCAGATGCCTGAGTCAGGAGACAGAGGAATACTGGGAGAATCTGGACAGGATCACAGAGGCTGTGGAAGTTGAACCCCTTAAAAAATCTAAGTGGATTAAGTACGAGGAGTAGTGCATGTGAGGAAGATGTGGGGGTGGCAAATGTTTCATAAGTCAAGGCGAAGGCTAATTTGGGGGCTAGAGAGGGGATGCACTTGGTATCAAAGGATTCCCACAGATGTGCTGGGATCAGATCTCTGAAGCCCACGGGCTGACTGTGCCTCAGAGCCTCTAATTTTCTAAAGATATGTTCCTCTGAATTTGGCATCTGACAGGCCCCCTTTGTGACATGTCTTTATAATTAGGTGCCAGGAAAAATTTTAGGTAGGTGTCTTCCTTCCTGATAATCAGAATTATTTAGCCAACTTTACTTTTTGCCATGGTAACCAAGAAATTTCGAGACTAATTTGGTGCCTGGCTCGTCCTCTTGGGCAGTGCATTTTATTATTCCTGTTTTCCAAAGACCTGATTTCTGTTTCAATTGGCATTAATCTGTTTTATATATCATATTAGAACATGCTAGGTATTTTTCAGTCCCCTCTCTGACTCTGAACTTTGTTTTGTATTGACCCAAACCCCTAACAACACGTCTTCAATACCCCCTCACAATTCCCTCATGCCCATGAGTTAATGTCCATGGTTTCGTTGTCTCTTTGTGCACATCCATCATGCTTGTTAGACTTCTGATCTTAATAAAAACGGAGCAAGGACCCTTACTCGGGGCTCTTGTCTCCTCCTTGACATTAGCCTCTCTCGCATTTTAATCCTGCGTCCACTCTCTTGCTGGACAAGAGAGAACTCCAGACCCAGAGTCTACGACACTGTTGGCGCCATTTTATAATAAGAACACTAAAAGAGTACGTAAATTGTCTCATAAAGACATACACCCTCTGTGTGTATGTGTGTGTGTGTGCGTGTGTGTGCGTGCATGTGAGAGAGATCAAGAGAGTATTACATATTGAAAATTTTTTGACTTAAAATATGATTTCCTTTGTCTGTTTTAGTTGGGTCTGGCTCTGAGGAGGAAGAAATCATGGATCTTCTGGAAAGAACATGGTCTTTGGACTTCACTCACTTGTAAAGAGTTTGGGACCTTGGTCAAGCTACATAAGCTTTTGTGTCTTCTCTGTTTCCTTCTCTCTAACTGGTAAGGAATGCCCAAAGGTTTATTGTGAGGATTAATGTGGTAATATATGCAAAATGTTGAACATTGTTTTTAATCCATAGGAAGTGCTCAGTAAGTAATACTTTAAGCAATAATTTATGGGGAAAAAGTGAACTCGATGGACAGCAGATATCATCAGAAAAAATAACTGGAAGAACTACAAGAAAGATATGGTAACTCTCCTAGAATAATCTTAAAAGGATATACCGAATTTTTTGAGGAAGTGACATGCATTATGCAGTCAATAGTAACGTTTTGTCATATGTCTTAAGTTAAATCACAAATCAAAATTATGTCCAGGAGAAGGGATTTTGTGGCCAAGATTAGAAGAGAGATATGATTCCAGGAAGAGGTTTAATTTTAATTTCATCTTTTTAAACTATGTTCATCAAGGGCTTCCTGACTCTAATCTTTCTAACCCCTAATGTATGGCTCCCACACTGAAACAAGAATCATCTTTCGATATAAGTTATTTCACTACCTGCACAAGTAACATCATTGGTTCTCTATTATTTACTACATAAAATCCAAAACTTGTATCATTCATCCAAGGCCTTTCAAAATGTGGGATCAAGGTACTTTTCCAATTTTGTTTTATCACACTACTTACCATGACCCATGGCCACTAGATGTCCAGAGTTTAATTGGCATTTTCTGAACTTGAGGCGCATAGCTCAGGGCTTACCCAAATATGTGTGTGTGTGTGTGTGTGTGTGTGTGTGTGTGTGTGTGTGTGTGTGGTGTAGTAGGTACATAACATAACTCTTTTTTAAAAAATTTTTTTCATGTTTATTTATTTTTGAGAGAGAGAGACAGCGTGCTAACAGGGGAGGGGCAGAGAGAGAGGGAGACACAGAATCTGAGGCAGGCTCCAGGCTCTGAGCTGTCAGTACAGAGCCCAACGTGGGGCTCGAACCCATGAACCATGAGATCATTGACCTGAGCTGAAGTCAGATGCTCAACTGACTGAGCCAACCCAGGCACCCCAACATATAACCCGTTATTGAGGGGAAAAAGCTTATATTTTGAACCACTGTACATTTGCCCATGATGTCCCCAAGGTCAGCAATCAGCCTCAATATCTGACATCATCGTCTCTGGGCAGCCTTGCCAGGGCGCCTTGTACAAGGCGCAACTTGGCTATAATGAAGAGCTGCAGGTTCTGTGTCTATGGCTTTTGCAGGTCCTTATACTGCATGATACTAATTAAGTACGTGTCCTGTGTCTCCAGCTGACTACCATATCTTTCTAATGCACTTCAAGACACATTTTCTATTGTAACCTGAGGTAGATTAAAAAGAATCATACCAAGAACTGCTGAATTCAATTAAAATAAAGTGAACTGGAGATTTAAACTAGAAAAAGATTTTGAAAAAACAATTGACCTTCAACAACACAGGTTTGAACTGCATCACTCCACTTATACATGGATGTTTTTCCCAATAAGTACAGTTCAGTCTTGCAAAAGTATTTCCTTGTCCTTATAATTTTCTTATAATACATACAACATACAGAATGTGTGTTAATTGACTGTTTACGGTCTTGATAAGGCTTCTGGTCAACAGGAAGCTATTAGAAGTTGAGTTTTCGGAGAGTCAAAAGTTATATGTGGATTTTCAACAGTGTGGGGCACTGATGCCCCAAACCCTCATGTTGTTCAAGGGTAGATTTTAACCCGATCCTTTCTTCTTTCAACATATGAAAACAATAAAGACCAAAAACTTAAACCAAACTAAACCCAAAACTGAATCCTAGAGAGATTCAGTGCCAAGATTACCGAATGCATTTTAGAATCAAAGATTCTTGACTCAGAGCAGGGTTTGCAACAATTTTCTGCGGCACAGTTGAGACCCACCTGCAGATGCGCTCAGCAAAGGTGCCTGTAGTACGCGCTTCTCTCCCTCCTTCCCATTTGTTGAGTCTGTTCTCCCCTGTTATCCTCGACACTCAGAGCCCACACTGGCTCCTGTTGTCCTTTGAAAAATAATAAGAGAACTTTGCGTGCCTTCTATACTTCAGGTACTGATTCAAGACTTTTCTTTATGGTGGGTTTTGTTTGTCTTGTAACTAAACAAGTGCTTGATACAGGTACTCTTACATTAGTATTTCCATCCAATGACGGGAATGGAATAGATACTTAAAACAGTCTTAGTCTTAAAAGGACTTTTACTCCACTCATTCATAACTCATTCAACAAACGTCCTCCAACTGCCTAAAAGTACACAGGTAGCATTCACCTGTTCAGAGGATCTCCAAGAAGAGTGAGGAGGAAAGAGATTCTTAATCATAAGGTTTCCTGGGAAGGCATGGTGGTGGTATTCACAGGGCGTGCTTGTCACCAAGAGGAAGAAAGATTGCTGCCAAGGCATTGGTCTTCCCAGTTCCCATACAGCAGACCTTACAAGGTCCCAACTCTGAAATCGCTCAGCCCGTCCCCTCAGCCACAGGATGGGCAAGAAGTAAGAAGCAGCATCTTCTAAGGGGGGGTTTGAAAGCCTATCTGCTTTCACAGCTCCCATGATTCAGCGGAAGCCTTATCCTATGCTATTTCTCTATGTTTTCCCAGACAACAGGAATGCATTTGTAAATTACTATTCTTTTAATAACAAATCATAACTGGGTATTCTTCTTCCTCAGAAATATCAACCACTTTCCTAATGTTTAATGCCAGACATCAGGGATTTAATCTATGCCCTTCTCAGAGCATGTCAAATGCAACTAAATTATAATGTCCTTAGAACACAGTGTATTGGATTTCAAGATAAAGCAGATCCTAGTAAATATTAATCTTTTCAAATTGATAGAATGAAATATTAAACTATTTAAAAAAGAATTTTAATGTGGAAATTAAATCTTTGTTAATATTTCTAGCATTCGAGCATTGAGGACCCAGGTGACAGGATGATTATTCAAAGGTTACAGCTTATCTCATGGAGCTGCTGATACGTTAAATTGTTAGTCTTTTCTGCAGAATTATGTAGAAAGCATTTCTCCAAGCGAAACAAGAAAAATCAATTCATCAACTGAGATCAACGACACTCGTTTATAAGTCCCCCGACTTTGCTTTTTTTTAAAAAATGAAGTTGGATCTGATTACTCTGTGATGCTTATAACATTGTAGTTTCTCAATCTATGATTTTAGGGGGGGAAAGTTATCTAATTAAATGAATGCTATTTCTCAGTAATATATTATGGTCACCATAGTTTCCCATGCAAAAACATACTTCAAGTATGTATGTGCCAAGAAAATTCTAGTGGGAACAGTGACACAGATTATCTAAATGTCTTGAAAAAGCTGGGGTAACTGCTATGGCGTCACATAAAATGTAAAAGAATTAAGGGGAGGAAATTCCTCCAGGATTATAAGATTAATGTCCTGGCTCGGCCCCTTCCATTCCATGTTAACCTTGGATAAGTCAGTTTCATATAAAATGAGGACAAAGATACTTTCTGATTTACCTAACACGGTTGTTATAAAAATCAGATAATGTAATACACAGAGAAAGATGGCGCGACATCAAGTAAAGAAAAAAATACAAAATCTAGAAGAATATCAGATACCGGATATTTCTTGTAGTAAGACTGCTTACAAATCAAAATATCCATGGAGATAAAAAAAAATAGGGTAATTTTAAAAACTTATTTCCTGACTACAAGTGTATGTATTTTATCACCAGAAGAGTAATAACACATTTCATTTAGTTTTTCTATTTAAGATTCAAAGTCATCTTTCCAAAGCCAGTCCACTTTTACACACATGCACTTCCACTGGTTTTAATTAAAATTAGATTTTGTATTCGTCTGTCTCTGCACTGAGTGAATAATTATTTTTAATTAGAGAATCAGGAAATGCAATGTATTTTAGATGTGCTCTCTTCCAAATTTGGCTAGTATGCTGATATTTAATTAATGCAGATAATAATTTTAGCAGACCCTAACAACTTATTAAAGCAAATAATTATTTACTGTGTGTTTTCTTCATGCCAGGTTAGCCTTTATTTTAGGTGCTTCATGGGGTTCAGAGTTGCATAACACAAAGAAACTGCCCCCAGAAATCTCAGTGAAGACTTTGATTCAGGATTTCTTATCTTCTCAATAAAATATATGCATGATATGTTAAAATGAAATCATATAGCATTAAAAGGAGATGTACAGATTAGAGACTAGCAGAACCAAGAATAGTAAACACATGCATCGTAGTGTGTGTATTTATTTGATATCTGCATAGAGATAACCTGTAACATTGAAGGAAGATAGAAAGATGTGGACTTTCCTCAGTTTCTGCCCCTGACCTAAAATCACAGGATGTACATCCCAACAAACAGAAGTATTTCCTGTATACTGCTTAGGCTTTGCTACACGAGATATCCCATCTTCTGGACTAGTCCATGGCATTCACCTCTCATTAAATCAGAGTGTCTTCCACTGGAAAGGACCATGTAGGTTAGTGATGCCGCACTGATTTTTTGAAGAGTGGTTATGTGGAATCCCCAGAGGAAAAGTACAGCAGGGGAGGACCAGACAAGAAAAACACCATGGCAAATGACCCTGGATGAATGCTTCATGGGTGTTCGGGGAAGAGCCAAGGCTCAGGTTGCCCTTCTCCTTCAGAACCAAGTGGACAATTCCATCAAGATCCATGAAAACCATGGCTGGAAATAAGGACAATAAATGGACTGGAAATCATCTGTGATTCTCCTCTTTGTTATGACTGACACATCACATCAATAAACTAGTCCTGTAAACTCTGGCTTCAGAATATGTCCTGAATCCTGTCACCATTATCTACCCGGCTACCATGCCAAGAGGTAGCTCCTATCATTTCTATTGTTTATCTCCTAAACCTTGTGTTAAAGTTGCTCCTACAATCCATGATCTTCCTTAACCACTATGAACTTTCTAAATTCCAAGCTAATCATGGCATACCCCTACTAAATTTTTCTCCCAAATTCCCATGACAAATATAGTGACATTGAAACATCTTACAGTGGTTGTTTCTAATGCCCCTTATGACCTTCTCTTGGCTCTGACCAAATGTCTCATCAATCTCCCTCTTACATAGTCTCCTCCAGCCACACAGATGTTAACTTTGCTCCTTTAAAAGAACAACCTCTTCTGCCTCACCACACTTGTGCCCAATGGTCATGGGCCAGATTTTCCCACGTCATCTCCCAACACCTCTCAGTTTACATTTACTCCGTCAGAGAGGCTTCCTCCTCACATGCTATGTGAAGTCCCCGGTGCTCACGAATCCCATTATTTCCTATTGAATGCTTTTGGGTTAATTATTTTATGATGATGATGATTTCAGTATCTGAAATCATTTCTATTTATTTATTTATTTTGTCTTCTTCAAGATAAAGGAAGGTGCATAGACACTTATAGTTATTATGTATCTCAGTTTTCGCTTCCATTCAATTACTCATTGACAAAAAGAGCTAAAATAAATGTATCACCTCTAATAACAGCAGTTCTAAGAAATACTGACTGCTTCTGCATATTTGGTTGGACCATTCGTTGGCAGGACAGTTACTATCCCTCGGAGGAATACCCACAGCCTTGCAGATGAAGGGAGTGACAGGCCTGACATCCTGAAGAAGGCTAGCTCTAGAATGAGACTCAAAACCAGACCCCCAAGCCCTAGGTTTCTTGCCTGGACAGAGGAAAAGTGGAAACAGGTTTCTTGCCTGGACAGAGGAAACAGCGTTGTTTCCTGAAAGTGCATTAAAAGTGCAGAAGTTAAAAAGAAAGTAGGAAATGTGAGTAGTGCAAAGATCTTGAATTTAATTCTCTTTGGAAGTCTCCAGCTAATTTTGTGGGATTTCTTTTCTTCCCTAGTATATCTTCGGTTATCTTTTTTTTTTTTTAATGTTTTTACTTATTTTTGAGAGAGAGACAGAGCACAAGTGGGGGGAGGGTAGAGAGAGAAGGAGACACAGAATCCAAAGCAGGCTCCAGGCTAAGAGCTGTCAGCACAGACCCCGACGTGGGGCCCGAACCCAGGAGCTGTGAGATCATTTCCTGAGCTGAAGTTGGACACTATAACCCCCTGAGCCACCTAGGGGCCCCTCCCCAGCTTTTTTTCTTATGTAAATTCAATCCTTTTCCATCTCCATCTGGAGCCTCCACATTGCCTGTAGATGGGTGTCCTAACACTGCTTTGGCAGAGGGGGTTTCAGTGATGCTGCAAATTGACTTGATTCAGAATTGCAAGAATGCTTCTCCTGAGAATACGTGAGTAGAAGATAAGAATGATGAGGTCATTAGTAACAACAGCTTTCCTTTATTGAAATATTGCTGTGCCCAAACTATACTAATAAGAATTTATGTTTCTACTTATTCTTCAAAACAGCCCTTTGAAATATGCATCATTCCTGTTTGGCAGATCAAAACATCCCGGTTGAGGTAAATCACTTGTTTATATAACCAAACAGTGACAGAGTAAGATTTGAACCATGGACAGTCCGAGAGTAAAGCTTATAGCTGCTGCTGTTGCTGCTGTCAACCATCAGCACAGCACATCAAAGAAAGTGGAAAGGAGGAGGAAAAGGTAGAGAAAAAAGGAGGAGCTGAAAGTGAAGGAAAGAGAGAGAAAGAGAGAGAGAGAGAGAATCCCCACTCAAAAGCCTTTTCTACTCATTTTCTTATTGAATCTTTTGTCTCTGTGAATCAGGTGGGACTTGATGGGTGCTGGGCCTGACTGGTTAGTAGCCTTCCTGGGTAGACAGGGTGTGCACAGAAAAGACAGTACTCTAAGGGACGTGCCAGGCCAGTCAGGGCTACAGAGGGTCACTGAATGCCAAGCACACAGTGAGGGGAGGAGCAGAGAAATGCTGAGTGTGGGCGGGGTTAAAACCATCCTTCTCAGGAAACTCTAAAGCTGACATCCATACCTGTTATTAATCATCCAAGAGGATGTCAAGTGGTTGAACCAGCACCAAATGCAGATGTCAGTGTGGATTACATTAACCCAGACAGCTCTTTAGTATATACTCATTAGATGATCATGTTTGTTTGAAGAAACAGCAGGATAGCAGACCGCATCCCGTATATGGATATATGGATACGTTTGTTTGAAGAAACAGCAGGATAACAGTGCTGTATATGGAATACAGCACTTTTACGTTAGAACTTTGCACAATGTCTTCATGCTGAGCCAGTACCTAGCAAACAATAAAGTCTGGAAAAGATTTAATCTCTTTCCCTCTCCTGCAAGTACTGTACATATAGAAGGGAGAAATTAATGGATATGGGCAAATGGGGAAACGTAGGCTATCACATTTCCACGTTTCTAAGAGATAGCCATGTCATTCAGCACAGAAGGGTTTGAAGTCCTCAAGAAAAGGCTTATAAGAAAAATTGTCACTGCCTTGGCAATCTTAGAATCGGGTTGCCCAGACTGTCAGTTGAAAAAGAAATAGGAAGAGATATAAAGGGCCGTGAGTCAAGCACTGTCACCATCCATCATTTAATCACCTCTGGACCATCGGCTTTTCAATAAGGATTGAAGCAAACTGGGGAAAGATACAGGCACACTTCAGAATGGATGGATTCCTCTGCTGGGCCTTGGTCAAAGCACAGGGGCCCATAGGCTGCTGGGATCCCAGTTAAGGGGCCTGGCTTCAGCTCCCGCACTCGCCAGCTCTCTGACCTTGAGCTTCTCAAGGGACACACATTCCTATTCTTTCCTGTGGAAATGACACAGAACAAAAGCAGTATCATAGAACTTAGAAACAAGGAGACCGCTTAGAGTTCACTGCCTCAATTTGAAAGGAAGGATACAAAGGAAAATAAAGGAAGCAAATTTCTTAGAGTTCCCTCCATCAGCTCAGGAGGTACGCTGAAGTGTTTACATACTTTGGCGTTCAATCCTCAGAATACAATGAGATATATATTATTTTTTCTCTTCAATTCGTATTGAACCTTATTATTTTCTATGTAATCTCTATGCTTAGCGTGGGGCTTGAACTCATGACTCTGAGATCAAAAGCCACATGCTATACTGACTGAACCAGCCAAGTGCCCCTGAACTTTATTTTTTATTTATCTTTTTGTCATTTCATTTTTTCCGTAATAACTGTAGAGATATATATTCTTTTTTTACTATGAAATTTATTGTCAAATTGGTTTCCATACAATACCCAGTGCTCATCCCAAAAGGCGCCCTCCTCAATACCCATCACCCACTTTCCCCTTCCTCCCACCCCCTATCAACCTTCAGTTTATTCTCAGTTTTTTTAATGTTTATTTATTTGTTTGAGACAGAGACAGAGCATGAACGGGGGAGGGTCAGAGAGAGAGGGAGACACAGAATCTGAAACAGGCTCCAGGCTCTGAGCTGTCAGCACAGAGCCCGATGCGGGGCTCAAACTCACAGACCGTGAGATCACAACCTGAGCTGAAGTCGGATGCTCAACTGACTGAGCCACCCAAGCACCCCAGTTTATTCTCAGTTTTTAAGAGTCTCTTATGGCTTGCCTCCTTCCCTCTCTATAACTTTTTTCCCTCTTCCCCTCCCCCACGGTCTTCTGTTAAGTTCCTCAGGATCCGCATAAGAGTGAAAACATATGTAAATGTCCATCAACTGATGAATGGATAAAGAAGGTGTGGTTTATATATACAAGGGAATACTACTTGGCAATGAGAAAGAATGAAATATGGCCTTTTGTAGCAACGTGGATGAAACTGGAGAGTGTTATGTTAAGTGAAGTAAGTCATGCAGAGAAAGACAGATATATATTCTTATCTGCATCTTGCAGACAAGGGGCAAGAGACTCAAATCACCTATAGACAAGTCTGTCCACTTGTTAAGTTAGACCCACCAGGATTCAAAATCAGGCCTAATCTCATAGTTCACAGCATTGGTCCACATATTACATACCCGAACAGCACAGTGCCAGGTTCTAGGGGGTCCTCAAAATGGTGCACATCCTGTGCAAATAAGGAAATAAGGAGAGAGCACTGCACTTGGTGTTGGAAGACTGGGTTTTGAACCCATTTGTCATTCACTCATTGCCATTCTGGGTAATTCACAGAACGTCTCTGAGACTACATTCTCATGCAAACAAATATGGAGATAATAGTAGTCCTTTTACATTGTGACAATCCCACATGCAAAATTAATTGAGATGTTTTCTAAAAATGAATATGTATTATGCAAATAAGTTATTTTTAGTATAAGAAATAAACATTGGCATAACAGTAACTCAGTTTGTGATGCTTCTCTTGTATTAATGAACGTGCTGTATTTGCGATGTTTTTAAGTCTTGTTTTCATTCTATCCAAGAGGACAATTGTCCAATTAGAGAATCAAATTTTTCATTTTTTAAACTAAGGTATTAACACGAGGCCCAACAAACGACGTATGCTAGTAAGTATTTGTTGACTGCATGACAACTGTCAGGAAAAACCCTTACAGAGAGCATAGAGAGGCCAATAAATTGTTTGGGAGGGATCCTCAAAAGCTTCATAGGAGCAAGTCAACATTCAATTACAAGTAGTAGACTAGCGAGCAGAGAAGGTCTGATAACAGCCCGGTCGTACTGGCTTCCAAGGAAATCGTGTTTCCTACCTGCACAGGGGTTATTATGGCATTCTTGGCTTGGCTTTGAGATCACTGGAACTACTCCATGTGTCTGAGCACATTGATCTGGATCACACTAGATTTGTAAGCTTCAGCAAGAGATTTTTAATAGCCAGGAAATCATGAGAGAGCAGTTTCCAGCTGGGTACAGAATGGGGACAGGTGTAACCTGGCCTCTGCCCAAGTGAGTACAAGACCAGAGAAGACCACACGCTCATTCTTAGGGATTTTGCAAAGTCAAGAGGTCCACTGAATCCTGTCCTGAGCAATCCTTTTCTCCCTGCTATGACATGAAAGCAAATAATAATCTTAGAATAGCAGGCAGTTTTCCCTTCACCAATTCATCCATCCAACCGTCCATCCATTCATTTTTGCACTGATTCATTCATTTACCTAATGCATATTTTGAGCTTGTTGGGTTACGCTCTGGAAATAAAGAGATGGGAAACAAGCACAAAAACACATATAAAAGAAGCACGTAGTCCCCAGGAGTGGCTGCTTTCTCTGTGTTCAACTAAGTGCTTTACATACATTGTCAAATGTAATTCTCACCACAAAGCTAAGTGGATCGAGCTTCCGAATTCAGACGGGCATTTCCCAAACCAGACCAATTTGAAATGTAATGATGCTCTTAAAGTACAAACTAGTTTTAATCTGATGTTGAACACGATGGAATGTCCCTGCTTCCATTGCAGTCTTATGGTCTCATATTGGTCCCCTTGTGCCTGTGGCTCATAGGTGTCCGTCTTAATCTTGTTGTTTTAGGGAACAGAACAAGTGCAAGGGCCATGAAAATGCCAGTTCATTTGGAGAAACCTTAGATACCCACCCATGCTATTTCTCCTAAATTACAAAGAACTCACCGTGCTTCATCTATTAAATCAATCCACATGGCACAAATGACGAGTGCTGGACCCTGAACACACAGATGGAGATGAACAGAAAAGTTGCAGTTTGTGTCCTTACCTGGCTTAACATGCGCTGCAAAAGACATGTGTATGATACATCACTCTAAATAATTACCTTTTTAGTCACAAGTGTGCAAAGATGGGGATAAAGAAACAACATTTGCTTACGCTCTGGTTTCTTCAAGTCTAAATCTTTACTCTATCACCTGTTTACTGAACACAACCCTTCCACTTTGGCTTTGACTCTCAATTGTTTTTCTAGGAGGGGGAACTCGATTACCACTTGGATATTCTTATCTGGGAAAACTTCTAGTAAAATACCCGAGTCTAAAATACCATCAGCTCCCCACAAAGCCATGGCCCCACCCACTGGTCAGATGTTCTGCAATCAGTCACAGAATCTAAGAGAGCTACTAGAAATTTCACAGTCAAATTGGTCTAAGGGTACATAGTCTGGGTCTTCAGATTTCCAGAGATCATAAAAATGGAAAAATGTAAATTGTATTACATTTTTAAAAAATGGCTATAAAATCATAATGACAATAATGATTTATTTGGCCTGGCACTGTTATAAGCTCTTTATCTGTTTTTCTCATTTGGTCTCCATACCAAATTTATGAAGTAGGCAATTAGAATATGGCTCATAAGGCTGAGTAAACTGAGGCACAGAAATGGCAAAGACAAGCCAAAGGTCACATAGTCACGGAGTAAGAATTAAAAACAAAACATCTGGCTCCAGATTTTATGCCACATCACTTACCAAATTTATTGTCAACAGGTGACTTAACCATGCAATAATTTCTTTGTTTTTTTTTTTTTTGGAATGGAGTTAAGTCAACATGACATAGTAGCCTATGGATTCAGGCAGGGCAGAAGTTCTCACTGGTAGGGATATACATTTTTAGTTACAATCAGAATACTATTCTTTTGCTCACTAAATGATAGGGCCCTTTGGACTATGGTGGTAGAAATTTGAAAAGAGATAATTATCTCCATTTTTTTTGGAGTTAGAAACTACGGCTTAAAAGAATTTACATAAACTATACAGATGCTCCTAGAAATCCAGAACATGGTCTCTGTTTTTCAGATTCCCATTTCATAGACTAAGTCAATGCTTACACCTTAAAACAAAATTCAGATGCTCACTTGAAGGAGACTTAATTCAATAAACACTGGTTTATTTGAAAGAAGCCTCATATTTTCAATTGTGAGAAGTTTCATGAAAGAAGTAGCAGTTGAAATGAGTGAAACATTTCATAGCCACTTAACCATGTGATACAAGGGAAGAGGGCATTCTCAGCCCAGGAAGAATGGAACAAAATGTTTTGGGCTTATTTGTATTACATGTTGTCTCTCCTCCTGGGCAACGAGGTCCTCAAACTTAGTTGGTCATGGCGAATGCTTGCGTATTATCCAGCTCCTCTGGATTTGTAATAAGTTGCTCAAAACAGTTTTGTTTTTTTTAAGCATCCAAAACTTCTCAATGAGTTTCTGATATATTCTCAAGAAATAAACAATTTTTCCTTCTGTGTCAACTGGAAATCGGGCATTTCCTTCCTTCAGAGCAGAGAGAACCGTTCGATCTTCTGATGTCAGTTTATCACCATAGAATTTCTTTAAGAAAGACCATGCTGGCTTGGACAGAGAAACAGTTTTCAAAGGTGAATTTCACACAGGAGTAGACTAATGGTACTAATTATGCTGAGTCTACCACACGCTTAGGGCCACTCACTCTATTACATATATAATGTTATTTAATGCTCAAAAGTAACCAGATAAAACAAAGTAAATCCAGAAGCACATCAAAAACAGCATCAACAATAAAATATTTCCTATAAGATTATCATCCCCCCAAACTGACATAACTATTTGAGGAAATAGCTTGAGAAAAATTGAGCACCTTCAATTAACAAATAATTAAATACGTTTTCCAAAAAAGCATAGATAATAAGTGGCAGGACTCTCCACTCAAAATCAGCAAACTACACATTCTTCTCAAGTGCACATAGAATATTATTCAAGATAGACCATATGCTATGCCATAAAACAAGCCTCAATAAATTTAAAAGGATTGAAGTCAAAGTATGTTCTCTGACATGAATGGAAAGAAATTACAAATCAATTTCAGAAAAAAATATTTGGGACCTTAAAAAAACATGTGGAAATTAATCAATATATTCCTAAATAAGCCGTGGGTCAAACAAGAAACCTTAAGGGATATTATCAAGAATTTTTAAGTGAATGAAAATAAAGACAACAATGTACCGAAACTTACAGGATGCACATAAACTTATAGGATGCAATGCTTAGGGGGCAATTTAGACCTGTCAATACCTATATTTAAAAATTAGTGTGGCTAATCAATAATATAAGTCTTCACCTTAAGAAACCAAAACATTATCAACAACAATAAAAAGCAAACTAAGCTCACAACACCCAGAAATAATCCTTATCAAAATACCAGGTAGCTTTTTTGCAGAAATTGACAAACTGGTTCTAAAAATTCATATGGAAATTCAAAAACCTCAAGATAGCCAAAGTAATCTTAAGAACAAATCTGAGATACTCCTGATTTCAAAACTTATCATAAAGCTACCGTAATCAAGACAGTGTAGTATTGTCATAAGGGTAGACACACAGATAAAACGGAATTGAGAGTCCAAATAAAACCAGGACATTGATGGTCAACTGACTTCCAGGAAGAGTACCCAAACAAGTCAATGGGGTAATGATAGTCTTTTCAACAAATGGTGCTGGGACAGCAGGATATCCACAGCAAAAGAATGAGGCTGGGCTCCTATCTCATACTACATACTATCATTAATTAAAAGTGAGTCATAGGCCTAAACATAAGACTGAAAACCATAAAACTCTTAGAAGGATATATAGAAGTAAATCTTCATGACCTTGTATTAGGCAATAGTTATGTAGACATTACAAGAAAAGCACAAGCAATTAAGAAAAAGTAGATACACTGAATTTTGTACAAATTGGAAAAAAGTGCCTGTGCTTCAAAGGAAACCACCAATAAAGTAAAAATCAACCCAAAGAATGGGAGAAAATATCTTCAATCCATATATTTCATAAAGGACTTGTGTCCAGAATATAGAAAGAACACTTTCAATTTAATAATAAAAAGGTAGTTAATCGAAATAAAATGGTCAAAGGATTTAATAGACATTTCTTCAAAGAAGATATACAAATGGTTAATAAATCCTGTAAAGATACTTAATCATTAGTCATCAGGAAACTGAAACTGAAAATAAAATGAGATCCTGCCTCACATTCACTAAAAGAGCTAAAATCAAGAAGATAGACAATAACATTTGCTGAGGCTATGGAGAAATTGAAACTCTCATACATTCCTGATGAAAATATAAAATGTTTCAGCCTCCATAGACATGGTTTGACAGTTTTTTGAAATGTTAAACCATATGATTCAGCAATTCACTCTTAGGTATACTCAAGAAAATTGAAAATACATGTCATGACAAAGACCTGTATGCAAATATCTGTAGCAGCATTACTCATAATAATAAAAAATAGAAACAACCCACTTGCATATCAACTGATAAATAGATACAAAATGTGATATATCTACAGAATAGAATATTGATCATCAATAAAGTGCAATAAAGTCCTTGAACATGCTACAAAATAGAAGAATCTTGAAAACACTATGCTTGGAGAAAGAAGCCAGCTACAAAGGGCCATGTATTGTATGATCCCATTTAGGTGAAAATTGCAGAATAAGCAAATCCATAGAGAGAAAGGAGATTGGTGGTTTCCAGAGGATGGAAGGAAAAGACAAGAAAAGTGAGTAGTAACAGGTGTCTTTTGTGGTGACACAGAGAAACTCTAACATCAGACAACACTGATGTTGACACAACTCTGTAAATATCTTAAAAACCACTGAAATGTACACTTCAAAGGGGTGAATTTCACATCATGTCAATTACATCTCAATAAAGCTGTTACTTAAAAAGAAACAAATGAACAAAATCTCATTTCAGACTGCATGGCTTTGTACTGCTTCCAGTTTGCAGAACTCAGTTTCCCCCCATCCCGCATCCTGTTGGACTTTATCACATCTTTGGGTACTATTAACCTTGGAGAAGTCTTTCCAAGGACAGATTCTGGACTCAGACCTTCTTTCCACCCCAACTGACAAGTCTCCTCTCACCCCAGGTCTCTACTGGTGCCCCGTGCTCAGCGCATCCTCACCAGAGAAAGTCCCCATTGGGTCAGGGCAACCAGATCTCCAGCATGGAGGGCAAGAGGGTCCATGTGGTAACAAACTCAGTGATACAGGTATTGACTGAGTTCTGTTGAGCTGTATTGTTGAAGATTATAAAACTGCATTTTGGATGAGAAAACATTTGGAAGTTGCCAACGATAAACTGAAACCCAGTGAGTTTTTACAATCGTTTATCAAAGAACCTTCCGTTTGTGTTTTCGAGCAGGTAAAACAAGAACGAATACTGGGGGAATAAAGTTAATGTGTATTGGGAGCATTTTATTAAATAAAAATAGGAGAAAAAAACTTGTGAGTCGTGTTAGTTTAAGCAAATCATGTGGATGGCGACAGTTACTTTTGCAGTGTTACATTAGGTGATACTTGAAAATGTGAACAAGAAAAACTTATATGGCAGAAAACAATGGTGCTCATAAGTGTTATAGGAGGCCAGGACTCTGAATGAGGGTTGTGAGAACAGGTTTGGCCGAGGTGGCCTATGATTCTGAATATAGTCTTTTTTTTTTTTTTTTAAGTGTATTTATTGTGTGTGAGAGAGTCTGTGTGTGATAGTGGGGGAGGGGCAGAGAGGGATAGAGAGAGAATCCCAAGCAGGCTCCACAGTTTCAGCACAGAGCCCGCCCCTCGGCTGGAGCTCACGAACCGTGAGATCATGACCTGAGCTGAAATCAAGAGTCAGATACTCAATCGACTGAGCCACCCAGGTGCCCGTTTCTGAATATATTCTGATGTCTTTCCTTTCCAACAATACTGAGTTAAAAAGCAAAAAAAAAAGCTCAACTGTATGAGCACTGATGACCTACAATAAAAGGAAATGAACTTTTTGAGAAAGATTTATTAAATCACTTCCTTTAACAAATACCAAGCATTTGTTAGGGGTCTGGCACCATGCCAACCATCACTGCTAAAGGAAAGATCAAGATTCCGGCTGGAACTCTTCCTGTGGGCCCCAACAACCATCCCCCACTCTGTTGACAGGGTGAACTTTAAAGGACATAGATTGGATCATATTTAAAACACAATCCAAATTTCTTACTTTGATTGGAAAGCTTGTCTCCGTCTTAGGGCTTTTGCTTTCTGGCTCTGAACCAGGAGAATCGGTCTATTTGCAAAGAGTGTCATTTCCCCAAATCTTTTGTCATTTATTTCTCAAAGGGCTCACCTGGCCCTTCAGTGTCATGTGGCCCACGAGATGCTCCAGGATTTTATTCCTTTTCTGTAATCATTCACTTTCTGAATATTACAAGTTTACTTTGCATTTTCTTTTTCCTTTCTTAAAATTTTTTTTTAAATCTTTATTTTCGAGGGAGAGAGAGACAGAGAGTGAGTGGGGGGGGCGGTGCACAGAGAGAGAGGGAGACACAGAAATGGAAGCAGGCTCCAGGCTCTGAGCTGTCAGCACAGAGCCCGACCTGGGGCTTGAACCCACCCACGAACTGCGACCTGAGCCGAAGTCAGATGCTTAGCCCTTCTGAGCCACCCAGGCAGCCCTACTTTGCATTTTCAAAGACACTTTCTGTGTGTCCCTGATAAAATGTAGTAGCAGGGACCTTTTCGGCTTCCTCACTCTTAGATCCTGTGTCATGTGGTAGGCACCCAGTGAGTATTTGACGAATGAATGGTTGCTGGCTTCAGTTGGGCTTATAGACATTGAAACAAATCAACACCATTAAATGTAGAGAGTCCTATAAAGGGGTAGTTTTGCATAAGATGCAAATACATAGTCGTGTGGTGGGGGATCTACCCCAGAGAGTCGGAAATGTCCCCCGTTAACTGAAATCCAAGGAGGTAGCCATGAAAATGGCCGTGGAGAGGAGCCCCGTATAAACAGTGACGGGCAGAATGCTGAAAGCCTCATTAGTATTGGAAGAAGGCGTAGGATGATTGGTTAATATAAATCCACGCACTCACTAATTAAAGAAACCATGGATTTTGCATGTGCTTTTGGTGGCAACATAAGTCAGAAATGGAACTGTGATAAACAAGAGACAGGTCCCAGCTCTCCAAAAACTCGTCCACAGTGCTGGTTACAAACCAGAGAAACGGTGTAATGTCTTGAAATTGTCTCTCCCGATTGTTGCACCTGCGTGCCTGCCTGCGTTACTTCCTTCCTCTTCCGAAAGTCCATTTTATGCTCCATCTATTTTTAACCACTTAACTTTTTCTGTGTATTCTGGTCCTTGCCCGGACTTTAGACTTAATAGCATGAGGCTTTCTCGGCTTCCACCACTTTCTTATGTAGAATGCTACTGCATTTCCTCTCTGGTTCTCCCCTGCTCTGACCGTTGGCTTCAGTTAACATTCAGCGTGACTCAGTTTCAGTCCCCAAAATGCCAACCTGCTTTGACACCCCCCCCCCAGACTTGTGCTCAAACAGCATATTTCTCAACCAACGAGGGAGAAAGAAAGTGAATTAAGAAAACACATGAGGGGCGCCTGGGTGGCTCAGTTAGTTAAGCGACCGACTTCAGCTCAGGTCCTGATCTCGCAGTTTGTGAGTTCGAGCCCGCGTTGGGCTCTGTGCTGACAGCTCAGAGCCTGGAGCCTACTTCAGATTCTTTGTCTCCCTCTCTCACTGCCCCTCCCCTGCTCACGCTCTATGTCTCTCTGTCTCTCAATAATAAATAAATGCTAAAGAAAAAAATTATATATATAAAAAAGAAAACACATGAAGTGATGGTTGGATGTGTGTATCAACATGTTTGGGCCACGAGGCACCCAGATGTTGGGTCAAATGTTATCCTAGATATGTGGATGTCTTTGAATGGAATTAACGTTTGTTTGTTTGCTTGTTTGTTTTAAGTAGGCTTAATGATCATCATGGGGTTTGAGCTCAAGACCCTGAGATCAAGACCTGAGCTGAGATCAAGAGTTGGACACTTAATCGACTGAGCCACCCAGTGCCCCTGGATGGGATTAACACTTAAATTAGTAGAGTATAGCAGTTTGCCCTCCATAATGTGGGTGGGCCTCATCTAATCAGTTGAAGAACCAAAAAAAAAAAAAAAAAGAAGAACAAAAGACTGACTCTCTCTTGAATAAAAGATAATTCTCCTGCCTAATGGTCTCTGAACTAAAATATCATCTTTTTTAGCATTTTCAGGCTTGATCCAAAATCAGCTCTTCCTGAGGCATAAGCCTGATGACCTTTGGATAGAAAACATATCATAGACTCTCCTGGTTCTCAGTCTTTCAGATTTGGACTAGAACTACAGCATTGTTTCCCCAGGGTGTCCATCTTGCTGACTCACTCTGCAGATCTTGGGATCTATCTGCTTCTGTAACTGTCTGAGCCAATTCCTTATACACATATATACACACACACACATATTTCTATACAAATATAAATCATAGATATAGCCTATTGGCTTTCATATGTAAATAATGAAATTATCCACCAACTAATTCAAGACTGAAAACTATTATTTTAATGATTACCACAAGGGAATAAAATGACAACCCTTACCACTGCCTGCATTATCAACGAGAGTGGTAATTGCCAACAATCAGCAGAGGGGAGAGAACCCTCAAAAGCCTTAAACTTTTATTTATTTATTTATTTATTTATTTATTTATTTATTTAAATTTATTTTTTACTTAAAAGATTAAAAAAATTTTTTTAATGTTTTTTATTTATTTTTTGAGAGAGACAGAGACAGAATGCAAGTGGGTTAGGGGCAGAGAGAGAGGGAGACACAGAATCGGAAGCAGGCTCCAGGCTCTGAGCTGTCAGCACAGAGCCCAATGTGGGGCTCAAAGTCACAAACTGTGAGATCATGACCTGAGCCAATGTTGGACACTCAACCCACTGAGCCACCCAGGTGCCCTGGAAAGATTTTTAATGTTCACTTATTTTTGAGAGAAAACATGACCTGGGGAGGGGCAGAAAGAGAGAGGGAGTCACAGAATCCAAAGCAGGCTCTAGGCTCTCAGCTGTGAGCACAGAGCCCGATGTGGGGCTCGAGCCCACGAACTGTGACATCATGACCTGAGCCGAAGTCTGATACTTAACCGACTAAGCCATGCAGGTGCTTCAAAGCCTTTTGACTTAAACTTTCAACTGCACTGGCAGCTCTCCTTTATCTGACATCAAATCACAAGGCAAATTCAACAAATTCCACTTGTAAATTTACTTCTGGAAACTTGACTATTTTTCTCCCGCCCATCCATCTGTTCATCCAACCATCCATCTGTCTGTCCATCCACCTGTCTATCTATCCACCCATTCATATATTCCTTGTTTTCATTAATTTCTTCCCCAAACACTTACTGCGTATATTATTTGTGCTGGATGCTGATGTGAGCTCTGAAGTATCAGAAAGAAACTACATGAAAGTCACCCTAAGACAGCTCACATTCACTCAGAGTGAATGTGGAAGTGGAAAAGTAGCAATAATTCTCCCTCAGGAAAATGACTCCGGAACTCCAATGACAGTTGTTCAAACACGTTATGATAGGAGACACATATGGCAAGTTTGCGGAACAAAGAGAAGAGAGATCAGCCCTAGTGAGAGAACCGTGGCATGCAAGGACGACCCAGCAAGGTGGAAATGCATGTTGGCAGCAGCCAAGGCCACGCCGTGTCTGGGCCTGGCGGGAGGCAGAGGGCAGCAAGGTCAATGTTTGGCTCCGCCATTTCTAAGCTCAAGGTTAGTAGGAAAGACTGAACTGCTCTGAATCGCAGTTTCCTCATCTGTAACATGGACACAGTAACCTCCACCTTACCACCTTATTCTGATTAAATAAGGTAAAAATGTATACTGATTTCCCGCCCCACTGCTGAAAATCCCAGAGCTATCCCGTGCTCTGTTTTTGAGCGTGGACTAGAGTCAATATTCTTCTCTGAGTGTGTAAGCCCAGACTTATCTTGCCTGGAACATATTCCTCACGGTTCTTTCATCATCTTTATGGAAACGTGAAAAGGCGCATCATTGTGATTTTTTTTTAAAGGACAGATTCTACAGTTTAACCCACATTGGTTATGGCACAAACAATCTAGTGTTGGTGCAAATCAATGGTTTTTTGTGGCTAATGATTCGTGTCAGGGTAGACAATATGTGTATGTGCATACCTTTCTTCTCAGATTCAACTTCAATGTATTAATCAAGTTGCAGTGAGACACTTACTAGAAGCCTTGTGTTCAATAACACACTTTGTATCTTACAGACGTGGTAATGCATGACCCATCACTGAAGGCTGAAACACTTCAGCTCCTTCTCTCGTAACCGGGGATGCCGCCTCCCCAGATCCATTTCTGACAACGCAGGCATAGTTGATTAAATCACACTTCTCTCCTCCCGCTTCCTGTCCAAGAAATGCAAGATGCTCCAATTGAAGAGTTGTTGATTAAGATGATGTCGGACAATTAATTATGCACCGCGATAACCTCTGACCTGTGCAAATTCTTTCTGTTTTAATCAGTGGAGACTCCAAATTAGCAGATAATTACATTCTTGTGTTTTAATCAAGTCTTGGGCAGCAGGGGAAGATGCTGAAGTGCAACTCAAGTAGAGACTTCATTTAGAGGTGATTTTTTTTTTAACTAAGGGTTTGAAAAGGATAATTATTTCAATTATTTTACTTCTGTTACCTGGAGTTCTCTTCAAACAGAAGTTTTTGTATTAAAGCATAATCTCTGAGACAAGGTATGTGTTTGGGTATGAAAACTACCAAATGTGAATCAGAGAGCAGGAAGAGTACGTTGTGCGTGCAGTCTGATCAGTGGAAAATGTAAGATCTGCCAAATGCTTATCCTAAGTGGCCAGTCCTACTCTTTCGAAGCACAAACTATAAGAGAGAATGACTTTAGAATTTACAAATCAGCAACCCAGCATAATATTGATATACAGTAAAAAAAAAAAACAAGACAAAAAACCAAAAACCTAGCACAAATATGTCATTTCCAGTATTATTATTAAGAGTAAAAATAAATCAATTAATAGTAAAATTTGGGGGGAACTCACATGAAAATGTTTAATCTATAATATATCTACTTTATTGAGTAGTATGGACTCATTTTTTAAAAATTTTAATGTTTTTTATTTATTTTTGAGAGACAGTGACAGAGAGTGAGCAGGGGAGGGGCTGAGTGAGGGAGACACAGAATCCGAAGCAGCTCCAGGCTCTGAGCTGTCAGCCCAGAGCCCGATGCGGGGCTCAAACTCTGGAACTGTGAGATCATGACCTGAGCTGAAGTCTGATGCTCAACTGCTGAGCCACCCAGGCGCCCCTGGACTCATTTTAAAGAGACAAATAATGTAACTTATTAGAACACAAAAGTCTGCTTTACTTAATCAAGTCTATGCAAAAGAAAAAATAGTAAGTAAAGCTCGTGCATAAGATAATCACAGACAGGAAATCACCACGTAGATAGTGGGGTTATAGACCTTTTTTTTCCTTTTGTTTTTATGTACTGCCACAAGAATTTATGCTTCTCACGGAATTTGTTTTAAAGTAAGACTTTTAGAAACAATCAAATGTATCATTTTTCAAGGGAAAGGGACAGGCAAACCTTTGGGCCAAAGTAAAATCAGTAGCACTGTGAAACCATATACTTTGTGTTGCAAACCAAATTTGATGGATTGACTGCCAGCGAATTTTCTGAAGCTTCGTACTGAGAAGAAATGTGACTATATATCCCGGCTGGGCGGGAAAGAATTCTGAGGGCAACCTTAGTGTCTGCCATAAAGAAGAAAGGAAACCCATAGCCTCTCCAATGTACGGTTGCTGAACCTGGTGGCAGTCAAGGACAGTGATCTAGACTCACAAATGCCAGCATACCCTTTAAACTAGGTAATGGGCTGGAATTTCTCTACGTCTTTGCTACTCGAGGTGTTAATCATTGGCATTGTCTAGGAGCCGGCTGGAAATGAAGAATCTCCAGCTCTACTCCAGGTACGTGAATCAGAGTTGGCATTTTAATAAGATCTCCAGGAGATTTGTAGGAATATCGGTATCTAAGAGTCTCCGCCTCAAGCCAGTAGCTCATCATCAGTAAAAAGGGTTTCATGGCATTAACCTCCTCGTGTGGTTTTTAGAAATGAATGTGATCATGCAAGTCAAATAACAGTATGGATTACATGATTATTGCATTTCTCCGCCATTTTCTGGAATTCTGCTCAAACCATACAAGTTCATGGGTATCTGCATTCTAAGCTCAGAACCCCCTAAAACATTCGTACCAACATCAAATTCCACACAACGAACACTGATGAGCCCAAGATCCGGAAACCCCCAGGGTCATTAGGCAAAAGATGCAATCAGCCAGGTTGATGAAGGAAGACTGGGAACATAAATATTTGCAATCATTTGATAAGAACTGAAATATAAAAGTTCACCCAAATGCAAATCTCTAGGGTCTCAATTCCCCAAATGTTCCAGTGACTTTGAGTTCTTACTCAAATACACACACTTTGCCTGCACCCCTCCAGCCATTTCAATCCCATCCTTAATTTTGGTTCATAGCTGAAGCCATTTAAAGTACAGAATTTTTGGCAACTTTCAAATCAGGGCTTTAATAGAGAGAAATAATACAGGCAGAAATAAAGGGGCTGGGTAGACAGTTCAAACGATATGTATTCACGCATGCACTTCTTAATTTCATTCACATGTATTTCTCAGATCTTATTTAAATGTTGTATTTAAAGAAAATTTAAGTATCATATTTAAAGAAATGTTATTTTGTCCGACTTCAGCTCAGGTCATGATCTCACGGTTCCTGAGTTCAAGCCCTGCTTTGGGCTCTGTGCTGACAGCTCGGAGCCCAGAGCCTGCTTCAGATCCTGTGTCTCCCTCTCTCTCTGCCCTTCCCCCGCCCATGCCATGTCTCTTTCTGTTTCTCAAGAGTGAATAAATGTTAAAAAGAACTTTGTTAGAAGATGAGCTTCCTGAGGATAAAGGAACCAAGGAAACTTAGAAAAACATCCATACAATTTTAGCACATAAAGGAACCTCAGAGCTGTTCTACTCATGGAAAAGCAACCGGTGAGATCAAAATACACAACTTTGAACCCTGTGTTTTATTTCATTCATTCATGTTAGAGTGCATGCATGGACTCTCTTTCGCACTGCCCACTTTGCATTTAGCGTGTGTGTGTGCGTTGGGCCGGGGTAAGGGGAGCTCTAGCACCAGGTGAGCCAGAGACCATCATGTGCTACCAGTAAGAGTCGCTCTCTGGAACATCATTTGGCTCCCTAACCTTCCACAAAACAAATGCACAAAGAGTTTCCAGTAGCTATCCTGAGACGCACTTTATTTTTTTCTTTACCAAGTGAAAATATCATATTGCCACAATTTTTTTAATATGAAATTTATTGTCAAATTGGTTTCCATACAACACCCAGGGCTCATCCCAACAGGTGCCCTCCTCGATGCCCATCACCCACTCACCCCTCCCTCCCACCCCCCCTCAACCCTCAGTTTGTCCTCAGTTTTGAGGAGTCTCGTATGTTTTGGCTCCCTCCCTCTCTAACCATTTTCTTTTCCTTCCCCTCCCCCATGGTCTTCTGTTAAGTTTCTCAGGATCCACATAGGAGTGGAAACATATGGAATCCGTCCTTCTCTGTATGACTTATTTCACTTAGCATAACACTCTCCAGTTCCATCCACGTTGCTACAAAAGGCCATATTTCATTCTTTCTCATTGCCACGTAGTATTCCATTGTGTATATAAACCACAATTTCTTTATCCATTTGTCAGTTGATGGACATGTAGGCTCTTTCCATAATTTGGCTATTGTTGAGAGTGCTGCTATAAACATTGGGGTACAAGTGCCCCTATGCATCAGTACTCCTGTATCCCTTGGGTAAATTCCTAGCAGTGCTACTGCTGGGTCATAGGGTAGGTCCATTTTTAATTTTTTGAGGAACCTCCACACTGTTTTCCGGAGCAGCTGCGCCAGTTTGCATTCCCACCAACAGTGCAAGAGGGTTCCTGTTTTTCCACATCCTCTCCAGGACGCACCCTATTTTTAAAGGAAACCGTGTTTTTTGTAAGGATAAACTACTGCCTGTTGAAATGGGGAACGTGGGAGGGGAAAGTTGGGTTCATCAGCAGATCTCTATGCAACACAATTCGTGCTTTTATAAGAAGAAGTGATCTCCAAGTACAAGGCATGAAGTAGCCAAGAGAGCCCTTGGAAGAGAAGACCGGCATATGGACAGCATTAAGATAAAGACTTTAATTTTTGGTAAATTAATTAAAGCTTGAAAAGTCGTCACTTGCTGAATTTTCTCTCTTCTTTATCATATAATATAATCTCTTTTCTTGTCTGTGTTCAGCTGCTTTCATTTCCTTTCCGTGCTCTTCTGTGCAAGTGTCATTTTCCCGTTCGCAGGCAAAGTGGGACACTGACCTAAAGCATTCAGGAGGGGTGGGAGGAGCGGCAGGGAGATGTATTGCTGTCTGTGCCATAATATCCTGGCTGAACGCACACCGTTAGGTAGACAGCCCCGTGTTTTGGTTGACAGAGGTGCCCGTGACCCGTGTGACAGGGATTAATGGGCATCTATTCTTGGCATCTTACCTTACTGAACCTGAGGTCACCTTTGTTGTTTGGAGATACTCCCTGATGTCCCTCCCTCCCGGTGACAACACCAGTCTTTGCCTTGGGGGCCACTGATTCACCCTGACTGTCCTTCCTTTGAAGTGAATAGTCAGAGGGAGGACAGAGCTGTCATAAATACGGAGGAGTTTCTGCTTTCTGAAAAGCAGGAAATACCATCCTCCTGCTAGGTAGGAGCCAAGATCTTTATTATGAAAGTTCGTGTTTTTGTATTCCAGGATGCAAAAATTGCTGTCTCTCTGGTCATTGTTTTTTTTTTTTTTCCTTCCCTAAAGAGAGGGAAGTGAAATAATCACTGGTGAGAATAAATGTGTATCTAATCAAACTCAAGAGTCTCTAAGTGGCATCTATGGTTACATTCCAGAAGGTGTTTTGATTCGATTATGGCATGTTTGTGCTTTTGTTTCTCAGATACCGAACGATGGCTTTAAGATTCTCTACAGTGCATTTAAGAGTTCATATCTTGTTTTCTAAAGGTATCCTCAAGCTAGTTAGAGACTACCTGTGGGAACTGGTCATATTATACCTTAAGTCCTCGGATCCTGCACACCCACCAATGTTATCATGTCCTGCCTATGCTTTGTTTCAGGCCTCAGCTTCCTTTTTATCAATCCTATTCCTGCCTTTGTAAATAACTGCACTAAATAATTGACAGTCATGGGGTGCCTGGGTGGCTCAGTCAGTTGAGGGTCCGACTTCCACTCAGGTCATGATCTCACAGCTCATGAGTTCTAGCCCCATGTCAGGCTCCGTGCCTACAGCTCAGAGCCTGGAGCCTGCTTCAGATTCTGTGTCTCCCTCTCTCTCTGCCCCTCTCCTGCTCACACTGTCTCTGTCAAAAATAAATAAACATCAAAAAAAGAAAATTAAAAAAACAATAGGCAGTCATATCAACCAGGGCATTTTGTGTTACAAATAAAAGATCTGATCAAAATTGTCTTAGATAAAACAAAGCATGGTTTATGGGTTCTCAATTACTGAGATGTGACTGAGTAAGCTTAATTTGAGGCATGGCTGGATATATCTACATCAGTAGATGGCATGTGGATCTTGTTTTTGCTATTTTGCCCTCCTTCCCCACATTCATATTATGAAGCCTTAACCCCCAATGTGGCTCTAATTGGAGATAGGGTCTCTAAGGAGTTAATGAAAGTTAAATGAGATCGCAAGGACTGGGTTCTAATCTGGTAGATTGGTGTCTTTCTAGGAAGAGAGAGAGAGATTTCTCTCTTTCTAGGAAGAGAGAGAGAGATTTCTCTCTTCGTGCACACATACTAAGGAAAGACCATGTGAGGGCACAATGAGAAGGTAGCCATTTGCAAAACAAGAAAAGAATCCTCACCAGAACTTGACCATACGGGCACCCTGATGTGTTTCAGGCTCCAGAACTAAGAAAAAATAGTTCCTGAAAGCTTTTCATTATTTACTCCTTGAGATAGGTCAAAGGCTACAAATTCACTGCTACCACTCTCATTGAGAGGGGGGTATAATTTCTATCTTCTTGAGCTTGGGTGGGCCTTAAGGACTTATTTGGCCAATAGAATGCAAGAGAAGTAATGTGTGATTTCTCCAGCTGGACCGTAACAAGTCTGATGGTTTTCTTCCAGTTTCTCCTGGAATACTTGTTCCAGAGAAAACCAGCCACAGGTATAATGAGTAAATTATCTTGGTTTAGAGAAAAACACACGGATTTAGGGGTCTGGACAGTGGAGACAATGAGGTTTGCTACTGTAAACAACTGTTGGGTATTGTGTGGTTTTTAATAAATAATAATAATGGTAATATCTAATATCGATTGAGGATTCAATGTGTGTCAGGCATTGAATTAAGTGGTTCCCACAAATTTAAGAAAATTAAACCAGTGAAAAATATACACTCTTGCTTAAAACCTCAGAGATAAAATTGTCATTGTGCCCAGTTCAGAGACAGGGAAACTGGGCTTAAAGTTTAAATAACTGGATGATCACTGAGCTCTGAAATGGCAAATATACCGTTTGGCTAACTCAGGAGTCCTAGTTCTCAATCACCATACAATTCTACTCTCTGCTCTCTCCCCGATGCATTTTGTTCTGCGACTGCCTGCCATATTGGGCTTGGTACCTAGTTTTGTCTAATTCTACCTGAACTGGCACTTTGTTATTGTTATCATTCTATGGCATTATATAATGGAAATATGCATCGTCTAATCTCATCTAACCATAATGTTATCTACCATTTAATGGTCAGCTGTTATGTTCTGTTTACGAAACTGCACATTTCAAAGCAATTATTTCATCTTATCCCAAAGATTCTCAGAGGGAGACATTTTAGTCTTCATGGAGGAGAAGAGGAAGCTGAATCTTCGGAAAGCACTGACCAGTGGGCATTGTGTGCAAGACTGCATGGCCACGTGGCCAGGCATCACTCACCCCTTAAGGCTGTGGTTCTGAAGCCCCACATTTGGTTAATCTCAGCCGTTCCCTCTTTCATCACTCCTTGGAGTTGCTCAAGTGGCAGCAAGCCATGGATGAACTAGAACCGTCCCTCACTGCCATTCTGCAGGGCTGGGCAAGAGTTCCTTCAAAGAGCACTGCTCATCTGTTCAATTCATCAAAGATCTGCCATCATTCATATTGCACATTGAGTTACTGGGGTCCTGGCCTGTAGTGTCCCAGTGCAGCCTTCAGTTAAATTGAGCTGGGAATTTTCAGGTGAAGGGGCAAATGAAGATAGAAGGCAGAGAGAAGGGGAGTTTAATGTCCACTTGCCTCATTGCACTAGCCCCGATCAAACAGATTTATCAGGACGAATTGTCACCACCTTCCTCTGGTCTGATAATCTGAGAGCCCTTGAGCTGGAAAGTGGATTGAGAGAGTAGATTATACACAGAAAACAGTTTTAAAATTACACTAGAAAAATGTCCATTTCTACGGTCAAATCTTCCTTTGGGACCAGCTCGACCAAGATTGCTTATCTGTAATTGACACTTGGACATTACACACAGCAAATCTATATCATGTACTGGAAGTCGATTGGTGGCACTCCCGGAAGTGGAGGCCACACAGCTTTGGAGTCAGATACCTGGGGTGAAAATATAACTCTGCAAATTTTTAACTGTGAAACTTGGGGTAATGGGCCCACTTTTCTCAACTCCTGTTTCCTTTGTGTAAAATAAAGATGAGCGGACAAGCTTCATACGGTAATTTCACAAGGAAGCTTCAAATATTAATAGAGACAGTGCATATAAATTACCTCACTCCATAGGTGTCTCAGGAAATGATGGTTATTGCAGTTTGTTAATGTGGGATGTTTGCTAGAAGCCTTAAGTGAGCTTGAAATTGTATCTTTATACTCAAAATTACACGAGCAAAGAAGATATTAAGACAGTGCCATTAACATAATACATCAAATACCAGACATGTTTCCTCGGCTATGTTTTTAAACTATAAATTTAGAAATTTTAGAATGTCTCCCTCCAAAATTATATGTGCGTTCACAAACACGCATTTGTACATATAATCATCATTGTACATACATATTTTAAGTATTCTATATGTATTCCATCTATGTACTCACTAAAGTAGTCTTCATTTATACATTAGATTTTGACAACAGGCAAACAAGGCATGAAAAAAATGCAAAATTCGGTTTTAGCCCTACAGCTAACACCATTCATACTTGACTCAAATTCTGACCCACTATTTACTAGTTTTGCATTAGAGACACTGTTAATTTAACTAAAAGACTACAAGATTTACTACAGAAAGGATGTAGAATTTTAAATTAACTACTGACTCTTAGGTCTCAGTTTCCCCATCTGCATGTGCTTATTTTGATAAATAATATCACAGAATACTCAGCAGTTCTAAGCTGATCAATAAATTACTCCAACAAATAGGAGCCATATTGGATCACTAAGACTCTCAAGAATCCTCACATTTGATCATTAAGATCTGATGTATGTTGTTTTAACTACACTATATGACAATGTAAGAAGAAAAAAATGAAAGATTTTTTAAAAGTAAAAAAAAAAATCCTGCTGGCTTATCAACATTCTTTGTGTTAAAGGTCATGTCATGGGGGCGCCAGGGTGGGTCAGTTGGTTAAGCGTCAGACTTTGGCTCAGGTCATGATCTCACAACTCGTGGGTTTGAGTCCTGCATCCGGCTTTGTGCTGACAGCTCTGAGCCTGGAGCCTGCTTCAGATTTTGTGTCTTCCTCTCTCTCTGCCCCTCCCCCTGCTTGCACTCTCTCTCTCTCAAAAATAAATAAACATTTAAAAAAATTAAAAATGAAAGTCATGTCATGAAACGAATGAAGAAAAACCAAAAAAAAAATACAATAACATTTTACCAACTAGCTGAAGGTCAGTCCCAGAAGTTCCTTGTTCCTTTCTGTGCGAACTCCAGTTTAGAACTCTGCGGTGGTAGAACTGTGCCTGAGACTGAACCTGGGGCCCCAGCTGGAGAGGGACACCAGAGAGTTTCAATCAGTCATGGCAGTTCCAACAGTCAATGAGGAAGGAAAGGAATGAATAAGGACAGTGCTCACAACTTTATCTCATGTTTGCTCCATTGGGTCATACATTTAAATCTGAGAAATATTTCTCACTTTAAGAAAGATACATGTTTTCAAAAACACTCAGTATATCCAGAACTTTCTTTCCCCACTCCATTTAATGGAGGGCTGAGTTCAGCAAGTATTTCCCTTTGCTTGTAACTCTGAATTGAGAAAGTCAACAAAGCATCCATGATGGTAAGTGATGCATGACACTCGGTCTGAGTGTGGAGTTTTCAACAGGAAGTGGAAGGGATCGTGGCGAACCAGAACACTCATGTTCCATCTACGTTGGCAGCTCTATTGCGCTCCTCGCTCACTATTGCCTGAGAGCATCTATTTCCATCTTACCATGACTTTTTCCAGGAGAAGCCCCAAATCAGGTTGTCCGTATTAAATTTCCTAATTTTTAAATGTTGGAAATGATTTTTTTTAAGCCACACAGCCAATGAAATGCTGACCTTTTCAATGCAAGTTTGCAATCTATGTGGAGTGAATTATTCATCTTTTTACTTTTAATTAGTAACAGGGTACATTCTGAAGCCCAAGACCAGAAAACTAGATTCTGTTCTCTCGGTGATTAATAATGTATTCAATACATTCTCACTGTCTATGACCACATTATGGTTGTCCAATCAGCTAAGTTCAGGCCAGGTCAGGTATAGGGATTTAGTAAAGCTAATTGAACGTACTTATATGAAAGTCTTCATTGACCAAGAGCCTCTCTGTATTCGGCAACTTGAGTGTTTCTATTAGCTCTCCTTAGAAAAATAGGTGATTTGTTCTTTTCACATGAAAGTAGAAAACAGGCCCAGCTATTCTTAATCTCTATATAATTGCAACTCTTCTGTGTGTTGTCCAAATCCCTTTATGAACTGCATGCACCCTATCTACTTCCATAATGAAATTTGCTTGTCTGCATATACCCTATACTCTGGTTACTTCACTTATTTAGACATCTAATAACACACATGCTTTCCTTATCTTTGGATCTGCAAACCTGCATTCCTCTTCTTGAAATGTCCTAGACTCTTTGTATAGCTTGAACATCATGTCCTGATTCTAAAGTGTCAGCAGCTTCTTCTTGGTGAAGCCTTATTGACTTCCCTTCCTCTGAGCATAGTTAATGCGTTTGTGTGATCCTTGAATCCTACACAGTTGGTCACCAAAGCTTTTATTCACAGTCCTTTGCAACCATTCCTTTAAATACATGTCTTGCCAGCTAGTCTACAAGCTCCTTTAAGGCCAAAGCTATATCCTATGGATCTGGGAATCTTCAGGATGGCGGTTGGCCCAACACTTAATAGATCCTCCACTTGATAATTAAATGAAAGACTATGCATTTTCATATATATATTATATAGAATAGGCATAATTTATTATATTTTGTAATTACAATATATATTACAATAGATATATAATATATAATACAACATATATTTAATTACAATATATAAGTATAATATATAATAATAATGCAGATCCCTTCTGTAGCTCCTACTTAAACATTTTATAATTGTCAAAAATGAGAGTTTAAAATTTTCAACACAGCCAATTGGTGATGCAAAATCAAGCTAGCCTCCTTCTGTCATTTGCTTCATCAGTACCTATTAAGATGAAGTACCCAGACTTCGCTGGAATAAAAATTGAAGCTGATGATAAACACCGTGGAGGGTAAGCAGATCATGTCTTTTCCATACTGAACAAAGACTGCTCGTCTCAGAGACCAGATCACCACGGTGCTGAAAGTCAACCCCATCAATTCTGCGTGGCAGTCCCTGGCTACATGCATGACTAACTCTAAATTATGTTATTATCTCAGATGTCCAAAGAGAAGAACTTTCTTGTCCACAACTTTATTCCTCCTGATGGAGATGACAATACTACGTTTGCCTAAAGCACAGTTTACCCTTAAGGCGGTAACACGATGTTGGGTGTTGGGTGAAATTCTTCTGTTTTTAATGATTCCTGAATCAACGTGCCAAACAGTGTTTCCTGAGGGTTCTGGAGTGGGGAGGGGCAAAAGAAAGTATTCAGTAATATTGAGGAACTGGATCAATGACTTTTTCATATACTTGAAGCAGAATGAGAGGAACATGACAGGATAGTTTGCTCTTTTAGGAAGCATGTGTCCTATGGACATCCTTGAGCAGGCACTGAGCTGGGTGGCAGGGTTTAAAGATGACTGGAACTCCATTCCTCTCCTTCCAAGCTCACAGTCTAGCGGGCAAGGCAGACACATAGCCTGAAACCAAAAATGCAGAGCAGGAGGGTGAAAGAAAGAGCAGGTTGCTAGAAAAACGAGGTTAATTTGCTTAATTAAACAGCAAGCTGAGATTCAAATCCATTGGCTGTCTGATTAGGGACAAGAGTAAAAACTCATGTTCATCACGCTGCTCAAAGATTCTCATTTGATGCCAGTTCATATCCGATATTGTCTCTCGTTATTTTCATAACAATTTTTTTCCTTTTTGCACAAAATATTACCAAATCTAATAAAAAGAGAACATACAATCTACCATAAATTCAGTCTAATATCCAACAGTTAGAAATCCACTTTTCTGAAGAAGTGTGATTTGAAACACAGATGCTGTGACAAGATAGTCACTCCTCTTAGAGACAAACTTGACCACTGAACGCAGAAGAGCTTTTGGTCAGGGCTGTGGAATGCAGATATAGATATAAACCTGACCAGAGACAGACTGTCAGGGTTAGAGACGGGAGAGCCTGATCGGAGAAAGGCAATTAGTGCCAAAGAGAACTTGCAACCGTCACTCTCTGAAAATGAGATTATAAGATACGAACGATGGAATCATTCCCCCTAGTGCTTTTCCTTTTAAATGCCTGTTGGCTTTCAAACCCTGAAATTCCAGGGAATGAGAAAATAACGTTTCATTATCTCTCTTCTCCATTTTCTCCTTCCCTTCAATCTCCACTTTAGAGTGGGACACAGGGATTGCTTTGTCCAGAACCCCTTGTGTTACACTTCAGTAAGGGGTGCTTAAGGAAAGGGATGGTTATTCGTTTGGATAGCAGTACAGGAATATAGAGAGGAAAGCAGAATGTTGAATACCAAAACTAAAAAGTACAAATGGAGTTTAGAATCAACAGTGCTCAGAATCAAGTAAGTCTGTGATTCGCTTTGGGCTGCAGAGTACCAAAGCTATGCTACCAGAAAGATTGCAAAAGCAACTGAAATCAGGAAAAGTTTTCGTAAATAGCCAAAAGCTCAACTCAAGGGGAAAGAAATATGAAAACAGAAGGGAAAAAGTGCACCACTGGTTTTTCATCCACTGGGAACCGTGGCTCGTCTGTTCCACTGGACCCTAACCATCCATGGTGCACTAACACGACACGGTGCCTCACCGGTGCTCACCTTTCCGCACCCCTCATCCCCACTCAGCCAAGACTTTGTCTACGCCCGGCCTATCCGAACAACCTCTCTGTACCTTCACTACAGTGCCAGATGCCATGCTCCTCAGAAGCCTGTCGGTGCCTCAACAGGACAGAGCTCTTCCTCCCTCCCTTGTGCTACCTGCAAGCTCTGCTCCTTGGTGCCTTGCATTTGCTGCATTTGTCAGAACCCCAGAACCCAATGCCAGCTTTGCCTCCTTCCTACATGCTGGCTAACGTTTAGGGCAGAGTCTCTGCCTCTGTGCTCCTAGGAATTTCACTCAGACAGAACTTCCCAAGGGATTAAACCCCAAACATTCAGCCGTGGAGCTTCATTTGCCCGAGAGAATGCATATGCTGTGGGAGCGGTGACTTCTCTAGCACAATCTCCAAAAGGAATGCTCTTTCAGCGTTTTGAAGGTAAGATGTTGGCCTGTCGGTTGTGAAGAGTAGGATGCAAAGACATTAAGAGCAGTTTGAGAGAAAGCTCTTTTTAAGTTTTTTAATATTTATTGATTTTTGAGACAGAGACAGAGCGCGAGCAGGCGAGGGGCAGAGAGACAGGGAGACACAGAATCCGAAGCAGGCTCTAGGCTCTGAGCCGTCAGCACAGAGCCAGCCCGACGCGGGGCTCGAACTCGTCAACCGCGAGATTACGACCTGAGCCGAAGTTGGATGCTCAACTGACTGAGCCACCCAGGCGCCCTGAGAAATAGCTTTTAAAAAAATCTTTTTGTTTATTTATTTATTTTGAGAGAGACAGAGACAGCACGAGCAAGGGAGTGGCAGCAAGAGGGAGGGAGAGAGAATCCCAAGCAGGCTCCGTGCTGTCAGCGCAGAGTCAGATGCAGGGCTCGATCTCACAAAACTGTCACATGATGACTAGAGCCCAAATCAAGAGCCGGATGCTCAACTGACTGAGCTACTCAGGTGCCCCGAGAACGAGATCTTAAACAAGCTTGCCCAAGTAGCCTGTACAAGTCCCAGCACCTACCTCCAGCCCAAGCTCAAATTGTGTCTCTAGGCTTGCTGGTCTCATGTTAAAAATCTAACAGCATGTTTTAATATAGCCATGGGAAAACTTCATTTCCAATTAAAGAGTGTGTTCTCTTCCTTCACTCCTCCTCTCTCCCTGTGTGGTATGTTTTCCTTCTTTAAAGCCAGGTCTTTGGATCCTTGATCCCTCTGGCAACTATTTGTGTGATGGTTGGCCCATTTTGTAACCTATCTATGCATTCATTTTCTGTGTACCAAATGGAAATAATAGCCCCGTCCATACCATTTACCCTCTGCCCTCATCCATATCCTGCTTCCATGAACCTGGCCGACCAGTTTGGCCTTAAAACAATGGTTCTATAGGCTGATAGTTTATAATATCAAGATAAGAATATTGAATCTTAGGCGAATAACAAATAACAGATAATTTTTATACAGAAAGCCACATTCAAAGTATAAAAATAGCTATCCATTAATTTCCATAACCATTTATGAGAAATGAATGAAAAGTTTATGAGAACATCCTCTTGTTAGTGAAAGATTTTACCTTCACTGAATCCCAAAGAACATTTCTGGAGAAAAAATGCTTTTTCTCACAATATCTCTTACCCTGGGATTTGTTGCCAGGCATCAAGATAACACAGGGAGGGAAGAAAATTATGGAAAAGATTTGCAACAGAATCATGCAATTTAGAGATTAATCTATTTCTCTCTCCATAACCGAGTCATTGTTAAGTTGGAGGGCTGAGCGGAAGGTAAGTGACTTTATTTTTACATCAATTACGGGTCACATTTTGATCTGATTAATTTTATAGGATTATACCCTAAAGGGAAAATAAATTAAAAGAAAAAGAGAATATACTCAAAACATCTGTTTTTCTATTTTATTAAAAATCAAAACAATATTAAATGCCCACCAATAAAGAAATGTTTAACTAAGGGATGGTTTTTCAACTGGATGAAAGATTATGCAAAAACTAGAATTACAATTACGATGGTTATGGAATACATTGTTTATGAATCTTATGATACTTGGGAGGTAGGAACTCTTTTAATGGGCCGGGACTCTTCGAGAACAAACATGTGAATGCCCTATTAACAAGACTTAATAGGAAAGAATGTTGCTATGCTTGTGTCCAGGTATATTTGTTCTGGGTCTGCAAGAGTATGTGGAAGACACATATTCTACACAATTCTACACACTGGGCCTGTTAAAGAAAGGGTGAGCAGTGGACAATGAGGGTCTCTTGCATAGAGAGGGCACTTCTAGGGACTGATGGGATGCAGAAGTGCAAAATGCAGTTGAATTCACTAGTCCCTTGTTCAGCATGTTCTGTGACCTTGTAAACAGTTTGCTCACCTTGAAGTATTAGGGGGTTGGGGCTTTCTCCAAGTACTTTACTGCTGTATTTCCAATAAGTTTGTGGTGTCTGGAAAGTTAGAGGTTCTTCATAAACAGAATTGGTTTGCAATTCAGAACGGGAGATAGACACATAAATAATTATGATATATGAGCAAAAATTGTGCCGCAAATCATCTTATTCAGACTATTTTTCTTCCTGGGCTATATATCAAAGTAAGATCCAGGGATTCTGTGCACTAGAATCATTTGGGGTTGGTTATCTGTTTTGGTTTGTGGTTTTTTATTCAGATACTTGGGCCCCAACAAAACCTCCACACAGTATTTACATTTCTGGGGGGGGGGGCGGGAAATGGAGATTGTCAAATACCATTTTTAAACTATTTTTACTAGGGATTCTCAGAAACATGTGAAATTTAAGAACTTTAATAGCAGTTCAATGTGGGTTTGTTCAAAATAACCACACTCACGCTCTGGAAAAAAAGGGTTTCTTAACCTCAAAACTATTGATATGAGGGTTCAAATAATTATTTGTGGTAGGGCCTGCCCCGTGCAGTGGAGAGGAATTAGCAGCATTCCTGATCTCTGTCAACAGACTCCAGTAGCCGGCTCTCAGTTGTGACACCAAAAATGTGTCCAGACTGCCAAATATCTCAGTGGGAGTAAAGACACGCCTGTTGAGAACCACTGCTCCAAAAAGAGAAATACGTGGTAGTTTTGCAGTTATTTTAAACTCTTCATAGACATTAAGACATACATATATGAAGCAATTTGCTAGTTCTCATTTCTTCTCACTTAGAAACTAGTTGAAACACCTTTAATCTCTCATATGTTGAAGTCCTAACCCCACTACCTCAGAATGTAATTGTGTTTGGAGACAAATCTTTAAAAATTATTAAAAAGACTATTAAAATTATTAAGATTATTATCTTAATAATCGTTAAGGTAATTATTAAAGATTAAAAAGATAATTATGGGAGGGCCTAGGTGGCTCAGTCAGTTAAGCGTTTGACTCTTGACTTTGGCTCAGGTCATGATCTCACTGTTGGTGAATTCAGGCCATGTATCAGGCTCCATGCTGGAAGCATGGAGCCTGCTTGGGATTCCCTCTCCCTGTCTCTCTGCCCCTCCCCTCCTTGTCTTCTATCTCTCTGAAAATAAATAAAAAACAAACTTAAAAAAAATAAAACAAAAACATAATTATGCTAAAATGAAGTCATGAGGGTGGACCATGGTCCAGTGCCCGGTGTCTGTAAGAAGAGGAAATCAGGTCACAGACGCACACAGAAGTAAGACCGTGTGAAGACACAGAGAAGACGGCCACGCACAAGCCAAGGAGATTGGCCTCAGGAGAAACCAGACCTGCCCAACACCTTCACGTCAGACTTCTAGTCTTCACAATCGGGAGAAAATACGTTTCTGCTTAAGCTCCCCCCACACCCGGTGGTGCTTTGTTCTGGGGGTCTGAGCGAACCCAACCAGGTAATGCTCTTCTTCTGTTGATGTTTCCATGGCTCCTCCCACGCACAATCTGAGAAGAGCTGGTGTTGTCCCCACACATTTGTCCCTCTTTTCTGACCTCCTGACTGTGCTCCCATCTTTTTTATCTGTACGATCAAAGCCTATACATTCTTCAAGGATATTATTTTCCCTGACCTACTAATTTGGTAAACGTCTTCTGCTTAGAACTTCTACAGACCTATTTTTGTCTATCTCTTGTGCAAAGATGAAAGAAAATTACAATATTATATGCTGCTTTTCCAATGCGTCATTTTGACGTAGACGTACAGAAGGAAAAAAAAAACAGAGAAAGGAGTCAGAGAACTCTAGTTTCAAATACTGCCTCTCCCACTTACTTCCATGTGACATTGGACATGTGTATTGATTTCTGAGAGGCATAGGTTTGGACTCTGTAAAATGGGGAGACTATTCTCCATAGTGGCCAGAATTAGGGGCAAGGAAGAAAAGTAACTCCAGCTGTTTTAAGCAGGAAGTGATTTAATACAGGCAATTGGGCCTGAAAGAGTGGCTTGTAGGCCTTGTGTCCAGGAATGACTCCCACGCTGACCCAGAAGAGATCCACCATGGGGCCACCCTCTCTGAGGCAACCACCGGACGCTCCCACAGCTCCTGTCTGGCACCAAGAAACTGTTGCCACTGAAGCCTTCCCAGTGTCCCCCCACAGCCGGGAAGGTGGGTAATGAACACTGGAGTAAGGTCACAGAAAACCTCACGTTTTCTGTGGTTTTGCTTGGCATCAGAAAAAAGAAAATTGAAATGTGGTTTTTGCCCCACTCTGCTTGCTGAATATCACACAAGTGTATTTAGCTGGTGGAAATTATTTTATATCCAGAATCCAGGTCACAGGAAGTCTATGAAATATCACTTTCGAGTTTTTAACTCCTGTGGTGACAAGGAGGTTGGGATAAAGGTGGAAGTAATAATGCCTCGTACCCAGAATACTAGCGTCTTCTCTCTCAGGAAACAAGCAAAGCGGCTTAGCCCAGGCCTACATATACTAACTCACTTCTCCAAAAGCATTTGCTTTCTTTGAGGAATGTGGGTTCGTAACTATCACAAAGGGCAAAACAAAACGAAACTCTATACACTAGGCTTCCTCAAGGGAGAACAAAAATTAAAGAAGTAATGTGTTAGGACATCATAGCTAAAATGAGAAGAGGTGAAAAGTTTTATTAAGAAAGGAATTATAACATCATCTGTTATAATTAATATCTGTAATAACCAGGAAGATTAGACTTACAGGTCACCCTTGGCTTAATTTATTTTGTCTTTCATTCAATAATATATTAATTCACTTATTGATTCATTCCTTGGTAGTCATTCGTGATATCTTAATAATTTCTTCATCAGACATAATCATGATATGAAAAGCACTCATCTTTTGCCATCTATTTCTTATATGATGGCCAGGCCAGCTCATTATATATGTTCCTTGACATACATCTAATAATGCAACAAGAGCTATTATTTTCTTCCTTGTACAAAATGGAAAAACTTAGGCTTAAGTAGCCCATTTACTTATCCTGCTGATATTTACTGAGTCCTTGTCATGCACGAGGCAGTGATCCTGGGGACTCAGATGCAATCATGTGAACATACAAGCAATGGCAGAAAGTCTGGGGGCCAGGAGTTTGGATGGGGAGCTCCATCCAGCAAACATCACGGTGGAGGAGGAGGAGTATTTTCACCAGTGAAATATATCCAATTTCCATCCTCTATCTAGAAGCATCACTGAATCCTTGATTAAAGATACTGTGATTTCATTAGTCAGATCACTCTAAATAGGGCTTACAGCACTTCCCAATTAATAGATCAGCAGTAATCAGTAGCTAATTATCCCCTTGAATGCAGTTGATTTTTCCAAGTTTTGGAGTAAGCAATGAGCAGGAGAAGGTTAAACAGCAGCACACTCACGCTGACGCAGGATTCTGAGCCCAAGGGGAATGGAGACCACCACCCACTGTAAAGGTGACCATGAACGGATTAGGCAGGAGGTAGGGGTGGGTGGCCCCAGGACCATGGAGATGGAAGAAGAGAGTAAAGGAAAGAGTCATGAAGTCAGAGTTGGACCGTATCCTAGAGACGGCAGACTCCAGACTCCTCACTGGAGAAAACTGAGGCCAAGAAATTCAGACACATATACCCCTAACACTAACTGGGCCCCTGGACATGTGAGGATATTCAGAAAATTGAGGTCACACATATTTTGATCCCAGCTTCACTACTCAGTAATCGTGTGATCCCAGGCAGGGTATAAGGTTTCCTTTGTATCAGCTTCCTTATCTCTAAAATGAAAAATAATATGAATGCTTTATAGAGCTGTTGCAATGGGGATATGATTAAACAACATAAAGCCCTTAAACAGTGCTTGGCAAATTGTAAGTGTTTAACACTAATTAAATGTTAATTGTCTTACATTATTATTATTATTACTATAATTTATACTGCTATAACTATAGTTACTGTTACGTGTTATCATTACTATTTTCAAGTGTAATGTGCATTCATCCAATCAATGATTATTTACCGAGTACCTCCTCTGTGGCAGACTAGGAGATAAAGTCATCCCTTCTGGTACCTTGCAGCCTACCGGCAAGACAGAAACACAAATAAAATACTGTTCATTTGTTTTCCACAGTGCACAATGTTACCTGCAAAGTTATTTAGGAGAAGAAGAGTACAGAGGTATGGCATCTAACTGAAGCTGGGGTAGGGGAGGACCGGGAAAGCTTATTCACAAAAATTGCACGGTCAATTTGCCCAAGATTATTACAGAAATATTAAGAATTACAGAAATATTAAGTAGGAATGCTGGGATGTGAACACAGGAAGACTAGTATCAGGATCCGTTTTCACGACCACAATACTCAAGAGCTGCCCAATCTGTGATGAATTGCTTTTATTGAAATTCAGAAATAAGCACATAACAACAAGTACAAGGATGGTGATCAGAAATCAACTCACCTCAATGGGTCTCTTCCTTAAAATCAGAATTTAATTTCTCCAAAAAAAAAAATGTTTTTATCGACCTTATGCTGTTATCGTCTGAACTGGATTACAATTTATGAAATGCAGGCTTATTTAAAACGGCATAAGTAACAAATTGTTTAGCAAATGTTAAAGGAAGGTATAGATACTTAAAAATTCTTAATCAATCTTTGGGAATGTAGCATCATAAGCTATGCAAATTAACGGAATCAAAGTAAGTGAGAAAATTAGAGAGACGGGCTTTATGCCACCTTGTCATTTAGATTTATATATAACATCCATTTATATAGACACTACTATATGCCAGGCACTGTACTGCCCTCTCAAAGTTAGTTCTCCCAATGAACTGACAAGATACGTAATACTGTCCTCATTGTACTGATTGAAGAAATCTGCTCAAAAGATTTAGTAATTTGTTTAAAGGCACAAAGACAGGAAATAGAGGACCCAGAATTAAAACTATGAATATATGATTGCATATTTGATGACTTTTATTCTACTTCACCTAGAAGTTTTCAGCGTAGAATAGCTGGGACAGATATTGCTAGAAAAAGGAGTTAGAGTGACCCTAATTTGTGTTAGTTGAACAGGAACTTAGAAGCTACACTGGCTTCATGTAGTTCTCTGTCTTGGTAGATTCTGGAAGTTGAGTGGTCATTTATTAATATTTCTTATATCTGCAATGGAACGTACCAGGAAATGAAGAAAAGTATTTTGATTCCTGAACAGGCATTCATTGAACTTGGATTCAGTTAGTAAAGATATACTGAGTATCTAGGAAATGCTGGCACTAACAAGACTGGACAAGTTCCCATGCATGGCTTCATTGTGGTCATACAACAACCTTGCAGTGATATTAACGATGTTAATTCTACACCCAGATTTCCAAGTGTTCAGGGGTCTCTCTATGTCTCTTTGTCTCTATGTCTCTGTGTGTCTTTCCCTGTTTCTCACTATTTCTGTATCTCTCTCAGTATTTTTCCTTCTTTTTTTCTTTTAATGTTGCAACCAAACTAATCCTTGAAACCTGCCCCAAGGACCTGCCTTAACATGAAGTCAACCCAAAAGAAATCATAGCAAAAGATCAAAAGAGAAGGGAAGTCTTGATGATTTTGTCTGGACTGCTATACCCAGTTGTCTATTCCTGGACATTTCTGAATGCCTTGAATTACTACTTATTTTCCTTCTGGAAGACTACAACAGGAGTTGCCTAAATCTAATACCCTACCATGGTTTGTACCCTTATTCTACCTGGGAACACATCAATGATTTGGAGACACATCAGTGGTTTGGATAGCAGTGGGGGGGTGGGGGGTGGGCTGCATGTGCTAGAGGTGGATGTATTTGTGTATATCATAAAGCAAAATCATAAAAGATTTGTAGGAATCTGATCTATTTCTTCCAATTCCTCCTATCCTCCCTCTCCCACACACAAACACAGTAGTTCTAAATACCAGCCCTGTCCAGGGTGTATCTAGGTATATCTATCTTTTGCTCCTACTAAATGCCTAGTCATATCTTATAGTCTGTGGCCAAAAGAACTCCAGGACCTTTAATATGCTGTGCTCTCCTCAGGCTCTTGGAACAAAACAGAACAGATTGCTTCCACAGGAAGAGAAATAAGAACATAGAAAATAATCATAGCTGTAGACTCTGCTCCTAGAATTTGACAATAAATCGGTATTTAGCTCAATTTGGAGGGTTAATTTTCTTGTGTAGAGACTTTTCTCGTATATTTTTAAAATAAACTTGGTGTGGAATCATGACCCCCTCAAAATTGTTCATTCGTTATTTACATTTATGTGTGTGTTTGCGTGTGTATGTGTGATTTATGTGTGCTTTTTACACTGGGATGTAAGTTTCAAGGGAACAGGAACTATTTTTTTTAATGTTTATTTATTTTTGAGAGAGAGAGACAGAGTATGAACGGGGCAGGGGCAGAGAGAGAGAGAGGAAGACACAGAATCTGAAGCAAGCTCCAGGCTCTGAGCTGTCAGCACAGAGCCTGATGAGGGGCTCGAACCCACAAACCGTGAGATCATTACCTGAGCTGAAGTTGGATGCTTAACTGACTGAGCCACCCAGGCGCCCCGAACAGGAACTATTTCTGTTCTATTTGCCACTCACCAACACAGACAGAGGGCTATACATTTGCCTCTATAGCCACTGGAATGTATTTATCAAAAATAATATTAATTACTAAGTCATAGTAAATCAAGTGCTTTTTATGACTAAAAAAATCTGTATTATTCTACTTATATCCTTGATAATAAACATAACTTCCTTTCCACCCCTTCACATTTGTAGAACTATCCTGATATTCTAGACTTTTTGCTGCCTATGTCACTAGGGGAATCCGTGCAAATTTTCCTTTAGTTGTATTTGATTAATCTGCTCTGGGAATACACTAAAGGCCGCATGATCATCCCTGTGCCAATTGCCTGTGCTGTTTCCTTCAAAAGGATACTTGGCAGAAAAGATCATCAGAAAATGACTTCAAGAGTGTGACACATTGAAAGAAGACCCTCGATGGCTGTGGCACTTGTAATGAGAGGTGACGGTTGTTGACAAACTTACCAATCTTTGGGGGGAAGTTCTGACATCAGTTTGTTTCACACAGGTGATGCTGCCTGTCAGCGCCTGTGACAGGTGCCCAGGGACAGCTATGGCACTGAGGACCGAGCACTGGGTTGGCGGGGGGAGGGGGATGTCATCTGCAACAGACCCCCTTCCTGATGGCGCGAGGCCCTGCAGCTGCTTTGGGCGTCTCGGTCAGTAACCAGAGTCTTTTCCCTCGTGTCAGTTTCCAGCCTGACTTCAGGTTAAGTGACGTGTCAGGATGCCCTGTATGAGTACTGGGTATAGTCAGTCAAATGCTGTGGAACCCTTTGCAGTGGAACCAAAGGTACCTGGCTCCAAAAGGGTGGATGTGAATAAAGCCAATCACCCAGATGATTGCTCTAGGGGTGAATAAAGAGCCATGCTTGGACAATTTTCGCGCGGTATTTGTGGTCATTTACAAAGGACCTTCACTTATACTATCCTGTTTGTTCCTCAAAACAACCGGGTGAGATAAAACAAGTAAGTGCAATTATTACCAATTTATAAATAAGTCCACTGAGATTGAGAAAGACTGGATGCCTTGCCCAAGACTAGCTGGCCATTGATTAACAGGGGCTTGATTGACTGAAAGAGGTTTACTGAGGTCAAGCTTCAGATGCTATGGGATGTTATATCTGGCTTCCCTGTCCCCTACCATTGTTTTCAAATTTAAGTGCCCAGAATCCCTCTAATTTCACACTTGGTTAGACTCACACTCATCAAAGGCAATAGACAAAACACTCCGCTTAATGTTCATGTGTATTTCCTGGCTTTACTCAATCCTCACAATTGTGAATTGGTTCCTATTATCCATATTCACCAAATGAGGCAGCTGGGATTCAGAAATCCCAGAGATCACGCAGTAGGAAATTTTAGAACCAGGCCTTGAACCTTTGTATTTTGATATTATTCAGGATGATCTTTTCTATGTCAATATTTCTGAAACCTAGATATGCAAATATATTCTCAAGGTTTCAAAAGTTCTAGTTTTCGATTTAAAAAATTGATTAATAAAATAATTAATAGGAGAATATTCTGGATCACGTGAATGATGAACAGTATAAATGTGTGCTGACACATACTCGGGACCAATGTTTCAGCTTGTGTTTCCAAGCTTGTGAGAAATCAAGACCACTCAATGTGACTGATTATTCTTTAGTGTGACATTTCTTAAACTGGGAATTCATGAGTTCTTGGATAGTGCTCTATTACTCCTCTAAATTCAGTTCATGTCGGTATGGTTTAAATCAACACAAATGTGCTCTGTGGGACCAGATACAGGGTTTCTGGATAAGTACCACCTGTACAAGAGACAGTCAGACTTCTTCCTGTTCTCAGAGACCATCTCCATAGTCCATAGTCCATAGTGTGAGAGGACCATAAAATAGGACGATAACTCAGGTAAGACTCTGACTTTCATAGTGAAATGCCAAACGTGTCTCTTGTCATGTTCCATCTAAAGAGTTTGACACTCTTTAAAATCAGTGACACAGTAACATATATAAACATGTTTACTATAGTTGCTGACACACAGTAAGCCAGACAGAAAGAATACTGTAAGACTCCATTTATATAAATTCTAGAAAGAGCAAACTAATCTATAGCGACTGAAAGCAGGAGAGTGGTGCTCTGGTTATAAAGGGCTGCAGGGAGGGGTTGGAAGGAGAGAACATGTGAGACACAAGGAAGTTTTAGGGGGTGATAGGGTTGTTCATACTTTTGATTGTGACAATGGTTCACATGCATATACATGTGTCAAAGCCTTTTCAGTACGATGTATTTGGTTTACTGTATATAAATTATACCTCAATAACATTGTTTAAAAAATAAATTACTGGAAATGGTGTTTGAAATTTGATAATTACACATAAACAATTTAAACTTCTAGCCAACTATATTTGGATTAAATTGATTAGAAAAGAAAGAAAATTATATGTTCCTCAGCTGGCTCCTTGGCTTCCAGGGATGATTATTGAGGACTGTGATCCCAAGCTGATGGGCTCATTCCTATCTCTCCCATCCAAGCACTAACCAGGCCTGACCCTGTATATTACTTTCCGAGATCAGAGAAGATTGGATGCATTCAGGGTGGTTGGAGACAGACTCTTTCCTATCTCTGATGCCAGGTATTTCTTAGCACAGATTGGACAGACTTTGCTTCAGAATTTTTTCAACTTGATTATAAGGTCTTTCTTTCCCCAATATTCTTTTCCAATTTAAATGGTAAACATCTCTTACATATGTAGCTAAATATTCCTTATATGTCAATTATACCTCAATAAACATTCCTATCTAAAATTTATATTGTGTATTTACTTATCATTGTATATGTATTTGCATATATTATATATTATATAGTACTTGTTCATATACACATATCCTTACATATAATATAAACATAAATATTAAATTCTTTGACAAGAAAATGTCTTTAGGAGAAGTAGTCAAATTCCATTATAAGAATTAAAAAAAAAATTATGTTTATTTATTTTTAAGAGCAAGAGAGAGCGTGAGTGGAGGGGAGGGACAGAGAGACAGAGACACAGAATCTGAGGCAGGCTTCGAGCTGTCAGCACAGAGCCCGACACAGGGCTCAAACTCACGGACTGTGAGATCATGACCTGAGCCAAAGCTGGATGCTCAGCCAACTGAGCCACCCAGGCACCCCCCCATTATAAGAATTTTTTGAGGCAGGAGTAATTCAAATCATGCTTTCAAGCTTTCAAAATTCAAAAAAGACAAAGTAATATCTAATTAAATACTTCACGAATAGTAAAAATGTGACAACATCAATGTACAAAGCAGCGATAATATACCGAATTAAAACACATGAACTTGATGGACTTTTGTGTAGCCATGGAAATTCAAATTATGAAGACAATAAACCAAAATTAAATGCTTATAATAAAATAGCGAGTGACAAAAACAGAATGCAAAATCATATTCATGCTATCATTAGGGTTTGCACAACAGATTATTTATGGAGTTCTTAACTCCGCGTCAGGCATCGTCATAGGTCCTGAAGTTAACAGAGACACACAGAGGACCGCCCATAGCTTTAAGGAGCTCAGTCTAGTTGGAGAGACTGACATGAAGTAAATGAGAACCAGCACCTTTGAGACCTGCTATAATAATTACATAGAGGGGGGTATTGAGGAGGGCACCTTTTGGGATGAGCACTGGGTGTTGTATGGAAACCAATTTGACAGTAAATTTCATATATTAAAAAATAAAAATAAAATAAAAAAAAATAATTACATAGAGGGTAGAAGTAGGCTGGAGGAAGGAGCAATAAAATCCATGGAGTGAACTAGAGGAACCTTCCAGAAAAACAGATGTCTGTGTGAGTCCACTCCACGGAGGGCGGCAGTTTCTGAGATGAAAATCCCCTTGGGATTTCTGAGAGACACGAAGAGGTCAAATAAACCATTTCCTGAGCAGTGGCAACTACCAGGCGTATCTCAGATGGCCCAGTTGTCTCTCACCTGCTCTAACTCCCACTCATCCACATCCTGCGCCCGCAAATCTATTGGGAGTAATCTTTTCCTGCCCCTGCTCCCAACATGCGACTGCCATGATTTGTATCAATATCCTCTTACGGCCTCCTGATAACCCCAAATTGCTGGGTCCTTAAGGACCACCTCTGACACTGTCATAATGTGTTATTCCAGGCTTCCAAAACTCTTTGCTCTCTCACAATATCTTTCCTGTGCAATGCTGTCAACTTTAACAACTTTAACCTGTAACTATCAGGCCCATCCATCCAGATTTATCTGGGACATTACATTCAGGGAGATAAAAGTCTGTTCTAGAGAGTGTACAGTGAAGGGATCAGCGAATTACTACCCACAAGCCAAATCTGACCCGCTGAAAATTTTGGTATCACCTGCAAACTGAGAACGGCCTTTACCAAGTGCACTTGTGATGAGCACTGGCTGTTGTATGAAGGGTTGAATCGCTACATTGTACACATGGAACTAATATTACACTGTATGTTAACTAACTGGAATTTAAATAAAAACTTGAACAATGAAGAATGGCCTTTACCATTATGAATGGTTGCAAAAGCCAAAGAAAGAACAATATTTCATGACACACAATAACTACATAGGTCACATTTCAGTGTCTATAAATAAAGTTCTATTGGAACACATCCATGCACACTCTTTTTAAATTTTTTTTATTGGGATATAATTGAAATGCAACATTGTTTAAGTTGTACAACCTGTTGGTTCGATACATTTTTATATCCCAGTATGATGGCCACTGTAGCTTAGCTAGCACCTCTATCATTTCACTTAATTATCATTTCTTTTTTATGGTGAGAATAAGTAAGATCTAGTCTCTTAGCAACTTTGAAGTTTATAATACAGTATTGTTAACTATAATCAGTATGCTGTGCATTAGATCTCCAGAACTTATTTATCTACTAGTTGCAAGTTTTTCCCGTAATCAACATTTTCTTTATAAACCCTGGCTGCTTTTGTGTTGCAAAGGCAGAATTGAGTAGTTGTGACAGAGACCATATGACCTGCAAAGCTTAAAATATCTGCCTTTTACAAGGAATGTCTGTTGATCCCTGGAATAGAGAAGAGTCTATATAGAGACTAAGAGTCTAAATATAACTATATTTAATTGAAATAAACTCTTTCAGGAGCAATGAAGTAGAAGTTTAACAAAGAGAATCAAGCACCACCTTTATGTTTCTCAATGAAGTAGAGGAAAAAATATGAAACTTTCACAAAATATTTGATGGCATTTTCCTTGCATCATGGAAGTCAATCATAATAGCACTTGACCACATTAAAAACAAAAATCATCAATCTACTTAAAACATTAGAAGTAATTTTAAGGCAGCCTGAACACAACAATTTCACATATATGGTTGTTTTCACTCATCACAGTGTGGCACAGGGCTCTTACTGTAAATGAAATGCCTGTTGTTCTAAATTAAGTTGCTTATTTTTCCACTCCAAGTTTCTTTGTGCAGCATGAAAAGTAAAAGATAATCATCAATGCTTTGGCTACATTAGCAGAAGATCTTTGCAGACAGTTAACTGATGGTTTTAAACTACTGTCATTAGATGTCTCAAATATGATGTCTGTTAATTCCAATACTGGTTTGTTTCTTGGTTTCTTGGTTTCTTTGTTTTTCCCATCCAACTCATGGAATCAAAGTAAATCTTTTTGAAGTTCATTTTGTGAAGGGTGAACATTAACATGACATTAATATGAGTGCTCCGCAAATTCATTCCAAAATTTTTGAAAGGAAAATACAAACTACTTGTTTTTATAGTGAAAAAATAAACAATTTTGGTGGAGCACATTGTATGGCAAAAGCAATATTCTTACTAAATTAAGAAATCAACAGAGCAGATATACACTTGAAATCGATTTTGTTGCACAATTAAAAAATTCCTTGCATAATGGATAATCATGACTGCATTGAACAGGCTTCAATAAATCTACCACTGAAATTAAAATCATAGTTGCCAAAATGCATAAATATATTTATAAATACACAGTTCAAATGAAGGTACCCTGAAATGTTTGCCAATGGATGGTCTTGATTACAAAAAAACTCGATGACAACTATGCCTCTCTTTGTTATCAAGTACCAATCCGATTTTTGAAAATGTTTGACACTTTGGGCTACCCTGATTAGTTTGTGTAGAATTGGTATTATTTGTTCTTTAAATGTTGTTGGAGGAGGTCACTGAGAGGATATGATCACCAGTTGACCCATGAGCTGAACCCAGGCAAGCAGAGACTCCTTACTCCCTCCCTTGCCCTTAGAATATATCACCTGCTCCCCCCACCCCTGTTCCAACAGTGAGCACCATTTTCAAGGACACAGACTTGAGAGACTGATGGATGTATGGTGTACATGACTGAATCCCATCAAAGCCTCTCTATAAACTTTTAAGATTCCCCTGGGTGGGTACAAAGATCTCTTGTGGCTGCCCAAGGCAAGCCTCTTAAGAAAGTCTCCTTGCTTATTCAACCTTCCACCTACTGATCTGGAGAGTCCAGACACTTCCTTGGGTCTCTTCTTGTCCTCTGTGTCCTCTTGGCCTCTGGGGGCCATTTTCACATTTCACCTGGGAACCTCCGGAGTTTGCAACCGACAGATGTGTGGTACAATTTGCTAGTAAAGCCATCTGGAACTTTCATTGTTGGAAGGCTTTATTGGCGGAAAGGTTTCAATTACAAATTCACTGTCTTTAATAGATAGGACACAAGTCATATTATTTAGTTCTTCTTCAGTGAGATTTGGCAGTATCTGTGTTCCAAGAAATTCTTTTCTGTTTCGTAAGTTGCCAAATTATGTGCATAATATTTCCATAATATTTCTCTACCAGGCTCGTAATGCCTGTGAGTTCTTTATTATTATGCTCACTTTCATTCCTGAGATCGGGCATGTGGGTCTTATCTCTCTCTCTTTCTGTTGATCAGCCTGACTCATGGTTTATCAATTTGATCTTTCCAAAAGCCAACTGATTTCATTGATTTTCTCTGTTGTTTTTCTGTTTTTAATTTTATAGATTTTTGTTCTCATTTTATTGTTTCTTCTCTTCTGCTTGCTTTGGGTTGAATTCACTTTTCCTTTTATTCCTTGAGGTGGAAGCTTAGATTATCAATTTGAGAATTTATTTCTTTCCTCGTGTAATCATTTGATGTATTGAAATTCCTTTAAGTGAAACATTAACCTAGATTTTGGTCTGTACTTTTATTTCTTTAAATTCAAACATATTCTAATTTCCTTAATTGCTCTATCTTTGTCCCATTGAGTCATTTAAAAGTGTGATCTTCAGGGCACCTGGGTGGCTCAGTCAGTTAAGCTTCTGACTTCACTCAGGTCATGATCTCAGGGTTCACGAGTTTGAGCCCCGCGTCGGGCTCTGCGTTGACAGCTTGGAGCCTGGAGCCTGGAGCCTGCTTCAGGTTCTGTGTCTCGCCTTTCTCTGGCCCTACCCTCCTTGTGCCCTCTCTCTCTCTCTCAAAAATAAATTAACATTAAAAAAATCTTTTAGAGGTGTGATGTTCAATTTTCAAATATTTGGCATTTGTCCAGAAATCTTTCTCTCATTCATGTTTAGTATGCAGCTATTTTTGCAGAAGATGGTATGATTACAATACACAGCGTCACAGAGCTGTGGAATCCTATGGCAAGGTCACATACAAAGCCCATTTAGATTATCCCTAGAATTCTGTTCTTACACATTCTCCATAAAGAACAGCATACAACAGATAAGGATGAAATCTGCAAAGATGAGAAAGCAAAGTATGTTCAAATGCGTAACTACCTATGGATAGAATACCTGGGTTTTGGTTTTGATCTATGGTTAGAAACTTGTTTTGTTTTGTTTTATTTTCACCTTAGAAACCTATGACTCTATGGACAAGGTTCGAGGAAACTGTGGGGAGTGACTGTTATGTTTATTGTGATCATGACGATGGTTTCACAAGCGTGTACGTATGTCAAATCTTATCAAACTGTACAGTTTATACGTTTGCAGTTTAGTGTTTGGCAATTATACTTGATAAAGCTGCTAAAGAAACACAGTCTGTACTTCTCCCCGTGAAGTCACTAGCTAGCCCATATCCCCCTTTTCCCTTGTGCTTTCCCTCCCTGACACTGAGGTCATCTCACTTCCGATCCCTGCTCCTTGCTCCCACTTGAAGGAGGATTTTCTGAGGTGAGAGACAACACCTGTTGCCTGGATTTAGAGAAAATTCATCTGACGTAAGAGGTCTAACGTATGGACCCACAGATCTGAGGCTCTTGAAATCTGTCTGGAAGATCGTCATCTGAGACTGTGCGCCAGCATCGGGCCAATGGCGGGATAGGGACATCTACTGACGAGTGATGATTTTATTAAGCAGATAATTGAAGGCGGCATCCAGAAGATAACAAAGTTTAATCACTTCAGTATTGTGGGTGGCCACTGTATACAGGCACTAGGTTAAGCCCTGAGGAAACACAGGGAAACGATATGCTGTTCCAGAGGACTGACCGGTCTACTTGGGGGAGGACAGGGTGAGCTAATATAGTGGATGAGAGTCACAAAGGGCATATGCATGGTGCCAGGGTGCCCAAGGACAGGCAATGCACTATTTGGCTAAGAGAGTGCAGGAGATAGTCCCCGAAAGAGATAGCATTTCAACAGGACTTTGAAGCATGTGAGAAAAACAGAATGCTCTCTCACCAGATAGATTAAAATTTTTATTGTATTTTATTTTTTAATTCTTTTTTGAAGTTTTACTTATTTATTTTGAGGTAGACAGAGGATAAGCAGAAGAGGGGCAGAGAGAGTGCGAGAGAGAACCCCGAGCAGGTTCTCTTCTGTCAATGTGGAGCCCGATGTGGGGCTAGACCTCCCGAACCATGAGATCATGACCGGAGCCGAAATCAAGAGTCAGACACTTAACTAACTGAGCCATGCAAGGGCCCCTAAGAATTTTATTATATTTTATATTACAATATTATTTTGTTTTGCTGAATGCAAGGAGAACATTTAAATCAAAGCCTCAAGTTAACTCACTGAGCCACCTAAGGGCACCTAAGAATTTTATTGTATTTTACAATATTGTAATATTACAATATTATTTTGTTTTGCTGAGTGCAAGGAGAACACTTAAATCAAAGCCTCGAGTGTGTATATTTACCATATTTTTGCTTTTTATTTATTTGCTCATTCTCAATCTGGGATTATGGAGGAAGACTGAGCTTTTTGGTAAGACCTGGGTACGTGTGAGTTTCAGTTATTTCTTATATTGAGTTGAGAGTGAATGTTAGATTAACTGCACAGAATTGTAAGTACTCAAAACAAACTACCTGTGTGAACCTGGAAAGCCCATTCGTATTATATATAAGGTAATATGTAATATGTAATGTGATATATATAATATATATAATATTTTGTATATATATACACATATGTAATATACAATAGGAAACATCATACACACACACACACACACACACACACACACACACACACACACTGTTTTTTCATTTGGGATTAAGATGCCCCAAGATTCCAGTTATCTAAATCACGGAAAAAAAATGTGATTTCTTATTTATGTGAATTCAATTTTTACTCCTTGGCCATACTATTAATAATACGGTGGGGCGCCTGGGTGGCGCAGTCGGTTAAGCGTCCGACTTCAGCCAGGTCACGATCTCGCGGTCCGTGAGTTCGAGCCCCGCGTCAGGCTCTGGGCTGATGGCTCGGAGCCTGGAGCCTGTTTCCGATTCTGTGTCTCCCTCTCTCTCTGCCCCTCCCCCGTTCATGCTCTGTCTCTCTCTGTCCCAAATATAAATAAAAAACGTTGAAAAAAAAAAATTTAAAAATACGGTGAATTATTTTGTACAAATCTACTGGTTTCTCTCCATGTGAACTCCTTTCACCTCATGGCCAGCTGGCTCTCTTTAATGTTTTGACATAAAACATGCACATCCATATAGAGAGGTTTTAAATTAAAACTCCAGTTGTACAAGAGAGTACTGGTGATACTTTGACATCTGAATAATGAGACTATAAGGAAGCAGCAGAGGAAAAAAAAAACCACAAGAAAGGTATCACCCATTTTGTCAGTCAGGAAAAACATAGTTACCATTTTAACAGGATCTGAGAAAAGAAAATTACAAGTTTTAGTTCATTGTAAAAATAGTAACATAAGAATTAAAGTTCTGGGGGCGCCTGGGTGGCTCAGTCGGTTGAGTGCCTGACTCTTGATTTCGGCTCAGGTTATGATTGCAGGGTTGTGAGATCAAGCCCCACGTCAGGTTCCACGCTGAGCATGATTCCTACTTAAGATTCTCTCTCTCCCTCTTCCTCTGCCCCATCCCCACTGCCTCTCAAAAATAAATGAATAAACATTAAAAAAAAAAAGAATTAAAGTTCTGGATTAGAAAGAGGCCAGCAGATACGGGATGGGTGGTTATATAGAATTTAAGAACTCTGTGTAACATATCCTAGTTAAATTTTGGCAAAGACCCTTACAAAGAGAAAAAATGAAAGATGACAGAAATACTTTTAAGATTTATGGAAAATATCTAGAGCATCAAGAACTTTCTGTTGCTTATCTGTTCTCTCTCTCTCTTGATTTCATTTTTAATAATAACATCAGCAATTTAGGAAGTATTCTATATAAGACATGATATCTTACCTTATTCCCAAATTTTAGTTTATTTGCCTGAATTATCTTATCAGTTTTAATTATTTATTAAAGTGGGCTATGAATGAGTGATTAAACAGAATTGTAAATATTTTTAAATATATTTGCATATTTTCTCACTAAAGTATAAGAGATTCAAAGGCAAGTACTTTCTATCCATATTCAAGGAGGAAAGTTAATGCCAATCATTAGAAATTGCAATGAAATATGTTTATGACATGAACAATGAAGTACCCACATGTTAAATTTTATTTAAGTGTTTTCTAAAACATTAACTCAAAAGTTCCAGAAAAGTGTCATGTCGACCATATTAATTTTAGTTAACATATATGAATACTATGCAGTTATGAAGCTACTGAAACAAATTCTATAGAGAAAAATTGAAAAGCATAGCTACAGTTATGTATTCGTTCATTTATTTTAGCTATACTATGTGACCAGTACTGTGTTGAGAACATTAGATTTTGGGTTACCAGAGAAAACATAGGAAGCCCAGTTAAATTTTCATTCCAGATAAGCAACAAATACTCTTAATAAGCATAAGTCTCATGCAATATTTGATACATACCTCTTTGGGTGTGAAGAATGACCCTACAAAAGAGATATGTGTCTAAGTCTTAATCCTCAGAACTTGTGAAGTCACCTTATTTGGAAAAAGGCCCTTTGCAGATGTAATTAAGTTAAAGATCTTAAAATGAGACTGTCTTGGATTTCCAGTGGGTTCTAAATCCAATGCCAGCCATCCTTATAAGAAGAGGAGAGAGGAAGTCAATGTGACCATGAAGGCAGAGGGCAGGCGACCGCCTGTGAGCCAAGAAATGCAAGGATTGCCAGTAGTGACCTGGAACTAGGAGAGAGGCGTGGAACAGACCCTCCATCAGAGATGCCCTGACAACCAACCCTACTAACACCATGATTCCAAAATTCTGGTCTCCTCAACTACGAGAAAAGATTTCTGTTTTAACCTACCCAGATTGTGGTAATTTGTTAAGGCAGCCCAGGAAACCCGTACAACATAAACGACAAAAATTATTTGTCGGGGCACCTGGCGGCTCGGTCAATAAAGCATCCAACTCTTGATCTCAGCTCAGGTCATGATCTCACCCTTTGTGATCTTGAGCCCCGTGGCAGGCTCTGTGCTGAGTGAGGGTGCGGAGAGCGTGAGTTCGAGCCCCATGTCGCGTTCCGCACTAAGCATGGCCCCTACTTAAGATCCTCTTTCTCCCTCTTCCTCTGCCCCTCCCTGCCGCCTCTCAAAAATAATGGGATTCTGTCTCCCCCTTTCCCACTCTCTGCCCCTCCCCCACTCTCTCTTCTTCTCTAGAAATTAAATATTAAAAAAATAAAAAAACATTAAAAAAAATTTTTTTTAAAGTGGCTCCTGGATAGCTCAGTCTGTTACGCATCCAACTTCAGCTTAGGTCATGATCTCACAGTCGTGAGTTCGAGCCCCGTGTCAGGCTCTGTGCTGACAGCTAGGAGCCTGGAACCTGCTTCAGATTCTGTGTCTCTGTCTCTCTCTCCCCCTCCCCCACTCGTGCGTGCTCTCTCTCTCTCTCAAAAGTAAATAAACCTTTAAAAAATTTAAAAAAATTATTTGCTTGTTCATCTAAAATTCAAATTACTTGGACATCCAATAGTTTTATTTGCTAAATACAGCAACCCTGCTTTAGATGAATTATCTCATTTACTTCTCTCCATAACTGTGCGAACAAAGTATCATTTGTTCTACTTTATATTAAGAGACTGAACTCTAGGACATTTTAAGACTTGCCTAATAACTGAACAGTCAATAAACAACTGAATTAGAAATCAAACCTGAGACTTTCTAATTCACAATCTTTAGCTCTTAATTACTATACTATGCAGGGTTCTACGATGTCTAGGGGTGAAATTTATGATATAATATGAAGTGAAAAAATGCAGACAGAAACCTAAATTATTCCAGTGTTTGGGGGGAGGAGGAGGAGGAGGAGGAAGAGGAGGACAGAATGAGAGAGAGAAAGAGAGAAGGAAGGAGAGAGAGGGAGAAGGTGCATCGGAATGTTTGAGTCTCTAGAGCAGAAACAACACAAGGCAGGTGACTGCTGGATTCAGGGAAAAGTCAATGCCCAGAGTAAAACTCAAGATCATAAGTCCTGGTAGCTTTCAGGGAGTAGAAAGGGCACACACTAAAGAAAATGGATGAAAATGAGTATGACACATCCAGAGAATTTCAAGGTAACCAATGTGAGTAGAACAGAGCAGACAAAGCTGTGGAAAGATGTCTGAACAGTCATCGTTGTTACCACCACTGTTTTGTAACACGGTTTTGGCACCTGGATTCCAGCCAGGTCGACATTATCTCCAACCTAGGGTTGCATGGATTTATACTGTGAGCCTGGCTGGGTCTAACTTTGTTGGTGCTCTTCCCTCTCCTATGTATTGACAGGGCTCTGCTACAGTTTCTCCGATGTCGTTCCAACCCTCCTAGGTGATGACCCACAAGGTGGTAAATAATCCTGGAAGAAACCACAGGCAGTGAAAAATAGCTACTTCAAACGGTAATGAACCTGCCGATAATGTTGACAGTGGAAACACTCATTTAGATGCAATGAAATTTTCCTCTTGATTGAATGCCATGCTTTAAGACAATTTTTCAACAGTTCCACTTCTAAAAAAGTTGATGTTCAGCAGTTTTGGAGGTACATATATATGCAATAAGCAACCGTTTGCTTTTAGATCTTTAACTAAAAAACAGCTCCAGAAAACCCGAACTGATTTTACTCAAATTCTCATGGAGAGTGATTCAGGTAACAGGCTGAAATCAACCCCTACCCAGAACAGCAACACCGAGTGAGTTATTTCCAGAAAGCAATGAGTAGGTAAAAACGGGAGGGAAAGCGAAATCTGGGATCATACACAAACAGGGTGTTCTGGCAAATATTCTCTTGCATAGCATGTTACCTCCTTAGCATTCGAATATGTGCAGAGGACGTGATAGCTATCCTCCAAGTACAATTAGAATAAAATCCATGTTGATCTGATACAGAGAACAGGTTTTTTTTAATCATATGTTTCAATATCTGATGATTCATTTGTGGAAAAGATATACCCCATCCATCTCTTTTAGGGAGATATGGAAACCAAAATAATAACTGTACACTTGCAGAACAGCAAACAGGAAGAATGAGTAGAGTTACTGGACAAGACTACCCTCAGTGGAAGAGTCATTGCTTTGTGTTCACCAAGTCATTTTTTTTCTAGACAAGACCGCAGCTTCTCATCCTCTTGTGTATGAGTGAAGCCCGTTGTAGCCATTCAATGTAACGGAAGACATCTGCCATCTTCAGACCTGCCTCAATTGTTGAACAAGATTCTCCACATGCACACCCCAGACCCCTGTCCACACAGCAAGATGCAGGAGGCTGAGATGGAAAAGCCACATTAATTATTAGAGCAGTAAAAGAGCCTGTGCCATGATCTTGAAACATATAGTTAAAGAATTTACTGTAAAAGAACTTTCTGGTTTTTTGTTTCCCTATGGTTGGTCGAGAGGGTGATACAGAGGAAGGAGCAAGAGAATAAGAATCTATATTTTCTGAGCTCAGGAACACGAAGGACCAGTCATCTTAGGGTGACTCAGTTTAATGACATCAAAATCATGAGGGAGCATGTACTGCAGGAATTCCTTGTCTGCTTTTCCAAGCTTGTTTGTTGCTTCACTTGGTCTCTATTCTCCTTGGTTTCTATTTGGGTTCCATTCTAGGGAGGATTTTAAAACACCAGAAGTGAGGGTGTTTCTTCTCTGTTGCTTCCTTAATGTGGCATGTTCTCTAGCAAAGCGATGTCTTTCTACAGGGATTATTCAGAGAGTCTTCTGGGAAGCTCTTCCTCTTGGCCCCGGTTCTCACTGGGCTCCAGTAACAATTTTCCTCCCCTTGATCCTTCAGCCCCAGGGGTAGCAATGAACTTCTGATCTTTCCAGTCTCTCAGTGCATTGAGATCTCCTGTGAGAGTTTTTTTAAGATTATATCTTAATTCCAGCTAGTTAACATACAATGTAAGATCAGTCTCAAGTCTACAACATAGCGGTTCAACACTTTCGTATAATACCTGTGGCTCATCATAACAAGTGCCCTCCTTAATCCCCATCACCTATCTAACCCCCAACTCCCTGCCACCTGCTAACCATCAGTTTGTTCTCTATATTTAAGAGTCTGTTCTTGATTTGCCTCTCTCTTTCTTATGGAATATTATTCAGCCATGAAAAATAATGAAATCTTAAATTTGCAACAATGTGGATGGTAGTGGACTATCACGCTAGGCAAAATAAGTCAGTTGGAGAAAGACAGCAGACCATATGATTTCACTCCTATGTGGAATTTATGAGAGGTTTTTGTTTTTCCTCCTCCTTTACCTTGTCCACATCTCTAGGCAAGGACAGAGGAAGACTGCAAAATAGACCTCTGAACGTAAAGGTATATGACTAGGGGAGGATAATAGCAGTGCCACTGAAATGTAGAAGATGGTATAATTAAATTTCATAGGTGTGGACTGAACAGCATTCAGATGACAGCGGAGGCACAATCACTTTTTTTTGTATGGTTGAACCGGTGGTCTAGGAAAGCATTTTATTTTATTTTATTTTATTTTATTTTATTTTATTTTATTTTATTTATTATCTTATTATTTTATTTATTTTTTAAATGTTACGCTGTTTTTTTAAAAAAATGTGTATTTATTTATTTTGAGAAAGAGAGCACTAGCTGGGGAGGAGCAGAGAGAGAGGCAGAGAGAGAATCTCAAGCAGGCTCCATGCCGTCAGCACAGAGCCACATGCAGGTGGGGTTTGATCCCATGAACCATGATGAGATCATGACCTGAGCAGAAACCAAGAGTCAGACACTTTACTGACTGAGCCAATCAGGTGTCCCTAGGAAAGCATTTCAATTACCTCTCCATCTGATTCATGTTAGAAGATTTGTGAAATTACAAAGCAAATAGTTAATAACCCACTTGGTAGATTAAAAACCGATGCCCCTGGAAACACATACTTCTCCAAGTCCTCTTGCTAATATGGGTAGGATCAGAACCAAAGAAACCTTAGAGAATTGCATCCATTTTTCTTTCAGTTCAAAATGAATAAAAAATTTTGCATAAGAAATGTTTTCTCAATTTAATGAAAAAAAATTTACATATGTAGTTTGAGAAATCTTTTAAACTTCTGACAAATTTTATCTAATTGTTTTTTGTTGGTGTTAGAGAAAAGTTAAATTGACAAGTTTTTCAATGTGTGAAAATCAATGTCAAATTAATTTTGATTTGACATGCATATAGAGAAGCCAAAATTTCAGAAGTGTATTTGTATGTGTGTGTAGATATATTTCTTAATTATGAGTATTTTTAAGTATTTACAGAAGTAGGGAGGACTATATTAATTCATCTCTATATAACTATCAGCTAGACCTAGAAATTATCAACATTTTGGTATGTTTGCCTGTTAATCTCCTATATTATTTCTTCATTTTACATCTTCTTGTATTATAAAGAAAAAAACCAGATCTCACATGATTTTACCCATTCATATGCCATCACAAATCTCTAAGATTTTGGAACATATTCTTACATAACACCTAAGAAATTTAGAGTGATTATGTGCTATTATCTAATATCCAGGCTGTATTCAATTTTTCCCAATAGTCTAAAATGTGTTTTGTTTGTTTGTTTTTACAGTTAGGATCCAAAAAGGTTCTACTTATTGCACTGAAAAAAATAATTATATTAAAAATTTTTAATATAAACTCCTCTCTTAATTTTTAATATACAGATTTGTTTTTAATCACTGAGTTGTTTTTTTGAAAAACCTAGATCTTGTCTAATGGACTATTCCATACTCTATCTATATTGGTATGTTTGCTATTTCAAAGTTTTATTTAACTTAGCCCTCTGTCCTCTGTTCTTCTTATAAAAAAAAAAATTAGTGGGCACCTAGGTGGCTCAGTTGGTTAAGTGTCTAGCTCTTGATTTGGGCTCAGGTCATGATCTCACAGTCATGGGATGGAGCCCCACTTTGGGCTCTGTGCTGAGTGTGGAGCCAACGTGGGATTCTCTATCTCCTCTCTCTGCCTCTAACCTGTTTTCTCTCTTTCTGTCTTGAAATAAAGAAAGAAAAGAAAGGAAGGAAGGAAGGAAGGAAGGAAGGAGAAAGAAAGGGAAAGAAATTAATACTATATAGTTAATTTGATTCAAGTTTAACTTTTTTGGCAAGAATACTTCATGTGTTGTGCTATACACAAACATCAGCAATCATAATATCTTTTGCTATCCCAGTTTTAATGAAGCTATAATTTATCAGTGGTCTCAGAATCTCAGGAGACTGAAAGATGACTCAGTTGAGAAGATAGATACTTTAATTTTTAATAAATATTTCCTCTAATGATTTTATCCATTGATATCTGTTGCCTGGCAGGCCAAATGGCAATAAGGTGGTTTTACTCAGTCTGTAATTCCTTCTGCTTTTATTACCAGTAATTGTTGTATACAGAACCAACCCTCATCAACCACAGTTATTCAGTGAAATTTGCATTTATCAAAAGAAAGTAGGATAAGTGTTTAATGTTTTCTCTTTAATTGCCAATTTTCTGAATAAGAGGAGTCTATTTTATCTTCAGTGATATGCATACATAGCAAGACTTGATTTGTGAATATTTTGTTAGGAATCTTTGCATATATATTCATGGAAGGTATGGTCTGTAGTTTTATCTGTGTGTGTGTGTGTGTGTATGTGTGTGTGTGTGTGTGTGTGTGTGTGTAGTTTCTTTGTCAGGTTTTGGTGTAAGACTTATATCTGCCTCATAAACCAAGATGCAAAGCACTCTCACCGCTATTATTTTCTAAAAGAGTTTGTATAAGTTTTTTTTTTAATTTATTTTAGTATTTGAAAGTAATCACTAGTGAAACCATGGACTTAGGGGGTTTTAAATTAAAAATCAATTTTCAAAATTTGGCAATCTTAAATTTCTTCATTATTTAAGTTCTACATCACTTCTTTCTGCTTCTATCTTCATTAATTCCTCTGTTTCATTTTGTATTTACTTTGCTCATCGTTATCTAGACCCTTAGAAAGGAATTTTAGGTTTAGATTTTTTACAGTTTGCTTTCCAGAATACTGCCATAAAATCTGTATTATTTTTGCACTGAGCACTGATTTATTTACATTCTATAAGTTTTGATGTTTTAGTTTTAATATCACTAATTTTAAAATATTTTAAAGTTTCTAGTGTGATCTCTGCTTTGACCCATGAATTGCTTAAACATGTTAAATTTCCAAATATTGGGTGGGGGGCTTCTATATTCTCCTTTAAAAACTTATTTTCAGTTATTTCAGTATTGTTTTAGGATACTATTTTATCAGTTTTCTTTTTGGCTATAACTTCTTGCATTTTCAGTGATTGTCCAAAGCAATGCAACATCAGGGATAATATTTAAACACTAAACATAAAATACAGGAGCCAGGGAATACAGAGGTGGATTTACCACCCTCCCTCTCCTTTATACCAAATCAGTCATATCACTTACACTGATATATACAAGACAATCCACAAGACAATGTTTGTCTTTGGATTTCAACTTTGTATTTTGAAAAGATTGAGAGATAACCCTTTTATATTCACCCACTACCTATTTACCTTTGACAGGACTCTGGATTTCTTCTGACAGTTGAAGATTCCATTTATATAGTTCTCTTCAGGCTGAAAAACTTCCTTTAGCATTTCAAATAGTATAGGTCTGCTGGTAGCTAATTCCCTGTGTTCCATTCATTAGTTATGTCTTTATTTTGCCTTTATTATTAAAGAACTTTGACACTACTGGTTTTTTTTTTTTTTTTCATTGAGAGAACTTTTCCTTGTTCCATTTTAGATTGTGATTTCAATCTCTTCAGCCTCCTTCCTGATGAGAAGTCATGGTCATTCACACCTAAGAAAAGGTTCACCTTTCTCTCCCTAAGAAAAGGTTCACCTTTCTCTCAATCCTTGTAAAAGTTAACTTTCATCTTTAACAATGTGATTATGTTATTCCTAGCTTTGAATTTCACTTCCCTAGGCTTTATTAAACTTTTTGAATCTTTTTTAAATTTTTTAACGTTTATTTATTTTTGAGACAGAGAGAGACAGAGCATGAATGGGGGAGGGTCAGAGAGAGAGGGAGACACAGAAACTGAAACAGGCTCCAGGCTCTGAGCTGTCAGCATGGAGCCCGAGGCGGGGCTCGAACTCACAGACCACGAGATCATGACCTGAGCCGAAGTCAGATGTTTAACCAACTGAGCCACCCAGGCGCCCCATAAACTTTTTGAATCTTTAAATTTATATGCTTTACTAAGCTGGGGAACTTTGGGAGCATTAGTTATTATAAAAAAAAATGTTCCTACCCATTCTTAACTCTTTCTTTCTGGGACTCCAATAACATGTCTGTTAAATTTTTGATAATGTTCCACACAGTGCTTTGAAGGATACTACACTTGTTCTTAGTTCTTCTGACTGGGTAGTTTCCCTTGGTCTTTCTTCAAGTTTGCTGGTTCTTTCATTTTCCATCTGTTGATAACCTCATGCAAACAGTGTATCTTTTTCTTTTGTCTATAAAAAATTCAGATATAGTGCTTTTCATTTTTAGAATTTCCATTTAAGTATTTTTATAGTTTACATTTTCCTGCTAATATTTATTACTTGTTGATTCACTATGATCATACTTTGAGAATAGTTATAATAGCTGTTTTTAAATCATCTACTCATTCCTTCCTCTGAGTCATTTCAGGGTTCATCTTTATTTCTTGTCTTGTCACTTACATATGGGTCATCGTTCTTTTTTAAAATATACCTAATCATTTGGATAACTTAAAATTGTATCCTGGCCTTTGTGAATGATATATTTTAGATTTCCTTATGTTCCTTTCAGCAGTATTATTTTTGTTTTGTTTTGTTTCCTTCCTTAGCAGGCAGTGAATGTGGTTGAACTCAAATTCCAATGTCTTCACTATTATAATCGGCTGTAGCTGAAATATTCATGTTAACCTGAACTGGGATGCCTGGCATCTACAGAACACATGAGTAGCTGTGAGAGTCAGCCAAAGATTTGGGCAGAGACTCTGTGCAGAATTGCTAGCCTCATCTCTTTAGCTCTCTCATTTCCACAATATTTCCACACACTTCCCAGGTGTTGCAGTTGCCTAGAACTCTGCCCAATGGCTTTTTAGAAAAGAAAGACTTTAAATTTCTCTCCAAGTTCCAGGTATCCCTCATGCCTCCAGTAGAGACTACCGTCAGCGCAAAAGTTATAAATATGCTGTTCCTCTTTCAGGTTGAGGGAGTCATCTAGATTCTGCTTGCTTTGGTCACTCCTAAGCGCATTTCGTTAGTTGTTATTTATGTTTCAAGAGTGTCTAGTTATCTGCATGGTAATTAACTCATGAGGAGATACTCCATGCTACCAGATGTGAAAGGTGTCTCTCTATGTAGTTTTAATTTGCATTTTCCTAATATTAGCAAAACAAAAACACAACACTTCTTTATGTTCAACAGCAAATGTATTTATCCTTCTGTGGACTATCTGCTCCTATATTGCCCATTTGCCAATCTGGTGGTTGGTCTTCCTTTACTTTGTAGGAGCTATTTACATATTAGTGAGGCAGTCCTGAATTTATTGCATGTTATTTTAAATCTTTGCTTGTTTTAGGATTTCGAGTGGAAGACATTTAACAAACGTAAATTAAATGAATGAACACATAAGTATATTTACTTTTTCAGTTAACAGAAATATCTTAGAAAGCTTAATGGGGAAGGTCCGTAGACCTTTATTAGACAGTTGTAATCCTGACAGTAAAATGCAATGCAATTTATTGTTGAACTGGAATTCTGGGGTGTTTTCTTTTGGTTAAATATAACAGAATTACTATTTTATTTATATAATAGATATATAATCTGAGACTTGACATGGTTGAAAATTGAAATTGAGGCTTTGACTTTCTAGTTGACCATGAATACAGTGCTTATCATTTTTCTTGTATGAGTTTGCATCTCATTTTCTAATTTCTTAAAGTGGGGATCTTGGAGGAAAAAACATCTAATTTACGTCCATAATAAGTCCACAATCTGAAGTGAAATATACACTTAGCAATAATTTACCAGTGGAGACTTTGTCCTTTCTTTTAGATTTGTTTTCATAATCATGCTTTCATCATTTCCAATGAGGTGCCAATTACATATGCAAATTAACTGGAGCAGACTTTAAAGAATTTCTATATTAAAATTGCAATGGCAATCTTATGATTTTACGAGATGGATGTGATTCATGCAAACTATTAACAAGAGGCTCATACCTGGTGCTGTTATTTTTATGAACTTGTATATCTGCTTTTTCAAAAACAATTTATAAATAGAGTTTTGAATCTTAGAGAAGTTTGGAAACTGCCCACTTTTGTCTTTTATAAGGCCACACACCTGCTGCTATAATTAGGCTACCAAATATCCTAAAATATAGTGTTCTGATTACTAGCCATAAACTGAGCATTGAATATACTTCTTCTACTCATTCATAATATGTTAACCTATAGTGCAATGGACCTCTTTGAATATAACTTTGCCCCTTCTATCTTTCAGTCTATGAAAGAATACTGATGAAGTTGCTTGCCACCTCTCTTAGCTAGTAATGACCCCCAGCTAGCTAAATCACACCTTAAAATGGTTCTTTCCCAACTCACTCCAGACCTGCTGAAGAATCCATCAATTGAGATTATTTGCTTTCTTACATAAAGAAAGAGGACTTCTTTCGTGAACTGAATACCTTGAGATCAAACAGTCAATGTGGGACTTGATTCCAGATGTTTCTGCTTGTAATTCAGGATACTTACATGGCAGACATTTGCAAGTTAGTTTTATTAGATCTGATTACCAAAAGGTATTCTCTAGTGTCTAAGCTTATTCACATCCTCAAGGAGCTTGGAATGTGAATTAAAAAGTAAGACTTACAGAAAAATAACTAATAAATTATAGAGTATTGATGTTTTCTTATTTTTTTAAATGTTTATTGATTTTTGAGAGAGAAAGAGTGTGAGCAGGGGAGAGGCAGAGAAAGAGGGAGGCACAGAATCTGAAGCAGGTTCCAGGCTCTGAGCTGACAGCACAGAGCCCAATGCGGGGCTCGAACCCTCAAACAATGAGATCATGACCTAAGCCAAAGTTGGATGCTTAACTGACTAAGCCACCCAGATGCCCCTGTTGAAGTTTCTTAAAGCACATTCTACCTATGTGCTAAGAGAAACATTATATTTAATTTTTTTCAAATATATCCCAAAACTTGACAAATGTGTAAACTTGATTTTCTTTTGTCTAAAAGCAGACAATTTCAGTGTTGTGCTGAAAAGAATCGGATAACTTGTGGAGGTTGGTTTGCTTTTAAGCATCATGTAGATAAGGCAACTTGCTGTTAGAAGTGAGAGGTTTAGGGTAGCTTCTAACCAGAACCAGGAAATTATTTGTGTTTATAAAAGGAAGTACTAGGGGCACCAGGGTGGCTCAGTCAGTTAAGTGGCCAACTTCGGCTCAGGTCATGATCTCGCGGTCCTCGAGTTCGAGCCCCACGTGGGGCTCTGTCTTGATAGCTTGGAGCCTGGAGCCTGCTTCTGTTTCTGTGTCTCCCTCTCTCCCTGCCCCTCCCCCATTCACACTCTGTCTCTCTCTGCCTTTCAAAAATGAATAAATGTTAAATTTTTTTTTAAAAGGAAGTACTAGCCATGCAGGAAAGGGATCTGCTCAAAGATCAAAGCAACACCACAACGTTAACTATCAAATAATAGGTGGCATAACTGTGTATGAGAAAACTATAGATACTGAAGGATATTTTTTTACTTGGTAGTAGTTACATTTGAACAATGCTATTGAGATATCTTTGACATATAAAAATTGTATATATTTAAAGTGTACAATCGTGATGTTTTGATATATGTATGCATTGTGAAAAGAGCACCACAATCAAAATAAATAACACATCAACACCTCTACATAGTTACCATTTGTGTGCATGAGGTGAGCAGATTCAATTCAATTGAACAAGTTTCAAGGATAAAGTACAATAATGTCAACTACTGCTGCCATGCCATAAATTAGATCTCCAGAACTCATTTATTTTTCGTAACTGAAACTTTGCACCCTTTGACCAACATCTCATTTCCTTCTCCCTCCCCTCCCTGTCACTGCTGGCAATTAGCATTCTACTCTTGGCTTCTATGAGTTAGTCTATTTTAGATTTAGCATATAAGTGAGATCATACAATATTTGTCTTTCTGTGTCTGGCCTACTTCTCCTACCATAATGTCTTCCCAGGTTCATCCACGTTCATGCAAATGACGAGATTTCTTTCTTTCTTTCTTTCTTTCTTTCTTTCTTTCTTTCTTTCTTTCTTTCTTTCTTTCTTTTTTTAAAGCAAATGTATTATTTTTATTTTTTAGTTGTTAAGTAACTTTTTCTTTTTTCCTTCTTCCTTCCTTCCTTCCTTCTTTTCTATCATAAGAGTACTCTTAATCCCCATCACCTGTTTCTCCCATCCCTTATCCCCCTCCCCTCTGGTAACCATCAGTTTGCTCTCTACAGTTAAGAGTCTGATTTTTTGGTTGTCAGTCTCTCTCTCTTTCTCTTTCATTTCCTTGTTTATTTTGTTTCTTAAATTACACATATGAATGAGTTCATATACTATTTGTGTTCCTCTGACTGACTCATTTTGCTTAACATTATACTCTCTAGCTTTATCCATGTGGCTGCAAATGGAAAGATTTCCTTGCTTTTTAAGGATGAATATATAACTATGAACATATAACTATATAACTCCATTATGCAGTTACATATATATATACATATATAGGCTACTGTGAATAATGCTACAATTAATACGGGAGTTTAAGATGCATATTTAATCTCCTTTGGATATATATACCCAGAAGTGGGATTGCTGGATCATGTGGCACTTTCATTTTTAAGTTTCTGAGGAATCTCCATACTGTTTCCCATAATGGCTCTACCAATTTACATTCCCACCAACGATGTAGGACAAGTTCCCTTTCTCTTCATCCTCACTGATACTTGTTATCATTTTTCTTTTTGATTACCGACATTTCAACAGGCGTGATGTGATAGATCATCAGGGTTTTGATACATTTCCCTGATGATTAATGATGTTGAGCACTTTTTCAAGTACTTGTTGGTCATTTGTACATCTTCTTTTGAAAAATGTCTATTCAGGCCTTCTGTCCATTTTTTAATTGGTTGTTTTGTTGTTATTGAGCTGTATGTGTTCCTCAGATATTTTGGATATTACTCCTTATCAAGTACATGGTATGAAAATATTTTCTTCCATCACATAGGATGCTTTCTCACTCTGTTGGTATTTCCTTTGTTAAACAGAAGCTTTTTAGTTTGATGCAATCCCACTTGTCTAGTTTTGCTTTGTCACCTGTACTTTTGTTGTCATGACAAAAAATTATTGCCAAGATCAATGTCAAGAATCTTTTCCCTTATGTTTTTATAGTAGTTTTACCGTTTCAGGTCTTACATTTAAATATTTTATACATTTTGGATTGATTTTTATAGTTTGCTGTCATGTAAGTGATTATTCAGTTCCCTCAACACTATTTATTGAAAAGAAACTATTCTTTCCACATTGTGTGTTCTTGGAACCTTTGCTGGAGATGAGTTCTGTAATGTGTGGATTTATTTCTAGAATCTCCATTATGTTAAATTGGTTTATGTGTCTGTTTCTAGGCCAGTACCACACTGTTTTGATTATTATAGCTTTGCAGTATATTCTGAAATGAGGAAGAGTATTACCTCTAGGTTTATTCTTTTTTTAAATAAAAATTTTAAAAATGTTTATTTACTTTTGAGAGAGACAGAGACAGAGAGACAGAGAGACAGGGCTTGAGCAGGGGAGGGGCAGAGAGAGAGACACACACACAGACTCTGAAGCAGGCTCCAGGCTCTGAGCTGTCAGTACAGAGCCCAAGGCGGCAATGGAACACATGAGCCACGAGATCATGACCTGAGCCAAAGTCGGATGCTTAACCGACTGAGCCACCCAGATGATCCTAGGTTTATTCTTCTTATTGAAGATTGTTTTGGTTATTTAGGGTCTTTTGTTGTTCTATATACTCTTAGGATTGCTTTTTCTATCTATGTTAAGAATGCCATTGGGATTTTGATAGAGACTGCATTGAATCTGCAGATCACTTTGGGTAGTATAGACATTTTGGAAATATTAATTCTTCCGATCCATGATTACAGGATGTCTTCCCAGTAACTGTGTCTTCTTTAGTTTCCTTCATCAATGTTTTATAGTGTCCAGTACATAAGTCCTGTAATGCTTTGGTTAAGGATTTTTCCTAAGTATCTCTTTTTCTCTTATGCTATTGTAAATGGGATTGCTTTCTTAATTTCCTTCTTTACATAATTCATTTTTAGTGTATAGAAATGCCACTGAAAGAACAAAGCAAAAATAAATAAAATAAAGGATAGAAAAACAGTGGGAAAAATCACAAAACCAATAGTCTTTTAAAAATATAAGCAATGTTGACAAATCTTTAGCTAGGCTAACAAGGAAAAAAGACAATATTCAAATAAATAAAATCAGAAATGGAAGTGAAGACCTTATAACAATAACTCAGAAATAAAAAGGATCATAAAAGACTATTATGAACTCTGTGCCAACAAACTGTATAACCAAGAAGAAATACATATTCTTAGAAGCATACAACTTACCAAAGATGAACCAGAGAGAAACAGACATCCAGAGTAGACCAATAAAAAATAAATTAATAATCAAAACACCTCCCAACCAAGAAAAGCTCAAACCAGATGGCTTCACACGTGAATTTTACCAAACATTTAAAGAAGAATTAATACTAAATACTTTTTATGCTCTTCCAAAAAATAGAGGATACTTCCAAAATCATTTTATGAGGCTAGTATTATTACCCTGATACCAAAGTCACACACAGATATCACATGAGAAGAATACTACAAGCCAATATCCCTAACAAATATAGATGCAAAAATCTGCAATAAAATACTAGAAACCAAATCCAGTAGCACATAAAATGATTATATATACCAGGTAATTGAGATTTATCCTAGGGATGCATATACAGTTCAACATACACAAAGAAGTCAATGTAATACATTAACAAAAGGAAAGATTAGGGATGCTGAGTTGGCTCACTTGGTTAAGTGTCTTACTCTTGGTTTCAGCTCAGGTCATGATCTCACAATTTGTGAGTTCAAGCCCCACGTCAGGCTCTGCACTGTCACTGAGGAGTTTGCTTGGGATTCTCTCTCAGCATCTGTCTCTGCCTCTCCTCCACTCACACTTTGTCGATTTATAAAAATAAATACATAAACTTAAAAAATATATTTGAGATCTTAAAAAGTATTTTTTAAAAAAGAAAGATTAAAACCTACATGATCATCATCTCAGTAGGAGTAAAAGAAGCATTTGAGAAAGTTCAGCATCCATTCCTGATAAAAACTCTCAATAAGTAAGTATACCAGGAACTTACTTCAACATAATTAAGGCCATTCATTAAAAGCACACAGTTCATATTATAATTAATAAAGAAAAACATAAAACTCTAAGATCTGGTATAAAGCAAATGTGCTCACTCTCACCACTTCTATTCAACACATCTTGGAAGTTCTCTGTTTACAGATGACATAATTATAGATGTAGAAAACCCTAAAGACTCAACAACAACAGGAAAAATTGTTAGAATAAAGAAATTCAGTAAATACTGATTCAGTAAACGACTGATTTTAAATATTGATAACTTGACTCCTGTAATCACTTTAAAAGTGTTACCAAAAATTACAAAGTCTTATTGTGTGCCACAAATTTCTGGGAACCATTATTATTTGAGATTGTGCTATATAGACTTCTGGGAAAATCTAGCACAATTCCACATGTGCTTTGATTATGAGACATGAGTAAGTATGAAGCCAGGCAGAGATGTTATAGAATGTAATGTCAAAAGAGGAACATATCACCATGAACAAAGTATAGATGGGGAAAACTCAAGTTTGCATGTGTCAAAGACAGATTATACGACAGCAGGTGCAGATGGTGTAAAATCTTTGATATGGTGTCCTACCTGGAAGTTTGGACTTTGGAAGTGAATCTTGATGGTAATGGAAACCCTCAGGTATTTAGAACAGGTAAGTCAGTTGCATGCATATGTCCAGTTTTTCCAATGCCATTTATTGAACATACTATCTTCGCTCCATTTCATTCTTTTTGCTCTTTTATCGATGATCAGTTGACTATATTTATGTGGGTCTACTTCTGGGCTCTCAATTCAGAGACTGATCCATGTGTCTGTTCTTTCACTGATACATCACTGTCTTGATTGCTGTAACTTTCTGGTCAGTCTTGATGGCAGGTAGTATTAGTCTTCCATCTTTATTCTTCTCCTTCAATACTCTGTTGGCAAAATTCTGGGTCTTTTGTCCTCCCATCTAAACTTTAGAATAATCTCCACAAAATAACTTGCTGGGAGATTTTGATTAGCATCACCTTGAATCTATAGATCAATTTGGAATGAAATGACATCTTGAATATTAAGTCTTATTGTCTATGAGCATGGTATATCTCTCCATTTATTTAGTTCTTATATGATTTTGTTCATCAGGGGTTTGTAGTTTTCCTCATATAGATCATACATATTTTGTTAAATTAACACATAAACATTTCACTTTGTGGGTGTTAATATAAATGGGGTTGTGCTTTTAATTTTTTTAATTTCAAAAAAAAAGTACATAAGAAAGTAACTGACTTTTGTATATCATACAGTCATGCATACAATCCTATCATACAATCACTTATTGTTTCTGGAGTTTTTTATCAAGTGTTTTGGGTTTTCTACATAGATGATTATAACATCTGTGACCAATGCCAGTTTTATTTCTTCCCTCCCAATTTGTATACATTTTACTCCCTTTTCTTTTCATATTGCATTAACTTAGATCTTCCACCACAAAGTTGAAAAGGAACGGTAAGAGGGAAATCCCTACCTTGTTTTTGACTTTAGTGGGAAAGCTTCAAATTTCTCACTATTGTATATGATATTATCTGTAGGATTTTTGATAGGTATTTTTTATCAAATCAAGGAAACCCCCTCTAACCTGGTTATATTTTGAGGCTAAGAAAATAGTAAATTTAGTATTTTGGTATTTTGGTAAATTAGTAAATTAGTATTGGTATTAGTAAATTGGTATTTGGTAAATTAGTATTTTGGTAAATTTAGTATTTTAACCAATGATAGCATTGGCTAAAAAAGACACACTGATTCTGGCTTGGAATATACTGATTTTATAAATATCTGCAATATATAATGAAGTTGTCTAGCATGGTGTTGGATTTATTAATTTGGAGTTCTGAATTACTTAGACAATTCAAGGCTAAGTAATATCAGTCTGAGAGGCTTGCTAACAATTAAAAACAAAACAAAAAAAGAAAAAAAAAACACTGTGTTTCTCTGTCTTGCCTAGAGACAAGCTCGACAAAAAGGCCTTGCCTAATTGGAAGGTTAAAGTTCAGAAAATCTTTAAAGCCTACATGCTCTAGACACGTCTAAACAGATTTCAATAGATTGCTTCTTCAAATCTATGCAGGAATCTAAATGTAAACAAAATATTTCCCCCAAATAATCTTTCATATGAAATGAAAAAAAAACGTAATTTATGATTCACGGAAATGTTAACTTTCTTACAATGATAATTACAACTTTTTTTTTTTTTTTTTTGCCAGGGATAGGGTGTGGGAACGATGAATTATGAAAACTAGTAATTTACTTTGGACAGGTACTCTTCCTTCCAACCACTGTCAAGGAAATGATGTACTTGTTTTAAAACTAGTGTCCTAACTGTCAACAAAAAAGACAGCAGGAGACATAAGACCATAAAGTAAACAAGAAAGTAAGAAACACTAGAAACATTTAAAAGCAACAAATCAACTGCTAATTAGAAACCTTGGTTATTCAATCATAAAGTCATGGAAACAAGAAGGCATTCAGTAAAACAATTGGATATTTTTGTGAATTATAATAACTTATGTGTAACCTGTCTCTCTGAACAAAGATAATTTATCTTTTTCTTGTTCGCGATAAACAACATGAAACAAAAAAGAGAGAGTTCTCTTAAGAATGGTGATTGGGATTTAGGATTGAAGAGTAAAGGAGGAAGCACAAGACATTAAATAATCGGTCTCCATCTGCTTGTGCAAATGAGGAAAGAGGACAATGGGAATGTGCCCAAGTGAGATTGCCCAGGATGACTGAGAGAGGATTATATGAAACAGGGAAGTCTAAAAAGACAATAGAGCCTTTGGAGGATATGGTATCAGATATTTTTTTAAGGCTTTAATTCAAACTAGAGAACAAAGTTGTTATTTCTCAAAATCTCAGCTAAGACCTGAATTACAGTTAAATTAATACTTTTCAGGTAAAGAATATTTTGACAGAACTTCTGCTCCAGCCCATCCAGTAGTCTGAGATCAAAGGCCTGGCCTTAATTCACTGTGATTTGGGCTATGACTATGAAAACATTACAAATGTGCATCTTCCTGCACACGTTGATTCATTTCTTCTTATTTTTCAAATTCTCACTTATTTTGAGCAAATAAAGACCAAGAGCATTCTTCCCCACATCAGGGTCATTGAACTCACTATACCATCATTTTTAAAGTGTCTTCAGAGGCTAAAGAATATAAAAAAACACTTTCTGAATTAAAAATAAAAATAATAGAACTTCCTAAAATAGGGAAGAACCTAAAATTACTAGCCAGGAGCAGTTGCTGATTATAAAATTTACCAAAGGAATGAATGTGGAAATTACTAAGTGATATGAGAAGGCAGACTATATTGTTGGCTATAAAGTCATTTCCTTAGTACAGAGCAATACTGACTGGAAGAACATATAAGTGAATAAGTCATTGCTTCCTAGTGAAGATGGCCAAGGATCTGAGGGCAGGAAAAGCAAATCCATATCCTGAATATATACCTACTCCTATTCTGGGATAGAAGGGGGACGAGTATAACCAATCTGGGCCCAGGTGGCTGGTTAGTCCACACACAACTAACTCACTAACTCACTCACAGTGCGTTAACAGGGCTTCAGCTTTAGCCTCTGCTCTGGGCATCCTGGGCACTCCTTAGTAGCCAAGTTGGGGTGTCCATGTATAACATCTCCTGTCTCCGTGGTCACCTCATATACAGGCCCATATAGCAGGTACCAGAGCACCAGAGCGCTTATCTCTCTGCCTCTCCCCTGCTCTCATTCTGTCTCTCTCTCTGTCCCTCTCTCTCAAAAATAAACACACACACACACACACACACACGCACACCCACACACACCCACGCACAAAAGAGGTTAGAGTGGGAGAGAGCCAAAGCACAAGAGACTCTTAAAAACTGAGAACAAACTGAGGGCTGATGGGGGGTGGGAGGGAAGGGAGCGGGGGTGATAGGTATTGAAGAGGGCCTCTTTTGGGATGAGCACTGGGTGTTGTATGGAAAACAATTTGACAATAAATTTCATATATTAAAAAAATAAAATAATATAAAAAATAAAAAAAATAAACACAAAACAATTTTTAAAGGCCCACCTTTAGGGCTCTTTAAAGGCTGAGGGAGAGCAGAGCAACAGCAAGATCAAGGACTAGAGAAACGCGAGCCCCCTACTAGCGTCATCTACTCGTGATTTCCAGATCTGCACAGGCCTGATCTCAACCATATCCTTCGTGTTTGTGGATGAATGCTATTGTATATACCCAACTTCATGATTTTTTTTAAGTCAGATAGTACTGAGCTCATGCTGGGCAGCTCAGCAAGCATAGTCTCTTGGTGCTTTACAATCAAGCAGTCTACCTCCGCCTGGTAGAACAAAGGAAGGCAAATGTGCAGGAAACATAGTTTTCAACTCCAAAGCCATAGTTTAGGCTGCGATCACTACTTTAGCCTTACTAGATAGAGGCACTATAGAGCATCCCTATCTGATATGTCACCTAAAGTACCACTGAAGCTCTTGGATCATAAGACCCATGTGTCAGGGCATCTTGATTCAAATAATAAAGGTGGATAATAACCCCCAAATCTGTCAGACTTACGGGTCATTCCTTGGGAAAGGAAAAAAAAAAAAATTAAAAGTGTTCTTCCAAAACTTAAAAGCAAAACTACCACATGATCCAGGAATTCCACTCCTGAATATATACACAAAAAGAACGGAAAGTGGGATCTTGAAGAGACATTTGTGCACCTATATTCATAGCATTATTCATAATAGCCAAGGGTCAAGGCAATCCAAGTGCACATTGATGGAGGAGTAGAGAAAAAACAACAAGTGATGCGAATATACAACGGAATGTTACTTGGTCTTCGCAAGGAAGGACATTCAGACGCACACCACAACACGGGTGGCGTGAGCGCATCACGTCGAGTGACAGAACCCGGTCGCCAGAGGACAATACTGTATGATTCCACTTCTGTGAAGGACCTAGAGAAGTCGAATTCCTCGAGACTGAAGGGAGAGGGGTGGATGCCAGGGTCTGAGAGGAGAGAGGAATGGGGAGTTGATTAATGCGTGCAGTTCCGGTCTTGCAAATTGAAAAGCGTTCTGGAGCCCCCGACGGGACAACGATACGAATGTACTGGATACTACCGAACTACAGCCCAAATGGCTAAGATGGTAACTGTATGCTATGTGTATTTTCCCACAATTAGAAAAATAACCACTGGTCATCGAGGGTTTGGGCTAGGGAAAGATGAGTAGGTGAAGCACAGGAGATTTTTAGGCCAGTGAAACTCTTCTGTAGGACACAGTTAAGGCGGATACATGACATTACACATTTGTCACAACCCACAGCACATTACGATCCGAAGAGCAAACCCTAAAGTGACCTACGGACCTTAGTTAAAAATGATGTATTAATATTATTAAAAATGATGTATTAACATAACTGTAGCAATCGTACCACATTAGTATAAGACGTTAATAATAGAGGTAACTGTGTGTTGGAGGGAAGTATATGGGAACTTTCTGTATTTTATGCTCAATTTTTCTAAAACTTAAACCTGCTCTAAATAAAATCTGTTAACGTAAAAAAATTGTCAGGTTTACTAATTATTCTATAAATGGACCAGAGCAGCACATGTACATGGCTTAAGTTGTCTCTAGGATCCAGAATCACAACAAGGGTTATGACTTATTTCCCCCAAGTTGGATGTGATAGGGTACAACAATGTACCATTTCATTTACTTTAGACACTATATCCAAACCTGGCCCAGACCATGAGGCCCCTAGAAACTTCATTAATGTATAAATACCACTGAAATTTATCTGAAAAAATGTCTCCTATTAAAAGCATCTAGGGTTTCCCATATTCCCTTATCTAATGCAAATGTCATCTCTGTTATGTAACAGCACAATGCGCTGGGGGAACAAGTATGACTAGTTATTGAATATTATGTTCAGTTATTGAATATTCTGCTCAGAAAGAGCACATTAAAGTTGACATAATCTTGAAATAACACAGTGAAGGAATACTGCTGCCCTTGTCAGGTGACATTGGACTACTCCCAATTGAGTCTATTAATTGGGAATGAGAAATAAATTACTTAATAAGTAATTAGTAGCTTCATATCTGTTGCCAGAATCTGCTTGATTTGTTTGAGTAAAGAGACCAACCTCGGAAAACACCCTGCAATTAGTGTTAATACCTGACAAACTTCACTATAATCTACAGTCATGTTTCAAAATCAGTCTTGGCATTTAACTCAACAGATTAAGGAATCAAGATGGAGATTCTGCCAGGTTCTGAGTACTTCTAGTCCAAATGTACCTTGAAGAACTAGGGGAATAATCACAGAATGGGTTCTTGGGCTCTCTGCACCCACCATGTGACTGACTTAGGCCAAGTTTCCATTTACTGCCTGATCTCCGTAAGCTCTCGTTCTGACCAACAGGTTCTCTGGATTTTGATGGGTTAACTCAGAACTCCAGAAGGTCCAGGTATATCCCTTTCTGCAGTATACAGTAACCTTATTAAATGGCTCCAGGTGCCTTGGGGAAAATCTTAAGAGGAAGAGTCACGGTACACGTTTAAGACAGGAGTATGTACAACTGCTATCATTTTCAAATGCATCTAGTCTCCTCTTCATTCAGGGGCCTCTGGCTCTGACCTGGTTAACCGTGGGAATGAGACTTCACGTCATACTTTCTCATGTTGGGTTTCTGCTCATCAGACATATGATTTATGTGCATCAAGTAACCCCTCAGTCAGCTGCACATCCATACTGTTACTTTGGATAGATGATCAGTTAGTTACCATCACAGATTCCTACGGGTCAAAACACTCTGTCCTTGAAATCTTTTACAGTAACGTGCCGAACTTATCTCTGATATTTAAGTGTTACCAGCATCTGCACCCTGCTACCATGGGGTCCTATTACTCTCTCTAAAATTAAAGAGCCCAATTCCCTTGTAGAATTTCACCCCACCATTTTCAGTCCATATAGGAGCATCACCACAGAGCTTTCATGATGCTGATGCTTTCCTCCACAATAAATCTTTATTGACTCAATGAAGAGAATTGCTTCTGGGCCCTCCCAAAGTTATTTTTAGGGATGTGACCGAGTCTACCCACACTAGACCCATTCAGGGTTCACTCTGATAGTCACTTCAGATGGTTCCTTCCTCTACAGCAAGACAGGAAAATTCTGGCGTGTCAACCTTTTAGATTATAGACCACTGCTTATCTAGGCTCCTATTAATTCTCCAAATAATTTATTACAAATATTACCTCTCCCTCAAGCTAACACACTGGATTTTAAATCTTGATTGAACATGCCCATATTACTAAAGTTTTTTTTTTTTTTCTCATATAATCTTACATTGTATCCTTTTTGATCTTCCACAATTAGGATCTATCCCTACACATGCTTCCCAATTTCTTCATGATAAAAGCTCACAAGATTTTATAATTCATTATTTTATTTCCCCCCACCTATTATAGAACTTTCAGTTGTTTCCTTGAACATACTGGAATTTTACTTTCATTATGGGCCTGAAAAAAATAAAATGTGTTGAGGAAGAATTTTAAAGAGAGTAGGCATTCCTTTACGAAGCACCCGTTCCAGGTGACGTTTCTGCATTTTTTTTTTTTTTTTTAGTAAAAAGGATGTCTGATTTACATACAGAATACTCCACAAAATTCTGCACTTGCTGAAATCCTTCCAGTAATAAAACAATGCTAAAATTGCGTAAGATAATGGGTAACCTTATGGATGGCATAGAAATTCTCTGTCGCTCCAGAACTTATTTGGGTAGGGAGTCGGTAGATTTAAGTTTATTGTCATCTTTGTAAGCTTTCTAGAACAGTCAAAAGAAGCCAACCTGTCCCACAAACTTTATAATCATAATTGTTTCTATAACCGTCAAACTCAGTGGCCATTTGCTCATCCAAAGCTTTGACCTCAAACAAACTCCACCTTTTCCCATGTCTGGAGATAATCTGGGTAATAGCAAAACCACTTACATCTTGGTTTTCAGAATCCCACACTTCATCTGTAAGATCATTTATGCATTCAACAAATATCTAGATACGATACAGTGTTGAGGGTTCTTTCTTTGGTTTTATCCATTCTATCAGACAGAATTATAAACAGAATACGTCTCATACAGTTCAAATGAAATTACTTTAACAAAGAGACTGAGAGAGACATGAGCAGAGTTAAAGGACCAGTAAGGGATTTTGAAACACCCAGACTAACAACAACACGAAGCCAATGCTACCATAGGGTTAAAGTTTCAAAGGAGTTATTAGCAGTGCAAGAGCTCAGGGATGGCTGGATCTTAGGAACAGAGCACACAGAAGGAACTACATAGTCTTAGAGGACCAAGCAAGTGTGAGATTAATGGCTCCAAAGGAGACATTGCAGAGGATGATATCCTTATAATTTTACCCATATTTATCCCTACTGATCTCTACCTGGTGATCCCACTAACTGAATCCAGTGAAAACAATCAGCAACCCAGCGTGGTGATACAGACCACTGACATCAACCATTCAAGCACACAAAAAAGAAGTGCAGAGAATGGATATGTTGGTGAAGTGGAACAAAAAATAATCAAGACAATAATGCATCGGTCAAGGCCAGACGTCATCATGGCTTACACCAGGGGTGATACTGGTGAAGTTGGTGAGAATTCATGAGATTCTGGATATATTTCTGAGAAAGTCATAACAAGACTTGGAGATGGATTAAATGTGCACATAAGGAAAAGGAAATAAGAAATGGATATAAAGAAACCCATGGAAAAAACAGGATTGGGAGAACATTTAAACTGGGCTTGATAACTCTGAGATGCCATTGGCCATCAAAGTGGAGAGGCCAAGTAAGCAGCTGGATATATAAGTCTAGAATTCAGAACAGAGTCTAGCCTGGAGATATAATTCAGAATTATTATTATTTAAGTGGGCGATGGGAATTGAGGAGGGCACCTGTTGGGATAAGCACTGGGTGTTGCATGGAAACCAATTTGACAATAAATTATATTAAAAACAAATAAATGTTTAAAAAGTAAAAAAATTAAAAAAATAAATAAAAATTATAATTGCCAAATAACTTGTAATGTGCTTATCTATTAATAGGAATTCAATAAATGTGAAATTCTATTTCAGTAGGTCTTCAAAGAAAGGCTAAGATAGTTTATGCCAATACAGCCTCTTCTATCAGTAGACATAAAGCAAAGAGGAGAAGATTTTAAAGGGAATAAAACCCACAAGTGTGAAATATAGAGTCGATAGAACAAACATTGCAGTAGATATGATTCTGAAAATAAGGCAAACCACAGGGGGATCTATTTCTTCTGGATGAAGTTGGGTTTATATACCACCCAGAGAATTCTCTGTAGCCTTTGACGATACCTCACTGAGCATATAATTGCCAGAAAGGTGGGAAGGAATTAAGCACTGTGAGTAATATCCTTTGTAATGTCTCACAGAGAAAGGTTAAGGAAATTTCATTTGCTATGAGGAGATGGAAATAAATTAGTTAAGTCACCATGGAAAATCAGGCAGGCAGGACCAGATAGTGATAAGATCCAGAGGAAGAAATATGAGATTTTTAAAAATAGACATTTTAATTCACAGAGTAATAAATGTGAGACCAGTTTTACAGAGGAGAACCAATGCAAAAAGCATCAAGATTTTTCAGCTTATGTTAGAAAGGACTAGATGTCTTTATAAGACAAGTCAGTTGCTTTGAGTTCTTTTTATTATTTATTTACATATTTTAATGAGCAGGAAACAAATAAATCAAAGTAAGCCTTGAACTTGGAAATCTCTTTAACGTTATCAGGAGCCTGAGAGTAAGAAGAAAAACAAGTTTAAAGTTTGAAGTGAAATTGCCAGAAGTGCTTTCTAGAATTTGACTCTTACTGATCATAATGGTTGCTGAAACATTTATTCAAAACCCATTCACCTTTTAGTTCTTCTTTTATGGAAATTTGGATTCTTATTAACTATTAACGTATTATTATATTCTTTACATACAAATCTGATATGCTGGTAAGAGGTAGAAAGATCACTTTCTGTGCTGGGAAGAGAATATGAATGGCAGAGTAGAGTTAATACGAACTAGAGGATGGGATGGGAATAAATGAAATTTAAGTCACAAACACTCAGGAATTAAAGTTGCAAGCCCTCACCTGTTTCAGATATAAACCCAACACCGAAGAGAAAGGATGAGTGAGGTCAAAGTTGATTGCTCATCTCCTGACATGGAGATGTGGACTGGGGAAGGTGACGGGGAGGGTATTGGTGGGCCATAACCCCCGGATGCCTACGAGGCTCTGTGCTTGACTCCATGAAGTCTAATTTCCCAGTTCTATGTATCCAAGTTACAGCTTATATCAGCTAGGGCAACTAACGGTGTAAGCCAGAGCTCACACCTACAGTGGCTTAAACAACAGAAGTTAGTTACTGGATTCATTGGCTTATTTGCTATAAAGTCCAGATTTGGAGTCGGTGTTGGGTGAAGGTGCATTTATCAGGTCAAAAGATGCATAGAAGAATATGATTCCAGGGGCGCCTGGGTGGCTCAGTCAGTTGGACGTCCGACTTCGGCTCGGGTCATGCTCTCACGGTCCATGAATTCGAGCCCCGCGTTGGGCTCTGTGCGGACAGCTTGGAGTCTGGAGCCTGCTTTGGATTCTGTGTCTCTCCCTCTCTTTGCCCCTCCCCTGCTCTCTGTCTCACTCTCTGTCTCTCTGTCTCTCGCTCTCTCTCTCTCAAAAATAACTAAAAAACATTAAAAACAAAGAATATGGTTCTTTCCTTCTCTTCCTGCTGCCTCCCACGGAGTCATCCTTATCCTAAGGTTGACTCACCACTGTGCTTACCACATAGCTGGCCATAGCGGACCAAGACCTGCTGCTGGGGACAGGGATGCAGGTGACTCCATTCCAGCTGAGCAGCTGCTCCTTACTGGGGGAGATTCCTAAGGAGGATCCTTAAGAGCAGCAGAATCATGGAGAGCAGGAGCCTGGGAAGCAGTCACAGACACACACTCTCAAGTTCCCAAGCTATCGTTTGAACACAAAACCCAGAATTTGAAGTCACGATTACTGGGGAGCATTTAGAGCCACCAAGAGGCCACCTACTTTCAGAGTGCACCCAACCTCATCATAACATTGTACAAATGTTTGTAAAATTATAGAGATAAACCGAGAAGAGTGATGAGATTATTCATTTGACTCCCTCTATTCCCAAATATAAACTAGGATCTAGGCTTTCTTTTCCTTTTTTTTACCCTCAGTTGCCTATACAGAGGCATAGGAATTGGTCTACAGTATGTACCATAAAGCAGGCACTGTCTTGAGCCTTGGTACACGTTAACTTTTCCATCATCTTTACAAAATTATGACATAGGTTCTGTGATGAAGTCCATTCTGGTGGTGAAGAAATGGGGACCACCTACAGGTAAATACTAGCAGCCCTGGGGTATAAACCTTGGCGACTGGCTACCGATTCTGTACTCCTTTATTTAATTTTTTTAAACATTTATTTATTTTCAAGAGACAGAGAGCGACAAAGTGCAAGCAGGGGAGGGTCATAGAGAGAGAGGGAGACACAGAATCTGAAGCGATCTCTGGGCTCCGAGCTGTCAGCACAAAGCCTGATATGGGGCTTGAACCCACCAATAGCAAAATCATGACCTGAATCGAAGTCAGAAGCCCAACCGACCAAGCCACCCAGGTGCCCCCAGATTCTATCGTCTTAACACCCTTTGAATAGTCCTTGAAGGAATGAGTGCATTAATTAATGAAAGAATCATTGCATTAATAAACGAATAAAGAATGGAATGAAAATGTTTCTGTCTGCATACCCTAAACACGTCTGTGACCTCTTTAGAGACAGTGTCCTGAAAACATGCTACTAGATATTACGATAGCTGACTTCCAGCTCTAAAAATACCCTCAACGTTCCATTTAATGTTCAGCCATTGGGTGCTACTCAGGAACATTGTCCGTTCAACCATTAAATAAGGATTAAAATTCTGCCCTTTCTACATCATGGGACATTTTTGTGGATATAAGAAGATAACACACATTGGAGGTACACTGGAAACTATCAGGCATCACACAAATATAAAGCATAATTCTAAGCAATGAAAAACTTTGCAAATAGTAAAATTCTTTCCCTGTGATTATCAAAATGTTGAATAGACCCTTCACAGGGGGAGGAGCCTAGATGGCGGAATAGCATGGCAGCTTTTTATGAGTCTCGCGTCCATGAAATACAGCCAGACCAACACTAAACCATCCTGCACACCTAGAAAACTGATTGGAGGATTAACACAACAATCTGCACAACCTGAACCACAGAATTCAGCAGGTACGTGGCACAGAGAGGTGAACTCGGGGAGCGAGAAGTAGGCAGGGAGCCGCCTTTGTAGGTGGAGAGAGGACGGAGATTGGGGCGGGGGGGGGGGGTAGGATACCAGAAAAGCACCCCTCCCGAAAAGGAGCTGGAGAGAAAGCGGAAAATTGGAAACCGCGCAGGGACTAAACTAAAAAGGGAGAAAGGAGAGGGTTTAAATCCCATTAAGACTGTAAACGAGGGGAGCGCAAAGGCTGCAACCCCGCAGCTCCCTACCTGGCGGTCCTCTGGTGGGAAGGGCGAATCCCCAGGAGCAGAGTGGGGTCCGGGAGGGTCTCGGGCCACACGGGGAAAAGCGGTTCCACTGCTGGAAGGACATTTGGTGGAGACTGTGGGAGCCTCCCGGTCCCGGCAGACCCCGGAAGGAGGCCACCTTCGCTGGTGCTGGAACAAGGCCGTCAAGGGTGAAGCCCGGTGCCAGACGTGTGTTGTGATTTTCCATCATCCCGGAGACGCTGCTTCCACACTGTCTCGTGAACATTTTCTGGGACGGGCTGGCACCTGGCCGCAGTCTCGGGGCACCGGCAACAACGGGGTCCAGCGGGCGTTCCTGGGTGCAGCCGGCATTCGTCCATTGCTCGTTCGGCCACTGCCCGGTGAGACCCTCCCGCAGAGGGGCGGAGCGGGTCAAAGCCGCAGTCCTTCGGAAGTAAGGGGCGGGGAAAACAGCCACATCCCAGACAAAACTCGGGAGAGAGGTACTGCCCGGGGCCGGTCACGGAGAGGGAAAAGGTGGGGAGTGGACGAGAGCTGAAGTCGGAGGACCAGCGCGCGGTTGCTGACCCGGGAGAACACACTGGGTGGCTGGGTGGCGCCATTTTTCACCGCTCCCGCGCAGGCGCAGGCGCACCCAGGAGCCCCGCAGAGCTCCACCCCAGGAGGCTGGCAGCGCCATCTAGTGGAGAGCGGAGCCGTTACACTGAGCCCCGCCCAACTGGGCCAACCTCGCTCTTCAGGAACACAAGTCTTACCGCCTGCTTACTTTATGGACTATAAAGAGCTACATGGACAGACCTCTAGGGGAAAACAAAGTAATTTCAGTCCTATTTCAATCTGTTAGCAGGTCTATCTATTCAATTTTCTTTTTTTTTTCTTTTTTTCTCTTTTAAACTATTCTTTTTCTTGACTACAGAAAGAGAAAAAATTCATTTCATTTGCAATTTTTATTAAAAATATTTTCCTTTAATTTTTTTACTATATTTTTTACTTTTGCGTAAAATTTTTCAAATTCTATCTTACTTGCATCATTCTATTTTAGTCTACTTCAGTGTATTCACCTTTTCAAATTTTCAAACCATTTCCTTGTTTTCTTTTTTCTCTTTTTCATTTCTTTTCTTTTTCTTGAATGCAGAAAGTGAAAAACTTCATTTTTACTTTCCATTTCTATTAAAAATATTTTTCTTTCATATTTTTACTATATATTTTTTTCTTTTGTGTATATTTTTTCAAATTCTATTTTACTTCCATCATTTTATTTTAGTCTACTACAGTGTATTCACTTTTTCAAATTTTCAAACGATTTGGTTTTTTTTCTTTTTTGTTTTTCTTGAATACAGAAAGAGAAAAAAGTTCATCTTTATTTTTAACTGTATTAAAAATATTTTTCCTTAATTTTTTTCCTACTATATTCTTTACTTTTGTGTAAATTTTTTCAAATTCTATTTTACTGCCATCATCTCATTTTAGTCTACTTTAGTGTATCCATTTTTTCAAACTCTCAAACAATTTCCTTTCCCCGTCCCCATTTTTTTTCTCTAATCCATCAAACCACTTTCAACACCCAGACAAACACACACCTGGGATCTAGCATCATTCATTAGATTTTTGTGTGTGTGTGAGTGTTTTTAAGTTTTTAATTTTAATATTTTTTTAATTTTAATTTTCTTTTTAAGTACCTCATTAATTCCTTTTCTCCCTTCAAAATGACCCCAAAAGAAAGAGCACGAAGAAATGACAGCCAGGGATTTAACCAACACAGATACAAGCAAGATGTCTGAACCAGAATTTAGCATCACGATAATAAGAATACTAGCTGGAGTCTAAAATAGAATTGAAACTTTCTGCAGAGATAAAAGAAGTAAAAAAATAGTCAGAATGAAATTAAAAATGCTATAGCTGAGCTGCAATCATGGATGGATGCCATGGCGGCAATGATGGATGAGGCAGAACAGAAACTCAGCGATATAGAGGACAAACTATAGAGAATATGAAACAGAAAAAAAGAAGGAGATTAAGGCAAAAGAGCACGGTTTAAGAATTAGAGAAATCAGTGACTCATTAAACAGGAACAACATCAGAATCATAGGGGTCCCAGTAGAGGAAGAGAGAGAAATAGGGGTAGAAGGGTTATGTGAGCAAATCATAGGGGAAAACTTTCCTACCCTTGGGAAAGACACAGACATCAAAATCCAGGAATCCCAGAGGACCCCCATTAGATTCAACAAAAACCGACCATCAACAAACCATATCATAGTCAAATTCACAAAATACTCAGGCCAGGAGAGAATCATGAAAGCAGCAAGGGAAAAAAAGACCCTAACCTACAAGGGTAGACAGATCAGGTTTGCAGCAGACCTACCCACAGAAACTTGGCAGGCCAGAAAGGAGTGGAGGGATATATTCAATGTGCTGAATCAGAAAAATACACAGCCAAGAATTCTTTATCCAGCAAGGCTGTCATTCAAAATAGAAGGAGAGATGAAAAGTTTCCCAGACAAACAAAAATTAAAGGAGTTTGTGACCACTAAACCAACCCTGCAAGAAATTTTAAGGGGGACTCTCTGAGGGGAGAAAAGATGAAAAAACATATAGAGAGAAATGAATAAATAAATAAATAAATAAATAAATAAATAAGAAAAAAAATATAGAAATAAATAAATAAATAAATAAATACCAAAAGCAACAAAGATTAGAAAGGACCAGAGAACACCACCAGAAACTCCAACTCTACAAGTATCATAATGGCAATAAGTTCATGTCTTTCAGTACTCACTCTATACGTCAATGGACTCAATGCTCCAATCAAAAGACATAGGGTAACAGAATGGATAAGAAAACAAGATCCATCTATATGCTGTTTACAAGAGACCCACTTTAGACTTAAGACACCTTCAGACTGAAAATAAGGGGATGGAGAACCATCTATCATGCTAATGGTCAACAAAAGAAAGCCAGAGTAGCCATACTTATATCAGACAATCTAGACTTTAAAATAAAGACTGTATCAAGAGATGCAGAAGGGCATTATATCATAATCAAGGGGTCTATCCACCAAGAAGACCTAACAATTGTAAGCATTTATGCGCCAAATGTGAGAACACCCAAATATTAAATCAATTAATCACAAACATAAATTCATCGATAGTAATACCACAATAGTAGGAGACTTCAACACCCCACTCACAGCAATGGACAGATCTAATCAAAAAATCAACAAAGAAACAATGGCTTTGAATGACACATTGGACCAGATGGACTTAACAGATATATTCAGAACATTTCATCCTAAAGCAGCAGAATATACATTCTTCTCCAGTGCACATGGAACGTTCTCCAGAACAGACCATATACTGGGACACAAATCAGCCCTAAGTAAGTACAAAAAGATCAAGATCATACTATGCATATTTTCAGACCACAAAGCTATGAAACTCAAAATCAACCACAAGAAAAAATTTGGAAAGATAACAAATACTTGGAGACTGAAGAACATCTTACTAAAGAATGAATGTGCTAACCAAGAAGTTAAAGAGGAAATTAAAAAAGTATATGGAAGTCAGCGAAAATAATAACACCACAACCCAAAACCTCTGGGACGCGGCAAAGGTGGTCATAAGAGGAAAGTATATAACAATCCAGACCTTCCTAAAGAAGGAAGAAAGATCTCAGACACACAACCTAACCTTACACCTTAAGGAGCTGGAAAAAGAACAGCAAATAAAACCCAAAAGCAGCAGAAGACAGGAAATAATAAAGATTAGAGCAGAAATTAATGATATCAAAACCAAAAAAAAAAAAAAAACAAAAAAACAAAACCCAGCAGAACAGATCAATGAAACCAGAAGCTGGTTCCTTGAAAAAATTAACAAAATTGATAAACCACTAGCCAGTTTGATCAAAAAGAAAAAGGAAAGGACACAAATAAATAAAATCAAGAATGAAAGAGGAGAGATCATAACCAACACAGCGGAAATAAAAACAATAATAAGAGAATATTATGAGCAATTATATGCCAGTAAAAAGGGCAATCTGGAAGAAATGGACAAATTCCTAGAAACATATACACTACCAAAACTGAAACAGGAAGAAATAGAAAATTTGAACAGACCCATAACCAATAAGGAAATCGAACTAGTAATCAAAAATCTGCCAAAAAAATAAGAGTCCAGGGCCAGATGGCTTTCCAGGGGAATTCTACCAAACATTTAAGGAAGAGTTAACACCTATTCTCTTGAAGCTGTTCCAAAAAATAGAAACGGAAGGAAAACTTCCAAACTCTTTCTATGAAACCAGCATTACCTTGATTCTAAAACCAAAGACCCCACTAAAAAGGAGAACTATAGACCAATTTCCCTGATGAACATGGATGCAAAAAACCTCAACAAGATATTAGCCAACCAGATCCAACAATACATTAAAAAAAGTATTCACCATGACCAAGTGGGATTTATACCTGGGCTGCAGGGCTGGTTCAATATCTGGAAAACAATTAACATGATTCATCACATCAATAAAAGAAAGGACAAGAACCATATGATGCTCTCAATAGATGCAGAAAAAGCTTTCGACAAAAGACAGCATCCTTTCTTGATAAAAACCCTCAAGAAAGTAGGGATAGAAGGAGCATACCTCGAGATCATAAAAGCCATATATGAACGACCCAATGCTAATATCATCCTCAATGGGGAAAAACTGAGAGCTTTCCCCCTAAGGTCAGGAACAAGATAGGGATGTCCACTCTCACTACTGTTATTCAACATAGTATTGGAAGTCTTAGCCTCTGCAATCAGACAACACAAAGAAATAAAAGGCATCCAAATCAGCCAGAAGGAAGTCAAACTTTCACTCTTTGCAGATGACATGATACTGTATATGGAAAACCCAAAAGATTCCACCAAAAAACTGCTAGAATTGATTCATGAATTCAGCAAAGTTTCAGGATATAAAATCAGCACACAGGGGTGCCTGTGTGGCTCAGTCAGTTGAGCGTCTGACTTTGGCTCAGGTCATGATCTCATGGTTTGTGGGTACGAGCCCCATGTTGGGCTCTGTGCTGACAGCTCAGAGCCTGGAGTCTGCTTCAGATTCTGTGTCTCCCTCTCTCTCTGCATTCCCCCCACCCCGCTCACATTCTGTCTCTCTCTCCTTCAAAAATAAAGAAACATTAAAAAATTTTTGTAAAAAATCAATGCACAGAAATCAGTTGCATTCCTATACCAACAATGAAGCAACAGAAAGAGAAATCAAGGAATCGATCCCATTTACAGTTGCACAAAAACCCATAAAATACCTAGGAATAAATCTAACCAAAGAGGTGAAAAATCTATACACTGAAAACTATAGAAAGCTTATGAAAGAAATTGAAGACACAACAAAATGGAAAAATATTGTATGCTCCTGGGTAGGAAGAACAAATATTGTTAAAATGTCGATAGTACCCAAAGCAATCTACATATTCAATGCAATCCCTATCAAAATAACACTAGCATTCTTCACAGAGCTAGAACAAATAATTCTAAAATTTGTATGGAACCAGAAAAGACCCTGAATAGTCAAAGTGATCTTGAAAAAGAAAACCAAAGCAGGAGGCATCACAATCCCAGAAGCTATACTGCAAAGCTGTAATCATCAAGACAGTATGGAACTGGCACAAGAACAGACACTCAGATCAATGGAACAGAATAGAGAACCCAGAAATGGACCCACAAACGTATGGCCAGCTAATCTTTGACAAAGCAGGAAAGAATATCCAATGGAATAAAGACAGTCTCTTCAGCAAGTGGTACTGGGAAAACCAGACAGCGACATGCAGAAGAATGAACCTGGACCACTTTCTTACACCGTGCGCAAAAATAAACTCAAAATGGATGAAAGACCTAAGCGTAAGACAGGAAGCCATCAAAATCCTCGAGGAGAAAGCAGGCAAAAACCTCTTTGATCTTGCCCACAGCAACTTACTCAACACGTCTCCAGAGGCAAGGGAAACAAAAGCAAAAATGAACTACTGGGACCTCATCAAAATAAAAAGCTTCTGCATAGCAAAGGAAACAATCAGCAAAACTAGAAGGCAACTGACAGAATGGGAGAAGATATTTGCAAATGACATATCAGATGAAGGGTTAGTATCCAAAATCTATAAAGAACTTATCAAACTCAACACCCAAAAAACAAATAATCCAGTGAAGAAATGGGCAAAAGACAAATAGACACTTCTCCAAAGAAAACATCCAGATAGCCAATCGACACATGAAAAAATGCTCAACTTCACTCATCCTCAGGGAAATACAAATCAAAACCACAATGAGATACCACCTTACACCCTTAGAATGGCTAACATTAACAGCTCAGGCAACAACAGATGTTGGCGAGGATGTGGAGAAATAGGATCTCTTTTGCATTGTTGGTGGGAATGAAATCTGGTGCAGACACTCTGGAAAACAGGATGGAGGTTCCTCAAAAAACTAAAAATAGAACTACCCTACGACCCAGAAATTGCACTACTAGGCTTTTATTCACGGGATACAGGTGTGCTGTTTTGAAGGGACACATGCACCCCCATGTTTATAGCAGCACTATCAACAATAGTCAAAGTATGGAAAGAGCCCAAATGTCCATCGATGGATGAATGGATAAAGAAGATGTGGTGTATACACACACACACACACACACACACACACATATATATACACACACAATGGAGTATTACTCGGCCATCAAAAAGAATGAAATCTTCCCATTTGCAACTATGTGGATGGAACTGGAGAGTATTATGCTAAGTGAAATTAGTCAGAGAAAGACAAAAATTACATGACTTCACTCATATGAGGACTTTAAGAGAGAAAACAGATGAACATAAGGGAAGGGAAACAAAAATAATATAAAAACAGGGAGGGACACAGAACAAAAGAGAGTCATAAATATGGAGAAAAAACTGAGGGTTATGGGAGGGGTTGTGGGAGGGGGGGATGGGCTAGGTGGGTGAGGGGCACTAAGTAATCTACTCCTGAAATCATTGTTGCACTATATGCTAACTACATTTGGATGTAATTTAAAAAAATAAAAAAGAAATTAAAAAAAAAAAAAGAAAGCACCCTTCATTGAAAGAGTAAACGTATGGAATTTTTTTGAATTTGAATAAAAAGGATGTTGATGAATAAATAGTAGATATCTGAAGGGCACAGTCTATTGTTATTAACTCAGCAGTAGAGACCTGCTTTAATCACCAAAGTTTTAAATTTTAGAGTAAGAGTACCATTAAAGATCATTTAGTTTGACCCCTTGTGTTTCATATTGAGTCTGACTTAAGATCATCTTACCTGTGAGATACAGAATCATCAACATAAAGCGGTCCTTGTTTCTCCCACCTTTTCTTTTTGTGTAATGTTTATTTATGTTGAGACAGAGAGAGTCCTAAGCAGCTGACAGCACAGAGTCCTGTGTGGGGCTGAATCTCACGAACCGTGAGATCATGACCTGAGCCGTAATCAAGAGTTGGGCACTTAACCCACTGAGCCACCCAGGTGCCCCTGTCCTGCCTGTTCTAATCATCAATGAATAATGCCAGGATGTGCCTCAAACCCTCAGGAACAGTAATGCCATTGCATTACAACGTTAAAGTGTCGGGTTGCCATCAGAGGCTCTTGAAGTTACTCAGAACAAATAATTATTTGTCTTCAATGCATGTGCTTATTTAATGAATAAATTGTAATTTTTTGAGAGACAAGGCAGCAACATTTCTGTCTCTTTCGAGTAAGCAGCTGCTCCAGGGAAGTAAGTGGCTCTGGCAAGGGCTAAGCTCCTAGATTTGTTTCTGTAACTTACCAGCTGGGTGAACCCAGCCAGTTCTCTTAGTCTGTCTGACATTGTTGGCTCCAGCAGAATATGGCAGCAACGTAGGCAGCTGCTGAGTTAATCAATGAAAATATAAGGGAATGGATGCCATATAGGTTAGCCACACCACAATAATGCTCAGCACATGGCACACGTTACCCTACTCACATTCCTGCAGGTCACTGATGGCAACTCTACATCTGGCTGCGGGACTGGCTGTAAGCCAGTTGGGTTTTCTCTGTTCTGTGGTTACTCATTCTCCTGGATTGACACACCAATGCAGGGCCTATCCTTCTCATGCTACAGCACTCAGAAGAGATAGCCTAAGGTGTGGGCAACTTTGAGGGACCTACCAATGTCACTTTGCTAATATCTCGTTTAAAGCAGATCATACACATGAGCAATCGAGATGGGGAAGCACATTCCACACGCCATGAAGCCACTGTAAGTGCCATGCCCAACATAAATTAGGAGGTAGTTATTCTGTGCTGAATCGTGTCCCCCCGTTTGTTGAAACCCTAACCCCCAATGTGGCTATATTTGGGGATAGGATTTTTAAGAAAGCAGTTAAGGCTACATAAAGTAATAAAAATGGCTCTAATCCAAAAGGATTGATGTCCTTACAAGAAGTAGAAGAGGGCCAAATTAGGACACAGGAAAAGCAGATGGGTATCTGCAAGCCAGGGAGAGTGACCTCACCAGAAGCCAACCTGACCAGCGCTTTGATTTTGGACTTCCAACCTCCAGAGCTGTGAGAAATTAGTTTCTGTTTTCTTAAGCCACCAGTCTGTGGTGATTTGTTATGTGCGGCAGCCCCAGAAGACAAATATAAGGGTGATATTCTACTCTCAGGAAGATGGGAGAGGAGGGAGTAAACATTTGCTGAACAGTAATCTATTTTACCGCTGATACGCAATTTATCTTCCAAAGCCATTTGGAGTCTGAGGGAAGTAAAGTTCAGAGAACTTTGCCACTTACTTGAGAACTCAGCAGGTGACAGAATAGGGTCTTGAAATAAAGACTTCTTAATTCAAACCGTTTATTCTTTTTATTAGTAACTTTGTCCCCCTCAGTAGAATCTGGACTAATCACACACGTCCAACAGTAGGACAACCTGTATGAAACGAATGACCGTATCTCTCAGGGACCGGCTGGGACCAGAAAGTACAGAGTGACACAAGATGTCCACTGTGCCTCAAGCAGGACAGGCTGAATTAAGGGAGGCTAAAGTGTGTCTAGGGATAAGTTGATGAAAGCTTAAATTAAGCTTCAATTCCATCATTTATAAATAGGATAAGAATAGTATATACTTTGGAGGTTTCTGTGAAAGTAAGTGAGAGAGTATATGTACAAAGAAATGAGGATAATAAGTATGTACTTCTAATACTAAAACAATGACAGGTATCACTGTTATTGGGTCACAATGCTCAGAATGGCAGAGTAAGTGGCACATCCTTGAGTCAGAGAAATACTTTTCCTGGGTGGCATTTGCATAAATCCTCCTATTTAAGATTCATTAATAAAAAGAGGAGTTAGCAAAATCTTGCTTGCCTCCGAATGCTTGAATGAGTGTGTACATGTGTGTGTGCGTGTACCTGTGCATGTGTGGGTGCGTGTATATGGGTGACTTCAACAATCTCTGCTGTGATCAAATTGAAATTAAATTTAGAGCTTACCTCTCAGGGGCAGGCTGATTTCCAAAGTTTTGGAGGCCTGTTCTTCTCAAGACCCACCCCCTCAAACTGTACTATTTGTGTAGTTGAGCTGACTCCTTTGCCAACCTCCTCCGCACACATACCAACACAAATAGACACCAATACGCATGTACATTGCACAGGCCTCCAACATGCGTAGCACCAGGCCACGGCAGAGCACACAGACGCACCCACGCTTTCTCTTCTTCTTTGCTTACGTAGCATGTATCATCCTTTGTACCTTGTTTTACCCCTCCGATTCCTTGAAAGATTTTGTGGCCCTCGTTATCAACTCGCTCATCGTATGCAATGGCTAATTTTATGGGTCCACTTGCCAGGGCACAGGGATGCCCAGGTATTTGGTTAAACATGATTTCTGGTGTGTCTGTGAGGGTGCTTTGGATGAGATCAGCATTTGAATGGGTGGACTGACAAAAGAAGATGGCCCTCCCTGGCATGAATGGGCATCATCCAATCTGCTGAGGGCCTGAATAGAACAAAAAGGTGGAGGAAAGAGGGAGTCGCTCTTTCCCTGGTTGCTGAGCTGGACCTCCATCCTCTGCTCTCAGAAGTCCTGATTCTCAGCCTTGAGACTAGGAATGAATCTACACCGCCAGCTCTCTGGATCTTAGGCCTTCAAACTCTATTGCCCACTTTCCTGGGTCTCTAGCTGGCAGACAGCAGATGGTGGAACTTCTCAGCCCCCATAATCATGTGAGCCAGTCCTTTAGAACACATCCCTTTACATGTATGCTATTGGTTCTGTTCCTCTGGAGAAGCCCAACTAACGCACTGTATTGATTCACTTTCACTCTTCATACTTTTTTAGATTTGAACTTTTTTTTTTTTTTTGGTCACCCTCTAAGGGCAAATACTTGAGGAATCCACCTGGTGACTTTTTGCTATCATTTTCTCTGTATCTAATAAATTGCACTATACACCCCACCAGCAAAAGCACATAATGGACACTAAAAAAGTTTTAATTAGGAAACACATTAAGTAATAAATGAGTATATTTTCAATTTTCATGTGGGATATTGTGACTTTATTAAGAATTTGTAATATGTTATAACATGTGGAGCTCACATCTTTATAAGTTTTGAAATATTCTGATTGCAAAAGCAATAGGCATTTATTACATGGATTGAAAATAATGCTAATGAATGTAAAAAATATTTAAAAATCATATAAAAAATCACATTCAAAGTCAGTCTCTGTTAATATTTAATGACTTCCCTTCTAGTGTGTAATTTATAATTTTACATTACACAGAGCTGAGATCACGCTACATATCTTATGCCCTCCTATTTTCAATTAATATTATGCTGCGAATATTTTCCTATCATTAACAATTTTGCCAAAGATGTTTATGCCTGCATGCGTAAATCAATAATAAAATGATTTAGGTGTGTTAATGTAATCATGCAGTGATAGGATTAAAATGAATATATTAACAGAATCTTTCCTCCCATATGGATACTTCCTTTAAGCCAAAGCTCCTTATTACCAAAATGACTATGTGCTTAGTTGGTAAGCTGAAGTTAGAAATCCACAGAGGCTTAATATCTTTATCACAGAGATTAATGAGGAGGTATAGTTAATACCCTCACACAATACTAGACAGTTGATATATAGCATATGATATAAATTCCATTCTGTAAAAGTTAAGCTACTGTAATATTCACTTAACATATTAATGGGCTCTGTGGATGAGAATAAATTTAGCATGACACAAGTTTTCTGCCCTTGGGTACGAGCAATCTATTTGAAGGACCAGACGTACACATGTGAGACAGTTATAGAATCATCCCAGAGAATGAGCTAGGGGTGCACGATGGAGATAGTCATTAAGCTATACATGTAGAAGTGGAAAGTCAAACCGGACAGGTGCAATCAAAGAAAGCTTCCTGGAAAAGCTGGCCTTAGCTCCAGTATTCTGAATAATGGTGAGGGAACAGTATTTACTCAGTAGCTGTTATAAACCAGTCCCCATCTCTGGTTGCCTTCACAGTATCCCTGGAAACCCAGTAGTGACATTGCCATTTGATAAATGGGACTTGAACACTGATTCCACATCTATGTTCTTCAGATGGCACTGCTAAAGGGACAACTAGAAAGGAAAGGGAGAACATTGAGGCAGGAAACAGAGTATGTGAAAGCCCAGATAACGATGGGATCTGGTAGTGAGAATGAGCAGTACACAGGGCCAGAGTGTTGTATACTGTGTGGGATTGAGAGCATGGCTGTCATGAGGTTAAATAGACACAGTGGAATCATATGGTAAGAGGTGCTAAATAGCAAAAGTTAGCACCCATGAGGATCCTTTGGGACACCGATTCCCCTGCTATGGTCCCGTAACTATCTGACTTCAATTTTGCATTTAGTTGATTGAAAAAAATGCTTAGAAAAAACAATTCATTGGGAAATTGTGTGTGTGTGTGTGTGTGTGTGTGTGTGTGTGTGTGTGAGAGAGAGAGAGAGAGAGAGAGAGAGAAAGAGATCATGAAATCCCATCTTTTCTATTAGAGTGAAAACATATATTTTTTTAATGAGAGTGAACTGAAGGCCCCTTTTAAGCACATTAATAGTTGTTGTCAAAATGAATCATTTTCTTATTTGACAATGGTGAGTAGTTAATAAGAGACCTGGTCCTTGCTCTCAGGGTGCTTAAAGTCTAGGGGGAGAGACAGTGTAACACATGCTACGAAGGAGAGGGCAGGGAGCCATGAAGACATGCAAAGTGGCAATTGGTCCAGTAGGGGGTCTCAGGAAGGCATCCAATAGGAAATGCTGGCTGATTTAAGATCTCTAGGAAACACTGGAGAGCCTGGGCAGACAGGGAAAAACAAAGCACTCAGGCAGGGATAGCACACCAGAGTCCCTATCATTTGACTCATCAAAGCTCATTTTAGAAACAGAAAAAACAAAAGCCATTCGGTCAAAATATGGAGTAGAGGGAACAGCAAGTCACATGAGATTGAAGAGGTCACTAGAGCAGAATTTTGCAAGGCTTGCAAGTCAAGGCAAATAAAGATGTGGTGTTTACTCCAAGAAAAATGGGCAGGCAGTGAGGAATCTTCCACATATAACTGGATTTGAGTTCAAGGGCAGGGTTGGGATGAAGCGAAACAGGGAAAACTCAATGCCAAATGACCAATGATGGGATAAAGATGAATAAGTCATAAGTAGTGTTAAGGGTCCTGGCATCATGTAAAAAAAAAAAATCTGGATTTTGAGGCATCTGGGTGGCTCAGTCGTCTAAGTGTCTGGCTCTTGATTTCGGCTCAGGTCCCGATCTCGCAGTTGTGAGATTGAGCCCCGTGTTGGGCTCTGCACTGGGTATGGAGCCCGCTTAAGATTCTCTCTCTCCCTCTGCCCCTATCCCATGCACACACTCACACTCTGTTTCTCTAAAAGAAAAAAAAAATCTGGGCTTTGCACAAGGGTATAGGAGAAATGAGAAAGAATACAGCTTCTATGTCATAATCTACAGAGAGAGAGAGAGAATATTTTAAATTAATGAATGCAGTGCAAGATGCTAGATGAGACTGGACTAATTGGCTAATATTGAAGTTTCTACAGATTCAACCAATCTAATTCAAATACAGGCCCCGTCACTTATCAGCAGTGAGATGTGCAGTCAATTAACCGAATTGCTATGAACCTCACTTTTTACTTCCACGAAATGTGAATAATCCTAAATCCAATTGTATAGAGTTTGGAGAAGGATTAGATCATATAATGTATATAAAGCAATCAACACAGAGCATATAATCACCAAAGCTTGTTAGATGTGACGGTTTTTAGAGAATTTCCATTCCTGCCGCTATTATTATGCCATTACTAAAATCACCTTAATCACTCTTGTTTTAAGAGCTTTCATAGGCAGATTCTTTGATATAGTCAACTATGAACATGATCCATTTTGGGGACTGAGTTAGCAATAGGTCAGGGAAAGGAAAGATTTCAGAAAAGATAAGAGATTTGATGTTGACTCAACCAGGAACTCGAAGGAACATCCACTAGTTCAGAAATGAATCTGCTACAGCCAACATTTGTTGAGCTTTAGAAGTGATTTACAATTAATCCTCAAAACAACCATGAAATGGGAACTAGTATGAACCCCTTTTTACTAATGAGGAGAGTGAGGTATAGGGGGATCAAGTGACTTGCCAGGGAACAGTTAGTTTGTAAGTAGAGGACTTGGAATTTGAACCCCAAGAGACTGGCTCCAGAATGGGCATGCTTAACCTCTGGGCGACACTGCCTGTTAAGTTGCAATGGGGCAGCAGTGAAGGTGGCTTACATAACTGCTGTTAGATCAGTTTCTGATTTCTGCATGGGGTGCTATGGATAATATCACAAAAAGGGACTATTTTCTGAAACAAATTACTTGCAAAACTCACGGAGAGGGATGTGACACAAAGGCTGTATTATCATTTTTCCTTTTTTTGAGGCTTCAAAATAAAAGATACACCCTGGATCCCACGTCCCATGGAGTTCCATGTACTAGTAAATCATGGGGGCAAGCAAAGGAAAATCGCATTCACAGACGAATCGTGTCTGCAATCAGCCTTGAACTTCCTGTGTCCAAGGGAAGAAATGATTTTCTTTGGTAATGCAACATTTGATGCAGATGGATAGCCAAATTACTCCACAGTGTCTGAACACTCCCCAGCAAAATGAGGAAGACTTGAGTCGATTTGATTTGTACAGAAAACTATTGCTCCAGCTAGCCAACCATCACTAATGTTTTTGTATAAAGCGGATGAGTTCAGAGGTCTCTGGGATGAGCAGAAGCTGTGGAATCAGAAGACGCACGCTGCCCCTATCCTTCAAGGCCGGCTCAAATGTCATCTCCCGGACCACCAGAGAGGGAACAAATGGCTGGCAAAACACTTGGCGTGTGCTTCTCCCATTTGGGGACCCATCCCAGCATATGAGACTTGCTACCCTTGTGCCTTCTTGACGGCAACACTGACCTATGGATGCTGATGAGAATCATTTTAAGAGTATTTTTTCCCTCCCCAAAGTCCCTGAGTTTGTGTCGAAAATTGTTTCCCATATAACTTGAACATCGCAGCAGCCGTAGCTCTATCATGGTGCTCCCAATTTTTCACACGTTCAACCCTCCGTCTCCCTGCTAATCCAGCTTGCTGCCACCTCCACTGGAAAGCTGCATAGAGACTCACACCACGTCCAGCTCACCAATTTCGCCTCTGCCTACTATCCCGTGACAATGGCCCTGCAGGTCCCTTCATCCGTTCAGGATCATGACACAGTCTGCTTCTGTCCCTCCCATGCACCTCTCTCCTCTTCAGTTGGCCGGTGACTCAGCTTTCTTACCATTACCTCATGCGGGCAAGGGTGTAGGTGCCACAGCAAAGTAAGGTTTCTTGATAAGAGTTGTTCCAGGTTTACCAAATACATCAGCTAAGTCACTGGGTCCTGTGGGATGCAGCCCAGGGCATGCGGGGCATTCATTGGAATGGGACAGGGTCAGGGTTGGGGAGGTTAATGTCTAGCTTCACCCTCTACTCATGATTCCTTCCTACCTAAAGCCTTGCTATCATGGCCCTCTGTGTCTAAACTCTAACTCAGCTACAATGCTCCTTTCTGTCATTGACATGCTGTCTCTCCCAATACTCTATTTCATGGGTCTTTTCTACCCTAGGTTGTCACACAGATCTTAATAATGCTGAATGGCCAAGATGCATCTTCTTTCCCATACTTCTCCTAGAGGCCATGGAAATAAAGGGATATGGCCAGTCCCACTGATCGAAGTAAGGAGACTCAGAAGTCCAAGGAAAATGAAAATTCGTGGGAGTATGTATAGATTTCATCTTTCTCTTTCAAGATGGGGTGAAATGTCTGATCTCCAGTTTTACGGTCTAAGAACCAGTTTATTCAAAATTCCTACTATGTTTACATAACCAAGAACAAAGTCACAGTGGCTTCATCTTAGAGAAAGGGAGCAGAGATAGGACATCAATTAAATCTATACATCAGTATGTCCAAATCTCACCTCCACACCATACAGACCTGAATACATCTTAATTTGTTTTACATCAGAATTTATTTGAACTCCTGAATCTCTACCCCACAGTCTAGATTACAAGTGCCCTGGACTCAATGGCAATATCCTATTTATAATGATATCATCACCTAAAACACAGAAGTCACTTGAGGAACATTATCTCTGCCATATGCCTCTCTCTGTAATATTAAATACATACTTATTTTAGCACTTGATAAAACAACTTACAAAAATAATACAGGATATCATGGGGGACCTGGGTGGCTCAGTTGGTTGAATGCCCGACTTCAGCTCAGGTCATGATCTCAAGGTTCATGAGTTTAAGCCCTGCCTTGGGCACACTGCTGTCAGCATGGAGCCTGCTTCAGATCCTCTGTCCCCTTCTCTCTCTGCCCTCCCCTGCTTGCACTCTCTCTCTCTCTCTCAAAAATAAATACACCTTTTAAAAGAGAATACAGGATATTTTATTATCCAAGTAAGCTTACACACAGAGAGGTTTCCTACCTCAAAGTCAAAACCACCATTAACACTTGATCCTGTCCAATTCGATAGCAAATGATAACCCAGACTCTTTCACCAGGGAAAACTGCATGTAGTCAGTCCATCCATCCACCTGTCTGTCCGTCCATCCACCCATTCATCTGTCCATCTATCCAGCCATTTATGCAGTTATTTATCACAAGTATATTTGGTATTATTAGGTACTAGACAATGTGATAGCCATTAGGGATATGATACGAGAAAAAAAGAAATGGATCTCTACCCTCAGAGCCTACAGTCTGGTAGGAAAACAAATACTCATCAAATGAAGCAACACATATGCAGCAGATGCAACATAAGTTGGATACCCAGGACAAATGTTCATCAAACTTTCGCATTAAACAGATTTTCCAGGCTCTGGTCAGGCATCCTGAGGATGCACCGCTCTGCTCTCTCGACTCATTCACTCTCTATCCAGCCAGCTACATGTTTCAACTTCCCTATTCCCAGTACCAGGGCCCTGACAGCCAGGGTGAAGAGGAGGGACTCTAGCAAAGCACTGGGACCAGGTGCTGACCCTTCTTTGCTGTTATGTCAGCCATGACTTTGATCCTGAGCAGGTGCCTGGGCTCCTCTCCAGTTCTCTTTCCCCTTCTTGAGCCTGGCACGTCAGAGACAGAGGAAGAAATAGTAACGGTTAGAACTCCACTGCAGATGTGGTGTGATAGAAGAACAGTGACCTCACTTTATGAAAGTCGAAAAACAAAAGAGTGTGTGTTTATTAAGTAATCAGTTTGTACACTGAATCTAGGGGGTATCTGTCAAAATCCAAGGTAGAAATACTAGCTGCCATTCGTGGAGTGCTCATATCTGCTCAGCTGCCCTCATCCAATTTCTGGAAGCCCACGACTCTGGCTGTACGGGATAGTCCCTGTCGTGGCCACAGTTACTCAAATGCTCTCTCTGTTTGTGTTGGTAAAAGTTTTGAGTAAATACATATAGCTTCAAAAATAGAAAATCCTTAGGGTGCCTGGGTGGCTCAGTCAGTTAAACGTCTGACTTCAGCTCAGGTCATGATTGGTAGTTCACAAATTTGAGCCCCGTGTCGGACTCTGTGCTGACAGCTCAGAGCCTGGAGCCTGCCTCCGATTCTGTGTCTCCCTCTCTCTCTGCCCCTCTCCCCACTCATGCTCTGCCTTTCTCTCTCTCAAAAATAAATAAACATTTAAGAAAACAGAAAACCCTTCACAGAGGGATTGTTGCTCACTCTTTACCTGTATAGGTCTCCTAAGTCTATTGTACAGCTTAAACACACACACACACACACAATGGAAATTTAGGATATTTTAGAAGGAAATCACAAAACTATTAGTGACATCCAGAATTTTCAAACAAATATAACAATCAGGTCTCTTCCATGAGATGTTTCTTATAATCTAATCTTGGGGTCAGATGGATTTGACTTTGATTCTTGGATGACCACTACATAATTGTGTAACCTTGGGAAATCACCTTGTTTTTTGTGTGTCTCAACTCCTGCTGTAAAATTAAGATAAAAAATCCATATATTTTACATATTTGACGGCACACTTTATGTTAGTGTCAGGCAGAGTGCGTGGTATGTTTGAGGACTGCAAAAGTTAGCTCGATGCCACAGACCTATGTTATTCGGGAAGACGATGATACTTAAAGCATTCCGACATCTCAGAGAACATAAGCTAATTAATTCATCTTTTACCATGACTTTTAAAGAGCAAAATATAATTTTAAAATATGAGCTTTGTATACATCTGCCTTGATCTGATTACATAAGGATTTATCTCTCTTAAATGTGTTGGGATGCTAAAGCTGATTTCATTCTTTACTCTGTGTGATTCTATTTCTCCGAAGTTAGCGGGTAAAGACGTAGGGGAGGTGGCACAGTTTGAACAGACAACAAATGTCTCAGGCTTTTTCTTTTTTTAAGTTGATTTACTTATTTTGAGAGAGTGAGCATGCAGGAGGGGCAGAGAGAGAAGGAGAGAGATAGAATCCCAAGCAGGCTTCACACTGTTAGTGCAGAGCCCAATGCGGGGCTTTGAACTCACAAACAGTGAGATCATGACCTGAGAGGAAATCAAGAGTTGGACGCTTAACCAACTGAACCAGGCAGGTGCTCCATGTTTTTTTTTTTAATGAGGCAGCACGGTATTGCCAGCAAAAAGGCTGGACTAGGGGTCAGAAAACTGGATTAGAACTCTGCATTTTCTATATCCTTTTGGCTCATCGTTCACCATTTCGAAAGCTCTGATCTTTACTTAAAAGAGGATCAAATCACCTGCCTCATAATGCTGTGTCAAAACACAAAATACAGATGACGTGCCTAGTACATAGCCAGTGCTCAGTATATAGCTACTAAGCTTACGAGAAGATCTTCATGCACAATCCACGGCAAGTAAACTCTTATCACTGTAAATTTCTCTATGTATAAGTTAGAATATATGTCTTCACGAGAGAAATTTGGTTTAAAGAAATTTTTGAGCATTTATGACACATATTTTAGTCATAACAAAGAAGGTACTAACACGATTGCAAAAAGGTTTATTCAGGGAAAACATAAATAGACCATGCCTCAGAATAAATAAGAAGAATTTTGGTGCATATTTTCTACTATTAAATTGGTAGGCTGAAAGCAGCTATAATGATTCACTTTCTTATCTTCTAAACCACTCACTCCTGAAGTGAGGAAAAATAAATTGCATTTATCGCTCTCCATGATATGCCCACCTATTATAACACTTTTTATTATATTGTTTGTATGCTTCTTCTACCAAAACAAGAGCAATTTTGGCAGACCAGCCGTGTCCTGTATGATAGCCATGGATATGAGGGTAGACATTGGAGTCACACAGCTGGGAGTTCCCCCCGGGTATACAAGTCACCCATCATGTGGCCTTTGGCAAGTGATTGAAGCCATCCGATCTCCCTTCAATTGATCGGTAAGCAGGGAGGCAGACATTCGCTTTAAGCTTACAAAGCTGTTATGTGGCTATTCCACAGTTGGAACTAAGCCTGGCACATGACGGGCAAATTGGTAAGAGTTAGCTAGTAGATCATCTCAAAATGCTCAGAAATGTAGGTCCTCGGTGAATGTTGAATGGATGAATAAATGAATAATGAATAAGTGAACGACAGATCTTTTTCAGTCTGAAAGAAGATCAGGACTTCACATTTGAGATGGTTATGTGCCCAATGCTGTCTCATCAGGGGCCTTGGTAGTTCACTTTTCAGAACAGGTGAGTATCCTGCAAATAAGGTCAGGTATTTTCCACCTGTGATCTTCTAGGATTCTGAGAGGGCATGAGGATTCTTTGTTTGAATTCATGCTGAGCGTGTCTAAAAAACACACAATGTCTGAGCAATTGTCTTTATCAATAGGTTGACCTGGGCTTTAGGCCAAATACTCATAGGAAAGATTACACTGAAAACAAATATTTCCAAGAAAGTGATTCTGTAAACTCATATTGAGTGTTGCTTTTGCCCTTCTCTCAGGGCACTTCAATACTCAAAGAGAGAGCCCTTTCTCAAAACGGATTGCTTGGATATTTTCAATTTCATAAATGCTTTCATTCCCTCTGGCAACAGCAAAATGAACAAGCACACAGTATGGGGAGGAGAGGCAGCTCCATAAAAACTGCTCTGAGCGTGTGGGCAGCGGCCTCCCCCAGACCCGGGAAATGTCTCGTCAGCAGGTTCTGCCTTTCCCCTGCCGAAGCTGAGCAAGCTGGGTAAGCGCTGTTGAAACGCTGGGAGCTGTGATCTTGTGTGAAGAGGTCAAGGGAGCAGACCCGAACGCTGTTTCAAGGACTAAGCTTTGCCATGGGGAGAACCCAGCAAGTGGCACTTCATACCAAAACCCTCCATTCCATGCTGGGACACAGATACCTGCATTAGTGGTGTCCTGTTTCCTAAAGAGGGAAATCGATAGCAGTGGGTTTTATCCAGCAATTACCATCTCCCTCTGATGGAACTGGTGGCATGGAAAGAAAAACGAGAAAGAAAAAGCAAAGCGACGCTACGTGTGGGTGTTTATGTACTAGGTCATGTTCTAAGAACGAAGGTGGTCTTTCCACTGTAGGAAAGAATGAACTTGGCCAGTGACTTCTGATGCTACCCCTCCCACTTGATCCCAAAACTTAACTGAAGTCAATCTGGCATAAACATAATGCCAGTATCAGCCTACAAGAGAAGGAAAGGGTGCTGCAAACTTCTCACCGTCCATAGATGTTTGGGTTTATAGTGTAAGCGGCTGGGCAAGATTAAAGAATATTAATATTGGGCATAATCAACTTCTTCTTTTAGAAGAATCCTCTAGCTGTATTACAGAGGAAAGTAAGCTGAAAACTGCAGGCAAGGAGTACAAAGAGACTACTGCTGGGATTGTCCAGACAAGATTTAACAGTTAAGAGAGTGTGCGTGTTTGGGGCATAGATGTAGCAAATATTTCAGCAGTATGCCAATGTACAGGACTTATTCATTTGATGTAGAAGTTTAGGAGAGTAGGAGGTGATTACTAGATGTAAGTTATCCTTTCTACATCCCTCCTACCCTTCGTTTCTCTCTATATCCATTCTTTTTAATATAAACTTACCAAAAAAAATCCTATATACCAGATATAGTAGGTGTTGGATTGGAATTTCCAAAGATGGTCTCCCCATTATATTCCAACCCACATGTTCTTTCTATAAAATGTTGTTGACATGAATTCATTAAGCAATCATATTGCCTTCTCTTGAATATGGCCATGGGCCAGCCTTTGAATCTACAATCTAATGAGCATTATGTGATGGGAGTGACTCCGTGTCACATTTAAGATTATGCCATAAAAGTTGATACAGTGAATGCCTCACCCATTCCATTCTCTTTCAGGGAAACAGCCCTTAAAACCCAGTCATGACATTTTGAGGAAGCCCAAACCACATGGAGAGGTCATGTGTAGATGTTCTTGCCAACAGTCCAATCTCAAATCTCAACTAATAACATCATCTTGTAGGACATGTCCGTGAGTGAGGCTTCATATGACACCAGCCTGTGGATCACCCTGGAAGATGCTGAGACAAGCAGAGAGGAGCTATCCTCACCAAACCTTACCCCATGTATAGACCTCTGAGTAAAATGCACTCTGTCATTGTTTGAAGCAATGATGTTTTGAGGGAATATATTAGCAGTTATAGAAACATTCCATGATATTATGAGATTGAAAAGTTAAATAATACTAATTCTTTCTTCCCAGTAAGATATTCTCATAAGTACCTAATATTATTAAAACCAGATTAGTGTAAAGGGAAGCATGTTCAAGGTCAAATGGAAATGTAACAGAAAGATAACTTACTAAGTGATCAACACCATTTCTTTTCTTTAAGTTTATTTATTTATTTATTTGTTTGTTTATTTATTTAGAGAGAGAACATGAGTGGGAGAGGGTCAGAGAGAGAGAGAGGGAGAGAGAGACTCCCACGAAGTCTCTACACCATCAGCACAGAGCTCCACGTGGGGCTCGATGCCCTGAATCATGAGATCATGACCTGAGCCAAAATCAAGAGTTGGACACTTAACTGACGGAGCCACCCAGGCGCCCCATCATCACCTACTTCTGATGCTCACTGCTTACCTGCAAGCACATCCCAAAACCTTGTACCTGCCATACCTGATGCCTACCATGGTATGTCCTGAAAACCTTACACCACATGCTGGTAAACATGACCATCTGTAATAAGGAGCCAGCATCGATGAGCTGTCTTCATAAAGGAGAAAGGAAAGGAATTGCCCCTCTATTTATAAATTGTTTGGAAGATACCTTAAGATTTCACCTCTTAGGCCCATGTGTATTTGAAGTAGGCACCTTTGGATATGCCTTGTTGCCTGAAGTTCTGTCAATAGCTGATTTTAAGAATCCATCCTTGCTGGTATTTATGGAGAATCCATATGCCATACTTGGCCATTCTGATGTGTGAGTGAGCAGATGCCATTGGCAGGAGAGTTTGCAAATTCTGTGGAAACTATAAAATGAATTTCAATATACTGCCAGAGTTTCTGGGTCCAGGTGCCATAGGTATATATGCAACTTTGCCACTGAGATGTTAGCCTTTGGGTTCATTGCCTTGGCCACTGTTTAGGTGACACATGTTGGACAACTAGCATTTGCACAACCATGGCAAGTTAGGGTTCCACTTCCACGAGTAAGGGATTTCTTGTCACAGCAACTGACATTTAGTTTCAAAAGTAACAAACTCCTTGGTTTAAGTAGCAGGTGGTTAGGATTATTATCTTTGCTGTGCATGAGCCCATAAAAGCGATACTACTTGGTCTGAGGTGGGAGATTGCATGGGCATTAAGATCTGAACCTAATCTTTCCATAGCCTGAGAGACTAAAAACAGGATATTGGTACTCTTGAGCAGAGAAAGTCCAAGGGCCTCAAAATGGACAAACATACTCATTCTGATCATCACTAATTCAGGATTACAAGTAGTTTTGTTGAGTGGTCCAATGCATAGATTTTGTTCAGATGAACCTGGATTCAAGTTCATACTTACTCATTTATTTTATTTAATCTCCAGAGGGGTCATTTGATGCATTTAAAGTGTTTATCACTTTACCTGCCAGGCAGGTAATGAGCACCCAGTAAATGAGAGATGATATGATAACAATGTCAATGGCCATGATGACATTATGAGAATGTGGTTAATATTGTTGTCACTATTATCTGGGATGCTGGTCACTAGATGTGACATCACATTCAGGTCCGATGTCAGATGAAGGATCTATATGGGAGATGGATTTAGGAGTCATGCTCATGTAGTACGCAGTTAGAATCATGGGAGTAGGAGATCCAGAGATTAAAACAAAGAGAGACCCAGAGAAAACCCTAAGGGCACAATATATGAGGGTAGAGTAGCAGAGGAAGACCCAGAAGAGTTCAGTATGTAGGAAGAGACAAATAAGGGTCAAGAACCATGGGAAATGAAAAGGAGAGTGTTTCACATAGAATCTTAAAAAGAAGCAAGTGAATAAGACCATATTTATTATTGGTCCATTCCACTGTATTCCATTCCATATTTTCAGTGTGTCTGGGAACCTCTGTGTTGTAAGCGGAATATTTAGCCTGGCTAATAACAAACATAAAGCAAGCAATTAATCCTTAATATACTGGAAAGGAGCAGGTTCCCAATAGGTAGATATTTCCTTAGATGAGTGGTAGAACAGTCAATCTTTGTTGTAAGTCAGCAGCGTGTTAGAATTATTTATCTTGGGATGGATTCTTATGACTCCTGCTGTTTTCCTCCTTATATCTAGTAACTGTCACCCTGCGTGACTAGGTGGGTCTATTCCGGCTTGAGGAAGGATTTGATTCAAAGGGAAGTAGGGGTCCATTTCAAAAAGAGGTGGTTCCTAACAAAGCCCTGTAGGGGGTTTCTACCTCTGCATCTTCTGAGAGAAAACCACAAGATGCCACCCTCCTTCATTTTTTGTTCAGAAGGCAATCTTCTGCGCACTATTAGAGATATTCTAATCAGCATGCCTAATTACAAGGCCCTATGAATCCCTTTGAAAGAAAAAAAAAAGGAAGAAAATCTTTTCTACAGTATAGGCAAAAAGAAAGACAAATTGACAATCAATTCCCGGGCAAGGGGGAGATAAACCTACCAGTTGGATTGAAATGGGGTGATTCCAGATTTCAGTTCTGAGTGTAAAGGTGGATGGTCAGAATTGGATAGTAACCTCTTCTCACAAAGATAGGCAGTTGGGACAGAAAATAAAGTCAGTATGGTTAGAGTTTTATTAAAATACTCTATTAAAAGCTGGCTTCTCGCCTAGGATCTACCTTCAGTCAGTTAGATGGTCACTTACAGGTCACTTGCCTCGTCTCTAGGCTTGAGTTTGTCTCCTTAGAGGGGGGAATATACTAGTCCAGAAGCTACTGATGTTACTACTACTCGGGTCTCTTTGTATTCTTCTTCTATAAATTTAGGCTTGTGATAATTTCAATTAAGCCTTGAACGATTCCAATGCATGAGAGGGAGCTTGGTGTGGTGATCAAATGATGGCTTCACAGAACTTTGATTTTACCTATGCAAGGCTCAACGTATAGAGAGGCTGGTCTCTGGGCTTGCTGGCTCTGCCTCATGCTGCCTATGTGAGGTCTGTGCCTCAGTTTCCTCATCTGAAAATGGAAGTGATGATATTGGTGTCTTTCTCATAATGCCATGAGGTGGAAAGAAATTGATGTGTTTTTTTTAAATCTTTTTTAAATGTTTACTTACTTTTGAGAGACAGCGACAGAACACGAGCAGGGGAGGGGCAGAGAGAGAGGGAGACACAGAATCCGAAGCAGGCTCCGGGCTCCGAGCTGTCAGCACAGAGCCCGACGTGGGGCTCGAACCCACAAACCGTGAGATCACGACCTGAGTCGAAGTCGGACGCTTAACTGACTGAGCCCCCCAGGCACCCCTGAAATTGATCTTTTTTGAAGAACACCAGAACTGTGTCCAGAATATGAATGAATGTAAGTGTCAGATAAAACTAAGACTTAAGCTCCACAAACTCATCATTACATGACCTTAAGTTGGGCACTATTGCCAAGAAGTTTACGCACGAAGCACTTCAGGTATGTTTCTTCACCTCTCTCTGCTTCAAGTCTCCATACGCCCTGCTAGTTGCCATCCTTAACCTTATGCCTAAACAAATGCAAACCATCCACAGTTTGACCCAATGGAATTTCCCTTGAATTTACTTATTGAACTCGGTTTGCCTCTCAGATAAAAGTAACATGGGTTTCCTCTCTTCTGTATCATGGAGCCAACAGTGATAAATCCTCATGAGACACATGTTCCGACTTTTTTCTCTGCAAATCACTTACCTGTGTCTCAACTATTCCTTCTCTAACTCCTTTAAGGACCCTGATACCACTGCAAAACCTGATACATCTGCTTTTTACATGTATTCGACACCCTTTCTCAAACGCCTCTTCAAAAATGACCCTTCCCTTCTCAGGAGGCCTGTATCTGTGTCCATCTCACTGAGATTTCACGAGCAAAAGAATGTTTACTATTGATTCTCTACTCCTCCCTTGATGTGCCCACAAGGATAAGTGACAGAGACGATTTGGGTTCATTCAGTATTCAGTCAATAAACAAATGTTTACTGAGCTCTACGTGTTGGGGGAAATAACACTATAAATATGTATTATGTTCTCCCATTTTCATATAAATGATAGAAAATTAAGCACATGGTTTCTGTACATTATTTTTTCCCATTATTTTGTCTTAATGATATTTCCTTATCAGTCCTTAAAAAGCTTGTGATGGTTTTAAAATACGTCTGTCGATATATCATACTCCTGCCATCGAAAGGTGAGTCATATTACCTTCCACACGACTCTAGGCAAGTCTCAGAAATAGAAAGTGATGGAACCGACATCGCATCACTTCTGAGGCTGGGTCTTCCATGATCTTAAAAGGTCACAGACTTCACTGGCGTGCCCTGGATTTTCCTTCTCAAAACCCAGCTCTCATGTTATGAGCAAGCCTAGAGGAGGCCGCTTGAAGGTGTTCTGGTTGAGGGTCCCAGTTAAGGTCCAAGCAGGCAGCTGGCATTCTTCAGAGGACTCCAAACCCATTGTTCCAGAGACCCAGAGGATTTTACACAGAGCAGAAAGGAGCAACCTCTGCATTGTAGAGCAGAGGTCTAAACAAGACTGCTCTGGCTTTAAGCAGCTATCATATGGTGGGGCTTTGCTGCACAGTGGACAACCGGAGCATCTGTGGAGCCATTTTAATTCCATTCCCTTTCCTTGATTTACACTCCGTATCTGCTCTCTCAGGATCCAACTTCCACCACCAACAGAGCCCATCTCCTAATTATCTTTTTTTCTTTAAGTTTTTTAATGTTGATTTATTTTCAAGAGAGAGACAGAGCATGAGCAGGGGTGGGGCAGAGAGACAGAGAGGGAGACACAGAATCAGAAGCAGGCTCCACGCTCTGAGCTCTCAGCCCAGAGCCTGACATGGGACCCAAACCTCTGAACGGAGATATCATGATGTGAGCTGAAGTCAGATGTTTAACTGACTGAGCCACCCAGGTGCCCCAGACCATCTCCTCATTATCTTAAATATTTTTACCTCAAGGTTTTACTTCATTTGGGTCAGTGGTGGTTTATCTGTAATAACAGTGATAGGGGTCTTACAAGGTCACACAGCTTTCCCCTGGTACTCTGTGGAATGAATCTCTTCCCAATATAACTTTGGCTCTAATTCCTCTCTTGAAGTCTTTGGCAAGGACTCTCGTTCTGCCATTTAATGCCAAGAATACTGTGCTTAGAGTCAGAAGAACCTTCTGTGCATCACGTCTACCTACCTACTATGCCCTTAAGAGTTTGATATTTCTACACCTCAATTTCTCAATTACTAGAATGCTATTAAGTTAATTTACACTAAAATGTTTTCGAGAGTTTCTATAAAGGTGATTTGAAAGGTCAAAAGTTCTATACAAATTTTATACATTAATATTATTGTTAGACACTTGTCTTTTTTAAAGTTTATTTGTTTATTTTGAGAGAGAGAGAGAGAGAGACAGCACAAGCAGGGGGAGGGACAGAGAGAAAGGGAGAGAATCTCAGTGTGGGCCTTGAACTCACAAACTGGGGGATCATGACCTGAGCTGAAATCAAGAGTGAGACACTTAACCAACTGAACCACCTAGGTGCCCCTAGACACTTGTCTTAATGGCAGGTTAGCTGTATCAAGGGGACAATTTAAGGCCACTGATTGATAAATCCATTAAATAGAGATTCCAAAGTGGCCACTGTATTTTTATTGTCCCAATCCAATGTGATAAATGTTACAGGTGCAGATCAACTCATGGAAATAAAGTTTAGCCTATATTAATATGCTTGCACATTTTCCTGGTGCCTTTGAAAATAGATTTCTATTTTGATTTTGAAACAGGTGTTTTGGAATATATTTTGAAATAAGTTGAACAATGCTTATTCATGAGGAGTTTTGCATCATATGACAGCTGAAGTTAATATTGACCACGCTGAATTTCCATACCAGTCCCAAGGATTTGAAAGCAACAGGGATCCTAAAGGTGTCAGTAATTTAGTTATTATCATTAGCACAAGACTCTATGGGACATTTTAATTGCAAATCATAATGACAGAACATTTATAACACTGTTCATTAATACATTATTTAATGCAAACCTATGAAAAATTTAATTGCTGTTAATGAAGTGTACCAGATAACATTCCAAGAGATTCAATTTGTAATAAAAATAGGGTTGCTTCGTGTTTGATGCTATGGGGTTGTCTGGGGGGGATATGATTGAGAGGAGGATTTTTTGAATATGAAAATCATTTTAGTACCTACTAGTTTGAGCCATTTTTGTCATAAAAAATAATGTTACCATGGCATAGTTATACAAATATAGTTTTTAGAGGACAATCCCACCACTATTAATTAGCTACATGCAATTGGGCAGATGATTTAACCTGCTTGAGCTAAGTTTCCTCATCTATAAAATTGAGTAGTCATTTAGCACCCACCTGTAGCAGACAATGCTAATTGCTCACATAAAACCCTCTATCCCTGTAATGGTCTCCATGGCTCTATGATCTTGGAATAGTGAACAACTGTCAAATCTCAGGCAGACATAACACAACAAAGACGTATTTCTTTTTTTTAATGTTTATTTGCTTATTTAGAAAGAGAGCATGAGCAGGAGAGGGGCAGAGACAGAGAGAAAGAGAGAGAATCCTAAGCAGGCTCTGCACCTTCAGTGCAGAGCCCGATGTGGGGCTCAGCTTCATTAACTGTGAGATCATGACCTGAGCCAAAATCAAGAGTTGGACGCTTAACCAACTGAGCTACCCAGGTGCCCCAACAAAGATGTGCTTCTTGCTAAAGCTTATCATTCATTAGAAAATGACCAGATCTTTGTTCTCAGGCCAGCAGTACCCTTGTTCTCCAACCAAGCCTGACAGGGAAGCACGGTTTGGAATACTGGTAACTGTTAGGACAGAGAGAAAGAGAGGAAAACAAAGTAGATACTTATTAAAGCTTCCCCTGGGGGTGACCACACATCACTTTTGGCCACATTTCCCTGGGCAAAACAAGTCATCACACCTGAGATCAGTGGGGCAGAAAAATTTGCATTCATGACTACCTATCTTGGAATGTACCTTTTGATTCCACCAACACCCTTCTGTTTCACCAACAGATTCCCATTTCCGTGCAACAGAAGGAACTAGGCTCAGCGAAAATCAAGGGTTCCCTTACTGCTAAAGGTGGCCACGTGCTTCCTGTCTCTGTTGTTGGAGAGGAGATGCATTGTTCTCCCTCACAGCCGATTTGACCCTTTTATTTTAATGAAGAGATCCACTGATAGCATCCCTGTTTCCCTTTGGAATAACTGTACCTTGGGTTCATGAGGGGTCAAACAGGTTGTTATATCTTCACCATAGACGGTGACAAGAAAATTGCTCTGCAGCAGCTGAATTCTCTCCTCTCATTCTTGAAGTACTGTTGAAGTTAAATATCAGTGAACAATCAAAATCACTGGAGATTTTGTGTTCATCAATATGGCGGATTAACCAAGAGTGGAAGCCATCCCTATAAAATCTCCAACCTCTGGATTACTATAAAATATTCTGAACACACAGATGAGACTGCAAGAAAACAATATAAAACTCAAATGGAAGAAATGAAGAGATAATTGACAACCAGAGTGTTGGTGCTATAATCAGTGCAAAGCAGCCTTCAGGTGAGCAGGGGGGGGGGGTGGGGGGGGTGGGGGGGGACTGACCAGTAGTAGTTAGCTGTTACTGGGTTCCAACTTGCACATAGCATCCAGTGAAAGCCATGGGCTGATCAAAACAGGACCTGATGCCACCCCACTAAGCCATCTCCAAAAGAGTTTGGAGATGTTCTACCATTTCTCATGGGCAGCACAGAAGCTTATGCTTCTGATGCTTTGACAAGGGTAAAGGAGGGATCTTCAGTGAGGAAAAAGTAGCTCTAAACCTACACCAGGAAGACACTGATCAAAAGAAAGCTGGTGATTAAGAAAATAATTCCATTCACAATTGCATCAAAAAGAATAAAATACTTAGGAATACACTGAACAAAAGAAATGTGAGGATTTGTACCCTAAAACCATAAAGTTTTTTTTCCGAGTTTTTATTTTAATTCCAGTTAGTTAACATATCGTGTAATACTAGTTTTGGGAGTAGAATTTAGCAATTAATCACTTACATACAACACTCAGTGCTCTTCACAAGTGCCATTACCCATCTAGACCATCCCCTGCCCACCGCCCCTCCAGCAACCCTCAGTTCTCTGCAGTTAAACATTTTGAAAAAAAAAAAAAAATGAAAGAAGATCAAAATAAATAAAAAAGACAACCATATTCATAGACATGAAGACTTAACAGTGTTAAGATAACATTGTTCTCCACATCTATCAACAAACCCAACTCCGTCGGAACCCCAATCGGCTGTTTTTGCCAAAACTGAAAAGCTGACCCTAAAATTCACATGGAAATGGAAAGCAGCAAAATAGCTAAGACAATTCTGAAAAGGAAGCACACATTTGCAAGACTTACACTTCTTATTTCAAAACCTATTGCAAAAGTACAGTAATCAAGAAACACTGACATAAAGGTAGACGTGCTTCATCCTCATTCTTCACCTTCAGTTAACCTTCAACAAAGATGTAAGGCTAGTTTAATGGGGGAAAGTGCTTGGATAAATGGACACACACATGCATTGATTAGTTTGGACCCCTTTCTAATGCCATATACAGATTTAACTCAAAATGGTACAGATATCTAAATCTTTCAAAGCTCTGCAAGAAGACATATGAGTAGATCTTTGTGACTCCACATGAGCCAATGATTTCATGGATGTGCCAACATAAATATAAGCCCTGTAAGCAATTTAAACAAGAACAAGAAGAAAGAGAAATAGGAGGGAGAAGGGGAAGTTCACAAATGGTAGAAGAAAGTATTACTAGATAGTGTATTACAAGTAAAGAAATACGCAAGTGCACTTATGTCACAAATAAGTGGAAAGAGAATTCAGATTTCTGGGAGATATTTGAGGTGAATATAATAAAAACATTTGGATAATGAATCCATTACCTACAAATCAACAAGAAATCATATTGCTACCTTATGGAGAATATAAAAAGAAGTGACAGATGAAAAAAAAGTTTAATGTTACTTATAATTAGGGAAATGCAAATGAACTAAACAGTGAGAAGCCAGTTCATGTCAATCAGTTGGCAAGATTTAAAGAGCCCAATAATACCCAAGAATTCTTCATCACCTTCATTGTTGTCAAACTGGCTCAACACACTATTTATTCTTCCTTGCCTTCCTAATTGGGATTTTCTTCCATCTTTGCCCTCCTAGAAACTCTCAGTATAGCAGCCAGATGTCAAATATGATCGTATCATCCAGTATTTAAAATCCTGAAGTGGATCCCTATCCCATTCAGATGAATACCAAAGTCTTTATGATAGTCAGCAGGACCCCAAAGAACACTCCTATCATTCTTTTGCTCTCCTTTCCAACTACTCTGTCTCATAGCCACACTGGCCTCCCTACTTCCTCAAAAACAAACAGACAAAAAACTAGGAATACTTTCACTTCAGTTAATTGGCTCTCCCCTCTGTCTAGCAAGTTTTAGATAACGAGCGTGCTTGTTCCCACATTTCTGTGGAGTCAACAGGTCTTTGCTTGCATGTCCCTTCCTAAGTGAGAGCTTCCTTTAACTGTTAATTTAAAAATGCAATATCGTCCTCCCTCTGACACTGCCTATTGCTTTGTTTTTCCTTGTTTTTCTCCATCACTGTGGAGCAGAGTACTGTGCACTGCTTATCAGTCCCAAGGGAGGATTCCAAACACCCCCCACCCATTGCATTTAGGGATAAGAGTCTCCAAGGAGAACACAGCACGGCCAACCACCGGATGGACCCACCTACCCAAAGTAGAGATGGAGCAAGACCAGCCCCAATAGTGACCATTGGTCCCCCATGGCCAGTGGCCCTCTCCAGGCCACAGTGGAAGGGCAAACTACCCATGCATAGCCCTGTCCTGCCACAGTAGAAGGAACCCTGTCCCTTCCCTGCAGAGGACAGATACAGCAGGGGGGTTGGCTGGGTGCCACATAGCACACACACTTTAAGCAGAGAAAAAAGAGTACTAATTGTCCTACAATGAGCACAGATATTCCCACACAAGGTAAGGTGATAACCCCTCACAGACTGTGTGGGCTCTTTATCGGTAGGTAAGGAAGTGTTCCAGGTCCAAGGTCCCTTCCTATATTGCCAAGAGGGGCTCAGAGACGGTATATGAGGCAACCTTTACCCAACAAATAACACAACCTTCTAAGACAAACAAAAAACTTGTGTTTATAATTATTGGTTATTATATGTATTGCCTCATCAATGTATAGGTTGTCTAAGGACACACGTTTCTATCTCTCATGTTTACTATTGCTTCTGAAAAAGTTGAACAGTTCTTCACTTACAGCATGTGCTCAATAAACATTTAATGACTTGCTCTGAATTGCCAAATATCAATAAGAACATAGAAAAATAAGAGAGCTCAGTTACACTGCTAATAGGTCTATTAGTTATAACAACCCCTGTGAAGTACAATTTGGTAAAGCCTGGTGAAGTCAAAGTGGGTGTACTCAATAGCTTAGTAATTATCTCCCAGAGGGAAAATTACGAATAAAGATAGAGCAAGACTGTTGCAGCAAAGAAAAAAAGGGCAAATGACTTACCTTTTTCTTCACTAAGGAATTATATAAATAGATTTATTCAATGAAACACTAGGAAGATACCAGAAATGAATAAATTAGATCAAGAAAAATAGACACGGGAAATTAAAAAAAAATATTATTTGATGGGAAATGCCAGTTGGAAAATATACACACAGTATGGTAACATTTATATAAATGTTAAAACAATATAAAATATATGTCATTCATTTATATTTAGGTATATTAATATACACAAAATACAAAGCATGAATGGAGAAGCAATAGGCCAACTTTAAGATACAGATTACGCTTAGGAAAGAATAGAGGGTGAGGCCTTATTACTGTCTAAACTACTTTCTAATAAAATATATTTAAAGTAAAAAGGGTCAAGCTATTAAAGTTAACTCTGGCACATAGGTGAGTATCTCTTTTGTTATTTTGTATGCTTTTCTATGAGTTTGGGAAACTTTGTAAAAAACATTTAAAAAAATTAAAATTCAAACATGGCGGGGACCAATGAATCCCAATGGTAATCACCTAATAGTACTGTTTTATCATTTTCCGTTCCTGTTCCCCAGATCCCAGAAGTACCTTTCCTGTTAATCTTTTTAAGCCTGATTCTTTAGCTTGCCTTATGTTTTTACATGCTTTTACATTTTTTTCCTATAATTTGCTAAATGTAGCAAGATTTGGTTTCGGTTCTATATAATTCAAAATCCCCAACAAGTACAGTAACTAACATCCTAGAGATACATGCAAGGACATTAGGGGAGACCTAATGAAACAAAGAAAAATCAAGATCATTTCTCAATCAAGCAGTGAAGAGTTGATGGCCCCTCCAACATTTATTATCTGTGCAACACTGGGAAACCCACTTCCTGTCTGACTATCAGATTTTTCACACGTAAAATATAAAGGTACATCATGCCTTCGTTATGCGGTTAAAATAGTCCATCAATCATCTATTTAAAGAAACTTACACATAGGAAGCATTCAATCAGCAGTTATTTTCTCGCTTGATAAATAAAGAGGAAAATCATAATTAAAAGTTATCAGTTATCTGGCTTATCCAGTTTGGCCCCATTGAAAAGAGCAGGTATTAATCTCTACACTCCACTGGGGACACATTTGACAGAGGTCTCTTTCCCTGGCAGACTTGGTTATTGAAGAAGCCATTTGTTAAGTTTACATCTGCTATCCATCTGTGTTGGCGTCTCTACGGCATGTCCCTTTTAAGTGTCTGTGGAGTGGTCCTTGACATTTACAAAAAAGCTACCGGAGAAAAGTACAAAGGCAGTCAACATGTGCCAGACCAGCTCTCTGAAGAAAGAGTTAATGAACTCACTGTTCCCGGAGGAGCTTGAGGGGGTGTGAAGAGGGGGAGTGTAAACAGCATTCAATTGCTTTCCTCAAAATTGTCAAGGACATTCATCAGTGATAACAAGAGGGTTTGAGACAGGGGAGCTTGGCCTTGTAGTTTTTTTTTTTTTTTTCTTTTGCAAACTTAACAGATAATTAAAGAAGACTTGATACAACAGAGACATACCAGACTTGGAGTGAGAAAATATGTTTTATAGACTTAAAACTTTCAAATCCAGCTCTTCAACAGAGAGATGCTTATCTCAATTAGTTCTCTAAAATGCAGGAGATAGTCATTAACTTACAAGGTGGAACAAATGAACATATGATCAGATGGAGGTGAAAAAACTTTAAGGGAAACATGACTCTAGATAAACATTAATATTTGATTCTTGATCTGGAAGAATAGAAATTAAGAAGCTTTCTATAAAGGATGAAGGGTGGGGGAAGCACCTCTAAAAGAAGGGAAACAAAGTAATGATTCTCCACCTGGAGAATCTCCCAGACCACAATACAGGCAGAAGAATACCAGGAAGAACAAAGTGGTCTTGCTGAATTGAAAAGGCAGAAATTGGATACAGAAAGTAGGGGATGACTAAAAGGTGCCAGAAAGAAGGGAGCTACACAAACAGGTGCTGATAATAGCATGGAGTTATACTCTTGAGTCTGTTGATGAAAATTAAGCTACACATGGATAAAGATCTGTAAACCAAATGATTCCGAGTGATGTAGGGCTGGGAGACGTGTGAATTCCGGCCGGGCAGAAAAGAAGGGTCCTTGCTGAATATCAGCATACTCACTAGGACTCAGCAAGGGTCATTTTTTAGTGTTAGGGATAAAGTAGACACAGAGTAAAACTACACTGAACTCCCTCTTACAAACTTTAAAACAACCTCAAAAGGATTGAACTGATCCACAATTCACTAACCTTCCTGACAGAAAAAAGTCCAACATACTACAAAGAAAAACAAACAAACAACAACAAAAAAATCTGGCATTAAAAAAAAAGTGTACAATTCCAAATCTCTGTGGTCAAAACAAATTACTTCACATGTAAAGTAGGAAAAAAGTAATTCATAAATAGAAAATATATCAGTAAATAGAAATAGACCCAAAGATGACAGATGATAGATTTAATAGGCAAGGATTTGGGTGACATCTATTATGGTTAGATTTAATCACATAAAAGTAAATAAACACATAAACAAGATAAATCAAAAGCTATAAAAAGAACAAAGTTGAATTTCTAGTTTTGAAAAATACAATATTTTAATGTTAAAAGTAATTAGCTGGGATTGTCAACAGATTAGACACTGCAGAAGAAAATACCAATGAACTTGAAGATAGAATAAAAGAAAGTATCCAAACTAAAGAACCAAAGAAAATATAAAATAGTCTAATATAGGTATAACTGGGATACATAAAGAGAAAAAAAGGTGGAGAACAGAAAAAAAATTAAAGAAATAAGTGAAAAAGATTGATGAAAACTATCTGTCTACAGATTCAAGAAGTTCAGTGAAACTTAAGAACAAAGCAAACCAAACCAAGTTAATCATAATGACATTGCTAAAATCAGTGTGAAGAGATCTTAAAAATAAGCTAAGGGAAAAAATGGGCTTGATGAAGCACATTGCCATGTTACATACTTCCTGTGGAGAGAGACAGATGGCAGCAATCTGCAGGCTGCCTCTAGAACATTAGGACGGGCAAGAGCCAACACCCAGTAAGAAACCTGGGCACTCCATCTAACACCTGAGAGAAAATGAATCCTGTCATCAATCTGAATGAACTTGGAAGGAGATTCTTCCAATCTTCCCCAGTCAAGCTCCAGATGAGAATGGGCTGTACAGAACACCTTGAGTGGCCCTATGGGATCCTGAACAGAGATCCCGATTAAGCCATCCCAAGATTCCTGACACAGAGAAACTAAGAAATAATAAATGGGCATTATTAAAACCACTAAGTTTGTTGTAACTTATTACGTGTATAGAAATATAATACCCCTGACACTTGCTACATAAGAGGAATCGTTAGAATATAGGAAAACAATTATTTTCTTCTTTCTATAAAGCTTGGCATTCAAGACTATTTTTCACAGTGATGTTTGAAGAAAGTCCCTTTGGGTGGGAACTTGTTCATTGATATTTTTGTCTATGTGGTACCCACTTTTATTAAGATAATAAGAATTACAACTTGCCTTAATGGATATACAGGCTTCAGGGGAACATAACATACAGTGGAATAAGCAATCTACAGGTTTCTCCGTACACAATGATTTCCCCTAATATACTTCCAAAACATTAGGTATTATTATTACTGTTATTGTTGCCTCTATTGAGGCAACATTTGAGGAAAAAGATGGGTGCCAATTTTTCTGGTATACAATCACCTGTGCAACCAAAATTGATCTTCTTTTATATTCAAGCAGAAATGCATTTTATAAGAAGCTTGTATATCTTCATTTGCCCTGGGGAAAGTTAAATAGCTAAATCCTTTGTAATGTTTCTCTATACATAATGAGATTATTAAGCAGCCCAGGCGGTCTCTAACCTAGAAGAAATTCCCAGATGATGACTAAACTTTCTATTGCTCATTTTGAGTAAGTCATCTCTAATCAGTCACTGAATGAATAGACTTATAATGAGTTCCTACTCTGGGTCAGTTATTCTGTTATTAGAGGCACAACGATGCTCAAAATACCACCTCCCATCCTCAGGGTGCTTACAAAAAGTCTGGGCTGAAAAAATATACAGACATGGAACACTTCTTGGCCGGGAAACATCAAATCATAGGAGAATCAAAATCGCCTGTTAAAATCAAGAAGGATGGGGGCGCCTGGGTGGCTCAGTCGGTTAAGCGTCCGACTTCAACTCAGGTCACGATCTCGCGGTCTGTGAGTTCGAGCCCCGCGTCGGGCTCTGGGCTGATGGCTCAGAGCCTGGAGCCTGCTTCCGATTCTGTGTCTCCCTCTCTCTCTGCCCCTCCCCCGTTCATGCTCTGTCTCTCTCTGTCTCAAAAATAAATAAACGTTAAAAAAAAAAAATCAAGAAGGATGGAAACACAATTACTGAGTCATCCCTGTGCACCTGAAACCCTCCAGGGAGGTTTTCAACACCATCTGATTATCATGACACATTTTATTAGTCAAGGCAACAGAGGCTCAAAGAATTGAAGTGACTTTCCCAAAGTTACGTGCCTTGTAATGCACAGACTCGGGGTTAGTTCTTAGATTTTCCAGCCCCCAAATTCAATGACTTTTCATGTAACCACAATACTAAGATTCTAGTCTCAGAGATAACAGTAATCCAATTTCATGACTTTCAGTAGTCTTTTGTGCAGTTTTTCCATGTAATTTTGCCCTTTGAACATCAAGTGACTTTTCAAAGGTAGATCCAGTATTCACAAATTATACCATTCCTTTTAAACACCCCTGCCATGAGAGATCCTTAATTCCTAATAACGAATGTTCTTTTAAGTGGTACAAGTGATTACATCTACTCTGATTAAGAATATTACTTTCTCAATTTTTTTTCCATGGGGGAAGACATTTTTCGGTATTTTTAGCACATGTTAAGTATCTCCAATTCCCCTCTTGGTTTGGTGGGAAAATACGGGTACTGTGGATGGGAGGGTGATGTTATTCTACTGGCACAATTCTGGAAAAGCACTTTGTCACTTGAACTCAGAGGCACCTGACAGAGTAGTAACAGAATCCTGCGCAGTGCTAGTGAAAACAGTTCATGGTGGCTGAGTACCAAGAGTGCCATGGACAGGTAACAATAGCCCATGTTGGCCAATGACAAATTAAAAAAAAAAATGAATCTGAACTTGGGTAAGGAGACATTTTCTTTGGGACAAAAATCAAACAAACGAAAAACTACTTTAATCAGGAGAGGGGGTCTATTGCAACACGAAGAATATGTGAACCATAAGATCCATAAGCATCTCACAGTTCAAGCAGAAATGAGTTTTCTTTCATGGGGAGGATCAAACAAGGCTAGGAAGAAAAAAACAGGTGCAGGGGAATTTGATGAGCAGGTGGCACGATCGGAGAGTTGAGCAAGAAATATCTCTGTCGGCAGTCGATTTTGTGGAGGGGCTATCCAAAGGAAGTTGTTCCATCCTTCAATGCCTGTTTAAAGTTCCAATATTTGTTTAAGCTTAACAATGGGTCAAAGTTCAGGCGCCCTGTAGAAGGACAGAAGCCTGGCTAATGTCTGGTCAAGTCAAAGTGGGGGACATTTTGTCCAGACTGGTCAGTGTGGACAAACAGTTCAGGTAATTATTGATGCGACAAGAGAGAATTTGCAGTGCCTGTGTCTTATCATAGGTTAAACAAAGGGGGCTCATCCTTGAGTCTTATCTAAGTCACATGGACAAAGATAGTTCTTTGGGGTGAGCCGTTTCCAGGACACAAAAGGTGGAGAATTTCTTGACTGTAGCTGTTTTCCAGGAACATAGGGCTCAGGAAAAAGTTGACACGGTCAGTGAGCAGCATGGCAAGTAACAGAAACCCCTGGGGTGAGGGCCTACAGCCTCTGGGGGGTGAATCAGAGCCGCTCACGGTGATGACCAGCAGCCTGAGGGGACAGTGGCAGGGGTCCACGGGGAGCTTACAAAATGGAGTCAAAGTAGCTACAGATGGCCTAGGATGTTTGAAACACAGCAGAAAATCAGAAGCGCATAGAAGACTCTGCCCAACGTATCTCTCGAGTCAGATCTCCTTCCACTGCCCTTGCAAAATCATTCCTGCGCACTCTTTTCCCCCTCTCATTTTGCAACAAATCCCGTTGTGACACTTTTGGGCATTGCACGCACTTTCTCATTAATAAGAAATTACTCCTCTATCCTATATCAAGAAGTTTGCTTTTGTCTATGACCCCAGGCCGCACTGCTGTCAATAAAATTAAGTCTTCCCATCCTCCCAGCCTGTATTAGTTGCTAAGTCCTTTTTGGTCCTACGGAACTTTTCATTTATTTTTAGTAGGCGTTAACTTCATTAGATCAGAGACGTTTGTAACATTGTCTTTATGACTAGATCCTGAGATCTGCTGAGAGGATACCCACCTTCAACTTCCACGGCATCCAACGCTGCTTCACCAAATGCCTGACATCACAGTGTGCGCCAAGCAAATGTTTGAAGTGCATTTCCTGAAGTGAGACCTGTGACTTGAGAGCTAAAGGTCCCAGACATGGCACCTGTTCATGTCCTGTCCTTCCATGCTAAGCTAGATGAATTGATGTATCCTCAGTGATTTTGCTGAAAACCGTAGAACATAATTGTTGAGTTCTTTTTTTTTTTTAATTTTTTTAATGTTTACTTAATTTTGAGAGAGACTGACAGACAGAGCAGGAGCGGGGGAGGGACAGAGAGAGAGGGGGACACAGAATCCGAAGCAGGCTCCAGGCTCTGAGCTGTCAGCACAGAGCCCGACGCGGGGCTGAGCCGAAGTCAGCCGCTTAACCAACTGAGCCACCCAGGTACCCCTCGTTGAGTTCTGAATGTTCCATTTAGTGTATGTGTATATTTGGTTAAAATATTTAAGCTGTCCAGGATCTAGTTTCCTCAGCTATCTGGTAAGAATAATCCTACTTACGTAGAATGGTCATATGGATACACAATACGATCCTTCAAGTTCCAGTTATGATCTGTTCAATAAATACTAGTTTTTTTTATTAGGGTAGTGGTATGTCCCCCTACTGGTGTTTCTAGAATAGCCTATAGCGAGTAGTTCAGATTTCCAGAGAAAAATGATCTCTACGTAATAAAATTACAAATACAGAAAAAGAGCTGTCCTCGCAGTGAAAAGACCTGGGTTATTGTCCCTGATGTACCTAGTTTTCATCACACAACCTAAACTAATCAGATAACCTGAGGGCTATAGAGAAGATAGTCTATTTTATCGTCCTTAAACAATTTTAAGAGGATAAAGTACATTGAAAGAAAAAGTTTGTCTCATTTGAAATATGCCTACGTAAACATCATCAATATTATTTTGGATCAAAAAGATTAAATTCCCTATTTACTTTGCCCCCAAATCATTTGATTTTTAAACGATGTCACTCTCTCTTAAAACCAGCTAGTAATTTATGCAGGAAAAAAAGCATTCCACTGTCCCTTTATGATTCTTTCAAAGAAATCATTGATTTTTTTTTTCCCAGTTGGCTAATTGATTTTAAGCAATGGGTCAGTGCAAGTAACATGTAACTAGTTAGTTAGCTTACTATGCAATGTTTCCCAATACTGCTCCCTCAAAAGTCATTGGAATGCAGATTTACAGCCTCTGATGTATTGCAAAAGCGAGAGCAGAAGAAAGCCAACGGATTTATATTTTTAAAGAAAATGAAAATGCAGAAAGGGGACATTCAGGAAATGCAATCTGAAAAACTGGTTCTTTGGAAATAATTTGTTTCACTTCTTTTAACTTATTACACCATTTAGGGAAAAACATATATAGCTAACTAAAAAATACCGGTAATCTCACTACTTGTAGCCATCATTAATAATTTCATGCATCCTGCTCTAAAATTCACACACATATACAAACACACACACATACACATATACACACATTTTCAAAACCGAAATGTGTTAATCTACTCAACATACGCATATTGAGTGTCTATTGTGCATCAGGCAGGCACCATGCTTGGAAACATAAACATCCATGGTATATGATCTATTGGAAAAGGGTGGGAAAGATGAATATTAATGAAATGATTGCCCAAATAGAGGCATGATTACAAAGAGATAACCAATCTGCAAGAAATCTACACATTATTCTGAGGCCATATAACAAAGAAATTTGACTCAGGCTGTAAAGAACTGTTCCCTGAGAAAGTAATATTTTGAACCAGGATCTGGAAGAGGAAACGACTTCAGCTACGAAAAGGGTAAGAGGACTGAAGGCAGTTACAGCAGTGCCAGAAGATTCAGCCAGAGCTGTAGGCAGGAATCAGACCATACAGACTGTTGTAGAAATGCTGACATTGGTCATGTCTCCCTAAAGCAATGGAAACCACTGAGGCATTTTCAGCAGGGAAGAAATACTCAGTGTTAAATGGTTTTGATGTGAAAAAATATAACGGAGGCGATCAACAATGGATAGGGGAGACCAAATTGCAATAGTTGAGGAGAAGCAGTGGCATACCTTCATCTAGGGCCAATGACATTGAGGGACATATAATTAGATGAATCAGAGATACAGCAAATAAAATCCACAGGTGTTGGTATACAATGAGCATGAGGAGTAAAGAAGAGGCAAGTGTTCAAGATGATCCCTACATCACACAGTGGGCAGACCGGGTAGTTTTTAGACCTGGCAAGCACCAAATACCACTTAGATCAGAGCAGAGGAGGGTCACAGGAACACCATTCACCTTTGATGAGTTGACTCCGTGATGCTATTGAGACATTTATGGGACGTGGTCACATTAGAGTTAGATCTAAAACTTCAGTTTGGGATAGCAACATAAGTTTAGGGATCATCTGGAAAAAGATAGGTTTAGAAAATGTGGGCATTGATGAGATGGCCTAAGAGACAGAAAAAGTAAATAGAGAAGCGTATGGGGTAATGGACAAAGGGTATGACATTTACAAAAGGATACGATCAAATGCCTAATAAAAATAAAATATGTTCAATTCCATGGTAATTTTAAAAAATTAAAGCAAAAGTGAAAATCTCTTTATACCAACAACACTGCTAGACAGAAAACAGGGTAAAGCCAAGCACTTGTAAAGGCACAGGCGGACAGAAATCTCCATGGAAATGAGCACAGATAGCCTTTCTGGGCATCCATCTAGGACTATTTAGCGAAATCAAGTATGCATCTATTTCAAAACCAGAAATTCCACCCCTACATTTATAATCTGGAGAAGTCTCCACTGGTCCATTAGAGTACATTTTTAATGAAAGTGCAGCATTTCCGACAGCCAAGAACTTTTTGACAACCTACCTGTTCATGACTAGGGGAGCATATAAGTAAAATGTAGTAGATGCCCCCTATGGATTATATACAACAGTTAGAGAGAACACCTAGATATGCATCTGGCCATATGGATAAGTCTTAAAAATAGGCTTTGTGTAAAATTGATGTTGTAAAAAGGGATAAACATAAAATATTTTATTATTTCATTTTATTTATTTATTTTAAAGGAAATATTTTAAAAGACAAGCAGTAAGGGGAGCCTGGGTGGCTCAGTCGGTTAAGCATCATCTGACTATTGGTTTCCACTCAGGTTATGATCTCACAACTCTGAGTTTGAGTCCTGGGTCCTGCTGTGCACTGAGAGCACAGAACTTGCTTGGAATTCTCTATCTCCCTCTCTCTCTAACCCTTCCCTGCTCTTTCTCTCTCTGTCTCTCTCTCTCAAAAATAAATAAACATTTTTTTAAAAAAGGCAAGTAGTGAACAAAACTACTGTGAGAAGTCAAGTAAATGACTGAAATATGCTCAGTGCTTCTGGGGGCGAGAACCACTGTCACCTGATTGCTCACCTTGTTGGGAATTTTTTTCATAAAGGAAGTGAGGCAGAACGCAATGCCTCAGCTTAATATCTTGATATAGGTTCACAAAATCCAGAAGGACCAAAAATTATGTTGATATACACGCTCACGCAAAAAATACGTGTGTGTGTGTGTGTGTGTGTGTGTGTGTGTGGGTGTGGGTGTGTGGGTGTGTGGGTGGGTGGGTGTGGGTGTGTCTGTGTGTGTGTTTTCTGTGCATGTATGTGTTTTGGGAAGTAGTAATGCTACATAGTTGCAAGTATACTGGCTTTTATAAGTATTATTTCCTCATATTCAAGTTCTTTTAATCACTCCTAGTTCTTTTCCTCTTGGCAAAACATAAGATGAAAACCAAAGTCTGTGCTCATTAGATATGCATATTGATAATTTGAGATTTTAAGAAAAGTTGGTATTAATTCTGATAAGGGGTGTTTATGGATGAGGAGGCATGGGAAGGGCCTTGAAAAGCTCGAAAAGTAAGTGGAATGAAGAATGAAGGGCTTAACCTGTCATACTTCTCAGACTCATGTGTGAAACCACTCTGTCTTCATTTTAGAACTCCGAAAGTTTCCATGTGAGAGGCACATCTCTGAAGCTGAATTTTCTGACAGCAGATAGCCACGGGGGTGGAAGAGGAAAGCGGTCCCGGATCAGAAGAACACCGGTGTGGAGGAGAGTGGGGTGGACGCATGGCTCCTGGCTGGGAATGTCCCGTGCTGTCCCCGGCAGGACGACGTGAGCCTGAGAGTCACTACCTCATCCAGAATAATTCCAGCGCTAAGCCATCACTGTAAATTGCTTAAAACGAAGAAGCATCCTGAGCAACATTAAATCTTTGAACTAGAGATACAGACTTTGGTGAGATGGAGTTCTGGCAAGTGAGAATAAATCGAGGAGGACCTTTTACATTCTACTCAACTTACAGTGTTGACTTTACCTCTAGGTTCACAGGCCTGGAGAAAACACTTTTAAAATAGGTTCCCAATTTATCAAGCAGGAACAACACATCTCAGATGCGTACCGAATGGCTCATTATTGCTGACTGTTATTATTTAGGATATATCCCAGGGAGGAGAGCTCCTATTACAATGAATGATGGAACACAATAAATAATTGCTCCCCAGCTACCTTTGACAAAATATGTCAGCCAAGTACATTTTGAAATCCAATACCCTAATTTTATTACTTATTAATTTGTGGAAAGTCATTAGTTGTGATGGGTTTCCCTAAAATTAGCGTTATTTAATATGTCTAATCTGGATCATTTAATTGTTAGTTTTTTGAACTAGCTTTGAAAAGGCCTGAATTGCTAAATTGCAGGGATGATTTATGACCACATGAAAGTAGAGACATGACTGTGTCAGCCGTGGGTCCTGTATCTAAATAATTGGGTGTGTGACTCTTTTGTTAATCTCCTTCTCCACTGATGAAACGTAAGATCCGAAACACGAAAAACCAAAACCAGCTTGTTTGTTTCTTTGCTCATAATTTTGTCTCCTGTGCCAGTGGCATATCCGGCAACTAACTAACTCACTCAAAAAATAAATATTAAAAAAGAATTTTTTAAATGAAAAAGGTAGTAAAAGGCAAAACCAAACTCATGTCATAAAGCTCTAAAGCTTTGAAGTCCTGAAGGGATGGAGACGGCATGGACAGGTGGGTGGGATTTCTCACAACAAAATTCTTGTCTTAGGTTAAGGGTGAAACTAGGTGATGACTGTAGAATATGGAGGCAGTGGGGACAGAAATGATAAATATCTCTCAGAGTGACTGGATAAGGTTTTAAGCATATTATTGTCTTGGGGGGACTGCTGACACCCAAGCTACAATGCAATAAACTAGACTAAACCTAGCAGTATTAAAAGTTGATGTGTTATTTGTGTCGTATTATAATCTTGATTGAGCGTTGCATTCATTTCAATAACACTGGTCAAGCAAATAACCTACGGAATGTCAGTGGCTTACGTGATAGAAGGGTATTTTCTTGCACATAATTCTACATTGCTAGTTTCCTCGTGAGCAGGTTGGTTTTCTCTCAAGGTGACTCAGGGACCCTGGTCCCTTCATCCTGTGACTCCACCATCCTACGGCCTTGAAGTATCCAACCAGCAGGCAGGCGGCAGGGGATGGGGTGGGGGAGTGAGAGAGGAAAAGCCCCATCTGCTTCTTAGAGTCACTGGCCTTGAAGTGACACCCATGACTTATGCTCGCATTTTTTTTTTTTTTTACTAGAATGTAAACATGGTCACTGATGACTACAAGGAGAATTTTAAAATGCTATTCTTTCTAGGGTAACTGTCTTTGAAAGGCAGCTTTAGAGTACGGAGCGGGGGGCGGGGCATGACTATTTAATTACTAGCTAGCTTCCTTTGCTACATAATCTCACAGTGTTCAAAGCAAGAGCCCTGGTCCCCGATACGCATTATTTCACATAGTCCTAAAACCAATGCTCTGCATAAGGAATTGAGTGATTTTAAGATAAGGGAATCGGCAAACAAAAAGGTCAAGTAACATATATATTTGTGTAGATATATGTGTGTGTGTATATATATATATATATATAGAGAGAGAGAGAGAGGAGAGGGAGAGAGACAGACAGACAGAGAGGGAGACAAGACTGAGACAGAGATGGCAAGAGAGAAATTGTTAAACCTAAGTCTCAATGTTCCAAGTTTCCGTATAGTTTTACAGTATCATCTCCTCCTTCTGTTTTAAAGGAAATAATCTATGTAAAGCAGTCAGCAACAAGACCAGGAACATGATGAATAAGTAAATACATGATATCTATTATTTCATTATTGCACATGATGCATATTCAATGACGTTTTCTCTAGATTGTCAACCACTGGAGCTCTGGGTCCATGTCTTAAATGTGTTTGCAACTTCCGTGTACAACATGGGTCTTGTGGCAGAAAACCATTTGCTGCCTACTAAATCTTTTTGTCCCCCCTTGGGCAAACAGCTGTATTTACGTTTCCCAGTTTCCTCTGCAATTAGGGGTTGCCATGTGAATAAGCCTTCTCCAGTGACATGTAAAAGAAAACTATTTGTGCCATTCTCAGGCCTGGTGCATTAAAAAGAAAAAAAAAAAAAGAAATAGGGGCACCTGGGTGGCTCAGTAGGTTAAGCATCTGATTCTTGGGTTTGGCTCAGGTCCTGATCTCACCGTTCCTGAGTTTGAGCCCTGGGTCAGGCTCTGTGCTGACAGAATAGGGCCTGCTTGAGATTCTTTCTCTCCCTCTCTCTCTGCCTCTCCCCTGCTGATGCACCTGCCTATGTGTGCGTACTTGCACTCTCTCTCTCTTAAAACAAATCAATAAACATTTGTAAAAAAAAAAAGACAAAAAAGAACAACAGCAAAATCTTTCATGTATTCTCCCAGGAAATTCATGGAGGAATTTTCAGATTCCATCTGAAAAGAGCGTTAGTGCACAGGTAATCTGGGAAGCAGCTTGGGGAAGAGAGCAGAGCAGCTGATGATTCTGATCTATGAATGGTCACATAAGGAACTGAATCTTTCCCTGCATTGTTAAATGAGAGATAAATCAACTTCTTGTTCTTCAGCATCTGAAATTTGGGGTTTATTTATTACTGCCACTTGGCCCACACGAACTACTACAATCATGACCATAGAAGGCTGCAAGGACTAACGGTTCAGCACATGGGCTTTCGAGAGAGACATAAGACCTCACTAACTGGCCCGAGGTTAACCTTTCATAAGCAACAGAGGTAAGAATCAAATCCAGTTCTACCTGCTACCAAATCCGTTGACCCTCTGCCCATCACTGTCTCTCATATGTCTTTAGTTTTTCCTACACGATTGTTTCCCAGAGGAAGCCTTCTCCTTTAGAATCATCATGGAGGAAAATATGACTCTGCTGCTAACTTAGCATTTTTTTGTGGGCGGAACTGATGCTTAGTCTGGCTGGTCTTAATAGTGAAGTTCTCATTCCAAACTGCTCCAAAGGTTGAAGTGTGGGCAGCTAGCATGTTTTATGTCCCATCCATTTTATTTACAATAAAAGAATTTTACTCCCACTAAGAAAGATGGAGGGCATGTGGCTAAGATTTATAGCTTTTGTTAAGCAAGTGCATAAATAGTAATTTTGCTAATAAATTGAAGGAGGATGCTCTTTTAAAGACCGTTGGTCACCTTGGAATGAATGGCATTTCCCTGACTTGGTCTAACTGCTGAATAACTAACTCATCATGGACAAGTTCTTTCACTCAGTAAATTAGGGGAGACATTCAATGTAGTTTTCATTCAACAAATGAAACTTTATTGAGGGTTTACTGAGTAAGAATATATGGGAGAGAGACTTGAATAAGGAATGATTTCTGTTTGGAGGGACAGACAGTCAAGGAGGTATTATAAGAACATTTTAAAGCACATATAGCTTAAATTATCCATAAAGTTTATAACAGGAATACATTACAGCATAGGTAGATGGAACCATATTAGGTGGAGTGATGGCAACAAGAAATCCCTCCCAGAGGAAGAAGCCAAATCTAGACGTATGAGCCAGTGACAGTGAAGAATGAAAAGACATACAGTTTAAGATAGAAGAACCATCAAGAGTAAAGGCATGGGAGGGAGAGGAGCAGAAGGTGTCCTTATTAAGAGGAAGGAGTTTGGGTGGCTTGAGAGTGAGGCATAGGAAAGGGTAATAGGGGACCAAGAGGATTTGAAAAGTTGGTTGTCAAAGGAAAAAAAATGAAGGGCATGTCTTCTATCGTGAATTGTTTTAAATTATACTTTGGGAAGTCTGAGGGCATCACTGAGCGCATTGAGGAGGGTGTCAATGTTAACTGGGGTGTAGGGATCTCATGGACTATTCATTTCATTCCTCATCGGATAGGCTGATACTTGGCAGGCAAGAAGGATGATAAGGGTATCGAGACATCTAATTGAATGGCACAGAATATAAAGAGATCACACATAAAACATACATCAATTTATTGTTTTGAAATGGTTCATTGCCTCCTTCCAGGAAACATTCATTCCCCAACCCCACTGCGTATTATGAGCTTTGTACTGTTTAGAGGAAGGCTACACGTGGAGATGGAATGTAAAATGGTGAAAGACTTTAACTGGGTGATTTTTAAGTCCTAGTCTCCATGATGTCTTTGCTAGCCAGCTGGTATACCACCAATGGCATATCAGTCTGGGTAAGCTGGACTGTGCTATAATAACAAATGACCATAATATTCTTGGTGGTTATAGTAAAAATGGCAAGAAAAAAAGCCTTCCTCTCCCCATCAAAACAAATAAAACAAAAACAAAAGCAATATAAACCACATGACTCTGAGATTCATTTTCATTTCAGATGCCTTAACAATAGGTGTGCGAACCATGTGCTGATTCAACTCCAGTCCAAGGTCTTTTCCAGTTTATATTTTACTGGTCTTGTGAGAAGCAGTCACCTACTGTAACTGCAAGTCCCCAGGCTTCTGGTCCACTTCTATTTCCCTTTTGTTTCTCTTTTTCTTTTTTTGACATGTTTTAAGACAGGCCAATTCTTTTCTCAACTCATCTCCTTTTTGTAATAACTTGTCCAATACAACCAATAAAAAAATCACATAATATTATGTTTTAATTTCTTTCTTTTTCCCTGGAGATAAAACTTTATTAGGGACAAGAACTCATATTAAAATCCTTTTTAGACTTCTTGTTTGAACATCATGGCATAGCCCCCTCCTTTAGTTTTTGTTTTGTTTTTGCTTCTCTCTGCTAAGCACAACTATAACCCTTGGAAATGGCACAAGAGAAAACTAAAGAGGAATTCTGAATGGTAATAAGAAGGTAAGCTGTTTAGAGACTCCTGGAGTGGAAGAACCGCAAACATAGCAGCAGGGTATTTAGAACCCTGTACCGAAGGGAGGAAGTCCACCCAGACTTAGTATTTACAGATCCCCTACTCCAGAAATAGACGGTAACCCAAGTGGACTCACTCTTTTCCCAGACTGAACATGAGTCCTTTTGACAACATTGGTGAACCTGACAGCAGCAACAAAGGGGGTTGAATGGGAGCCCTGACAGAACGAAGAAGCCAAGGGAGGTCCTCTCCTCCCCTGCTGGGTCTAAGACTCCTCTCTTCCAACAAGAGACCCTTAGGTAGACTGATGGAGCTGGAAAAAGAGACTCAGTCAGAGCAAGTACCATGGTACAATAAGCCTCTTTCTCCCCAGTAACTTGTAGTTCCATCCACCAAGTTGGGGTATGTCAGTAGAGACATCCTACCATAGCTACCACTCAGCGAGAGATGCATCGTGACCCAGCCCTTACAACATCTGCAGGGCTCAGAGGAAGCCCGGAAGCACCAGATACACCGAGCAAATCAAAATAACACTGGGGAAGCTCAGAAAATTGTTGTTGGAACAGGAAGCCAAGCCTGGAGGGAAATTATCTCAACTTGGTAAAAAGCATAGACACAAAATCCTACAATTCATATTACTTAATGGTGAAAGACTGAGTGCTTTCCCTCAAAAATTGAGAAAAAGACAAGGTATTCATTCTTGTTATTCTTATTCATCATAGTGCTAGAAGTTATTTCCAGCCTGTACCATAAAGCAATAAAAGGGAAAAATATACACATAGTGTGAAAGAAGAAATAAAGGTACCCCTACTTGCAGATGGCATAACTGTCTATGGAGAAAATTCCATGGAATCTATACAGGACTCCTAGAAGCAATCAGTAAGCTCAGCAGGGTCACAGGATCCAAGCTTACCACCAAAACCAACCACATTTCTATCTAGTAATAAAGAATGTGCTGTTCGCAAAGCAAAATTAATGACACAATAGCATTTACAAATGCTCCAAAGAAAATTAAATATTTAAATACATACTTATCAAAACATATATGCTAAAAATTACAAAATGTTGATTAAAGAAATCAAAGGAGACCTAAGTAAACGGGCAGATGCACTCTATTTATGAGATGGGAACACTCAACATCATAAAGATTTCAATTCTGTACAAAATTGATTTACGGATTTAATAGAATTCTTAACAAATGCCAAGCAAAAATTTCTGTGAGGATATAGACAAGCTTATTCTAACGTTTATATGGAAAGGCACAAGCCCTGGAATAACTAAAACATTTCGACAAAGAAAGATAAAGTAGAAAGAATTACTCTACCTATTCTTAAGTCTCACAATCTAGCTAGAGTAACCAAGGTAGTGTGATATTGGAGGGGGACAGACACAGTGAAATGGGACAGAATAAAAGACACCAAAATCTATAAAGAACTTATCAGACTCAACATCAAAAAAAAAAAAAAGCCAGTAAAGAAATGGGCAGAAGACATGAATAAACACTTTTTCAAAGAAGACATCCAGATGTCAGACCCATGCAAAGATGCTCAATATCACTCATCATCAGGGAAATACAAATCAAAACCACAATGAGATACCACCTGACACCAGTCAGAGTGGCTAAAGTTAACAACTCAGGAAACAACAGGTATTAATTAGCAAGGATGTGGAGAAAGGGGAACACCTTTGCACTGTTGGGAATGGAAACTGGTGCAGCCACTCTGGAAAACAGTATGGAGGTGCCTCAAAAAGTTAAAAATAGAACTACCCTATGACCCAGCAACTGCACTACTAGGAACTTATCCAAAGGATACAAAAATGCGGATTCAAACGGGCACAGGCACCCCAATGTTTACAGCAGCATTATCAACAACAAGCAAATTATAGAAAGAGTCCAAATTTCCATCAACTGATTAGTGGAAAAAGAAGACGTGGGGTGTGTGTGTGTGTGTGTGTGTGTGTGTGTGTATACACACTGGAATATTACTTGGCAATCAAAAAGAACATAATCTTGCATTTGCAACAATGTGGATGGACTTCGAGTGTATTATGCTAAGCAAAATAAGTCAGTCAGAAAAAGACAAATACATGATTTCACTCATATGTGGAATTTAAGAAACAAAACAGATGCACATAGGGGAAGGGGAGGAAAAATAAAATAATATAGAAACAGAGAGGGGGGAAAGCCAGAAGAGGCTCTTCACCACAGAGAACAGAGGGTTGATGGAGGCAAAGTGGGTGGGGGGATGGGATAAACGGCACTTTGGGGGATGAACACTGGGTTTATATGTAAGCGATAAATCACTGAGTTCTACTCCTGAAACTGATACTACGCTATATGTTAACTATCTTTAATCAAAATAAAATTTAAAAAAATAACTAAAAAAAAAAAAAACTCAGTAGTACACCAACACAAATATGCTCAACTTGTTTTTGATAAAGGCATGAACACAAAGCCAATTCCGTGCAGGAAGGGAAGACAGTCTGCAGCAATTGAATTTCTGTAGGCAATTTTAAAAAAAGGGAAAGAAAAGAAAAAGAAAAAGAAATAGGAGAACATAAACCTCACAACCTATACAAAAATTGACTCAGAATAGGTTATAGACTTAATGGAAAATGAAACACTCTAAAATATTTAGAAATAAGCATAAGAGAAAGGTTTTGGGGGCACCTGAGTGGCTTAGCCAGTTGAGCATCCAACTCCTGATTTTGGCTCGGGTCATGACCCAGGGTCGTGAGATGAGTTTGAACACTGGTTGGGATTCTCTCTCCCTCTGCCCTTCTCCCCACACTCTCTCTAAAATAAACAATAAAAAATAAAAATTCAAGGAAAAGAGAAAGGTCATAGGCTAGAGTGCCGGGCAGAAAATTCGTACACTTCACACCAAGTGCACGATCCATCAAAGAAGAAAACTGATATATCGGGTCTCATCGAAATGAAACCCGTTTACTCTACGAAAGCCCCTTCCTTATGCCTTGCTTTGTGCATTTCTTCCGTCTGGCTGTTCCTGAGTTAGGTTCTTTTGTAATAAACTGATGATGCAGTAAGTAAAATGTTTCTCTGAGTTCTGGGAGCTCTCTAGAAAACTGAACTAACCCAGAGTGGGGGGGGTGTGGGAACCTCCAGTCGATTGCCGACAGTCAGAATCACAAGCACTAAGCTACGCCTTTGAATGGAATCTGCAGCGCCTGGCACAGGGAGCAGTCTTGAAAGACTGAGCCCTCACCTTTTGGGATATAACTCTACCTCTAGGCAGAGAATGTCGGAACCGAGTTTAATTGTTGAACAGCCCGCTGGCGTTGCAGGTTCCTGGTAGTGTGGGAAAGCTCCCTCCCACACACATATTGGAACTGGGTTTCAGAACAACCACGAAAGATGAACAGGCAGCTCCCCAAAGTGGATATACGAATGGCAGATAGGGCATAAAAAATGTTCAATATGATTAGCTATCGGAGAAATGCAAATAAATACCCAAATAAAAAAAGAACTATATATCAGTGCATGCAACAGCTTGGATGAACCTCTGGAGAATTATTTTGAGTGAATAAAAAGTCAATGCCAACAGGTTACATAAGGTACGTTTTTATTTGTGATAACAAAACTACAGAAATGTAAGTTTCCAGGGGAAATTTCCCTGGGGTAACTTCCCTGAGTAGTTTCCAGGGGTCAAGGGAAGAGGGCTGAAGGGAGTGTGTGTAATGATAAAAGAGCCGTGTAAGAGGGCGCCTGGGTGGCTCAGTCGGTTGAGGGTCCAACTCTTGATTTCAGCTCAGGTCATGATCTCAAAGTGGGATCTGTGCTGGGCTCTGTGCTGAGTGTGGAGCCTGCTTGGGATTCGCTCTCTCTCCCTCTCTCTCTCTGTCTCTCAAAATAAATAAACATCAAAAAAATTAAAGACATATTGGGTTTATCATCTGCCTTTGAAGTTAGAGCAAGCAGCAGCTTCACCAAAAGTTTGCTACTGCATAACATGCCTTCTTTTCCCTCTAGCCTTTGATAACTGTGTCCTTAATGCCTCCTCCCCAGCTCCTACATTGTGTGTGTGTGTGTGTGTGTGTGTGTGTGTGTGTGTGTGTGTGTGGTGTTGTTGTTGCTGTTCCTGCTGTTGCTGCTGTCTTGGAAGTATGCCATTGTTCATGGAAACTCAATGTCTGCTCTTCTATAATGACTCTGATGATCCAGCAGCCACCATCGTGAACATTACTGGTTTCTAAGAAAAATCAAGCAACGGTTCCTTATATTTTCCCCATGGTGGCATGTATCACTTAGGGTTGAGTTTTAAGTCGCGTGACCATTTGTCACTCCAAGGAGGCAGAGAAGTCTCCTGCTTCTTTGTGCTTGCGACTAGGAGAACTGGAAACATTTGGTAAATAGCCCATTCACTACCACAAAAAAAATGATTTTTGGTTGTTTGTTTAGCTCCTGATTTTGACAGTCATTCTAGAGTGTGTTCTTTAACTTACGAGGCCCAAACTTCACTAGGCTAAACTATTTTAACTGAACGTGATGGTGTGAGAAACACAGAGGACTGTAGTAGGTAGTGAAAAATTGAAGAGTCCAGATTAGAGCTCGTCTTTGAGAAGAATTAACCCTGATCCACAAAGAATGATAATTAGGAGAGAAACGAAGGCAGGAAATTTTTGGTAATGTAAATAAGTCATGGATACAACAGTAGACTAGAGAGGAAGCAATGGTTTTGATTCTGTTGAAGTTGAAAAGATACAACACTGGGATTGTTTCTCTCTCTCCTCCCCCCTCTGCATTTTCTTTATTTATTTATATCTGTATTTAGTTATATTTGTCAGCACTATGCTCCCTGCCTATAATTTTGTAATCCTGAGCAACGTTTAGGTCTTCAAATACATTCTGCCTTTCTTCTCCGTGCTTTGCTGAGCTGTTTCCCGTGTCTGAAGGTGCTGGAAAGTGAGTCCTTGTGTCTGTCCCTCTCACCAGATTTCATGCTCCTTGTGAGTAGGGATGGTGACCCTTTCTCCTCCTTTGCAGGGCTGGGATACTTTGAAAGTGTGGAATCACTAACGGCAGTGTTGAAAAAAGAATGGCTCATCTCACTAGTAATGGAAGAACGTGAAGCCAAGCTGCGCCCTACGTTTTCTTGCGGATTTCTTGGTGTCTGTATTTATCAGCATCTTTATCCAGCCTTCTATGCCTCCATTTGTCATCCCTTCCCTGGCTTTGTCATTAACTATATTCATTAAACATACAAACAGGACAGTTAGAGAATACCATACATAGAAGAAAGATAATATTTCTTGTTCAGATGCATCCAAGTTAAGACAGAAATAGGAAATCACTTTTATGTGACAGATTTATAGTGTAATATTCCCTTTTTCTAAAAAATATTTCCGTGCAGAACAAACTTCTTGTCTGGAGATGGGATCCTACTGTTATATTTTCTATGGAAATAAAATTAATGGCTTATAAAAATCTCAATAAGTGGACAGCAAATGGTGGGGAATGCATGGAGAATTGAATTCTCTTTGGGTGAATATGAGTAAACATGATGGGATAAGGCTGGGGGTTTAGGCTGGGGATGGTTGGCCTGGGCTCAGGCTGGGTCTGTAACCTGGAACACCTGGGTGCAGACACAGACTGAAAAAGTGGAGCCCCCTCAAGACAGGCAGGATCCAAGGAACCGGTGTGAAGCTACAAGAAGCTACGAGAGCATCTGCAAGTCCATTATCATGTCGTAATGGACAGCACAGCTGGTGGAACAAAAGTGCTCATAATGGAGCCCGGGTTACAGTGCAGTCAGGATCCTGCCCATGGGAGCTGGCCCGACTGCCGTGGGCATTTCTGTGCAGGGGGAGCATCCGCCAGCTTTAAAGATACAGGGTAAAGTTGAGGAGAAATCAGTGGAGGCCACGTTTCAAAAATGTATAAATAATAGGGCTGCCTGGATGGCTCAGTCAGTTAAGTGAGTGACTGTTGATTTCAGCTCAGGTCATAATCTCAGGGTTCATGGGATCAAGCCCCACGTCAGGCTCTGTGCTGACGGTGCGGAGCCCGCTTGGGGCTCTCCCTCTCTCCTTCTTTCTCTGTCTCTCTCGAAAAAAAAATATAAATAGTAATAATAATAATATTGAGCTCCTACTCTGTTTCAAGAATTGTGTTAGAGACTGAGATTCTAAAAGGTAAATCACCTTGACTGAGTTTGCAGAATGAAATGAAATCGGGAGTTCAATTTGATCACATACCAAAAATATGCTGCAAAGACTTTCTGCAAGGGCAGACTGGGAACATACAACATATGTTCAACCAAGTCCCCTGAACTTGGTTCAGTCAAGTCCCATGAACTTGGTAAGGAAGAAAGAGCAGAGTGGAGGGTCTGTTACAGAGAGGCGATGCCACAGAAACAAAGCTCCAGGTAAACAGACCTCCCTCGACTCTTTCCACAGAGAACCTTCTCTTAGGCTGAAGAGGAAAAAAAAGCACCTTTGATTATCTAAGGAAGCCCCTCAGAAGTTACCTCAACTGGGAACTGACAAACATAAAAAAAAATAATGTTTATTTATTTTTGAGAGAGAGAGAGAGAGAGAGAGAGAATGGGGGAGGGGCAGAGAGAGAAGGAGACACAGAATCTGAAGTAGGAACCAGCCTCTGAACATCAACACAGAGCCCAACATGGGGCTTGAACTCACAAACCATGAGATCATGATGTGAACCAGCTGGATGTTTAGTGACTGAGACACCCAGGTACCCCTGACAAACATTTTTTGAGCCACCTTCTCAAATAATCCCAATATGAAAATATGTTACACACGGAGCTTCTTTTCACTCAAATTTATAAGGAAAAAAAAAAGTTATAACCTGTATAGCTAGTGTATTAGGATATAATCATATTAAATCACACAAAATAGGATAAAATTTGATGTTGTCATAAAATGCTCATGATTTTGTAATTAAAAACAGGATCTAACTTACATAGAATGTTCACAAATATAAGAACAACAGAATAAAATTCAAACAATAAAAAAAGTCCAAATAGACAATTCCAATGTCAACATAAAGAATAGCACTGTCCAGGGGCACCTGCGTGGCTGAGTCAGTTAAGCCCGAATTTGGCTCAGGTCATGATCTCACGGTCTATGGGTTCGAGCCCCACACATTGGGCTCTGTGCTGACAGCTCTCAGCCTGGAGCCTGTCTCAGATTCTGTCTCCCTTTCTTCCCCTCCCCCACTCTCTCTCTCTCTCTCTCTCTCAAAAATAAATAAACATTAAAAAAATAATAACAAAAAAGAACAGTACTGTCCAATTAGAATTTTTGTGATGGAAAATCTGTCCTGTCCAATACAGTAGCCATTGACACGTGGTTACTGAGCAGTAGAATCTGGCTAATAGGATGAATTCGAATGTGATTTTACATTTAACTTAATTTGGGTATTTTATTTAACATGGACAGTGGACACCACAGATATATATATACATACATATATTTTTAATTTTTTTAGTGTTTATTTTTGAGAGAGAAAGAGAGACAGTGTGAGCAGGCGAGGGGCAGAGAGAGAGGGAGACAGAATCCGAAGCAGGCTCCAGGCTCTGAGCTGTCAGCACAGAGCCCAGAGCGGGGCTCAAACTCCCGAACCGCGAGATCATGACCTGAGCCCAAGTCGGACGCTTAACTGACTGAGCCACCCAGGTGCCCCGCCACAGATATATTTTTAATAATTCATGATTTTTTCCCCCGCCACTTACATGGAGATGGAACTTGAAAAGATACACCAACTCCTGTGCCAATGGGACTAATGATAGAGCCAATGTTACTGATCTATGATGAAGAGTAAATGAAAAATGTATGAGATGGTAATTGCTTAGGATATGCTTAGCAAGTAGGAGTCATTTTTATAAAGAGCAACAGTCATACTTCTCTGAAGGTACAGGTATTATTACTCCATGAAGGTCAAACACCATGTCCCCCAACATGGAAGCATGCAAGCTCTTGGAAGAATTAAGAAATGGCCTGTACTTTGTACGACTGTAATTTTAGGATCCGGTTATTTCCATTTTAAGATAGTCCTGCAGCAACTTCAGCAAGTACCTAGGAGGGAAAGCAGTGAGGGAACATGACATAAAACATCCCCTCCCTAGGCTACATGGAGGAATCAGACATACTTGGCCAAGTGCATTGAGTAATCATTCCTATTTTAGAGATTCAGAGAGCATGCTATAAGACCATAGGCTTTGTCTTGCTAGGCAAGAGGGCACTGCTTTGTAAGGTGAGGAGAGGAGACAAAAGTTGAAGGGAAGAGCGATATGGCAGAGCGAGAAGAAACATAAAATCCCTCCAACTCCTTATCCCGAGGAACCCTCTCTCTCTCTCTCCCCTGAGTTCCACCCAGATGCTCCCCCAAAGCATGCTCTAATTCTCATTCCTGACTCCTCTAAAGGGGGTGCAGCTCCCTCTGAGGCTTCAGGTGTTTCTGTTCCTCAGCCCAAATTAGATATCTCAGGGAGTATCACAGGCCTATCAAGGAAAGAAAAAGCGTGGGGGGAACAAATGTCTGCCCTAACAAAGAAGTGGGGCGGTCAAAGGGAGGATTCCTCTACACTCTTCGTCGGATGTTTTATTAATGTGCCGGCTGCATTTTAATTAACAGAATCTTTTATTGTACACGTGCCCGCGGGCTGGTTAGGAAGAGGGCACGGTTTTAAAAGTCTACAGAGCAGATAAATAAGCAAATATCGCCTCAGACAACATTTCCCTGCGTGTACTAGTAATAGGTATTAATTACAGGATTGGGATTTTCCCGACGCAATCCAAGCAATGGGGATTGCTTCAAGGACACACATGATCCAACTGGAAAGCATTTAAGAGGGAAATATGGAAGCACTGGGAAAGTCAATTAACCTGCAATGAGTGAAATATATGGACATCTCAAGAAATCTGAGACTACTTTCTCAGTTTGGGATTTCCTAGAAGCAAACTCGGAGACAAGAATCTGAGAAACAGTAGTTTACTGGTGAATTTATCTCAAGAACTACCAGCACTTGAGTGGGAAACTGAGATAAGGGAAGATAAAGGGTCAATAAAGTTTGCAAAATTATCTGGGCGTCACCATGGGCAACTGAAGCCGATTCCCACTGCGAACTGCTGGCAGACACGGTGGGACAAACCTCAGAGTTTTCCCAACTTAAGGATAAAGACACGGCTGGATGCCTCCACTCTTCCCCCTGTGCCCTTGGAGGAGGGTGGCGTCTCTTGAAGGCATGAGGTGAGGGGACTTAACTAGACACCAACAGCATCCGCTTCTGTGACAATAGACCTTTTCGGGAAACAAGTAATCACTTCATAGATTTGTCAGAGATCCCTTCTGATCGTAGAAAGTACACGCATTCTGGAATCTTCAGTCTACACTGTTAAATATGTGACCTTAGATCTTCTGTAATAGCCTGACACATCCTTTTTCCTCATTGCTAAATGGGGATAATGTAATATGTGTAGCAGTAGACTAATGTTGAAAATTACATGAGATAAAGTATAGAAAACTAGTTGATGCCGTATATGGGCACACCAGATATACAATAAAGTACATAACAACCAATAAATAAATGGTGGAAATTATACTTAGTAATATTAACGCGAATTCATTTTCTACATTCACCGAGATGGACAAGGTTCAAAAATGACCAAAATCTGTTGTGTACTGCGTTCAGTTTCCAAGTAAAGCTTTCTTCTGATCTCTTCACATTGGGATTATAATACTGCAGGGGAGCCTGGGTGGCTCAGTCAGTCATTAAGCCTCCAACTGCAGCTCAAGTCATGATCTCATGGTTCATGAGTTCGAGCCCCACGTCAGGCTCTGTGCTGACAGCTCAGAGTCTGGAGCCTGCTTCGCATTCTGTGTCTCCCTCTTTCTCCACCTCTCCCCTGCTCATGCTGATTCTCTCTCTCTCAATAACAAATAAACATTAAAAGAAACTCTTAAAAAGGAATTGTAATAGTTCAGGAATACATAATTATGGAAAGTATCACTCCATTATTTAATAATTACCTTAAAGTTATTAAATAACCACTAACCTCCTTTCATTACCCCAAATTTATTGGCTGAAAGTACATAGCTGCCCCCACGTCAAATTTGATGAGGGGAATTCTCCAGCTCAGAGAAATATAATAGATCAGCTCAAGATGAGGCATCTTCTCTGAGACTGTTCAGATCCAGCAAGTGGTCAGAGTTTTGCAAAAGCAAGAAACACTAAGTTTCTTTCCTTGACTTCCTGTTTCACCGCAGGATTAATTATTGAATAGAAGGAAATGCACTATTGATCTCGTCAATAAATGTGTTCAGTTAGCACCAATTTTATAACATGTGGAAGCAAATGAGACCCTCCCTAAGTAATGTCTGCCTTGAAAGGTGTGTTTGTCATTACAATCATTCACTCATAGATTTATCATTCATTAACGATTCTCATCCACAGTAATTCAGAACTTCTTATGCAGGCCCTGTGCTGGGCTGGGGGCAAGGCAAAACGCATAGTTCATTCCCTCAAAGAGCACTTTGCTATAAGAACAACAGTCAAGTAAAAGGAAGATTAGGGCCGCCTGGGTGGCTCAGTCGGTTAAGCATCCGACTTCAGCTCAGGTCATGAACTCATGGTTTGTGAACCTGAGCCCCGCATGGGGATCTGCACTGACAGCTGGGAGCCTGGGGCCTGCTTCGGATTCTGTGTCTCCCTCTCTCTCTGCCCCTCCCCCACTTGCTCTCCCCACCTCAAAATAATGAAATAAGCTAAAAAAAAAAAAAAAAGGAAGACTGAAACACTAATGACAACTGTCGTGCCTGATGCTCCCTTGGCATAAGTAAGATTGTCACCTGGAGACTGCGGGCAAAGGTCTTTGGGAGAGCTGCACTGAGAAATGTTGTCCAGGACCACTGGGCACTGAAAACTCATCTGCTACGAGCAGACGCCTGGACAAGGAAGAGACCCTTCCAGAGAGTTGGGAACGGTGTGATAAGACACAAAGCAAACGATAGCACTGTGTTCTGAGAAGCATGAAGGATTTGCTGCTTCTACTAGACACAAGCTCCCTGAGGACAGGGACCAGGAGCTGTTTTGTCCCATGCCATGCCTGCACGAGAATGCACCTGGAGAGAGCAGATACTCACAAAGGAATGGTACACTTGGGGAGTCATGGGTGGGAATGCCAACAGACCGCGGAAGGGCTAGAGTCTAGTATCTATGCAAAGGGAGATTCATTAAGATAGTGAGTGATGGAGTAATAGAAAGCATTTAGAAGTCTGTCTTCTTTCAAACAAATAACAAAGCATCCTCAAAAATAATTATTATTAGGCTGTAACTATGAAAGAATTTACATTTCCAAAAGAGGGAAGCCAGTTCTCATTTTACTAAGGGTAGAAAATTCCAAGTTTGTCTAGAGGCTGGGACTAGTTTTCTTATGGAAATGGATCTGAGTCCTTCACCAGACTGGAGTGGTAGAAACCTGGTACAGAAGCTTCAGGGTCTGGTTCTCCACTGCAAAGCTGGCTCACACGGGATGTGTCATGGAGAGACGCAGAGTACGTATGAGCGCCCTGTGGTCATGGGGTCCAAACACCAAGCCCTTAGCTCTAACTTGGCCATGCAATCGCCTGTTTAAGAGCGTCTTCTGGATTCACTCCACCCCTTTGCAGACAGCTAATTCGGAGTTTCCCTAACCCATCATCCTTCTTCCTCCCAGCCCAGCCCTCCCGAGCACCAGGGACTGCATAGCAAACACAGGAGTGAAATTCAGGATGCAGATACCCAGGCCCAGGCTCTTCCTTTTTTTCCATGTAATTTACACTTCATCCACAGTCTTATGTGAGTTATTTTAAAGAACAGTGCTGTCTTTTTTTGTGGATGGTGGAGTTTGGGTTTTTTTTTTTTCTTCTTCCTCCTAAAAGGCATGGGGAGTTCAAAAGGAAGGATGATGAAATGAAACTTAAGTGGGTCATTGCCTCGAGTCAGCTAACTTCTCCAGAATATAGATCTGGTATTTTGCAGTTTTAAAAGAGAAAGTCAGCGTGCCTATAGCCTTCAGTTACTAGGGTGCTGGGGTGGAAAAGGAAGAATCATTGAAAGTGGAAAGAGAGAAAGAAAGAAAGAAAAAGAAAGAAAGAAAGAGAAAAGGAAAAAGAAAAAAAAAAAACCACTACAATAAGTAGAGTGAGAACTTCCCAGGTTCTGATTTACTCCACCTCCAAAACATAACCATCAAGTCCAGCCCTGCTGCCCTTATTTTGACTGTACATGGATATTTCAAGGCAAGAAGCCAGATGCACAAACATAGTTCTGGAGGTTCCAAGAGAATATATTTTTAATTAACTAATTAATTAATTATTATTATTTTTATTTTAGAGAGAGAGAGAGAGTGCACAAGTAGGGGAGGAACAGAGGGAGAGAGAGAGAATCTCAAGCAGGCTCCACACCTAGTGTGGAGCCTGATGCGGGACAATCTCATGACCGTGAGCTCATGACCTGAGCTAAAATCAAGAGTTGGACGTTCAACCTATTGGGTTACCCAGGCACCTTTAGAGAATATATTTTTATAAATACCACAATACACCTCGAACCACGGCCCTCACAAGGTGGCTGGGGATGACGGGGAAATTGGCTTCACGGAGAAAGATCTTATATGTCAACCAGCTTATACATTTAGAATCATAAGAACAATTTGCATTTGTTTGGTGCATTTTGCAAAACCCTTTTCACATCTATAGTTGATAACCTTGAATATTGTTTTGAACTGCACTGGTCCACTTATATGAAATTTTCATTTTGATAAATACAGTATAGTGCTGAAAATATATTTTCTCTTCCTTATGATTTTCTTAATAACATTTTCTTTTTCCCTGGGTTCTTTTATTGTAAGAATATAGTATATAATACATATGTGTATGTATATTAATACAAATATGTGCTAATTGGTTGTTTTAGTTATCCATAAGGCTCCTGGTTAATAGTAGGCTATTAGTACTTAAGTCTTTGGGGAGTCAAAAGTTATATGCAGATTTTCAACTTCATTGTGGGGTGGGTATCCCTAACCTCCTTGCATTGTTCAAGGCTCAACTGTCCAGTCTTGCTTGATCCTCAGAGGAACGTGTAAGGGCAGTATTAGGATCACTATTTCACCGATGGAAAATGGGGGCTCCCAGAGCACTTTGTAAAGATAGAAGGGAAAATCCATTTTTAGTCACTTACTATGTGCCAGCCTAACTGCTGAGGATCCTCAACATACGGTCTCCAACTTAATCTCCCAACCACCTTGGGGAACAGGTATTTTGATCCTCACTTACAGGTGAGAGAAAGACCGAGATTGGATACACTGTGCAAATGGCATTGCCACTCTTTCTTCCAATGCAGTATTTGCACATCACTATTACTGGGCTTGTAATACTCTCCTGATGGTTTTCTATGGCATTTCTCTGTAACGCTCAAACCACTTTGAAGTCAATGCCTCTTTCTTTGCTTAACTAGCATCTAAACACATTAGCTTCCCACCTGGTTGTACAATATAATGAACATTTAAAATGCCATTGTTGCACTCAGTGGGTTATTTAAATAAAAATTCCTTGAGGTGGGACATAACATTTTTTTAAGTTTCAGAATGACTGTAATGTATAGCCAGGATTAGAACCACTAACTTGAGCATAGAAAGTATTCAGCCACATAAATTTAGTCTTAGTCTTGGTTTTAGTCCATCTATAAAATTGGTAAAATGATACCTTTGTGACAGGGAAATCTGAAGAATTAAGTGCAATGGTGGATATAAAATTGCTTAGCATATTGTTTGGCATGTAGAAAATAACAAAAAAGTAGCAGTATAATAACCATTCATTGTATCCTTGTTATCATTATGAGTGGTAATTATTTGATGATTGAATAGATAAATGATTTGCTAAGATGTTATATCCTATCTGTGACAGATTTGGAGTCACATCAAAATTCTATTAGTATCTTAGTATTAGTTCCACTATGAATGTACCAGCAAATATGTCCTGCCTCAAAGCTTCTCCACCCTGGGCTCCTTTAATTGTTCTCAGATCGATTAAGGAATTCAATGCAAATGGTAGGCAGGACTGACCCCAGGACAAAGGCCTCCCCATCACCCACCTCTCCGTAGTCATGCAGCCCCTCCCCCACTCTGCCCGCCTGGAGAATCAAGAAGGCAGGGCCATTGATAGTGTGCCCGTAGATGCAGCCCAGATTCCTGGTTGGATTTGAGAGTCTTAAAGGGTACCCTGTAGACTAAATCTGAATGGGGAAAGGTATACCAGACAATTACCTGATGTAGTTCAGATAAATTACATGCCACAATAAGGTCAGAAATGAAAGGGCTAATTTCTGAGCTTCAGTGAGGCCACAATAAAAAGAGAGAGATACGGCCTCTCTGTCCAATAATGTTTAGAACTGTGAGCCATCAGGCACTGACCTGATCTTTCAACCTCGATTCTCTCCCTAAGCTGTAAATTGGGGGTAATAATATAATTCCTTCTGGCCTTGTTGTGAAAATCTAGTAGGAAAGCATTACCTTTATGCAAATATGAAGGGTCATCATTAATGTTATTAGACCCTGTTTAGTACATGATCTATTTTTAAAGATCACAAAATGTGCAGAGTGAAACTAAGGAAGTTCTTTACAGACTAGCTAGTCTAATGTGATCATTCCAACATAAGGAAACCAAGGCTGCACAGTCTTAATAACCTTGACCAAGGTCACACAGTGCATTCTGCCTCCCAGTCTTTGAGATCATTATCAGTCACACTGCCTCACCTACAAATGTGACATGGTCTGACGAATTTCCTTCAAAAGCTCCCACTTTCATTTTTGATTGACATAAATAGAGAAACAACGTGCGTTCTCCAAGAGTGACTCTTTGCATAAAGTCATGTTTAATGTGATTCCATTTAAGTGGCCACTAAGTTTGATCATACTCTTTTAGCCAAAAAGAACATTTCAGGCACCTAGATAATTATAAACCAGTCACAGTTCCACAAAACCATGATTAACTTATTCAAATATATAACAAGTGATTATATTCTAAGAGCAATTCAGCTAATTACATTGCATTAAAAAATTAGAAATAAATTAATTCTAAAAGCAAAGTATATACTCAAATTTTCTATGTAACAGATTGGGCATAAATATTTAATGCATATGAAATGTTTGATGGGGAGTGTTTGGCAAACACTCACTTGGGAAGGAAATCAACAAATTATGTGATAATTGCTTTTGTGAAGCTTGGTTCAGGAAGTAGAAGAAACTAGAAACTAAGCTTGGGAGTTTCAGTATTGAGCATATTCTCAGACACACATGCCTTAAAAATTCTCTTCATTTCTCTGAAATTATAATACGTGTTTCTATATATTTTCGCCCATGTACTGTCTTTTCTACTTTATATTGAAGAACACAAAAGGGTATTAGGTAAAACACTGGAATCTGGAAAAGAAAATGTGGGTGCCAGCATGGCCTTCTCACATTTTCTGAGCGTGACTTCGAATATACTCTTCAGCTCTCTGAATATCAATTCTCCTTTGTTGTAAATTTAACTGATTCATGATTCATTTATTTATCCTAAAGTAATATTTTAGAGCACCGACTATATGGCAGGCTTTGTGATAGGCACTGCAATGCGGAATAAGACAAATGTAATTCCTGTTTAGGTACATGTGGTTCCTGTTCAAGTAAGGAAGTCACATCTTTAAGAAAAACATTTGCAAGTTGTAAATGTGTTAAAGCTGGAACGAGCACAATAAGTGAGAGGTGTAACATGTCGTAAAAGCATGTTGCAAGGCACCTCATTCCATCTGGGGAGGCCAGGGAAGGTGGACATAAATTGAATCCTGCAGGAAAGAAAAAAAAGCTAATAGACAAAAAAATTAGAAGATGTAGGGTTAGGGAAGGTAGTTTTCTAGGCCCCCCAAAATTAGAGTACTGATCTTTTTTTCTCTCTCTATGAGCTGTTACGAGGCAAAAATTAAATTAGTGCCAAAATAGTCAGAAAACTCTGACCCATTACATCCATTAGTGCCAGAATCCTCTCTACACAGATGAGGTCTTTCTCTAGTCACGGGTGCAACTGGCAGATTAAAACTTATGAGGAACAGCAACATGCGAAAGAATGAAACTGGACCACTTTCTTACACCATACACAAAGATGAATTCAAAATGGATGAGAGAACTAAATGTGAAACAGGAAACCATCAAAATCCTGCAGGAGAAAACAGGCAGCAACCTCTTGACCTTGGTCGCAGCAACCTCTTACTTGACATGTCTCCGGAGGCAAGGGAAATAAAAGCAAAAATGAACTACTGGGACCTCATCAAGATAAAAACCTTCTGCACAGTGAAGGAAATCAATCAATAAAACTAAAAGGCAACCTTCGGGATGGGAGAAGATACTTGCAAATGACAAACCTGATTAAGGGTTAGTATCCACAACCTATAAAGAACTTACCAAACTCAACACCCAAAAACCAAATAATCCAGTTTAAAGAATGGGCAGAGGATATGAATAGATGCTTTTCCAAAGAAGACATCCTGATGGCCAACAGACACATTAGAAAAAGCTCAACATCACTCATCATCAGGGAAATACAAATCAAAACTACAATGAGATACCACCTCACACTTGTCAGAATGGCTAAAATTAACAACACAGGAAACAATAGGTGTTGGCGAGGATGTGGAGAAAGGGGAACCCTCCTACACTGTTGGTGGGAATGCAAACTGGTGCAACCTCTCTGGAGAACAGTATGGAGATTCTTCACAAGGTTAAAAATAGAATTACCCTACCACCCAGAAATTGCACTACTAGGCATTTATCCAAAGGATACAAACATACCTATTCAAAGGGATGCATGAACCCCAATGTTTATAGCAGTATTACCAACTAGAGTCAAATTATGGAAAGAGCCCCAATGTCCATCAATTGATGAATGGATAGAGATGATGTGGTATACATAAAATGGAATATCACTCAGCCATAAACAGTGAAATCTTACCATTTCCAATGATGTGAATGGAGCTAGAGGGTATTACGCTAAGTGAAATAAGTCTGTCAGAGAAAGGCAAACATCCTATGGTATCACTCGTATGTGGAATTTAGGAAACAAAACAGATGAACACAGGGGAAAGAAGAGACAGCCAAACCATAAAACCGACTCTTAACTACAGAGAACAAACAGGAGGGGAGGTGGGCAGGGGGATGGGTTAAAAGGGTGATGGGGATTAAGGAGGGCACTTGTGATGAGCACTGGGTGTTGTGTCAATGATGAATCACTAAATTCTACACTTGGAAGTACTACCCTGAATGGTAACTAACTGGAATTTAAAAAACAAAACACTTGAAACACAAAAAACAAAACAAAACAAATACCTATGAAGGTGTATTTGGTCCACAGCTTCTGTTTCTCAGTTTAGCACGGCTGGTGGAATAGGTCGTGAGGAGTCCTATGCAACTGGGTTTCTGAGATCTCAAAGCCACTAACATTTAAGCTTTTGTTAATATATTTAATCTTTCCCAATTCCATCTCCAGAATTTTGAGAGCAATTTCACTTAAAACATTGCCTTGCATACCCTCAATTATGTCTTCCTGTTTCAGAAGTTAGAAGAGAGGGGTGAAAGGACACTTAGCAATGAGCCACCATTGTCTTTGGGTTTTTTTAAGAGATCTCCTCCACATCCTGTATGTAAGGGGATTCAAGTCGATGTGGTGTAATTGGAGTGACCACCAATCTCTCAGCTGGCCTTCTTACCTCCACAGTGTTACTTACTTTGTTGCTATTTTTTCTCCTCTCCAACAAAACCTCACAAACCATGAGGTTTATTTCAACGTTCAGCCATAGCAAGGTAAGTTCTACTCTTCATGACTAGTATTGTTGGTAGGACCTACTTCTGAAGATTTTTCCAGCTGAAGGGATGGGCGTTCTCTAAACTCCCCACCTTTGGAACCCCAGGGCCACTCAAAGCCATTGGTTTTACACTTTGAAGATGACAGAAGAGACAGATAATGGTATCACTTCATATTCAATCTCTCACTGCCCTTCCTATGTCTCTACTCCATTAAAACTCTTCTCATTTCTGTGGCCAGAAGAGGCATGGCACTATATCCATATGTCTCTGAAGTCACTTCTCCCAAGTAAAATAAATTGGTAGGTATATGTTTAAAGGCCAATATTAGATTATCAGCTTCTTGAAAGCAGGATTCATTTCTGGTCATCTTTAAATTCACTATGATGGGAAGTACATAGTTACTACAAAGAACGAGAGAAGGGAAGAAAATATGGGGTAGAGAAAAGGGAGAAGAATAAGGAGGCGAAAGAGTAAGAAATGAAAGCTTTAAAGGAAAAAAGAAAAATGGGAGTATTAAGAGGTACCCACGACACGTGAGGAACGAAGGTACTGTGGCACATATTTTAACGTACGTTTATTTTGTAACAAAATATGACAGATTTATCTTAAAATGGTGACACATGAGTGTAATGAGAATCTTCATTAGAAATCAAGAGTGATGATTAAGAACATTCAAATCACAGGGGTGCCTGGGTGGCTCAGTCGGTTAAGTGTCTGATTCTTGATTGCAGCTCAGGTCATGATCTCACCATTTGTGAGATCGAGCCCCACGTCAGGCTCTGCCCTGACAGTGTGGAGTCTGCTTGGGATTCTCTCTCCCTCTCCCTGCCCTTCCCGCTCACACGAATATGCTCTCTCTCTCAAAAATAAATAAATAAACATTAAAACAAAGAAAATTCCAATCACGAAGAGTAGTATTTGCAAATGGGAAATATTTTATTAAACCTCAGGAAAGCCTGAAACTTACAAATTATGTATTGATTTTCTATCCATATAGGGTCTTGGGAATGCTAACTTATTTAGGGTTACCCAGTTGATAAATAGCAAAGGTAGAATTCCCACCACATAACCTTTTCTCAGGATGGCAATAAAGAGAATGAGAATGCCAATCAAATGAGTGGGTGAATGATGAATTTGTATTAAGACAGACTGGGCCAAAGGGTAGAGTATCAGACAGAACAAGAACACTGCTCCATGGGTGAATAATCTCCTGATTTTTGCTTCATTGACATATCCGTGGAACCAACTGGAATAATTTTAGTCATATTATCAATAGTATCTCAATTACCTAAAGGCTGCTCATCTTAATAGTCACAAAGCTGTCCATCCCATGGATGTGCCATCTTTTAACATCAAAGAATTTTAATATAATCTGTTCATAATGAGAGATTTTTTTCAAAATAATTCAAACTGCATGTGTTTTTTTGTTAACCTAGTAATACATTTTTTTGTCAAGATGAAAACAGCCACAATTATCCCAAAGCCCATGGGATGCATTTTCATTCATTCATTCATTCGTTCGTTCATTCGTTCGTTCATATTTTTAAATTTCTCTGCTTTCCATTCATTGTCTCCTCAACATTTATTGGTGTTTATTGTTTGGAAAATACAGTATTTTAAAAATATGTCTTAAACATAGTTACAGAAAGACCAATGAAAGAGAAAGATAAAAATATGAGCCAAACAAACTTTTAAAAGCAATTCCTATCATAAGTAGATGCTCTCATGTTGACAAAAATGGAATGTATACTGTTTTGGCAAAAAAAAAGTTCAATTTGCGTTTCAGAAGGGAAAACATCAGGAGCTCTCATTTCTTTTCTGCAGAGATTCTCTCTGGAGAATTCTTCCATTTTCAGAATGGTTTGGTAACTCTCTGGACAATGACGTTTCATTCTGATCTGTGAGTTTATCTACTCCCAGAGGTCTTGGAGTGAAGACAGACTTATGGTAGTCTTATTTTCTTCCCCTAGATAGAATCTCTCCATATCATGTCGTTTTGTATCATAGAGAATTCTTTACTTGAGATTTTCCAAATGCAACGGAAGGTACATCCAGCAGCTCTGGATTTGTTGGGATTCTCAGCATGGGAGACTAGCCGTTTTAAAACCAGGATGGTCCTGGGCAAACTGGATAAGTTGTCATCCTAAACAATGGAGCAAACCTTCACTTATGAAGCAGCCCAGAGTTCCACACAGGGCAAGTTTTTTGAGTGCCTGAAAATTTCCACTTCACGTAGCAAAAAAAAAAAAAATTGCTTTACAACATTAAACATTTTAAGTAAAAATTGTATATACTTCCGGTCCTTCTTCAAAGGAACACACTTGAACATTTTTCTTTCACTTTGCAAGTCGAACAACAAAAAAAGGGTCCTGTGGTTTCTTGACTTACAATCGACTTACAGGAATTGTTCCCAAACTCACAGTTTGTAGTTCTCCACATTTAAGCTATTATTGTTTGCGACAATTTTGCTGTAAAGTTGCCTCGGTGCCTATTATCTTTCTGTCTCCCCCTGTAAGCTGTGAGCTCCTTTGAGGAGAGTTTGTCTCCATCACCTTTCCACCTTTCCCCATGAGCCAGCCCTCACCATCCCAGAAGAGAGAAGCCCTGCGTCTCAGAGCACAGCTCAGAAACAATGCACACTTTCGTGTATAACGAGACAACGGGTACCTACCAGCTAGCTGAACTTTTCTGTAATCACTCAGGGACTGACTATTAAATAATAATTTAATGATAAGCATCCTGTGGTTTACTTCTCATAGCACTCGATAACATTTTTCGTAATTATTTACTTTCTAGCTCTTCAACCAGACTTTTAGAGACATAAGGAGGGGCAGGGTTATCTAATTCCAGCTATATTCCCAGTTCTGTATCAACAAGCTTATCAAAGCGCCTGGTACACATAACTGTTAAATTAGTGAAAGGTATTGTTTTTGACAGCTAACATTTATTATCAATGCCATCTTACCCTATGTTAAGCATTTTACATACATTCTCTCATGCCATATAATCTTGATCTTTAGAGCAACCAAATATTACCTATTATAATAATATTAGGTGGTATTATTATTCGCTTCTGTCATTTCCTGATATCAATATGTTTCCTACAAACACAGGTGGCTGTTGTAGGGATGGAGTAGGGCACAAGAATACAATTTCTAAACTTACCTAATCTCTCTTAGGGCACCTAGTTAAGCATCCAACTTCAGCTCAGGTCATGATCTCGTGGTTCACGAGTTTGAGCCCCATGCCGGGCTCTGTGCTGACAGCTCAGAGTCTGGAGCCTGCTTCAGATTCTGTGTCTCCCTCTCTCTCTCTGCCCCTTCCCCACTTGCACTCTGTTTGTCTCTCTCTATCTCTCTCTCTCTCCCTCAAAAAAAACCATTAAAAAACTAAAAAATAAAATAAATAAAATAAACTTACTCTCCACATGATTCTTGCCAAGCCTCAGTCTTCACTGGCTATTGACTAGAAATTCAGTTCATTGCCATATGGAGAACTTGGTAGGGCTACTGACAACATGGGAGCTGGCTTCCCCCAGAGCGAGGACTCAGAGAGAGAGGTTGAGAGACCGCACCCAAGAAAGAAACCACAGCTTTCTAGTAGCCCAGTCTCTGCTGCTTCTGCCAGGCTGTTTATCAGCAGTGAGCCAATAATTTCAGCTCACAGTCAAGCTCCCATAAGGGAGTACAGAGGGCCAATGTCAGGAAGAGGGATCATGGGGGTGACGTTAGAGGCCACCTGCCACACCACAAAAAAGGTGGATTTTATTCTAAGTATGTGAAAGCAGAAATCAACTTGGACTTGGGAAAAGAGAGAGGACAAATGAGTCCATTTGTATTCCAAATGAGTCACATAACCATGCTGGAAGGGGAGGGAAAGAAAGGGGATAACCTAAGTAACATTGAAAAATAATTTTTCCACTGGAAACTGTAAGAGTAAAGACCAAAGTAACTTTGTATGTAAACAGTACTCCAGTTGGCAAATTTGTTTCTCACAGGAGTACAGATTATTGATTCTAAAACTATATTACCTGCATACAAATAAGGGATGAACAAATAAATAAACAAATTGCAAATTATGAGATCCAGTTTGCCTGCTGTCAGATTAAGAAGTTACAAATAGACAAGGGAGAAGGTAGAATGAACCCTGTGGTGTTGGATCAGAATGAGAAAGATCAGTACAAACTCATGTTTATTCTGATTGACAGATGGATAGTTACATACATACATAGATCCATAGAGAACTAATTACAGGTGTGTGCATGTGTTTGTGTGTATATACACGGGTAAGTACACACCTATGCATTTCCTGGCTCTGTCCCAGCTTATACTACCATCACCAAATGATCAAGGTTAATATCAACAGTGTAAATCACGTTGATGTCACGTGCCTAACCCGCCATCAGGTATGCAGTGATGAGGAGGGCACCTCTTTTCTCTGATATTCCTCCCCGAACCCATAACCCCAGATGAATCATGCAAAAGCAACAGAAAAAAAAAAGTTAGGGACATCCTAAAAAAATGTCTGAACAGATATCTTCAGAGCTATCGAAAGAATAAAGGCAAGGAAAGACTGAGGAACTATGACAAATTGGAGGAGATAAAGGAATCATGACAACACAATTCACTGTGGGGTCCAGAATCAGAAAAAGGGCATTAGTAGAAAACTGATGAACCACCACGCCCCCCCCCAAAAAGGTCTGTACTTTAGGTAATAGTAATACACTATGATTACTTTATTAAATGTGATGGTCTATGGTGATATGTGGTAATGAGGATATGGAAATTATCTATGCTATTTTTATAACTCTCTTGTAAGCAGAAAACGATCTCAATATAAAAAGATTTTTTAAAAAAATCCAAGAGAGGAAAACACCCTTCTCAGGTAAACTGGTTTTCTTAAACCATTTACCTCTGGAGCCATTTAGAGACCGAGCTCAGGCTGAGAATCTGACATGGACCGTGCTGGGTGATCCTGTTGGGGTAGAGAGGGCTTCTGGCTGCTGTGCAGTATTAACTGAAACAGACTGGACAGTAGAGAAGTCTTTAATGAAAGTTGAAGTCTTCCCATAGGACATGTGCAGAATAAATCCATTCGTGATGTGGGAAGCCGGGGGAATGAGCCAGGAAGGCAGAGGGCTTAGAAGAGGGAGGGGCCTACATTGAACAAAACTAATCTCCCTCTCAAACTATTTGCAAGATTTTGAAACTGGGGGAAAGTTAAAGACCTAGGTTAAAACCTCCCTAAGACAGGGATCCCAGGGCTCAGGAAGCAAAAGGCATCCAGATCCTTAATAAAAAAGCTGAGAAGGCTATCACCTGAAGAATACAAATGAACAAGAACTCAGAAGTCTGATGAAAAATGCAAAACCACTCCATCCCATCTCGATGCATAATGGTATGGTGGGGATCAGCCTTTCACTCTACAAACTTACAGAAGAGAGGAAAAGTCTAAACGAAAAACATATCATCAAGGTCCTCTGTGGTTCTTTAATACACTTGCCTGATATGTAATAAAAATATAATAAAAACTAACCAGATGCATGAGGAGGCACAGCTTTCTGATGGATAATGAAGAGTAACAAATACAAAAAACGGAAGCAAACCCCCAGGTAATCCTCATATTGGCATTGTCAGACAAGACTTCCAACTTACTGGAATGAGGGGCACTGCTTGGGATTCTCTCTCCCTTTCTGCCCCTTCCCCACTTGTGCTCACGTGTGCATGTGCTCTCTCTCTCTCTCTTTCTCTCTGTCTCAAAATAAATAAATAAACATTGAAATAAATAAATAAAGCAGGGTGCCTGGGTAGCTCAGTCAGTTGAACATCTAACTCTCAGTTTCAGCCCAGGTCATGATCCCAGGGCCATGGGATTGAGACCCACGTTGGGCTCCACTCTGAGCCTGGAGCCTGCTTAAGATTCTCTCTCTCTCATCCTCTGCCCCTCTCCCCTGCTCAAGCTCGCGCTCTCTTTCTAAATAAATAAATACATACATACATACATACATACATACATACATACATACATACCTGGAATGATTTGAAATAAAGTAGAGGGAATGAAAGGAAAATAGATGAAAAGGTGGCAATTTCAACAGAAAACTGAAAAACATTTTGGGGCACCAGGTGGCTCAGCTGGCTAAGCGTGCAACTCTTGATTTCAGCTCCGGTCATGATCTCATGGTTCATGGGATTAAGCCCCACATCAGGCTCCCCGGTGGCAATGTAGAGCCTGCTTGGGATTCTCTCTCTTCCTCTCTCCCTGCCTCTCCCCCACTCATGCTCTTTCTCTCTCTCAAAATAAATAAACATAAAAAAATAAATATTCTAAAAGAAAGCTGAAAACCATTTTAAACATCAAATAAATATTTCATAGTTGAAGATTATGCAATATCTGAAATTAAGAATTTATTGAATGGGTTTATCAACAGATTGGCCACAGTAGAAGTCAGGTTTAGTGAACCTGAAGTGAGATCAGGAGAAAACATTAAATTGAAACACAAAGAGAAAAACCAAACCCAACCAAAAACAAAACAAAAATAAACAACAAAACAAATAAAAAACAACCTGTGAAATAAAAGTTTAGTGATAGAGCTTTGCAGGATCCAGATGAACCAATATATTGACCCTCCAGAAAGAGAGAAGCAGATACAGGGATGGGAGCCATATTTGAAGAGATAATGGCTGCCATTTTCCAAAACTGATGAAAGCCATCAACTCTCAAATTCAAGAGCCTCTACTAGATGCACATTCATAGAGCCTAAGCCAGATGCCTTATTTTTCTGCCTCAGGTCTTTGATGTTATAGGTAGAGTGTCCATTGGAACTACCCTGCCATTTACTAATGTCCAACCTGAGTGTAAAGGAGTTAATCCCATGAGGCTACGCTTAGCCATTGGGATACCTAGTAGAAGAATAAATTGTGAATTCAAATGTATAATTAAGGGTTGAAAGAAATAAATCCCAACTATAGGCATAGGAGATGTGTTACTTGCATCAAGATCACCCCCAGTTGGATGAAAGGGATATGGATATACATAACTTTTGCACTGACTTTTGAAGAACAGGTATAATTTGTTAAAAGACAATCTGAGGATGTGATGTTGAGATGACTTCGTTATTCCAAGCAGAGTAACTAAGTGAACTCTATTAGCCTTCTCTTCATAATTGTAATCAACTTCCTTCCGCCTCCCTGGTAATTGTGGGAGGTGCAAAGATAATAATGAATATGTCAGTTTCAGTCACCAATTAATTTACAGCTTAGTGGGGAATATGAGAATCATTTATTAGTTTCCAGAAATAAATACAAACATGTTAAAGCCTTTAGTTCACATGGCAACTCTTAATTTCTAAATGAGTCTATGAGTTTACAAAGGTTCAGTGATAACTTCTTTGCCTAAGATCATGCAGACAGCTGAAACTGTTTAAATTCAAGTCAGTCTTCTCCATCTGTTGTGTATGCTCAATGCACACTACACACACATAACCATTAGGGGAGGTGGCAAGGGAAGGTGTTACAAGAAAGGCAGAGATGAAGTACTATAGGATGTCAGACAAAAAGACCTACACCAGAAGGAAGCAGTCAGGTAGCCGGGCATTCTTTATAAATCGGTACACTATTTGGTGCCATCTGCCTTATTCATGTATAAGACAGGTGGGCATTACCTCAGCAAAAGTCATCTACCAAAAAAGACATTTTCTACCTCCTCGAAACTTTTGGACAGAGACTTGAACTATACCGTTAAAGAGGGAACATCGCATTGATTGTCTCCGGTATTTGTAGATTTTTGCCCATGTGTTAAAAGGTCATGAATTCGCCCTAAGGAAGGAGATTGCAAATTGTTTTGAATGGACAGAAAGACTTAAGATCCAAATAACTAGGGGGGAAAGTAACCACATCAACAGCGAGGGCTTACCAGTTTTTAATAAGTCTGAGTTATGATTAACTTATAATTATGCTATAAAATATTATGCAAGCAGTAAGGAACAAATGTGAGATGTGTTTACTGAGTCAGACAGTGTAAATGATAAGTATTAGTAATAAAATAACACTTATTTCACATTCTAGTAGAATACGTTCGTCGCCCTGTTATTAATTATTCAAAATATTGGAATGCAATTCTCCTGATTTAAAATGTAAGATATTAAAAAAAAAAAAAACAACCTGATGAGTAATTGTATGTTTCTGTCACAGGGAGGCAGTATCAGGGTCTCATAAAAAGGGCAGTTTTTGGCATCATCCAAACCTGAGTTCAAATTTCACTGCACTAAATAGCATTACACCATGCTGATGGGTGGCCTCACCTCTTTTAGTACCAATCCTCTCAGCCATAAAATGAGGAAACTGGTTCCTAACTAAACTGGTTTTTATGTGGGGTAGTAATCATGTATGGGGAGTGACTGATATATTTTATCAAAATCTCTCTGCAGTGAGGGGATGGGTGAGAGATAGATCTGCCTTTGATCAGTGCCCCTTGGGAGACCAGTCTCAAGGTTCCTCACCATCTCAGTCCCCACCCAGGATGAAAAAAAACTTTGACCTGTTACGTCACAGGTTTGTTGGGAGAAGTAGAAATTACTTTGGGGAAAAATGTTCATTATAATTGCACTGACTCAGAAATGTTGGCTGTGATTGAAGTCAATACTTTTATATTTTGTTATTACTGTATCCACACATCACCGAGCCCACGTCCCCATCGTGGAAGAGCGGACAGGGGCTGGGAACTTGCGTCTGACCAAGAACAACATTAATGCGATCGCTTAGAAACAGTAATCTGATGGATTCCTCTGGAAGCTAGACGCCAGACAAGTGTAAATGAAGTTCCTAGTAACCCAAGGCAATGAAATCTGGTTTCAGTTAAGGGAGCTCTTTGGGACCCTGAATTAGAATGTCTACCTGACTTGCTGGCATCTGACTGTGTGGACGTCAGCTGGTTACCACAGGCTTTTGTCTTAACTCTTACTATTTGTGTGACCCTTGATTTCATTTTTTCACGTACTCATTTATTCTTTCAATTATTTACTTTTTAATGAAAAATAAATTACTGTGGATCAGCTACCAGCTTAGGCAGTTAGGAAGTGAAAATAAATAAGATAGTGTCTCTCCCAGCAAAGAGAGAGGAGATAGAGGTTTAGATATATTTTTACTGGAATTTAGCACCAGGAGGAAGAGAATGAGGGCCAAAAGACATAGTTCCGAGTTCTAATTGCTGAATTCAGAGTAAGATTTCATAGAGATGTGACACTGGAACACGATATGGAAGCAAAGAAGTTTTTGTTTTGTTTCAAATCTTCATGTACTCTTTACCAAAAGTGTAAGGATAAAAGAAGACCATTTTTCAAGGAAAGGGGTAAATATACGATAAGCAAAGATAAATATTTATTGAGCATCTTCACTTTCCAGACACTCTTCTAGGTACTAGGGACAGAGCAGTAAACATATTATAGCTGCTCTTGGTCAGTTTACATCCTGTGTAAAAGGATAATGAAATAACACATTAGCATGAAAACCAGACTAACCATGAATTTGGACTGGATTTGGGGCCCAAAGATAATCCAAATGGGAGAGGAGCTAGGAAGCAGGTATCAAATCGAGACAGTGACATTCGCCCAGCTGGAATAAAACTGAAGTAAGTCATCAATGAAGTGTCTGTTCCCTGAATGCAGGGTCTGTGTAATTCGGTGGCTCCTTCCAGGACTAATTTCTCACATGAAGCATCTCTCCACCTGAATTGGGAGCTGCTCAAGGAAAGGGGGTACAAAATGCACATTTCACTCTGCCCATTCCTAGCAACGAGCGTAGATCAGGTGTTCAAGATGGCTGCTAATAAAGTTGCTGAATAGAAATTCAACAGTTATCTGTCTATGTTTGTATCTATGCATCTATCATGTATAATAAATGAACAGAAATTATAATGTTAAAAACAATATGAACTATGGGGTGCCTGGATGGCTCAGTCGGTTCAGCGTCCAACTCTTGATTTTGGCTCAAATCATGATTTCACGGTCATGAGATGGAGCCCGAGTGGGCTATGCTCTGGGTGTGGGGTCTGCTTAACATTCTCTCTCTCCCCTATCTCTCTGCCTCTCCCCTGCTGGCACGCATGAGTTGTTTTTTGTTTTTTCTCTCCCTCTCTCAAAAAAGTAATAATATGAACTAAGATTGAGTCAAAATTATCAAGTGCCTAAAGATAAGTCTAAGATGCATGAGACTACTACATTAATAACCACAAAATAGTGCATGTATAATATAGTTTATTATATGCTGTATATATATATGCTTCTAAATTATATATATTATATAGTATGTATTACATATTATATTATATGTTATATAAGGTATACATGTTTCTATATACAAATTACATTAAGATATATAAATATATGTAGAGACTATATTTATGGATTTGAAGACTCATTATTATAAAGATACCCATTTTCCCAAGTGGATCTATACATTTAAAAAATCCTAATCAATATCCCAGCCAATTTTTTCATGTATGTGTGTATGTGTGTGTCTGCGTATGCCTTTGGAAAATGACAAACTCATTCTAAATTTTATGTGAAAATGCAAAGAGATAAGAATAACCAAGATGATCTTAAAGAATACAATGCTAGGGGCGCCTGGGTGGCTCAGTCAGTTAAATGACTGATTTCGGCTCAGGTCATGATCTCACGGTTTGTGGGTTCTAGCCCCGCATCCAGCTCTATGCTGAATGCTTGCTCGGAGCCTAGAGCCTCCTTCAGATTCTGTGTCTCCTTCTTTCTCTGTCCCTCCCCTGCTTGTGCTCTGTCTCACTCTGTCTCTCGACAATAAATAAATGTAAAAAAAAATTAAAAAAAAAAGAATACAATGTTAGGAGACTAACACTATGAGATGTCATTATTTGTCATAAAGGATAGCAATTAAGACAGTACAGTGTTGGTAAAGGATAGATAAGGATATATCCTTGAAATAAAATAGAAAGTTCAGAAACAGACCCACCCATATATGGCCAATTGATTTTAGACAAAGGTGCACGTTGAGCACAGTGGCAAAGCATGACCTTTTTATTAGAGGGAGCTGGGTCAGTGTGGGATGCATTGTACTCATATGAGAGAGGAGAAGGAAGGAAACAGAATAGTGTCTGCACGGCCCTGGAGTAGAAAGACATTTTTTCCCCAATAAACTGGTCACAAAAACTATTAACCAAAACGGGGAAAAATAGTAAGTTAAACTGTTAAAATTAAACGCTAAAATATGGTCTGAAGTTGGGAGAGAAAGGTGAGATAGAGATACCTGTGGGTCCCGTACACCGTGGGATTGCGTGTCCCCCTGCAGCAACACAAGAATATGCCAGAAGCTCAGAATGAATGGGGCTTGACATCTGTTGTATTAATCAACTTTTGTACATTTAACATATATACGTACAAAACATAAATTCCCAGAATACAGAGGAGCTTATCAGAGACACAAAAGTGATGGGGTGGGGGCGCCTGGGTGGCTCAGTCGGTTAAGTGTCTCACTATTGATTTCGGCCCAGGTCGTGATCTCACAGTTCGTGAGTTTGAGCCCCGCATTAGGATTTTTTCTCTCTGCCCCTCCCTTGCTCACTTACTCTGTCTCTCTCTCTTTCAAAATGAATAAATAAACTTAAAAAAAAGTGATGGGGATGTCATTATCTTGCGTTCTGGAGCCATAGTAACGGAGTTTAAATATGTTCTCGGGAACATTAGCAGTATAACCTTGGAAAAGTCACTTGACTTTACTGGTCTTCAGCATTCTGTCAAAAAGAGAAGGAAGAGTGGCATGTATTTCATCCGCAAGTGATACATGCCGTGTGTTTTCAGCACAGTGCTGGATACTGGGAAACCACTCACTCCCCCTGTCTTCCTTACATGGCGTGCTTTACCACACCGCATAGTGTATCAGCATATGCATTTCTGTGATGTATTCATTATATACCATCTGCTTTTATTTCTTCTGGTACAAGATTTCACAATTGCAGGTGTACAGGATAACAGTAACCCGAAACCCTCCACTTCTGCCTGTAGATGTACAGATATGGGTAAAGAGATCTTTGTTTCTCTATAAATAACCGAGACTTTATGTGATAACCTTTATTAAAGGCTGCGGAAGCACACTGTGTAGCTCGTGATTACCTGAGATTCCTAAAAAAGAAGAAACCTCAGGTTTACTGGGCATGCGCTGTGCCTCATGCATTTTACATGCATTTTCTCATTTGATCTTTCCAGCCATCTACTGCAGGAGATATTATTTTCCCCATTTAACCAAGAAGAAAAATGAGGAGGAACACAATTCAGTAATTTACTCAACACTACAGAGCCAGTAAGTGGCAGAACCAGCGTTCCCATCTGGATTTATGTGCATGTTTAAGGGCACCAGATTGTCTCCTGGTCCTGCAAGAACTTTGTATATTATCAGTATCATAGGACTTGCATACTAGTGGGCCTGGTAGCAGGTAAAAGGGTCATAAATGCCATAAAAAGGTATGCTTAAAGTTCTCTGGCAGATTAGATAAAGACGGAAACATTTGTAGTTATCAGTGTCAGTAAAGGCTCCCTGTTTTGGTTACTTTTGAACATGACATTGTTTGTAAATAATTATACATATTTGTGCTCTGTACATCTTTTAATTCTGGTCTCATTGTGGGACCAAATCTGCCCTAAACTCTATATGCTCCTCTGTGTCTTGAGTGGCAATTTCTACATAGTCGTCACTAATTCGAGAGCCACTACCCTACTGCTGAATTAACACTTTTTCATTGAAAGAAGTGTACAAAAAGAATAAAAGCTTTTAAAATAATCCAGAGTCTAAGCAGAAATGTCTATTTAGCCACCACCTCTCAATGTCTAAAATTTGCGTGGTTTAGCCTACTTACCTGCTTAGTGTTCAAATCAGGCAGTTCTAAAAACATACCCGGGACTCGCTTTGAGCAGGTATAGTGAGACCCACAGAGATGAAAATGATTTCCATCAAGGAAGAAGTGTCTCTTGTACTTCAATGTCCTGGTATAGAAGGCATGCCACGCAGGGCTGCACAGGTAAGGCTCGAAAGCAAAAAGAACAGGCAAAGGGAGAAGGGAACTAAGGACAGGAGCCTTTACTGCACTTTCCAGGGAATGGAGTGAATGAAGCTAGGCAAACAAAAAGTACCAACTTACGATTGAATAGTTTGAATAATTATGGAGGTCTGGTGCCCAGCTGTCCAGTACCTGGCCCTGCAGTGATTACAGAAATAAACAGAGTTCTGGAATTTATGAGACCCATAAGAGATATGGACTATGGATTGGTTAGTTTGCGTATTAAAAGTGTTTTAGCCTTTTGGGGCTGTTATAATAAAATACAATGGACTGGGAGGCTTATAAGCAATAGAAATTTATTTCTTTGTTTTTCCACAGTTCTGGAGGCTGGCAGGTCCAAGATCAAGGCACTAGAAGACTTGGAGTCTGGTGAGGGCTTGTTTCCTGGTTCGTAGATGGCTGTCTTCTCACTGTGTGCTGAGAGAGTGGAAGGGACCAGCGAGGTTTCTGAGGCCTCTTTTACGAGAGCACTAATTCTATTCATGAAGAATCTGTCCTTGACCTAATCACCATCCACACGCACTACCTCCAAAAACCATCACATTGGGAGCTAGGCTTCAATATGAATTTGGGGGAAACGTATTCAGTCTATAACAAAATCCATTCTGGCATGCAAGCTGTTTGTTATCTCTAGGAATTAGTTCACCCTGGGATGGGCAGTTTTCAAGTCTACAAAGCTCCAAATGCCAGAACATCAAGAATACAGAAAATAAGAAAATATATTTAATACAAGGCCTTGTGTACTTATTTAGTGTTTACCCAGAGAGAGCCCGATAACACCCTAGCAGATGAGTCTCTGTAAGATACTATCTGTGCTACAGGCATCAAGAAATGTCATTAAAACACACAGAGGGACAAAACCATCGTGTCACCCATGCTCCGGGTAGTCTTTGTTTCAGATGATTCTTCCCTTTTGGAGAATTTGTCAGCCACTTGCTGAAACCAGTATTACTCAGATCTGTAGTTAGTGTGCTCCTTTTTTCATTCATCTGTCTTTCCTGATTGTTCCATGACCATATGTTTTCTGGCATCCTTTTTAATTAGTGACAGATGGACGAAGAAACTTTTGATTCCATGCTCTTGCGGTGCTTTTAAAATGACAAAAACGATACATCCAGTAACACTTTCTCAAGCAACTTCCCTAAACTCTACCTAACGGCAAGAGTAAAGGGCATGGCCGACGTTGAGATGCCAGGTCTGAGGCTGAGCATGAAGCTCTGCGGAGAGAACCCCATCGAGCTCTCTGTGGGTCTCTGCAGCCACCGCCTCTCTCTTTTTCAACACGCACCTTCCGTGGAATGTGCATTCTAGCCCGAATAGACATTGAATGGACTGCATTTTTAAATGTTCGAGGGGCTCTATGCATTAGAGAAAGAGACAGGAGATCTATTAGGCGATATGTGCGCAAAGAGAACAGGTACTATCTAAATCCAACCTTGGCCCAGTAACCACTCAGTGTCAAGGAAAATATATGAAAAGCGGGCAACAGGCATTAAAAATTAAGGGGGCACTTCCTCATCAGCTGGGCCTGTGAATGGAACCGCAATGAACTGTACTATGTCAACTAGTTTGCAGTATATCATTCAAGGCTACAGCCCAAAAGGCTGCACCAGTGATAGAGCTCTCTCTCCCCCTTTCGCCAAACATAGAAGGTTATGTCCTTCACACTTGCCACCAACCCAAACTTCTGGTGCTTCCTCAATCTCTCCACTCGTCAGCACGAGAGAGAAGAGGAAGCGGGTTTCGGGAAACTGCAGTAAAGGCTCCCCAAGAGGAGTGCCTAATCACCACACCCTCCTCTGTGCAAGATTTCTGAACCTGTCTCTTCCCAGTCACAGCTGGGGACTGAGAAGCACCCAAGGGGATCACTTGGGTTCCACACACATTCCCCTTCGCTCCAATGATGTAACAACTGATAATAAGGTCAGTTACTCTACCGGAAAGATGGCTGCTCTTCCTGCCTGCCGGTTTCTAGAACGTCAGGAGGCAAAGGTGCTGGGTAGCAGCATAGCTAATAACTCAACGGGACACCTTCCTTGGCTCCTATGAAAATGTGCCCGAGACCTCTGACCCCGCAGAACGGGGGTGCATTAGTTAGGATGTCAAGGGGCACCACCCCTGCTTTCACCCCTTGGTTCCTGGATTCACATATTCTTTCTCCTGGAAACACAGATCCGTATGATGGGCTTTGATTCAGTGCACGCACTGTGATCTGAGACATGGCACTCCTTCCCACACAGTGATGCCTCCAGGCTGGGGCTGCAGGTGTACCTTCAGCAGTTCATCTCAAAGTTCCAGCAGGTCCGCAGCCTCTGCATGGCCTGGTCTGGATACAACCTGTGAATATTAGGGCCATGGGCCCTAATTATGATGTGCCCCTCATCACATCACACACACACACAAAAGTCTTATTTTTCCCCCTCAAAACAAAACACCAAAGTAGTATTTTCTTCACCGCACAGATAAAGAGACCAAGGTGCACAGAGTTTAAATAATCTAATAGTCCATGTTCGAAGCAAAAACGTAATCCAATTTAGCCATTTCAAGCCTGTCTTCTGTGCAGCACTACCCACTTCAGAAAACTATACCCAAGAGTTATCTTCAAACTTTCTTGTCTATTGGAATCAGCCAGGGGGTTGCCTAAAAATACATATGCCCAAAGTGTACCCCAAACTGCTTAAATTATAAACTTCAGGCTCTAGAGAAAGGAACCTATATTTTTAGCAAGCACCACGCCCCAATTCTGATACACCAGAAGTCTGAGATATACACACACAGACAAGTATGCCAATGGCCTACAAGGCACATTTTCTTTGGCTTTGAGTAAAGAGCCTTAACTCACACCATTACGGGCCATCTGGTGATGGCATTTCTACAAGCCTGGCTGCTTCCATCTTCAGACTTACCTTTACTGTCAGACTTGGCGTTTGAGGAAAGCAAAACAACACAGGCTACTTAAATCTTGCCTCTGGCACGTTTCTTAACCCCTCTGCACCTGTCTCTTATTTGACTAACTGAGGTTAATGATACCTCTCCTCTGAAGTTTTGAATAATAGGTTACAGATTGGCAATCAATAGGCAAATAATAAATCCCAGCAGTTTTTATTGTTGTTTTACAATGTTTTCTCTAAGTTTCACACTTGACTCGGAGTGCAAAGAACCTGGACCGACCCCTGCTTTCTGCCACCATCTGCCATGTTCACACTCAACCCTGAGTCCTAACGAAGTTTCCCTGATCCTGCACACCCTTCAACTCAATTTCTGCCCAACTGCATCCATAACAAGCCACACGTTTAGACCGACAGAGATTTCCTTGATTTTCTTTACTGAATTAATACTTTCTCTTGGAGAAGTGATTGATTTTCCCACCACCTGCTTCTGAATAAAAATATAAGAAATGCTTTGGCATCTGTCTTAGTCCCGATGGGGCTGCTGTGATAAAAATATCATGGACTAGGTAGCTTAATAAAAATTCCTTTCTTTCTTTTATTTATTTATTTATTTTGAGAGAGAGAGAGAGAGAGAGCAAGGGAGGGGCAGAAAGAGAAGGACAGAGAGAATCCCAAGCAGGCTCTGCACTGTCAACACAGAGCCCAACACGGGTCTCCATCTCAGGAACTGTGAGATCACGACTTGATCCAAGATCAAGAGTCAGATGCTTAATCACTGAGCCACCCATGTGTCCCAATAAAAATATATTTCTCATAGTCTTGGAAACTGGCAAAGATCAAGTCACCTACAAAGTTGGTGTCTTACAGAAGTTTATCTTTTTGCACATGGTGGAAGGGGCCAGGGAACCTTCTGGATTCTCTTTTATAAGAGCTCTAATCTTATTCACGAGGGCTCCACTCTCACAACCTCATCATCTCCCAAAGGCCCCACCTCTAAGTACCAGGGGTTAGGTTTCAACATATGAATTTGGGAAGTGGGAGTGGGGGACATTCAATCTACACCATTTGCATCTTTGGGGGGGAAAGTCGCTCCAGATAGATTGACTGATTGATTGATTTAGCATTTACTCTGCATATTCAGTCACAAATTTACGAAAGGCAAACATACTCAAAATGCTATTTTCTGAGTACAGAAAGTTTGTGTTTTACCCTACAACCACCAACAGAGCGTTAAGCTTACCTCACAGCATGCCTGTCTTCGGGCTGATTTTAATTTTCCGTATAAATATCACGGGTTTCTTTTTGTATTTATCTGATGTTAAGCTTTCACTCAAAGTAATTTAGCACGTACTTCCTGAATATTTCCCTACACCATGGACTACATTAGCTGCTTAAGAAGGAATTCAAAAGAAAAATTAACCCCATCCCTGACTCTGTGTATTTATTAAACATTTGATGTACTCTGTATCAGGACAAAAAGGGCAAAGATGAACATCAGTGTCCTAACCCTTGAGTCGCCAAGGGCCTCATCGAACAGATAATTTGTACTGCATTGATGAGAACCCAGAGCACCGACCTACGAGGCAGGACATCGGCTCCAGGGGCTGTCTCTACAGACAAATGTGTGACTTCTAGGAAACCAATTCATTTCTTTGCCTTTTGCCTCTTTGGGGAAAAAAAGTCAAATAAATAAAATATTGAGCCACACTATTTTAAATTAAAAAAATCTTTATCCACATTTTAGATGGCATAATACTTTCCTCATAATATAAATTTATTTAATGGTATTGATCTAATGTTCCTGATTTAATATATCAAAACATACACATTATAGAAAAATATTTTTATTGAAATATTCTCCTTTCTAGAGATAAGAACTCTAAATGTTTAGATGTTTCTTTCTAGTTTTTAACAGTTTGAGTTACAAGACCTTCAAAGTTCTTTCGAAACCTCTTTTTAATGTTTCCAGGACGTGGTTCTGGTGAAACTTATACTGTCATTCTTTATTGCCAGATGTGTAAGATTTACATTAATTTTATAAATAAATTTTTATACATGTCTGATTATTTTCCTCACTAGTTTTCTTTATTTTTCCCCTCTTAAGTATTACCTTCAACATGTTCAAGAGATTTGAGTTCACGTTCCATTATGATGCGACTGAAACACAGAAAGAAAGGGGGTGTCTGGGTGGCTCAGTCAGTTAAGCGTGCATCTCTTGGTTTTGCCTGAGGTTATGATCGCATGGTTTGTGGGATCAACCCGTGTCAGGTTCTATCCTGACAGTATAGAGCCCGCTTGGGATTCTCTCTCTCTCTTTCTCTCTCTCTCTCTCTCTCTCTCTCTCTGCCCCTCCCCCGCTCACATAGGCACAATTTCTCTCTTTCTTTCTCGCTCTCTAAAAATACATAAACATCAACAAAATAAAAACTAAAACAGAAAGAAAGAACAGACCGAAGGAAGGCAGGAACCAAGCTTGGATGAGCTTCAATCTGGCCCCGGTGAACTCCGTTGCAGTGGGAAGGCTAGGGTGTAGGGGCACGCCACAACAGCCCGGAGGGGCATCTTAAGGCAAGGGTTGGTCTGCAAAGGCAAGTCCCGAGGGGGTCTAATCAAAGGCAGCAGGAAGCAGGGATTCAGCTTCCCAAAGTCAGAATGCAATCGGGAGGAGGAGCACACGGTCTGAGTCCAGAGAAGATAAATAAAGCCCCGGATTCGCCTAGGCCCTAGAAATGACGGTCCAAGAAGCGCTTTCATGAGACTGAGTTCATTCACAAAGCACCGCTGTAAGACAGTCTATTCATACAAGTAATGGGATTTAACACAAGGCACTCTGCACGGTTGTTTGGGAAGACTGAAATTTGGTAAACATTTAAATGGTCAGCATAATCCTGGAACATGGGAAGCCTTCCAGAAATGCCAATTTAATCCATCTATAACGTCATTTTTTTTTTTTTTTACCATTAATGCTTTCTTCCATTATTCTTCTCAATTTGTAATTATATATTTATTTGTTACCTTTTTTTTTTTCTTTTTTGTCTCTTGATCAGCCGTTAAGCCCCATTAGGGAAGAAGCCACGTCTGTTTTATTCATTAATGTTTTCTTAGTAAATGTTTATTAAATTGATATTAAATGAAAATGGGGATTCTCTTACTCGCCTCAATGATTTCAGTATAATTGGCTTAAACATGAGAGCATTTCCCGGCCTCTGAGACTGGAGTTCCTCTGAAGATTCATATTTGGTCTCTACTCTGCAGGCTGCTTCCTATTTACCAAATTGCAAAGCTGAAATTCTTCAAAAAGCCACTCATACCAATAAGCTTGAAACATTATTAACTTTTTTTTTAAGAAGTGAGAAATCCTTTTAAGCAATATCATGCTTTTTTATTTTTAGTGTTTATTTTTCTTTATTATTATTATTATTATTATTATTATTATTTTTTAGAGAGAGAGAGAAAGAGAGAATAAGCCAGGGAGGGGCAGAGAGAGGGGGAGACACAGGATCTCAAGCTGTCAGCACAGAGCCTGACGCAGGGCCCGAACTCAGGAACTGTTAGATTGTGGCCTGAGCCAAAGACGGATGCTTAACCGACTGAGCCACCCAGGTGCCCTGACATCATTAACTTTCAGGAAGAGATTTCATAGCAGCATCTCTCAGCTCCTCTGTCATCTTGGCCTGGACACCCTTCTTTATTCTCCCTTCCTCTTACGAATAGAGAACTTACTTTTCTCCAAGCATAAAGCTTTGCCTGCTTTCCGCGGGGTCTGTTTTGATGCCCTGGGCTATAGTTTGCATCTTAAATTCCCAAAGAGGTTATTCCTTCTGTAAAATGAGAAGGCATGAGAAATGGAGAAGGAATGAGCATGAAGGTCCCTTGCCCAGCGAGAGCAGCAAAGTGGCGGTGAACTCAAAGCACTAGTGAATCTCTCAGGTCCCAGGCACAGCACGGAGGGGGAAGGGCAGGGGTGCAGAAGCAGACATTCAGAATATGTCTGGGCAAAGTGTGAAGCCAGGTACCCCCTAGGCTCCTTGGCATAACTGCTCAGCCCTCAATTACACAAAAGAAATAAAAGTGCGCAGGACAGAGGTCTTGATGGAGATTTGGGAAGTCAAAGCTATAGTCCCTCTACTTATGAGCCAGAAAGGACGGAAGCACAATTAACTTCTGGGGAATGATCCCAGAGCAACAGCTGTGTCATTATTTGCATCTTCCCCTTGCCTTGCCTTGGTCCTACTAGGTCTGGGAAATAGAATATATACATATTTTGTTGCATCTCTGATTTTACTGCTCTTCTTTAAGCTTCATGTCTAATAAAATAGGTTCTTGCAGCATGGTCATAGCACAATGGTCCGGAAATCTGCCACCTTCCCATTAATTAAACCTTTGGTCACTTAAGTCGCCTCAAGATAGATGCTCCATAATGTTAGGTGAATGCACAAATATGAATGAAGGTGCCAGATGGTGTTCCATCAGACCTCCATTTGTTATAATAATATTTGACCTATGAAGTTGCAATCGATACAAAATCCTATGGGCACTATATATAGATCTCCTGTCTTCTTGAATTAATATGTTATAAAACAGGGGCTAGGAAGTTTTCTTTATGTAAGCTATTAATTCATGGGGAAATAAGTCTACCAAAGGGTGAAAGGAGAAAGCGACTTGTTATAGCTAGTTTTTAAAGAGAAATTTGGAGTTTCCTACTCACGTGCTTTTTAAAAATTATAGAATTCAACGATTTACCAAACATCTATTGATCATCTGCTACAAGCGTGAAACTGTGTTATTTTGGGGCGACAAGAACCAATGGGAATAGCTATAGGAGACACAACATTACTATTGGAAATTCGACCTTGTTTTAATAATCAGGTATGTGTACACAAATGTATATAAATATATGTGTGTATTTAATGTATATATACACATATATAATGTATATAAATGTATATACACATATATAATGTATGTAAATACACACAGACACACACACACACACACACACATATATATATATATATATATATATATATATATAATGGATAAAGGGATCAATAACGAAGTAAGAACATTAAGTTTTTGATAATTCACATTTACATAAAGGGAAAAACAGTTCAAATTATTAACAAAATCTCATCTAAATTTGTAATTTTCTGCAATTCTTTCAGCTTATCGCATATTCCAGGAGTTATGAACTACTCACATTACCTGAGAAGACCTATACTTTTATGCAGTCAATTAGATATTGCCATTTAACTCACCTGAGATACAGATCCCTCTACTGGATTTATACAAACACCGATCCAGAATCCTGTCTACTTTCACGCATAGTTTCAAAACTTTAGCATATCTTTTTTTTTTCTTTTTCTTTCCAGGCTCTGAACTCTTCTAAATGAGGAATGGGATCTTGCTCGGTCTGTACTAACAAGTGTTCATCAGACTGATGGGCCAAGAGCACAGGCTGGTTAATATTAGATGAATGACTGAGAGCCTATACAACTTCACACTTATGCACCTCTCTAGAGAAAATACTACACAGGCACCGATTTATATATAGCTAGCAAAAACTCAGTATTTATTTCAAAAATAGAATTACAGAGACTAGCTTTATGTATTGGAACAGCAAAGCATTAAGATATTAAATTTGGATACGAAGAATCAAAAACCCTAGCTTCATCACTTAATAATTCCATCCCCCAATTCTGCCAGAAAATACTCGGTAACTGGCAAACCAATGTCTGTGTAACTGCCCATAATTGCCACTCTCCAGGGTCTCTGTCACTCCACTTTCTTCCCAATAATGTTCATATAGTGTAAGTCTAAAAACATATATTTTATCAACGTTAGGTATGAATGTCTTTCAGTGTGATATCTAATTTCATTTCCCTAAGTAGTAAACTTAAGGATCGTTTTGATTTTTATCAATTTTTTCACTTAAATATAACATACATGGAGAAAAGGTAAAATCAAAATTGTATAATTGAATAATTATAAAATATACACTAATTAGCCACCGCCCAGATGGAAAAGTATATATTGCCCTGACCCAGAATCTCTACACGTGTCTTCTTTTTTTCAAATGTTATTTCCAGTACAGTTAACCACACGGTGTTAGATTAGTTTCAGGTGTACAACATAGTGATTCAATAATTCTATATACTACTCAATGTTCAGCATGATAAGTGTACTCTTAATCCCCTTGATTTATTCTACCCATCCCCCACCCACCTGCCCTCTGGTAACCATCAATGTGCTCTCAACAGCGAAGAGTCTGTTTTTCGGTTTGTCGCTTCCTTTTTTTCCTTTGTTCATTTGTTTCTTAAATTCCACATATAAGTAAAACCCCATGGTATTTGTCTTTCTCTGACTGATTTATTTCGCTCAACAATTATACTTTCCATCCATGCTGTCGCATATGGCAAGGTTTCATCCTTTTATATGGCTAAATAATCTGCCATTGTATATATACCACTTCTTTATCCATTCATCTATTGATGGACATTTGTGCTGCTTCCATAATTTGTCTATTGTAAATAACACTGCAATAAACATAGGGGTGCATATATCTTTTTGAATTAGTGTTGTTTTTTGTTTCATTTTTAAAAATTTTTTTTAAATGTTTATTCAGTTTTGAGAGACAGAGAGCAAGCAGGGGTGGGGCAGAGAGAGAGGGAGACACAGAATCCGAAGCAGGCTCCAGGCTCTGAGCTGTCAGCACAGAGCATGACGTGGGGCTCAAACTCACGAGCTGTGAGATCATGACCTGAGCTGAAGTCGGACGCTTAACTGACTGAGCCACCCAGGAGCCCCAGATTAGTGTTGTTTTTGTATTCTTTGGGTAAATACACAGTAGTGGAATTACTGGGAATTCTATTTTTTAAGTTTTTGAGGATTATCCATACTGTTTTCCACAGCGGCTGTACCTGTTTGATTCCCAGCAACAGCACAAGGGTTCTTTTTTCTCCACATCTTCAGCAACACTCGTTTTTTGTCTTCTTTATTTCAGTCATTCTGACAGGTGTCAGGTGATATCTGATTGTGGTTCCGATTTGCTTTTCCCTGATGATGAGTAATGTTGAGCATCTTTTCATATGTCTGTTGGCCATCTGTATGTCTTCTTAGGACAAATATCTTTCATGTCTTCTGCCCATTTTTTACTTGTATTATATGTTTCTTTGGTGTTGAGTTGTATAACTTCTTTATATATCTTGGATATTAACTCTTTGCAGATATGTTCTCCCATTTAGTAGGCTGTCTTTTAGTTTTGTTGATGGTTTCTTTTGCTGTATAAAAGCTTTTTTATTCTCATGTAGTCCCAATACTTTATTTTTGATTTTGTTTCCCTTGCCTAAGGAGACATATCTACAAAAATGTTGCAATCACCCATGTCAAAGAAATTCCTGCCTGTGCTCTCTTCCAGTATTTGTACGGTTTCAGGTCTTACTTTAATACATTTTGAGTTTACTTGTGTGTATGGTGTAAAAAAGTGGTCCGGTTTCACTCTTTTGCATGTAACTGGGCAGTTTTCCCACATCATTTGTTGAACAGACTGTCTTTTTCACATTGCATATTCTTCCCTCCTTTGTTGAAGATTAATGGATCATATTATCATGGGTTTACTTATTGGCTTTCTATTCTGTTCATTGAACTACGTGTCTATTTTTATGCCAGTACCACACTATTTTGATTACTACAGCTTTGTCATATAACTTGAAGTCTAGAATTATGATTCCTTCATCTTTGTTTTTCTTTTTCAAAATTGCTTAGGTTATTTGGAGTCTTTTGTGGTTCCATACAAATTTCAGGATTGTTTGCTCTAATTCTGTGAAAAATGCTGTTGGTAACTTGATAGGGATTATAATAACCCTGTAGATTGCTTTAAGGAGTAAAGACATTTTAACAATATGTTCCACGAACATAGAATATCTTTCCATTTGTTTGTGTCATCTTCAATTTCTTTCATCAGTATTTTATATTTTTCAGAGTACAGGTCTTTTACCTCCTTGGTTAACTTAACTCCTAGGAATTTTATTATTTATGGTACAATTGTAAATGAGATTGTTTTTGTGATTTCTCTTTCTGCTACATCATTATTAGTGTATGGAAATGCAGATTTCTGTATATTGATTTTGTATCCTGTGACTTTAATGAATTCATCTATCTGTTCTAGTAGTTTTTGGTGAAGTCTTTAGGATTTTTCTCTATATAGTATCATGTCATCTGCAAATAGTGACAGTTTTACTTCTTTCTTACCAATCTGAATGCCATTTATGTATGTATGTATGTATGTCTGTCTGTCTGTCTGTCTGTCTGTCTGACTGCTGTGGCTAAGACTTCCAATACTATGTTGAGTAAAAGTGGTGACAGTGGACATCCTTGTCTTGTTCCTAACCTTAGAGGAAAAGCTCTAATTTTGTCACCACTGAGTATGGTTAACTGTAGATATTCATACATAGCCTTTATTATGTAGAGGTACATTCCCACTAAACCTACTTTGTTGAGGGTTTTTATCGTAAATGGATGTTGTACTTTGTCACATGCTTTTTATGCATCTACTGAAATAAGTATATGGCTTTTACTCTTTTGCTTACTGGTGTGCTGTATCACGTTGATTGGTTTGCAATTTTTTTAAGTCTAATTACTTATTTTGAGAGAGAGAGACTACAAGTGGGGAGAAGAGAGAGAGAGAGAGGGAGAGAGAGAATCCCAAGCACGTTCAGCGTTGTCAGCCTAGAGCCTGACATGGGGATCAATCCCATGAACTGTGAGATCATGACTTCAGCTGCAATCAAGAGTTGGATGCTTAATAATGGGTTAAAGCAGGCATCCCATGGGTTGCAAATATTGTACCACCCTTGCATCCTGGGAATAAATCCCTCTGGATCTTGGTGAATAATTTTTTAATGTATTGTTGGATTTGGTTTGCTAATATTTTGTTGAGGATTTTTGCATCTATGTTCATCAAAGCCTTGGCCTTTAGTTTTCTTTTTTTGTGGTGTCTTTATCTGGTTTTTGTATTAGGGTAATGCTGGCCTCATAGAATGACTCTGGAAGTTTTCCCTCCTCTTCTGGTTTTTGAAAACTTCATCTGTGAAACCCCCCTGGTCCTGGACTTTTGTTTGTTGGGAGTTTTTTGATTACTGATTCAATTTCATTGCTGGTGATTGGTCTGTTCAAGTTTTCTATTTCTTCTTGCTTCAGTTTTGATAGGCTATATGTTTCTAGCAATTTGTCCAGTTCTTCTGGACTGTCCAATTTGCTGGCATTAATTTTTCATAATAGTCTCTTATTACCTTTTGTATTTCTGTAGTGTTGGTTGTCACTTCTCCTCTTTCATTTTTTATTTTATTTGAGTCTTCTCTTTCTTTTTGATTAGTCTGGCTAATGTTTTATCAATTTTCTTGATCTTTTTAAAGAACCAGCTTCTAGCTGCACTGATATATTCTATTCTATTCTATTTTATTTATTTATTTATTTATTTATTTATTTATTTATTTATTTTACTTTCTATTTTGTTTATTTCTGCTCTAATCTTTATTATTACCTCCCTTCTACTGGCTTGGGGTTTTGTTTGTTCTTCTTTTTCCTGCTCCTTTAGGTTAGGTTGTTTATTTGAGATTTTTCTTGCTTTCTGATTTGGCCTGTATTGCTATAAACTTCCCTCTTAGAACACTTTTGTTGCATCCCAATGATTTTGGATCATTGTGCTTTCATTTTCATCTGTCTCCAGGTAATTTTTGATTTCCTCTTCGATTTCTTTGTTTTGTAGTACATTATTTAACCTCCAAAATAACCTTTGAATATTTTGAGTTTGTTGAGACTTGTTTTGTGGCCTATACTTGATCTATTCTGGAGAGTGTCCCACGTGCACTTGAAAAGAATGTGTGTTCAGCTGTTTTAAGATGGAATATTCTGAATACACCTGGTAGATCGTCCTGGTCCCGTGTGTCATTCAAAACCACTGTTTCCTTGTTGATTTTCTGTTTGGATAATCTATCCATCAATGTAAATGGGTTGTTAAATTCCCCTACTATTATTGTGTTACTATCCATTGCTTCCTTTATGTTTGTTATTAGCTGCCTTATGTGTACGGGTGGTCCCATTTATATTGCCTTGTTGGATTGTTCCCTTTATGATAATAAAGTGTCCTTTGTCTCTTGTTAACATCTTTGTTTTAAAGTCTAGTTTGTCTAATATAAGGATTGCTACTCCAGCTGTATTTTCACATTCATTTGCATGATAAATGCTTTTCCATTCCTTCACTTTGAGTCTGCATGTATCTTTAGGTCTGAAATGAGTATCTTATAGGCACCATATAGATGAGACTTGCTTTTTTATCCATTCCTTCACCTTATGTCTTCTGATTGACCATTACATTGGCCATATTTACATTCAAAATAATTATTGGTAAGTATGTACTTATTTTCACTTTTTTACTTGTCTTATGAGGATTTTGGGGTTTCAGTTTTATTTTTGTAGTTCTCTTGCTCTCTACTCTCTTGATTTGCTGGCTTTCTTTAGTTATATACTTGGATCCTTGCCCTTTATTTTTTGCAGATCTATTACTGGTTTTTGATTTGTGGTTACCATTAGGTTTGTATATAACATCTTCTGCATATAACATTCTATATTAAGTTGATGGTCACATAAGTTTGAACCCATTCTTTACTCCTCCTCCCCAACCCTCTGACATTTTAGATATATAGTTACATTGTTTACATCCTTTTATTTTGTGAAACCTTTGACTGATCTTTATAGTTATACTCAATTTTACTGCTTTTGTGCTTCCTACTTTTCTTACTCCTACTTGTGGTTTTTCTTTTCCACTCAAGGAGTTCCCCTTAAAATTTCTGGTAGGAGTGGTCTCACGGTGAAAAAGTCCTTTAACTTCTGTTTGTCTGGTAAACTCTTTACTTCTCCTGTTCTGAATGATAATCTTGCTGGAAAGAGTATTCTTGGCTGCAGTTTTATTTATCTATTTTTCCTTCCAGCATTTTTAATATATCATGCCACTCCCTTTTGGCCTGGAAAGTTTCTGCTGAAAAATCAGCTAATAGTCTATGGAGTTTCCCTTGTATGTAACTGTTTGCTTTTCTCTTGCTACTTTTAGAATTCTCTCTTTATCACTTCAGTGTGCCATTTTAATTACTATGTGTCTTAATGTAGACCTTACTGGGTTCATTTCTTTGAGTGTACTCTGTGCTTCCTGTATTTGGATTTCTGTTTCCTTCTCCAGATTCAGGAAATTTTCAACTATTATTTCTCCAAATAAATTTTCTGCCCCCTCTTTCTCTCTCTTCTCATTCTGGGATCCCTATAATATGAATGGTATTATACTTGGTTATGTCACTATTTTCATATATCGTTTTTTTCTTCTGTCCTGTTCAGTCTGATTGCTGTCCATTACTCTGTTCTCCAGGTCACTGATCCTTTCTTCTGCTTCCTCTAGTTTACCACCTAGTGTATTTTTTAAATTTTCAGTTATTAATTTCTTCCTCTCAAGTTCAGCGAGTATGTTTATGACCATTACTTTAAATTCTCTATCAGGCATATTACTTAACTCCATTTTGTTTAGGCCTTTTGCTGTGATTTTGCCCTATTGTTGCAGTTCCATTTATTGTAAAGACTGTTCTATCCCTCATTTCTCTCTGATGATATCAGGGGTACAAACATGCACAAACTGAATCTCTTTCTAGGTTTCCCTTCATCTTCCATTGATTTGTATATTTCTACTTATGTAAAATTGCACTCCCTTACTTAATATAATTTCATAAGTCTTAAGAATATCCTAATCTTTATTCAACAGTGTTTATGCTACTGTTTTCCAATTATATATCATTTGTAAACAGTATCCAAAGGTGTTTACAAATCACCTACTATGTGCTAAACACTATTATAAGTATGTGGGCCACATCATGCAACAAAAGAGACAAACTTTCCATTTTTGTGGCTCTTACATTCTAAAGTATATGTGGAAGAATAGGCCACAACAGTACATTTCTTGTGCTCTTGATGATGATGATGATGATGATGATGATGATGATAATAAAGTTATATTATAAAAAATATTAGAAGGTAAAGAAAACTACAAAAATTATAGAGAAGAGTATGTAGGATCAAGATGGTCTGGTGGGTAGACTTTGAATTCATAGAAATTCAAACTTCCTATGAGTCTTTTAATCAGCTTGTCTGATTCTTGAAAAGTGTACTGACATTTGAATAAAGAGAGGACTGATATTTTCATATGAGGGGAAAAGATATTTTAACACAGTTGCACAAGCCAATCTAAAATCTTGCATTATTTATCTTTTATTTGAGTTTTGTTTTTATTTATTTGTTTTGTTTTTTATGACTAGCACTTTCGTATTAGAATTTTTTCTGTGTAGGCATCACCTGCCTCATTCCTGGGTACTTGGTCGTTTTTATGAAATTTTAGTTTTTAAAATTTTGTTTGCTAGTTGTTGCTGGTATGTGGAAAGATACTTAATTTTTATTATATGTCAATCTTATTAAAGTCATCAATTATAATAAATAGTAGATTTTTAAAATTTGTGTAAAAAAATCACATGATGTTTCCTAAATTTCTTTCAAATCAATTCTGGTACCACTCATGCTTCACCATTGTGTCTTAGACCCTCTGTATTGTGTTAAAAGTCAGTTGTGAGAACATACAACCTTTTCTTATTTCTAAAGCCTATTAAAAAGATTTTAACATTTCACATTTAAATGTAGTGACTACTATGCTTTTTTTTGAAGATTTAGATTTTAAAAACTGTTTTCTGTATTAGTCAGCATTCTCTAATGAAGCAGAATTATATATACATACATATATATATATGTATATGTGTATATATATATGTAGAGAGAGAGAGAGAGAATGTGTGCATGTATATTTACCTACTAGAACAGTATATGTATATAGTGCATACATATAGTATGTGTGTGTATACATAAATATTCTCCCTTTTTCAATTCTTTGGCAATGTTTATGTGCACTTAGAATTATTTCTTGAAGGTGTGGTAGAATATTCTGATAAAGCCATGCATGGTTGGAGTTTTCTATCTGGGAAGACTTGTAACTACTCATTAAGTCACTTCAATAGTTACAGTATTGAGGCTTTATATTATTGAGGCAGAATGTTATAGTTTTATAATATGTTTGTTTTTAAAAACTTTCCACTTAACACAAGTTTTCTAACTTACTGGTTAAGGGTTTCTTAAAATAATTTCGTTATAATATCTTGATTCAGTGTGTGACAGGTACAGTAATTAGATGATGACTGTATAAAACTATTTGCTTCACATTCCTCAATGGGGAGAAAGGAGGATGGGGAGTAAATGCTTAGCCTCAAGCATAGAGGCCCTGAAGTCACTTATTTATTTTTCATTTCAGCATGGCTGACACACAACGCTGCATTAGTTTCAGGTGTACGACAAAGTGATCCAATAACTCTGTATGTGATGCTATGCTCACCACAAGCATAACTGTCATCTGTCACTTTATAGAACCATAACAGTACCAATGACAATGTTCCCTATGCTGCGCTTTTATTCCTGTGACTTCCAGTTATGGAATGAATAAACCCTCAAGTTAATTTTATTTGTGCTTTGTTCTGGCCATTTCAGAACTTTCTAGGGAACAAAAGCTGAATTTTCCTCAACTTACTGGTCTCCTCCTTCAGAGGAATTTACTAGTTGACCATGAGCTTATTTGATAAGCTCAGTGGGGTTTCAAGAACAAGCATCTGGGGAACTGTGGTAGATGAAGCAGCTTCTTCCTCTGAAACTTATTTCAAAGGCAACTATAACATCCTCTAACATGTTTCCCTTTGGGGAATTATATTATAAAATGCTCCTGAAATTCTCTGTAGTGGAGAGGGGGGAAAGGCAGACACTCATTTAGCTGTGTTTCTCTACTGAGTGAGTATGAGTGGTCTAACCTCTTCTGAATTTCCCTCAGATCAGCAAAACTTCACATAGGGCATGCTTCTCTTGTATTCTCTGAACCTGCTTCCATATATTAACCCTGACAGGTCAGAGCTTGCACACCCTTCTAGGAAGCAGGCTGAATGCTCCCTGGATGGCTAGGTCCATATCCTCAATAATAAAAGGTTTATGACAGCATGGGATTTTGTCTCCTTTGTTCTCTGCTGTATACAAAACATCTAAACAGTTGCAGACACACAATAGATACTCAAAAAATAATTTTTGAAAAATGATTGAATGGATGAATATACTAAAGACATGACACCACACATGGATCCAAAGATAGAGATTCCATATGTAGATCTTTATCATCTATATCTTTATGTCATCAGTATCTGTATGTCTATATATCATCTATATCCATATCATTTATGTCTATATCTATATCATCTATATCTGTACCTATATTAATATCTATCCTCAATCCCCAATGTGGTAGGAAGCATATTTTTGTCTCATAAATAAACCTATTCTCAGATTCAGACTTGTTAGCAATACAGCAGGTATGGATTTTGAATTACTACCAGTTTCAAACGTATATTTCTCAAATGATTCAATATTTACAGGACAGATTATTTTGTATTCTCTCTCTCTCTTTTTTGGAGTGAGAGAGAGAACATGCATGAGTATAGGAGAGCAGGGGGAGAAGAGAGAGAATCTTAAGCAGGCTTCACACTCAGCATAGAGCCTGACACAGGGCACGATCTCACGACATGAGATCATGACCTAAGCAGAAATCAAGAGTCAGACACTTAACTGACTGAGTCCCCCAGGCACCCCATTTGTATTCTCAAATATCAACAAAAAATTCTCAGTGAGGCATGAACGTCAGAAAAAGGAGACCGATCCATTAGACCAGAATCTGAGGTATGTGTGGGATGTAGTACAACAAATGAAGGCTAATCTAAAAACGAAACAAAAAAAAATATTTCCCAAAAATATCGGCACCCTTCCTGGTACGGAAACAAATCTCCAAAGATATTAGTGTCAAAATTAATTTAGGTCACAAAGCTATTGGGTATCAGATTTAGGACAAGAAGTTACTACAACTGACACCTACCTTATTTTGAAGGACTTTTGTAAGATTTAAAAATATGTATGTCTTGCTTGTTACTTGTAAAACAGAGTGGCTCAGAAGACCCACTCTTCACTTCTTGTTCCTAAGAAGTCAAACATAACATTTTATTCACATAATCCAGGAAGCAGCATGAACTGTCATGGTGGCCAAAACATCTCCGATCGGCAGTGCAATTGGAAGGAGAGAGATTTATGTCATTTGCTGTGCATGGGAACTCCTACTGCTTCATATCTAGAGCGTGTAACTTGGGCAACTTTACTTTATCTCTTTGAGGCTGTTTTCTCACTTGCGAAATATTTGTAAGATGGCTGATCTTCCGTGGGAATGCGAGGGTTAAAAGTAATGAGGTACCACATATGTGAATACTGCAGCCCCAGGAACAGGATTTGGTAGATGCCACACCTGTGGATTAGATCCCTGCAAATTCTAAGCAGACATTTGCATCTGACTGTCTCTCCGTTTACAATAAGGACTAAAAATTGGAACATTAAGAAGGAAAAATAGAATGAGCTGGAAAGTACTACAGTACTACTGTTTATATTTTATGCTCTGAGTCAGTGTTTTTTCAAGTGCTGTCCATCTAATAATCCCCCATCAATCAGAACTACTTAGGAGGTGATTAAAGATGAATATTACTTAATTTTTCTTTACTCCCCTCAAGCCACCTGCGTAGAAAACCTTACTATGTTCAGGAAAGCGTTCAGTGTAATGGAAGCAAAGACTATGCTGGGGACATGGAAAGAATGAGGTACGAGATGGAGATTGAGCCTAGTATGTCATAAAATGGAGGCACCTCTTTATCATACAAGCAATGGTGAATGAAGGGATTTTTAAAGTAAGGGAGTGTAGGGTTATATTTTTACGATCATTCAAAATTAAGCAAAAGCATTTTCAGTATTTCAATGCTATTGTAGTCAACCTACAAAGACAAGAAGCACAAATGCACAGAGACACTGGTGGTAAATGAAGTGCCCCGAGTCCAGGCTTGCGTCCTGCATTTATATTATTTTTAGTTATGGCATGCAGGTCTCATTTGCTCAGTTAAACATACAGACCTGTATTGAATTCCACCAGGCAGCAGTTTCTCTTCTTGGCAGTGCAAATTGGAAAATTGAATTTTCCTCCGCATTCTAACCTGATTCAAAATTTATTTTGCATTTAGACCCTTTATATAATTATTACTATCATCATTAGTTAGCAACTCTTGCCTAATCTATTAATGAGAAATGGATATTTTCAATGTTAGTGTGCTGTAAGGTCTATTAGGGATGATTACTGCGAGAAGCACGGTGTAGAGGTATGAGTAGGGCTGGGAACTACGCAGTGGCCATGGTTAGAGGTCTGAGCAATCGGGGCAGGGAATGTGGTGAGGACAGCGCCATGGAGGAAAAGAAGGAATATCAGATCAAGGTATGGAAGAGTAGAGTGCTCAATCCCAGTGTTTTATCACTTTGGGAGAAGAAAAATCTGAATTTAGTTATCATGCCTGCAATATTAACAGAAGGAAAAAAAGCGTGTTTCTTGATATTCTCTTCTACCGCGGATCCTCATAAAGTTAACGAAACAGATCAGGATTTGAGGATAGTGAAATTTCCCCAGCACACAACTCTCTTCCAAACTGTGACTTCTGAGACACTATATTGGACATCTAGTCCAGGGATATAAAAAATGTAAGCCTCAGTAACTTTAGGGACTCTTGTGGTTTTTTCAAATTAAAGAACAAAACAAAACAGGGGCGCCCGGGTGGCTCAGTCAATTAAGAATCCGACTTCGGCTCAGGTCATGATCTCGAGGTACATGAGTTTGGGCCCCACGTCGGGCTCTGTGCTGACAGCTGGGAGCCTGGAGCCTGCTTTGGATTCTGTGTCTCCCTCTCTCTCTGCCCCTCCCCTGCTCATGCTCTGTCTCTCTCTGTCTCAACAAAACAAAACAAAACAAAACAAAACAAAACAAAACAAAACAAGGGCACCTGGGTGGCTCAGTCAGTTAAGCATCTGACTCTTGATTTCGGCTCAGGTCATGCTCTCACAGGTTTGTGAGATCAAGCCCCACATCAGGCTCTGTGCTGACAGTGTGGAACCTGCTTGGGATTCTGTGTCTCTGTGCCTCCCCTGCTCATGCTTACTCTCTCTCTCTCTCTCTCTCTCTCTCTCAAAAATAAACTTAAAAAATAAAAAAAATAAATGAATAAGTTCTTTAAGTAAGTAAATGAATAGATAAAATAAAAATAACAACTGAGAAGCAAAATAAATTCAGAGAATCGTGTGAAGAATGGTAAATCTGGGAGGCACACTTTGGCCCCACGTAAGGCTGCTGTACTTGACAAATAAACACATGGGAAGTCCAGTTAAATTTGAATTTCGGGCAAATGGTAAGTATTTTTGTAGTATAACTACACCCCAAATACTGCATGATCAATCCCAGCTTTTATAATGCTGTCATCATGTTATTCTGAAAAAGAGGGACGCCCATTAAATTAATGCCTTGGCTTCTTTCTTTCTATGCCCTGCTCACTTCCCAGGCAGAAGCGAACCACCCACTTGCGGCTATGGGACAAGTAACGGAGGATGTGCAGTGCTCAGATGTTTCCAGTTTATCTTCTAGGCTCCTGACTTCAGTGTTCTCTGATCTGCTCTCCACCATCCGGTCATCCCAGTGATAAAGACCCTGGCCCTACTGTGGATCACTGCTGTCTGGGATGGGTGGCTGAGTCTCTAAATCTGAGACGCAGTATTTGGAAGCTTCATTTGCTTTTCCTTAGCCACATTCCCCATATTCTTGACATTTTGACTTCTTTATGTTTATTTCCTGTCTTCCTTATATGCAGTCTGAATTTGGGTGGGGAAATCAGGGGGAATCACACACTATTATGAATCCCTTAAATCCTAATGACCTGGTATGGCAATAATTAGGTTAGTTGAGGAGGCTTCTATGAAAATACAATTAAACAATTTTCGAAGAATAAGCCCAGGGAAGAATTCAAGAATTTGAATTCGTCCTTTTTGAGGAGTTATATAGAGACGGAGATTACATGAAAGTTCACAAAGTGGGAGAGGCAAAAAGCCAAGACTTCCTGGGTGTGTTTCTCAGTTTTGCTTGGTTTTAAATGTTACGCTTATTGAGGTCAATGCAATGAATACTACTTATTAAAACATTTCACGAAAAAAGCAAAATAAAATGTTTCATTTTAATCAGGTGTAACCTGTATCAATAAACAGAGGGGTCAAATTGAGCCAATACCTTATACAGCATAGATATTGATGAGAGAGCCTGGGGCTGGCTGAGGACACAGTGCAAGCTAGGGCACCCCTCCCCCCAAGCCAGGTGGGTTGTGTGTGACATTCCTCAGGCACTGCTGGTTGCCCAAGGACAAACGAAAGGAAAGAAAACAAATGGTTACCTGATAGAGATCACGGGAAGTGGGTCTCCATCAGTTTACAAATATCTTAGTGAATTACAAGAAAAAGGCAATCTTATCAATAGCCTGATTTCCAGAAGCCTATAAACTCAGTTTCCTGGAGCTCCAACATCACCCCTCCAGAATGATGTGGGGGAACAAAGGCAAGAAGGAAATGGCAGGTAAAATTAAATTTCCTCATAACCTGCAGCCCACTGACAGATAGTTGAGGCTGGCAGGGTAAAACAGTTCTCCAGGAACTCCCTACTGTCTCACTGCTAATGATTTGCTAGAGGGAAAAATAACCTTAGCTTGACAATAGCTAGGCCTCCAGTATCCTGGGAGTCTTCTTTAGCCTATGAAAAGCTCACTGGGAACTTCCCCTGGACTTTACCTCCCCCAACTCCCAAATATACAAGCAGTCTCTCCACAGGGTCCAGAGCAGCTCTTTCTGCCCACTGGTCCTGTCCCCATGCTTTCATAAAATCAGCTTTTTGCACAAAAGATGTCTTCAAGAATTCTGTCTTGGCCGTTGGCTCCGGATCCCCGACCATCACCCCCAAAACCTCATCAATGTGGTGGGTGAGATCTTCAATGAGTAACATGAACTCTCTGATACGAAAAGTTAATAGCTCCTATACACTACGTGCTCATAAAAATATTTAAAATAAGACTTTCTTTCTTTTCTGTTGGGGGTACAACTAATAAGAAAAAGATCTCATTTAGCTAAATCACTCTCTAAAAGAACAGAGTTACTACATTGTGGTTATTCAAAATCAGGTGAATGAGCTCACTTTGGAAAGGCAGGGCCTCAGTGTTATTATTTTTATGACTCCAGGTAAGGGCTCTGGCTAGAGTATGCCAAGAGAGGTGGCGAGGGTAGAGATTTAAGGAGCTCCTCACTCTCAGCTGTTATGCTCACAAACCCGGAGAGAGTCACCCAAGCAGCTCCCTTGCCCCACCATGGTCCTGGCCCTGCCCTAGAGAAGATGCCAGTCATGCAACGAAATTGTAAATTCTACTCAACTTTCAAGATATGACAAACAAAAAAGGATGCAACAAAAAAAAAAAAAAAGAAAAAAGTTAAGTAAAAGTAAATATTTGATAAGGACATATATTCAGATAGCTACTCGAGCCTGACCCAAGTGTAGAAGAAAAGATTGGAGACGTGCTCCCAGGAAAAGTAAATGACTTTTCGAAGTAGACCAGCATTACAGGCAGAAGAGAGACAGCAGAATGTAAGGAAAGAAGAATATGCCGTAGTGTTTTCTTAATTCTTTCTCTTTTAGCCATTACGTAAGCACAATTTGGAAGTTTACATTATACACACATTCCCATTGTTGTTTATTGCACACATTTGTGACGATGTTAACATAGAATGAAAACGTACATGCTTTGTATTCCCGTAGCAAATGTTCACTCATTCTTTATTGTGCATTTTATTATTCTTATAAAATCCAGAGGTAAAAAGCACGACGTCAGGTGCTGGTATAGGTTGTTATCTAGTCTGTGTGTATATTATCTGACATTTCAGAAAAGCTCTGATGCATGATGAAGAAAACTAGGTAAACAGACTTCTCATCACAGGCGATTTTAACAAGGCTTATTGCTTTCTGGGATATATTTTATACGTCCCAAACAGAGTGAGGCGGAGATGGGATAAAAGGATGGGTTCTTAGTTGAATGTGGATTTTTTTCAGAGGCATCCGCCAGCCATTACTGGTCTATAAAACAACAGCCATTCCCTCACCTTGACACCCTGGCCGAATTCCAAAGCAGCGAATCTAATAGAATCCCCAGGCCCCTAAAATCCCACACGGAAATGGCGTTAGCGGTTTCATTTGGTAACTACAAATTAGGCCGAAGAAATACAAGGTGACGGTGTTTGTTAATTCCACTAGTAAAGCCTCAACAGCTGTACTGTCTTCTGCAGAGATTCTGATCCTCCATTTATAGGTCTCACAAGGAAAAGAAGGAAAATGGGGACGATCTAATACAAAAATGTGAGAAAGATTTCTTCTGGTATCTTAGAATTTATAATGCTTCTTAAGTATGCCAGTTAGGGAAAGTCAGGACGAAAGAATAATAATAATTAATAATAATAATAGGCATCGTGTTAGATGCTCTGAAGCTTCTCCCGTCACAGGCATGCCAGGTGGCTCATGATGTCACCACATAGCAGGTACAGATGGCATAGCCATTTTTCACAAAAGAAAGCAAACAGAAGGACAGCCAGCAATTTTTTAAAACCGGGAATGCAAATCGGAATCGTCTGAGAGACTTCAAGAAAAACACGTGTGGCAAAATGCGCAAATCTTACACCTAAAGCATTTGACTGAGTCTGCAGGTGGGGCCTGTGTGTCCTTTAAAGCTCCCAAAGCGATTCTAACATATTGTTAAAGGGAAGATCACTGGTACAGAAAACCACGGATAAGAGAAGAGGTGACTCTGGCTCTCACTTTAAAGAAAAGAAGGTCAATTCGGGGATTTAAACTAATTGGAAACTCCATGTGAATCATCCGATTGATATAGTGGGGAAAAAAAATGTTGATGTGAATTATTTTACCTAACGCAAAGCGTCCAAATAGAAAGGAAAAAACAAACTGACAAAGAAGAAACAAACATGCCAGGCGTTTTCACATACAACCTTGTGACTTACTAAGCTCTGGGGTGTTCAACAGACACCTGGAGTTCTGTAATCATTTCTTCTTCTTTCTTCAGGTTAACTAAAGATGGGTTCCAGCACTCTGACTCCTGCGTCACTCTTTTACTGACTAGTTACAACTTCAAATGATATGTCCCTCTGTCTCATGCTTTTAAATGCCTCAGATGTTCTAAGACTTTATAATAAAGTGGTAAAATTTATGGCTGAATAGATAGGAAGCTCCAGAATGTGAGGAATCTCTTATGCCAAGTGCAGTGGTTTGGAACGTATCTAGTTGGCCACGGAAGACGAATGGACATGCTTGAGCAAAGGTGAGATCGGGTAATACAGGAAGCCGAGGGGAAAAGAGAGAGAAGACACACGTAAGCCTCTTCTCTCCAGGCAAGAGATAATTAGGGACTGGACTGCTGAGATCTGGGAAGAATATGGCGGGAAGACACTGTTTAGGATGGATTTCTGGAGTAGAATTAATATTATAAAGCTTTTGTATTCTTCCCGTGGTCCCTTTCTTGGCTTGTGGTGGGTGGTGTTTTTTCCTTGCTACTTAATGTCATTATAAGGAAAGAGAAAAAAAAAAGTATTTACTTATTTATTTATTTTATTTATAAAGTTTATGTATTTATTTTGAGAGAGAGAGGAAGCATGAGGCAGGCGGGACAGAGAAGGAGGGAGAGAGAGAGAAAGAGAGAGAGAGAGAATCCCAAGGAGGTTCTGTACTGTCAGCACAGAGCCCGATGTGGGGCTTGAACCCACGAACCACGAGATCATGACCTGAGCTGAAGTTGGAGGCTTAACCGACTGAGCCACCCAGGGGCCCCGAAAATAAACTTTTAAATTATTTAGCATGAACTGTATGAACTGTCTTGTGACAGGGCAGTTTGACATGCAAACATAAAAATATTTAAGTCACACGAAGTCAAAGGATTTATACTTCATTGCTGGTACGTGTCCATGTGCCTCATTTCCAGCAGAACAAAGGAAATGGTGCACAGCGTCAACTCACCTGGTTTGTATCGGATTTGACACGCACACATTGTAGGGACGCTCTGAACCCGTGCTTCCTGGTGAGTAAGGAAAGACTGAGAAGCAAAAGCCCTTGGGTTGCTGTTTTGTTCTGTCTCAGTAATAATTTCAGCTGAAGTGGCCGGCTAATACAGGAAGTACTATGAGGAAGAAAGCAAGCCTGTGACAGAGGTCCTTGGTCATTCGGTGTTCCTGGAACATCACTGCCTTCCTCCTTTGAGTTTGGGCTTGAATGGAAAGCATGGCTTCTTGGGGTATCTGCACCCCACTCAGTCACAGATGTAATATGCTTGCCTTATACTCACCTCCACCACACCTGGGAGCCACCAGGATTTTCTGCTCAAGGACACTGTGGGCGCTGACTACAAAGGCAGAGCAACAACTGCTTAACTCCTGTGTTGGTGCCTATGCTCCATCGCCATTGAAGGGGGGCAGAATTACCACCTCAAACTATGCCTCTTTGGCAGAAGGATTTTCTTGAGCTGGTTATTTATAAGAAACAACACACACAAAAGAAGAGTTGAAATTTTAGTAAAGGAAATTTACGTGGATAAGGCAAATCTCCACTTGTCAGGGTGTCTCCTTGTCGTACCAGGATGAGAAGCATGACTAAATCTCCAGAAACTCTTATCAATGGAGAAGACAAATGACTTAAATCTGCATAACAGATATGCCTTTGTTTACTGTGCGTGCCTGATAACCTTCCATGACCAGCTTCCCTCCTATGCCTACATCTTTCTTCTTGAGTTGCAAATGATATTTAAGGGGGTGGCCTGGGCCATTTTGGAGTCTTACTCCATTTCCTTGGGTCTTTCTTGTGTATACAGGAGTTGTACGTTATGAAATATTTTGTTTCTGTCCTGTTAATCTGTCTTTTACTATGGGGAAGTGGGGGGATGGTCTCAGCCAAGGACCTAGAAGGGTAGAGGGAAAATTATTTTAATTATTTTTCCTCCCCTACATTCCACAGGACTTCACCTAAAAACCACCAAGTTCAAAGATAAAATTGTCAACACTTTCAGTAGAGCTACGGCCAAACATTAAGTCATTCATGGATCCCCATGCCCACGGGGCCGTGTGTGACTGCACATGGCACATGCCCATGAACCAGTCCTGAGTCTAAATTATGACAACAAAGCTGGTTGTGTATCAGTGGCCCATTTTTCTAAAACGTCTGTCTCCTGACCTTGACTACAGGAGGCTGAAGGATTCCGTGACATGGCCCAGTGTTCTGGAGGGAAGCTTTATCTCTAGGAATAAGCAAAGAAACAACTACAGTGGCCAGCACGGATTCTGTGCCCGGTGTTTCTGACTTCACTGGGCTGAGCGTCCTGTCCACCGCTCCAGTCTCTGCAGTGATTAATAAATGTTTCTCTCTGTTGTGCTAAGTCACACAGGATACTTGTTTTGCCCCCGCCCTCATGTTTGTTTTCCATTTCTAAGTAATTGGTATTGAGAACTCCTGTCAAGTATTAACAAGAATTGGCAAAGCCCGTTAAGGAAGTCCTCACTGTGCCAGATTTTCACTAAGGCTTTGCCCAGTTGAACACAGGCCTTGCTTAACCCTTCTGGTGTATTTATTTGTTCTAAAATGTTTCTGTGCAAAGTGAGTTTGAGACTTTTTATGTAATGATATAAAATAAATTCACTTCGTTTCTATTCAATTAAACGAAATTGCTTAGATTTCTAAGCCTTGATCTTCTGTGTATAATGAGAATATAATATGCATTTCATAGAATTATAATAATTATATAGGGGCCAAGGGCAGGTGGCCCCCAAATGTGCCATTCTGGTATACTGATTATATTCAATAAAAAGTGCAGGAAAGACACTCAGACCCTCCTCTGTCCCCCTAAAGGTAGAAAATAAATCTTCCACTTAGAAGGTAACCTCCTTGCCCCAGGAGTATCCTTATCAGCAGAGATGGAAAATATAGAACCCAGAAGCCTGTACTAACGACCCTGTTACTTTTTACTAATTTAGCCAAATTCTGTTTAGAATTCCTTACTCACTGAAGCTCTCGAAGTTAAGTCTTCTTTGTCCCATCATCCGCTCAGAGATTTATTGTCTCTTTGTCAGAAAATTATAAAAACTGCCTGCCTTGATCATTTCTTTAGAACTCAATTTCATTATTGGGCCTCACGCACACTTAACAAAACTTTGTGTTTTTCTCCCGTTTATGTGTCTCCTGCAAATTTAATTCTCAGTCCAGCCGGAAGACCTTGAGAGTGGAGAAGAATTTTTCCTCCCCTTCAGTTACAACTCAAACCATGAAAGCATCTAACACAATTCTGGACTCATGGCACACATTCATCTGAGTGTCAGCAAGGCCCATGGGGGGAATGTAGGGTTGACATGGTCGCCACTTCTCCCCTAAATACCTCCCAATCTGCCTAGTGAGAGAGATGGCGTGACAGCGTGACAAAGTCAAGCACCTAGATAGTAAATCTAACTTTAGATGGGGACTGTGGTACTAAAAGCAACTGAGCCTCATTGATTTTATTATTTATATAAAGACCATTTTTGTGCCAGTCAATTATGCTAGGCATCTAGGACACAGAACGAAATTCCTGCCCTATGCACATAAGCCTATGATTACGCCCATATTTGTCATCTATAAATCCGACGGAACACTACGGACTGCCTCAGTTTTGCTGTGCCTTCAAACAAAATGGCTTTGTGCAAGCACCCTCTGTAAAGTGATTTCTCCCCAAATGCTCACTGATCACTTGCTTTGTGCATGAGAGGCCGAAGACGTGCAACGACACTCAATACTCACCCCTGCCGGTGAGCTGCAACTCCAAGAAGGGAGGGGGTGGAAATGAAAATAAGTAATTTCTGTAGGATGAGCTAAAGTACAAAATGTACCAGAGGATCAGGTAAAAGAACGTCTAGTGTTGTTTAAAGGGGCTGTAGCCTGGAATACTTGGCAAAGGTTTTTGGTATTTGAGCAGAGCTTGAAGGCACGTTTGCTTGAGGGATTAAGGGGTGAGAGGTATTATGGGCAGAGGAAACATGAAGAGTGTGTGTGTGTGTGTGTGTGTGTGTGTGTGTGTGTGTGTGTGTGTGTCTAAAGACAGAGTGGTAGAGTTAAAGAGGAAAGATTTGCTTTGTTCATTATTTTTTTAGTTTTTAGACTATCTTTTCATTACATTTAACAGGTGTCTTGTCGATTTTAGGAAAAATTTTTAAAAAATGAAATCAATCTCGGGGTGCCTGGGTGGCTCAGTCGGTTGAGCGTCCAATTTCGGCTCAGGTCATGATCTCACAGTTTGTGGGTTCGAGCCCTACATCGGGCTCTGTGCTGACAGCTCAGGGCCTGGGGCCTGCTTCGGATTCTGTGTCTCCCTGTCTTTCTGCCCCTCCCCCGCTCATGCTCTGTCTCTCTCTCCCAAAAATGAATAAACATTAAAAAATTTAAAATAAAATAAAATAAAATCAATCTCTTATTGCATTTAAACTTATCAGTCGTGAGGACTCTTTACAATGGACATAATGTTACATCGTGCAACTATCTCTGAAATGGGTTTCATCTCCCTCTCTGCCTCTCTTTTTAATTTGAACATTATTTGGAGATGTTTTTTAGCTTCTCAGAATCGTTCTTCTTTATTTATTAAGTTTTTATTCCAATTCCACTATAGGTAACGCACAGTAATATATTAGTTTCAGGTGTGCAATGGAGTGAGTGACACAACAGTTCCGTACAGCCCTTTATTCTCTTATTTGACAAATATTTAGAGAGCACTTAAGATGTCAGACGCTTTACCAAATGTGGGAGTAAATAAGAGATAAATAAAACACTGCCTTCTGTCAGTCCGCTGTCCAGTGCCAAGAAAAACAAATGATTGCTATGGAGTATTGTACTTGTCAAAACTTCTTAAATTATGGGGGGTGTCTGGCTGGCTCACTTGGTACAGCATAGGACACTTGATCTCAGGGTCGTTGAGTTCAATCAAGGTCCACATCAGGTGTGGCGCTTACATAAAGACAAAACAAAACAAAAACAAACAAAAACCCATAAAAATGCGTTTTAAGTTACAAGAAACAGAAACTCAGCTAAGACTAGCTTTAACGAAGAGAGAGTGCCAGAGACGGAGAGGGACAGAGAGAAAGGAATGCATTGGTCTACATAAAAGGACAGAAATGAGGATGTCTTCAGAAAAAAACTGGATCCAGCATCTTGAAGATCAGGAATCTCTTTCACTATCCAGTCTTCAGGGGTTGTATGAATTCTCTCCAACTGTGTTAGAGCAAGATTACAAGAGATAAAACTAATAACTTCCATCAATCTCCAATTTGAAAAGCCCAGGGGATATCTCTGATTAGCTGATTTGGGGTAGATGGATGGATCATACATCAACCATTGTAGCCAAGGGAGAAAGTTTCTCCTGAGGTCAAGGGCCTCTCCATACAGACGCCGGAGATAGCTACAGAATTTCCCTATTTCGAAGGGAATGAGACATGGGTCTTCTTAGGAGCATGGTGAGGAAGAGAATGATTAGGGGTGAGAGGAGGGTCAAGGAGGTGGTTTTTAAGTTGAACTTGAAGATTACTTGAGACTTAGCCATAGGGGGCGCCTGGGTGACTCAGTCAGTTAGGCATCCAACTTCAGCTCAGGTCATGATCTCAAGGCTCATGAGTTCGAGCCTCGCATCAGGCTCTGTGCTTTCAGCTCAGGGTCTGGATCCTACTGCGGATTCTGTGTCTCCCTCTCTCTCTGCCGCTCTTCCACTCACACTCTGTCTGTCTCTCTCTCTCTCTCTCAAAAAAAAAACATTAAAAAATATTTATAATAAAAAAAGAGGGGAAAAAAAAGACTTAGCCATAAGAGGGAGGGTAGGCTGGCGTGAGTGTTGGGATTTAGGAAGAGGTGTAGATTATATGGAAGTGCATGGGAGGATGCAACCATAGTGAGCTGTGACCCTCGTACTTGGATGGAAAATGGCAGAACCAAGAAGAGTGTGCACCCAGACAAGGTGAGCAATTCTGTGATAAAGTATAGTGGTGCTTTACTAATGTGTCTCCCCCCCCACAAATGCAGGATGAAGAGAAGACGGTAGTGTTAATGATACGGTTTTTTATTTTCATCATCTGAATTATGTAAGGTCAAAGAATTTTACTAAGTAAATTCATCTCAAGTCTTAATTATGTGTAATGGCAAAGCCTTGATCTTAAACAGCAGAATTAATAACAGAAGAAATCTTATTAATATTAATAATGGTTTGTTTCAGGCCTGCTCTGCATAGGATTTAAAAAATCCCATTAGGTGTTTCCATCCAAATTTCATTCTAATATTCCCCAACGTCTCTGGACCCAGCAGTTCAGAGCTTGGTATTGACAATAGCTCGGGAAATTCTTGCAACTGCCTTGATGCTGGACCACACCTCGACAGGTATTTGGATTAGAATCCCTTTCTCATATTCTGCTCTGGTAACTCTTGTCCATTTTTTAAGTTCAACTCTACTTTTACTACCTCTGTGATTTTTTTTTCTCATCTTCCTCCAAACCTCAGGGAGAATAGATGGCCTTGCCTACCCCATACTTCCAAAGTAGTACTTAATACAATGGATTCTAGCACATTCTCAATATATTTTATTATTAGACTAGCTCTTCCTCGACATTCATGCAATATTTATTCATCTCCGTATCTTCAGTATTTGGGACAGGACCTGGGATACATTTTCTCAATATGTCCTTTTTTTTTTTTTCTTTTGGCGATAGATCGATGAAGGAATGGACGCACAAATGAATAAGTCTTGTTCTGATTCAAATGCTTTACAAAATAATCTATTTCTGAATCACATAGTTTCAGCTCCCTCACTGTCTACTGCCAATATCCCCACTGTAGCTGGTGTGCTGAAGGGTTTGGGCAGGGAAAAATGAGAAATAATATTGTATTTCCTTACCTGGAAAAATCAGTTAAAAATATCGATATTAGATGGATGTTTTGAGGGTCACATGAGATAACCCTTAGCAATCAGCTTTTAGGACAATAACTTGCCAATAATAGGTGTTTAATAAATATTGAATATACCTGTATAGGAAAATCTGTCGTAAAAATTTTTAAATTGCTCTTTAGCAACGCTTTTCAAAACTTGAGTATCTGAATTTTTATTTTTGAAATTTATATAATAAATGAGTTTAGATCATTTTAGACCTTCTAGATTTTAGATGAAAGGCTTGTGTTTTTTGCTACACTTTAGTCTGTTTTAACCTCAGGTTTACATTTTTAAATATGAAAGGATGCATTCTAGAGTGGGGGTCACTATTCTATAGCAGCCCCATCTAAGTGTTGTTTTCTTTAGACTGCATTATCTATAGTTCGCTCTGATAAGCTAAAATTGGAAGTATTAATGAACTCAAAACCCATCCTTTATTTCCTCTTTTAAAGGTGAACGTTTCCAACCTCAGATTCTGATGTACACAAAATGAAAACTTAAACTGTTTAATTTACCTGATTTCCTGTTGTGTAATCTGTTATCTTGTCTTTTAAAAGTAATAGTGCTTAATGTGAGGGTTTTAGAAAGCATAAATTAGTTTAAAAACAAAATAAAAAAAATAGATTATTCACTAAGCAGTGTCCAATAATTTTACTTTGGTATAGTTCCTTCAATTCTTTTTTCTATAAAATACTTTACAAACATAATTCAATAGTTTTTTATTAAATGGCTGCTACGTACGTACTCGGAACACATTAGTAAACAGAACTGACACAAATCCTTGCCTCTTGGGACCCTAAATGTTACTGGGGAGAGATCTAGTAAACGTTTTGTATATGTAAATTATATAACATATTACAATGGAAGTGCCATGGAAATATACACATACACGCAAATGGAAAAGCTTAGGCTGCAATTTTAGGTAGGTTACTCTGGGGAGATGTCACTGAGAAATATTTGCACAACGATTTGAATGGGATGATGAAGTTAACATTGTGGATATTTTGAGGAATGGTACCCAGGCATTAGGAACAACCAATGCATGTGCCCAAGACATAGCATCTAGGGAATTCAGGTAGGATCACATAGATAAGTGTGAAAGTCAGTAAAAGTAGATAACAGGACATGAAGTAAGAGATAGTGGAGGCCAGATAATGTAGGCTTTGTGAGAGTTGGGTTTTTACTCTGAAAGAAAAGAGGTATTTGGGTTCGTAACAGGATCCTCCTGGATGCTGTGTTGAGAAAAGGTGGTAAGAAGGCCAGCAGTGAGATCAGTGAAGCCATTGTCATAATTCAGGTAGGAGATGTTATTGGCCAAGACCAGGATGCAAACGCTGTTTTACATCCTGCTACTCGGCCAGCATTTCCTCAGATCACATCATCACAGATCTCTGCAAACACAAACTTTAATTGTTAACTTTAATTGTTATAAAACATTCCACCCTGAAGAGTGTATTGTGATTCACTTTAGCAACCCTGGATTCAGAAAACAGAATGCTAACCAACCCGGGATCTAAAAAGATTATCCTAACTAGTGTTTCTAAGCACAGTCTACTGACCGGTGAAGACAGTCTAGCCTACTACCCACTGGCTCCTTGGCAACTATTGTGATTTGGCTCTTCTCCTCTTATATCCTCCATAAACCGTCTCTCTTCTTCATTTCTGAGGTGTGCAATAGATCATTTAGATAGTTTAGTAATCTGAAGATGTAATAGTGTGAGGAAAAAACGTCAAGCCAAATTCCTTTGTCTGTATGCTAACAAGAGTGAGTTCAGGCAGTAAATTACTGTCCTGCGACTGAGAAATTTTCAAAGACACAAGTGTACCTCATGTCCAGTCCATGGCTCGAAAGAGAAAATGCACACAACCAGGGAAGAGAACTAAGGAAACTGTTAGTACTGAAAAGTGTAAGTCACTAATCTCTGCTCTGTCAAAGCTAGTTGTGTATAGGCAGCTTCTAAAGTGGTTCCTAATGATCTCTGCCTCTGGTGCCTGTGGCTTTAGACTCCCTTTCCCTTCAGTAAATTGTTTCTAATCAACGGAATACCCTAACACTGAGAGGATGTAACTTTTGTGATTAGATTCCAAGAGGTAAATCAAGCTGCCACATTGTGACCTGTACCCACATGAAAGGAACTGACTCAGTTCAATGATCAGCAAGAAACTGTGGCCTCAGTCCAACAACTTGAAAAACCAGAATCCTATGAACAGCCAAATAAGCATAGAATTGGACCCTTCCCCAGTCAAGAATTCGGACGATACCATCCCTGACCAACACATTTATTGCAGACCTCAGAGATCCTGAAGCAGGGGTCCAGCTAAGTCATGCCTGAATTCTTGATCCACCGACACTGTGAGATGACATCTGAGGGCTGCTTTCAGCTGCTTGAAGCTGCTAAGTTCTGTGGGAGGTTTAACGAACCAATAGATAATGGATACTTTCCATTTCCTTATGCTATTTTCTGAAGTTGTGACACTTAAGAAAATTACCCTTTAATTACAGTAAGTATGCATTATATCTTTAAACACTGAAGCAAAAACTGTTATGAAGAGTCTGACATATTCAAGTTTACTCTTTAAAAAACAACACTCATTATTAAGAATAAAATTCTTTTAGTGTATTTACATAATTTATAGTAAAACACCACAGGTAATGAATTTTGAGGCAATAAAAGAATAAAAGTGTTTTATATGATGTTGAAATCTAAAATATTTCTCACAAAAGAGGTAGCAGACTCCTGCAATCAATAAAAAGTTGGAGTCTGAAGATGTGCCATATGCTCTTTGGGACACAAGTGATGCAAACGGACTCTGGCTAGCTAAAAAAGAAAAAAAAAAAGAAAACATTTTTGTTAGGTAAGAAATTAGGTAGCGACTAGAATGGAAAACAGCAGCACCTGGGTGGCACAGTTGGTTAAGTGTCCAACTTCAGCTCAGGTCATGATCTCACGGTTCATGATTTTTCAAGCCCCACGTCAGCCTCTGTGCTGACAGCTTGGAGCCGGGAACCTGCTTTGCATTCTCTGTCTCCCTCTCTCTGCCCCTCCCTGCTCGTGCTCCTTCTCTCTCTCTCTCTCAAGAATAAACAAACATTACATTGTTTTAAAATAGCGCTGAATTACCCTCTGAAAAGGCATCAATCAAGACAGAACAAAGAAGTCAGGAGGAGAACTTTATGGTTCTTCTCTCTTGGAGCTACCATTGAGACGTCAGCTCCGTAAACTCCTAGGTCTCTCTGTCTATAAGTCACATTTCAGGACCTCCAGGGAGAAAATCTAATTGGAGGGAAGGAAAAGGAGGGCATTTGGCCTAAGCAGAGCTTCTGAGGGCCACTCCTCCAGAAGGAGGGGCCAAACAAACACCAAGAACAATGCCTGACACAGCAGTCACCAAATTCATATTGCTGAGTGAATCACAGAGTTGGCTATCAAAAAAATTAATAAATAAAAAGGCAGTCTTCAAGTGCTATTTACAATTTTAACATTGTGACTGGCAGAATAATGGTCCCCTAAAGATGCACACATCCTAACCCTTAGAACCTGTGAATGTGTCACCTTCCGTGGCAAAATATGACTTTCCTGTGTATATGACTAAATTAAGGATCTTGAAGAAGAGAGATTATCCTGGATTATCCAAGTGGGCCCAGTGTCATCACAAAGATGCCTTAGGGAGAGGCAGGAATGTCAGATTCAGAGAAGATGTGAGGATAGAAACAGAGGTCACAGTGATGCAGGGTTATTGTGAAATCCTTTATAAAGGCTCTTCCAATTCTGGGTAGATGGAAAAGTGACAGTAAGCAAGTTCCTGAACTTCTCTCTCAGCTTCTGCCCTCTCATCTTTAAAAAGCCAGAGTAAGAATCTACTGCAGGGGGTAATTATTAGAAGCAAGTGTGACCGCCCAAGGACACGCTTTGAAAACGTATAAAGAGATGCGATATATATGTACACACACACACACACACACACACACACACACACACACACACACACTGGACTACTACTCAGTGATGAAAAAGAATGAAATCTTGCCATTTGCAACAACATGGATGGAACTAGAGGGTATTATGCTAAGCAAAATAAGTCAGAGAAAGACAGATGTCATATGATTTCACTCATATGTGGCATTTAAGAAACAAAACTGATGAACATAGGGCAAGGGAAGGAAAAATATGGTAAAAATAGAGAGGGAGGCAAACCATAAGAGACTCTTAAATACAGAGAACAAACTGCGGGTTGCTGGGAGGGGTGTTGGGTGGGGGGGTGGGTTCAATTGGTGGCAGGCATTAAGGAGGGCACTTGTCGGGATGAGCACTGGGTATCACATGTAAGAGATGAATCACTGATTTCTACTCCTGAAGCCAAGACTACACTGTATGTCAACCAACTTGAATTGAAATAAAAAATAAAAAATAAAAAATAGAATAAAAAATAAAAAATTAAAATTAAAATAAAAAATAAAAAACAGAATAAAAAATAAAAATTGAAATAAAAAAATAAAAGCATGTGTGGTACATGCTCAACAAACACCACTGATTTTTCACAAGACCACTGGAGAACACCAAACAATGAATAATCTTAAAATAATATCCGTGATAATCTGAACGACCTTAACGGCATTTTAGAACAGGGCCTCCCTCCCAGCCCATGAAGAAAGCCAAGCTGTTTCCCTCCACGGGCGTACATTCAAGAAGTTGAGTGCTGTAAGCACACCATCCTCTTTTAAACCATTCTGGCGGCTGCCCCTTCCTCTGGTGAGACCTTCCAATATGCAGCCGTGGAGACGTCCTCTGCGAGCTCGAAGGTGATTTACGTGCACTCTTCTGCAAGGCTGTGTGTGTTTCCTGTGGGGGCCGGTGTTCTTTCCTCTCTACTTACCCGTGCCAGAACTCTCAAATCCTTTCTTCTACCTCTCTCCACCCACAGTTCCCTCCCAAAGCATGCTCCCCCTATACTAGATTACGTTGCGTCTTCAGCAAAGAGATGTGACTGGTGGTTTGTGACCCCTTCCAAAAGTTAAGTGCCTGGGTTCCTGCAGGGTCATGAAATCTATGACAAGCCAATCTTGCAGAGCTAGAACGACATGTTGACATATGGACTGTGAAACCCCTCGCGCAGTGCCTAGCATAGAGCAAGCAATGAATAATGAATGTTATTATTTGTATTATTATTATTACTATTGTCACCTTTACAACCCTTGGAGCAGTCTGTCTGCACAGCTAGACTGTGAGAGAAGCCACTGCATCTCATTTATCTTTGGATCTGTCCCAGTGCTCAGCACAGGGCCTGGAGCTCACACCATAGATGTTTGCTAAATGTGCAGCCTCAAGACAACTCCCTCTGGGTATGTCTCAAAGATCTCCTTTGCACAACATGCCCACATCTGCCTACAGGGCAACAACCGGCAGAACAACAGCCTGGGTGCAGCAGGCTGTTAATGACCTGTCTCCAAGGAAATACTGCCCAGCACTAAAATGACTCACCACCAAAAGGTGCGTTTTATGGTGTCATTTTTCTTCTGTGATATTTTGTGCTGCATTAAATTTTATCCATCACAATTGAGATTCTAAATCCAGGCTTAAAGGCAGAAGGCCAGGGAGGGGGCTCTCATTATGGTGATATGGGGAGCAATGACTGCATTCAGCAGTGAAAGGAGAATTCTGCTTCAGTGTCAACGGCCGGCTGGTAATTAACTAGGAGCACGCTTCTTCCTTGCCCCGGGTGAAACAGGCAAATTCTAAGTCAAGATGCTGGGCTGGAGAGAAGATAGAATAAATGTGCCTCCAGTTCTCTCACCTGTCATATTAGCAAGTCACATCCGTAACAAGTCAGAGCCCCTTCTTAGTGGAGATGGAACAAGTTTGTGCTTTCTTGTTGCATCATTCATTCATCTTATGTACATAGAGACATTCACCCCCAATTAAACCCATCCCTTGCCCTTGGCCAATGTCCACATCGTTCCCATGAGTCTTTGGGACTGCACCAAACATAACTGGCAAACTCCACATGCCCCTTCCTTCCTGTTCATATTGAAGGCCTAGATCAGCCCATAGGTCGTTTCTGCAGCCCTGAGGACGCAGGAGGGACAGGCCATTTCTTCCCTACTGTTGCATTCCAGAACATCTTCTCTTCCCACAAAAAGACTCTCAAGTTGCAAATCATTTCACTCACTTAATAATTTCTGTATGTACTGCAAATATTACACCTATTTGCAACCTAGAGGAGCATTTTCAATTCCTTGGAGATTTCAGCCCCTGCCATGATGATGTCCCTTCTCCAAGACTGCTCTTGTTAGTAAGTCACAGTGATTTATATCGATAATTATTATTGATCTATGTCGGTAAGTATGCCCATTGATAATTATTCTGATAATTTGGCTTCCAAGTTCTCAACCCATCTTGCAATGATCTCGCTTTGCACGTTGAGGAACTCATACCCATGGTCACTCCCCAGACCTTCTCTTATCCCAAGATAAGTAACTGCCTCACTTCTCTTATCCCAAGCGAAGGTTCTACTGGTCTAGTCTTCCCATACCTCCAGTCTGATGAAAACAATTATTTGTCCTTGCAGAAACCTTTCTCCTATTGATCTTCCCACATGTCCAGTGCCCTTAGACTCATGGTGGCCTCATGGTGGCCTCAAGTTATTCTGTATTCAAAGCTTGGATTTCATGGTCCTTCATTAAAATCACATTTTCTAACAAACTTTCAGCACCCTGCCCCTTTCCCTTTATCAGACTCATGTGGGATCATTTTTGACCTTGGTCAAGCTCAACTTTAGCTCCTCTGGACCTCCACCTGGACAGCTGAATGTGGCTAGTGTCCAAAAAAATAAAAACAAACATAAAACAAACAAAGAAACAAAACTAGGGCTGGACAGTAGTTAAAGGAGTAAAAACAGATTTTGTGGAGGAAGACTTAGAATAGAGGGGAAAAATATAGCTCTGTACAGAAGTGGGCTCAATTCTGAAAACCCCAAGAACAAGTGAGGATTTATAGCCAAAGAGCAGAGTGAGTGCATGATAAATTAAAAGGGGAGACATCACAGGTAGGGGGATTCCTTCTAAATGGACCTGACCTAAGAGGATCCTTGCTGAAGGCAGACCAGGGGAATCAGACCACCTGTGAAATGGGGAGAAATGAGGAATTTGATCAGATATTGATCAGCTATTGATGGATTCTCACTAAACTGAGGGGGTGAGGGATTCTCGCTAAATCGACTTAGCAGGATTCTTGCTAAAAATGGTCTATGCCAGCCTGAGGACGAGGCCCAAGGTCCAGGCCTAGTCTAGAACAACACTTCAAAGACCCTGGCCGTTTGGTCCAGAAGACAGTTTTGTCATCCGAAAAATTCAATATATGCTGAGTGGACTAAACTTAAAAATAGCAATCATTAAATTAGTTAGAAAGGAAGATAAAGATAATGAAGAGCTATATCCAATGCAGTATGAGGAGGAATCATTAACGCTACTGATATTGTTCATATTAGGTGCCAGGCACTTATTCTAAGTGATTTGTACATATTCACTCTTTAATTTATATATTTGATTTATAGATAAGGAAACTGAGGTAAAGACCTACCCTCTGAGAACTGAGAGATTAATACGAAAAAATTAGCTGGTAAGGGCAAATACCAATTAGCAACGAAGGCTTAATTTTCCCCGTTGAAAATATAGAAGAGATTTCCCCAACCCCCCCCCCCCCCCACCACACACACCTTTTCTTAGAGGGTTTACTTTAGAAAATGTGTAATCACAGGTTCTTTCTCTGTCTCTGAAATGTATGTAAATCTTTTCAAAAACGAAGTAAGCTCTTTGCTAGCTTTATAACCCAGGTATATCTTTCTCAAGGACTTGGGTAGTATCTCTCTGAAATGCAATAATCAGGAGCACTTTGGTGGCTCAGTCAGTTAAGCGGCTGACTTTGGCTCAGGTCATGTTCTCGCAGTCCGTGAGTTCCAGCCCCATGTCGGGCTCTGTACTGACAGCTCAGAGCCTGGAGCCCGCTTTGGATTCTGTGTACCCCCCTCTCGCTTCCCCTCCCCGACTCGTGCTCTGTCTTGCTCTGTCTCTAAAAAATAAATAAATGTTTAAAAAACTGAAATGTAATCATCAAAAAAGATAATAAGCCTAATTTCCTGCTCCTATGAGGATAGAGAGCTAACTTCCAACTTCCACGGAGCCTAGCTCCAGGTTGGAAAATCACCTCTTGTCGTAAAGATACGAGAAGTGTATCTTTCTTTCCTTTTGTACAAAGCCAATTGGCTAACACCCATTGTCACCCCAACCACCAAGTGAATTTAGGATAAACCATGTGTGACAGATCGTACCATCAAGTCCTTTGACTTAGGGACTAGTCATTATCTTTCTTGTGAACATGTACACAATGGGTTGTATCTACCTGAGTACAGAAAAAGATGAGATTTCTTTCTACCTTTACATTCTCCTACTGGAATGTCTGTGTTGTGCATTACGTTCTGGTTTAATGCTTTCCAACAATCAAACTGCTTTCTTTCTCTTGTACTTTTGTGGAGAATTTTTCTGGGTTGTGCTTTGTTTTGTTTGCTTTTTAAATTGTATTTCCCAAAAAGTGCCAGAATGGGGCAGGTTAGGATGAATGAGATTAACGGTGAACACTGGAACATAATTCTACATTTACCCCTGAGGAATACAAGGAATGGGGGGTAGAGTAGTTTTGATTTTTTACTTTATGTATATACCCATGGATTGATTCTTTGTAAGGAGAAAATGTATTGTACATTCTAGAACATGATGCAAAAAGTCAGAATCTGCTAATGCCAATTACAGCACATTCAGAGACCCCATAAAGGACCCCATAGCCTGCTGACTGCATGTTCTCTTTTCTTTTTCATATTTTGAAACTACGCATATCCTTTAATGATGTATGTGAGAACTCTTCTGCTGTAACAAATTACCACAAATCTGGTGACTGAAAACAACACAAATTCATTACTTTACATCTGGATGTCAGAAGTATAAACTGGGTTGACAAGGCTGTGCTCCTTCTGGAGTCTCCAGGGGAGAGTCCAATTTCTTGCTTTTTCTAGCCTTGAGATATTGATCACACTCCTTGGCTCTGGGTGCCTTCCTCCATTTTCAGAATCAAAGGAGTGGCATCTTCACATCTCTCTCTCTCTCTCTCTCTCTCTCTTTTCTCTGTCTCTTTCTCTCTCTCACTGCTTTGCAGAACATAGGGAAGGATGATGGCGTCTGGATCTGTTCAAGCTGCTATAACAAAAATACCATAATGAGAAGCTTAAACAATAAACATTCAGTTCTCACAGTTTTGGAGGCTGGCAGATTCAAGGTCAAGGTGCTGGCAGATTCAGTGTCTGGTAAAGCCTGATTCCTGGGTCATAGATGGCTGTCTTGTGCTTTTGCATGGTGGAAGGGACAAACTCTGAGGTTTCTTAAGCAAGGGCATGAATCTTAGCATGAGGGCCCAGCCTCATGACTTAATTGCCTCCCCCAAAGAAGGCCTTGTCTCCAAACTGTACCGCATTGGGAATGGAGTTCAACATACGTTTTCAAGGTTCCACAAACACCTAGTCTGTAGAAGATGGTCAGTGTGGGTGAGGTTGGTTAGACTGAAGTCACTCTCTTTAGCTCATAACTTCTATCTTCAAAAACATCCTATTCAGCAGATGCTGAATTTTTCAGCTCAGAGCCTGTAGGAAGAACCTTCACTGGGCCCTTGGTCTGATCTTCACCACACAGAGTAGCAACTAAAGTTCCAAGCCCTGTTTAGACAGAATTTCAGAGAAGACTGGAATCCAGAACTCAGACATGAGTGTGTTAATCTTCTCCCCTGATGAGTCAACCACGAGCCACGTTTGCTCCACAGCTAACACTTCATAATAGTTATGTGCTCAATAAATGTCCACCCAGAATATGGATTTCACAAAAATGCAACACTATAGCCACCCCAAGGGTTTATGATCCATAATTCATTTTGGAAAATGGCTTGATTCACTTGGAGCAGTAAAATCTGAGAACTTCATGGCTCATAATAATGTCAGAGAGAGCAATCTCCCATGCTAACTGCGCGCAGAGAATTAAAGCTGTACTGTCTAAACATTGCACCAACCCCGTCCCCACACAAATCAGGTGGGGCACACCCCCGAACACTCTGATGAGTAATGATCAAGACCAATCCATATTTCATCTTCTGCAAACCAGGCAAGTTGTTCATATAGACATTCCATAGGAAATAAGCCTCCCAGGAGAAGTAGATTCTAAGCCTAATACTTCTTCCTCTTCTTCATCTTCATTTTTTTTTTTTTTTTTTACTTTGTGACCCTATTTGGGCCTCAATATATATCTGGCCTCATATATTCCAAGATAATATCCAACATATATTCCAGCCTCAATTCTTGACACGTCCATCCTGCCCGCCCCATCACCTTGGCTTCCTTAACAAAAGAGGTTCTCGTATTTCCCAGAATAAAGGATGATTCCTCGTATCTCCAAGCACTTGCACACAGGGTCACAGCTGCCTAAAATATGTCTCACATTCTTCAAAGCCCAATTTTAGTGCCACTTCCTCTAGGAACTCTTATCTTACTTTCCTGTAATTATTTTTCCCTTGAGGACAGAGGCTGTTTATTAAGCTGACACTTAATAGTTAGTTATCGTTGTTGGTTGGTTGGTTTCATTTAACACGTTCTAAATGTTAAGCAGATAGGTAAAATACTTTTATAGCACTTAAGGTTTTAGTCCAATTATACCAAATGGTAGATTAAAAACAAACAAACAAACAAACAAACACATTTCCCAGACTATGTGGTGGGAGGGGCATAACCCGATGATCTTCCTGTTTTTGGAGTAGACTATTCATCCCTACCATAGCATACTGCATTGTATCCTTTCAAAGAGATAAAACATGATAAAGTTACAAAGTGCTTGGCATCCAATGGAGGACATTTATGGTTTGTGTGTTGTATTCCTGTTATCAACGCCACTTCACAAAAACACAACACATATTATTATCCTTAATTTACACGTGAGGGAAGTGAGGCTTCGAGTCTTTAAAATCTTCACAAAGGTCACCTTGTTGCAAAGACACTGTTGAAACTCATTAACCTTTATTATTCTTTTATTCAAATGTCCTTTCTTCATATATTCCGACTCAGCCCTGCGGTCAGAGGAGAGTTAGGACTGTGGTTCCGATCTCTGTGGGGAGACTTATGGTCCTGCATTCTATGATGCTATTGTCCTCTCAGATAACGAATGTGGCCGGCATTGTCTGGTCTTCAGACGATGCCTGCTTCCAAGGCACTACACATTTATTAAGGACTCCAGTTGCAGAGAAAGTGTCATTTATCTGGTTCTGGTTTTGATCAGTCTAAATTATTCATGAAATGATTCATCATGGAAAGAATGACAGTCTATCAGGATGGAAACATTCTTAAAACAAAGCGAAACAAAATGTTAAGCTTCAGCCACCCCAGTTCACAAGGCTGCCATCTTGGCAGTGCTCCCGCTATGCCTTGGGTTAGGCAAAAGCTAGTCTCACCATTTGGTCACATATTCTCCTCACAATGGGAGAGGAATTGGATCAGCTCTTCAACAAATATTTAGTGAGCACCTGCTAAGTCAAGCATATGGAATACATGATGGATGATACAAATAAATATAATAAAAATCCCTTTGCCCTCAAAGACTTGGAACCCCTGGACTCTCAAACATTGCTGAAGGGAGTATAATTTGTTATACTCACTTTGGGAAACGGGTAGTAACTACTAAATCTAAGCATGCAGCTACCCTCTGTCTCAGCAACTGCGCTCTTATTTATTTATACATGAGCAGTGAGTGTCCATGTCCACCAAAGGCACAAAAAGAATGTCCATAGTGGCTTTATTTATAATAGCCAAAAATAGGAAAAAAATGTTCATCAACAGTGAATAAGTGGTAAGCTATTGATACACTGAAATACCCAGAAATTTTAAAAAAAGGAGTAAACTACTGTCATACGTATCAATATAGATAAATCTCACAGATTTAATATTAAGCAAAAAGAAGTCAGATATCAAGGAGTATTTATTTTATGATTCCACATACATGAAGTGCAAGGAAAAGCAAAACTCTCAAAGTCAAGATAACCATTACCTTAGTGTGGTGAGATGGTAACTGGGAAGGCCAATGAAGGAGACTTGTGTCTCCTTGATCTGTATCTTGGTCTAGGTGTTACATAAGCAGCTCAAACTTTATTATATACGTATACAAATATGCATGTAGATACACTGAGTGGAACCTTAATACTTGTGCCCTTTTCTATACATATGTTATATCTCACTCATTTAGAAGAAAGAAAGAAAGAAAGAAAGAAAGAAAGAAAGAAAGAAAGAACGAAGGAGACACCAGGATCTCGCATTGATTATCATACAGAAAATATTGAGATATAGTAATTATTTTTTTATGCTTACTTACTTTTGAGAGAGAGAGAGAGCACGAGTGGGAGAGGGGCCGAGGGGGGGACACAGAATCCAAAGCAGGCTCCAGTCTCCAGCTGTCAGCACAGAGCCTGATGCAGGGCTCGAACTCACGAACCGTGAGATCACGGCCTGAGCCATAGTCCGACACTTAACCGACTGAGCCCCCAAGACACCCTGAGATATAGTGATTCTTTTATGTATCTTATATATTATAAAATATATGAAAACTAAAGATGTGCATAAGCCTGATATGGCATCTTGTTTTACTCATCAATTGCGTTGTATTTCACTTACGTATTCCTTTGATGACACAAGCAAGAGGCCTGTACCATATGCAAATAGCGTAAAGGGACAGAGCCCAGATATCATCCTATGATGACCCATTGCAGGCAGACTAAGCTGTTGTAAATCAAAGGTTCTCAAAATCCCAGGGTAGCACAACACATAGCAGGGCCATAACTCAAGCCCTTAGTTTTTGTTTTGTTTTGTTTTAAATGTTTATTTGCTTTTGAAAGAGAGAGAGTGCAAGCGGGGGGGAGAGATGGAGAGAAAGGGGACGTAGGATCCAAAGCAGGCTCTGTGATGACAGCTGACAGCAGCAGGCCCGAACTCACGAACTGTGAGATCATGACCTGAGCCAAAGCTGGGCACTCAACCGACTGAGCCACCCAGGCGTCCCTCAAGCCCTTAGTTTTAACGAAAAATACTGACGGTCAGAGGCATGATGTGATTTAGGCAGCTGAGCAAAACTGAAGCCAGTCTTCTCACAATTGAGTGAGCATGCTTCTTTTGAAGCCACAGGCCAGAAGACTTTCTTGATCCAAGTGTTCTTAACCCTGAGAGGAGGACGCTCTTGGACTTGGAGGCATGGTGCCTGTGATTCCGTGCTGGCAGAGACACGCTGCGTGGCTGTGAAACTGTGGCCTATAACCAAATACTCTGAACTCCAGTTTCTACAGAAGCCGTGGAATGAGAGCAAAAATGCTTACGGAATGCTTTCTAAGACAGAGATAAAGTCTCAAACAGCTTAGTGTGACTTACATGACTTTTACAAGCTGTTCCCAAGTATTTTCCCACTTCGTTTCTATCTGGTCTCATCAATTATTTGTGGAGGGCCCATTTGCAAAGCAGATGTCTTCCAGATGCCTAGGTTTGTGAAAAGGACAAGGTGGAAGTATGTTCTGGAGGGAGGCAGATGGGAAATAAGTAAATGCACAAGAAAATAATAGAATTCCAGAGAGGACTAAGTGATATAAAAACCTACAGATGTTGAGAGAGTGCCAGGGTGGTGGACTACACTTTAGGTTGGACTGTTGAGGAAAGCCCCAGAAAGTCACCTGGGGACTGAACTCTTCTGAGCCTCACCTCAACTCCTCCCTGTCTACGTCTTGCTCTAGCTCTAGCTTTAGCCATCAGCTCTGCAGAAGTCTAAGCTGATGCCTCCTTTTCTCAGCTACACCTTGTTTGGCTTGTGCCGCTCGGGGCTTCTCTGGAATCATACCGTTAGCACACGTGTAGGAAACCATCAGATCCTTAACAAACGTCTGAGCCAGCACGGACCAGAAAATTAACACACCGTGGGGAAACTTGACCAATGGCAGATGGCATGCAGGAGATGAGGGCTTGTTCCTTCCACCTTTGGGGAGGGGGGCAATTATAACATTCATTCTACATGACTTTTCAAAAGACATAGACAGAGCCCCAATTGTCCACAGCAGAAACCGGCTTAACAACGTTCTTCCTTCTTCCCTGTTTCACTCTTGCTATCAACTGACTTTATTTCCTGATACTATTTCCCAGGCTAAACTACCTACATGCAAGCCGATGTCTCAGGCTTTGCTTTCTGAGAAAAGCCAAGGATAAGACAGACCCGGAATTTTAAGAAAAAGCCAGTCACGTGACAATGAAGGAGAGTCTTCTGGGCAGAGGGAAAGTTCCTTGGGTCTTACTTTGACCGTTTCAGACCCAAACTTTCCCCAAAGCCAGGGGGTTCCACGACTATGCTGGGAAAGAATAACAAATTTTATGTCCTGAAAGAACTCTAGGTACCATTTGGTTCTATAGGGCTCTTACTGCCACAGTAGGGAGTTTAGAGATTTCTAAGTGTAATGGGAAAGTTTTGTGAGGTCTAGGAGAGGGCTGATCAGATTAATACTGTGAAATTTGGGCCGCCCGGGTGGCTCAGTCAATGAAGTGTCTGGCTCAGGTCATGATATCACGGTTTGTGGGTTCAAGCACCACGTTTGGCTCTGTGTTGACAGCTTGGAGCCTGGAGTCTGCTTTGGATTTTATGTCTCCCACTGTCTCTGCCCCTCCCCCACTACATCTCTCTCTCTCAAAAATAAACAAACATTAAACATTTTTTTTTAATTTTTTTTAAAGTTTATTTATTTTTGAGACAGAGACAGAGCATGAACGGGGGAGGGTCAGAGAGAGAGGGAGACACAGAATCAGAACCAGGCTCCAGGCTCTGAGAGGTCAGCACAGAGCCTGATGCAGGGCTCGAACTCACAGACCACGAGATCATGACCTGAGCCAAAGTCGGCCGCTTAACCGACTGAGCTACCCAGGCGCCCCAAACATTTTTTTAAAAAATACTGTGAAATTCAGGTTTCTCGGTGGGGAATAGCGTGTCATGGGACAGACACGGAAGCAGGAAGTCCAGTTTGGAGGCTGTGACAGGAGTCATGTCTCCAGGTTAAGACATAATAATATTAACATCTCTGAAAGAAAGAGAGGGGAATAGAGGGCAACCCTACAGATCAAAAAACACTTAGACATATCAAGCAATTCCAATTTGGATACCAATTTATTTTTTTTTTTAATTTTTTCAACTTTTTTACTTATTTTTTTGGGACAGAGAGAGACAGAGCATGAACGGGGGAGGGGCAGAGAGAGAGGGAGACACAGAATCAGAAACAGGCTCCAGGCTCCGAGCCATCAGCCCAGAGCCCGACGTGGGGCTCGAACTCACGGACCGCGAGATCGTGACCTGGCTGAAGTCGGACGCTTAACCGACTGCGCCACCCAGGCGCCCTGGATACCGATTTAAATAAACTATCATATTGTATATATATCTACGTATTTATATCTATCTATACCTGTCTAACTATAGGTCTGTCTATCATCTATCTATCCACCTATCAATTGGTATTTACCTATACAAATATTTATGAAAAATGAAACATGACAATATTAAAAATGATTGTTTTGAGGTGTCAAAATGACATTGTAATTATGTTTACAAGAAAATTCCTTATCTTTTAGAGAGACATAATGAAATTTTTGCGGATGGAGTAATGCCACATCTGGGATCTGATTCAAAATAAAGCGTGAGGGAGGAAAGTGGGTGGGGGTATAGACAAAATAGCACTGCCTATTAAATGATGATTGTCAAATGTAGGTGATGAATATATCTGGGTTTTTAAAAATTCCATCTACTTTGATATCTGTTTAAATGTCCCATAATAAAAATAGAGGTGTGTGTGCAGGTGTACGTGTTGGAGAGAGAAAGGTGCTGTGGTACCTTGGGCTTGGACTATTTGGGTGGCTCCTGAGGGGATGATAACCAGTGGTTAGAATCTGGGGTATTTTAGAGGCAGAGTGAACAGGACTTCCTGCTGGATGTCTGAGCCCCTGAGATTTTTGGACACTGGTTTTATTCTGTACTCAGTGCTGAGCCACTGGAGGCTCTTTGATCAAGAGGCTTCTATGATCAGTCGTGTTTGGGGACTGCAGCTGACAGCACGGGATCAAAGCCAAGAGCTCTGGCACATTTCCAACGTGGGATAGGACCTCTGAGATGTACTACGCTTTTATTCTAAAAGTGTGTTTTGATCCCAGTGGGCATGGAGTGCGTCCACCTTCATATTCAGTGGTGCCCATCATGTAATGTCTGTGATTGGCAATCAAGCCCAGGATGAGGAGTCCAGCTCTGTGAATGGACGAATGTGCTAAAATTGTCATCAGCTGGGAAAGCCATGACCCATCCCGGCATTGTTACACACACGCACGCCTGGTGTGCCTACATTTCCACTTAAGGCCCAGCATAATCCACTTTTCACACTCATTCACCCAAAGGCCATAAAATGTCCTAGACTTCAGAATGCTTCCCTAAACAGTGTTGAGTAGCAGTCTTCTGTATTTGTTTATTTTTGAAGCGAAGCTGGGATGGGCTCTGAATATAAATTCTAGGCTCCTGGAAGCCCAGATATTTCTTTCATTTTCTTGATTATTTCTTATGGCTTCTTTTAGGTCCATCCATGAGAGATGTCACTCATACCTTCCAGGACATACAATTTGGATGAGTTAAAAAGCACACTTTACAGAAATCTAGCTGCATTCCTTTGCTCACAAGACATTTATGGTCTGAGGTGCCCTCTCTTGCACCATTCTAGTCAAAAATCTTCTCCATGAAAATTACCCTGAATCTCCAAGATCATCTCGTGTCTCATTTTGGCCTCCTACCACAGCAAAGTGTGCCTCTAAATTAGCTTTTTGATAACCTTCAAATATGGCTTTAGGCCTACTTGTCTTTCTCCACAGACATATTGTAAAAACCTTGAGGACATACAATTAAATACACTAGTTAGAAGTTTGCTCTCTGGAGACAGTTATAGGTCAAAAATTCAGCTCTGCCACGTACAGTTGGTGTACCTTCCTGAAGACTTATCTTACTCATTTCTAACATGGAGATAATAAGACTTTTCATAGATTATATGATATAAAGCATGCAGAATCCTTATCATGCAATCTGGCATACGTGGTGAGTAGCTAATAAATGTTAGCTACACTTATCAATCTTATTCTAAGCCCATGTCACAATGTCACACGTGAGGGCCAACTATCTGTGTACGTTGAAATACATTAGTTAAAAAACAGTAGCTGCCTTAAATTCGTATATGAATACAATTCAAAGGGAATCCAGATAAAATGCAGACCCATTGGCATTTCTTGGAAGCTCGCAGCTGATGACTACGGTACTGGCTCTCAGAAAACACATTGAGTGGCAACAGTCCCGATCTTTAGCATTGTGGAAACTCTTTTTAAACACAAAGAAAAGTAGCTTCGGGAGGCACAGAGTTGATGACTTTTATTACATGCAGGCATTATGTTGGGAAGTACGGAACCATCAATTTTGTGTATCGCCTCCACTAGTCTAGTTTCTACCACGAGACACAAGAGCTAATGTGGAAGCTAGGGGTTATTATTTCTCTGGCACGAGGAGGTGAGGCACAAAGGCAGACAAATCCAGGGGAGGTCACATGAACTCTAGGGAAAGTGAGCTGAGAATGCACCGTCCCAACACGAGCTGTGGCATCTTGGGCCGTGTATTGTCCTTCGGAACCTTTTTTTTTTTTCATCTGTAAAATGTGATCGGTAATGCCTATGTGATGTTGCTTCTGAAATGTGCCAGCACACTTCCTGAAAATAGGACTCAGCTAACAAATGTTCGCTTCTAACCCTGTCTTCTTTATCCTCTCTCCATCCCACTGTAGAACATCAAGTTTTGTCACAGCCCGAACACCCCCAATTAATAAGGCAGTTCATAAAGTGGCAGAAAAGGAAGGTCACTCGTTGCAGGCCTCACGTGTCCTGTGGCCTTCCCGAGTGCCAGATGCTGAAGACACAAACCTCTCTCCCCTATCCTTGACCTCCAGTTGTCTACTGCATGGTCTGCTTCTCATTCCTGTACCCCAGCTAGGCCAGGTGCTATAATACTCAGGAGCTGACCCTCTGCAGGTTCTGCGGTGACCACAGTTGCCTCGGCTTTCTCTTCCGTCATACGAGATTCCAAGGTGACCTCCAAGAATGAGGCAAGGAAAATGGAGGTCTCTTGTCGAACCTGCAATATTTTTTCTCTTGTGGCTCACAAAACCATTCAGTTTCTCACTCTTTGATCTTTTTAGTTAACGACTATAAAATCAATGCAAACTTATTTTGGAAAACCAGAATGTGGAAAGTAAAATTACCTATATTCCAAATACTTAGGCATATGGAAATGTGCATGTGTGTGCGCGCATATACATGTATATCTGTATGTGATCTCTAAACCTAAGAATGTAGCGTCACATTTTCACTGTTTATACACCTAACACAGAGAGAAGGCCATCGTCATTGTTAAGAATGTGGACTTTGAAGTCAGGCAGATCCGGGTTAACATTCCTGCTTCTTCACATTCTGCCCACGTGACCTTTAGGCAGCTACTTAATGTATCTAAGCCATAGTTTTGAGGATTAAAACATACACTAAGTCAATGTATACAGGTAATTATACATATAAAATGTGAATAAATAATTTGAATAAATGCTAAATATTGTTATTGTATCAACGACTCTTCTGGAGTTCATGTCCATATTGCTAACAATCTTTTAAAATATTATTTTTATTTGCCTTCTACTATTCTATTCTGAGGATCTATCTGGCATGTAGCATGCCACAAATAGTTATAGAATAAGTGAATGTACAATAATTTACTTAAAAATCAATATTTAAAAAGCTTTGCCAGTTTTGCAGCTGAAAATATTTGTTTTAAATTCCATTCTGTAATTATTTTTTCTTTTTTTAAGTTGTCTATGTCCTTTGCTCAATTTATTGTACTATTAATATTCTATCATGATGTATATACATTCTATATATTATTTTTAAATTTCCTGCAAATATTTATTTCTTTTCCTTCTTCTCCTTCTCCTCCTTCCCCTTCCCCTTCCTCCCCCTCCCTCTCCCCTCCCCCCCTTCTTCTTCTTCTTCTGTCTTCTTTCTTCTTCCCCTTCCCTTCCCTTTCCCCTTCCCCTTTTCCTTCTCCTTCTCCTGCTTCTTCATTTCCACACTTTCTTGTTAGTGGCAAGTCTATAGGACACAGGACAGAAAAATCCCACAATAAAGGTATTTAACCATTTCACCTAAATGTCACTTGGTTAGGTCTCAGATATCTGGGATTTCTCTTCCTTAGGGTGATGTTCTTCCTCTAAATCTCAGTTGCCTGTCCTACAAAAGGCACTGGGTGGGACTTCTCAGACATGTCTGTATATGGCGGTTACATTCCCTTCCTTGTGGAAGGCAATATATTGTGTGTTGTTCGGAAGGCAGTTGGTAAAAGCATGCCTGGGCTAGAAATTGCATCGTGAGGGACAACCCCTCTATTACTAAGGAGTTTCCTGTTAATTGCTTTTCCATCGCAAATACTCATACTTTGGTCCGGTGTCATCATATCTATATAACCATACAGTATTACCATCTCTTAAAATAAGCAAAATACGTGATTTCCATGAGGATCACTATATTTGCACTTTTGGTTCATGTATAAGAGTAGCATCCTGCCCAACCAATACTAATGCCCTGCTTGGTTTTCAACACAGCAAAGGCAAAAAGGCTACAGCCATGGTTGGCGGCCTATTTCTCTCTCATTTAAGAAACACAAGTTTTTTTTCTGTCCAATCTTTTGGATTGATGAAAATACATCAAGAACTTTTTAAGAAGAGAAAAGGGAGAGTGAGGAAAAGGGAGAATTTTGAACAAAGAGCAGGAAATTGTTATTATGACAAAGGAAACAAATGAAATAAATTCGGCCGTGTCGGAAGTCCATAATAAATACAGAAGAAGAATTACGTGTCATGGTGAAAGTAAAACAAAGTAAGAACTCAAAAGAAATAAATGCCTCAGTGAACTTCTATTTTTCCCTTTCTGTTCAACTGAATGCTTCGTGATTCATTCCCACTGAACACGTGTGCTCGAGTAGTGGCCGTATATAAACAACGGCATTGCTGATGCTCATACTGCTTCACCTTCCCCAGTGAGTCAGCTCTGGAAGCTCTGTTAACTCCTTCAGGCCATCAAAGAAGCTCCACTACAGAAATGTCCGTCACGGTTTCCAGAAGCTTCTATCCCATCTGGTGTTTGCCCACAGAGTCTGTGCACACTGATTTTGTGGTGCTGAATCAGTGAAATGCTGAAATGCAGCATGGGCAAAACTCTGCCTTTGGACTTGGGAATCCGGAATTTAGAATTTACACTGGGTTGCACAACTTACTAATTGTGTGACTCTTGAGACATCTCTTCGATTCTTTGAATCATCTATTTCCTGAGCTTTATGGGAAAGGAGGAACACTGAACTCTTCTGGATGACTAAAGGGGTTACATGAAATAATGTGTGTCAGCATTCTGATTTCTTAAATAGAAATCCTTTTATGAGTTCTATGATTAACCTATTAAGATTATATATATAATATATGCATATAAGTAGCACATGTAAGTTATACACCCACAATTTTACATGTACCTGTATCTATATCTATATCTGCAACTTGTCTGGATTCCATTGACTTTAACCCAGTTTTAATTATTAATTAGCCTACAAACCATCAAACAAACTATGCATGGAGGTGGAGATACAGTTTAGATTATGACCTGCAGGCCACACATCCTTGAATCCCATAGTGTCTATCAGAGCATTTGCCTTTTACAAATCTTCACATAGTTTGCTGAGAGAATATTCAGTCTATGAGTGAATATAACAATCTGCAGGGTCTGAAGGAGAAAGGTAACTACTTGCAAATTAATATAAATATTCAACTAGTCTATGAGCTACTTTTTCCCCCCCCCCGCATCTAGTGAGTTTATCCCTCTCACTACTTACAACTAAAATGTTATCTGATTATAACTGAAAATTTCAAAATGGAATTCTAATTGACCCTTTGTGTAGCTGAAATAACACATTTGCAATGGAAAAAAAAATAGCCAAGAAAGTACAGGAAGTATTGTTTTAATGCTCAAACAAAATTCTCAACGATGATAGCAAATTAGTAAAAAGCCTTACATTTATCCAGGAATCTTGATCTTAAAGAGGGAAAAAAAATCTTGCTTGTTTAGGAATATTAGAGAATAAAATAAATTTATAAAGATTCTTATTTGGGTTAGGTTTAGTCTCAAATAGCTCTCAGGGTGAGAAAAACAGGACATGTTTCTGTTTCTTTAAATATTCTAGAAAAACCCTGAACAATAGGCCACGTTGTTTGTTTTAGAAATGGAATAAATGTGAGTATGAGAGAAAAAAGAAACATTTAGACTCTGCATATATAAAACAAATAAAAATTTCCCTAAGGAAAATTTAATTAAGCTACACAGAGTAAGATAAAAGGGAAGAAAAACAGAACACAGAGCATTACCTCTATCCCATCATCAATAACACAAAAACATCTCCTCAATCCATATCCTTAGAAAGCTACTCAGATAAGGAATATCAAAAAGTGGAAGAGAAGAAGATAATATTGGCATTTATGAGATTTTTCATACTCCGATCATAATACATTCATCTGTATTTATATTTCCAAAAGAAAAAAGTAGAAAATAAAAGCTTACATGTGTCTTTTAAGAAAACCCAGTTTTAATTACCATATGTCAGAAGCTGTTTAACCATGAAATGCATTACAAAGAGGCTTGGAAAGTTAAAATTTCCTAGACCAGTACAAATATTTATCCTTTATTGTACTTGAGAAAGGACTGAAGAAATTACTTGAATAATAGCCCTATAAAACTCTTCTCCTCAAATCAGAATTTCTATTCCTATTGACAAAAATACCCTTCTGGCCCTGACTAAAAGTTTCCAAACTACTTTTCTTATGCCAAATACCAACTTTATCATTTATATTTTGCAACAGTCAATGCTTTGCTATTTTTTTTCTTAAAAAGTGCAGATATTCACGGGGCGCCTGGGTGGCCTAGTTGGTTAAGCATCCAACTTCAGCTCAGGTCATGATCTCACTGCTTGTGGGTTGGAGCCCCATGTCGGGCTCTGTGTTGACAGCTCAGAGCCTGGAACCTGCCTAGGATTCTGTGTCTCCCTCTCTCTCTGCCCCTCCCCCGTTCATGCTCTGTCTCTCTGTCCCTCAAGAATGAATAAACGTTAAAAAAAAAATAAAGAAGTGCAGATATTCATACTTTTCCTTAAACAGGAAATTCATTCAACCAGCATTTCCCTCTAATTACATGTTTTGGGGTCCTTAGAGACATACAGCACAGCAGGCATAATAAAATATGGACAAAGAGCTTTTTCTTCCTTCTTCTGTACTCAAATTGAGCATTGGGTATTCATCCATTAATTTTTTAAAAATATTAAATGGCATCATTTACTTATACAAACTGTTGACTCACAAACACACTCATTAGATGATTCTGGTGTAAGTGGTCCAAATACAAAACAATAGGATGAACTGAAACACTGGGGAGATGTATCTCACTGTTTTTAAGTACATTTATGTTTTGATGCCCAGATGTGCTGCATCATAGTGGGACAGAAAATTTTCATTGTCTTATGTGTTACTGATTTGTATCAAAAAATGCATATTAGCCGAGTATAAGTTTCAATGCTAATACTTGATTTGTTACCCTGTAGACCTATGGAGTTTTGTAAAACTTGTGTTTGTCTAACTCTACCTCTTTGTGTCAGTGTTTGGTTTTTGGTGGGGCTTTCACTACAAGCCATTGCGTTTCATCTATGAATTTCCTGTCATAAGAAAAAAGTGTTTGACACATAATACGTATTCAATAACGTGTATTAAATTGAATTAAGATAGTGTTTATGGTCATCTTTCAGAGTCTTCTTTTTTTTAATGTTTTTTAAATTTATTTTGAGAGAGAGAGAGAGAGAGAGAGAGAGAGGGAGAGAGAGAGAGAGTCTTCTTTATCTTACAAGGAAATGTTACATTCAGAAGGGAATTTCTCTAGATCACCTTTGAAGCTGTTTTAAGCATAATGTTATGAATGCCACTATGGATTCTTCATTCACGACACGTGTGATTTGCATAGTTCAGAAAATGGGGCTCAGTTTCTCCAAGCGTAAGTTAAGAGAAGTAGATGTGATCATCGTAAAGTGCTCTCTTGCTTTAAACTTTGATGGCCCTCAGGACAATGGGGAAACATTTAGGACACGGATATACGGCTAGATCTGGACGGTAGCTAGACTGACAATAAAGAAAATAACAGGTTTCTGCAAGACTGCCTTCTCAACAAGAACACAAGCTATGGGGCAGACAGGCGTGACGTACAGGAGGTCTTTTCAAAACACGTTCTTCACAGCCCTCGGTGCTGCTCTGAGCTAAGCTATGCCTTTATTAAGCCCACAGCCTCAATCACAAGAACCTCCTTCGTGCACATATAGGGCGGCTCTAGACAAGCAGAAGACCGGCGCGGCTAAAGTCATCGAGCTCCCTGGACTCACCGCATGTCTTTGCAGGGACACACTCCCCTGCTAATTGTCAGGAGACAGCCATGCCGAGAGGCTTCAAGCAGTTTACCTGTAGGTTATTAAACACTGTGGCAGAAAACACTATTTGGATGGCAGGGTTAGGGTCTCAGTATCTAGAATTTGTAGCCTGGATGGGAGCTCATTTGATGTGTGACTTTGGACCAGCGACTTCCTCTCTGGACTTCTCTGTATGTACCCCTCAGATGAGGACAAGAAGATTTAAGAGAGTACAGATCAAACATCATAGGGGATGCGAAAGCCTTTTGTACAAACCAGTTGGAGTTCATATTATCTCGCATGTACACACATGTACACATCGGTGCACATAATTCCTCATGGGGGACTCTCAACTGTTTTTCCATCTTTCCCTCCTGATTTTCTGCTACATAGATACTAAGCCTTAGAACACTCAAGAGCACAGGCTTTCTTTTCTACTCTCAGCTGTTTCCTTGTTCCTACGAGTAGGTCTGCAACTTCCCCAGGGGCGGCCGTGATGGGCTGTGCCTCTACTCTCCTCAGCACTGACCACTAGGCTCATGCTCTCTCAGGTGCCAGTCCCCAAAATGCCCTTCACTCTGCCCTGTTTGTGGGAATCCACTCGCGGCTTTGTTCAAGTAACTGCCCCAATGATACTCTTGTTTGTTTGTTTTTTTTTGGGGGGGGGGTGTTGTTTGTGTATATAGACATACACACACAGTAAAACCTTGGATTGTGAGTAATTTGTTCTGTGAGTGTTCCGCAAGACGGGCAAACATCTCTAATAAATTTTAACTTTAACGAGTGATGTCCTGCAATTCGAGTAGTACGTGATGACAAGCATCACATCACAACTGACCTGATGGTTCTTGAAATTCACTTTGATATAAGAGTGCTTTGGATTACAAGCGTGTTTCTGGAATGAAAGTCCCCTGCAAGCCAAGGTTTCACTCTCTCTCTATACCAACATAAAATAGTAAGATATTTAATGTGTACATGATGATTTCATACACATATTCATTGTGAAAGGATTTTCCCCATGAGTTAATTAAATTAACACATCCATCATCTCTCATATTTATGGTTTGTCCTTTTTGTTTGTTTGTTTGTTTGTTTGGGTAAGAACACTTAACAAATTTCAATGACACGATACTGTGTCATCAACTAGAGCATTAATCTTAAAAGTTATCTGCCATCTCAATGTTCCGTTTTACCCCTGTTCTCCTCGTTGGGGACTTACTTTCTTTTGTATCATATGCTAATAATTTACTCGATGGTGACTTCTCAATATATTCAATGAGCAGTGACAACTGTTCAAAAAATGTGTGAAACACAGAAAAACCAAAAGGGAAAAGAGTCATGGATCTCGCCCTCATCCCTGCCTCGTGCGTTACCGACTGGTAAAGCAAATAAAACATGCGATAAGTAACTGCGATGCAAAGTTAAAATTTTAAATAGTGTCAGTTTCATTGGCATGTGATTATGGTTAGGTGCTAAAGAGATGGTTTCTCGTGGAAAAGTTGTGGGAGGCAGTTCAGGGATTCAAATTCTTCTGTGCTTCCCACTGGGGCTACTCTCATTGCCTCTCTACATCCTCTACCTTGACCTACCTTTCTTAGCTTCCCAGGAAGTGCCCTGATTCCACAGAGAGCTCATTATGCTCATCTCTTCCATCGCCCACATCAGGAGATGACTCACCAGTGTAAGCCATAGTGCTACAACCGCATCCTAAACTCTTCTTAGATACTTTTACCTCCTTGTTTCCTAGACTTCCCCACCAGGCTGGTTGCCTCGCAGACTCTTCTGTTTGAGCATGTTCCAAACCCAAATCGTTTTACGGTCCCCCAACTCATGCTACTTGCTTATCTATTTTGAGTAATACTACCAGAAATAAGGGAATGAGGGTGTTGCGTTAGACTTCTCCTATTTAACGCCAATGATGATGAGTCAGTAAGTCCTATTAACTTTTTTTCTATTTCATATAATTCCTCCCCATGTCACACCCACCCCTGTTACAACGGTTTTACCTCAGAACACTCACTGTTTTTCTCTGGATCATTGCAATACGCCATAGCTTTTCTCCCTGCCTCGGTTCTCACCTTTCTGGAATCCACGCCCCCTACTGATGGGGGACTGCTACTGCTGATTGCTGAGCTGTACATGTAATCCTATCATTCCAATGTTTCATATTTTCACTGGCTCCCACTGTTTTCAGAATCAAACTCATCAGCAAAGCTCTTAGTTTCCACGGTTTTGGCTACTGTTGGCTCCTGGAAAACGCAGAAATTTCTAAAGCTCCAGTATCTTCAAATGATGGGAGTATTTAAATCCTCAGTGGGTTTATGTGGCTCCTTTTCTGTCTGAATTCTCATAGCTCCTCACTCACTTAATGAACTCAAGGATTTCCTCCAATATGCAACACCAAAGTGCCTGTGAAAGCTCCTCCCTGTCTCTGAGCAATGTTACCTACGTCAATGAGAGAATATTCTCATTTACACATATGTAGACATATGTGTTTTGCATATGTAAATGAAATGTTCTGTAATATATGCATGTATTTTTGAAGTGAGGACGTTGATACAAACTTTTTAAATATATATTTGTTTCCTCAATGAGGCTATTCTTTTTCTTAAATTTTTTAAATGTTTATTTATTTTTGAGAAGGCGGGGAGGGGCAGAGAGGGAGACACAAAAATCGAAGCAGGCTTCAGGCTCGGAACTGTCAGCACAGAGCCCGAAGCAGGACTCGAATTCATGAACCACGAGATCATGACCTGAGCTCAAGCCGGACGCTTAACCTACTGAGCCGTCCAGGCACCCCTCAATGGGGCTATTCTATGACAAGGAAACCTTACTGCCTTTTGATTCTCTAGCACTGAGCACAATGCCTCGAACTTGGTGGGGGCTGAATGATTTGCTGGCTGCTGCTGTGGAATGAAGAAATGAATACCAGAGATGGGAAACCCACACCAAAGAAAAGCACCATCAAAGGCACAGATGTGTTGTTTCAGGTAGGATGAGGGAAAGAGTCTCCTCAGATCTTTGAGCCAAAATGCTCATGTCATGTTTATTTTGACCATGGATGGCATATTCACAGATTTAAAAACAACAAATGTTATTTTTTTCTATATTTAAAAATGCCAATATATTATTCTACTAAATGGGTGAAGTGGAAATTCGGAGAAATTCCCAAGAAGATGTTATTCAGCCTTTTATCATCAACTAAGCAACAAAGTCACTCACCATTGTGTTAATTTGAGGGCCTAGTAATGTAGAACCACACACTTATTTTGAATCAAATTAAGTTTTCCCCTGAATACATTTATTAGAAGTGCTCCCACGTGCAAAGGGAGTTGAATAAAAAACAAAACAAACAAAAACTTAAAGTAAGTAGGACCTAAGGAAAGCCTGGCTAATGTCTCTCAATTTATAGCCTTGCATGTAAAGAGGACTCTAACTAATGTTGAAGTTAAAGAGATGCTCCAGGCCAACGGGTTAAGGTTTGCAGTTTATTTGCTCTGCTAATTAAGCTTATTCTTCTAGACCGATAGCACTTTAATAAGATTGCAAGTGCCATGGAATTGTCTGTCTTTGTCCACCACAACTTCTCACCAACAAGGCCTGATTCCGAACCCTCTGGCAAAATAGTACCTTTCTGAACCTACTGGATACGGCCAAAACTAAGGGCAGAAAATGGACAACGCAGAGCTTCTCAGTCCGCCTCTCTTGATATGACTGTGGTAGCTAATGCAAACCTAGAGGAGAATTTTTATCATTATTTTGCGCTTATAAGAAATGAAGGTGTTTCCTCTCAAATGGTGCCTCCTAGGACAACACTGTAAGCAGTATATCTCTTCAGAACTAGGGACTAAAGAGATGTGACATGCAGAGGGCAGTAAGAAGGAAAGAAGGACAGAAGGAAGGTAGGAAGGAAGGAATGGAGGGAGGAACAAAGGAAGGAAGGAAGGAAGGAAGCAGGGAGAGAAGGAAGGAAGGGAAGCAGGAAGGAAGGGAGGGCAACTGTGATTATTTGTTTAAATTCATGATGAATGCATAATCACATAACAGATCTCAATAAAGGTTTGTTAAATAACTAAACAAAATTGGTGGTCAAATTAATCAATCATAGGATAGTTATTTGAAATAAGAGTAACAACTAATAATCCCTTAAATATGAATAATAATACCTACCATTGTACAAAGAGCTGTGTTAGGGAATTTATGTAAGTTACTGAATTCATGCTATTAATGTGAAGCTAGTGTATATTACTTTAATTTTATATTTTCTTTAATATTTATATTTTTCATATATATTTACTTTATAGTTAGGCTTTGAACTCAGGACTGAAAGGTATCTTTCCATTTTAGCCTGTATCCAGACCCATGGAGTTATAAATGTGATGCTCCTCATTTATATCTACTTTTGTGTTAAGTGAACGGATTTAAGGTTTACTATTTTGTTTAATTTTCAACAAAACTCTAAAAAAATTATTTTTGGAGTATGACGTAAAAGAGTAAACTGGGACTCAGATATTCAAGGTCTTACACTCACAAAAAGACAAGGATACTTAGGACTTGGCTTCAGGTCTCCTAAATCCATGTTTGCTCCTGATCCCACAGCCCAAAAGGTTGAAACTCAGGGAACTTGGCTGCAGATGACAGTAGGTTATGTAAAATGCAAAGACAGCAATGGCTAAGTGACGAGACACAAATGTTGGGGCAAATTTTGCACACAAGCATGTTGTTGGTTGTCATTTCTCTTGTCCATAATTACTTCTTTAAAAAAAATTTTTTTTTAATATTTATTTATTTTTGAGACAGAGACAGAGCATGAACGGGGGAAGGTCAGAGAGAGAGGGAGACACAGAATCTGAAACAGGCTCCAGGCTCTGAGCCATCAGCACAGAGCCTGACGCGGGGCTTGAACTCACGAACCACGAGATCATGACCTGAGCCGAAGTCGGACGCTTAACCGGCTGAGCCACCCAGGCGCCCCTATAATTACTTCTTTACAAAGAGTGATAGTCATAGACCAACCTGTAAGTAGCCTTGAATTTCCACATCAAATTGAAGCAACTTAAAAATAACACAAGAAAAGAACTTTGCAGGGGCGCCCGGGTGGCTCAGAAGGTTGATCATCTGACTTGGTCTCACCTCAGGTCATGATCTCACGGTTCGTGAGTTTGAGCCCCACGTCCGGCTCTGTGCCGAGGCTTGCTTGGGATTCTCCCTCTTCCTCTCTCTCTGCCTCTCTCTTTCTCTTTCTGTCTTTAAAAGCAAATAAATAAATTTTATTAAAAAACAAAAGTAAAGAACCTTACAGATCTGAAATATCTGCCTACTTTCTCATGGGACAACCATTGGCTTTAGCCGATTAACTCTGCCCACTTCAGAATGACATGTGACCTTCAGTTTATTAGAATCAGCACCTAGACAAAACAACTATTTGAATTGCCTACCTGGCCCTTACGCAAATTTAATTCGGTGACACCAATCTAAAATCTGCTGAACCGTAACATGGGAATAATGCCTTCTGGGATAACGAAAAACTCATCTAATTCATACATTGAGAAGCAACTCCAGTGATTCATCCTTGAACATATGTGAGGAATTGGTGTGAATTTCTCCATCACTGATGACTTAGTATTTTTAGACAGTGAAGACATAAGCTGCTTTATTCCTGTGTCTGCGTATAATGTCCCAACTGCCTTGTCCACCACTCATTTTTGCTCAAGAACTTGGACCTCTTTTCTCCATTTCTCAGGACTAATTGATAATCACAATTTTGTGACACGTTTGGTCTCACCTTCCCATGAGGCAGAGTCTATGACAAAGACCTTTGTGCAGGTAGTTGACTTGGGAAGTAATCCCAGGGAGGAGGAGTCCACTGACTGAGACAAGGTGAAGACAACAGTTTAAGAAAGTGTTAATGACATGGTCACTGCTATTATATGAGAGGCGTGGCTTGAGCAACAGCTTCTGAGTAACACCTGGAATTCTTCCCCAGATGATCTGTTCGGGCAACGACGGGGAGAGGCGTTTACCGTCTCCTGAGACCAGCTATAAGGATGGCTTCTGGAGCCACTAACTTCTCTGTAAGTTTTGGCTAAGTGTGCTCGCATGCCAGGCTTTCAGCCCTGCTGTCCAACGCTGTGATGGCACAGAAGACTCAGGAAGTCAGAAACATATGGCTAGAATGGTCCTGAACAGGACCAGGGCAATGTGGTTCAAAACCTACACAGAACCCTTTGCGGTGGCCGCAGAGGGGACTCACTGTGAGGCCGGATGAGGATGTGAGACGACGCATGACGGACACAGGCCACCCTCGCTTGGCTCACGTGCGTCCTACTTTTTTAGTCTACTATTTCACGGAGTCGTCCAGGTGGTAACAGCAGCAAATCTATAAAGATGACTTAATGCAGGCAGGTTAATGAGACAAGCTACGTCTCCACTGATGAAGGCCATCACTAAAATTCATTACCTTGCTATTATACCCCACTCTATCTTTCCTTCACCTTTCCGCTTCTCTAGGTTATTTGCCTGATCCGCGAGCCATTCCTGATGGATCCAATATCTTGGCTGCTTGCTCTTGCTGCTTATAACTGCAGCAAGTTCTCATCCACCATTTGTCAACAAAAACACCCCTTGGCTGCAGACCTAACCCTCTGTGGCCTCACGGTGCGGCTCATTCCTGCAATTGTTTTCAATTACCCATTTCAGTGTAATATTTTATTAGTCGTTTCACATGCACGTAGCTCCAAATGTAGTGAAGCCCTTGTTATGTCCTCTCATGGAAACTCACCCCCCGGAACAAGGATTTCTAAACCAACGGAGCCTGAGGTTATGGGGGAGAAGGGCAGACTTCAGTTGGTCGCTGAAAAGGGTTAAAAGGGCAAGCTAATGCTACTCGGGCCCTTTGAGACCACATGTGTCCATTCCACCTGTGAGGACGATAATGCTCTGTGTCAGCTCTTGGTCTGTTGTATGTACTCCATCTTGTAGGACAGACCCCACTTCGGCAAGAGCTAATTCTCGGGCTGATGTTTAGCTAAGGCTTTCAAATGCATTCCATTATCAACTGGAAGTTAGGTTTTACTTTAACCACACTTTTTTTTTTTTTCTGTGACTGCAGGAGATAGGAATTTCTTTACCTGAAAATGATCTTTACGTGGTAGTTAATAGACTGTGTGGTTTTACAGGGTGTCCTCAGATGACACTTGCCTGACCTCAACCTGTCATTTCCTTTTTGGCAAGTCTTCCAAAACAGCTCACCCAAGCTGGACAACTTGAAAGCCTAGTGATTATCATTGCCTCATAGAGTTCAAAGGATGGAGCCGCCACACAACCCGACTCTTCTCCCTTCCGCCTGGAGCACGTGCTAATTCTGCCACAGATGAGCGTCTTCGCAATTGTGACGCAGGAATGTGCAAGCGAGGTTACCACGACCCAACTTATTTTAACAAAACTATCTTTACCGTCATGTCACCGGTGACTGATCTAGTTGCCACATCTCCCTCGGAGATGGGCTTCCCGGGACAACTCCTAGGACTGCTGGCCTTAGCTCCAATTCTCCCTTAAGCAGAGCCTGAGTAAATACATTTATGCGCACAGTTTACATCTGAGAGTAGATCCCAGAGAACGGGAGGGAGGTGCTCTGCCCAACAGGGAAAGACGAGTTATCTATCGGCCCCAGACTCGCTTTGCTTGGGGGTTGCCCTGGGGTGTGTTAACCCCCCTAAACTCTGCCTGTGTGTGCAAGTATATATGAGCGGGATTCTGCCCACTTCCCAAGCTATGGTAGCAGAGACCCTCCAGGGCAGGAAGCTGGAAGAACATGTGGCAGGCGTTGTGAGAAGTGAGCCGACCCAGCGTGTGTGCTAGCCGTGTGCCACAGCCACCGTGTACCTAGAACCAGAGCTGAGCCCAAGACAACGTGAGCAGATTCAAAAAAGAAAGCAGGTACCTTTTCTTTGTCAGAGGGTGAGACATTCTTCTCGGTGAACGGTCATAGTATTCTGCACATACTCTGATAATTGACTAATTTTTTTTTTTTAAGCTGGACCCTGAGCTCTTGAGGACAAATACTAAATCTTCTTGTATTTTGTATTCTTAGTGTGCCTTGGCACATATTAAATCCATCGTCCATATTTTCAGAATGAAGAAATAAAAGATTAAAAATTGTACATGGAGTACATCTTTATACTTGTCTGCTGCCTTCCAAAAACATCCTCCTGTATTAATGTAGTTTTATTATTCTCATCTTCTTAAGGTGTCATGTTTTATCAGACCCATTTTATAGATGTGGAAACTATGTGAAATATTTTCAAGATCGTTAAAGATTACCTAAATGAGTAGTGAGGAAAGGAATGTTCCCTGGAAATAACAAACATGATTTCAATGCAAGCAAATTAAGTATAAATCACTTGCCGTTGGACCTTTTTTGCAGAGCAAGCTTGGTTGAGAAGAGACAGAGGTTTTAAAGTACGGTAAAGTTCATCAGAGAAGAAAGTATTTAGACATGGAATCCAGGGCACTAAAAGTACACTTTCCCCTTTTTCAATGATGTTCAAAGCTCATATCAGATGTGAAAATTCTATTTCTCTAGGCTCAGGGAACAATGATAACAATTCATTCTCTGCCTGACCCCAAATTCCAGTTGCCATAACAACTTGAGACAGTTCTATAAATGAAGATGTGTTTATTGTACAATTTTGCATTGAGAGAAAGAGAGAGAAAGGGAGATATACCCAAATATACATTTTTCCTCTGTGTACCATCTGTAATGTCGAATTCTTTAAAGATTTCTTTAATTAGCCCGCATGTAAATACACTTGCTTTGAAGTATATTGACTCTAATTGCACTTCAATTTGAAATGGTTTTCTGCTTTTCTAACAATACAGAAAGGGCTTATATAGCTATCCCGGCAAGTATAGTGAAGGTATTTCTGCCTGGAATGAGCTGGCTAATAACCTCAATTCACTCATTCATTGTCACCGTAGAGACCTAGCTAGAAGGCGAATCATAACAAAGGCAGCAGAGAGCCAAAAAGAAAGAGCTATAAAATCCCACAGGGATCCAGACCAGCAGGACAAGACATGCTCTAGACGAGGGCAACAAAAGAGCTAAGGAGGAAAGAAATGATGTCATTTTTCCCCTTTTTGATAAATAATAAAGACTGGGAGAGATTAGCTTGGGCCAAGCTCTTCAGAATGCTTTGACCATCCATAAAAATTCCATCAGGGTAGTGTGGTCAAGACAGTCACTATGGTAATTAACCGAGATAAGACAATGATGTACAAACAAGTTACAGGAGACCTGGTTTCTCTGTCTGGATGAGGTTCTGATATCCCGCATTTACTACCATCACCAGTTTTCACAGCTATGTAGTACTCCACAGTTTACAAAACAACTAAACATACATTGCCTCCCTGGGTTTTCACAACAGCCCCAATTTATAAGCAAGGAAACAGTCTGGGAAATGTGCAATAGCAAAGATACTGAGCGGAATAAATGGATGTCTGACCTCGGACTTCTATGCCCCCGAGGCTTAGTTGTTTACTACAGAAAGTTAAATGATGAAATCTGACTCAAAAAGCCTACTGTGAAGATGAATGTATTTCATATATTGGAATGTATTGTATGATGTAAGTCTTTATTTTTAGTTTAGAAATTTACAGTTTTTTCAAACTTCCTTGATTAGGGGGAAAAAAAAACAACAAAAAACTCCTGTTATGAGACTGGCTCATTGTCACATTGGATTTAAGATTAGCACACATGCTTTTTTAAAGCAATTTATAGTTTTTAGCAAAAAAAAAAAAAAATAGTTGTATATAATTACTCTTGGGAACAATATGCAATCAGATGTGTGTTTGCATGGGACATACGAGTATGGGGCATTACAGAGAAATTCTAGGGAGAATTCTGAAGTGACAAAAGTTTAGGAAACTGACGCATGGTCTTGCAGAACAGATCCAAGATCCAACCTCGAGTCATAGGGCATGAAGACTTGAGAATGATTACAACAAATATAAATGCTAGAGACTTAAGTGGTTATAAACAGACACTGTCCCCACCCCCTCACCCAAAACAAAAATGCATGGCTGGATTCAAAAGAAAGAAGTTTCAGATGCTAAGAATTAAAGAAGATACAAAAGACATTAATAAGCAAGTGATGATACAGCAGCAACTCATAGAATTAAAAAAAAAAAAGACATAGGCCTTCAGGATGGGGCTTTGGGATTGTGATACAAAGCTTTTAGACAAAATAGTGCCAAGAAGAAGTGAGTCATGGCATCAGTCCTACACCACAAATAGGTGAAGGTTTAAACATACGTTGACTACACTAAGCAAGGTGTGATAATCCCATATCCAGAAACGGAAGCTGATGTCGTGCCTTTGAAAACCTTAAGAGAGTTCTAAAAAATAAAGGATGGCAGTGCTTTGAGAGAACCCATTCACAAAGGTGGGCCCAAAGAACCCTTCTGTGTAAAATAACCACTGCTCAAAACTAGTACATAATTATAATTGCAAGCAACTTTAAGACACAGTATCTCTAAGATGCTAAAATCGCAGAAATACAACCATCAGGAGAATTAGTACTTTGGGATTTGAAATCACAAAAAATAAACATTGCAGTTAATAAGTGAACATGCCTGAAATAACTAGAAAGGAACACAGAACATAAAGAATGGAACGCTAAAGAAAAAATCTTTTAAAAAACGAAATAAACTTTTGGGGTGCCTGGCTGACTTAGCTGGTAGAGCCGGCGACTCTCACTCTCGAGGTCATGAGTTCAAGCCCCGGGTTGGACTTGGAGCTTCCTTGAAAATATATATTAATTAAATCAGATTAAAATTAAAAAATAATAAACCTTTATAGAGAAGAGTTAAAAAATATGTTTAATATACTAGAGTGTCAGAATGGCATCAGCCTTCTCAGCAACAACACTAGAAGGTGGAAGTCACTTGAATGTCTTAAAGATTCAGAAGGAAGCTTATATCTAGCATAGAAGTGTACACTCAAGCAAATCATTACCTAAGTGGGAAAACAGAGAAAAGCTATGGAAAGTTAGAAGAACTGACTTCTTGTTACATAATTTCCATCATGCTTAGGCTACACATTACCCTAGGGTGGGTAAAGAAACTAAAAAAAGTCATGAAATCTGGAAACAGATTAAAGGTCAAGTACAAAGAGGGGAAAGAACTCCAGGGTGGAGGTTGGGAATGCCCCACGGCAGCAGAGGCCAGGAGTTCAGGAGCAGGTCAGAGGGTCCACAGGGTCATCACCAGGAAAGAGGGGATCCCATTGGGTTGCATCCTGTGAACAGCGAGTAAGAAGCGTTTGAGAGTTCTGCCATGGAATCTGAGCAAGATTCATGACCAAAATGTTGAAAAGAAAACAAGCAAATAGAAAAGCAAAAACTCTAGGACAATTTGTTTAAATTATAATTCAAGTTTATTAAAATTATATTCTAGTTGATATATTTATTTAAATTGTATTCAAGTTGATCCTTGAACAACACGCATGGGAACCAGGCAAGTCCATGTAGATGCAGATTTTGTGCAGTGCACTATTGCAAATGTATTTTCTCTTCCTTATAATTTTCTTCTTTTCCAATGTTTATTTACTTATTTTGATAGAGAGAGAGACAGACAGACAGCACACAAGCAGGGGAGGGGTAGAGAGAGAAGAAGAGAGAGAATCCCAAGCAGACTCTGTGCAATCAGCACAGAACCCCACACAGGGCTTGATCTCACAAACCGTGAGATCATGACCTGAGCCAAAACCAAGAGCTGGATGCTTAACTGACTTGAGCCACCCAGGTGCCCCATCTTCCTTACAATGTTCTTCCTTTCTCTAACTTAATTTATTGTAAGAATATAGTATATAGTACATATAAATACAAAATATGCGTTAATGGATTGTCTATGTTATCAGTAAGGCTTCCAGTCAACAGTAGGCTGTTAGCAGTTCAGTTTGGAGGAAACAAAAGTTATTCAGGGATTTTCATCTGCTCAGGGTGGGGTGGTACCCCTAACACTCATGTTTCTCGAGGGTTAACTGTATATAAGAAAGTGGTGTAATGACAGTACAGCATGAGGCACAGTTTATTGCAATAATACTGTAAATATACATTATAAATATTCTTCAGTGCCATTCCCACAGCAATTCTGTGAAATACGAACTACAACTATCCCCATCGGTGAACACACCAAAGCTCATTCAAGTTTTTGCAACTGGCTTCTACTCAAAAGGGCAGCTTCCTTTCAAACTCTACTTTCTAGTTAAGTGGCTGTTATTAGGACCAAATTCCTCACCCTCCTAAAGATTATACTTACAGACACAGAAGATCAATCCTCATCTTTCAGAGATGTGTAGTGTGGGTTCTCCCCTCTGCCTGACTCACTCACTCTGCCAGTGTCAGGGATACCCTGGAGAAACCCAACGTCTCTGCCCTAATACCCCATTTAAGGGTTCAACTCTCAGACGTTGAGCACCACCGAACTGTCTTGTCTGCCTCTGCTGCCCACCACTTCCATGAATTTTCCAATTCCATTTGCTGATCATCATTTAAAACCAACACGCTCCACCTTAGTAAGATTCAGATGACATATTTTCATTGTAGGTAGCACCCTGGAGGTCAGAAGAAATGCGCTCATGTTAACATTATCAGAAAGAGTGGAATCAGCTACACACAGACGTGTCTGTCCCCAAATCATACATCCTTTCCATTCCAACACTGAACCACTGAGTCTGTAAGCCCAAGAGATTGCAAAATACCAAGAAACATAGAAGGAACAACAATTCACAAATGTCTGCAAATAAGATGGACAATATACAGGTAGGCATATAATAAATTAACCAAAAACAATCTTGTCCAAGATACAGCTCTGACAGGGTAATTTCTCTGTGCTTCATTTTTAAAAATTGAGATAATGTGTATACACACACACACACACACACACACACACAGACACACTACACACACACACACACACACACACACACACACAGGGAAATGCCCAGGGCTTAAGAGTAGAGATTGCAGAGTTTTGAAAAACATATACACTTGTTTAACCTACACTGCTGTCAAAAAATAAGACATTCTCATCATCTCAAAATTCCTTCCTGTGCCTGCCCATATTGTCCTCACTTAGATTCCAGAGGTAACCACTCTTCTGATTTATATCACCACATATTTTATTAACTGTTTTGGAAATGCTTAGTATATCACAAAATTTTCATCTGGCTTCTCCTATCAGCATTATGATTTTTTAGATTTATTTATGTTATACCAGGTGTCATCAGTTGTATCCTTTTTTGTTGCTGAATAATCATTCATTGTCCAAATGTACAACATATTAATCAATTCTGTTGATGGATAATCAAGTTGCTTTTGAGATTATGCTCACATATATCTTAGTGTGGACACAGCTAAGAGTATAATTCCTCACAAATAAATTATATATTTAATTTTACAAGAAACTGCTAACAATTTTCCAAAGTGGCTACACCATTTTACATATCTACCAAAATGTTTAAGAATCTAGCTGTTACATGCCTTGCCAACATTTAGTGTCTCCAGTATGTATAAATATGTCCATTCGGGGGGACGGTATGGGGATATCACAGGCAGTTTAACTCAGCATTTCCCTGGCAAAAGGATATTAAGCACTTTTTCATGTGTTTTTGGCCCAAGGTATATCTTTCTTTGTGAAATGTTTGTTCAAATATTTTGCCTATTTAAAAGAAAATGGGCGATTTTCCTTTTATACCATTTAGATGTTGGAGTTCTTTATATAATTGTGGTATAAGTCCTTTGACACATATTGTGAATACTTGATTCCTGTCTGTGGTGAGACTACTCATTTTCATAGCAGTGACTTTCGATGAACAGAAATTTTAATTTTGATGAAGTTCAATACATGTTTATTTTTGCATTTTTCTATGACTAATACACTCTGTATCTTCTCTAAGAAATGTTTCCATATGCCAAGTTTGCACAGATAATTCCTGATGGCTTCTGCAATACACTAGCTTTTACCCTTGGTTTATGACTTATCTGATATTAAAATGTTTTTTGAAATTGTTTGACACAAGAAAGATTCATATATTTGTTTTCCAATATGATATCCAAATGTTCCAGTACCATTTGCTAAAAAAGGCTTTTTTCCCATGGCTTTTCTCAGGTGCTTTTTTGTTGGTTTTATTTATTTATTTATTTATTTATTTATTTAATCAATCAATTAGTGGGCAGACTATTTCTGCCCTATGGTAGAAAACCAAATAGGATGTGAAGCTCACTTGTGTCTTTCCTTTCAAGGATCATCGCTTTCCATTGTTTGGGAAGAGTTACTTATAGTTGGAAAGTTCAACACCCCTCTATCAGAAAAGGAGAGATCCAGAGGAAGAAAATCAGTAGGGATATAGTTTAAATCAAAGACATCATCAGTCAACTGGATATAATTGACATTTTCAGACTACTTCATCCGGTAACAGCAAAATATACATTTTTCTCAACCTCACATGGAATATTCACCAAGATATACCAAGTTATTAGCCATCAAAAACACATTAACAAATGTAAAAAAAAAGTGAAAGAAAATGTAAGTACTACAATATATGTATGCTTTCAGACCACAAAGAATTAAACTAGACATCCATAACAAAAAGAAAGCTGGACAATCCCAAAATACTTTGAGATTAAACAACACACTTCTAAACAACACGAGTCAAAGATAAATCTCAAGAGAAATTAAAAATATTTTTCAGTAAATTATAATGAAATATATAATTTAATAAAATGTGTGAGATGTGGCAAAGCAGTACTTAGAGGGAACATTATAGCATTTAACGAACAGATTAGGAGAGAAGAAGGATCAAAAAACAATAACTTAGTTTCCAGCTAAAGAAAAAGGAGAGGGGCACCTGGGTGGCTTAGTCGGTTACGCATCATGACTCAGGTCATGATCTCATGGGTCGTGAGTTTGAGCTCCATGTCAGGCTTTGTGCTGACAGTGTAGAGCCTGCTTGGGATTCTCTGTCTCCTTCTCTCTGCCCCTCCCCTGCTCTCTCTCTCTCTCCCCAAAATAAATAAACATTAAAAAAAGATTAGAAGAACAAATTAAACCCAAAATAAGAAGAGAAAAAGAAACAAAAGTTAGAGAAGAAATAAATAAAACTGAAAACAGGAAATCAATAGAGAAAAATCAACAAAACCAAATTCCTTAAAAAGATAAAAAAAGAAAAACAAAGATAAGCCTCCAGCCACACTTAATAATAAAAAAACAAAGACAAAAAGACACAGGTTACTAATATCACAAGCAAAAGAGGGGACATCACTACAGTTCCCAACAAGATCAAAAGGACAATAAAAAAAAAAAAGCTGTATGGACAACTCTGTGTTCACAAATTTGATAATCAAAATGAAATGGACCCATTCCTTAAAAAATACAGTCTGCCAAATTCACACAAAATAAATAGAATCTGAATAGGCCTTTTCTCTATTAGTGAAATTGAATCAATAATTAATAACCTTTCAACAGAAAGAAATCAGGCCCAAGTGGATGCACCGGCAAACGTACCAAACACGTAATGAAGAAATTAAACTCTATATAATGTTTCCAAAAACAAAAGCAGAGGGAATACTTCCTGTCTCATTTTATGGGTTCAGTATTACCCTAATATCAAAACTAGACAAAGACACTCCCAGAAAAGAAAACCATAGATAATTATCTCTCGTGAACAAGATGCAAAAATCCTCAAAATAATATTACCAAATCAAATCCAACAATGTATAAAAAGAGTTATTAACTATGACCAAGTTGAATTTATTCCAGGTGTGCAAAGCTAGTTCAACATTCAAAATCAATTAATATAATCCTTCACATTAATAAACAAATAAGGAAAAATCATATGATCATAACAATAGATGTAGATAAAGCACTTGATAGAATCCAACACCCATTCACGGTAAAAACTGTCTGAAAATTGGGAATGGAGAGGAACTTTCTCAATTTAAAGAACATCTATAAAAATCTTAAAGCTAACATTATACTTGATGGTGAGAAACTCTAAGCTTTCCCACCAAGATCAGAAACAAGACAAACATGTCCTTTCTCACTACTCCTTTCCAACTTCCTTTTGTACTGGAAGTTCTGGTAAATACAGTAAGACAAGAAGAGGAAATAAAAAGCATATAGATTGGAAAGGAAGAAATAAAACTGTCTTTGGTGATGACATAATTATCTATGCAGAACATTCAAAACAGTCAACAAAACAAAACAAAACAAAACCCCTCCAGGAACTAACAAGTGATTACAGAAAGGTTTCAGAATATACGCTTAATATACAAAAGTCAATCACTTTCTTATCTACCAGCAATGAAAAAGTGGAATTTGAAATTAAATGCACACCATCATTTGTGTTAACACTCCCCAAAATGAAATACTTAGGTATAAATCTAACAAAATATGTAAAAAATACATATGAGAAAACTACAAAACTTTGATGAAGAAATCAAAGTAGAACAAAATAAATGGGGAGATATTCCCTATTCATGGATAGAAGAACTCAATACTGTCAAGATGTAAGTTCTTCCCAAACTGATCTATAGAGTCAATGCAATACCAATCAAAATTCCAGTAAGCTATTCCGTGGAAATCAACAAACTGATTCTAAAGTTTATACAAAGGGGCAAAAGACCCAGAAGAGACAATTCAATATTGAAGGAGAAGAACAAAGTCAGAAGACTGACATTACCTGATTTCAAGACTTACTGTAAAGGTACATTGAATAAGACGGTCTGGTATTGATAAGGGAACAGACACATAGATCAATGAAACAGAAGAGAGAGCTTAGAGATAGACTCACATACAGTCAACTGATCTTTGACATAATAGAATGGAGCAGAGACAGTCTTCTCAATAAACAGTACTGGAACAACTGAACTTCCACAGGCAAATAAATAAATCAAGATACAGACCTTATACTCTTCATACAAAAAATAACTCAAAATGGATCACAGATTTGAACATAAAATGCAAACTATAAAACTATTAGAAGATAACACAGGAGCAAATCTAGATGACCCTTGGGTATGGTGATGATGTTTCAGAAATAACACCAAGGGCATAGTCCATGAAACAAAAGATTTATAAGCTGAAATTTAATTAAAATGAAAAACTTCTGCTTTGCAAATACACCGTTAAGAGAATGAGAGGACCAGCCACAAACTGGGAGAAAACATTTCAAAAGACATATCTGATAAAGAACTGTTATCCAAATATACAAAGAAATCCTAAAATTCACCAATAAGAAAATTAACCACCCAATTAAAAAAGAGGCAAAGATTTAAACAAATACCTCACTAAAGAAGATATACAGAGGGAAGATAAACATATCAGCAGACAGTCCACATGATATTAGGAAATTGCAAATTAGGGAGATATGACTACATGTTTATTTGAATAGCCAAAAAACCCAAAACCAAAAACAAAAACAAAATTGCCAAATGCTGGCAAGGATATAGAGCAATAGATATTCTCATTAATTGGTTGTGGGAGGGCAAAATGGTATAGTCACTTTGGAAGACAGTTTGGCAGTTTTTAAAAAGAAAAAAACGAAACATACTCTTACCATTTAATCCAGCAACCATGCTCCTTGATAATTTACCCACGAGTTGAAAATGTATGTCCTCACAGAAATCTCTGTATATTAATATCAGCCTTATTACTAATTGTCAACACTTGGAAGCAACCACGATGTCTTTCAGTAGGTAAATAGATAAGCTGTGGTCTTTCCAGGCAATAGAAAATTATTCAACACTAAAAAGAAATGAACTATGAGGTCATGGAAAGATATGGAGGAACCTTAAATGTGTATCACTAAATGAAGGGAGACTATCTGAAAACACTATAGACTATATGATTCCACCTATTTGACTTGCTGGAAAAACAAAATTATGGCAAATAGTTTTGACAAAAAAACAAAATGAAGCATGCACACACACACACACACACACACACACACACACACACCAAAACAAAAACACAACCCAATGAAACAAAACGAAGCAAACAAAGAACAACAACAACAACAAAAACAATGGTTGCCAGGAGTTTGGGGAGTAGACAGACAAATAGGCAGAGCCCAGAGGATTTTAGGGCAGTGAAATTAGTCTGCATGATACTACAATGGTGGATACATGTCATTATACATTTGACAAATGATGACAAATTGACAAACCCCACAGAATGTACAGCACCAAGAGTGAACCCTAGGGTAAACTATACACTTTGGGTGATACGATGTGTTCATGTAGATTCATCTATTACAACAAATGTACCTACCAGTCTTGTCCTAGATGCTGATAGTGTAGAGGGCTTTACATGTGCAGGAGCAGAAAATAGAAGTCTCTGTACATTGTACTCTGAAAAATAAAGTCTGTTTTAAGAAAAAAGAGCCTTACCACATTTTGTCCAAGTTTATTGGACTACAGTAAGATATTTGCTACTCCACAATGGCCAGCACTGGAATTCCTCTGTGTCAAATTTTATAAACAGAAGAACAAGATAGGAAAGTGTGAGGGAAAATATTTCAGGGACAGATAGTTCACGTGTAAAGGAATTTGAAGTGGGTAAGAATAGGGGGACTTTAATAAGTAAGTTTAGTGAGATATGGTTGTAGCAGGAGTTAGTGAGAGACAGACACATGATGAGGGTGGAAAGCAGGTTACTGTCAGACCAAGTAAGGCATTTATATTCTATTTATATTCTAGGGGCAGATGAGAGTGGCTAGCTGCTTTTAAGCAAGGGGATGATATTGAAATGTCTTGAAATTAATTACTTTCTAGTGTTCTGAATAATGGATTAATGAAGAACAAGTTCCTGATGAGGATGCTAGCTCATAAACGAGACAGGATGGTAAGGTCGGGATAAAAAGGAACATCCCACTGAGACACGTTACAAAGGTAGCTTCGCCATGACTTCGAGATTAATTGTGGATGATCGATTAAATGCACATGAATTGGGTACGGCCAGGAGACAGAGAAGGAGCAACATTCAAGAATTTAATATGATCAGCTATGTCTATGGTTTTGCCAGTAGCCAAAACAACAACAACAACAACAACAACAACAACAACAACAACAACAGCAGCAGCAGCAAATGGAGAAGAACCAAATGCAATAGTGTGTCACTGGAATTTAGACATGAGCACGTTGAGTTTACATATATAATATTGACAGGCATCAAGATAAGGGTAATAATTGTGACTAAGGGTATGATCCACTCTGAACATGAGAAAGAAAGGAGACTGACACAAAACCTTAAAGAACCGCAACATTTAAAGTACATTAGAGAAAAATAAGCTGTCAGAGCAGGTGGTGAAAACCAAGCATATGTGATGTTACTAATCCAGGGAAAGAACACTTCAATAATGTAGGAATATTCAGCAGTATTTAATGCTTCTGAGAACTCAAACCAGAAGAACTTTAAAATAAGATCATCCAATTTTACCACTCTGAAAAATGTAACAAATAAATATGTTTTCCAGACATACAAAAAAATGAAACCTCAGCCAGGAGAGGACTTATTTCAAGCTATTATGGAATAGTCAGCCTTTGTATGGTTTCAGTATTAGTAAATGTGAATGGGGCTTATTCAGATTCCATGACACTTTTAGAAATTCTGTGGTTTACCAGCAATGTAAAAAAAATCAATAGTTTTCTGTGAAATTGAAAAAGACATGCATTTTGTGGAGACCTATTCTGTTTCTTGAGTTGATATCAGTTTTATGTACTCAAAAATTAACTTATGGGGGTCACCCCTGCCCTGAGCTTGAAAAAAAAGGTAGCCTCAGAGTCCATATAGATTGGTAACCCTTAGCATTATTGGATTGGTCTACATATAAAAGTCAAATAAATCCTTTTCATTGCTACAACCTCCTGCCAAATGGAAGTAACCAACCTGCAGAGCCATTTATTTCATAATTTTTAACACATAGTTTTTCCTGCGATTAGGTCACACCATCTGAATTATATTTTTCCATTCTTGCGTCTAATTAACAGACATTTACTAGGGGCTGATTTTGCATGATACTCCGTCTTGGGTGACAGGGACACAAGGGTGAGTGAGTCCAAGTCTTGGTTCCCAAGAGGTTCACAGTCTGCTCAGGAATCAAGCAAAGTACATAAACCCCTTTTATAGAATCGTACATTTCAGCCTTTAATTATAAACTTTTCCTCTAACAGAGTACTATTTGAAGGGTCTGACCTACTTGTATTCTATGTCAAATCAAGAATTTGGCTGAGCAGGTATATTCCTCCCCTCTGATTTTAATAAAGGCATCAATTGTAGGGGTGTTTCTCTCTCTTTGAAATGTCTCCTCAAAAGTCTAGAACATTTTTTGTTGTTGTTAAATTTAAATTTCAAGATTTACTAAATTATCACATATGTCTATAAAAATAATAACTCTTCTCTGATCTACAGTCAACCTCTCTTCTCTGATCTGTAGTCAACCTCTCTAAGGGAGATAGATAGTATTTGAAATATTGCAGAAATCAGAGCTAATTACAGCCAGTAGGCCACACCAACTTTCTGGATTATGCCTTGCTGACTTATTTTCACTATAGTTTTAATCAAATTTGAAGGATAGTAACAGAGTAAATCCTTGTTCATAGGAAATATTATTTATAAGAATTATGAAAAGAGAGCAAATAAAAACCAATAATCTTTGGATGAAATTTAGGGAAGGGTTGATATCGAGGAATAGATCCTGAAGGAAGACCAACTTCTAAAACAAACGATGCTTTGTACTCTCTTCAGAAAATCTGAATAAACATCTATCTGAATAATATACTATATATCTTAAAGTATGTTTCAAACAGAATTCTTCTACATAAAAATCCACTCGTTGACAAATATGCTCACAAAATACATAGATGTTTGCCTCGCTAAAGGCCACCAGTCTATTGCTTGATGAGCTGAATGTAAGTGCTGCTCATTCAAGACCTTTACCTAACGCTCACCTAGGGTTAGTAGGGTTCTTAACTTGAATCTTCCTATCAGAGTAACCTGGGAAGATTTCAAAAAATGCAGTTGTTAGAACACACTCCCAGAAACTCAGGTTTCTGTAGTCAACTTTTAAAAGTTCCTATAAGTGATTCTGCATTTGGAACTACTATGTGGGAAAAGTAGCTACAGTAAATTTTTAAAATACATTGGCCCTGCTATATCATTTCGACCTTTAATTACTCTGTGTGTTTAGTATTGTGGATATGTTTTAGTTGAGACAAAACCTTGCTTTGAGGAACACTGTGCTGTATACATTTCACTTAATAAATGAGGAAATTGAGATCTACCCCCAAGTAATCATGTGTTTTTATTTCTTTACAGTCACGATCTGTGAGGTTGTGTATGTGGGATGTAAACTGATATGAACACAGACATCAATTATGGAGATAGGTAGATGATAGATAGATAGATAGATAGATAGATAGATAGATAGATAGAGAAAGAAAGAAAGAAAGAAAGAAAGAAAGAAAGAAAGAAAGAAAGACAGAATTAAGTTGTCCGAAAGAATTCAGTTCTGTAGAAAATTGTTAACAGCTTATTTGGAACGCACATTATGTTAGGCAAAGGGAATACAAATACAAAACATGTTTTTCATCACCAAAAAATTCACAGGAAAAAAAAAAAGGTCAGAAACATTAATCAATAATTGTAATATGGTATAATGGACCATAAATATAGTGTGACATACTTTGATAGGATAATAATTTGAAGGTTCAATTACAAGGTGATAAAGAAGAACAAAAAAACAGTATTTATCATTGAATATTTATATGACATTAACCTGAGGCTTGTTGTCCCCTTTTTAGTGGGAGAAAAAATGATAAAGATTTGCTACATTATTTTTCTTCATTACAGGGTCGTGTTATTTCCTGGGAGTGACCTTGTATACCTCAAGATGCTAAGGAGATGATTAGTTAGATGATCACTTAGGATGTCAGTAATGGACCCCATAGCCACAAACACAAAATATGAATTATTTTTAGTCACTTAAGCTTGGTCTGCCACATCCATTTTATGTCAAGCTGCATAGTTAGAAAACTCTTTCCCCCTCCACAGCATGAGGGAGTGCCCCATACTGAAATGCATGGGCTCTGAGTCAGGCAGCCCTGACTTTCATTCTAGGTTCCACTCCTTGGGTAAATTACTTAACCTCTGTTGCATCCCAGTGTCCTTACTCACAAAATGGAAAGAATAATGCCTGAAAAGGTATTCTGGTCACCCACTCCAACAAGTGTGTTGTGGGAGGGTGGTTTCCCTATACTTCCAAGAAGCAATGTTCCAACACCAGCTGGGTGTCCTAAAATTCAACCCGATTCAACTGCATTCTAAAACCATCTACGCAGAGATAGCATCAGATTTCACACCCTCTTCCAGCCTCTAGTCACAAGACAAGGTACTTACCTGTCCTTCGGACCAATTGGCTATATATCAGAGGTTCCCATGACCCACTGCTTGGGTTTGATTCATCTGCTAGAGCAGCTCAGAGAACTCAGAGAAACATTTTACTTACTAGATCACCAGTTTATTATAAAAGGATAGAACTCCAAAACAGCCAGAAGGAATTGGTACCTAGGGAACAGCATGAGGAAAAGACACAGAGCTTCCATGCTCTCAGAGCCCACCATTGTCCCCAAGTCTCCATGTGTTCACCAACTGGAAAGCTCACTGACCTCAGTCCTTTTGGTTTTTTGTGGAGGCTTCATTACATCAGCAGGTTTGATTAAATCATTGACCATTAGAGATTGAACCCACCTCCATTTCTTCTCCCCTCCTGGAGGTTGGGGTGGGCATGTGGGGTGGGACAGAAAGTGTCAAGCCTCTAATCACATGGTTGCTTTTTCTGGCAACCAGCTACCACCCTGAGGTTACCTAAGGGCTTTCCAAAAGTCATCTCATTAACAACAAAAGACACCTTTATCATTCTTATCACAGGAAACTCCGAGGGTTTCAAGAGCTGTGGGCCAGGAACCATGGACAAAGAGCAAATATATATGCGAAATTTATTTTGGTCATTTCTTAAATACAGTATGGCAATGCCTGGTTTTTTGGGTTCTTACGGATAAAACGACACACACACACAAATTTTTTTTGTAATTTTTAAAATTTTTATTTATTTTGAGGGAGAAAGAGACAGAGTGCAAATGGGGGACGGGCAGAGAGAGGGAGACAAAATCTGAAGCAGGCTCCAGGTTCTGAGCTGTCAGCACAGAGTCCATGTGGGGCTCGAACTCAGGAACCACAAGATCATGACCTAAGCCGAAGTCGGATGCTCTACTGACTGAGCCACCCAGGCATCCCAACGACACAAAAATTTTGAAGCCAAGTATACATGTTTGGTAGGGATTTGGAACTTTTTATTTCCTTTTTTTAAATAAAGCTATTTTTTTAAGTTTATTTACTTTGACAGAAAGAGAGATGGGGGGGGTTGGGCAGAGAGAGAGAGAGAGAGAGAGAGAGAGAGAGAGAGAGAGACACAGAATCCAAAGTGGGCTCCAGGCTCTGAACTGTGAACACAGAACCTGATGCGGGGTTTGAACTCACGGACTGTGAGATCATGACTTAAGGTGAAACCAAGAGTCAGACGCTTAGCTGACTGAGCCACCTAGATGCCCCATTTATTTTATTTCCTTTCAATCTGAAGAGATCATCGTTGGTTCACCAGGATAGTGACCATTAGAGGAACCATGCACTCTGACGTCTTTAACAATTACATAAAGCAGACTACTTGGTGGTGGTAGAAGGCATTGCTGGGTGTGAGGGCTACGCTAAGACTCTTCGCTTAACAAAAAGCGTTCTAAGTTTGTGGGTGTGCACAGCTAAGGACTTCTTCAGCTGCCATTTGTGTTATATTTTCTGCCACTTAATACATTTCCTCCTCTTGGGTTTGGCCTGGGAAACAAAAGGTTGAATTAAAGAGTTGGGAAAAAAAATGAGTTTCTAATTTTAATGCATTGCATTACAGGAAGGAAAGCTTTCACATTTATCAGACTGGCTCACTGAAATAATTTTAGTTTCCTATGAGGAGTTAGCTGGCACTAGAAATACACCACCAGCTGCATTGTTTTCTTCACCGGTGCTCATCATAAAGAAGCAGAGGGCCCACCTGTGTGAACGCTCAGCTAGCTCAGCTGCCCTTGACTTGGCCAGGAAAAAAAAAAAAAAAAAAGCAGAAAAGAAAGTTGGCTTTGCAGAAGCCATTAAAACGATGACCATCAACTGTCCAGACAATTTAAAACAAAACAAAGCAAAAAACTCTTCTCAGTGTAAGATGGGACCTCTATTTGTATGTTTGGAATTTGATTAGCTCAAGGGGAAAAAAAAAATTGTTTTTCAGAATTCTTCAAAACTCACCCAAGATGTCAACATGCTTTTTATTTTTTAATTTTTTAACATTTATTTATTTTTGAGAGACAGAGCATGAGCTGGGGAGGGGGAGGAAGAGAGGGGGACACAGAATCTAAAGCGGCCTCCAGGCTCTCAGCTGTTTGTTAGCACAGAGCCCAAAGCGGGGCTCGAACTCATGAACTGCCAAACCATGACCTGAGCTGAAGTCGGATGCTCAAGATACCGAGCCACCCAGGCACCCCTTCTTTTCGCTTTTTAATAGAGTATGTTCCATTAGGATAAAGTTCAAAGCGATCAGGGCCCCTCGCTTGTTTTATTTGCGCTATATCTTCAGTACCTAGAACGATAACTAACACGTTGTAAGTGCCCACTGGTATTTATTAGATAAGTAAATGAGGCAAATAATTTCTCTTCTCCAGCATGCTTTTTATAAAGAGTGACTTTTTATTACCCCGATGCGCTAACACAAATGACTGAATTTTAAAAGGAAATAGCAGTGCCCAATCCAAGAACAGATAAAACTGGGCCAGCAAGCTCATACATTGCTATGACAGCATATGCAGGAGCAATAAACGTGGCAATATTTCAACAGAGCCTTTTAAAATTATATGCCTTCTGCCCTATTAAAACCCACTTTCATTACTATATCCTGTATCCTGAAAGGGTAATCCTAAATTTGGAAGAAATCGGTCACATACAATTTTCATGGCTTCATGTATAAAGCTTTCATTTAAATGACGCTGGTACAAGCTTGAAAAGCCAACAATAGGAAATGATTAAAATATGGAATATAATACAACTATTTAAAATGATCTGCACTCTTCTAGGATTTTGAAATTCTATATCTTAGGTGAGAACCAGTAACCCTGGCCTCTGATTATTTTCTGAACTAATATAGACCAAAGGGAGATAGGCAGGGTGGTAAATATCAAACACTGCACTGTCTTCCTGGGCAAGTTTGAGCTGAGGTATTATTCCAAGTCTCAGGTGCCAAAGATGAGACAAGGTGTCTGAATGAGGGCAGGTCTGATCTCTGGGTGGCAAACTACAGAATCAATAAATATCCAAAAAGTATCCGTGAGGAAAACAGAACTAGACAAATCCTCAAAATAATGATCAGAGGAAAGGGAAGAAAGTAATAGCTCAGGCAAATAGTTAGCAGCAACTAGAGACGAAATAAAATAGGTTCCCTATTGTGTATATGGTGGAGGGTAGTGCAGAATATAGGTCAATATTATCAGGGAATGTTTCTTCTTGTATACAGCAAGAGTCAAGAGAAATAGGTCAGTAAGGTATACTGAGAACACAGCTTCAGGAGGGCAAAGGAGAAAACTTCATTCCTTCCTCATTTCCTACTCTCTTTTCTTAAGTATTAAGTTAGGCACTACTTAGGGCACTGTGTATGCGCTGATGAAAAAAAGAAAAGAAACTGTACTGGTCTCCTGCCACACATCTAATCGTGCTAATCTCTAATCGTGCTTCTAACACAGATATGGCTATCCAAAATCTGCTTCAAGCAAAGACCTGAGTGAAAGCATTCTGGGAAAATCCACAATACAGGCTGATGACAGGGAAAGAAAACTGGATTAAGCCGGATAATGATTTGGGGGAGATCAATCATATTACTGGAAAAAAGAAAAAAAAAGTCCCTGCAAGTTTATCCTGACATTCAATTTTCAAATAGATAGAGCATGACCCTACCAATTTTGTGGTGTAAGTTTTCTTACATTGTTAATGATTGTTTTTGTACAAACACGTCTTGTATTTGATTGGACAGGAAATACCTTACGGATCAGAATCATGTTTTGCGCTAAGAATCTGCAGCATGTAGCACGTATATCCAACTGTACTAAAATTCTCAACGTGTTGACAGTGAGGACGGTAAGGGTTGTGATAATAATCTGTATGTTACATGTATGTTTCATTTAATTCTTAGAATATTTTAAGAAATGTTTACTACTGACCATATTTACAAATGAGGAACAATGAATGACAATTTTAGTTCATTATAATAGTACCTTCTTTTACTGGTACTTTCCCTTTTGAGACTTTTATGTTGACGGAAATGTCATGATAATTATATGGGTACCCTTTTATTAGTTTCTAAGGCGGGCCCATCTGACAGGGGCAGTAAGAGATAATCCAAAATGGTGGCAGTCCAAAATTTACATAATAACTCTGTCTACTTGCTGGGCGGTCACTCTATGGCAGGATGTGAGCAGGTGAGAAACAAACTTGATGCCCTGTGACAGCAATCTGGACATCAGGTACTGGTAGGGAGATTCGGGTGAGTCGGATTATGGGAGCTATATCACCAGTGGAAAACTTGAGAACTTTGTAGGAAAAAACGTATCCAGAAGACTGTCTCTATGGATGGAACCAAGGTCAAAGTGTCAAGGAAAAGACGAACACTGAATGCTGTGGTGCTGTAAGCCTGGTGATGCCCCCTGTACTCACCATGGGTAACTGAGAAGCATGGAAATAACAAGCCAGCCTGATTCCAGACCCCAGACCTTGGTGGTCTGGCTCAGTAACTGGACAAAGATAATCCTAGGGAAAAAGGGTATCAGATCATTCATCTGGGAGGAGCCAAGATAAACAGAGGCTGATGGTGAGCAATCTTATGTGATTAATTATGGGTGACCTGGCATCGAGAGACGACACGTGCAAAGGATGTCAGTTAAAATGTTAGCCATCTTAGAGAAGAGAAATTGTATCTCTTACTCTTTTTTTTTCTCCAACCATAAAATTATGTAACTTTTACAACACTCTAATTTGAGAAACTGTCCTGACCGAAGAAGAAGAAAATGATTAAAGTCTTTTCTGTTTTAAACATTGATGTTCTGTTCAAAAATAAATGACCACGTCAACTTATTTCACCCCTTACAATTTATAACAACAGCAGCCTTGTCAATTACATCAGAGAGAATTACAATACACCATTCCAGACAAATGTAACAGGTATTGACAGACCAAAGGTTGTAGGAGCATGCCATGAACGTTGTAGCATAGAAAATTTGCAAAATTGACTGCCACATTCTCATTTATTCATAAAATGCATGCTATGTAGGTCAGATAGGCTATATCTATGGGGGAACTAATCACTTCATATAGTCAATGGATTTAATGGTGGAGAAAGTCTTCAATAACTCTTCTTCCAACAGACATTTTTAGAGATAAAATCTTGCAACTCATTATAGTGCCAGGTACTAGAGGACTGTGGTTTTGGATCATTGGAGATGTTTATGGGCCACTGCTTGGTCGTCGTCTTTAATGATAACACTCCTGCCTTTTAATGTCTCAGCGCTTATTTTTTATGACCTGCTTGGATAATATCCTAATTGTTAATGCTCATTACTCCAGGGCAACATTGCTGATTTTTCCTTTCTTACTTGGAGATCAATTTGGCTGGTGGTGAACACATTTTATGGGAAAGAAAAGGTATGGCTGAAACCTGGGACGGCAACAGGACTTTGCGTTTGTGAAAGGTGTGACAGTATCTGGTTCTGCATGATGGTTATATGACCTTGGGCAGGCCGCTCACCTCCTTACTCTGAAGGCTGGCGATAGTCCCTTGTCCTTCTTATCTATGGCATCACCTGAGACCCATCCTTTCTGTGACCTTTGACGTGTCACCCTGCCAACCACATTCATGCTGTGGTCACATAGATGTGCTGTGGTCACATATACCACACGTCACTTCTTCAGAAACAAATCTGGGCAATTTTTGCTGTTGCTGAAAAAGAACCCAGCCCCTTATTATTTGGTGTTTCTGAGTTTAGAGACCGTAGCTTTGTTTCTGGTCCCTTGATCTTAAATGAACAGCACTCATTCTCACGCAACTCACCTTCTCACTTGGCTATGCAGCACTGTCTCTCTCTCAGAGCCCCAAGCCCATCAGTGCAGATGACAGCCACACAGTTCTAAATCTGAAACCACCCCTCCCACCCTCCTTCAGTACCCCCAAAAGAGGTGGATTTGATCATCTTAATAATTAAGACACTTTGTGGATGGAAGGCCAGGCCACAGCACCAGAGGTGAGGGAGATAACGATCAGTTTGACATTTACTGCAGGCCTCCTATGTAAAGAGGTGTGTGTGTGTGTGTGTGTGTGTGCGTGTATCTTACAAATTTAAGATAGATTTAATAGTTAAAGTAAATTATTTGGGAGATGCAAGCCATGGCTCTTCCCTTGATGCAAGACAGAAAGATCTGAGAAAAGGGAAATGATGGGGGCTATTACAAGGAACTGAATGCCCAGAAGGAGAACACAGCTTGTCCAAGGCCCTCAGCTCTAGAGGGTGACAACAGGCAGTGGGAGTGAATTATCCAGGCCCTTGGTGCCTTTGTGAAAGAGAAGAATGTGTCTTGAAGGTGCTGCTGGAATGAAAACCACCACTTTGCACAACTGGCCTCTCCGCAGAACCATGCTTTCGACCACAGGCTAGTCCAGATTATTCCCTGCACTTACTTGGAAGTCAGATCAAATTATACATTCCCGGACCTACCTCTTCTCTGTCATTGGTCCAGCTACATCTCTTAATCCTAGAATAGTTATCATACCCCCGCCCCCAGATGACTAAAACAAACCAACAAGTAAACAAAAATGTGACTGAATATATGACTTAAGATGCTCTCAACTGCAAGCAACAGAGACTAGACCCAAAAGAAGCCCAACCCGATCAAAGCAATTTGATACATTCACAGCAGGAAATCCAAGTAGCTCATTAACACAGCCATGACCCCAGCTTGGAGGTGCTGCCTTGAGTAGCAGTTTCCTTCTAAGCTTGGTCCTTAGCATCATAATAAGGTGACCAAACAACCTGGTTTGCTGGGAAAGACTCCTTCGGACCTTTTACCCAGGATAATCATTAACAGCTCTCTTGTTGTCTCAGAAGTGTCCCGATTTGACAGTTGACAAATTATGAGGTCACCTGAAATCATATTTGTGCTGCCAGCTGCAAATGGGGACACATTAGTCCTCATATCCAGTGGGAAAAGGAGGAATGCCCTTCCAGAAAAGTAACAACTAATCCATAAGCATACAAAACCTCTCTCCTCTCATATTTGGCCCAAATTCCAATGTAAAGGATGCAATGTTTATTTTAACGAGGAGAACCATCCTGGAAGTGGGATCAAATCCTACGTCACATGAGCTCCATACAGTAAAGAGGGACGGGTATAGGGACAGCATTAGAGCTCTAATAGGAAAGAGAAATAAGACATGCAGAGTGAAGCCATCATAAGCCAAGTCCTTTATAATGAATCTGCTTCCTACTCTCAAAAATCTTAATGAAGTCACATCCTGTAATGATAGTGAGACTAGAGAAAACTACAACCAGACTTTGAAAACTTTCAGTGTCGGGTAGGATGGGAAGTTATCACTCTCAGTGTTTTTGTGTGTAGCTCAAGGTTGTAAAGGAACAGTTGCTTAATGTATGTTTGCTGATTCACTAAGTGAAGGTCCAACTCACAAGCCCTTCACTCAGTCTTTGCTCATTTTTGCCCCAAGCACATAACAAAATTAATGTGAAAACTCCGAATGAGAACACAGATGCCTTCATGCGAACCACATTAGAAATCTCTGTTCTATCAACATAATCAAAGCTTTACTCTTTCTGCCTGGGCTGTCAGTATTCCTCAGGTGAAAATGTCATTCCCACTGAACTGCATCTCTGAGTATGTTCAATTCTCTTTTCCCTCACCCTGTGTTTGATTTCAATCATCTGTGGCAATATATATTTATATTTTTAATAGCATGTATCGCTTTACATTGTGGTTATGTTTTCACATTTATTCATCATTTAATTCTTCAATATATACATTGACCACCCACTGTGTTTTGGTCATAATTTAGGCAGAAGATAAACAAAAGGAATAGCAGGCCAAGTCCTTGTTTTCATGGAGTTTATATTCTTACAGAAGATAGTCATAAAGTTAATTAAGACACAATATGGCAAAAGGTGATAGGTGCTCTGGGAAAAGGAAAAAAAGGTAACAGGATTGGGAGTGCCAAGGGAGGTTGGGAAGGAGGGTGGTCCCAAAGAGATGGCATGTGGACAGAATCCAAAACACTCCCTCTTAGAGCAAGTGAAAAACCAAGCCATACCGATGTGTGCTGAGCGTTTAGAGGTCCTGAGGTCCAGAGCCGTGATTTATTTCTCTGCATGGCCCCAGTGCCTAACACAGTGCCTGCAAGAGGCAATTCAATAAATGTTTGCTGAATGCATGGAACTCTTATAATGATTCTTCGTGGCATAACATTTAATAATCTGATCCTAATGATTGGACTGATTTTAGTTCCACCAGGACAAGGAGAAAACAAAAAGCCTCTAATCCCCCTTCATACCACATACATCCTGGGCTTAACCTGACCTTCATTAATAGGAACACGGCCATAGAGGGCAGATCATTAGCCAATGGTTTTCTCTGATGATTAACTCAAAAAAACCTCTAAATACATATGACCCCATTTTAATTCCTCTTATGCTGTTTGCCTCTGTGCTTTATGGCATGAAGGAAGTAGCTACTAAAGTGATTGTATTACACTGGCTCCAGGAATTACCAGTCATACGATGTGCCCATTACAGAGTACGTAATAAATATTGCTGCCTTCTTGTAGTGGCTACATAAATCTGCCTAGATAATATTTTTCTAAGATGTTCTCAGATTCTCTATTTCAAGTACGTAGGAATCCACCTGCCCTGAAATTGCCCTTTATTGGATGAACAGGCAATCTGAACTATTATGCAAATGTGACCTTCTGGAAAGTGGAGGAGCAAAAAAAGAAAAAAAGAAAAAGAAAAAAGATACCATCAGCTGTCCAAAAGTATTTTTGCCTACATTTCTTTTTTTAATAAAGAAGCAAACCTGAGCTATGGAGCTCAACTATAATAATCAAACTCATCATTTACATTGTGTGGGGTAGGATTTGCATAAAATATATCTTTCTATCATTTCATTTTCAATCTTTTTGTATGCTTATATTTTAGATGTCTTTTCTAAAAACACCATGTAATTGAATTCCATTTCTGTGCTGGTTGTTCTTGTGCTATCTAACTTGGCAATCTTTGTCGTTTTGAATGGCGCATTTAATCCTCTTAAAGTGATTATGTGTACATTTCAATTTCAATTTGTCAACTTGTTCCATACTTCCTATTTGTCTTATATGTTCCATGATTCTCTTCTCTCTCTTCTTGTGTTCCTGGCTTCATTACCACTTCACTTCTCCCTCGGGTCGTGTTTAACTCACATGCTGTATTTTGGACATTTTCGTGTTATCCAAGAAACTAAAACACGCACAGCTAATTTGGTACAACGACACCCAAACCACACAAGTTTCAGAACGCTGTTTCATTTCTGCCCCCTCAGATTGCCATTAATAAGGCTGTTATCTAATTCTGTTCTTTTTATTTCAATCTCACAAATATTATCGTTCCATGCCTTACTTTTGCTGTCAGAGATGGGCTGTGGGCATCTCTTATAATCCCTACCCCCTTCTCTGCCTCCCTTACTTGGACTGAAGTTAGGAGCCTTAAACCACGTTTCTCTGGGGCTCATGGACCGGCAGGGCCACCGTTTAAGTTCCACCATCGGGAGGCACTCGTGTGGCTTCGAGAGGCATCCAAGAGGCAGACGCCATCATCGCGCTGGCAGGGTCTGGGTCTGGTTGTGGGAAGGGCAGGTACGTGGTTTTTGGCAGATGGAGCACATGAGGTTGTGGAACCGGTTTTCAGGCAACGTCCTATAAACCGCTCCTCAGTGAGTGTTACGTCACCGAGGGAACTGGCGGTGGTCTGTTCAAGTGTTTGCCGCTTCCCATTTCTGATCTCTTGATAAGCCACTCCTTCCATGGTCACTAATCCAGCTCTCTCAGAGTTTTTATGAGCTCCTGTTTCTCTTGACTTAAATTATTTCCTTTTTGAAATTCTTCAAGTGGTTTCTTTTTCCAAGCCTACCTTGACTCACAGAGTGTTTAGCACAGTAATTTGTTCTACAAAACATACCTTCACATAGGGGAATATGGGGTAAGCTGTTTGTCTTGGTTACGTATGAAACAGGAAACTCATGACAACGAGTGATTTAATGCTGAATCCATGAGTGAGGGCGCCCCTGGGTGGCTCTGTTGGTTAAGCGTCCGACTTGGGCTCAGGTCATGATCCCACGACTCGTGGGTTCCAGCCCCAGGTCGGGCTTTGTGCTGACAGCTCAGAGCCTGGAGCCTGCTTTGGATTCTGTGTCTCCCTCTCCGTCTCTGCCCCTCCCCCATTCCTGCTCTCTCTCTGTCTCTGTCTCTCTCTGTCTCTCTCTCTCTCAAAAATAAACATTTTAAAAAATTACAAAATTCTGTAATGTGTAAGAATATGTTAAAGTCTCACCTTTACTTACCCAAGATGAACTATCTATTATAGACAGGAATTTGGGACACTAGGCTACTGTTTGAAATACAACAATATGGAAAATTAATAAATAAATAAGAGCTATAAAGTCTACAGGGCGAATCCTAACCCAGATCGCTCTGGAGAACTTTCAGAAAGTAAGCAACAAAGTCAGGGTTTCCACACCTTTCTCTAAGGCTTCATTAGAGGCCTGGAGAGCTTTCACTTCTGTCCTCATAGAATCTCCTAATAATGTCCATGTTTCCTAGAGCTGGATCCTATGGCTCTTCATGTTTCGTAAGACTCAAATGCTAAACAAAGATGCGAGTACAAGTAGTTCACATTTGGGTGTGACATCAGGAAATATGAGGGGAACGGAGAACTGACACAGGAAAGGAAGGGCAGCCAGTACAGAGCATGCACCCAAGCAAGTTACTGCTGTGAGTGCCTAGAGCTAAATCTTGGCGGGAGATCCTGGTAATCCGTGAAGAGCAGACAACTCAGGTTCTCGGTCTCTCCTCCAAAGGTGAGGCATGCCTCTGGATCAACAGCTAGGAGTCATTGGTTGAAGACCCCTGGCGGTTGGCAGGATTCTTCACACTTAACTGCCCGCCAGAGTGGATTCCTGCCACCAGAGAAAGTTCTGGCAAAAGACACAGCTGCTGTTACTTGGAAGACTGCGAATCAGCGCCCTAATGTGACAAGTCAAGGGAATTTGAGAGGATGTCTACGGTGTCTGCTACATACAGAGTTTACAATTAAAATGAAGGTTTCTTGTGTGGGCTTGAGGGCATTACTTGGGGGGGGGGGGGCATAAAAAAGGATGACCTTAAAAATTCTGCATGTATTTTGTATGAATTTCAGTGAATTTGACTACCCCAAAGCTACCAATCTCACAAAAAATGTCCAGTCCAGCCCCCCTTTCTCTGACTTGAGAGCTTTTTAATGTTTTTGTGGCACCTTGTAAGGGGTTGATAATTATTCTCTGCCAGGCACACCCGTATCTTCTTGGCACTCCAGATCCATAACCAGAGTAACAAGCGGTAAACTCTCAGGGCCATGAGGTCATGGTTTTATCCACGTTTACAACATCCTTTTGTTCTTCATTCCTTCTTACAAACTCAACATCCCATCCCAAAACACATCATTTAGAATTCCCTTTGGTAGAAGTCTGCTAATAAAAGAAAAGAAAAAAAAAAAAAAAAGAAAAACCACCAATGAGTTTTTTGTTTATCTAAAAATATCTTTCTTCTGCTTTCATTTTTAAAAAGGTATTTTTTTCTATGTATAATTGATTTTGTTCTATCGAAAATGGCATTTTGTCTTCTAATATTGCTTTTGAAAAGTTAACTGACATCCTAATTGCCCATTTTGGTACACACACTGTCTTTCCCTCCTCCCTTTGGCTTCTTAAAATTTTATTTTTGTCATTTTGTGTTCTACAGTTTCTCTATGAGGATCTATTGTGAAGTTATTTATTTACATGTATATTTACTTACACACTCATTCCTCTTACAGATTCTTTATGCTTTTTCAAAAATATGTCTATGACCAGTTCTGAAAAAAAAAATGAACCTCTATCACTTCCCTACCTGCCCCATTCACTTGGTTGGATTCTTCATTTAAATGGACTTCCTTCAGTGGCACTTGAGTGGCTCAGTTGGTTAAGCATCCAACTCTTGAGTTCGGCTCAGGTCCTGAACCCCATGTCAGGCTCTGCCCTGACCATGTGGAGCTTGCTTGGGATTCATTCTCTCTCTCTCTCTCTCTCTCTCTCTCTCTCTCCCAAAAGAAGTAAATAAACTTAAAATAGATGATAGATAGATAGATAGATAGATAGATAGATAGACAGATAGACAGACTGATAAACCATTCTTCAAACTATCCAGTAAGGAAAAGAATGATTCACAGAAGTAGTTAGGGGAGACAGAAAATTGCTCATTTTTATATCTCCCAAGGACTGAGAGATCACAATATATCAGTACCTATATTCATTAACTGGGTGACTCACGTAGTGTAGCTGAACTGAGCTGGGTGAGACTGGATGGCGGACAACGTGCCACACGTTTGGTTAATGCTGTTGACAGGTGCAAGAGTAAGACTAGAGCATTCCCCGCACAAAGCGACCTTGAACACTCTGGTTTTGTCTTCGCCTGTGGGAAGTTTTATACTGGATAGTGACTTGCAAGCGAGATCATCTCAGGACTGAGAATCACGCTGAATCATTTTGAGTGCCAGGATTTGAATAAATGGAAAAATAATGATCCTTGGTTCCAGACAGCGATTTTGTGTTTTAATGATTACATACAAAATGTTCTGATGCTGTGGCTCGTACGGTTGTACATTTGCTAAAATAAAACACGCAGCCCTGGGACTCAAGTACAAATTATGGCCACTTTAGTAAGAGTCTGCAGGCAGGGAAAAGAACGGTGGAAGTATGATAGCCTTTCTTTTATAATCCATGTAAAATAAATCCTAGCAAAGAGGAAAGGAGCATACGATTTACATCAGAATTTGAGGAAACGGGAGGTTCCATCGAAGTAAATTTCTTACATCGATGAAGCATGTCTTTGCAGTTATATTGTAGAGACGGTGCCTGGAAAGAAATCCATCCGAAGTGATTGGGGCTGCCACCTCTCTTCCACATCACACTCAACATACTGATCATAATGTGAATGTTCTCTGATCACACGAGGGACATTGTTGCATATAAGGCGTTTTCCCTAGGCTGCAAACATTTGCTTTTTGATGACGCTTCTTTCTCCTGTCCTTTTCAGAATCAGTGTCACCAGCCAGTGTTTGCCCTCTCTCACATCACAGTCCCCAAGGACGTATTTGTCTACAGTAGTTTGATATAAAATGCAAAGTGTTAGATCAATTTGGTAATGTTTATAGCAAAAATTATGATAATGACGGTCTCTGTTAATACCTGCCCACTGTTCAGTTTCAAGATGCAATTTTCCACATTTAACGTTATTAGATTAAGGAAGGATCGGGGCCCCTCGAACTGTCTACACCCCAACTTTTCAGTGTGCGCGAGAATCCCTGACACATGCCCCACGTCCGGCCACATTACATTTTTTTGCCATTTCGTTATGGGTCACACCATCTCCTCTGCCGGAAAGTCCTCACATCCCCTACATTTCCATATTCAACTTACCATTCGTTCCCAGATCACTCAAAGTCCACTGCTTCCTTCACAGTTTCCTATCGCATCCTGATTATACTGTTTTTAGAACCATCCACAGTGAATTGTGGTAAATTAAAACCACATCTGCCTCCATCCCAAAGACTGGGCCCTCCTTGAGAACAGGAGTGTGGCCCACTTATAGGATGTTCTCTGTACTTAGAACAGTACAACAGGTGGTTGCTAAAATTCATCACAGACGAATAGCTTTCTGTCTGAATTCTATTGTCACTTACTATCAGCTCCATCCAGTTTGCCACAATTTTGCTTGCACTCACTATTCATTAATCCGATCATGTATGTAGCCCTTCTTGTGTTTCAGCATAATTCTTTTTGACCTCCCCCCCCCCACCTCAATTGACCGTTTCAGTAGACATGATGGGACTAGGGGAGGAAACTAGGAGGCCTCAGGGCAGAAGAGTGGGTAATACTCAAAGTGATGTTTGGGGAATTCTACCCTCAGAAGGCGAGAGAAGGAATAAAGGAACCTTCTGGTTCTCTCTCTCTCTCTTTTTCAAGATCCTCTAAAAAGGGATGGCTACAAACACAAGATACTGTGCTCCAGCAACACCAGCTCTACCCAGCCTCTCCAAATTCTTCAGTCTTTTGTTTTCCCCACTTCGGGCAAGGCCACAGGATGGCTTTCATGGGTTAGAGGCAGCCCAGAGAAAAATTAAAAATTGTATCTTATGACTGAATTGGTAATGCAGTCGAATACTGCCCAGGCCGAATCTCACTTATTTTACCCTTTGGATTTTTAAAGCTACCGAAACATTTCCACGGCCCCTCGAGGCACGGTGAGGCGTGGGCTCCTGTACCTGAGGCTGAAGACACCAGACGTCAGGGCCTCCCTCTGCCATGCACCCTTTTTCCTGCACTGCTCTTCCTTATTGTCCCGACTTCAGCTTCAATTCAAATACTCGGACAGTCCTTTCTGGACCTCTGCGGGCATCCCTCCACCCGCTTCCCAAGTGAAATAAAAGCCCGTGGCACCATCACTCCCCTTTAGCAGCTGCACACCCTTCACGTGCAGTAATTTTAAATTACTTTTCTACGGAAATATCTATTTATTTATTTTTAAAATATATGTTTTGTTAAGTTTACTGATTTTGAGAGAGAGAGAGAGAGAGAGAGAGAGAGAGAGAGAGAGAGCAAGCAAAGGAGGGGCAGAGAAAGAGGGAGAGAGGTAATCCCAGGCAGGCTCCATGTTGTCAGCACAGAGCCCGATGTGGGGTTCAAACTCACCAACTGTGAGATCGTGACCTGAGCCGAAATTAAGAGCTGGATGCCTAAGCGACTGAGCCACACAGGCGCCCCACCATAAATAATTATTAATTAAAGGCCATCTACTCCAGTAGACTGTCAGCTCTCCTGGAAGACAGGAAATGCACCTGCTGAATTCTCAAATCAAATCACATGTTGACTTGCAGACTTTTTCTTCATTAAATGAAGCAATTCACTGTTCCTTTAAGAAGATCCCTCTAAGCTGTTCTAAAAATATGACAAGAGCCAAATGTCATAGTCTGAAGAAAAAACGTCCCTGGGCTCTGATAGAAACAATCATTTTGAATCACTGTCCTGCCATTGCCTTGTTACCCAAACGTAAGCCAGTCCCTTCCTGTGTCCAAAATGTACTTTTGTTTCTGTTTTAATTTATAAAACGGAGATCACATAGCTGTACAAAGCCATTGTAAGAATCAAATAAGGTACATAAAAGAAAAAAAAAAAATCTCTGGCCAATGTTTCCATCTGGAAGACAAGAAGAGAGAAATCCCTGTAAACCTTCTGTTCTGGGAATGCATGGGGAGCGATGGCTGTATGCCCTTGAGTAGAGATGGCTCTTTTACGCTGAGTGGAACTGAGTTGTACGGTCGCAAAGAGCCGTAAAAGCAGTAACTGTTGTTATCGTCACAGTCACTATGTGTTGTGAATCTGTATACTATTTTCTCTCTTTTACAATAATTTCTATCCGTGTGCCCATTTGATTTCTTTCGCCCTTTGAGATTGATGGTGCCCCTTCCTGGTGATCAGGTACTGACGCTCCTGGAAAGAGCACGAGGATGGCCCTGTGGTTGTCTGTAGCCTGTTCAATTACTGAAGCAGTGCATGAAGAGCTGGCGCCCTGAGCAGCCTGAGCACAGTGCCATCAGAAAGAAGAAAGGAAATGAGTTGGAAAAGAGTAATAAATCTTGAAAACAATCTTTGGGAATGGATTTGATCTGACATGTGAGTGCAGAAGGGAGTACTATTGGGGAATGAACAAACAGTGTTCGAACAGGGTCGACAATTCAAGGGGAGGCGAATTAGATGCTACGTGGCAAGGGGTATGGAGAATTGGTTATTAGGTCCTTGCATCCTGACAAAGATAAATGCATTAAGTAGATCATAGGAAGAATGTTTGCTAAAAGCAAGAATAATCTGTCCACAGTGAAGACTGAAAAAAAAAATAGATACCTGGAGAAAAAAAAAAAAGGTTTTGGCTGTAAGACTAGTGTCTCCCTTTAGAGAGAAAGAGGGGAACAGCTTGCCTTTAAAAGAAAAAGAGTATATGACTAAAGAACAATTACATTCTGACCATGGCGCATGGAACAGATTAAAATATTTTGCTCAGGCAATTATTTCAAATGCTAGTGTTTTTGTTGCTGAGAGAAACTGAAGGTTTCACATACCTTAAAGGTATCACATACCTTAAAGGAGTGGTCAGGCCAAATCTAAAACAACCCCAGGTTTATATAGCGCCTTCTGGAATTTTTAACCCGTACCACAAGGCATTGTACCCCTACTGCAGCTGGGAGCCCTTTCTTTAACACCCTGCTCATGCAATGGACTCTCCAAGCAATCACAAAGGTTGTATGGATACGATCACTTGTTCATTCATTGATTCACCTGATGCTTATTAGGATACAGACAGCGTGTTAGGCGCGTGGAACACAGACGTTAACAAGGGAGACAAAGCCTCAGTCTTTTCGGAACTTCTGCCCCAGTTCGGGGGGCATCCAATTTATAAGGAAGCGGACAAGTAAGGTAAATTTAGGGGTGAAGAAAATGGGACGGCATGGTGAGTCTGGTGACTGCTCCACACGTCTTTGCCTGGGATGGTCGTTGCAGGCCATCCGAGGAGGTGGTATCGAGTGGGGATCTGAATAACGTAAAGGGAAATGGCATGGAAATCTCTGGGGGTGGAAGGGGAAGAGAATGAAATGAGAAGAAGGCAAAACAAGTGTAAAGAATCAAAAAGGGAACCTCTCGGTACATGGAGAACCAAACAAGTCTGGAGGGTCTGGGCAGTGAGGAAGCGGGGAGGGCAGGCAGGACCTGTAGTGCTCAGTACAGTTAAGGGATCTGACAACTTCCCTGGGTACTCCCACTGCTAAAACCGACCCACATCACCTCTGCACCACACTGCTTACAAACTGGTACCCGATCTGTCATCTCATAACGACCTGGGGAAGGGTATCCCTCCTATTTTCCAGCGAGTACACAGTGAGTACAATGGGTACACCAGAGTTAAGGGATGTTGTCACTTCTCAGCCTGCGTGAAGTACGCCAGCGCTTTCACACGCATACCTTCATTAAATCCTCTTAGCAGCCACCACCATGAACTCTCCAGTGGCAGGAATGCCCTTTTGTCCTTCTCAAACCGGCAAGCTTGTTCTGGGCCAATTTGTACCTTCTGACATCATTACCCATCTAACGCATTTTCCGCCCCCCCCCCAACCCTGTGTCACCATAATAGACTTCTGTAGAACACAGATTATTAAACTGTATTATAATCACTGAGCTCCTCATTCATCTCTTACTGGACTATGAACTCAACACAGCGACTCTATCTTTTTGTCCTCAGTGATGAGTGCAGTATCTACTATAGCACTATAGACAACAAGGGAAGGGCTTCATGAAAGTCAGGGGATGTATATATATATGATATATACTGTATGTACTATAGATCATATGTATTTCATATACCATATATACTATACTATATACACATACTATACTATATATATTATATATATATATATTGAAAAATTTATATGCATTTTTTTTTCAATTTCAGTTTCTTCTAACCTTAGCTTTATCTAACACTTCCTGAGTGCCCTTCTCCATTAGGTCTTTAAGTACTCACTGGTGTAAGACAGCAATGTTTGTTAAGGTGTTAATAGTTTCTAATGACTTCACACAAAAGCCCAGACAGGTAACACTCTGAATGTTAAGCAGCAGCCTCCTGAAGAGAGATTGCCTTAACCCAAGGTGGTCTAGATTCCAGGCTCTGGGGAAGACAGTTGAGAATATCACTTGTTATCACTTACCTAATTTCCCCTTGACTCAAAAGAGATCTTGGATTCATCCAATCACATGTTTATAGAGATTATACAAAGAGTAAAGCACTGGGTTAGGTGCTAACTAGGTTAGTGGCTTAGGAGTAGTCAGGAAAGATACAACTCCCCCCCCCCCAAATGATGTCAAGTAAACACACAATTACAAACGCATGTATTAAGTGTCTCCTACAAAAGCAGTGAGCACACGGTGTATAATGGCACACAGCAGTGTGGGTCTTTCCATTGTAAAGGACTTGGGAAGATTTAGCAGGGAATGTTTTCACTCAAATTTAGCCACTTGTCACATAGTAGGTCATCCATAAATGTCTGAAGAAGTTTTGCTTGAAGTAATATCCAAAGGGAGTCCTTAAAGATAAGAACTGTTAGATGTGAATATGTGTCAATGAGTATGTATTAATATTTGGGGTTGAGGGCTAGTGATTTAAAATTAGCAGGCTTCAGTTGATTCAAACCCCCACAGCACTGGCTCTGCTAATATGGTCAGTGTGTTTAAGTCCCCTGACTCATAGTGACATCCTCTGGAAAAATACCAATGGAAAAGAGCAGTTGTTTAGGGGTTTGTTACGAGGGTTAAGTGAGATAATACACGAAAAACCCTTAGAACAATGTGTGGACAGTGAACATCCTTAAGTCTTGATCTTTGTCACAGTGGCTGCTGTTCCGTTATTGTTATGGAGCTAAAGCAGAGTACTTGTTAAAGGTGATAAATTATACGCGCAGGAATTCAAAATTCTTAATGTTGTACATGGGGAAAGTGAAGCTATAGGACTGATGCTACCTGACCTGTGATCATAGGTATTGCAAGCGGAGTTGAGAAATAGATGTCTGTTGATTCTCCTTCTAGTGGTTTCTGTTCCCACAAAACCACCTCCTGCGTCTCCTTCATACCCAGCTAGCCACTTTTCCATCATCCAAAATACATTGCTCAAGATGTGAGAAATTCACCACCTACCGGCCTCCACATCACCTAGATGGCCAACCAAGGAACAGAGGTCACAGTATGAATGGGCAGCTCCTCTAGAAATTAGCCTGGGGAGAGGAGAGGGATAAAATCTGTGGCATATTAGATACACAGCTTTACTTCATCCTCTATGACTCATCACCCACTCTTGTTTGCTCAATCAAACAGGAGAAAGAAAGCTAAGATATAAATAGAAATGTGCCACTGGCAGGCAATAAATTCCAAAAATGAGGCAGCTTAGTCTTGATAATTTTTAGGAGATAAGGATAACTTGGGGGTACCTGGGGGGCTCAGTCAGTCAAGCATGTGACTCCTGATTTCGGCTCGGTTCATGGTCTCACAGTTTGGGAGTTCGAGCCCCACATCAGGCTCTGTGCTGACAGTGCAGAGCCTGCTTGGGATTCTCTCTCTCTTCCTCCCTTTCTGCCCCTCCCCATTTCTCTCTCTCTCAAAAACTAAACTAAAAAAAAAAAATTTAAAATAAGAGATAAAGATAACTGGATACAGAAAGATGATATTATTTCTTTACAATAAGGAGGCATCTAGAAAATACCTGATGCAGAGAAACTGAAAGACTCAGCTTACCCCTCTCTAAGTCATTTGCTTGAATGGACCAGAGGAGCCCAAGGTCACACTACTGGAATACAAAATGTGCCTAGTAGCACACCCGGAAAGAAAGATGCCATGGCGAGAACATGGACATTGCCTCAAAGAAGGATGTCTAGGAGACTGAAACAAAGGAGATTATGACAATACTTGCAACTTAGAAGGATCATTCAGGCTGCAAGACAGAGGATGTGTAGGAGGTAAGACCAGAGCCAGAGTTCCGCGTAGGCGGCTACTGTAACTACCCAGGCAAAAGATTGTGAGTCCCAAACTAGGGATCTCTACTTGGTGTGGAGAGTAAATAACGAGTTGCAGATAGAAAACACAGTGTGTGGTTGAATTTGGAGGAGTGAGATTAAAACAAATCTTGGGAAACAGTTGTGTTGGGTTAAACTGTTGGGATGAAAAGGCTGGAGAAGACAGGATTTTAGGAATAAAAGTACAGCAGTGGTGTCCCGGTGACTGGCTTTCTATATTTATAATCTAAGATATATCATATACGTCATATATATGTATCTTAAATTCAACACATATGAATAATGTGCTGCACACATCTTTGCACATGTTTTAAAATCATAAAATATGCAGTAACATATATCATAAACTTCATACGCCAATAACTTCCACGTGACCCGTTTCTTGCAAATTCTAGCGTAACTTTTTACAACTTTATTGACAACAGCAGGGTCCCAAAACCAAATTCGTGAATAATTGTTTAGTATCCACGTAAGCAAACACGTTGCTCACATCATTGACAAAATAATGTATGTTTGATTATATAAATAATGTTTTATTTATATTGCAAGTGAAATGAAACTGAAGACATCAAAGGTATATGTCATAACTCCCCTTACTGATCAGTTAGCGCCGTGAGCAACTTCTTTGTTGAACTTAGGATCATCTTAACCAAATGAATATTCCTCAGTATTCTGTGCTATTCACAATGTAATGGTTACAAACATGACACACTTTATTTAATCTGTGTGATTCACACTGCTGTCCACCAAGCTCTGATTTGTAGCGTTTTCCAATTTCTGTGATGTAAATATTCCCACCATGGATTGTTTCAAGTTACCAGTATGACACTGACATCTCTGAAGAGGGATTTGATACAGGGGTCACCATTGTCACCATCATATAATATGTCCACCACACAGATACTCAACAATGTAGATAATACTGATGTGCAGTAAAATACATAGGAAGCAATGACTCCCTATGCTGATCTACGTTTTTAACATAACATATTAAAACGTACATAATCGCAAGTGTCTATATAATTAAAATTTTAAGAATGGCTATGTTTAATGATCAGTCTGCAAAATTCTGGAAAATTTAACAATTGACATTCATGAGCCGATAGCATGGTTCCAGCATACCACTCTATGAAAGAAAGAAAGCTCAACGCTGGAACAATCAAGGGACAATACGTAATCACCAGGTGAAGTCAGATTTGAGGCAATTATCACAAAGGTTAGTTTTCTGTCTGTGAATGTGCGTGTTTATTTACGCGAATATTTGCTGGGGACGGGTAAGTTCTTAAAACATAAAGACTTTTACCGGATTAGTCTCATGCTTTTCTCTGGCTATAGTGTTCTATGATTTTCTCACTGCATCAGACTGCCTGTTTTCCTGACTCAGCCATGGTTTCCAACTCTGAAACATTGCCAGGGAGATGCTCGTTCATGTACTGGCTAGGAGGCTTTAATAACAGCACATGCCTACTTGTCAGGACCACATCACCCCGGTAGCGTGTCTTGCCGATCACACAAACTTATGGTCAGCCTAGGTGCTTTTCCACTCCGTTTCCATCACAGCGAGGACCGAATCTGTCTTAAACTTCCAAATTTTGGCATCTGTCGATGCTGGAAAAATCTGTTATTTTCTAAACCAGCTTATTCCTTTTATTAGGCAAATTAGCTTCTCTAAAAAGGTCAATGCTGAAGACTAAATTGGAATAAACTTTTATTACTGATTTCAAATATAGGCATATATGATTCTCAAGGTCAGGAGGAAGGCCATTTTTGTCGTGATGGGTATGCCAGGAAACTTGATCCAATTCCATCCCTGAAACTTATCCCTGTGCACTCTGGCTGCCCCAGAGTCTACAGCTCTCTTGGGAAAGAATGAGCCATTGAGGAGAGTTTAATAACCCTGACCGTCTTCCTGGGTTCCAGTGTGCTTCTAGGCAGCCGCGAGTAAAAAGCTCTCCAGAGGCCAGTAAAACAGTAAAATCTCAGAGGTGAAAGGCAGCTCAGCTTGGAGAGCATGAAACCCAACTTCCTTGTTTCGCACATGGGGCTACTAAGATTCCTCCATGTGAAGTCGCCTTCCCAGAGGCCAGGCTGGAGAGTCTAGAGCTGGAGCCGGAGCCCAGGAGTCTACATCTCCGCCCAGACAGACGTTTTCTTATCACGCCGTCCTTTCTAGATACGAGACTACACAGTATATAATTGAGACAGTGCTGCCAAACTCCAAATGCCACGGTAGTTCAGCAGGAGAGAATTCAGAGATAGGAGTAAAAAATAGTAGCGTAAGTATTCGTACAAACTGGGACTGCAACAGAAACGGAGACTATAATACTAATGTTAGTGTAGCTAAGAGAGAGGGTTACTAGAGGGAGAGGATGCCGAGATGCACCTCGGATGATTATTAGGGAATCCCTACTCTCGAGCACAGTATTTGCAATTTCTTAGCAGCTGCACTGTAACACAGCACAGCACAGAGAAAGGTAGCATAGTGACTTTCAGTTATAATACTAGATATTACCCTTATGCAACCAATTGGTTCCTCACAATTTTTTCCCAATTTATAGCATAAAAAATGTAAGGCTCAGAGCTATTAACAAACGTGGGGGGGGGGGGTTGAAATCACTTCTCTATTATATAGAAAAAAACAGTTTGTGTCAGGATTTTATGAAATCAAGGAGAGTGTTCATCCTACTATGAGAAGACAATTCTAAATATTAAAGAATATGTAATAACATACATTGATGAATAGATCTGATTATTAAAGCATAATTTATATATGGTGAATACATGGGTCTTAAGCTTATTGTTTGAGGAGTTTTCCGAAATGCATACACCCATATAACACATACTCGCATTAAGATCCAGAACAAGGGGCACGTGGGTGGCTCAGTCGGTTAAGCGTCTGACTTCAGCTCAGGTCCTGATCTCAAGGTCTGTGAGTTCGAGCCCCGCATCCGGTTCTGTGCTGACAGCTCAGAGCCTGGAACCTGCTTTAGATTCTGTGTCTCCCTCTCTCTCTGTCCCTCCCCTGCTCATGCTCTGTCTCTCTCTGTCTCAAAAACAAATTTAAAAGCATCAAAAAAATAAAAAAAAAAAGATCCAGAACAATACACAAACGTTAAAAGAACTTTTACTATTCCTTATGAGTCTTCCAAATCAAATCTCATCCCAACACCCTTTAGGATTTTATATGCATGCTGCCAATGTGCTTGATTTATTTTGACTGGTTTTTGAAAGTTAAACCATGCCAGGATGAACCCCATTTAGTCTTGATGTATTATCCCTTCCCATATATTGCTCAATTTGATCCACTAATATTTTGTTTGGGATATCTGAACCCACTTTCTTGAGGAGTACTGGCCTATAAGTTTATTTTCTTGCAATGTGTTGTCTGTCTTTGGTGTTATGGATGTCTTGGCCTCGTAGATTCAGTTGGGGGATCTTTCCTCATCCTCTGTTTCCTGAGTTTGAGTGAAATTTATATTCTTTCTTTCATAACTGGTGATAAATTTACCAATAAGGGCATTTCTGTGTGGAGCTTTCCTCTGGGGAAAGTCTTCATATTTCGTATTTCTTTGTCAGTTTCAGTTTCCCGTGTCTTCAAAGGCGTTCATCTATTCCATCCAAGTTGTTGAATTCGTTGGCAGAAGTTTGGTCATAATATGCCCGTATGGTTTATTTCTATTTTCTTTTGAGAGAGAGAGAGAGGCAGAGAGAAAGGAAGAGAGAGAATCCAATGTGGGGCTCCATCCCACGACCCTGGGATCATGACCTGAGCTGAAATCAAGAGTCGGATGCTTAACCGACTGGGTCACCCAGGCACCTCTGCCCTTGCGGTTTTTTAATGTCCTTTAGATGTGAAGCAATTTTTCCTTTATCATTACTGACATTGCTAATATGCTTTTTATTGATCAATCTCCCTGTAGGAATATAAGTATATAAATATATTTATATACGTATACATATTTGACTAGTTTCCTATTATCATTTTGTCAATGTATTATCTAATTTTTTTTCATTTCCCTCTAATATTTTCAGTTTATTTGTCCTTCTTTCTTAGCTTTTTTTAAGTTGGGAGTTTATATCATTCATTTAACTTCTGTATTTTCTAATAAAAGCATATAAAGTTATAAATTTCTCCTTTAAGTCCTTCTTGAGCTGTATTGCACAATTTTTGATATGTTGTGTCTTCATCATTGCTCAGCTAAAAATAACTTCCGATTTCTTCTTCATCCTGTGAATAATTTGGAAGTGTGTTGTACATAAGTATAAAGTTTGGGGGGATTTTCCAGATATCATTTGTTATTGATTTTTAATTTAATTCTTTTGTAAAACCAGAGGATATATACTGTATCATTTCCGTTTTTAACATGTTGAGAACTCTTTTATGATCCAATCTGTAGTATATCTTCTTTACGGTTCCATGTGCAGTTGAAAATAATGTGCATTCTGCTGTTGTGGAATATAAGTTTCGATAAATGTCACTTATGTTATTTTGGTTTATAATTTTGAGTTAATAACTTTTTATTATTTTGTTATCTGCTAAAATCTCCAAGTATTATTGTAAATTTTTCTATTTCTTCATTTAATTCTGTCAGTTAAATGCTTCATGAATTTTTCCAGCTTTGTTGAGATGTAATTGACATATAGCATTGTGTAAAGTATACGGTGTGATGACTTGATACATATGTACATTGTGACATGCTTGTCACAATAAAGACAGATCATGCATCCCTCACATAATTCCTGTTTAGTTGTTGTTATTGTTATGGTGCTTCCTGTATTATTATTCTTTTAAGTTTATTTATTTATTTTGAGATAAAGAAAGAGCATGAGCTGGGGAGGGGCAGAGAGAGAAGGGGAGAGAATCCCAAGCAGGCTCCACACTGTCAGTGCACAGTCAGATGCAGGGCTCGAACTAACAAAACATGAGACCATGACCTGAGCCAAAATCAAGAGTCAGACTCTTAAACAGTGAGCCACCGTGATGCCCTGATACTTCTTTAATATTAAGCTTTGTTGCTGAGTGTCTATTTTGGACTGCTAAGTCTTCTGGATGAACTGTTCCTTTAGTCATTTTTACCTCAGGCAACACTTCTCACCTTGAAATTTACTCTGTCCAGAATTAATATAGCATCTTATTATAGTCCAAGGTTTTGGAGTTTAGGTATTTTCTACTTGTTTAATCTCTAGTTCTTTATACTAAAACACTTCTCTCATAAAAGGCAAATAGTAGGCTTTATGTTTTTGTCCAGTCTGATGGTCACTGCTTTTCAACTGGAATACTTTGTCAATTTACATTTAATATACTGATGCGTTTGGTTTTAAGTCTATCATATTGTTATTTATTATCAATTTGATTTATTTTTTTCTCTCCTCTCCTGCTATGTTTTGGGTGAATCTAACTTTATCTATCTATGTATCTATGTATCTATGTATCTACCTATCCAGTATTCCTTTTTATCCCTCCTCCTTTGGTTTTAGATGAATACTGATTTTATAGTTTCCTATACTTAGTAGGAATCTGCTAAGTATCATCTGCTATGAATTAATATGCCACTTCTTGCAGTATATAAGGACCTTATAGAAGTATACTTACACATTTCCAGTCCTTTGTTCTATTGTTCTCATGCATTTACTTCTACTTATGTAACAAACATTACAATGCATCACTTTCATTTCTGCTTTAAAGAATCAAGTGTCTCTTAAAGAAGCTGACGAAGAGGAAATATAATTTCACACATATTTCCCACCCCCAATGCTCTACCCTCCACAGTACAGATTCAAGTTTCCAGTGGACATCATTTCCATTCAGCCTAAAGGACTATGTTAGGTTCTGAGATACTGAAAACAAAAAGCAAAACAAAAATCTTCTCAATTTTTACTTGAGTGATCAGTCTCAAGGCTTATTAGAAACCCTAAAGATAACCTGAGCTAAAATTTTGGTTGTCAAAATCAGTTGGGTCATTTAAAGCAATTACCCACATATATTTATCGAGGCTTGTGCCAGCAGTGGCACATAACATAATCAAAACGAGGCTCCCGACTAGAAAAACTGAAAATATGGCAAACTGCTTATAAAACAGAAGTGTTATGATGGAACACATTTATTTTTAAGACTGCACTTAAATTTTACAAAACTGGTTATGACTTGTTTTTCCCTAATGTGTGTGCGTGGTTCGATGCTGAAAATTTTAAATATTTCCCTTGGATCCTGCACCATATATATGATTACCATCACTTTTTTTTAAATTTTTTTTTAATGTTTATTTATTTTTGAGAGAGAGAGAATGACAGAGCGTGAGCAGGGGAGGGGCAGAGAGAGAGGGAGACACAGAATCCGAAGCAGGATCCGGGCTCTGAGCTGTCAGCACAGAGCCCGATGCAGGGCTCGAACTCACAAGCCGTGAGATCGTGACCTGAGCCGAAGTCAGGGGCTTAGCCGACTGTGCCACCCAGGTGCCCCACCGTCACTTTTTAAATGAAGAAACATGGGTCAAAGAACCAAAGTAACTCACTCCAAGTATTACAGTTTGAAAAGGTCAGGCCAGAATTTGAGTACAAGAATTTCACTCCAAGTCCATTCATTTTATCGTGTCCACAAAATATTAGCAAGAAATTTCTCCAATAGAAAGTTTATTGAGAAAACATTTTATGATTCACATGTGATTCAGTGTGCTAAGGACCTAGAGTTAAAAGAGTAGACTTTAAATGCCCTCAGGCAAGTTACTAAGTTTTCTGAGTCAACATTCCCTTGAAGCCACGGAGAATACTAAGTGGCTGGAATAGCATGGATGTTCCTTTTTTTTTTTTAATGAATACAACCATAAATAAATGTAATCTTTCCACAATTGATAATTATATAAATGTAAGGATTCAGTTTGGATGACAGGAGAAAAAGATATTCAGAATACCTTTATTTTTTACATATTTTAGATATAAATTCTAAAATTTAGAATTTTTTAAAAAACCTCATTTATAGTTTCCATTAAATTACTAAGACAAGGGGTCTTTTTAAACCCATTTTAATACAAAAAATTTAATCACTATATTAGTTGGATTTGTTAAAATAAATGTCATTTGGTTTCTCAGAATACGTGATTCGTTTGCAGTGATATTTGACTACATACAATAATTTGTTCGTATTATGCTTTCCAATTCCATAAAATACATAGAGGTTCAAAAGTTTCTGAAATGTGATTACTTTTTTTTTTTTTTTAGAATCAAAGAGCCTTCAGTCACATATAAAATCTGAGATATAGAAAATCAGAAGCAAGACAGCTTTGGAGCAGAATGATGTGATAATTAGGAGAATGATATTTGAAGTCACTGAAAAATTCATCTTAATTCTCGACTCCAAAACATGATGTATGATCTTGAGCAGATTAGTTGACATTTGTTTGCCTCAGTTTCTTGATCTGTGAAATTAAGATAATAATAGGACTTATGTCATACTCTTGCTATAAGAATTAGGGGGATAAGGCATATATTGCATTATCAATTATACAGTTTTTAATAGATTATAGATGGAATAACTGAGTAATAACAATTAGAGGTGGTGTATTATACTCACTAATTTGATTCAAGTCATAGGTCTCCTATATACTGTCTGTGTGACCTTGGGTGACTGTGTGCTTTCTCTAAACTAGAAATAGTAATTGCATCGTAAGTGCACTGGCATGTTTAAGTAAGACAGTAATACAGCTAGCGTTAACTGGAAATCTACAATATGTGAGACATGACGTTCTGAATCTCGTTGTGTTTAAGAGGTAGTAAAGTGCGGGATGAAGAGTGTCAATCTGAACCGTCTGGCCCAAGTTCATATCACATCTGGGTCCTGCCACTCATCAACTATCAACATCAGCAAGTTGCCCGACCATTCTGTGTGTCGGTTTCCTCACATGGAAAAGAGGTGATGATAATGTCTAACAGGTAGTGTGTGACAAATAGGGTTGCCATGAGTACTGGCAAATGGGAAGTACTCCATTCCTGTCACTTGCTTTATCATCTGTACTAGAGTATGTACAATTATGCTCTGAGCTTGGAAATTACCTTCCGTTTCATTCTCAGGGCTTCCAATAAGCTGCTTGTTGAATATCAGATCTGCCACTGAGACTTTCTGTGCCTCATTACTCCCCTCTGTGAAATGCAAATACTAAAACCTAACCCGGCCACATGAACAGGTATCAGACGTGTACATGCCATTAAAGGGATCACAGCCTTAAACCAAGAAGGTCCTGGAGACCCAACTGCCTAACCATACATTTCCTACATGAGGAACCTCATGGTCCCTGACTTGTCCACATTCACACATAGGGACTAGTATTCCCAGATTTGACTTACGTTTTTTCCATATCTGTGTTGCTTTTCACCACATCTCCCACCAAGGTCTTTGGATCTTGAAACGGGGGAGCCAACTGTCAATTTCTTTCAGCAAAAACACCAGGGACAAACCCGTTGTTGAATACGTTGGAAATCTTATCTACAGGGAGGGCAGGCTCGAATGTACAATAAATCTAATTGGGAAAGAAGTAGGAATCACTCAGTAGCAAATCCCCGTGGGGGGCTGGAGGGTATTTGGCATATGGTGGATGGCACATGCTGACGCTGCGTTTTCTTCTGCACTTACACAAAAGCACGAAGGCGACCTTACTCATTGAATCGTGGTATCAGATTAACCTTGTCTGAGGTTGGTTTTCCGTGAGACGATGGATATCCAACAGAAGAATAACGTGGTCAGGCGGTGAGTGCTTGGCCACATTCCAGAGGCCAGGGACTACTTTTTGTTTTTCCTTCCTCAGAGTTAAACTCTATATTCAACTGTCGTCTCTCATCAGTGTGACCTTGGCCGAGAAACTTAACCTTTCTGACACTCAAGCTTCTCACCTGTCTACTGGGGATGCTGCTGCAGAGACTGAATTCGGGCATCTATTTTGGCGACCTGCCTTGTGGCTGGATCTTCAAAAGGGCCCAGAGACCGCGAGTGTGTTCTCTCTGACGCTCTGGGTAACACTACACATAACTCTGTTTTTCAGAGTTTCACACATAAATGTTCCAGTACTTCTTGGATTCCACTGTTTAATTAAAGCCTCCGAGTGATTGGCTCACTTCTCAGACGGCTTCATCTGCTCCGGAGAAAACCCTAGGAGGGATTCGCAGCCAGGCAACCCAGCTGTTCGCCCAGAAGGGAAGCAGCTCGAACACAGTATTTCTGCCAGCATGAGACTCCCTGTGGGATCACTGCGCGTCCTGCCTTCTTTGCTTATTTAGTGCTGATGGGTCACGCGTGACAACGGCCTCTCTCCGTTTTGCTGTCTAAAAAGGTGGTTGTGGCCCTCCTCCCAACTGCCGGGGCCGGCCAAGGAGGTGAAAATCGTGGCAATCTGCACCTGCTCCTGAATGCTGGATTGTCACAGGGCTCTGCTTTAGTGTATTCAGAATTAGGAGAGCCCATGGCCTTAGCAGGTAGGCTGGGCTGTGTTACAGACCGGCATCTCTCTCTCTCAGTTCAGAGAAAGCAGGGGAGCAGACAACTATCACATTTGGGGTTCCATTCTTCACACACAGTCACGGGCAATCTTGGGAAAGCTAAAGCCTCAGCCCTGCTTTTCAAAGGGCAAAACAACGGACAATCCCCAAGTCTTAACGGCTGGTGCCAGAACCGACAGAAAAACATTTCCAAACAGTGAATAATCGCCAACAAATAAAATGAGCAAGAATGTTAGAGAAAGGTGACTCAGTTAACCGTCAATTATCTCCAAAGAAAATTGTATCACAAAATCACTGTTAAGTGAAGGCACAATACAAAATGCGCAAGTAAAAAGAGAGTTACTACCAAATTCTGTCTGGCAGTTAATTAATACAAATATTAGGGTTTTTTTTATAGATGTGATATATGTTAGCTTCTTCATTTAGTACTTTTGAGTGATTTAATCATCCTGGTTAAATACCCAGTTTCCTGCCTTACTTTTTTATTTATATTTTATATATTTTCTTTAAACAGCCTCCCAGCCCCAAACTTTTAGCACCTAAAAACCTGAAGCCTAAAGTCCACTACTAGATTATAAGCTTTGACAGGTCACTTTCATCAGCAGATGACTCAATCGTCACACATTTTGCTGCATCTCTGCTAAATCCACTCATATGGAAACAAAAAAGGCTGGTGAACGCCTTAATATAAAGTGAAAGAAAGAAAGGGCATTGATATCCATCCATGCTTAACCCAGGAGAATTAATCACACATTGCAGGCTGTTAGGGGTAAAGACTATGATAAAGATATTTGGAAAACTTGTCCCTTCTTCTCTGTTTCCACTGAATAATTTGTCACAGTCTGTGTGGGTAATTGCAGGGGCCAGCTCTTTCTTCTCTCCCCTTCCAGTCTCCGTGCATCTATTCCAGGCTTCACACAGCTACCAGAATCTTCTTTTTAAACCCTACATCCGCCATATTCTTCACATCTTGCTGAGGTCGCTACTTGTGCCTATGACGCCTTTATCCTTTCTCCAGATTTTGAAAAGGGACAGCTCCAGGAGGACAAGCCTCATGAGCACATGGCTTAGTAAAACAAGGAATCTCTGTACCAAAAAAAAAAAAAAACTTGTTTTAAGTACCAGACTTAGGAGACAAGGCTTGGCTTGGCTTATAGAGCTCGAATGAAATTTTATTCTCAGCTGCGTCTTCGTGCAGGTGATGCATGTATTTCACATTCTGAAGAGGTGTTAGAGGTGGATGCCAAGTTCCCAGGCATATTGCATAAGACCTTTTACCACCTGCCATTCTCTCTTTTAGACCGTGGAGCCTAGTCAAATAAAACTAACTGCCGGTTTTTGCACTTTGAGTTCTCCTTATTTTTTATTTTGTATGTATGTATGTATGTATTTATTTATTTATTATTTTATTATTTTTACTGTGGTGCCGTATTTCAAAGTTTATTTTTACGGAGCCCAAGCCCATCTCGGCAGAGTCATTTCCAATCATCTCTGCAACTCAGGTCAAGAGTCTTACTCTTCAAAAAAGTGTCATTGCCCCTGTGCCTGCATGACTATCCTCTTCATAGGATAAGTCCTATCCTATCCGTCAATGGCATGCCGGACTCAGCTGCGCTGTACTGATCGTACTGTATCATACTGTATCATACTGTGGGGTTGATCTATTCACCCCAATGTGAGCCAATGTGAGGAGATGTGAGGCCAGGGATGTCATCTGTGAGCTCTGTATCCTCGGTCTCTCCTAACGCACCCGAAACACCCTCATTTCCACCATTATCACTACCATCGTCGTCATGACGATTTAATGGAGACATATACAGTGACTCGCTTACTCACGTAAAGCAAGGGCATTGGAGCATCTTCTTATTTAATGCAGACTTTTCCCACAGTAGCTCCAAACACCACCCCCTTAATTTGTCTAGACTTTAAGTATCATATCATTAATTGATAGAAGTAATTTTGGTGCTTTTTAATATAGCAAATCTCTAGTGAGCAGTAAAATCACTGGAGAGCGTAAAATATGCAGACCCTTTTAATTTAACAGTAAGTTCAGAGCTAATTTAAACGTGGAGCTCCAGGGATTAGAGCCTAGTGAACTTTGGGTGCATTATGGTTTATTCCATCGTATCACATAACCTCACGTGGCACACTGATTCTCTCATTAAGGGACAGGGCGATGCCCTGTAATGTTCTGAACGGTGTAACACCATTCTGTGGGTCCTCACCGCCCATACCATGATCCTCAAACAGGGTACGCATCCCCCTGGGATGGGGGTGTGTTAGAGGAATAACACGCCAGGCACTGCTAAACACGGGCGGGATCCCCGGGGTATCAATTCTGCCTACAGATTCGGGAGAAATCGATCCTATCAAAGTGAGTAGCAATGTATCATTGGCCACAGAATATACTTACCTTTTAAAGATGAAACATCAGAGTTCAAAGAAGTTTTCAACTTATGCCGGGCCACTGTGTGCTGGGTTACTAGACTTCCCTATGCTCTCTTTGCTCTGTCTTTAGAGTCATGTCGGTGAAAAATATTAAGTAGTGCAGACCTATCGCTCACAAACCCAACTTCTCACCACAGGATACAAGATCCTTCAAGATCTGGCCTCTGGCTACCTTTCTCGTCTCAACTTCTGCTGCCCATTTCTTCATACGCTGTACTTGCTAACCTCTGGGACTTAGACTAAGTGCTCACACAGTAGACACCCTACATGTTTGTCCTTAAAACAAGCCAGCCACGTGCACACGTGGCTTTTCATGACTATGCCCCCAGATCTTTCCCTGCTTGTCCCAGATGGTTTATTCTGTCTCCAGACAGCTGTGACTGCTTGGCTTCAGAGAGAAAATAGTCACCTCCATGAAACTGCACCCTCAGTATTTGAAGCTCCTTTTTTTCCCCCCATTTTCAGACCTAATATACTGTAGGCTTGTCAAATTACTGGGAGTCTCTGAAATAGCTCCTAATATTTCCTGTCTTTGTGACTGCTTCCCTGTCCTTCACTTCCTTGAATTTACTAGAAATTCCTCCCCACTCCATTCTTCCCACCTGACAGGATACCCCTAACTCTTTAGGGCAAGAGCCACATCAATGCCTGCTCCAGTCTCAGTGATATGAGAACTTAAGTTGGATACCACAGTAGAATGTAGTTCAGCCTTGCAATGTGGTTCTTGCCCTATGCCTCTCACTCAGTAGGCTAAATCTGCAGAAAATGGGGAGAGTATAATATTTTTGTGTGTCTTCAGGGACTAGGATACTGTAAAACACACAAATACACACACACCAACTTACTGAATGAAGAAAGAATCAGTGAGTGGGTAATGTAAGAATCCCCAAAATATATACTGAACTGAATGGAAATATTTATTGTTTATACTTATAGGATACGTTATTTTTATTTTTATATTTTATTATTAAAAAAAATGTAAACGTTTATTTATTATTGAGAGACAGAAAGAGACAGAGCTTGAGCATGGGAGAGACAGAATCTGAAGCAGGCTCCAGGCTCTGAGCTGTCAGCACAGAGCCCAACATGGGGCTCAAACTCATGAGCCGTGAGATTATGACCTGAGCCCAAGTCAGATTCTTAACCGACTGAGCCCCCCTGGTGCCCCTTATTTCACATTTTAAAAAGTCAAATACAGAGAAATTTTGGAGAATATCTGCTAGACACAGTGGCTGACTTTTAGGAAAAAAAACAAACAAACAGCAAAAAGCTCTACAATTAGACTTCCTGGCAATAATTAATTATCAGGTAAAATCTGTCTCTTGAGCCCACCGTCACTGACACAATTTGAACCAGAGCGCAGTAGATGCTGCTTATTTGCATTATGTCCTACCGCCGAAAGATGGTGCAAAGGGCAAGGAGACATATACTCAGATGAATGGAAGGCGCTGTAAACAGAGAGAACAGCCAAGGGCCAAAGATCGGAAAGGTTGTAGCAAGGGCAGAAAATTTGAGAAATGGAGTATGGTGATTACAGTGATTGAATGACTGATTAGAGCACTTGGAGACTGGATTAAACCTGATAATCACCATGGATAAGCTCGTGGAAGAATATTGGCTGATGTTGAAACACATTTTCCATGTATGCTTCTTAAAAAGGGGTTCTGAATTCCATTTCCAAAAAGGAGGTCCAAAAATGGTTGAAGTGGCTCTATCCTTATGGTGTGTTTAAAGTCTGCAAGTTATGCCTGAAGCTCAAGCATACGTATAAAAATGTGTGATCGCTATATAGTCACTCCTTTATGTGACATGCATAACTCTAAATACAAGTCACGTTCTGATCTCTTGAGATTGACATTCTCAAAGGAAAACCATGAAGACTGTGTTTTTGCTTTCTTTCCTTTTTTTTTTTTTTTTTTTTTTAATCACCTGTCCTTTTCATCTCCTCATTGCATTTACCCAGTTCCTCTATGGAAAAGGCACTCATCAGACAATTGTGCAATGACTAACGTGAAAAGACAGGAGGTGTTTAAGGGTAGGACACATCAGTATATATTTTGCTAGTGTGGAATTTGGATTTGTACAATTTATACTTATTTCTTTTCTCTTTTGAATACAGAATTTACTTAGCCTTTTACAAATGGATTATACTTCCTGGCATCATATAATTTTATTGAAATAAGAAGTCTTTGGCCAGCCAATGTCAATAATAGCAATTAATATTTATTAAATAACATTATGGATAACAATTGCTTTGATTGGGTGATTCTGTGAAAACACAACCACCCAAACAGCTATCGAATGAGCTAGATGCTCAAGGTCAAATAGCTTGTACATGGTTGAGAAGGGGTCTACCTCTGAATCTGTTTTACTCTATAACTCATGCTTTGGTGTCTATGTCTCAGTTTCCCAGGTACCATTTTGTCCAGGACTATTACTTTTTTCACGTGGGGAAAAAGAGGTCTAGGACAGGGGTGAATGACAAAGATCAATGGCTTAATAGTGGCAGAACTAGAATTAGTGTTTAGGCTCCTGAGTCCCATTATCTTTCAAGTATACTTTTCAATTTGCTTTAGACGATAAAAATCAGAATTTCAAGGTTTCTTGGGCACCTGGGTGGCTCAGTCAGTTGAGCATCCAACTCTTGAGTTTGGCTCAGGTCATGATCTTGCAGTTTTTGAGACTGAACCTCATGTCAGGCTCCATGTGCAGAGCTTCCTTGGGATTCTCTCTCTCCTTGCTCTGCCCCTCCCCCTCCCCCAAAATAAATAAACTTAAAAAAAAGAATTTCAGGGTTTCTTAAAACCTAAGAGTCACTCTACAGAGAAAGGGGAACACTATTGTACTGTTGGTAAGTATGCAAACTGGTACAGCCATTCTGGAAAACAGTACAGAGGTTCCTCAAAACATTAAAAATAGAACTACCCTATCATCTGAAAACTGCTCTAGTAGATACTTATCCAAAGGATACAAAAAATGCAGATCTGAAGGGGTACATGCACGCCAATGGTTATAGCAGCATTATCAACAATAGCCAAATTATGGAAAAGAGCCCAAATGTCTATTAACAGATGGATGGATTAAGAAGATATGGTGTGTGTGTGTGTGTGTGCGTGTGTGTGTGTGTGCGTGTGTATAATGGAATACTAACTGGTGGTGAAAAAGACTGAAATCTTGCCATTTGCAACAATGTGGATGGAACTAGAGTGTGTTATGCTAAGTGAAATAAGTTAGTCTGAGAAAGACAAATACCATATGATTTCACTCCTCTGTGGAATTTAAGAAACAAAACAGACGGACATATTGCGGGGGGGGGGAAGAGAGAGGGAAACAAACTATAAGAGACTCTTATGACGATGGAGGGAGGTGGGTGGGGATGGGCGAGATGGGTGATGGGTATTAGTCCATCCTCGTGTGATGAGCACTAGGTATTGTATGTAAGTGATGAATCACTCAATTCTACTCCTGAAACCAATATGACACTGTATGTTAACTAAAATTTAAATAAAAATTTGAAAAGGAAAAAAAAAAACAAAGAGTCACTCTTAATTTAGCACTTAACATTGTGCTAATTATGTGCCAATCCTCTAACCCCCTTACGTGGACTAACTCCTCTAATCTCCACAGCAACCTTCTAGGTAGGTACCATGACCCCCTCTGTTTCACAGTGAGGATCTGAGGCACAGATTGGTTAACCCATCTGTCTCAGAGCACAGAACTAGTGAATGGCAGATTCAAGATTGAATCCAGACAGTCTGGTTCTAGACTTCACACTCTTGACCACTCAGACAGGCTCCTTCTTTTCCAGCTATAGCTAATAGGTGGCAGGGCCGTTATAGTCACACAATCATGCGAGGAGGAATGGGGGTCTGTCCAAATGTCTTTTCCCCACGTATTTGCCCCATCGGAAATAACTCCCTTAGAATTACTCTGAACGAGAACATTTTTCTTTCAACCAGTAGAACAAAAATGAAAACTGCTCTAGATAAAACCTATTTCTGCGACACACTGGCATCGGTGCCCCTGCAACAACTGACTTGGGCGAAGTTCAGTTTCCACAGAAGCAAAGTTCCTGCTCTGCCTACAACCCAGTATTTATTTGGAGGAACAGACAAAAACATTTTAAGTGTACGTATATGTAAAGTGCTTTAAATAAAAATTATAAATATGAAAGAAAAGGCTGTTGTTCTTATTTAACAATTATAGTAATTTAGCAGAATCATGACCAATGTCAGTTTCAAACACGACATAACCTCTCTCAAAATACAGCAGTGTGTGGGGTGTATCATGTTACATCGGTACACTCCCGTAAATATTCAGTAAGTGCATTCATATTTTATGTCGTTCTTTCTTTCGATGGATATCTTCTGAGGACCGAAAGTGTAAGCTGTTCACTTTTTCAAGACCGACTTATGATCATTTAACTCATTGGGAATTCTGACACTGAAGTTAAATGGTTCAAGATGAGAGGCATCACAGAGGTGGGCACTCTTTGTCAAAGGGAAGGCCTTGTTTACGTTAACACTGTCCTTGTGTGCTGAGTACAATGTAGAAACTTAATGAGTGCTTCTTGAATCAACTGAAATAGACATTCACCCAAGACACACAGCTTTCCTCCATGTGTTTATTACAGAAGCATTTTACCAGCGCTGGAGAGGAAACTGGACACTTATTTTAATACTATGTCCCAATTCCTGGAAGCAAATTTGTGTTCATTACTAATTACATTAAATCTAAATGTGTATGCCTCATGCTCTCCATACTAATGGGGCTACTGGATATGACTTGAATTAGATATGAAGGATGCCATTCCGTACATCACCAAGCTATTAGAGATTTATTTTTTTAAGTTTATTTAATTATTTTGAGAGATAGAGAGAGAGCATGGGCAGGGGAGGGGCGGGGAGAGAGAAAGAGAGAGCATTCGAAGCAGGCTCCACACAGTGCAGAGGCCAACTTGGGACCTGAACTCACGAACCGTGAGATCATGACCTGAGCTGAAATCAAGAGTCAGACGCTTAACCTACTGAACCACCCAGGTGCCCCAAGTTATAAGAGATTTAAAGAACACGGAGCGACCTGGGATGACTTCCTATCACGCTTATTGTGTATCCTATAGTAACAGTATCTGTCTGAGGTCAACTCTAGTGTGTTTCATGAGTTGTCGTGAGGGGCGGGGGTCGGGGGAGGAGGAGAAAGAGCTACACTTACAATAGTGATGGTTTCAACCGCCCAGATTCCCTACCATCCTCTTCGTTCGCTTGGGGCTGTTTCCCAGCACTTATTACATTTCCTTGGAATTTTACCAGTTTGCTTCTGTCGTGGAATAACTTTTGATTATAATAATACTTAAAGGTAATCACAGAAATTGTTTGGCCCGGTTTCTCCATATTAAAAATATGGAGAATGTGGCCATTTAGAAGATTTCCCTAAGATTTCTCCCAAATCATGCAGTTGGATGGTAGGGAAGCTGAAGCTGAAGTTCACATTTCCTGGTTCTCAGTTCAGAGATCATTTTCCTGCAAGTGACCTTATTTAGGGTACAATGTCTGGGTTTTTATGCACCGTACAAATACCCCAAGCTTCTGTGTCAGTTGAGTTCAGAAAGTAACTCTCCCAGTGCGCATGTGCACACACTCAAACACACACACACACACACACACACACACACACAGAACTTTATGCAACTTTATACAACTCTAGCTCTGAGACACATCTGGAAGGGCAGGCGTCAAGAACAATACAAAGTGGAGCACCTGGGTGGCTCAGTCGGTTGAGCGTCCGACTTTGGCTCAGGTCATGATCTCATAGCTTGTGAGTTCGAGCCCCACATCCGACTCGCTGCTGTCAACACAGAGCCCACTTTGGATCCTGTCTCCCTCTCCCTCTGCCCCTCCCCCCTCACGTGTGCATTCCCTCTCTCTCTGTCTTTCTCAAAAATAAATAAACATTAAAAAGGAACCATACAAAATTAATCACGTGTGATCTCACATCTTCTGTACACAAACCAGGTTTTTTTTTTTCCCTTCTGATTTTATAAGTGAGAATGAAATGTTCTGATTCTATGGCTGATGAGATGAAAGAGATTTCCAGTATCACGACTGGTCGTGACAGATTCAGGTTTCCCGATGAGGCGTGTGTCACTGTGTCACAGTTTACTCTCAACGCTGACCCTCCTTTTGATGATTTCTCACAGGTCAGTGAGTTCTGGGGAAATACAAATCCCTGGCTTATGTGCCCTTTTTCATATGTACAAATGTCCGAGAACTTGGGAGGTAGAGAAGTAGGCTTAGGGAGGGAAAATTCAGAAAGTCAACATTATTTTCTCAATATCTGTATTAAATTGTTATAAGAAATAGATCTCGGACCAAAGTGTCCATTTTTCAGGGAGATGAGTTCCATCTCATATTATGAAGGGATTTCTGTCAAAGCATCAAGTCAATGGGATTGGCTGCTGGGACATGCATTTCCTATTTTCTTAGGTATTATGCCTTAATTCTGTGACTTATTTTTCCCATTTGTCTCCTTTCTCCTATTCTTTCTCTCTTGCACAGTATTTCTGTAATACCTCATGTGTGCTGAGCACTATGACCGCCATTGAGAATAAAAGCAAGAAAAGGCTGACACTTTTTAAGAATTCTCATTCTATTGGTAGATACAGACTCACAGAAAATTATAACATAATGTGGAGAATGGAAAGATAAAGGCAGAGAAATTCAAGGACATGCAGAGGGGGAGACCTAAGCCATGCAAGGAGGAGCCAGAAAATACTATGTGGAATAGATAAAGCTAAGGATAAATGAATAAGGACCAATAAGGCCAAGGGGACAGGGTAACAAAGGAATGTGGGCATCTGAAGCAGAAGAAATGGACTGCTTGTAAGGAGCCACAAAAGACAAAGGGGAAGAGGGTGCTTGCTGTCCAGAGGATTAACATAAAATAGTTATTTTTGTATCTACCTGTCAATTTCTTTGCCTTTGATTTTACGTTCCTAGCAGTGGCCATGAGCTTTTCTTCAGGACGTCTTCAGCTGAGAAGTAAGTTACCCTATGTTGGTGAGAAGGATAAGAATTTTCCCAGAAGATATAAAGAGTCAGGGGGCGCCTGGGTGGCTCAGTTGGTTAAGCGTCCGACTTCGGCTCAGGTCATGATCTCGCGGTCCGTGGGTTTGAGCCCTGCATCGGGCTCTGTGCTGACAGCTCAGAGCCTAGAGCCTGTTTCGGATTCTGTGTCTCCCTCTTTCTCTGACCCTCCCCTGTTAATGCTCTCTCTCTGTCTCAAAAATAAATAAATGTTAAAGAAAAAAAAAAAAAGAGTCGGAGGTGAGGGGGGAAAATTCCTTTTTCAAAATGAAAACATAACGTGGTCATATAACACTTTGAAATAAATTATTGACCTTGTGGGCCAGTGGTACCACATGGACGATAAGCATCCATATCATTGGAATATCAGGAATTGCCTTGCAAAACAGTTCCACAAACTGCAAACTGATCAGGGATTTTCCACCGTGACTGGCAGTCTGGACGACTGAAAAACGCACAAGTGTAGGAGGCAGGTAGACCTTCCGACACTGACCTTCTGTCAGTTGTTCGCCTTCTCTGAGCTTTCTTTTCCTTATGGGCAAAATGAGAATTAAATTACCTAACTCTTTAGCTCAGAAGAAAATTCAACTGGATTCTGTTCTATCCGCTGCCCCTCGATGAATGATGATGGGTTCTCCCCAATATTGTATATGTATTTCCAAAGAGGGCATAGAATTACAGAATATGAAAGGCTGAAATTTCTTAGAGAGCATTTCATGCCTCTTAACGCATTTTTTCATCCACTCATTTTATTATTCATTCATGTAATCAATGTAATTGGTCTCCTACTACAACTTGGGTGCCACCCATGCCCCAAGATAAAACACAGCCTTGGTGTAGAGGAGACCACAATGTGATCAAGACAGGGACGCAGAAACAGATATTATCCAGTCTAGTGGGTTCTGTAATAGAATAAAGTGTGGTAAAGAAAGGAGGGAGCGATTTACTCTGCCATCGGGTCAACTGCCAGGTTTGGGGCCAGCGAATTCGGAGGAGTGCTCCCTCACGTACAACAGAGGATTGTCCAAACCTCTGGCAGCGAAGAGTCAGAGGCAGGAGGCAGCTTCGTGGCAAGGCTGTTGAGGCAAGAGGAATGGGAACCAAGAGCACAGGCTGCAACAGCAGTGTCTTCCCTTCCTTCTGGAGGCCCTGCTAACTCTCTGTCCTTTGCCCAAATACCTGGCTTTCCTCCCATTTTGGTCCTGGGTTTGCTTAATCCGAACTGGCAGTGCCACTGCAAGAAAACTGCAAAAAACTGAAGGATTCTGGGTGAGTGGTCAAGACTCCTGGACCCCTGCCCTTGATTAGCTGGTAAGTCACCCATCCTCACCGTATTTACAAACTAGAGTTTGTTTTTTTTTATAATTTGGTGTTCATGCAATCCCCTAGCTTAAGTTCCATGCAAACACACAAACGAATGGGTGAACAAACAAAAAGAGCTCTGAGTTTTATTATTCTAGTTCATGTTAACATATGCATCATTAAGTATAGCATTCATTGATAATGCTGGTGTTGTTGCTGGGGAGTTAATGACCAAGAAGTCCCGAAGGAAACACGGACTCCAGAGGGAAGGTGTCTGTGAAAGGCAGCTGTGTGCCCAGTGATACAATGAATGTAGCATATCCACCTCTCATTGGGTTTTCATAATAAATCTCTGTGGTGGGTATTCGAATCTCCACTTTATAGGTGCAGGCAACAAAGAGCGGATATACTTGAAATTTTCCCAAGGTTAAAAGAATTAGCAAAAAATGGAAAGGACACTTAAACCCTCGGCTGAATGAGGCTAAAAGTCTCTCCTCCTCCCCCTCCCCCTCCTCCTTCTTCTTCTTCTTTTTTTCCTAAAAGACTCAGCTAGGGGCGCCTGGGTGGCTCAATCAGTTAAGCATCTGACTTCAACTCAGGTCATGATCTCATGGTTCATGGGTTCAAGCCCCGCATTGAGCCCTGTGCTGACAGCTCAGAGCCTGGAACCTACTTTGGATTCTGTGTCTCCCTCTCTCTCTGCCCTTCCTCTGCTCCTGCTCGGTCTCTCTCTTTCTTTTAAAAATAAATAAATGTTAACAAAATTTTAAAAATAAATAAATAAAAGACCCATCGAACTGAAGCTGTCACAGTGATTTTGCTGGTTTCAAAACGATCACCATGGCCAGAGTGCCGGCAGGGTCTGCCCACTTAACAGTGTCTCTTTAAGCTTAAAAAGCTCACTTGAAAAAATAAACACTAACACATGTTCTCTGAGACCCCGAAATTCTCATAAAATATCAGACATCAGAAGGAGAGGCAATAAATGTCACAAGCTGCCTGAACCAGTGTATCTCTCAATTAGCCACCATCCAGGATAATAAAGTTATATGCCAGCCAAAGTTACAGTTAAGTTCTTAGCCTCTTTTCCAAAGTAGATTTTTACATGGGAAAAGGAAAGAACAAAAGAGAATTAGCCAAGCAGAGGGCATTCTAATTAGTGTGCCATGTGTCACAACCCTCACGTTCATCACTTTCTGAAACTGGCTCATAGCACCTCAAAGATGACAATTTTTCCCTGTGTAACACTCACCTTCTATACACCTGGGTCTGGTAGATATTTTAGTCTCCTCCAATTATTTTTCCTGTTAGTACTCTCACGCAGAAATATTAATCATTTTGAACACATCAGATGAGGTTAGGTGCTGAATGAATATCGCTTAAAGAATATGTCACATGACGTCTCACTTATGGGATCACTGGCGTTGAGGATAAAGAGCTTACCATTTCAAACTCTTCCCTCTATAGATGAAAAAACTGAGGTTCTGAGTAGACATGTGCTTCGACGCGATCTTGCAGTGACTAAGGGCACGATCTTAGTGCCATCTGTGTGCTGGTATGTGGGTGTGGGTGTCAGGGTACTTGTCTGAACTTGTGTGTATATGTTTCAGGGGGTTCATCTATAGTACCCCTGGCCCTTCCCCGAGAACACTTTCCATACAATGTGGTAATATAACTACAGATGTACACGAAGAGGGGTAGAGTGAGATGTGAGATGTGGTTGACTTTCTGGGGACCCAGAGAAATACTCACCGAACAAAATAAAGTCTGAACTGAGCCTTGAGTAAGACTACTTAGTGTGAAAAAAAGGCAAATGCCATCTCCGACAGAACTTCATATAGAAAGGTAGAAAATTTGGAAGGGCTGGCTTGATTTGGAAAACCAGAGCCCTGGATGCACATCAAGAAGTTGTATTTAAACATCCCTAGCATGGTGCCTGAATTCCATAAATGTTTGTGGGAAGGGGTGAAGTGAGAAAGAGGAGGGTACAACGGAATATAAAAGACAGGAGGAAATGAGTGTACTACATAGAAAATTCAGTTTTTCCAGAATTTCCTGGGGAACTCTCCTGTTTTTATTAAGATTAGTGAAAATATTGATCTTCGTCTAGCTTCATAAAAGACTTTTGTTCAGAATTTCAGTAGATGGGGGCTCCTGGGTGGCTCAGCCAGTTAAGCGTCTGACTCTTGATTTCAGCTCAGATCATGATCTCATGGTTCATGAGTTCAGGCCTGCATCAGGCTCTGCACAGCCTGCTTGGAATTCTCTCTCTCCTCCCCTCTCTTTCTGGCTTTCCCCTGCTCGCTCTCTCTCTCTCTCTCTCTCTCTCTCTCTCTCTAAGTAAATAAATTAATTTAAAAAAAAGAAATTCAGTAGATGAGGGGGATAAAAACTTCTCTTATCTCAAGGTGAAATCCACATGCCTTCATGGCACATTCAAAATTATGTGGCTCGTGCTTTCTCTCCTAGACTCAGTTCTCACTCTTTGCCACCCACACTCCAGTTCATCCCTGTCCTCTGCTGCAGCCTAGTTGAACTGGCATTCCTAATGAACAATCATCGTCTCTCAGGTTGCTGTTTCCTTGCACTTACTGCTGCCTAGTATGATCTTACCAAAACCCCTTTTTCTTTGCTCACCTAAAATCTAGGTGCCACCTCTTTGGGATGGATCAACAATATCTTCTTTGGAATAACCATACGCAATCATTTTCTACTCCTCCTCTGCCCCCATATCTAAAACTACCAAGATCTTCCTTAAGGTCACTGATCTATTTGACTCATCCCTCCATCACTAGCCTTTTGCACCATTTCACCTGATGTGTGCTCAGTAAAAATTTGCTCATGGAATGAGTAAGAAAGTAAATGAAGGGTAAATGAATGATGTCATGAAAGACAGGTCCACTCCGTGAAGATACCTGGTTGTATAAAATCATGAACTCGATCCCAGACACATGTTAGAAATTAAAGTCATGAAACAAGCAATAATAAAACACTGACTTCACATACAATTTGTTAATTATACAAGATGTATAATTTTGTATTTCCTTTACAGGAAATGATGCCTGAAAGTCAATCTCTTTAGCTGAGAGATTCTTAAAAAATCTCATATCATATGAGATATCATATGATAAGGATCCATATCATAAGGATCATATTTTCTTCATCACAGCATTCCTCACAATTATACACAATAGTTTCTCAGTAAATGGGAGGGGTAGGGAAAGTGACATATCATTTTCTGAGTATAAAACATGTATCAGACACCTTGTGATCATTTTTGAATACATACTATATATGCAATATTTTCCACTCTTTACATCATCTGATTCTAATAAGTATCTTGAGAAGTAGGTGTTATTTTTTCGTGCTACAGTTAAGTAAGCTAAGTTGCAGGAAGAATAAGTCCTTTTTGTAAAGTAGACTACTCATAGCCAAACATGCTTTCTCCTTCCATCAAGAAGTTGAGTTTAGGGGCACCTGGGTGGCTCAGTCAGCTAAGTGTCTGACTTCAGCTCAGATCATGATCTCATGGTTCATGAATTTGAGCCCCACATCTGTCAGTGTGGAGCCTGCTTCAGATCCTCTGTCCCTCTCTCTCTGCCCCTCCCCTCCTCTCTCATAAATGAATGAATGAATGAATGAATGAATGAATGAATAAATAAATAAATAAATAAATAAATAAAAACATTAAAAAAAGAAGGTGAATTTATCTCCCCACTTCTTGGAACTGGACTGAGTCTTTGACTTTTGTCTAATAGAAAGCAGTGGAAGTGATGTTGTATTACCCACAACCTTCGTGTCAGCTCCAATTTCTAGGTGTGCCTGCCTCAGTATACCCGGGATTCTACAGTTCAGGTCTGAGATGCCAGACATTTGCCGTCTCATGAGTGAAACCTGACAAGTCAGAAGGAGAACTGCCCAACTGATTTCAGTCAGCCCTAATAGCTGATCCAAGTAACTATGAACTAATAAACTGTTATTTTAAGCCATCACATCTTGGTGGTTTACTTTTTATGTAACGTAAAACAGTAACAGCTAGTAACTGGCAGAAATAATATTACTCTCCACCACCATAAGCTTCCTTATGGTAACCATGTTAAGTTCCATTGTATTTGTTCTACTTTTATGTATTTTTTCTGTGTATATTACAATTGGTTTTAGAGGAGGTTTGATACTACTTTTAACACAATGCTAATTTATTGTCATTATCATCATTATTATTCACTGTCATTATTATGTATTGTCATTATTATTACATTGTTATTGCTTGGTTTAATATCTATTCAACTAGAAGAAAAGCTCCTTGATGGCAGGACAGTGTTTAACTTATTCAATGATACATCATTAAAATCAACTACAGGGTTTGGCCCTTATTACATACTTAGGACAGTTTTGTTGAATTAAGTGTTGAATGAATTATCTCTACAAAATTACGAAGCCTTTGTGAGATTTTGATATGAAACAGAAAAAGGTAGGATTTAAACATGGTCTTTGGAAATACATTGAGGCAGCTATGTAACGGATGGTTTAAATTGGAGAAGGAGGATCAGGGATAGACATTAAGTCCAGAGTAAATATACCTTCAGTAATAACACCAATATTGAGTCTTGGCACTTCTGAGGATATATAACACTCAGGTTGTGTAATGTGCCTCAGAGAATTAGAGTTTGATTCTTTCTAATCCCAGGATCAATACCAGTGACAATAACAGAAAAATCAAATGCTTATCAACATTGAAAAAAAAAAAGTCTTCAGATTCACAATGTAACATACTGACTACTTCCCCTAGTACATACCTAAGAGCAACTCATTCCTGAAAGTATTCACATCCAGACAAGACCCAACACCAGGACTTCCCTGGTTCCTGATGAAAAGAAAGCCCCAGTAAAAGTTCTCAGTGCTGTGTCATTTCACATTGGGTTTCTAGCATTTACCACACAACTGACTAGTAACTGACAAATTCAGATGCTAATTAGATTGTTTTTCACATGTGCATTGAAGGAGTTCCTAAACAACCCACATTGCACAAGGCAAAAACACTTCCTTCCCCATTTGTTAACTCTGTTCCCAGGAATCTCATTTTGAGAATGCGTATTCTGGCAGGGATTTATGCCTGGACTGGCTTCCACTTTATTTCTTTGACACTACATATTCTCTAAGGAATGTTTTCTCTGACTTGGAATTTCCTTCTTTCTTACCTTCTCATGGTTGGGACTTTTCATTGTTAAAGTTCAGGCAAGATCGTTACCCCTTCAGAGAGTACTTCTCATCCGTCCAATCTGAAGCTGATTCCTCAACATGGTCTGATCATTTTCAAATTACCTTTTACATTATTGTCCACAAGTAGATAACACAAATTTACTTTGACTTTTTACTTATTTAATTTTTTTTGACTTGCTCATTTTTTGTATGATGCCCCTGGAATCTCACTAGGGTAGAAACCATCTTCCTCCCATGTTTACCACTGTATCTTAGGGAGGATGGCAGCTGCCACACAGAGTGCTCAATAAATATCAGATGTATGAATAAACGAGGGAGAAAACTGAGGATTAGGGAGAAAAGCTAATTCACACAGCTAATGTGCAACACAAACTAGGGCTTTCTATGGCAAAGTCCAATGTGCATCTCACTGCATCATGACCACCTTCCAGTAAACTCTGCTATCAGCAGATTGAGCTATTAGGTTAGCAGATCACCTCATACAATATACGATATATAAGAAAAAATATATATGTATATTTTATATATACATGGAAATATACAGAGGCAACACCTCCGTCAAGTCCTTTCTTTTGTACCTTTAGACCACCTTTACCCATTTTCCCCACCCTCACCCCACATCTCAAGCAATCACCAATCTGTTCTCTGTATCTATGAGGGTTATTTTGTTTTTGTTTGTTTGTTTATTTTTAGATTCCACATATAAGTGAGAAGATGCAGTATTTGTCTTTCTTTCAATGATTTATTTCACTTAGAGCAATGCCCTCAAGTTCCATCCATGTTCTTGCAAATGGCAGGATTTCCTTCTTTATGGCTGAATTATGGTCCATTATTTATATATACCATCTCTCCTTTATCCATCCATCCATCAATGGTTGTTTCCATTTTTTGGCTATTGTAAATAATGTTGCAATGAACATAGAGGCACAGCTGTCTCTTTAAGATGGTGATTTAGTTTCCTCCAGATATAAGCCCAGAAGTGGGGTTGCTGGATCTTATGGTAATTCTATTTTTTTAAGCTTTATTTATTTTTGAGAGGGGGGGAGGAGCAGAGAGAGGGAGACACAGAATCCGAAGCAGGCTCCAGGCTCTGACCTGTCAACACAGAGCATGACGTGGGGCTCAAACTTACGAGCTGTGAGATCATGACCTGAGCCGAAGTCGGATGCTTAACTGATTGAGTGATTGAGCCACCTAGGTGCCCCAGATTGTTTTAAACAGATTGTGTTTTTGCTATGGAGTTGTATGAGATCTTTGTATATTTGGAGATATATATATACACACACACACATATATAATATACATATATATATAATATATGTATAATATATAATTGTATATATATTATATAATATATATACATATATAATATATAATATAATATACATATATATAATATATATACGCACACACATTTATACACAACTTATATGTATATATATAATTTCTATATATTTCTATATATGTACATACATATGTATATTTATAAACAATGCCTCAGTTAAGTCTTAACCCTTTGATGATCATGCTTGGGGCTGAGATCACCACTTTAAACACTCACACTCCCAACACTCTTTGGTTTTGTGATTTTTAAGCAAAGAATCAGTAAATGCACTGCTGAATTATGAAGTGTGAGAATGGTGAAAAATGGGATTCTTAAAATAAAGTAAGACTGGTTGTTTTGTGATTCAGGCTCTCTGTCTTCAGCACTGCCTCTGACTTGCCTTCTTCTCAGCCTCAATCTTCTGTCACCCAGTTTTGAGTGTCGTGTGTTTTGTGTTCTGTGATTTTTTTTAAGTATCTCTGTGATGGATGAAAGTCCATGCAGTGAAGCATGCTGTCAGATTCAAGCTATTTGTCACCAAACGCTGGCACTCATCTCTGCCAAGTTGCTGGGTCTGAGTCATGTCTTTGCTTCTGACAAAATGTCAGTGTTATTTGTCACCCTCTGATATTTATGCCACATCAGATTGCCACTTGCCGGCCATGGGTCAGAAGCATTGGATAAACAGCAGTCTTGAATGATTCTTTCACATTTTTGCCTCAAGACAGCCCCCTCAGCTTGGCTCCACCCACAGGGCAAAGGTGGGATCATTACTACATGTAAATGTTCCGTATATCACAACTGACGACAAGATTCGATTTGCCTGATCATTTTCAAGAAATCCTGAGTCTACCTCTTCCCCAGTATTGGTTCTAACCACAGAAGCCCTAATTGGTATGGCATTCCATCAAATTCTTATGACACAGAATTCCCAGTTTCAGAAGAGATACACTTCTTCAAGTACTCAGTAAATGACTGAGAAATATAGAGTAAAAGGGTCAGTCCAACAAAAGATTTCTATGAAAGACTAAGGTCAGCCTTCTAGAAGAAAAAATCTCACCAAAGAAAGAGAGGACTTACCCCAAAGACAATGAATGGGAAGTGATTCTGAGTGCTACCAAATGTGAACTACATAAGCTTCCTTAGTTTCCAGCCTTCGTTACAAGGACTTATACCAAAAATCTGAGATGGGAAAGTGATAAAAAAAAAAAGGGGGGGGGGGGAGGGGGGAGGAGTTCTTGTTGATAGTGATGCATGCCATGGTGTTCACAAGTGAAATATTATGATGTTCATGATTTGCTTTTAAAATACTTAGGGGGTGGAAAAAGTAAGGAGGAGACAGATAAAGCAAGACTGACAAAATGCTGGTGATGGTTGAGACTGTGATGGAGATCTGGGAATTCACTGTGTTATTTTCTCTATTTTGTGTTTAGGTCACTAGTGTGCTGAGGTTAGGAACCAGGTAGGCGAATCAAGGTAAATTTGGGAAAGGCAAAGGGATGTAAGGGCTTATTCAAGAGGTAGAAACCTTTATCCAGAAATGGAACAAAGCTGGAGACAGTGTCAAACAAGCAGAAAGAGGCGTACGTGCACTGAAAACACTGAGAAGGAATTCTGATAACCTGGTTGGGCTCCTTCCCTTGATGTTTTCTGCCTCCTCATCTTAAGGATACTGGTCATGGTTTCTGGCACTGGTATCACTTTACGGAGGTGTTTTCCTAGCTGATCTTTCTGATCCAATCCATCAGCAGTTTCTGTTGTATCCATACTGCTTATCAAAGTCCTTGGCACATTGTAGGTAATCAATACGTACTTCTTGAATTTGTTATACAACACTCCCATCTAGATATAAGCTCAATCCACCCGCAGCAGAATGGGGTTTAGGGGTAAGAAGGCATGGAAGATAAAAGGGAGGCTGGTTGTGCTTCCCTGTCCCTGATCAGATTATTGGCAAAAAAGGTGCGAAGGTGCATCCAAGAGGTTTTTAAGAGGACCGACGCAACTTTGCAGGGTACTATCTACAGAGGTTGTGGACACACATTCATTCAGAGCACAAATATTCATAAAATCTCTATTGTGCATCAGGCACTGTCCTAAATTTGGGGTAAATAACGGACAATAAAATAGAGACACTGTATTCTCCGTTTTGCAGGGATAACATATACACAGTGGGGAGACAACTAGAGTTCATGATCTGTTTCTGCTAGTTAATAACAATGTGTGACCTGGGCCATACAATTTACCCTCTCTGAGTTCTAGTTTTGGGTTTCTGGAAATAATGAACATACCTACCACAAAGAGGGATTTTTCCCTCCACTAACACGTGTCAAGGACTTCCGGTGTCTGCCCTGGACTCTCACAGTCATAATTAGGCACAGCACCCTGTTCTATACTTCTTTCCAGCCCTTGCCCGCCTTTCTGTTCCCATTTATCGCCAGAGCAGGAGCCACAACTTACGTTTGTTTAGTTGGATTTGTAGTTGATAAAGTGCATTAGCTACAATACGTCCTTTCAAAGAACTCGAGAGAACGCAGCATCTTAAAAATCCAAAAGCTTGCTTCAGAGCAACTGAGAAATAATGCTACAAGCAGTTAGCTGCCGCTATTGCAGAATGCTGATTAAACCGGCAGAGCAAAAGGAACAAATTATGACGACCTGTGGCCCCACACTGGGGCAACACTGCGAAAGACAAAGTCTCTTTTCGCGTTTGATTTCAAAATAGCCACCCCGAATGCAAGTCATTATCTCTCTATTAAATCCAGCCGTGCAACTCATTCTTTCAGCAATCGTGCAGGAGCTGAGTTAATGTGAACCAGAATATACTGACGCCAACCCCAGTGTTGAAAACTGAAACTGAGCAAATCCCCCACTATGAAGAAGCATAGTTAGCTTCTTCACATTATCACCCTTTCTCTTCTTTTTATGATTTTTCACATGCTTCCGCTTCCTATCCAACACATATTAATGTAATTAGCAAATGCAATAGAAGTGTTAACACCATTAATCTGTTCTCAATTCTACATAAATTTAGTAAATCCTTATACGCATATAACGAATATTACTTTAAATCCAAGGGGGAAAAATCGCTGAGATACATTCATGAAGAATATGAAAAGATGAAAAGAAGTACAGTTGACTCTTCAGCCAGGTTGGAACTGTATGGGTCCACCTATACGTGGATTTTTTTTTTTTTTTGATACATGCAATGCTGTAAATGTATTATCTGTTCTTCATGATTTTCTTGGTAACATTTTCTTTTCTCTAGCTTATTTGATCATAACAATAGAGTAGAATACACATAACATACAAAATATGCATTAATGTGTTTGTTATTGGTGAGGCTTCCAGTCAACAGTCGGCTCATTCATAGTTAAGTTATGGGGAAGGCAAAAATTATACATGGATTTTCAACTGTGTAGGGGTCGGGGGCCCCTAACCTCCTTGTTGAAGGGTCAACTGATACGAGCCCTTGTCCAGTTCAACTGGACAACTGTTGACGTCTACAAGTTTACTTAATCTCCTTGGTTTACAGTGTTCCTGTCTCAAATGAGGTCAAGGTCATCCAAACTTGCCCTTTCCTGGAGGACTTAGGTTAAGAACAAAAAGTATGTTTAAGAATTTGGTCAACTGGATACCATCATCCAAAGGAGCCAAGAATTCAACGGCTCTAGATTAAATAACAAGCTACCGTTTCTCTCTCAACAGTTTTAAACACAGAAAATAAAATTATCTGAGTGTTTAACTCTCATAGGTATGTAGAAGAAATTTTACACTTAAAGCTATCGACCTCCAAGTTATTTTCCCTATAAAACTAGAATAGTATTTAAAATTGTATGTGTTCATAAACACTGCTGGAGGAAAACACTATTCTAGTGAACATTATCCTACCATTTCAATTTCTAATTTATTTTTCCATCTCGTCCTCCCTTCCTCTCTTTATTTCCTTCTTTGTTTCTTTCTGTTCCTCTCTCTTTCCTTCACTCCCTCCCTTCCAAATATCTGAATATGTTTAATTTCAGTGTTCCCCATTTTTTAGAGCTTTTTCTTAACTTTATTTATTTTGAGAGACACAGAATGTGCGAAAAGGGGAGGGGCAGAGAGAGAGGAGAGAGAGAATCCCAAGCAGGCTCCGCACTGTCAGCGCAGAGCCCAACGCAGGGCTCAAACCTATGATCATGACCTGAGCTGAAACCAAGAGCTGGATGCTGAACCAAGTTAGCCACCGAGGCACCCCTGTTCCCCATATTTAAAATGTAAGTGAATATATACTTTCCTTACAGTGCTGACATAAGGATTAAATAAAGCATACCAAAATCTATAACACATTGCCCCATACAGTATTTCCCTACCCTATCTTCATTTTCTTTCTGCTGCCTCTTTGGATTTCTTCCCTTTCTTCTTTTTCTCACTCCTTTCTTCTTTTCCTTCCTCTTTTCCCCTCTCCCTATATAATCTCTTGCCTTCTCTTTTCTTCTTCTCCCTGAATAGGACCTATTCTAGTATTGGTCACCAAGCAATCAAGTACAAATGTGTGGTCAGCACCAAGAATTTAGTAAACATGGTCATATATATTTTTTTTTTTTCCATATCATTCCTTTTTTAATTGTTGTGTTACATATTTATTAGATATTGAGCTTATATACAAGAATGTTTCTAACATGTGTCATGTGTAAAGAATGATACAGAAAGTCTGAGTCTTCCATACTTCCGAAATCTAGGAAAGAGAGTATGATATTTAACTCTGGGCTCAGATCTGACCTTCCCCAATTATGTATGTCTCATGTGCTAGTGTTTTATTTCTATTTTCTGTATGTCTTGAAGTATTTGCAATATGTGCATTTTTTTCTCAAGTTGTTCATGTTTTAGAATTCTACGTAGAAGGACAAAAACTATGTTTTCCTCTATAGCTTAATATTTTCACTCAACATTGTGTTCTGAGAATGGCCATGATGTTGTATATCCTGTCCTTTCTATTACTTTTAGGTGGTATCCCAGTGTGTGACTATCCCAATTTATTTAGAAGTTCAAGTATCAACTTCTCTTAGACTTTTGGGGTTGCTATTTTGGCGCATTTTCTAACTACCTGTTGTATGCGAACATACTGATACATGTTTCCTGGGGGTCCTGGGGCAAGAATTTCTCTACATCTGTCAGCAACAGAATTGCTGGTCACAGAATGTGCACCTTCTATTCTACCAGATAATGTAATCCGATTTTTCATTTCTATCAGCGCTGTATGTTTTTTCTCTGCCTCCTAAGAATCACTTGAAATTATGGATTTTTGCCAATCAGAGGTGTGGGGACTTATGTCTCATTGTAGTTAAAAGATTACGAATAGGTTGAGCCTCCCCCCACCCCCATTTGTTGCCATTTTTTGTTGCTGTCTAAAGTCTCCCCCATTTATTTGTCCATTTTGAAAATTCATGTGTTTTTGTCTCTGTCTTTCTGAATTTTAGTAATTCTTTGTGTATCCTGGTTAACAACACTTTTCCATAATATTTGTAACAAGTATTTGTCGTAGGTTATGTTTTGTCTCCTTTTACTTCATTCAAATGCCATATTAATCTTCAAGCTTCTCGGTGTTTTAGGACATGTTATTTCAGTCAGAATGCTCCCTTACATGTGCTGAGGTATGGATCTTTCCATTTTCCCTGTCTTAAAACTAGCCAGTGACCTAGTCAGCTGATATGCAAGTTCCCTTCCTACTGCGGTATCATGCCCCTCTGCCTAACTCCAGGCTATATAAACTTGATTTAATAACTTAACTTCTAAGAAAAATCAAGAGTAAGGGGCACCTGGGGGGAGGGTCAGTCAGTTAAGTGTCCAACTCTTGATTTCATCTCAGGTCATGATCTTATGGTTCACGAGTTTAAGCCCTGAATCTGCTTCCGCACTTTCTGCACTGACAGCATGGAGCCTGCTTGGGATTCTCTCCCTCCCTCCCTCTCTCTGCCTCTCCTCTGCTCGCGTTCTCTCTCTCTCTCTCTCTCTCTCTCTCTCTCACACACACACACACACACACACACACACTCACACACTGTCTCTCTCTCTCTCTCTCTTTCAAAATAAAGTTAAAAAAGGAAAAGGAAGAGCAAAACAAATGGTAAGAATAAAAAATCTTAAAGGAAGGTAGAGTAAGGCTTTGGGAAGTGCTGGTATTTCCATTTTAAGTGGGGAGTCTAATCCACTGGAAGTAGCCCACTTGGAGCACTGGAAGGGCTGTGAAGGATGTGTGGTCACATGCTGAAGGGAACGGCACTTTTCAGTGAATAGCACCTGCCTTGGGCGTTGTGTGAAAGCAACGGCATATATACCTAGAGCTTTCTGGCTGTAATGATGGGAAATACGCGCTAGAAAAATCTGTGAAGGATATGAACGGAGTTTTAAAATAATATCGATACTCTTTGACTGATTCTTTCCACAAATATTTATTGAGCACCTACCATGGTCTAGTTGCCAGAGATAAAGCAGTAGGAAGAAAATCCTGCCTTTCTACAGTCCAGTGAGAGGAAAAGAGAGAGAGAGAGAGAGAAGTAAATTATTTAGGATGGTGGAAAGCAACAAATGTTATGGAAAAAAATCAAGCCGTCAAAGGTGATCGGGAGTAGGAAGAGGGTGTCTGCATGTAAGAGGGTACATATACATGACACACAGCTGGTTTACATTAGTAGAAATTACAGAATCGGCAGGTGCGGTTCGATTTTCCATGTCATGTTAGTACTCTAAAAAAATGACTCTCTTTACCCTGATTATTAAGGAAATTCATTGTTTAACCTAATTAATGGAAACTTTCCTTTATGGGCATAAGGAGAAAACAGTATTGGTGGAGACTGTTAGGTGTCAGTTGGGCATACAGTTGACTCCATTCATCATTTTACAAATTCATAACTATTTGAATTCTTGCCTTGCACTAAATTCTGGAGGTTAGTTACACCAGCATAAAGGAAAAAGTTCCTGTTCTCACCTAGCACACAAACTTTAGTGTCCACAGTAGTTAAGTAAGATTGGTCTTGATATCTTTTTTGCAAGTCACAAAAGACAGGCCAAAAAGTATTTAAGTCTCTTTCCCAAGCTCATGCAGATGTTAACTTAAGGATTTAGAGTCCACATTCCCGGTAGTTTGTCTCCAAAACCCATTCTTACACTGTCCCACACTGTATTTATTCGTGTGACCTCAATACTTGGTGTTATAAACACATACATATCTGCCATCCCAATTAAACAAAAGGTAGAACTGAAACATGAATTTAAAAAAATCCAAGTGTTTGCTAAATGCCTGTTTCCATTATGTTAGACACATGGTTGAATACTTACATATTTTTTAAAAAACACCAATTGATTTCTTTACTGCAGCATGGAATATGATAGTTGGAAGTCCTCAGAGAGAAAATCTGATCTACAGACATTATATAGCTTTCCTAGGATCGCATAAGTAGAAAGTGGCTGAACTGGAATTTAAAACATCATAAATAAATAAATGAATAAATTAGCTAATTAGTAGCACATCATGAAACTCTCCTCTTTCCGTCCACGATACTGCCCCTCCAGCAACTCTACAAATTCACATACTGAGTTATTATAAATCTGTAATTTAGAAAACAAACCTACATTGCATGTTTATTCTCAATGTTTACTCTCAATTATGCAAAAGGAGTAAGTTCTAGAGATCTTTTGTACAATACTTAAATACTTTTTGTGCAAAGAGCATACAAACATCTGTCCAAGGAAATCAAATGATACGCAATGGATACTGTCGTGGAAAATGTGTGTTCCTGTTCAAACAGACGTACAGGAAAAAAAAAATGTTCAACTTTATACTATTTGTTAAGCCTCTCTGAAAAGTGACACAGGAACTGGCATTTCTCTTGTATCTGCCTACCCGGTATTGAGGAGACCTGTCTGTGTTCTCCCAATGTCGACCCGACTAGCACGTGAAGTAGTTTCTGAGTCTGGTGTTGACGGTACAATGTTTAAAAAAAAAAAATTCTCATTCCTTGTGGTTCTAACAGACCTAAGAAGCCCTTGCTCTGAGAAGCTGAAGGGTGGGAACACCATTAAACAGAACAACGGCCTGATGGGAATTTTTGTTACATTTTGTGGCCATCAGCATCTGCATAGAGGCCTTTCTTACATAAGCTGCAAATCCCGCTGTGTGGCTCAAACACAAGCCTTATCCACGTTTGTAGCTTTGGGACGGGATGAATAACAATGATGTAGAATGGGTTCCTGAAAACCAGGTGAAGTTTTACTGAGAACTATCCATTGTTTTCTAAGAGAATCTACGTATTTCCTGGCATATGCCATGTGATTGATTATGGCTCTGAAATTACCTTTTAAGGTAATTTTCTTGTCCCTGTGTGGCTTAGTGACAATGCAGTCTTGCTTTGTCATTTAAAGGTCAACATATTCAGTACGTATCCAATTTGTGTTCGTTTACTTCAGCTCCATAAATACTCCTTTGTTCATTTGTGCATGAGCCATATTTCTCTAAGGAAGGACTTTCAGTTCTGAAACAATCAACCTGTTGACTCCTACAGAGAAACTTACAGTAAGATTGGGATACATCAGTAGCAGGTGACTTACACTATACTGTTATTGTTAATATACGAGAGATTTCCAAGGTAATGATTGGGACTCACCCATCACGTCCTCAGGGGGATGTATAACCACGGAAATAACACAGCCTTTAAGAGAAAGATGAGAAACAAATAGGAGACCATTGGCATCTCTCTTCAAGAAAGATGGAAGATGAGGGATGCCTGGGTGGCTCAGGCAGTCAAGCGCCCAACTGTTTATTTATTTTTTTTAGTATTTTATTTATTTTTGAGAGAGAGGGAGACAGAACACGAGTCGGGGAGAGGCAGAGAGAGAGGGAGACACAGAATCCAAAGCAGGCACCAGGCTCTGAGCTGTCAGCACAGAGCTCGACGCGGGGCTCGAATCCAGCAGTCATGAGATCGTGACCTGAGCCCAAGTCGGATGCTTAAACTGACTGAGCCACCCAGGTGCCCTGTAAGTGCCCAACTCTTGATTTCGGCTCAGGTCATGATCTAGTGGTTCCTGGGATCTAGCCCTGCCATCAGGCTCTGCGCTGACAGCTCGGAGTCTGCTTGGAATTCTTTCTCTCCCTGGGTCTCCTCCTCCCTCTCTCTCTCTCCCTCTCAAAAGAAATAATTAGCATTAAAATAAAAGAATGATGGGAGAGGAGATGATATGACAGAGAATGACACTGACCGGAGGTAGGAAATATGAGGGAAAGAAAGGAAAACACCCTGTTGAAGTATAGAGGATCAGGTAGGTTCTAATCCTTACTCTGCAATTAGTAACTCTGACCTTGGGAAAGGTACCCAGTGATTAATCTTCTACGTCAGTCCATTAGCAAAGCAAGGGGAATACTGTATTTATTACAATTCTTGTGATGGGGATTAGAGAGCGCACTGGTGGTGAGCACCGGGTGAGGTATGGAAGTGTTGAATCACTATATTGTACACCTGAAACTAATGTTACACTGCATGTTAACTCACTGAGATTTAAATAAAAACTTAAAAATAATGTGATCATAAAGTGAAATGGCAGATGAAAGACACTGAGCATCGTGGACAGTATTTAAGAGAAGTTAGTTCCAGGTCTCTTTTGCAAGGAGCACTGCTGGCTTTGAGTTTTGGAAAGAAGGGCAGAGAAAAGCTAACAGATATTCTGCCTTGCGGTGTGCGTGATCTGAATGTAAAATAAGCCACACATACGTGGCATGTGTGTGTATTTGTGTGCATAAGTATTTGTGTGTCTGCGAAAAATTGTATGTGCTAGAAAGAGGTAAAGATACAAGACCATGGGAGTTTACAAAAAGGAGGGAATTAGAAACTAAAAGGAAAAATGTAATTTGGTTCAGCTACCGCATTTCACATTCTGAGAGACGTCCTAGGTTCTCCCTTCTTTAGAATTGTTTCCCCACCTCCTGTCTGTCTAATCAGCGCATGATCTCTGTTGAGTGTAACTAAACAGTGCCCGGCTCTCTGCGTCCACCTTCTTTCACCCACACCGTCCTTTCCTCACACTGAGGTTCTCCAATGTTTCCCCCTCGCCCGCTTGCCTGAAGTTCAACCTTGAGTCCTTCAATCCATTCTGCATACATGGTGAGACAGCTGCCATTACTCTCTAAATACATCCATCCATCCATACTACATAAAACCTATTAAGAAGGACCTAAGAGGTAAAAGAACAGAGAATGTTTTAAAGGCCCACAAACATACCCCTATACAAATAAGATGTTATACTCAATTGAATTAGGAATCACAGTGAGTTATATGACCTGACTGTAGTAATTGTATTAAGCAACCATATTATTTCAATAATAAAATAAACCCATTGAAACAGATTATTTTCTGGGATAATTACTTAACTAATTTAAAAGTGACAGTAGGATGAATGTTCCAATCTTTGCATTTTATTGTCTCTTTACTGGATTCAGCCAGAAAAATACTGTCTTTGGCATCTGAATTTCTTTACATTTACAGAGAATTCCCACTTGTTTTCCCAAAGTTAAATTCTAACATATGGGACCATATTTCATCTGGATGCAAAGATCTCATTCCCTGGGGCTCCTATCAAAACTCCTTCTTCAAGGTGGTCTTTCTGGAACCTGAAAGTAGATCCCGTCACCTGCCTGTATACCCCAGAGGAGCTTGTGCACAGCCTTCCATGGCTCTCACTGAAGTTGCACTGGACCCTCACAGAGTATCTGTGGAATGAATGGGGGAGGGGCGACATCTGTCTTGCAGCAAGACCTTGGATCTGCCCAGGGCCTGGCCCACATCAGCGCTCACAAAGCAGCTGCTGAAGAGATACTGATGTGCATGGACAAGGGTAATGCTCTTGTCTGCATTTCATAGTTCAGGGCAGGGTGCCCAGTTCAGGTATTAATGAATCCAGTTCCTTCCGCAGATAGTAAGCGCTGGCTTTGAACACATCACATAACTAATCCAGCAAAATCCACACTTGCAGCATCCTGCCCAGAGTTCAGTTTCTCCTCAGTTCTAGATGCCGATGAAGAGTATGCACTCTGATCCATACCGCTTGTGTCCAAAACCCGCCTCTGCCATTTACTCGGGGTGTGACCTCGGGCAAGGCACTTAACATTTCTGTGTCTCAGTTTTTCATTTGTAAATCATGGATGGTAAAAGTGCTACTGGTAAGGTCTTTGAGAGGAATAAATGAGCTAATATTACACGAAATACTGTAACAGGAGTATTAAGTCCTTGCTGTGACTCATTATTGTTTACATTTTTACTGTTACTATTTAAATGAGATATTATACTATACTAGACACAATATAATGAGACAGTACAAGTAAAATGCACAGCACAGCGCCTGGTACAGAGTACACAAATTAGAATAGACGTGATCATTTTTAGTCGTAGTAGCAGTATTAGCAGCAACCGCATTATCATTTAACCTTATTATTTACTAGGCCACAGTTGATCACCAGTAGCATAAGAAAAATTAACAGAAATATTAATAGTTGACACTAACTGTATGCTTTCTCACCCCTTTACATGCATTCAAAGACCCAGAAAGAATTGAGAAGCAGTAACATAATGGAACCTATAGCCCCATTCCTGAGGTCTTCACCCCTGAGCCGCTAGCTCACTATGAGGCTGTGGATGAAACCTTCTGTGCCTCTCTTTGCATGAATCGTAACAGTACCTACCTCACAAAGGTGAGGAATAAAAGGGGTACTTGAAAAAAGGAAAAGATCACGACTAGCATTTAGTAAGCATTCAGTTCAATACATGCTAGGTAGTATTACTATTTTATTCTCCTAAGAACCGTAAGTTATATAGATGAAGGTTACCTGGATTATAGAGCCATAGAAGGTGAAATACAGAGGGTAAATAACTTTCCCAAGTTTATACAGCAATTCAGTGTCAGGACTGGTTTTCGACCCAAGTCAGTACAATTCTAGAGCCTGTGTTCTTAATCAATATATGACAGAGCCCCCCTGAGAGACAGGTGGGGTTTCAGGTACACTGGTGTGGGGGGTTATGTCTGCCATGCTGCTTGGCCACCATCCATCTCTCTATGATGATGACGCCCCGCTTATCTCAGCTTGTCTAGGGTAGAGCTTGTGGTTACAATGCTCTTATTATATGGGCTTTCCAGAATCGGTCCCCTACAGGCAAACACTTTGCAAATATTTCCAGATATTTATGAAATGACATCTTATCAGAAAATAGGCAGTGATTTCTTTTTTTAATCTTGACAATGTAGCCTCCCTTGACCATTTCTACTGTGTACACATCTAGCGTGGCCCCACCTTCATTAGTATCTCCTTCTTTTCCTCCCACCCTACCCCCCAGTGCAAGGTGATCATCCACATACTCATTATTCATTCTCCCAACTGTTTGTTACTACACATCAGACACTGTCGTACATGCTGGAGATGCAAAGATACGAACACGATACGCTCTTGGTCTCTTATGGTGACACCAACTAGTCTGGCTAGTTTTATTTTTTTATTTATTTTTTTTTTTTAAATTTTTTTTTTCAACGTTTTTTATTTATTTTTGAGACAGAGAGAGACAAAGCATGAACGGGGGAGGGGCAGAGAGAGAGGGAGACACAGAATCGGAAACAGGCTCCAGGCTCCGAGCCATCAGCCCAGAACCTGACGCGGGGCTCGAACTCACGGACCGTGAGATCGTGACCTGGCTGAAGTGGGACGCTTAACCGACTGCGCCACCCAGGCGCCCCAAGTCTGGCTAGTTTTAAATGCGGAACATTTTTGGCCTCGGTTTACCCAACTACCATCCCTAATTCATCTCCACTACCAAAATTCTTGGGATTTTAGTACAGTGTGCCTGTGTCTTCTTTGGAATCAGGCACCTACTGACCTCCTCACTTCCAAAACTTGTAGTCAGTTCTTAGGGCTGTCTTTTTCTCTGGATTTCAGGTTCTATTCTATTTTCTAGTGGGACAGAGATTTGCTACTCTACCATAAACGCATTGCTTAAAAGCTGGATTCTCCTGTTTTAGGTTCCTACAAGCCTCTCAGAGCTGAAGGCCTGCCAGGACTGCTAGTAATATGTTTTATCAAGGTGAATAATTGTCTACACTGGATCCTATCTTCTGCCAAAAGGCCTGAGTGTCTGTAAGTCCTTATATGAGAATTCGTCTTCACAATCCATTCTCCCAAAACTAACGCCTTTGGCCTGGGTGGGATATGATTACGCTACCCTTCTCCACCAGATAATTTTATTATAAGCCTCTGTGTTATGAGGGTTCATTATTAAAACTGGTTAATTTCTTACTAATTCTACTGCTATCAAGACTTAGACCCCTCCATACTCCTTTTCCCAGTCCTGAATGTTCTATATATGAGAAAATGCACATTAACAAACACTAGTCTTAGAAATGCTATGAAGAATAAAAATACTTCACTTGAGATATCCCACTGAGAGAGTCACACAAACTCAGATCAGAAATTCTTTACATATGTCACTAATCTCTTTCATTTTTCCACTTTCTTTACATTTCCATCTTTAATACCAAACCATTGACATCTTCCACTGACAATGGATCCCAGTTTGTGTGAAAAGACAGAAAAAGGATATCGCAAAATGTTTTCCTATGGGTTGTATAAATACTGCTTTCTCTGAGTATAGTCATAGAGGCCCTCTTTTTCTGCTAGCCTCACGCAGAGATGCTTCTCTCCAATGGTCATAAACAAAACACCAACAGATGTGAGGAACAAGTGAATATCAAGAAGGCAGTCACCATGGCAACAATAACCATGGAAAGTCCTCTAGACAACCACCCCTGCACCAGCGTCTACTCAGAAATTCAGGGCATTCAGCTCACAAAAATACCAAAAAAAAAAAAAAAAAAAAAAAAAAAAAAAAGGCAAGAGAACGTCAGTGCATTGAGTAGAAATGAGCTCAAAGTTGAAAAATTGTAACTCTCATCAGAAGTTTCACTTCTCTAACCAAACCCAGGGCTTGCTCAAGGCAAAATTATGAAGGGAAATATTTTCTGTGGCTTTCCTTTGCCTACAGTATAGAGTGTAGTTTAGTCTGATATTTGAGGGTTTCTGAAGCTTACGTTTTTTTTGCATTATTTGTCACTTGTCTAGCTGATATAACCGCTCAAATCAAAATAGTGTAACTCATTCTCTCCTGGACATAAAACATGCATTTCTAATGCTAGCTCACATTGAATAGACACTCCCCTTTTATGAAAAGTATAGTCCTTCTCAAATTCCTCGATTAATATCCCCAATCAACTCTCCTAAGTCTTTGAACTTCCATCTCATCCGGAAAGTCTTCTCCGGCCACTGTAACTCATAGTTATTTCTTGAAACAGGAAGACAAAATCCCTGGGTTCAGCTCTCAACTTGAATATTTAAAGCTGGGCAGCATTACACTTGCACTTAACTTCTCAAATGTAAAAGGATGCCAGCAAAATACTTTCTTTTGAAAAGAAAATTATATAATGTAGTTAAGGTAAATGATACAAGGCTACAAACATCATTTACATTATTATCTCCGACTAATAACATTTCTCCTCTCTCTAATTTGCTATCTTCACATCATCTTCATGGAAGAATATCAATTGGCATGTCAAAAAAACTGTCAATATGTATAAATCATATTGGTGGAATATAAAATATCGAGGTGGAGCAAATATTTCAATAGATATTCAAATAATGGAAAAATATGGAAGGTAGAGCTGGAGGAATATACATATGCATTTTTCCTTATCATAAATCAACTTGAATTTTAATCTTCTTTCACTCAAGCTGTGCCTTGCCCATAGTTAAAGACTCAGCGGAGATATTTTCGGTAACCAATGACTCAGTTCACCAAAAATAAATCCATGAGACATTTTTTTCAGGATAGTCAAAACTGTAAAATGAATAGACACTTTTCCAAAGAAGACATCCAGATGGCTAACAGAAACATGAAAAGATACTCAACATCACTCACTAGCAAGGAAATACAAATCAAAGCTATGATGAGATACCACCTCTCACCTGTCAGAATAGCTAAAATTAACAACCTAGGAAACAACAGGTGTTGGTGAGGATGCGGAGAAAGGGGAACCACTGTTGGTGGCAATGCAACCTGGGGCAGCCACTCTGGAAAACAGTGTGGAGGTTCCTCAAAAAATTAAAAATAGAACCACCCTACGACCCAGCAATTACAGCACTGAGAATTTATCCAAAGGATACAGGAATGCTGATTCATAGGGGCGCATGTACCCCAACGTTTATAGCAGCGCTATCGATAATAGCCAAATTATGGAAAGAGCCCAAATGTCCATCGACTGATGGATGGATAAAGAAGATGTGGTGCATACCTATATAATTGAATATTACTCGGCGATGAAAAAGAATGAAATCTTGCCATTTGCAACAACATGGATGGAACTAGAGGGTATTATGCTAAGCAAAATACGTCAGTCAGAGAAAGACAGATAACAGAAATATGATTTCACTCATACGTGGAATTGAGAAACTCAACAGATGATCACAGGGGTAGGGAAGAAAAAAGAAGATAAAAACAGAGAGGGAGACAAACCATAAGAGACTCTTAAATACAGAGAACAAACTGAGGGTTGTTGGTGGGGTATTGGGTGGGGGGGATGGGTTAAATGGGTGATGGGCATTGAGGGGGGCACTTGTTGGGATGAGCACTAGATGTCATATGTAAGTGATGAATAACTAAATTCTCCTGAAACCAATACTACACTGCATGTTAACTAATTTGTATTTAAAGAAGTAAATTTTTAAAAACTAAAAACAAACAAACAAAACCATGATCACAAATGAGCACTGAGTGAACTAAAGAAATTAAGCAAACCACCTTTCTCCTGTGGACTGATGCTTACTCATTCCTCAAGATTCTCTTAGCTGTCACTTCTTTCCAGAAACCTCCTGCCCTTTCCCACACACTGTGGGCACCCTCTTTGACCCTTCCATAGCATCTCTGCTAGCTGTATAGTATTATCACACTATTGAAATACTCTGTTAGCCTGTGTCTCCTCCATTGCTCTATTTGTTATTCTGTATTTCCTTCATTGTTCTGGGTCCATAACACAGTATAGTGCCATCCACAGTGTCATTATTTGTTGCATGAGTCAATCAGTTTATGGATGAAAGATGGAATCAATGAATAAAAAAGGATGAATAAATCAAATTAAATAGAAGTCACACACATGCAAGCATCTATATAATTTCTCAAAATTACTCAGAAAAATTTGTTCGAGATTTCAGAATAATCTTAATTGGGTGATAGCATATAATATTTTATCATATGCATTTCTGCAAGCTTGACTTAAATTAATCTGAAAAGACTAGCTGCGTATGCATTATCCCGTTTTACAGGGTAATCAAGTCCTGTATGTCTTTGCAGATCATCTAGCTAAGTGCTTCTCAACCTATCTATGGTTGTGAAACTTAATAATGAGCTATTTTGTATATGTCAAACACTCTACAGTAAAATGTGTAAACGTCCATCATAAAGCCACAGAAGCTACGAGGTAATGCAGTCTGGCACTTAGTAGTTTCAGAACATTGATTCTGAATGCACAGAAATAAATATATATTCATATAATTTTTAAATGAGGAAAAGACCGGGAACAATTAGCCTGCCCCATAGCGACCCCTGGGAAACAGAAATTGAGGTCCAAAGAGACAAATTTACTTTTTCCTTGGTGGTGGAGTCAGGAGAGTGAATTCAGTCCCTAATCCCAAGGTCAATGTCCTCTTGATTAATCTATGAAGGGAACTGTACCATGCTTTGAAACACCTATCACATTTCCTATTCTCTACCTTCCCTTGCAAGTGTAACTACAAGCCAACTATCGTAAGAATCATGATACGTTCTTCTTGTTTCCTGTGGGTCGTTTTGGCTAATTTACTGACAATTCATACAAAGTGCTGGATGTTTAAAAGATACAGCTGAGTTTTGGGGAAAAAGCTTGCAGATGACAAGTTTAATGTCGTTTTTAAACTGATGCCATTCCCAAGATGACCTAATGATTTAATGAACTCCTATTAAAAAAGTATGGAGGTAGGAGATGGAATGAGTGAGTCCACTTATTTTTAATTAAATTGTTGAAAGCAACGGGCCTTGATCACTGGCTGGGCTGTTATCTGTAGCTCATAGGTCTTAAATAAGGGGATTTTAGTATCTAATTTTATATTAATAGAAGAGAGCTTGACAATTTTTCTATAGCAGTAAATGCATAAATATATATTTTATCTGGCATTAAAAAGACATCATTGATGCAGAACGCCTTTTTAAGGAAAATAGACTACTTTTATATAAATAGTGCATATATAAAATGACTTATATATGATGCATCACATGCATAATCTGAACATATTTAGTCATATAATAGAATAGAATCAATTACATTAACGTAGTAAGATTGGAAAACACAGGTACAAAAATAACCATGGAAATTTTTGGTTGATGCAACTTGAGTTACATTTATGTTAAGTTGCAGAAGTTATGAAAGGGCCAGAGAAGAGCCTAATGTGCATTTATTCAACAAGTACAAGTGCTCACTTGCTATGACCCAGGTACTGTACTAGGCACTGACGATACCACACAGACAAGGTCATTATCCTGAATTTACAAACTAGAGGTTTGCTAGTGATAAGACTGTATCTTATAAACTGGAACTATCTGCTAGCAAATATCAGGAAAAGACTTGCTTACTTGCTAGACAGAGCAGGAAATAGACGTGTGTGTGTTTGTGTGTGTGTGTGTGTGTGTGTGTGTGTGTGTGTGTATGATATCAAAGTGGGAGACATCACTACAGCAACTACTCAATGGTCTTGCGAAGGAATGAATAAACTTCAGTTTTTCTTCTCTTTGGGTCATCCCTCTTATAATTCAGATTCTCCGTTATTCAGGAGTTTCAGGGGATAGCATTTTCCAGTGACCCTGGTACTCACTCTGGATTGCTAGGATCACCTCCAGTCTCTCAGCCAGGACACTATGCTCAGGCACAGGGTAAGTAGGTACTATTTTCATTTCAACCATTACAGGCACAGAGGTTAAAAATAGGAAGGGTAGGACAGGAAGAAAGGAAGCAGAGAAAATCACTTGAGACCATTTTGCATGGGCTGTGGTTCAATTCACCAAAAAAATTGATTGCCTGAATGGCAACTTTTTTAAATAACCAGTTTGTTTATTTTATCGAATTACTGATTTACTAAACTTTTATTAATGCTAAGTATTTATGAAGTTTATTTTATTAATGTTAAGTATTTATGAAGATTAGGATTGTTTTAGCAACTTCTGATTGGTTTTCTTTTGGGGAAAAGTTCTTGATTTGTTTTTAGTCTGTCTTCACATAAGAAGTTTAGGGGCGCCTGGGTGGCCCAGTCGGTTGAGCTGCCGACTTCGGCTCAGGTCACGATCTCACAGTCCGTGAGTTCGAGCCCCGCGTCGGGCTCTGTGCTGATAGCTCAGGGCCTGGAGCCTGTTTCAGATTCTGTGTCTCCCTCTCTCTCTGACCCTCCCCCATTTGTGCTCTGTCTCTCTCTGTCTCAAAAATAAATAAACGTTAAAAAAAAATTAAAGAAAAAAAGAAGTTTAAGCAATGGATCATCTCTTCAAAGCCGAGAGTCACAAGTAAGCTTGCACTATTTGTTAACAAAATATTTAATGGTTAGAAAAATATAGGGGTGCCTGGGTCGTTCCATCAGTTAGGTGTCTGATCTTGGTTTCAGCTCAGTTCACGATCACATGGTTCATCTGGCTCAATTGGTTAAGCGTCCAACTCTTGGTTTCAGCTCAATTCACGATCACATGGTTCATCTGGCTCAATTGGTTAAGCTTCCAACTCTTGGTTTCGGCTCAGGTCATGATCACATGGTTTGTGAGTTTGAGCACCATGTTGGGCTTGGTGCTGCCGGAGAGAAGCCTGCTTGGGATTCTCTCTCTCCCTCTATCTCTGTCCCTCCCCTGCTCCCTCCCTCCCTCTCTCTCTCTGTCTCTCTCTCTTTCTCTCTCTCAAGATAAATATATAAACAAAAAAAAATATTTAATCAGTAACCAAAATATCAGGATAGAAATAGGATTCTGTATCTGAAATACTTTTACTGTAACTGTAATATATTTGGGATTCATTCTGAAAAAATACAGCAGATTAATATTTTAGTTACTAATAGTTAAGAATCTAGGATTGAGTTTGATGTAGAATTGAGTAATTGGTGAGTCAAAAATTAAAAAATCACCTAAAGATTAGCAACATTTGACATTTAAAGAATGTGGGTATATTCTCAGAGGCTGATACAACCCAGCCACCAAAGAAAGTATGAAAATATGAATGATCAACTCACAAAGTCAAGTTTAATAGGACTTTCATGAAACTGGTAGAACTTCATTAATGATAGTTGAATTTTAAATGAAAATTAAAAACATAAAAAAAGAAATTGGAAGTAACCTAAAATATGCAAACAGTAATAAAATACTGAAATTTTGGTATCTAACAAGAAGCAACCTAGATACATCAACTTGGCAAGAGTTTAGTGAAAGATCTGATTTGTGAAGTAAAATCCTGCAGAAGAGCAGAGAGGAAGACTGTCCAGAATTAACTGTTATAATGGGCATCGTGGATGAATCAGCCATTAATCATAAATATGAAATTATAATGGATGTTCAAAAATATTTTAAAAATCATAGACATAAAGCAAGAAATAATAGCAATGACATAGTTTTCCTAATCTAAGCTTAATAAACTAACATTAACTTTATATATTCGTGAAAGAACTCTTTAAAAATGTGGACAAAGCCTGAAATGATGTTTTAAAAAGGGATTCAAAAGCAATCAATATAAACTGAAAAACTGCATGATAAATGCTGACATTAGGTGCTAGTAATGAAGTATTATTTTCTCAATATCAGTATACCCAGGAAAAGATAATCACTCTACAGCCCCTTAACTTCTGTCAATTAAACATTTTTTTTAAGATTTTATTTTTAAGTAATCTCTACACCCAATGTGGGGCTCAAACTTACAACCCCGAGATTAAGAGTTGTGTGCTCTACAGACTAGGCCAGCCAGGTGCCCCCGTTAATTAAACATTTTAAAAATGTTCAGGGGCGCCTGGGTGGCGCAGTCGGTTAAGCGTCCGACTTCAGCCAGGTCACGATCTCGCGGTCCGTGAGTTCGAGCCCCGCGTCAGGCTCTGGGCTGATGGCTCGGAGCCTGGAGCCTGTTTCCGATTCTGTGTCTCCCTCTCTCTCTGCCCCTCCCCCATTCATGCCCTGTCTCTCTCTGTCCCAAAAATAAATAAAAAACGTTGAAAAAAAAAAATTAAAAAAAAAAAATGTTCCAATAACAACAAAATAAAATCTGCTCAACTAAATCTGTGCAAAAATTTTCAGATACCAAAATCAGCTCTCAAGTGTTACAAACTTTATAATTTAAATTTCATGTTACACAGGTAAACTTTGTATTTGTAGTAAATTGGTCACTTATTAGTCCCTCATCAGTGAAATGGTCTTTAGGTATGAATTATCTGTATTCGCTTTTCAAAGAAATATTCCACCTCCTTTTAGAACTCCTTATCAATATATAAGATGCACATAAGACAAGCCTACATGCATCACTAATTCCATTCTTTCTGTAATTGGAAATGTGGAGATTTTTAGGAAGAAGGTATCAACATGAATTCATGAAGAGTCTGCAGTCAAGAGAGACCTACTGGATTAAGTCAACACTAACATATGATAAGGAAAGGAGTACAGACAACAGAGATCTCAGAAACTTTCCAAGAAAGGGAGTCAGAAACTGTAAAACAAAGGCCCTAAACTAAGACTTCTTTATGATTCCTTAAGCTTGCAAATCTTCCTCAAGTTTGCCATATATTCGTATATATTCCATCTTTTCCCTTTCTTCTTCAATGATAATAAATGTGCAACAGAAAGGGGCAAGAGTTCCAGAAGCTTATGAGCTACAGGAAAGAAAGGGCTATATTTCATTTATCTGGAACCCCAGGGGCCAAGAACAATGTCTTAATTTAGATGGTGTTAAAAATGAGAGAGAGACAGAGAGAGAGAGAGAGAGAGAGAGAGAGAGAGAGAGAGAGAGAAAGCTCATTTATTTAATTAGTACATGCATGAATTAACTGCGTACAACCAAGATGAGCAAATAATTAAATAAACACTTGCCTTCTGGTGTAGGATAGGTGGAGAGACAGAGATATCACATCTTACTTTAAAGCCTGATTTTGGACTAAAGAAACCCCAAAGGGCAGATGGGGGCATGTTGACTTGGAAAGAGAACAGAAGGCTACAAATACGGAATCTAAAATGAAGAAGAAGGAAGGGCTTTGGGAGGCAATCTGGGTTACAAAATGAGCCCCAGGTGAATCCTAGAGCACTCCCAACAAAACTTTGAAAAATGGAGGATTAAATTCCTCAAGAATCAGATGAGACCACAGATAAAAGTACCCTTTTCAACCAGGGAACTCTGGAAAATTGATTCTTGATTTTGAAAGTAAAGCGATTTTTATGTGATTCAAAGACATCTTCAGAGGGCAAGAAAAGTTTAATGTGTATACAGTGTGTTTGAAGACTTTTCTAGGGTCCAAGAAGTTCTCCTTTGGGTACCATAAGCTGGTTTATTATCCATTATCTGTAACACAAAGATAATGAAAGCAGTACAGTTGTCTGTTCGGAAAGCCCACAGGAATACCAAGATTTGACAGCCATGATATATCTCAGTTAGTTTTTCCCGTGTAAAACCATCACAAATCATAGAACAGACAGTGTGTTGGTTAAAGAGACTACACATGGAGATGATGGAGTTACTCATTTATCTTCATTGAAAGAACTCAAACTGCACCATGGTTGATAACATAAATCTCATCTTATACAAGATCCTCTCTCCTAATGACTTCTCTTAGCAGTGTGATTAAAATTGTCTTTTTTTTTTTTTTTCGGGTACACCACAGTGATCTGACTTTCCTGATTAGTCACTGAACCTTGCAACCCAATCCATGGTGCTGAAATCTACAGAACGAGTAGATTTGAACAAAATGAATGATTAGAAATGCCCTTGTAAGGGGGGTTAAAATTTTTTAAATGTAAGCATAAATAAGTTAAGCTCATCTTACTGTTTCTGATACTTCACTCATGTGATATATCATTTCTGGAGAGATAATCTGATTGATGTAATCACATCATGTTAGTTTAAGAACTTTAATGGTGTAGAGTGAGAAGTTTGCATAAATCGGCAACATGATCAGCATTCAAAAAGCAAATGATGATACAGACCATCAAACGTTGCAAAATAAAACAAGAATATGGATATTCTTGAGTATAAGTACAGAAAGAGAAGATGAAAAAAATAAGGATAAAAAATAGAGAAAAGCATGTTGGAAGAAGGAAAAGAAAACAAGGAAGAAAGGAATGAATGAATACACGAAGGAAGGAAGAAAGGAGAGGGACAGGGAGAGGGTAGAGACAGAAGGGAAAAAGGAAGGAGGGAGCTCGCTCCCTAACATTCACTGTGTTTTTACTATATGCCAAGGACCACTGTAGGTGATTTCTTATACATTACCTACTTTAATCCTCAAATCAACCCCTGCCAGGAAGGGGTTTTGTTTATCTCTTTGATTGCATTATATTCGAGGAAGTTTTTCTCTTTCTTTGAAAGGAAAAAAAAAAAAAGGACTTCCCACAGAGAAAATAAGGAAAAGACACAGTCCAATTTCTGCTTACATGAAAATCACTTCCTGCCACTGCATTTCCTCTTATGTTTCCTTATTTTCCTTCTATTTCCCTTCCTACAGAAGAAACTAATCCAAATAGTGAGATGGCCCCTACACTAATACCTGAATTTCATTTTGCACAAACCTTCTTGCTAAACATTTGACCTTTTAGTCATTCCTCATGGACTCTTTCCCATTCTGCTGTCCTTAAATCGTTACTGTCACTGCCTTAACTGCTTAGGTGAGGACACTGTCTCTTACAGTGAATAAATACTGATACAAGACATAGGTCCACTTTTCCCCTCCTACCTACCTCTACTGTTTACTCTTTCCGCCTGCCTTCCCTCCTCATGCTAGGCCAGAAGAAGAGGGACATCCCTCCTTCCTAAAACTAAATATTCCATCTGCGACTTTGACCATGACTTCCATAACAGCATCACTTTTTACAATTTTTCTCTTCCTTAAATGCTACTTGTCAGGAAAACCAACAAAAATAAAAATTAAAAACAAAGCAAAACACTAAACTAAAATTCCATCCCAAGGTCTCTGGCTTAAGTCATGTTCCTGAGAAGTAGTTTTGTCTAGATGGGAAGGATGACTACACATTTCCTTGATACATTCAGAGGTCTTAATAAAGCTCTTACAGCCACACTATCCATTGGAATGCAGTCTCCAATTCCAGAGTCTCGTCATGTACATCAGACCTGATACTACTCCACAGACCTAGGAACTGAAAAATCAAGGTACCTCACTCTACACACTCAAGATAAAGCAGTAATGGGGCAATGGAAATTTCTATTATCATTTGCCCTCAAAAAATAGAAGAATAAGGGCATGACAGACCCTGGTAAATAGTAAATTCAAAATCCATGTGGGCAAATGTTACAAAACTCTTGAGTTCAGAGGTAGAAAAATTACTTGACTGGCCTTTGACTATGCTTTCTGCACGTCTTTCTGGATGTGTTCCCCAAGAACCATGACTCTATCCTTTTCCATTGTCCTCCATATTCACCGATGAAGAAGATGTTGGAAACATGCCAGTGAGCAGAGCTTTCAGCCTGCTTCCTCCCTGCAAAGAGCTGGAGACCTCGAGTTCTTTTTAAAATTAACCATTCCCAGTTATTTTAGTCCAGCCTCTGGCGCCTCCCTTTGTACAATCCTCTTAGAAATTTTGTGGGCTTGCTGTGAACTTGCTTTGATACTCCACAGATCCTTAGTCACTTAGATATCCACTTGACAAAGGTCACACCCAAGACATGTTTCTTTGTCTAGGCTGAATCACTCCAATTTGGGGATGTCTTACTATTTGGGGGAAATGCCCATGGAATTCCTTGAAGTTATTTTGTCTACAAGTGACAGCTGAATAATACTCTCTTAATTCGTCCAGGAGCCTTAATAAAGAGCCTTAAATCTACAATCCTGACTTAACTTCTGTGCTGACTGGTGCCTTGTGTTTGATATTTTACCAGCTTGAGAGGCTAGAGATGATAATCAGTTTTCATTTATTTCCCACATATGTTCACTCTAAGTTACATTTTGAAGTGTGCCAGTTTGTCCTTTGACTTACCTCATTCTTATAACCCCTTATCATACAAAGTCTAGGCAATGGATGGGTTCTGGTAACACTGTACTGGGAAATTTTGTTGCTCAAATCCACAATTCCACTTGGTAAGTCGTTCTGACTTCCAACTAATCACTGAAGACACTTTAATCAAACGTTTTCTACCACATAACATGGATTACTATTTTGCTACTCTCCTATAACTTCCAAGCCACTTTCTCAAAATCCACAAATAATTTCCTGTTTCTCAATCCTCTACTATAGCAACTTTACTTGTTGTATTTCCAGCCAATGCCACTTTTTTTTTTTTTTTTTTAAATGAGTGCACTCCTCTTCTGGTACTGATTTTATATCAGTGAGCTATTTGCTGTGTAACAAAACACACCAAAACAAAATCTATCACTAGTCTTGAACCTATAGCCTAGCTGGGTGGTTCTGCTGATTTAGCCCAAGATCAACTGACCTCAGCTTGGCTTGTTCATGTATGTATGGTGGGCTGGCTATTTAGTTAGGGGTTGACTATTCTAGGGTGGCTCTAGATCATACTGTGAGGCTCTCCTCCAGATTTACACCAATTATCTTTTTCTATGTAACAAATCATCTAAAACTTGAATGATTAAAACAATATTCATCATTATGTCATCCTGACTTTGCATATCAGTCATGTGGTCTATGCTCAGCCAGTCTTATTTGAGCTTACCCAAAAGCTCACTTTGTTCTGCTCAGTTCACATATTCTAAGATGGGCTTAATCATATGTCTTGCAGTTGGTGCTGACTGCAATGATTCTTCTTATCTCACTAAATGCTCTCTTAACCTCAGAGAGGCTAGTTTGGGTTTCTTCAGAGAGAAGACATTACGCTGCATGGAAGTGACAGTGAATGCTGCCAGGTCTCTTGGGGTCCAGATCTGGAAGTCATAAGATCCCCTTCTACTATATTCTACTGGGGAAAGCAAGTCACAAGTCCTGGCCACATGCAAGGGAAGGTGAAACGGATTCCACCTTTTGATGGAAGGAGCAACAAATTGTAGGCATTTTGACTTCTATCAGTACATGTCTTTTAAATCCCTCCTAAAGACTGGCAATTGAAGAGAAGGAAAAGAGAGCAAACCCAATGTTACAGAGTAGAAGTAGAAATGCACACACACATTTCAAGAGTCCACTTGTGTCCCATTTGATAACAACCCCCTAGCCAAAGCAAGGGGCATGGGGCCATGGCAGAGCCCCACATCAGAATGGGAGAAAATTATAAGCTATTGAGAAAGCTACAGATATAAGAAGGTTATTAATCAGAACCATTAACACAATCAATCCACAACAGCTAATGACTGATGGAAATAAAATTTAAACACAGTCTTAACTTTGCTACAAAGCTGAAATCAAACAGATTTACCTTAACTGAGTAATTTGAAGACTTTTGCCTTAAGAATAGTTCCTTCAACTTAAAATGATGTCTATAGTTGGAAGAATTTAAACTGTAGTTTTTGGAGTGCCTGGGTGGCTCAGTCGGTTGAGCTTCCTACTTCAGCTCAGGTCATGATCTCACGGTTCATGAGTTCAAGCCCCACGTCCGGCTCTGTGCAGACAGCTCGGAGCCTGGGGCCTGCTTCGGATTTTGTGTCTCCCTCTCTCTTTCCCTCCCCCGCTCATGTTCTCTCTCTGTCAAAAATAAATAAACGTTAAAAAAAATTTAAACTATCTTTTTCAAAGAAAGATAAAGATATACCAGATCAAATCCCAATTCTACAATAATTGTTGGATCTCAGGTAAGTTCACGTAACTCTCCTGCATTCAGTTTTCCCATTTATACAAAGTGTTATCAATACCTACCACAATGACATGTAGCGAAGCTAATTTTTTTAATGTTTATTTATTTTTGAGAGAGAGATTGAGTGTGAGTGGGGAGGGGCAGAGAGAGAGAGAGAGAGAGAGAGAGAGACAGAGAGACAGAGAGACAGAGAATCCGAAGCAGGCTCCAAGCTCTGAGCTGTCAGCACAATGCCTAACGTAGGGCTCAAATTCATAAATGGTGAGATTATGACCTGAGCTGAAGTCAGACACCCAACCAACTGAGCCATTCGGGCGCCCCAAGTTTAAATTAAATAACGATGGATCACAAGGTCAAATATTTTAATATCTTTTGGATCAATATTCTAACCTAGAACTTAGAGGATTTTTGAGGCATTGTTATTCCCATGCCAGCTAGACAATTCCCCTCTTACATTCCAATTTTAATTACCCTTCAACCATATTGTTCTACATTTATCTCATTAAATAAAAGTCTCAAGTTTTCCTCAAAGGTTCCCTTTGTCTCTGTCTTTCTTATTCGGCTCAATGCTCACTGTTGTTATCAAGGATACTTGTTCATCGAATTCTTTTCTGATCCATCTCCCCTGTAAAATTTGCTGCATCCATATTTTATGTTTCATTAGATTCCAGAGATTTCTAACACAACTCTTCTTAAACCTTGCAGTGTTTATTTATTTATATGTCTTGCTTCCCCAGCCAGACTCTGAGCTTCCCTAGGGTGGTGTTAACCTTAAACATAAACCACCAGTTATTTTACCAGCAAAAGTGGGTTTATTCGGGAACCGCAGAGAATTTACAACCCAGCACATGCAAGCCATGGCAAAATGATTGGCAAAATGATAGGCAAGTCCACAGAACAAAGGAGAGTTATGCTCTTTTATAGAGGAAAGGGGGAGTTGGGAGGGGATGTTGCAAACTCGACGTCCATTGGAGTAGACTGGGAGCTTGAAGTAAAGTGGCTTCTCATTGGCTGAGTTGCGAGTCTTACTGGCTGGGCTGTTGCCTGGGGAGGAGGAAAGCCTGCCTTCCTCCTGCTGGAGCGGGACCCTGCAGGGTCCCTCTCTTTATATTAGGGCTGCAATTGAGTTGTAGGGCATGAGAGCTCCCCCTGCTGGCGTCCCTACGCCATTCTCAGTGAGGTTTCCTTTACTAATTTTCACAGTAGACACTGAGAGTCTAGTGTAACCAGAGTTACACAAGTTTTGAATGTTAAAACTTGGCAATGTTCTATTATAGAATTATTTTATCTTATTTTCGGCCAATTCTTTCAATCATTTTCTTTGGAATTTTCTATTCCCATTGCAGTCTAGTACACACCTTTTATATGGTTTTCAGGAATTAGTTACATTCAGTTTCTTGCTTTTTGGATTTCTGGAACCAATTCCAATGTGGAGTGGGTTCCTTACACCAACAAGCGATTCTCAGGACACCAGTCAGGTCCTGATGTGATTTGATGTGGGGGTCCTGGAGTGAATGGTCAATAAAGAATTCTTGAGACAGTTTCAGTGCAAAAAAAGTTTTATTAAAGCACAGGGACAGGACCCAAGGGCAGAATCCCAGCTGCCCTGGTATCTTGAGGAGGAATTGATTAACTACTCCTAAATTGGGGGTGGGGGGGTGGGGGGGTAGAGACAAAGGAAGTTTCCAAAAGGATTTTCAGATGTTAAAAGAAACTTACAGGATCCTGCAGGTCTGGCTATTGTCAAGCTAATGTTACTTTTTGCCTCTAGCAAGACATTAACAGAAGACATTTGGGAGTTCCTGGAGGAATACCACACTCTGCCGTCTCCAATGGGCTGCAAGTTGTAAGGAGATTGAATTTTATCTACTTTTTGCCTTTGTTCTCCCCATCAGGTCCTGTAATTCAACTCAATTCTGACACTTCCACCCAGAGATAGCATCAGAGTCCTCCACAGGTTAATGGCCTGATCTACACAACTGTCCCCCCACCCCACTTGGGCCCAGTTACCTATGGTCACTTGTGCTTCTCACATGCTACAGGCTATAAATCAGAGGTTCCCAGGACCCCATCCCTGGGCGTATTAATTAACTAGAACTACTTCCAGAACTCCGAGAACATTTTACTTAATAGATTGCCTGTTTATTATAAAAGGACAGAACTCGGAGCAGCCAGGGTGAAGACATGCACAGGGCAGGGTGCGGGGAAATGGCAGGAGCTTGCTTCCATTCCCTCTTGACGAATCTCCATGTGTTTATCAACCCAGAAGTTCTCTGAATTCAGTTCTTTTGGGCTCTGTGGAGGCTTCCTTACATAGGCATGGTTGAATAAACCATTGACCACTGGAGACTGAACTCCAGCCCCTCTTTCACCCCAGGAGGTGGGGTGGGGGTGGAACAAAAAGTCACCCTTCTTATCACAGGCTGGATCCACTGGCCACCAGCTCCATCCCCAGCTGACCTATGGGCATTCCAAAAGTCACCTCATCAACATAATAAAAGACCCTTTTATTTCCCTCAACACTTAGGAAATTCCTAAGATTGTGGGAGCTGAGAGGCAGAAACCATGAACAAATACCAAGTATATATGAGAAATATTTTGGTTGTCTGAATAACCAAATATATATTTGTCTCATAAATCACAATATCTCAGTATCACAACCCTCATGTCTCAACCCTTGCCTTGCCTCCCCCAATCCCCGCACTCTCACCCAGAGCTATTTGGAGTGTACTAATCCCATTTTCTCCTCATCTTCCTCTTTTGGTCTTCCTTCCTCCAGCATGGAAGAGAACAGAAGCAAGGTGCTCTGAAAGTGGTTTTTTTGAAGCGCCCCCTTGTGGGAACAGATGGTCATAAAAAGAGAAGGAAAAGGCCAGAGAGCCCAAGAAGCAAAGAATCGCCCTCAGTCCTACCCAGATCCTGATTACAAGGGACCACAGGGAAAGGGACAAGAGAACGGTGAAGTGTTGGGGCTGGGGGGGGGGGGGCGGGGGGGGCAAACTGAAGCCAAATTAGCCAACATTTACTATGCCCTGGAGGGAGGATGAGAATCACAGATAGTTGCAGGTTGTTTTTGAGCAATGGCTCTCAAACTTTGCATGCCCACTGGAATCACCTAGGAAGCACTCCAGATATTCTGATTTACTTCATCCCTAGTGCAGGCTGGGTACCAGAATTTTTAAGACCTCATTGTGTTCTAATGTGTTGCCCTGGTGGAGGGCCATTGCTAAAGAGTGTAGTGCATTACCTAACCTCTCTGTTGACTCAGGGTGCCCTTGTAGGAGATGACAGGGACCCAGAAAGCATACCCCTAAAGATCCCATTCTACTTCTATCTCCTAAATCTACACTATCCCTGATCCCAAATGAGCCCTTGGTGAGTGCTTATCTAAGGACATAGTGCATTGTTGATGCTTCTCCTACTTTGTGAGCTTGGGAAAGAGCTTTGATGGTTGACTTGTTTAAGTTCTCCATCTCTTAAACTTCCCAAGGCAGGGGTGTGCACATAAAAGGGATTGAATAAGCATTTATAGAACTGAAACAAAACGTGGACATAGTCACTGCTTTTATGTCACTGGCATTTTTTCACACTGGAGGGAAAAAAATCACTGTGATCACTTATGTGCATAGCTCTTTATAACTTACAAAAAGCTTTCTTTCAATTTCAGCGTGTCTTCTTATCTTTACATCATTTTATGTGTGGGTTTTATTCTTCCTTTTAAAACATAAGGGGGAATTGAGGCCAGGAAAATTTAATCACTAGTCACCCGGTGGTTCAGACTAAAACAGAGACTTGAACCCTGACCCTTGACTCCCAATTATATGTAACTCCCAGGATGCTTAGCCATTAATTCCGGTGGCTTCTAAAAATGTTAACATATATATGCGTATATATATATATATATATATATATATATATGTGTGTGTGTGTGTATGTATATATATAAATATATATACATATAAAATAAATGTTTTATATATACATATATATATATAAAACATATGTATAAAACATAAATATATATTTTTAACCAAAACTTCCATAAAGGCTCCACAGGGAAATTTGATAAATAATGTAAGAAAAACTTGCTTCCTTTGGTGAGACTGTGACACATTTAGCAGCAGAATCAGCAGCAGCCAATACCTAACAAGTAAGAATAATAATTTTAAAAAGACACTTATATGATAACGACCCACAAGGTGTTATAATCAGGCAAGTATGGTTAATATAGGCAGCCCTTTGCAAATGTAGCTTATTGTCTCATTAGAAAAGCCCAAAGGAAGAAAAAGGAAATTAGTCCAAATTAGATGTTAATTAGAAATGTATGATGAATTGTCTATTGCAGATATATAGATATTAAAAAGAAAATGTGGATGTTACACAAGTTATCAAGGAAAATGTATGCCTTATATTTGGGGGAAGGAAGAAAAGATACATTAATTGCAATTCATTTAAGATTTATCTTCCATGAAAGCTAAAATAGGCATGGTGGAAAGTTTACTCAAACCGCTTCTGCTGAACAGGCCAGGAAGAGATGGGCTTTTACAGAGATGTGAAGTCATCAATGAAGTAGGCCTTACAATTGATATTTTGATATGAAATCAGGTAGCCAGATTTAGCAACTAGAAATGCAGAACTCCAGAGTTAAATGTGAATTTTAGATAAACGATTTTGTTTTGGGGAGCCTGGGTGGCTCAGTCCATTAAGTGTCCGACTTCAGCTCAGGTCATGATCTCACAGTTCCTGGGTTCGAGCCCCGTGTCGGGCTCTGTGCTGACAGCTCGGAGCCTGGAGCCTGCTTCGGATTCTGTGTGTTGCTCTCTCTCTGCCCCTCCCTCACTTATGCTCTGTCTCTCTCTCTCTGTCAAAAATAAACATTAAAAAAATTTTTTTTTAAATAAATTTTTTTGTTTTGGTAGAAGTGTGTCCCATGCAACCTTCAGGACACAGGACACACTTATACTGAAAATCAATTGTTTACCTTACATTCAAATTTAACTGTTCATCCTGTATGTGACCTGGTAATCTTAAAATGGGGTCAAGGACCATGAACTTCCTAATACAAATCCAGTCACTTTCATCTTAGGTAAATATTGTTCCTCAGTTGAACATTATATAATCTGGATCGAGAAATACAGGTTTCCCCCCTTTCTGAAAATATCTATTGCTATGACATCTTTTGGAAGCCAAAATGGTATAAAGTGAAGAAGGGATTACCATTAATCTATATGGAAACATTTTTGAGTGCTCCTGACCAAAAAAAAAACCCACACCTTTTCTCGGCTTTTCCGATACATTAGCACACATGTTGCTAGTAGACGCATGATAAAAATCAAGACCCAGCACAGATGCCCACAGACCCAGGTCGAAGCCCCGGGGCTCGATGCTGAGACGCTGAGGGTAGTTCCCGGGGCAGGCGCTGGGTGGCGTTCCTCTCCCCACTAGGGCGCACTGCCTTTCTGAGGGCTCGCTGCAAAACAAAGGTTGAACACGACTTTCACTTTTCGTTCTCTTTTTTTCATAAAGAAATCCCTCTGGGGATTCCTCTGGGTGGACAAAAACGGGTCATCAAGGTGCAATGGGCTGATGTGAACTTTCGGGAAGGGGGGCATACCCGTCTACAGAAGAGGATTTCAGGTGAACTCCTGTGAAGTGAAAACTTTTTATTATTACTGACTACCGTAGTAACTGTATTTTCTTATTTTCTCTACTGATGCTCTGGCACGTGGGGCCTCGCTGACTGGGTTTGGGGGAGGCTTTCCCCCCGGGACAAACCCAATTCTTAGAAACCGCAAATGACCGTCCTGTGAACACACCTGACCCGTGCGCACCAACCAATCCAAAGCCCGCATCCCCGGCCTACCTCCTGCTGCCCCACGTCGCCCCTGAACACCGGGGCCAGGAATCAGTCAGCTCAGGACGGTCAAAGCCCACTGATTCAAACTAGCCGACCCAAGCCTGATGAGCCTGCTTCAACCATTCTTTCCCAGGGAAACCACAGTAAAGGCTCTTGTCCACATTCTCCTGTCCCTTCTCCTAGCTCCGGACTGACCCTAGTGCCCTCTTGCATGGTGGCTGTGCCTCTTGCGTCTTGGAATTTCCTTCACGACAGGCATCTCCATGTCTGTGTGCCTTACCTTACCTAATTAAAACAAAATCTGGGTACTTTTAAAGCAAGTATATTACTATGAGAAAGCTAAAACCCCTTCTTAAAAAAATTTTTTTAACGTTCATTTGTTTTAGAGACAGAGACACAGAGCATGAGTGGAGGAGGGGCAGAGAGAGAGGGAGACATAGAATCTGAAGTGGGCTCCAGACTTTGAGCCGTCAGCACAGAGCCTGACACGGGGCTTGAACCCACGAACCGTGAGATCGTGACCTGAGAGAAAGACAGACGTTAACCAACTGAGCCACTCGGGCGCCCCTAAAATCCCTTTTTAAAGTACAAAAAAACGTTACCTCAGTAATAACGTATCTTATTATTCATTCAGGTAAAGGCTACGTGTATACAGCAATCATGTTCTCAAGAAAACTGTGGAGACCTCACATCTAGCCTGGCCCTCTTAAGGTATGTGATTTTATCACGTCACATTTTTCTACCTCTATAATTTAGATAAAGCACAACAGAAAGCAAGTGAACGTAAAGCACATTACACAGAGTACACCCACATAAACAAGATACAAGATTGCAATTCTAGACCCTCCTACCCGGTTGTCACGCTACCTGGAATAATCTCCCACCCTACAGCTTTCTACTCATGTATATCCTTCATATTGCAGTGTTGATGGACTACTCACTCCCATATCACATGTCCCACCAATATGTTCTATTAATACACAGAATTCCCCTATCATTGCTTAAATCGTCGATGTTATACATCCATAAGCCATATGTCTTTCAGGTACACATTACTGGAATGAAATTAAGAGCGCTTTTATTTTCCTTCTACTTTTCCCTTAAAATTCATTCAGAAATGAAAGCTTTTGGGGGCGCCTGGGTGGCTCAGTTGGTTAAGCACCCAACTTTGGCTCAGGTCACGATCTCACAGTTCATGGGTTCGAGCCCCACATCGGGCTCTGTGCTGACAGTACAGAGCCTGCTTGACATTTTTGCTCTCTCCTCTCTCTCTGCCGCTCCCCTCCCCTACTCACACTTTCTCTTTCTCTCTCCCTCTCTCTCAAAATAAATAAATAAAAACTTCAAAAAAAAAAAAAAGACACGGAAGCTTTTTTTCTTACATTAATGGAAAGAAATAAATGGACAGACTTTATGACTTTTCTGTTCACTCTTGGTCAAGTCATTGTCTTAAAGTCACTTGAAATCATGAAACACTCTTATCCTCATAATTACAATGGCCAACTCTTTTAAGAAGCAAAAAATCTAGACTGGCTTCAAACACTGCTGTTGTCCATATCCACACTCTGCCCATGCCTGACAGCCTCGCGTTGTGCACTTACTTCCTTCTCACTGTCTTGCTGCTCTAACAGATGCTTGTGAGGTTGTGCATAGGCAAAGTGGGGAGAGGGAGAACGAACTAGTCTCCGGATGATCTCATGATGGGTACTTTTGGGGACAGGTGGATGCTTTTTCTCTGATGGGCTATAGCTGGAAATTGCTCTGCCTCTGACATAAAGCTCCTTTGCCTGGGTAGATGTATCACTACTCCAAGAAATCTCTTGCAAATATTTCCAGAGCACCTAAGAAATTAGCGTTCATCTTTAGCTTCTTTGATCCACTTGGCAGTTCTGTTGGACAGGGCCCAGATGACACTGTTGGATCTCTACTGGACAGTCCCTGGTGAATCCTTACATCCCCCTAAGAAACACACCCTGGGAATAAACGTAGATCTCGAGACAGACACAGCTCTGCTGGCTTACCCATCAGGTGGTTAGGCCCTCTCTTATCTCGAGGATTTCATGGGTAGGAGTTTGCCTCCCAACCGAAGGGTCAGATATTTTATCTCTCCACAAAGTCCTTTTAAGCTTGAGGTAAGGGGTCAGACCTCCTCAAAAAGGGGGAAATCAGAGCGCACTTAACTGGCTGTGTTCAATCCCCCTCCCAAGTCCTCCATTTTGTCTGCACTTTGCCTATATCTCCAACTGGCCATAACTCTATAAAGGCATTGTTCACACTCAGCTTTCCTATGCATTGTAGAGGACTAGTGTGTGTGTAATATATTGCCATGTACTTTGCAAATGTCTGATATCTATTTTAAAGTAATTAACTAATTAAATGTTTTTGTTTATAAAAATTTGCTAAACCTTGGTAACCATCCAAGCAAAAACAAATAAGCATAAAAACAATGTATTTACAAAATGTCAAAGTCAGCTGCCTCACATTTCCCCTGTCTAAAAATCTACAGTGATTTTTAGGGTTAAGGATGTGAAACTTAGCTCACTTGTCAAGGTATCAGAAAGATCGCAATGAACATGGGACCAAATAACATAAAGAAATAATTCACCCAACAAAATATACAAACGCCTAATCCGTACTTAAAGCTTTGATCTTGTGAGTAATCACATTAACTATTTCATCAAAGGACAGTCTTGATTTTTGGAAGAGCATCTTACGTTAGCCCTGGTACTCTTTGTTAGCAAAAGCTTGGAAACCACGCTAGTAGCACAATTAGATGTTCATCCTTAATTTTGTAATGCTATTTCTCAGAATCCAACCCAAATAATTCAGTAAAACACTTTTAAAACAAAGATCGATGTGTAAGTATCTTGACTGTTGCATAACAACACGTAATAGATGGTATCGTAAAACAGCAAGAAAATGTTTAAGCATATGATGATAAATCCATAAAAAAAGATAAAACTTTTAAAATGTTGACCCTATCAGCACTGAAATCCTCCTCCTAAAAATGCCGATTTATACCATATTTTAGAATGTGCATGTATGTGTGTTTCCATGAGGTTTAGAGGATGTCGATCATAGAAGGAGCCACGGATGCAGTCTATCTATGTATTATACACTGGTGTTTTCTCCTTTGTATTGTATTGTGTTGCATTGTTGTGTTGTATTTCCTAGTCTTTACAGTGTTCCTACAGGTCAAGTGTTAGACCCATTGTGTAGATTAAGAAATCACGTAACAATTAAGAGGTAGAGAGCAGATTATAATTTAAGTCACAATCTTGTATAGATTAAGAAATCACATAACAATTAAGAGGTAGAAAGTAGACTTTCACTTAAGTCTCCAACTCCCAGGGAATTTACCCATCTTGTTATTCTACGGGTTTTCGAATAAAGTCGATGTTTTCTTATTAACATTGTGCTAAATTTCCACATAAGAAATGAAGAGATAAAATAGCCTCTGCCTTCAAAGTGTTACATTAAGGAAAAAAGGTATGTGACGAATGACCACAAGGGAAGGAAGTAAAGACAATATTAAATACCTGCACTAAGGTAGAATGATTTATCAGAGCAAGAATCATCAAACGTGTCCGTTCTTTCCCTTTTAGCTTCGGGCTAGTTGCTAGATACCACGGGTTTGCAATTTTTTAACCAGAATGATACCAACCGCGTTAGGTGTTACGATGATTCACAGCAGTCATCCTTGTCATTAAACTAATGCCAAACCTGATCATAAGTGAACAGTAATGCAGGTTGACTCCCTCTTTGCCCTGGTCTCCAGATGTACCTACCAGTTCCTGGACCAACAAATCAGCCGAAGTATGTGAAGGAAAAAAGGCCAAAGTAAGGTGCATCAAGTCAAAGAAAATGGCAGAAAGAATTACACGATATTTTTCCAAAGACAATTTAGTCTCCGTTTATTTGACAGATTGACACCTTGTAAGTATGTCACTTTTCATAATTGGGCTGTCAGAGGTACAACTTGGCCTCACATAAATGGCTGCTCTAATAGTTACCGGCTAGCACTTTCTTTCTCCATAGCTTAATTCCCAGTACGCTAGTGTGTCATGATATTGGGGGATTCTATGTAGTCCAGTAGAATAGCTCCATTCTATGTCGTCTCCTTGATCCTTCACTGGGTTGGACAACGAGCTTTTATGTTGGTGCATATAATACCAGGTCTACATTCAGTAAGATTCCCTTTACTCTCCGGGTACGATGACAGTGAGCTCAGCTATCTATGTTTCCTTCTACCATTGCAGTTTCAGTGAGGACGATAAATAAATATATATATAGATAGATAGATAGATAGATAGATAGATGGATGGATGAGAATAAACTGTGTGTGTCTTGAGGGAGGTTGCTGTATATAAATCTTGGGGATGTTATCGAAGCAACCCAAAGTACCACTAATTTCTAAGCTAAATGGGTGATTACACCGCTTGGGAGGAAGTTACAGCATTCCAACTCATTACTGTTTCCAAGAAAGGACAATATGCCAAAGGGTAAGTGGAAGTGACCCAGGACAAACCATTTTACAACTCTCACTTAGAGGAAAGGTGGGAGGTAAAACACTGAAGAGCAAATTAACTCCCGCCTGCCTAGAGCAAGGTCTAGGGATCGTGCTCAGTGTGTGTGGTTGTAGAGGAGGGATGGGATGACAAGACAGCAAATAGTAAGGAAAGTGAACTGGAGTACTCAGTAGATAGCCAAGGCGCTCAACCTATGTTGCACCTGCACAACTTGACTTCATTAAATACGGCAGAGGAAAGCAGAGGCGCGTTGTACTGCAGAAAATGCCCATGATTCCAAGGACCGCTCAAGTGTCCTAGGTCAGTGCAGTTCTGAACATGTGCTTCTCATTAACAATATGCTTAAACAATCCAATCGTACAAAGAATAGCACTTACTCCCATATTAATGGTTGGCAAAATCGATTTTTAAATGTTTAGATTAAGTACCTAATTTGGAAAAGAGAAAAATCACTGAATCTAGGAAGATATACTCCTTTAATACTGCAATTCTGTAGAAGAGAAGCTCTTTGAAAACTCAAAGTAATGTTTTACTCTCCAAAAGATGAAAATATACATAGGAGCTGACTTTAAAAGCTAACTGGAACTCCCAAGAGAAACTGAAAAGACGCTGCGTCAAATGAAAACAGAGAAAGTAGTTATTAAAATAAAATTATTTAAAATCAACAAAGACATGTGAGCTTCATGACCAGGTAAAATATTCCAAATTTTGAGATTTTAGAAGCAGTGTATGCTGAAGCCGTTAGAAACTTAACGCCAGGAGAAGTCAAATTTCCAATTTTCTCCCAAACATAAAAGTAGGAACTGCTACAGAACTGAAAAGGCTGTAAGAAAGAAATGAGGCATTAATAAAAGAATTACGGTATAACACAACAAAGACAACAGAGTAAACAAAACAGAAGCGCGGACTGAAACCCATAGAGTAAGACTTGATTGAGGTTTTGACAGACTAATGGGTACCAGACTGTCTCCTCAACTGCAAACAGCCATAAAACTGGAGGAAAATATATGAGACAACAGTTTATAGGCACTGGAAGACACCTGTGATTTTTAAAAGTAGCGAATCTCATGAGGTGATGCCCACAAGGAGCCCAGCCTGCTTCTACCTAGAATGATTTCTCAATTATCACACCACCGTAAGCTTTATTCCCAGAAAAACAGGATAGTTTCTTTGAGCTAAGGAGGCAGAAAGCCAAATTGGGGGCAGCTAAAGTAGTTGAAATTTACAGGACAAAACATCAGAGGCCAAGGAGTTATGCAAGAGGACCAAAGTTCATGTTTGATCCCCCAGGCGTCTTTGGCTTGAGGCCTGGCTGACAATGTGGTAGGCAGGCAAGCACTTACAAGTTTCTCTGGACAGAAGCTGTGGGTTGGGAGCCTAATAGAGATACTAGGGCTTGGGAGGCTCTGGATGATGTTTAGGTTCTGACTGAGGTAGAGGGCAGGATTTTTTTTTAACGACTATTGCCACCCTAGATATCCAACTTAGACATCAGAAATTCTATGCCTTAAAATTAAGACCGAGACCTTAAAAAAAGATGTTCTCTAGACATGCCCTAATAAAGCCAAAGATGAAGCCTTGATCTGCCAGAAAGACAGAATATGAAGGTGGAACATGGGGGCCGTGTTGGGCTTCCACAGAACTGCCCGAACAAAACATAAAACTAAACCTTCACAAGTGTGAGGTGATCATTCAATAACTGAACTGCCTCCTAGAACAAAACAGCAAAGGACCACAACACAATCGAGAGTTTCTACGGTATATCAGTCGTAATGTCCTACATATGATCAAATATTACTAAACAACCAAAGAAAAGTTAAAGTGTCACGGAGTAGAAAACAATCTTGAAATGTCTGGGGGTTGAATTTAGCCCCGGCTTTTAAGAAGCTAATTTGAAAATGTTTGAAGAATTAAAGGGAAATTTACTATATTAGTTATCTGTTTCTGTGGAACAAATGACTCCAAAACTTAGCAGCTAAACAAACAAACTTCTATTACTTCACAGTTTTTATGGATCAGTAATTTGGGCACAGCTTAACTTGTTTCTCGACTTGTGGGTACTCCGAGACTGCAAGGAGTCCACCAGAGCTGGAGTCTCATCTCAAGAGTCAACTGGGAAAAGATATTCCTCCGAGCTAAACAGGTTTTGGCAGCATTCGGTTCCGTGTGGGCCGCTGGGCTGAAGGCCTGGACTCCCTGCCGGCCACCCTCAGTTCCTGCCGGTGTGCACCCGTCCAACAGGGCAGCTCGCTTCATCAGACCCAGCCACAGAGAGTCTCTGCCAGTAAGATGGAAATTATAATCTTTTGTAAGCTAACCTCAGAAATGACATCACATAACTTGACTGTATTCTACTGCTGTGAAACAAGCCGTACAGCCAGCCCGCACTCAAAAGGAGGGGCCTATAACCAGGGCATGAATGATGAAGAGCAGAAGGTGAAGATCCTTGGGCGCCATTTTAGAAATCTACATACAATTACATTAGCCACTAGGGAATGCAAATTACAATCACGGCCAGAGGGGCGCCGGGGTGGCTCAGTTGGTTAGGCAACACACTTGGGCTCAGGTCATGATCTCACAGTTTGTGGGTTCGAGCCCCACATCGGGCTCTGTGCTGACAGCTCAGTCCTGGAGCCTGCTTCAGATTCTATGTCTCCCCCTCTCTCTACCCCTCCCCTGCTCATGCTCTGTGTCTGTCTCTCAATAATAAATAAACGTTAAAAAAAATTTTTTTTTAAGTCACGGCCAGATATCAGTGTATAACCCCTGAAGGGCTAAAACTGCAAAGACTGTAAACACCAAATGTTGACGGGTTTGTGGAATGGAAACTCTCTTACATTGTTGGGGAGTATGGGAAATGGTGCACTGCTTTGGCAAAACAGTTTAGTAGTTTCTTAGAGAGCCAAGCAAACATTTATATTATAATCCGGCAACTGAATTTCATGTACTTACCAAAAAAGAATTAAATATACATGCCCGTGCAAGATTGTGCATAGATAAGAATGGTTTTATTCACAATAACAGAAAACTGGAAATGGTCCAAATAGCAATTAATGGGTAAAAGGATAAATACAGTGGAACACAACTAAGAAAAAAGCACAGATTACTGACACATGCTACAGCACAGGTAAACCACAAAAGCATTATGGTGAGTGACAGAAGAAGCCAGATATAAAGAATATATATTTCATGATTCCCAAATGTATGAAGTTCAATAACAGGTAAAATTAGGCTTCAGTGAGGGAGTCAGATTTTGATGCAACTTGACTGGAAAGGAGAATACATGACCTTTTGGAGTAATGGGAATATTCAATAATTTAATCACAGTGGTGTTAAATGCGTGTTTATCTTTAGCAAACTCAGAAAAATATACATACTTAAATGGATTATTATTTTTTTTAACGTTTATTTATTTCTGAGAGAGAGACAGAGCACAAGTGGGGGAGGGGCAGAGAGAAAGGGAGACTCAGGATCCGAAGCAGGCTCCAGGCTCCGAGCTGTCAGCACAGAGCCCGACGTGGCGCTTGAACCCACGAACCATGAGATCATGACCTGAACCAAAGTCAAATTCTTAACCAACTGAGCCACCCAGGCAGCCCTTAACTGGATTATTTTTAATGGAAATATATAAATTATATCTCCAAAGAGTTACCTTAAAAACTACGTAGACAATTTTAAAGACCTAAAACTGAAAAGTAAGCACATCTCAACCAAACATAAATAAAATGAACACAAGCTTATAATTCTGTAAAACAGGTGAATTCAAGATTGGCCACATTGTCCTAGAAAAGATAAACAGGTTAGCAATGGGGGAGGGGCAGTGGGTTTTTGCCAGCATCATCTTTAACACTAAACATCCGAAGAAAAGAAGATACCAACTAACAGTGTGTGGGAACCCTAAATATGTTCTTAAACAAGTGGTCATTAATGTGTCAATGAAGTATTTTCGGAAAGCAGGGCTCTACGAGTGTACTACCGATGTCCTCTGTGTGCACCATTAAGTCCAGGCAGATCTACCAACACACAATACACTCTAGATGGCCTCTGGAGTAGTGCAACATACCTACCTGCTCTGGGTCACTCACATGCCTTTTCTCAGAAGAAGTGTGCGCACGTGTGTATGTATTTTATATGTAAATATCACATATGTGCATGTGTATATGAATATATGCGTGTACCTTCTAGTTACCGAGATGTTAAACTCTTCAAAAAAAGGGAAGACAGTTTATAAAGGGAGTATCAGATAAAACTATATATAAGGGCAGTATTTAAGTAAAATTATTTGTATATGGATCTATATGAATTTAAATATATGCATACTCATGCCATTATAAAAAATAGTTTTGAGATACAAATAAATCATGTAATGTAATGCAAATATATTTGATAAATACCTACAGCTAAAAACCTTGGTTATTTAACAAAAGGGAAAACATACATGGACAGAGGAAAAATTCACGAAAGTAAATTCTTGATAAATGAATCATGCTACTTAAAGGAGCTTTTTTTTTTTCTTTCCAAGATGGATAATCAGAAACCAGTGGATCAAAAGTATTAGAAAATTAAAGGCAGGTATTAGTTAAATTAATAAACCTAATGTATTACTTCTCAGTTGGTTCAAAGACAACAATACTTAAATCCTAAAGCAGAACTCATGGATTAAAAAAAAAATCACTAAATTCTGCACCTGAAACTAATATCACACTGTATATTAACTAACTGGAATTTAAATAAAAACTTAAAAAAAAAAGAAACTAAAAAAACAAAAACAAACAAAAAACACACCACTACATAGAAAATAATTTGAAAAAAGAAAACCAAGAATCAAAGTTATGGAAATAGATGTAAGTGATTCAAGCAATGGAAAAGATTTTCTTATACATATATAAGTATTTTATAAATTATTAAAATATATATACAAGTATCTTATAAATTATTAAAATACATATACAAGTATTTTATAAATGCCCCATTGAAATGCTTAATACAAGAAAAGGCAAATACATAGTGTATTTGTGTACATAACACATGTGAGATTTTATTAATGTCAAAGTAAAATTTAAAAGAAAACGTGAACTAATTAGGACTGTAATATACTGATTAGATTTATAAGCTACAGTGAGTACATAATTGCCCTAACCTGTAAAAACCCAGTAAAGAGTACTGAAAAGTTTAAGTACTTAAATCATATTGAAAGATTTAGAAAGTCATAGCTGTCATATGAGATTTTAACTCCTTTTCATCCTAAGCAGTAAAGAATATTTCCTTCTAAAAATATTACATTAAGAAAGTGCACACATATGTAGTTAAAAGATATTCACTGTGGTTTAGTTAATGGTAATGAAAACATACAATAAAAATATTAAAAAATTAAAGACAATTAGACACATAGCATGGCCCTATAAAAATGATAATTCTATATAAAATGTTTTTAAGGGAAAACATACAAGACTTGATTATAACAGAAAATAGAAAACAGCAAAGTAAAAAAATAAAATTGGACTCTATTGTAAAAAAAAGTACATTTTGACTTTTTTTTTCATTTAATGAGTGAAACAGAATAGCTGTTTGATTTTCAGTACTTTTACATTTTTACCAATAAACATTGATTAGGTATTTCTATGTGTATTTGCCATTTGTTCTTATTTTTGAATTATCTCTTTATGTTCTATGCTCATTTTTATAGTTATCAATATCTAAGAGTTTCTATACATAGCGGTTAAATGTTTAGTTGTGGAAAAAATGAGTACACGATAGGGACTCCACTAATTGCATATTAAAATAGTCATAAGTTTATATATGAGGAAAAATAAAACAATATCCTCATAAATCAATTATAGCAAGAAGCTGAAGGAAATTTTGGCATTGGATATAAAGACATTTTCCTGCACTTTATGCAAACTTATTCAAGAGCTCCACCTTAAATCATTTATCTTAAGAAAAGTCAGGAGAGCAGAATTAGATAGTATATACCCAATGGAAGTACCTTTATATAATTTTTAATATGATGGGAAACGCTTGTGGTAGAATGTTAGAAAAAAGTATAGAATGAAATAACAAGTATAGAATATGAGCTCCAGTCAGTAAAGAAAATGTTCTAGAAGCACCTCTGAAAGTAAAATGTTTCCATTCGTGGTCTCAACGATCTGATCATCGGCGATTTTGTTTCCGCTTCTGTCAGTTTTTGGTAATTTCTGTATGTCCTACAATAGGCAGCATCACTTTGCATAATAAGGTAAAATTGTGAAAACTTACTGTAAAATATTTGGCATTTAAAAAAATCAATAACTTGAGGGGCACCTGGGTGGCTCAGTCAGTTAAAGCGTCCGACTTCACCTCAGGTCATCATCTCACGGTTCGTGGGTTCAAACCCCGCATCGAGCTCCGTGCTGACCAAAGCCTAGAGCCTGCTTCATATTCTGTGTCTTTCCCTCTCTCTGCCCCTCCCCACTCACGCTCTCTCTCTCCTTCTCTCAAAAATAAATAAACATTTAAAAAAACTGTAACTCAAGATGCACTTAAAGGCAATAAAAATATCTATGATGAGTGAGTAGGAACTTAAGTAAGAGCAAGAAGAAGAAAAGTTCCAGGGTAGAGAAATCGGGACAAGGGTGCTTGGTTGCACATGACAATTTCTGAGTTCTAGAGGAACACATTAGTCTGCTATTCCCTTAGTCACAGACTTATGAGTTACTGCCTCCTTACAGAGGAGAAATTGAATATACCATTGATAGCGTTATGTAATCAGTAGATTTACCAGGTAATCTTTCTGGTTATTATTGAAAAACGTGTCCTAGGTGCTCACTATGAGCTCCATACGGTGTAAAGAAGGCTAAGTTGAAGAGATCTCTGTAAATGGATTTTGTTGTGGCTGAGCAGCTGACTCATAGTCAGGGTTTGGTACCCTGTGAGTAGGATCCCTTAAAGAACATTGTCTTGGGTTGGCTCGCTTCTTCGTAGGCTTGGGACAGAGTACACTGGGAGCACGGTACATTGGCACTGTTCAAGGCCACAGCTGCCTTCTTCGTCCAGCATAATATCCTTGGTATTGTCTCACCCCCAAGCTGCTCTGCCAGATCCTTCCCTTCCCACTTCTGTGCGAGACATTTTGTTTAGAAACGCCAGCTTTTTCCACCATTTCCTAAAACACCTTATGCTTCCCATTATCTTCCTTTGCTTGTTCCTGCAATCAAACCCACTGGAAGTGAAAGGGCGGGCCTACGCCAGCCGATTCCATCTTGTTCTGTGTCCTTCACCTTGAACCTCCAGCTCACCCGTTCAAACTTCCCGATCAAAACACGCCCGGCGACCTGCATAACAGGACTCCGACCCTTCCCCAGCCAATCGGCTGAGGCCACAGCCATTAGCTCACCAACTGCCCCTAGACCCCAATAAAACCTTTGTGCTTTTGAAACTCGCTCTCTCTCCCCGGCATCTCACCGCTAAGTCGGTGCAGGTAGGGGATTGAGCTCGAGCTAGCTCGAATAAAGGCTCTTTTGCTTTTGCATCGGACTCGGCTCCCTGGCGGTATTTGGGGATCACGAATTCTGGGCATAACAGAAGAAAGATAGAGACAGAGAGACAGACAGGGAGAGAAGGAAGAGACAGAGACAGAGACAGAGAGGAGGGAAGGATGGATGGATGGATGGATGGATGGATGGATGGAAGGAAGGAAGGAAAGAAGGAAAGAAGGAAAGAAGGAAAGAAGGAAAGAAGGAAAGAAGGAAAGAAGGAAAGAAGGAAAGAAGAAGGCAGGCAGGCTGTTTCAACTCCCTTTTGCTCCATGTATACTTTTCAAATTCTTTCCAGCTGCATTTAATATTGCTTTTCAGTGCACTCCTGTATAAATTTACTTTTATCATAGCAGTAATCACAGGAAGTTTCATATTAGGATCTTTTTTAGGTAAGCACCTTTGCCTGCTAACTATAAACTGCTGGAAAGAAGCTCTCTCATTAATCTTTGCATCCCTTGTAACGCCTAATCTAATGTCACAAACACTGAAAATGCTCGAGAATGAGTTGCTGGATTTTAATTTTTAAAAAGCTGTGTAAAAATATTCCATTCAGGCATTTGTACATCTAATTCAATAAACATGTACTGCATCTAACTGTACATCAAGCTCTGAATTAGATATAAAAGATATAAAGATAAATGAGAACTTACATTGAAGGAGTGTAATGACTATGTATCATTTCTGGCTGAAGGCAGAAACACATTCTTCCTTACTGAATAATAGGCAAAAACATTTCTATAAGTTTATAAATTTTCTGTGTAACACGGATCCCAAATGACAATGAGGCAATTAAACCTGACCACAATTCAACTTCAGGAAGACTCTGGGAGACCTGTGTTTGAACGGTTGATCTTGAGGGGCTCTTTGAACTCTTTGTCCTCCCATCAGAAAATCATACAATGCGGTTCTCTGTCTTGTGAACATGCTGTTACAGAGAAGGTCTGAAGGAAAGAAATCAATTGAATTTTGTCATCTCTAAACCAGAAGGGATTATTTCTCAGACCATCTCCCTTGTGTGTAAATGTGTGCATTTTGTTAGATCGTATCACTTGTGACAAGGAAATCTGTTGAACAGGCACGGCACGTGGTTTAGATGAAAGCCAGTGCTAAGGAAAGGAAAGGAAAATAAACCATCAATTATTAAGTATCATTTGGGAACAGTGTTGGACATGCTCACATTTTAGGTGTTATCAGTGCCATATCACAAATAAAGAGACTACAGCTCAGGGAAATAAACCAACTCAAACATGTTCACTAATTTTAAATCACTGGACAACTATTAATTCCCAGATAGTATACTTTGTTGTTGTTGTTTTATTAGGAATAGCTTCCTAACAGATTGCCCTCATCCCTCTAACCTTCCATTCGGCTCTCCAGTGGCTCACCAAATAGTTGCAGTGGGAATTACGGTGACATTTAGATGGCTATTCTATATTAAAATATTAAAATACATGAAAATAGTTTTCACCTTTCTAGGGTAACCTGAAACTCCCGCCCGGTTCCTCCTATCAGTTCCTGACTACGGGAAGACATATCTACAGTGGAAAAGAGCTCAGCACATCCTCCTTCCAGCAGGGGATTAGCAGCTTCCATGGTCTTCTATGGTAGCATGCAAGGCTTCCCAAGTCCAGCAGCTACGAGACTCTTACATTCAACTGACCCTACGTCCACAGCAAATGACCACACACTCTCCCACCTGAATTTTACAGTAACGCAATGACTTGGGGCTGATCATCCATCCCCCTTGAAGTTCAAGTACCCACATCTCAGTTTAATAAACTCAAGCTGTATCTTTTTTTTTTTTTACCATTATTCACCATGTATCTTGGATCTAGTAGGCCGCCATAAATTAACATTTATTACAGGAAGCAGATGGAAAATGGGCAAGTGTTTGAAAATTCTCATCATGTGATTTTAAAGTATAATTTAATCGTACATTTGGGGTGTCAAGGAATATTTAGTTCATGTCTTTCACATTCAAATGAGGAAACTGAAACTAATCATGCACTCCATTCATTCATTCAATTATTCAACTAATACAAATATTAATAGAAATGAAATCAATGGCTAACATTGATTGATTTATTGCTCACAATATGGCAGGCACTGGTCTGAGAATTTCATATATATTAACTCACTGAAGTATTTACTGAGCACCTAATAGGTACCAAGTCCTGCTGTACCCTAGGGAGGAAGTGGTTAATATAGAGGCGGTCCCATCTTGACAGAGGTGATATTTTAGTGGAACAGAGAGACAAAGAGTATGCAACCCAAGAATAAGACCAGTAGAGATTTTCTAAGTGTAATGACAGAGCTAAACAGGATTATGATTCAGAGATGAACTGAGGTTGGTTATTTTAGTTAGCATTGTCACTTTAGTCCTCTCTGAGCTCCCATGTAAAACCCGTCAGCCCTGTGCAGAGAGAAGTGTAAGTGTAAAAAATGTGGGACAAATTGCTCTGGGCCAGGTTATGCATCCTCATGGTCCATGGTTACATGTTTGAGTTTTAGTTCAGATTTAACAGGGAGATACTAAAGGGTTTTAAGTTACAAAGTGAAACAATATGATTTACATTTTGAACAACCACTCTTAGTATATGCGGAAAATGGTCTGGGGAGAGAAAGGCCTGAAATCCAAGGAGACCAATTACAAGGCTGTGTGGTGATCCAGCTTAGGGATAACTCCGTCTTGGGCCAAGGTAAAGGCTGTGGAAAAAAAATAAGGCAGAGATTGACTATATTTTGAAACTGAATTCATGGATTTGGAAATAAAGTGTGAAGGGATGGGGAGAGGAAAAAGAAATATTAAGATGACTCCCAGGATTCTTGCCTTAGCTATGAAATAAACAGTTCAGGCTGCAACTCACACAAAAAGATAAAGCCTAGGTAGGAGAGAGCCAGGTATAATGGGCAATCAAGAGCTCTCTTTTGAAGATATTCACTCTGAGGTGTCTTTAGACATGCAAATGGAAAATCCAAATAGGCATTTAAATCTACTGGCTTGGAGTTTAGAAAAGAGTAAGAAGCCTAAGCAAAAGGCATGGAATCATAATGCATAGACATCACTAAAATCTTGGGAGTTGGTGAAATCATCTGGAGAGAGAATATAAGAAAGGAGATAATCGGGGTGGATTCCAGGACAAAATGCAATTGAGAGGTCAAGGGGGGGAAGTGATTGGCAAAGAATAAGTAAAGTGTCCCTGTGGGAAGGGATGAAGGAGTAATCCATCAGTGGGGGGGGGGGGGGGGGGGGAGGCTTGAAGGTTAGTGTAGGCTTGCAGAGTCCCTGAGGGAGAGATGACTAGGGAGGGCTGGTCAAGGGAAGGGCAGAAGGCAGAGGATTTGGAAGCATGTTAAGTTTATGGTGGAAAAAACAACAACAACAAACATCTGTAGAGTTTTGGATTTGAAAGCAGATGGGAACTGACTGAAAAAGAGAATTGGAATTGAAGACATGTGGACAGAGCACATCCAAATTCATTGGAGAAATTTTGTTGTGAAAGGGAACAGAGAGACGTGTGTGCATGTGTTATGTACTTAGATACGTATTACCGTCGTTATTACGTTATTACGTGTAACAGACTCTGGTATGTTCATGCTGGCACAGGTCTTAACCATCATTTAGAGATGGAAAGGCTTGCTCTGGGAAAGAGTGGGGTTAAATAAAATAACATTCTTGAAAAGATAACCGGGATTTTGAGACAAGGGTGTGTGTTTTGAGTTTAAAACTACAGAGAGAATATAAGTGAGACAAAAGTACGAGTCTCCTGATTTGTGGAAGGAAAAAGATTATACTGGAAAGAGCCTCGGCTTTGAGATCTTTTGAAAACCTTACTTGCCGTTTATTATCTCTGACACTTGGGAACTTATTCGATTTCTCTCAGTTTCAGTTTCTTTACCATAAAAGGAGGGTAATAATATAGAAAACTGACAATGCTTAAGGAGAAGTTTTCACAGTCCTTCTACCCCTCTGCCTCTGGCAGACTTATGAATTATGATATTATGAATGAATGCCTCTCAACTACTTTGCAAATTTCCAGGTTCCTCTTTATTTCCCACAGTGCCTCCTCCAGCAGAGGCTCAAAATTCTTGAAATGACATCAACTGGGTAAATATTACATTCCGGGAGCACCTGGGTGGCTAGTTGGTTAAGCATCTGACTCTTGGTTTCAGCTCAGGTCATGATCTCGTGGTTCGTGAGTTTAAGCCCCGTGTCGGGCTCAGTGCTGCTGGTGCAGAATCTGCTTGGGATTCTCTCTCCCTTTCTCTCTGCTCTTCTCTTTTCTCTTTCTCTCAAAACTAAATGAATAAATAAACTTTAAAAAATTACATGCCACATTTTCCCTTTGTTCCTTTTGGACTCCACTTGATATAAAACAACTTCACACAATAATGACATTTTAATTTTTTTTTCAATGTTTTTTATTTATTTTTGGGACAGAGAGAGACAGAGCATGAACGGGGGAGGGGCAGAGAGAGAGGGAGACACAGAATCGGAAACAGGCTCCAGGCTCCGAGCCATCAGCCCAGAGCCCGATGCGGGGCTCAAACTCACGGACCGCGAGATCGTGACCTGGCTGAAGTCGGCGCTCAACCGACTGCGCCACCCAGGCGCCCCAATGACATTTTAAATCAAACCTGCAATTATTTTTGAACTTATTTCCTAACTCCAAGCTCCTGGATGACATCTTTTTTATTCCTGTGTTTGTTAGCATATAGAATTGGATTAATAATCACAAATGAGAACAAAAGAGAGGTTCTTATTATGTCACCCCATGGTTTAAATGGTAAATAGATTTCCCACTAATTTTGAAGACCTTCATAAACTGCCCCAGACCCGCTGGAATGAGGCTTCTGCTCTCCTTTCCAGACTTCTGTCCTGTTTGCTCTTTGCCTCATCCCGAAGAGCCTTTGGTTCAGCTCTGCTCAGCCCTGACAGTTCAACAGCATGCTAGTTCATGCTTCCTTGAGGCCTTTTCACATGTGACTGCTTGTACCAGAATACCCTCTTAATCCTCTGCTTATTTAGCTAAAATTAGTTATCATTCAAGACAGGATAAGAATTCCTTGCTCTAAAAGACTGAAATCCCAGTCAGATCTAATTGTTCCAGTTTATTAAAATCAGACCCGAGGCCAAGGGTAGAAGAAGGATGACAGGCTGGCTGTGAAGAACGGTGAGGGAATTTTGGAGGGTGAGGGAAAGATTTTTAGCTTGATTTTGGTGGTGTTTGTACAACTCCGTGCATTTGTCAAAGCTCCTGGAACTGTACAATGAAAAGGGTAAATTAAAAAAAATTAATATTGGGGCACCTGGGTGGCTCAGTCGGTTAAGCGTCCGACTTCGGCTCAGGTCATGATCTCACGGCTTGTGAGTTCGAGCCCCGCGTCGGGCTCTGTGCTGACAGCTCAGAGCCTGGAGCCTGTTTCGGATTCTGTGTCTCCCTCTCTCTCTCTGACCCTCCCCCGTTCATCCTCTGTCTCTCTCTGTCTCAAAAGTAAATAAACGTTAAAAAAAAATTTTTTTTTAATTAATATTTATTTATTTTTGAGAGAGAGAGATCCAGACAGACATACAGAGTGTGAGCTGGGGAAGGGCAGAGAGAGAGGGAGACACAGAATTCGAAGCAGGCTCCAGGCTCCGAGCTGTCAGCCCAGAGTCCGACACAGGGCTCAAACACACAAACCATGAGATTATGACCTGAACTAAAGTTGGACACTTAGCTGACTGGGCCACCCAGGTGCCCCCATAGTATGTAAATTATACCTTGAATTTACAAATTATACCTTGAAAATCTGTCTATAAAAATGGCCATCTGTGAAGTTTTCAGGTCATGTGTGAATTACAAAGCTGATTTCTGCATTCTAACTTTATGGGGCAGAAGAAATGATTTCCTTGACCCCTCCCCGCCCTACCCCTGACCCAGTCTGACCTGGGCATTATGGATCGTCTCATTTCACTTACAAGAGAGAAGAGAGAAAGGGAGAAGTCTAGGATTCCTCACACCATGCCCTCTTTTCCTTATGCATCTCATTCCAATCTTCCTAGACCTGGTTCAAAAGCAGAATCTCCCCAAATAGAAGACAGTCCAAGTCTCTTGAGGGTGCAAAGGACAAGGGAGGGAGAAAAAGAAGAAAGGAAATAGATGAATAGAAAAGCAATTTGGCTAATTAGAAACTGCACATTGGATAAATATGCTTATCTTCCCTCTCCTCTTTGGAAAAATTACTAAATATCATAACCTAAATTATATTAAAGGGAGAAAAATGTATTGGTCTCTAAAGACAAAGAGAATGGAAAAGAGCACAGAATATGAAAGATGAACATTTATTCATAATGCAATTATAAGGACACTAGAATTCCTTATCCAGCTACACTGTCAATTAATATGAAGATTATTTTTATAGGCATTCCAAAGTTTACTGTCTCTTCACCTATTGTTAGGAATCTACTAGAGATTTGTTCTCCACCAAAATGAGAGATTACAACAAGGAAAAGGAAGGTGTGGGATCCTGCAGGGGCTCTAAGATAAACAGAAGCAAAGTGAACTTCTACAATCCAGGTGAAGGAAAATCCCAGGAGAGTTAGGAGGCAATTACTAACTTTAGGAAAAACAAAAAGTTGTACAGAAGGAACATGTAAGCAAAGAAGATGCCTATGCTGAGTAGTATAATTATATAATTATAATAGAGGAAATGAAAACAAAAAGCAATAATAGTATAAGCTTATTGGTTTAAAATACAGCAGGATACAAGAATGAACAACCCTAAGAACTGAAAGTGGTTCCCCTGTGAGACAAAACTCGAGGATGAAATAGAGGGGAATGTGGAATCCTGTGTTACTTCCCATCATTCTGTTACAAGTTGATTTTTGAAACTATGTACATTTACTGCATGGCATTTAAAAAAATAATTAAAGAGCCACCTGGGTGGCTCAGTCAGTTAAGGACCTGACTCCAGCTCAGGTCATGATCTCACAGTTCGTGAGTTCCAGCCCCACGTCGGGCTCTGTGCTGACAGCTCAGAACCTGGAGCCTGCTTCGGGTTCTGTGTCTCCCTCTTCCACTGCCCTTTTTCCTTGCCTGCATTCTGTCTCTCGGTCTCTCTCTCAAAAATAAATAACCATTAAAAAAAATCTTTAATAAAAAGAATTAAAAAAAACCTTGTGGGTGAATACACAAATGAGGTAACAGAAATTTCTTAATATTTATCACATTATGCCGTGCATTTATTTCGATTTATTTCTCTATCTCTCCTTCCAGGAGCACTTAAGGCAGGGAACATGTCATAATGACCTTCTGTGCCCACACAACGTGCACACAACTAACAGCATATGCTAAGATACTTCTCTTTGATTTTTAGGCAAATAACATATGAACAAATGAATAGTTGGTGGCTGTGGAGAATCCACGAAATAACAATGAACACATAAAAACAAGGCCAGTAATTGAGGGGACTGAATAGAGGTGACAGAGTGACTGACTTGAATCTTCTGACTAAATTACAGCCTTTAGCATATCCTGGGTTGAGGGCATAAAGCTTCACATCCAGATTGTTTTAGATTCACAAACGTCTACCTCTCTGTCAAAAAAAACACAAATGCTCTCTTGATGTTTTCTCTAGAAGTGTTGACAAACTTCAGAAGTCATCCACAAATTATCCACCTTCTTTGGTCCTCTATAATTTCGTTAATGGAACCATCATATACCTGGTGATGTCGACTCACCCTCTACTCACCGTTCTTGTCTCTGGCCTTATATTTATAGAGTGATCGGAAGTTAGCATAGCAGTGAGGACCATTCTAAGATTCATTAAAAAAAAAACAAAAAACTTTTATTTTAAGATGATTTTAGGTTCACATGCAGCTGTATGAAATAATATAAAGAGATTCTATGTACACTTCACATTTCCCCAGTCATAATACCTTGCATGACTCTAATACAACATCACAACCAAAAAAAATTGACACCGACATAATCCACTGGCCGTATTCAGATTTCTCCAGTATCTGAGAAATCTGGGTATCCCTAGATTCCATTTTTTAAAGATTTTTTTCAGTTTATTTCTTATGGAGAGAGAGAGAGAGAGAGAGAGAGAGAGAGAGAGAGAGAGGTAGAGAGAGAGAGAGATTCAAATGTGAGCAGGGGAGGAGCAGAGAAAAAAGGGAGAGAGACAGAGAAAGAGAGGGAGAGAGTCCCAAGCAGGTGCCATGCCATCATCATGGAGCTCGACACAGGGCTCAAACCCACAAACCGTGAGATCAAGACCTGAGCCAAAATCAAGGTTGGACACTTAACCCACAGCCACCCAGGTGCCTCATCCTTTTTATTTTTTTGATTTTTAAATTTATTTTATTTTATTGTAATTTTTTTGACAGCAGCTTGATTCTGTCCATAAAGCCCGTCCAACTGTGTGATACATGTCACCACATGAGGTTCCTCAATCAGATCACCAGCCTTGGGAACATTTCATCATCCCAGAGTCTATATTTAAGTAAAATGTGGTTGAATTGCTACTATGTCCCGGAACCTTTGCTCGGAATACCATATTTTGACTCACATTATTATCTCCAACAACCATATAAAAGTAAGAATTATTATTACCTGTAGATAAGAATGATGAAGTTTGGAGAGGTACAGTGACTTGGACAGTGCCACATGTTATTAAGTGGCATATCTAGAGTATTTACAATCGTCAAAAACAAGACAACAGGCCCCAAGTAGGCTTGCTTATGCTACGTAAGCCCCATGTCACCAAACCCAGATCACCAAACTACAGTTTTGGCTCCTCCAGAAATGGGAATCTTAAACCAGTCAATCTGTAATGACCTGATCAGCACTAGTTAGGTAATCTGCCCAAAATAGACCCCTTTCATTCCCTGAAGGAAAGTAATCTTGCAATAACCAGCTTGCCTTTTTTTTTTTTTTAACCTGGTATAACTTCCTTGTTCCCAGTCCCGTCTGCCTATAAAAGTTTTTCATCTTGTTCAGCTCCTTGGAGCTCCTTTCTATCTGCTAGATTTCATGCTGCCTGATTCCAATTGATTTTTGCTCAGATAAACTCTTAAAATTTTTAATATGCCTCAGTTTATGTTTTAACACACTTTATCTTAAAGGCCAGCTTTTTTCTGCACTCTGAGAAAAATTCTTAACTGTTATTTCCTTCTTAATAACTTGTTGTGAATTGTCAAAACATATAGCCGGAGAAAAAAAAATGAGTAGAATGGATTTTAGTCCTACCAATTTTCATCTATTATCCATCCATTAGCCTTCCTGCACACAGAAATGTTGGATAAATTTCCTTCGATAGACATTTTGAACTCTAGCACAAATTTCAAAACACACGAGGTATGACCTTCAAAGGAATAGGAACTCATCTCTTGTGTATCATGGTTTTTATTTCTGACTTTTACTAGGCTAAAAAAAGAAATCCTGATATAAAAATAAGCACTTATGGTCATTGAAACCCTCCTCTTATGATTAGCTATAAAAATATGCCCATTTCAAATATACCCTGAAATAGTAACAGAATCAGCATGTAGTTCAATTCCAAGAATTCCAAGGGTGTTTTTCCACTTTCATTAAAATGCATCGCAATGAGGAAATTATGTGAATATCATTTAGAGCTTTACAAGGAAACTTTTTAAAATTGATAGTTATAAGTGTTTACAATACAAATTCAAGGTGATTACATGATGATTAGCACTTGCTTATATGTCTCCTAAGAAACCACACAATCTGATTCCAAACAGCAATCTCTTGGAATACTTGACCTTGATGAGCTTGATGCTGATTTTAGTGACAAACTTTTTAAATTAAAATTGTATTATAATGCTGTGACTTGTCACTTTCTAACATTTATATATCAAGGCAGAAACAGAACACTCGCTTACTGGTAGCCTAATTATGGTTCCATGAATGCAGGTGGCAAATTCCAGGGGTAACAACAACAATACCTAACACTTTGGAGAGCTTAGTACATTCCAGACATATTACAAGCACTTTTCTTGGTATTATTTTATTACATTCTGCACATTTTTAACAGAAACAACTGTAGTATTCTATAAAAGAAACTTAGGATCAAATTCTACTTTGTCAATCCTAGCTAATGGTGATTCCTTAATTTTTGTACAATTCCTTGTATGTAAGTTCTTCATGCCAGCCTCTAGATGGGGCTCAAGTCCTCTTCACCTCAAGGGATGTAGGAGTTGGATATGGGTCAATAATGATGTCTAGGTCATTGAGACTGTTCTGCTAAAGGACACCATATAGCACATGGCACCTACTGAGATAAGTCACAGTTGTCTTTGAACCTTCTACATTGAAGATTCTATTTACCCCCTTTTTTACACAACTGTTAGAACCAAGCAGGATCAGGGTGAGGTCCAGAGAGACTGGGGTAAAGAGAAACACCATAGGGAACTATTTTTAGTGTGCAATGCAGAAAAGTGTAAAAAAGGCTTGGGATTTTAATATAGTCCAGCTTAACTAACAACATAGGAGATACAGCTGCTATTCTAGTCATCAAATACTTGCCTCACTCTCCCTCCCACACACAAAATACACTCACCCAACTCCCTTTTATCAATAAAGGTAACCAGGTATCATATCCACTTATGACGTCAAGTCTACCTATCAGAACATAGTCTCTATATCAGGTGCAAAAGTTCTCTGTATTTTGGAGGCCAGCAAACTAGAGACAAGTTGTCTCCATCAAGAATACCCAACATGAGAAAAGAAAACAGGAGTAGGGTAACAATTGCATTTGGAAGGTCTATGGGAAATCAAGATCAGATTTGACTCTTAGAAATTCTGATACCCCTCTTACCTACTTCTGGGGTGGGAAAAATTCCTTGATTACAGTTATAATCCACTTATTTTCTGGGAGTAGACCTCTTTGCCATCATTCTTTGGGGCACTTGATCACTCTCAGGAAAATTACTCATTCCCCATTTTCTGATTCTTTAACTACATCTGAAATGGGCAAGGGGGAGTACGTCTTCCCTGGTTGCTAATAAGCTTTCTTAGTTTGGTTCCTGCTTTAAAAAGGTGAAGGATACAGAGTGGTTTCTATCTCAAACAATCTCACTCTTTTTTTAGTCTAGGCTGCTAGGTCTTTGGGCAATACACCTCTCTCAGAAATTTAACCATCTTTTTAATTTTTTTTTCTTTTCAATGTATTTGAATCCCATGAAGTCTACGTGGTAATTATCATACACAGATTTTCTTTTTTGGAAACCTAATTCTGATATATTACTTACTCCACTATTTCCCTGTAGTTTTTTTAATTGAAGTATGGGTGGCATCTATTATATTGCCTTTAGTTTTTTATTCAACTACAAATATATTTTTGAGTCTATCAGCTTCGGTGGGAGAATCACTCCTTTGGTGGGAAAATCACTCCTTAAAGTTCTTTTCCTTGAGCTATTTAGCCAGTTAAAAAGATCTACTGAATGCCATAATCTTGATTGAGTCTCCCCAGTCCCCTGGGGATATGTGCTCCAGTCTGAATAACAGATTTATTGAGACCAGAAATGAGATTTCCATTGTAAAATTAAGTTTTGAGTGCTGTCTTAATAGTAATATGGCTGATAATGAAGGTGAGAATAGATTAGGGGAAGGAAAGTCAAGTTCAGAGACTTTTCGTTGCATTCAATAAACATGCATGATGTACCCACTATTTTCCAATCAGTATTCCAGATTTTAGAGATACAAAAGTGAAAACAATTGGTAAGAATTTCTGCCATCTTGGAGCTTCTACTTAGTGAAGGAAACAAGCAGCATTTAGGTGGTGTATTTGAAAGGTTTTTCTGGCCTGGACAATGCACATATTCTAAGACCATGAATTTCTTTTTCTCCTTCAGGGTTCCTATCCTTAGTAAGCACCATCTCCTTTAGGCTGCTGCGTTCCTCTGATTCATTTTTTCAAGCGTGGAGTAAGATTCATTAAGATGGGGCCATCTGGGATTCCTCTAAATTGGATGAAATTCTCCCACTGCCCAATTTCCTCCATCCCTTTGACACCACTCTATCCTCCTCAGAATGTCAGATCCTAATATCCTTGCTAATTAGAAGGGAGGCTTTGATGAAATTACTGTTGTGAATTTATGAATTCCAGGTAAACGTTTAATGGACTATTCTTATTTTATTTTGGTTTGTCTTTCAATCACAAGGTGTTTGGCATTTCATCACTGTGCACTCTTCTTTTTCAAAACAGAATGTGGTACTTTTGGATATTCAAAATGCTCAGTGATCAGTTAATGGCCCTTAAAGGAAAAGAAAAAAATTACAGGGGAGAGCAAGTGTAAAGATGGTTATAACTATACAATTATAACACTTTCTATAAGCCAATATAAGGAATTCCCTAAAGAGTTTACTGGGAAGTTAAGAGCCTTTTTCCCCCTCTTTATGAGAATATCAAAGCTCTGATATGACATGACTTTTAAGGTATTCTATGACAAAAGCTTTTTTACATTTTTTTCAAGAGAGAGAGAGCATGAGTAGGGGAGAAGGGCAGAGGGAGGAGAGAACCTTAAGCAGGCTCCATGCTTAGCATTCAGCCTGACATGGGGCTCGATCCCATACCCCTCAGATCATGACCTGAGCTGAAAGCAAGAGCTGGATGCTCAACCGACTGAGCTCCCCAGGTGTCCCTCTATGATAATAACTCTTGAGGAATCTTTCTAGAATCATAGGACTATTAATTGATACCACTGGAATATGCTATTTTCTATGACAAAAATCTGAACTGTTCTGGAAGAAAAAATCTAGATTTTTTTCTCCCTCAGTTTTATATTGTCTGGAATGAAATTTAAGAATGTGAGCTAAGTTCTGGATCGCTTTTATTTGTCCTTCTTCAGTAGCCCAAAATATCAAAAGGATAATTTTCTCCTGAAGAAAAACATATCCATTTCTTTGACACAGGGAAAGAAAGGACTCCAGAGACCAGTGACTTAGATGCTTGACTCTGAAGGCAGCTCACCAACTCAACGAGTAATGGATGAGTAGAGTATAAAGGACATCATCAAGTCTATGCGGAAAAATGACATTGTCTATGAAGGGGACTGAATGTTCAATGTTTACACAGCCACTTAGTCTGCAATAACTAAACCTGTTAACCAATTTTGCTGATAACACACCATCTACTCTCCCTTCCTGTATCTCTGCCCCTCAATGTTCAAATTATCCCCATGTTAAATTAAAAGAAAAAGATGTATATATATATATGTATATATATATATATATATATGCTTTATTTTAATTATACCTTTCTTTCAAATGACTGCTTTATCTGTCTTCTTCTCTTTATGGCCACATTTCTGAAAGACATAGTCTACCATTTTGTTTCCATTTCTTTCCCAACATTCGTTAATAATAATTATTATTCTTATGTTAATATCATGAAAATTCAGTCATGGTGAATCAACAGTCAATACCCATTCCAGCCTCTTCCCTCCAGGGTGCTCTCTGTAGTAAGGATGCTGGATGTCCTAGATGTGACTCCGTGGTTTGTCAATCTGATGCACACAAAGGTGACCCAGAAGGTAGGAGTGAGAAGGGTGTGACTTCTGCTTTATCCCTCAGCAAGCTCAGTTTGGAACTTCTCCTTTTTCCCAAGGCAGCACTGGCACCTTCCAGTGCTTGATCACCAGCCTCATGCTGTTGAGATGCAGGGCGCAGGCTTCCATTCTCCTCTGGGGAAACTACAGCCTAGCTCTAGACCTGCCTCCAATAGCCACCAGACTCTGGGCTGCGGCATGGGTGGAGATCCAGAGCTTAAGGAGCGATTTCTGAAAGCTGAATCTAGGGGGTGGTTTTCTTTTCTTTTCTTTTTTTTTTTTTTAACCCTGAAAAGAATCTTGTAATCCACTGCAATAAATCCTTTTACACTTAAAATAGCCAGGGCAGATTCTGTCTCTGCAACTGAACTTTGACAAATTCAGTATCACTTCTTCCCTATTTTATCACTTGTCTTTTCCCCCTAACTCATGTCTGAAGGCAAAATTCACACCGGCTTAATGTCATTATTTATTCTTCCACAGCCTCACAAGTGTCTAGTGGGAACTTAGCCACACAAGATGCTCAAAAATTATGTATCTGATACAGGGAAGTTGCTCAAAAATAGCGGGCCAAAAACTATACACCCTTTAACAGCAACACAACAACATGTCCATTAATCCCAACAACCTTCACTATAAAACCAAGATAATTTTTCTGCAAATATTATATGTCAAATGTTCTCTTTAAAGTTTTTTTAAATGTTTATTATTGTTTTTAATGTTTACTTATTTATTTTGAAAGAGAGAGAGAGAGAAAGCGTGCACGAGCGGAGGGGCAGAGAGAGACACATATTCAGTGTGGACCCCGACACGGGGCTCAATCCCATGACCGTGAGATCATGACCTGAGCCAAAATCAAGAGTCAATTGCTTTTAACCAACTGAGCCACCCAGGCGCCCCCCCCAAATGTTTTTCTTTTTTACTTCTTTATCCTTTTTTCTATTTCCTTCCCTAGAATTGTCTTTCGAGTAGAGTATGATCAAAGAAAGGGATTCATCTTTAAAATAAATATACTTAATACACAGGGCTGTTGGGTGATTTAAATAGATCATATAATTAGGATGTTGAAACTAAATTTCCATTTTGATCTCGCTTATACTTCCTATCTTCACTTGAGTAAAGCAGAAGAATGTCCAACTTGGCAACTTTAGAAACCTCAAAGATCATCCAAGATGATAATAGGATTTGATCTGTTTTTGTTTTTTTTTTTTTTCTGGACACACCCATCAGATTTCAGAAATGCTTTATGCACAGTTCCTATTTTGTCACATATAATACTGGAAAGCTGTATATTCATGACATGAGATTTAATTAAATTAATGTTTTACTGCTACTGCTTCATCAAATCTAATGCCTGTAGTAACTTTTGGTGCCACAGTCTTGATTCATGCTGAGGGACCAGTCATTTTACTAACATCGCTCTTGTGAAGTCCTCACTGAAAATGCCAACACAGTGAAAAGTGTATTAATTAACATCTTAATATTTTGCTATGAAAAGAGCTTTTACCAAATGGACTCCTTGTAAGAGTGTTTGGGACATTCAGAGGTCCACCAACCACACTTTGAGCATCTCTAGTCTGCTTCTATATCAAACTAAGTCTGTCCTCGGGAGTGTGTACAATTTAGGCAAGTTTTAGTGGAAATGAATTAATTCCAATATTTGTTTATGGCACTGAGCAGGGTTAAGTATTTTCAATCATGCACTTTTATTTCTTTTTAATCTCCCGACATCTGATTTTGTCTTCATTGCATAAAGGGTCACTACAACTTTGTTCAACACAAAGGCCTTAAAAGGGCAAATGTAGCTTACAAAGGTAGACTTTATCTAACTAGAAGAGATATTACCAAGGGTTCTTTATAATAGATATACTTCCTATAAAAGTAGCCCCAAACTATAATTTTGATTATAATCACTAAGCAGATGTTTTTGTTCACGTGTAGTATTTTTATTTAAAAAATACACATAAAAATGAAAACTGGAATTATCACAACTCCAATAAACAAGAAAAGGCAATAAACAAAACAATAAAAATTGTACCAAACATTTTTTCCCCCTAAAATCATGAGTTCTGCTTCAACTTAGCCATAGCTGGACTTCCAATTGTCATTTATTAGCTGCTTAAGGGAACTAAATCCTTTTAAAGGGGAGGAGGCCTTGGACTTTTCCTACCCCACTGATCTCATTAGAGAAAAGACATTTTAAAGAGTACATTTTTAAGACTACAGTTAATGGAATGGGACTCTTTAAACTCTAGGCTTATTAAGTCAATAATTCTCAGCTCAAGGTGCCCAGAAATTTGTGCCCTTTTTCTTCAGTCTTAATTATGATTTCTTTTTTCTTTTCTCAAGCACAATGAAAGAGGCTTGGATTTCTCTATTAAAAATGTATTTTTTTTTTCCCACTAATGGACTTTTTTTTTTTCCATTTGGCACATAAGAAAACCAAGAGGCTTAGATACTAAATGGCTTTCATAATCAACATGGCACCTTTAGTAAGGGTTAGGGCTGTTCTTAAGTTTTCAATAACTTTTCATAGGTTTTATCTCTGGATCTTTTTAAATGGCTGGCTAAAGAAATTAAACAATGAATAAATGAATGCATGTACAGTCCAGTTACTTTTTGGTAGAACTCAAGCCACTGATCTTTTTTTCTTTTGATACACAGCCAAAGTATTTCAGGCCAAATATCATCTTCATTCAATTCTAATCTTTTCCCATCTGATTTTTTCCACCCCCACAGGACAGCTCACTAAAACCTCCCCCCCTCACCCCAAGCATCCATTTAAAGGGCAAATGCAGTTAATTCTCAAAGTCAAATTTAGTTTAACTAGAAGAACAGTTACTAAGGCCTTGTTGTAATTGATGTGTTTTACATAAAGGCAGCCCTCCATCCATTCATGAGTTCTTAACATAAAAGACATTGCATTTGAATGGAGACTGCAATTTGCCTGGTAACTTTTCATCACAACTGGAGTCTTTTATCTTCTGTCAATCAACACTGGGCAGCAGGAGAGTTTTATCCACTCTAAGTAACAGAGAAGGAGGTACAGAGCAGTCTTTAAGAAGACAATGCTAGAGATGTTTATATCTTCCTTTACATGCCCTGTCTAAACTAAAATGTTTTGCCCAATCGTAGACAATCTGGACTTGTTATAAATAATTACAGATTTTAAGTCCTAGAAGGTGAGTTATCAAAATGTAACTACTTGATTTTAATTGCATACATTCTGTCTCTACCTAACTTCATGCTGGTATGTAATGGCAGTTAAATTACTTAATCACCTATCAATGACCTTTGCCTGCTGTCTATATTCTTTCTTCAATAACATTTATAGAGAAACAAAATGTGTGCGGTTATTTTCTGTATCGTGAGAGCTCTCAACAACCATTAAATCACAATGCCTACACTGTAAGAATGAAAACTAATCACTGACCCTTACATCTTTATTTGTACAGAATGACATTTCCGTACATCAGCAATAGTTCAAACATTTGTTTGTTGAGTACGGGAGGAGATCAAAATGAGTCACTCAACTTTCATTCATGATTAGGATTTTTGCAATGAAAAAGAGGTTACCGTTCCTTGAATTGAAAATATCATTTTATGGATAAAAATACTGATGTACAAAGAGGTTGAGTAACTTTCTTAACTCTTAGTATTAAAATGGAAAATAAAAGAAAATGAGATGTTGTCATAAAGATAATTTGTACAGTGCTTTGTCCACTCTGCCATACCACATTCTAAATCAATTCAGTTCTATAGATACTTATTTTCCCCTTCTGTAATCTTTTATGTTTCCTTATTTTGAAAGAGAGAGAGAGAGAGAGAGAGAGAATCCTAAGCAGGCTCTGCACTGTCTGCACAGAGCCCAAAGTGGGGCTTGAACCCACAAACCATGAGATCATGACCTGAGCCCTTATCAAGAGCTGGACACTAAACCAACTGAGCCTCCCAGACACATCCCACTTCTGTAATCTTGAAGTGAAGTAGGGATTACCCAGGAAGATGAGAGGGAGAAGAACAATTAAATCAGTGGCCAGAGTGTATGAAAACCCATGGGAGTATAAAAGTACATGGTATACTGAAACACACTGGAGTCGTCTCTACAGGTTGAACTGAGGAGTAACGGGAGTGGATAATAGAGAGAGAACCAGAGGGCTGTCCCTAGACCCGCCTGTGTGCTGTGCTCAGGAGGTGGAACTCTACCCTGAAAACCTCAGGAAGGTATCTGTGAATCTTCAGCAAGAAGGGGACATAATCACAGATGGTCCATCTGTGTGTTTGTATGCTTTGGAATTTTTTTAAGAACACCACAGCAAGCGTAGAGAGTGGATCGTAGTGCCATAGTGGAGACAGAGACCCTGAGGAGAGTTTATAGAGGTTGGAGGGAAGTCTGTAGTGGTGAATCTATACAAGAGGTGGTTTTGCATGGTATTTGAGGAGTGGCATTAGAGTGGCACGTCGTGAATGTCAGGGGAGGAATGGAAACTTAAGAAGACATTAAAGAGACTTCCGGAAGGAGTCAAGTTCACACAGACAGAATAGCATAGTGAGGAATAGAACTCGTGTAGAGCAATACCTTCACTGCTTTATTTTCTCTTGCAACAAAGAACCATTCACTTTGACCTGAAGTTTAATATTTTCCCAGAAATCTAATTTGTCCCATCATTCAACTAATTTCCTTAATCAACAAACATTTATCTTCTTTACCTGATACTTTCCAGGGTTCTGGGCTGATAAGATAAAAATTGTAGGAGCTTTTATTAGCACATATTCTATGACAAGCCACCAGATTTGTTGAAGGATGTAACATGAACATAAAGCTTAGTGCCACTGGTGCCCTTTTAATCTCTTTGTTATCAGCACTATTAGTGTAGAAACCTGAATCAATCTATGCCCAGGAGTCCCCATCTCCCATAAGAGGTTAATACAAAAAAAGGTTTTCTTAGGTCAAAAATATTTTCCCACCACTCTGTGCACTGAAAATTTGTACTGCTTCCTTTCTTTTCATCACTTAAAAAGAAGATTAAGTAGGAATATCCAGTACGCTCTTGCTTAGCGGGACACATTTTACACTCTATGTCAATGTGTTATTGACTGATTCCACTGGGTCATTCATCCATTTCTTCACTCAACATGCACAGACTGAACACCTTTTGCACGTCCTTGACCAAGCTACTCTCTGGAATCACACTAAGAACTGAAGGAAGACCAGAAAATCCTGGGACAGAATGTGATGCTTGATGTCGACCTGTCGGCATGAGCAAAAAGAAGTCAGACGTGGAAAGAGGTCCCTAGGCAGGTAACAAATCCGTGTGAGAAGGAATGGCCCAATGTGAAGAATGTGAGACACCGCAGGGAAGAGTATCTGTAGTGAGTTGAGGGAAGATGAAGTTACAAAGAGAGTGAAAATGAAAAACAACAGATGATGAACAGGCTTCGGTGCTAAATTAAGGACGTGGCACTTTATGACAAGTCTGTGGCGGTCTCTCAGGGGAGTTTCAGGCTGGAGGGACAATTCAGCTGGCATCTTAGTCCCTTCTCCCTGGCAGCTGAGCCGAGGAGAGGCTGGCCCAGAGGCAGCAGACACTGAGCACAGTTATGATGCCAGCTATAATCTTGTCACCTTGTCATTTATCCAGAGGGGTAAATTACTTTGAATCAGTATCATAAACATCTTGGTGAATTTTGACAATGACATTCCAATCAATTATGATTAAAGAAATGACTTTTATTTTGGTTCCTGGGAGATTTCTCTTAATACCTCAAACTTCTGATATTTGCCCCCAAGACTGTTTTACCTCTTTTGGAAGACACAGTAAGCACAGCAGTGTAGACAGTGGGCAGAGAATAAAGCACAATGATAAAGTAAAACAAATGATCCAACAATAGGAGGCAAGAGATGATAGTCCCAGGGGCAGAATTAGGACGTATCAGTATGTTGACATCAGTATGTACTATAGAAAGATGCCATCACGTGCTTAGCGTGACAAGGGCAAGGTTAACGCATCCTCTTGCGAATCTAAAGAACGTACAATATCATGTAGAGCAAAGAAAACAGACTTTGAAGGATGCCCGGTCAAATGGCACACTAGGTCATTTACCTGCACTGACAATGGAGCTCTAACAACTGACTTGGTGTATTTTCACTCTTCTCTACTGGTTTCCCTCAGGCCTTTTCACAGTTTTGCATCTGTTGTTCCCAGTTTACTCCTAGTTGGTAAATAGCTAAAGTGTCATGCACAACACTGATACCGCTTTCTTAAACACCGCGTGGTGACACTAACAGCTCTCTTAACTTCGTCCCACCTGCCCTCTTTCCCTAGCCTTCTGACAAGCCTGACTTTGCCCGAGCCTTACTTTTCAGTGCTCTGGTCACGGCTGCGCTTCCTCAGCCTCTACACGTTACCGTTCGCTTTGCAACGATGCTGCGTTGTCTACCAAGTGCTCTTGAGTTCTTCCTCCTCTCTCGTTACAGACAGCGTGGTTAGTGAGGCCACCTGATGGCTGTGCTCCGCTTGTAACCAGACGGCTTTAAATGAAACCAGTGATTATACAGTAGTAAAGCAAACTTTACTATTTCACAGGTAAAATAAAAATCATATCCATGATCTCAATGGAAACTTCTAGGAATCCTACAAGGGAGGTATTATGATGACCTTTACATAAATAAGGAATGTGTAACTGGGAGAAGCAAAGCAACTTAATTTCAGAGGACGTACCTTTTAAGGGGGTGAGGGGATAGGACATGGGGGCAGATCCTTGCTCTGCTTGGCTAGTTGTAAGACCTAGAGTAACGCCTTTTTCTCTCCTGAGACTCAGTTCTTCAGGCAACAATACTGATGACGTCTATGACTCTTGCAGCTTTATAGTTTCAGTACCACTAGGTCATCACTGCTCATACAATCTTAGGTTTCATCTTTAAATATGACTTTATATATATGGTCATATTTGGTGTGCGATGACCCCCCCCCTTTCCTTTGTCTTAAGAAAATACAAATGGATTTAAATTTCTAAAGCCACTCTTGACAACTTAAGAAGGCAGACAGGATCAGAAACTTTGATATTATACATTATTTGTTTTACATATACTAGGATTTTTTTGAAGCAACGAAGGGAAACTGATGATTAACTATGCTTAAGCCTTCATTCCTCACATTCTTTCTTAATTCAACACTACCAAACAACCAAAAAAGAAAAAAGAAAAAAGAAAAAAGAAAAGAAAAGGAAAACAACCCAAGACTCTGGTATAAATAAAAAGTTTTTTTTTCTCTCAAAATCCTTTTGGTTGCTGACATTCAGTTTATATAAGATGGAAATTCTGGAAGTAAAGCAGGACTAGAATGGTAACGTAGCATTCTGGCTGCCACATTCCTTCTGCACAGGACAGCAGGAAACACGCTTCAAAATGCAAATGCTGGGGTCGGACTGCCTGGATTGGAGTTCTAGCTCTATCGCTCATCTGTGTGAACTCGGGAGCCATCAGCGAGACATGACACTGAATCAATCCCTCCATGCCAGTGTCCTCGTCTATAACACGGGATGATCAGTGTCTCATTCCAGACTTCTTGTAAGACTTATAAACACCTAGCAGAGCGACTATTAAAGTAAGTGTTAAATATCTCAAACTGGGATTTAACACTTATTAGTATGTTCTAGGTTCTAAGTATAGTACATATGATCTCATTTATCTTCAAAACAACTGGATTAAGAAGTGGACAATTTTATCCTTATTTTACAGACAAGGAAACTGAAGCATACATTTCCCATTAAAAGGTAAAGAACTCTTAATTACCGAATACCTACTATTTTAAGCACTGAAAACCTGTCTCATTTAAGCATCACAAAATAAACTTAGAAGTAAACATTCCTTCCTCCATTTTTCAAATGAGGAAATTCAGTTACAAGTAGGGCATACACAGTATGAAGGGTCCTCAAAAAGTTAAAAATAGAACTACCTTACGATTCCAGCAATCACACTAGTGGATATTTACTCCCCAAGTAGAGAATACTAATTCAAATAGATACATGCACCCCAATGTTTATAGGAGCATTATCTACAGTAAACAAATTATGGAACAACCCAAGTGTCCATCAATAGATGAATGGATAAGGAAGGTATAGATACACAATGGAATATTACTCAGCCATAAAGAAGAATGAAACCTTGCTATTTGCAATGACATGGATGGAGCTAGAGAGTATGATGCTAAGTGAAATAAGTTGGAGAAAAACAAATACCATATGATTTCACTCATACGTAGAATTTAATACACAAATAGGGTACCTGGCTACCTCAGTGTCATACGTTTGGTGAGTGGAGATTCAATCCCAGGCTTATTTTACATCAAAATCTGTTTCTGTCTCTATTTTCTTCCTTTACTGGGTCATGCCTTTCACCTACTGAAGCAAAAGTTTTGCTATTCAAGGAATATAGGGAAGAATTAATAACTTTGAGTGAGAAAAAATTAAGCATGTTTGGTCAGAGATTCTGAAAAACTGTGTTTTTTTATATGAACTATGATGAACAAATGAGACAGAGAGAGACAGAGAGAGAGAGAGATTGAGATACTGTAAGCTCTTTCAGGCAAAGAAAGGCAATATACTATTGTTGAATCCTGAACAAATAAGGCACAATTACTATTCTGAATGATTTGGCAGTATACATATTTGTAAAAAATAAAATAATAAAATAAAAAGTTGAGAAATCACTTTGTGATTCTGCTTTCACTGGCTGCATGATATTGGGCACATCACTAACCTCACTAAATATAAATAAATGTACCTTTAAAATGCAAATAAAAATACCTACTTTCCAAAGTTGTTGGAAAGATTTGAGTAAAATAATATATGGGAAGATTAGGGCCAATTCCACTTTAAGTGAAATAGCATCGTCAAATTTGCAATCCCCTTATAGTCTTTAAATCTGCTTTCATTTAATTCTTTACACTCATCCTAAAATGAAATCATTATGTTTTATTTACTCATTGCTTATCACATTTATTGAATCATAAAGGTCTGCTCCAGTGCCTGGCAGTGAGGGAGTGTTAATTATGAATGAATGATTATGAATGAATGAATGAGCGATTACCATCCAGAACCTAGCATATACTCAACATTGTTACTTTTGTATTTAAACCTATCATTCTGTTAGTAGCACAAATACATATTTTTCTTAATAAATACGCTGCAGGAATAGTAGTAGAGGACGTCAAACAGAGAGAACCACACAACGCGATCTCCGTAAGGCCTCTACCTGCCTTCCTGGTGATAGGTTTCTGAGGGTCAAGTATAGGTCAGGGTGACCAGTAGGATGTTATGTCTTCTTATTTTTTAAAATCAATTAAAAAATTAAGAGAGAGAGAGAGAAAGAGGAACAGAGCGGGGAAGAGGATCCAAGGCAGGCTCTGTGCTGACAGCAGAGCCCAGCAAGGAGCCTGAACTCACGAGCCACGGGACCATGGCCAGAGCTGAAGTTGGCTACTTAACCAACTGAACCACCCAGGGGCCCCTCTTCTCATTTTTATATTAATTCTCATAACAAGCATTTAAAATGCCAATTAACATTCTTGCTCCTTTCCATTATATAATTTTTCTTGGTTTAAATCAAGCCAGGAAGTGTGGGAGTACCGCACTATTGCAGCTTACAAAATATCTCTAGGCACATGTCCTTTGTACAGACCAGAAATGTATGATTTGGAAAAGTAATGAGGTGGCTGTGGGGGGCTGCCAAACAACGAATTTCAGGACAAAGTTCAGACCCTGCAGGTCTACTTGCTAAAAAACAAAGGACACTTGTACCAGAGGTGTGATGGCAAAGGTATACCTCAAAGTGGTCAAATTCAGAGAACGTTTTGAAGTCAGTTGGCACGGTCTGCTGATTTAGTGTGTAATAGGAAAGAAATAGAGGGGTCAGAGATGACTGTTAGATTTTTTGGTCGGAGCGACTCAAGGGATGACTGCCACTTACTGCCATGGGAAATGCGGTGGGGAGGAGATGCAGGTGAAGTCAAGGTCATGATCTCGCGGTCTGTGAGTTCGAGCCCTGCGACGGGCTCTGTGCTGACAGCTCAGAGCCTGGAGCTGCTTCGGATTCTGTGTCTCCCTCTCTCTCTGCCCCTCCCCTGCTCATGCTCTGTCTCTCTGTCTCTCTCTCTCTCAAAAATAAACATTAAAAAAATTTTTTAAAAAAGCGGTTAATTTTAAGAGGACACTAGGTGAGGTGAGGATACTGGGAAGCGGTGTATTGGTTACTTACCTGTGCTGGGATGAATTGTCGTAATGGCTCAGAGGCCATAATGACAGTCCCTGGCTCTCCCAGGGACATGCAGCCCCCACAGGCCCACGGGGCAGAACGTGAAGCCAGAGGGTGACTTAAAAGCTTGGAATCTAACGGAAACTGACTGGCTTGATTTTCAACTTACTTGAGACCAGTCACCCCTTTATTCTTCCAATTTTCTTCCTTTTGGAGCAGGAACCTCCATCCCTGGCCTGGCCTGCGTTTCGGGAGCAGATAACTTATTTTTTAATTTCCAGTTTCACACATCCATAGATGGGGACAAATTTTGCTCACGATGGACCCTACACAGAATCTTAGCCATACTTTATTTAAATGATTCTGGTGAATACATTTGGGACTTTTAAGTTCATGATATTTAAATAGGACTCTGGACACAGTAAATACTCTAGTGAGTTGAGATTTTTGTATGCTGGGGTGAATTAATGTAGGCTGCATGTGGGTTGGACAAGAATTTGGGGGAGGTGGTCATAGGACAGGCTGTTGTGAATTAAAGGAAGTCCCCCTAAAATATATGTCCAACTCCCAGAAACTATGAATGGGACCTTATCTGGAAAAGAGAGAGAGAGAGAGAGAGTTCTTGCAGATGTAAGTAAATTAAGAAACTCAGGATAAGATCACCTTGGATTATCTGGGTGGGAACTAAATCCAGTGACACACATCCTTATGAGAAAAAGGCAGAGGGGGATTTGGAAGAGAGAAACAGAAGAGGAAGCCAAGTAAAGGTGGAGGTGAGGTTGTGGTTATACAGCCACAAGCCAAGGACCTGAAACCACCAGAAGCAGGAAGGAGAAAAGCAGCATTTTCCCTGTTCTCCCCTAGAGTCTCCAGGGGAAGTGCAGCCTTGACTGTAGGGAATAACTGTCTATTGTTTGAAGCAGCCCAGTTTATGGCAATTTGTGACGACAACCAGGGGAAATAATAAAGGTAATCAGAAATATGGGACTAGAATCCAGGAGAGAAATCAGAGCTGGAGCTATGACTTTAAAAAGCCATAACACTGGGTAGAATTCCACAGGAAAAACAGTATATATTTATACATATAATAGAACAGTGTGTGTGTGTGTGTGTGTGTGTGTATCGAGAGAGAGAGATACACAAAGAGATAGAGATGGAGAGAGAGACACACAGAAAAAGAGAAAGACACAGAGAGAGATACAGACACAGAGAGTGACAGAGAGACAGACAGAGACACAGAGAGACAGAGACAGAGAGAGAGCAAAGGATTGAGCTCTGAGGCCACACCATGTTTTGGAAAATGATAAAACTGAGAAAGATCCAGAAAAGAATACTGAAAATAAGTAAGCAGGAGAGAACAGAAGAGCCAGCAAGGAAGAGGGCCCTTGAAACTACAAAAAGAATTTCAAAGAGGAAAGGCTTAGCAGTGTGTCAAATGTTGTTAAATGTCAAGTAGTATGATGGCTAAGAATTTAACACTGGATTTGGCAAGAAGCAGTAATTGATAACCTGAACAATGATACTTTCTATAAAGACCCAGTTTCAAATATAAAGACCCAGGGCCTCTTAGGCTCAAGAGAGATTATGGAGAGAGGCTATGGAATTGCAAAGACAGAGAATATACTTGGAAATTTTCCTATGAAATGGAAACAGAAAAATCATGCAAAATTTTTCACACCATGTTTCGTACTACCAATGCATAATTTCCCTGCTCCCATATCATAGGAAATATGTTCCAAATACATTGTATTTACAGTAACGAAGGAAAGTAAAAACACTTTGCACGGGAAATCCCATCGAGAAAGATCAATAAAAGCAAAGAGATGAACGGAAACGTGTACAAGTCGGAAGGTTTACAGACAGGAGTGGACACAGTTCCTGCAGTGCATTCTCCTCCACAGGGTAGGAGGAGTGTTTACGCAAACCTGGGGCCTCTGACGGGAGAAATCCACTTCCACACTGAGGAAACACAGACACGGTTTTCTTCAATACACTCTGGTCATAGATGCCTAAGATGTAAATACCATGATACCAATTATCATACCAACTATTGGACATGATGTAGTCTTTAAACTAAAAAAAAGAAATCACTTTCAGATGGAGCCCAGCCTTATCACTAAGTATGAGATCTGAAACAAGTTACTTAACATCTTTCTTGATCTGTCAAAATAAAATAGCTGCCTTGCCCATTTGCAGAGGTGGTAAGGATAATTTTAGACAGAGCACAAGCAGGGGATGGACACAGGGAGAAAGAGAATCTTAAGAAAGAATCTTACGCAGGCTCCGTGCTCGGTGTGGAGACTGATGAGGGCCTCGATCCCACACCCTGAGATCATGACCTGACCTGAAACCAAGAGTCAGATGTTCAACCCACTGAGCCACCCACCCAGGCACCCTGATAAGGGGTAATCACTGATACTGAAATATGGTCCCATGGGGCACCTGGGTGGCTCAGTCGGTTGAGCGTCTGACTTCGGCTCAGGTCATGATGTTGCGGTTTGTGAGTTCGAGCCCCGCATCGGGCTCCGTGCTGACAGCTCAGAGCCTGGAGCCTGCTTCCAATTCTGTGTCTCCCTCTCTCTCTGCCCCAACCCACTCGCATTCTGTCTTTGTCTCTCTCAAAAATAAATAAACATTAAAAAAATTTTTTTAAATAAAAAAAAAAAAAGAAAGAAATACGGTCCCTGATCCTGAGCATGAATAATAGTTTTGTCCGTACTGGTCTGAAGACAAACGACTTCAATTCAAATCTTACCCTTGTATCTCAACACCCATGACGCTGAGATTCAGATACACAAATTCTTCAAACATCGATTTCCTCATTTGAAGATGAAGACAACTATTTCAACGTCACATGGTTGCTATGAAAAACTTACATAAGATAATGAATTCAAAGTGCACAACCTATATTGTTTCATAAATGAACATTACTTTAGGGGCGCCTGGGTGGCTCGGTCGGTTAAGCATCCAACTTTGGCTCAGGTCATGACCTCGCAGTTCGTGGGTTCAAGCCCGGTGTCGGGCTCTGTGCTGACGGCTCAGAGCCTGGAGCCCGCTTCGGATTCTGTGTCTCCCTCTCTCTCTGTCCCTCCCCTGCTCGGGTTCTGTCTCTCTCTGTCTCTCAAAACTAAATAAACATTAAAAAAATTTTCTTTTTAATAAAATAAAATTAGTTACTTTATTATTTTGATGCTGCCCTCATTCCTTCCCTCAAGTAGCTCAGAGTGTAGAGGCGAGAATGTTAGTCACTAACTACGCAAACGCGTGGCGGTCCAGCATACGCACTGTCGGAAGGACAAGTTCCGTGTTCAGGAGTGCGCTCACCCACTTTGTCAGTGCTCAGTTAAACACAGCCATAGCATCACATTTGGAACTGCATTCAGTCTGCTCAAGAGCGCACAATGATTTATGGAGTGATGTGCTAGGCTCCAGCAGGACTTCATTTGCATGAGAAAAGGACAATTGGATCCCTCAGTCTGTAATTCTCAGAGAAATGCTTTCCTTGAGCCTTATCCTTGGTTTGTTTTCACTCGGGAAGGAATTTGTCATTTTAGAAATACTTGTTGTAATCACGCGGCAACCTACAGGAGGAAAAGGTTGGAGAAAACAATTTCTGGCCTTGAATCACCTCGTGTTTGGGTAAGAAGATTAAGTTGCTGTTGGCATTTAAAATCGTCTGTCTGAATAGCAGTCTCCCACGCACACTTCATTCATTCAATAAATTCCAACAGTTTGACTGAATGTTCTACGATCTGAAAGTTTAAAGCAGAGAGAGCACTGTGTGCAGGTGGTTCAACGAGTGCCTTCTGACTGGCTGTTAAGGGCACCAAAGGGACACTGTGGACCCACGTGATCTCCCCATGGTGGTGATGGTGCCACAATCCTACTTTATTACCATATGCCAACTAACCCTGCTCCCTCCTCACCTTATTCAATCATTCTTCATGCTACATTGGCCTTTATTACTGATTTACATAGAATCCTTCCATGGTCCTCCATTGGTCTCAATACACTGAACATAACACACAAGGGCCTCCATCATCTGTCCCCTCATCCCGTTAAACTCCCCACCCTTTTCATTTGGATTTATCTCCTGGCTAAGAGGAAGTGCTTGTAGATCACCACATTGATATGTTCTTTGCTTCAGCTGTTTCCTTTGGGAGTCATTTTCCTCCTCCTCGCCTGACTTCCTTCTGGTTAGGCAGGTTCTGGCTCCTGCATGAAGCCTTTTCCTGATCCCAGCTTTGAAGTTCTGCAAGGGGCCCCAGGCTTCGCTCCCACTACCCTGTTCTCATAGACAATGCCACAGCTAAGTACGTCATTCCCAACACTTGGTGGGTCACAAGTACCTTTGGGTAGCTGTAGAGATTTATGGAGTTTCACTCCAAAATAAACAAACCTGCAGCCTCACACAGACACGTGTTATATCTAGTTTTGGGAGTCTGTGAATTATCTTGAGGCTTACCTCTAGATGTATTTTGGAGAATTCCCCGCTCTTGATTATGAGTTTCTTAGGGTCAAGGACTGTAACTTGCTGTTCCTAGGTATAGCACAGCTCTTCACTGTAAAAACTATACATAGATATGTGCCTAAGTGAATCAAGTTGAGAAGCCAAGTAATGACTAAATACCTAATATATTCCAGTCACTGGACACCAAGGAGTCAGAGGCCAGCATCTTGAGATACATAACTTGGTGTTTACTGGGATACTGTTAATGGCTAAAATTGGAGATGAGGGTATACGTGGGACAACTTCGTGCTGAGGAGTATGAGTGGAGAGTCAAGTCCCTATTCTTCTTTTCCCTTCCCTTCCTAACTCTAAACTATGTCATAAATCAGCATGGTTCAATTACTTGCTTTATGCCAAAAGCATTTGCATTTCTGTCTTTACCCTGTGATTGCTTCTCTTAGCCCCTGGCCACCTAAAATTCTCTCTTAGATGTATGAAAGGCACCTCAAACAAGCATGTCCAAAATAAATTTTATGATCATTTCCACCAAGTGTGGTTTTCTAAAATGGCTCTGCTGTTCACACATCTGTATCTAGATCTAGACGTATCTCACGTCAGATATATTATGTTTGATATCTCTTCCACTTTACCACCAATGTTTAATCTATTAAATATGTATGCTCATATATCTGGTTGTGAATGTATATAAAACCTAAATACTTCCTACCATATAGAATCAGTTCACATGGAGTCCGCTTTTCTCATTCTTGTATTGCAAGGGCCTACCACAATGCCTGGAACTGAAACCTGCTAGACACACACACATGCACGCACGCGCACACACACACACACGGAACAAGAACAAATATACTGTATGTGCCTGCCCTCTGTCACTTTGTCCTTCCTACTGATTAGGATCCAGATGTGATGGCTGGGATGGGACAGCCACCTTGGCTTGAGCTCTGGAGGCTGTGAATTAAGGATGATGGCTGTGTCAAGTGTCCTGATAATTACGGAGCCACAGTAGTACCTATGAACTGCTTATGTCTACGAGAACAACAAAGAAACCTCTGTGTTGCCACACTTATCCTGAGTATTCCACCACTCAGAATAAGGCTAATTATATCCAATACCTCTCATGAAGCTTTCTGAATATTTCCAGTTTGCCTTATGTTTAATTTCTATTTAATAAATATTCCGCCTTGCCTGAGATAAATGTTCCAGTTTCTTTATAAGGCATTATGTTCACTGTGAAGCCTTTTCGGGTTTCTTGTGAAAACCTGCCCCATCACACTGCTCTGCTCCTTCAGCCTACAGGGCATACACCCAAAGTTCCCACGTCTTTGTTCACAATCTTTTTTTTTTTTATTATTATTATTGGAAATGCACTCCCCTGCTTCCTTTCTCACCTAACTCCTCCTGGCATAAAGTAGTCATGCCCAACAATGTTTATTGCATAAGTGAATTTATTGAAAAAGAATAAACAAATACTAAATTTTGATTCTGAGTATAAATGCAGAAATGCTTACATGGAAGGAAAGATTCTTGTCAACTTTAATACTAAGGAAAGACTCCTAGTGAGTATTAAAAGTGGCATCTGGTCCTTGACGCTCCTGGGTGGCTCAGTGGGCTGAGTGTCCAACTGTGGCTCAGATCATGATCTCACAGTTCATGAGTTCGAGCCCCGCGTTGGGCTTTGTGCTGACAGCTCGGAGCCTGGAGCCTGCTTTGGATTCTGTGTCTCTCCCTCTCTCTCTGCCCCTCCCCCACTCATGCTCTCTCTTTCTCTCTCTTTCTCTCAAAAAAGAATAAACATTAACAAAACTTAAAAATTGACATGGTCCTTGAATATAGGAAAACATACATTAAAGGAGCTAAGGAGGCAGGTAGAAGTTCTTTCATCATTCTTTTTGAAGAAAAAACTCCACAAACCAAGAGACAATGTTGGAAATGATCAGATATTTGCTGAATCTTGCTACAGAATTGCTATCATCATCCTCAATGTGACTTACACTGCACACTGACTCAGCTTCTTGATTAATCGCTGTTGATCTTTACCAATCCATTTTCACACAACCCTCTCATTTGAGGGACACCATCTAGAATACATGATGCTGCTATCTGTTTGTTCGTAACAATCCTCAAGGTGCAAATATTATGCAGGTAATCAATCTAATCAGGCAAATCCATACTTTCTGTTTCTTCTCAATAACCACTCAAGTCATCTATACCATCATTGTTCTCTAAATCTCCACATGATTTGAGTCCATTTAAGTGCTTAATTTTAATATAAATGTAAATTTTCTCAAATAATGTCCAACTTCAATCATTCCTGAACTTTGCTCTATAAAAACAGAAAGTAAAAGTACATTTAACAACTCAACCACACAAAATAAACCTCAAAATCCTTAACTATGGCCAAGTCTCTAAATTTCAAATAAGAGCCTTGTGTCAAAACCAAAGCTCTGCTACATTTTTCTGTTATTTTGGACAAGTTACTTGAGCTCCCTGGGTCTCAGATTATGTAGGGATAATGGTAAATATCCCATGCTTTGATTCTTTGTCAGATTTCCCCAACTGACTGCTAAATTCCTTGAAAACAGAGTTTGTGGCATATTTTACTTGACTCTCAATTACCAATAAGGTATTCAGTAGGTACTCCACTTATATTGAATGAAAAGCTTTTGTTAGATAGATTAATCTTTATTGAATAAACAAACGCCACTGATAGAGCAAGGCAGGCAAACAGACGGGAAAGGAGGAAGAGAAGAATAATATATGTTAGGTGCTCCCAGCCGTGATATCTCCAAGGCCCTTTAGTATTTATTGGTCATACTTCCACCTGGAGCAGTAAACACTTTATCAGTCGTAGAAGCCCCATGGTTCCATCTTTTCTCCAGCATAGTACTGGTTCTCAAAGCCAGCTACAGAGATTGCTGCCAGCTGTTTCTATTTCAGAAGTGATTTTCTAAAATCATGCTCCCTGTGAAAAGTTTGTCCCCCTTCCTCTAACCATATGTGTGTGTGTGTATGTGTATAATCATATATATATATAATTACATATATAATTATAACTCTCTATATATGCATATATACGTATATACAAATGTGTGTATATATACATACATATATATATATATATGTATATATTTCTCTTAAGCTACTTACTGTGATCATATCTTAGGATCATTTAAAGTCTCAATCTTGCTTTATGGAGAAAGGGATGGTCCAACCTGATGGCACACACTCACTTCCTCCCACAGACACACCAGGTCTACAGCTCATCTGAAATGATTCTCTCTGAAAAGGACCTGAAAACTAGATGAACATGTCCTTCACAACAAACAGCAAAAGAGCCACATGAGGACAGGTGAGAGAGACAGCAATTTGGTTCTACCCAAAACCCCACCCCTGGCATAGGGACCACAATCAGGAGGGACCTCAGAAATCTAAGGATTCTTCCTGAGGATGGAGGGGTTCATGCCCCATATTAGGCACCCCAAACCTTGGGACCAGCAATGGAGAGACAGGCCCTCAGAATGTCTGGCTTTAGAGACCAGTGGGGACCAAGTCCAGGAGACCCAAAGGCTGCAGGGAGCTAAGGCACTTCTCATAAAGGGTTGCAGTTGGACTTGCTTGCTCCAGAGACCAGCTAGAAAGCAGCAGTTCGAAAGCAGGCAGACTACTCAGGAGGGTTATTCATTTGTTAATCTCAAAGTTGCTGCCAGAGGGGCAGGAACTTACTGGGACTCTCCCCAGGACAGAGGTCGGGCCAGAGCCATTTCTGCACTTTCCTTCTGCCTTAATGGCACCAGAGGCCATTCCTCAGCCATGTGCTCTCCCACAGCCCTATAGATGTGGCAGGCACACCCAGGCCACCCAGAGGACCCTCCTCGATTGCCTGGCTCTGGTGGCTGGGCAGGCTTCCATTCCTGGGTCCCACGGGACTGTAACAATTGCAAAGATAGCTCTCGGCACTACACATAGAGCCGACTGAAACATATACCCAGTCTTTCTGTGACAAAGGCCTATTTACTTGTCCTGGAGCTTCAGCCTGAGGGGAAGACTTCAGATTTGCCATACATCAAGAGGCAAGAGAGCAGGTCTCAGGAAAAGTAGGCAAGGGGATGCCATCTTTGTGCTCTCCCTGGGCATTACTACAGCTTTTCGTAACTCCCACTGGTCTGAAGCCCTGATTTTTGCCGTTGTTGCCCAGGGGACATGTCCAGATCCTCTCGTCTGGAGGCCAGCAGGGTTTGTGATTGCAATTCCAAAGGATCATAGGTATTTGTATACTTTAAAAGCTGCTTCCTGAGGGTCTGGCTCCAATCAGTCTGAAACTAGATGCTAAGATCCCTCCCTTTGGAACACTGACAGGTCTTGGCACATCCTTAACAATTTGGGCCCATCAATAACACATCAAGCTGCTTAGACAATCACAAAGGTTTGAGAAACAAACAAGAGCTAGGGCAAGGCTGGAAGACAAGGTTCATGTCCTACACAAGTCCACTCATTCAGGACTGGAATAGATAGTGGTTTCCCTTAATACATATGTTCCAAATGAAAGAACAAGGTCAAACCTCAGGCAAAAACCTTAATGAAATGGAAGTAAGTAATTTGTCTGATAGAGTTCAAATGGTCATAAAAATTGCTCACTGGACTTGGGAAAAGAATGAGTGAATTCAGTGAGAACTTCAACAAAGAGATAGAAAAAATAATAAAGTACCAAACAGAAGTCACAGAGCTGAAGAATACAATAAATGAACAGAAAAATATACTGTATCAACATCAGACTAGATGAAGCAGAAGAAATGATCAATGGTGAAAACCACTAAACTTTCCCTCTGAGATCAGGAACAAGACAAGGACACCCATTTTCAACATAGTATTAGAAGTCCTAGCCAGAGAAAGTAGGCAAGAAAAAGAAATAAAGGTTCAAATGGGATAGGAAGAAGTAAAACTTTCACTATGTGCAGATGACACTTTATATTGAGAAAATTGTAAAGAAAAATTCTGTAAACAGTAATATTTCAGGGCACAAAATAAACATACAAAATTCTGTTGCATTTCTATCCACTATCAGAAAGAGAATGAACTATCAGAAAGAGAGTTTTTTTTCAAATCTCATTTACATTTGCCTCAGAAAGAATTAAATACCTAGAAATAACTAAAACTAAGTACATGAAAGATCTGTTCACTGAAAATCACTATAAAACATGAAAGAAATTGAAGAAGATACAAATAAATGTACAAATATTCCACGCTCATGGATTAGTAGAAAAAGTATTGTTAAAATGTCCATGTTACCCAAAGCAATCTACAGATTCAATGCAATCCCCATCAAAATCCCAATGACATTTTTCACATAAATAGAACATCTAATCTTGAAACTTGTATGGAACTGCAAAAGACTCTGAACAGTCAAAGCAATCTCGAGAAAGAACAGCCAGGCTGAAGCATCCTGCTCCCTGATTTCAAACTGTATTGCAAAACTATAGTTATCAAAACAGTATGAAACTGGCATAAAAACAGACACAAAGATCAAAGGAATAGAACGGAGAGCCCAGAAATAAACCCACATGTATATGGTCAATTAATTTACAACAAAGGAGCCAGTAATATACAATGGGGAAAGGACAGTCTCTTTAATAAATGGTGGTGAGAAAACTGGAGAGTCACATGCAAATGAATGAAACTATTTCTTATTCTCTTACACCATACACAAAAATTAACTCAAAATGAGGGTAAAGACTTGAATCCTGAAACCATAAAACTCCTAGAAGAAAACATAGGTGCTAAGTTCCTTGGCATTGATCTTGGCAATGATTTTTTATTTTTAGATCTCAATTCACAAAAAAAAATGAGTGAAAGCAAAAATAAACAAAGGGACTACATTAAGCCAAAAAATTCTGCACAGCAAAAGAAATCATCGACAAAATGAGAAGTCAGTTTACTGCATGGGAGAAAATATTTGCAAGTCATATATCCACTAAAGGGTTAATATCCCCAAAATATAAAGAACTTATACAACTCAATAGCAAAACACAAACAGTTCAATTAAAAATTGGTCAAAGGATCTGAATAGACATTTTTTCCCCAAAGAAAACATACAGATAGCCAACGATGCTTGATATCACTAACCATCAGGGAAACGTACGTCTAAACCACAAAGAGGTATCACCTTACATTGTTTAGAATGGCTATTATCGAAAAAGATAAGAAATAACAACGTTGCCAAGGATGTGGAGAAAAGGGTACCTTCATGCACTATTAGTGGAAATGTAAACTGGTGCAGCCACTATGGAAAACACTATGGAAGTTACTCAAAAAATTAAAAACAGGACCACTATATGATCCAGCAATTATGTTTCTGGATATTTATCTGAAGAAAATAGTAACACTAGTTTGAAACGATATATGTACCTCATGTTCACTGCAACATTATTTATAATAGCCAAAATATGGACTCAATCTAAGTATTCATTGATGGATAAATGCATAAAGAAGAGGTGAGATATATATATATATATATATATATATATATATATATATATATATGATATAAAGTAAATATATGTATATATATATCTGATATAAAGTAAATATATGTAATATATAAATAAAGAAAATGTGTACACACATATACACATAATGGAATACTATTTAGCCATAAAAAGGATAAAACATTGACATTTGTAACAACATGAATGTAACATACAGCAGTATGATGATAGTCATTAATATTGTAGTGCATATTTGCAATCTTAAAAATGTTCATCCCAAGAAAAAAAATTTGGTACTTTGTATGGTGATGGATGGTAACTAGACTTACTGTCATGATTATTTCACAGTACATACAAATACTGTTTTTTTAATATTTCAAGTTTTTATTTAAATTCTAGGTAGCTAACATATTGTGTAGTATTAGTTTCAGGAGTGGAATTTAGTGATTCATCACTTATACACAACATCCACTGCTCATCACAACAAGCAGCCTCCTTAATACCCATCACCGTTTAACACATCCCCTGACCACCTCCCTTCCAGCAACGCTGTTTGTTTTTTACAGTTAAGAGTCTCTTTTACAGTTTGCCTCCTTCTCTTTATTCTTCTTTCCCCTAAGTTCATCTGTTTTGTTTCTTAAATTCCACATATGAGTGAAGGCATATGGTATTTGTCTTTTCTGACTGACATTTCACTTAGGATAATATATTCTAGCTCCATCCACGTCATTGCAAATGGCAAGATTCCATACTTTCTGATGGCTGAGTAATACTCCCTTGTGTGAATGTGTGTGTGTGTGTGTGTGTGTGTGTGTGTGTGTGTGTGTGTACCACATCTTTATCCACTCATCAGTTCATGGACGCTTGGGCTCTTTCCATAATTTGGCTGCTGTTGACAGTGCTGCTGTAAACACCAGGGTAGATATGCCCCTTTGAATCAGTCTTTTTTATCCTTTGGGTAAATGCCTACTAGTGCAATTGCTGAATCATAGGGTAGTTCTATTGTTAACTTTTTGAGGAACCTTCATACTGTTTTCCAGAGAGGCTGCACCAGTTTGAATTCCCACCAACAGTGTAAGACGGTTCTCCTTTCTCCACATCCTTGCCAACACCTGCTGCATCCTGTGTTGTTCATTTTAGCCATTCTGACAGGTGTGAGGTGGTATCTCATTATACTTTATATTTGTATTTTCCTGATGATAAGTGACATTGAGCATCTTTTCATGTGTGTTAGCCATCTGGATGTCTTATTTGGAAAAATGTCTATTCATGTCTTCTGCCCATTTCTTCACTGGATTATTTGGTTTTGGGGGTGGTGAGTTTGATAAATTCTTTACAGATTTTGGATACTAATCCTTTACCAAATATTTCATTTCCAAATATCTTGTCCCATTCTATAGGTTGCCTTTTAGTTTTGTTGATCGTTTACTGTGCAGAAGCTTTTTATCTTGGTGAGGTCCCAATAGTTCATTTTTGCTTTTGTTTCCCTTGCCTCCAGAGATGTGTCTAGTAAGGAGTTGCTACAGCCAATGTCAAAGAGGATGCTGCTGCCTGTGTTCTCCTCTAGGATTTTGACGGCTTCCTATCTCATGTTTAGTTCATTTTGAATTTCATCCATTTTGAATTTATTTTTGTGTATGGTGTAAGAGAGTGGTCCAGTTTCATTCTTTTGAATGTTGCTGTCCAATTTTCCCAACACCATTTGTTGAAGAGATTTTTTCCCCCATTGGATATTCTTTACTGCTTTGTCTGTCAAAAATTAGTTGACCATACAGTTGTGGACCCATCTCTGGGTTTTCTGTTCTGTTTCATTATTAATGTGTCTTTTTGTGCCAGTACCATACTGTCTTGATCACTACAGTTTTGTAATATAACTTGAAGTCAAAACTGTGATGCCTCCAGCTTTGCTTTTCAAGATTGCTTTGTCTATCCAGGGTCTTTTGTAGTTCCATACAAATTTTAGGGTTGTTTGTTCTAGCTCTGTGAAAAATGCTGGTGGTATTTTGATAGGATTGCATTAAATGTGTAGATCCCTTTGGGTATTATAGACATAACAATATTTGCTACTCCAACCCATGAGCATGGAATGTTCTTCCACTTTTTTTGTGTGTCTTCTTCAATTTATTTCATAGGTGTTTATAGTTTTCCAAGTACAGATTTTTTACCTCTTTGGTTTGGTTTATTCCCAGTTATCTTCTAGTTTTTTTGTGCAATTGTAAATGGGATCAATTCCTTGATTTCTCTTTCTGCTGCTTCATTATTGGTATATAGAAATGCAACAGATTTCTGTATGTTGCTCTGTTTTTCCCCATTGATATGACATTAGATGTGTGCTTTTCTTATATTGCCTTTATGATGCTGAGGTATTTTCCCTCTATCCCTATGTTGTGGAGGACTTTTACCGAGTTTATATGCTATACTGTGTTAAACGATTTTTCTGCATCTACTGAGGGGATCATATGGTTCTTATCCTTTCTTTTATTAATGTGGTGTATCATGTTGATTGATTTGTGAATACTGAACCTTGCAGCCAAGGAATAAATCTCACTTGATTGTGGTGAATGATTCTTTTAATGTATTGTTGGATTCAATTTGCTAGATTCTGGTTGAGAATTTGTGCATCCATGTTCATCAGGGATAGTGGCCTGTAATTCTCCTTTCTTAGTGGGTTTTTTGTCTGGTTTTGGAATGAAGGTGGTGCTGGCCTCTTAGAATGAGTTTGGAAGTTTCCCTTCCATTTCTATTTTTTTGGAACAGTTTGATAAGAATAGGTATCAACTCTTCTTTAAATGTTTGTAGAATTCTCCTGGGAACCATCTGGACCCAGACTTTTGTTTGTTGGGATATTTTTGACTCCTGGTATACAAATACTGAATCATTATGTTGTACGCCTGGAAGTAACATAATGTTGTATGTCAATTAATAAAAAAATAAAAATAATAGTTCATGATTACATGACAGTTTTATTTACAAAACCTACCTTTAGTTTTCATTAATAATTAGTAAATATGATTAAATACGTTTTGACATCACATAGGTCTTCTGATTACATTTAAGTTCACAGTGAAGTTATTGAAAAACTGTATAACATCTCAAGGTGGTGTAAAGTCACTGGAAATCAGGACACAGAAATAAAATTCAGAATTTGCATTAAGAAAACAAAACAAAATTAAACAAATCAAAAACTAATCTCAACTTTCAGGTTCCTTTGCAATTTTACACAGAATATAAAGCAAAAAAATAACATTAACAGAACTTTACATATTTTTACAGAATCAAGGCTAAATTAAATCCAGGAATAAGGAGACAATATTAACTTTTTGCATCGCTGATAAAAACCATTGGCTCAGCTTGAAATCCAATTCTTTTTGCAGAAAATCTCTGATAACAACAACAAAAAAGAGTCAGTAGAAAAGGTCATATCAGTGATGCTGCAAAGCACAGCAAATGCCAGTGCTTCCATGTAAGATACTAATATCATTCTGTCCGTCCAAAAATTCTCAAAAATGGCCTGCCTGCCACCTTTTAAGAAATCCCAGAACACCCATATCTTACATGACTGAAGTAACACAGTTAGCCACAATTACTCAATAGTATATGAGATCAAGATAGGAGAGAAAAATATTAGGGAAAGCATCTGCATGTATCAAAAACAAGCCAAATTCTTAAATTTTATTTTATTTTAATTTTCTTAATGTTTATTAATTTTTGAGAGACAGAGAGAGAGAGAGAGAGAGCGCACGTGAACGGGGGAAGGGCAGTGAGAGAGGGAGACACAGGATTCAAAGGAGGCTCCAGGCTCCGTCCGAGTTGTCAGCACAGTGCCCGACGCGGGGCTTGAACTCACGAACCACAAGACCATGACCTGAGTGTAAGTCGGATGCTTAACAGATTGAGCCACCCAGGCACCCCTTAAATTTTATTTTTTTAATTATATTTCCTAAATGGAGAGATTATTGCTATTTGGAACCATCTTTAATTATCTTTTTACTGGTTTCTAGTCTGCTCTAATTCCACACTTCTCTCTTGCCTCGTGTTCTTTAGAAATTATTTAAAGCTTGCTTCTATGGCTCTTGTCTCCTGGGTTCTCTTACAGATATCTTGCCAAATTCTTTCTCTTTTGTTTTCCTATCTACTTTTATTGTCCTACTGTACGTAATCTGACTGCTAGGCCCCAACTATTTAATACTGATTTCTTCAGTACTCATGGGATTAGAACTGGGGCAAAAATGGATCAACAGTGTCAAAGAAAAAATTTCTCTGGACAAGGTTAAACAGTCAAAGAGGACTTTACTCAAAGCTATTGCAATAGGACAGAGAGACCAGACCTAAGAACTGAGCTGCTGAAACAAAGGGCAGGGGGGGGGGGGGGGGAGGGAATGAACAGCAAAGCCCTGGAGGACTTTAGGAGTGAGGTTGATCAACAGGATGTGTTAACTCATTATCTCTTGATTTGGCAGATATTTTCAACTGTGATCAGACCATCTGTGTTTGCTAATTGGTGCCCACCCAACTTAGCTGCTACCCTCCTGCAGAGACTGTGGGAGAGGGATAATTTATTTGATGATTGCATTTCAAAGGGGTGGCTCTCAAGTATCTGGGAAAGACATTCTTGTTTTGTAAAACTGATAAAGAGACTTTTAAAAAGATTTACCAACAGCTCAAAAGGGCAGAGAAAAAACTTACAAATGCAAGTTTTCTAAAGTAAATACTTAAGGAAAGGGAAGTCAGGGTCTAAAACAAAGAAGCCTGCCTACAGTGTGGTCAAATGTAGGGAAATGTTAAGGCATCTCCGTAAACAGAAGCAGGGTTTCCCATTCTTTTCCAAGGTTCTTTGTTTATTTCTTTTGTTTTAGCTCCCAATTACTCTATATTCTATATCCTTTAGTGATTAGTAAAGGTCACATGTGAAAAAAAAATCACACTGTTTAATGATGAAATACATTTTGGAAATATAGTATTAAATACAAGTTAAACACATTTCTTTTTTGGAGGGGCCCTCAAAGTCTTTTGTACGTGGATGTGCAACATGAATCTGATAGAGAGGGTTATACTGAGCAGTGTTTACAGGGGATTTTTCTTTTTAATAGAAACATCTTCAGGTTTAGTTTTCTACAGAGTCAATTATGAGAGCAGTCACTCTAGGATACTGTCTTCTTAAAAAGTTTTGGTAAGTTGCATCATTTCTCTGTCAGGATGGGAAATAAGAAATGGTGATGAAATGAAGCCAAATTCTTAAATGTGCTTTTTAAACATTTTCATGCGCTAAATAATTATTTGATTAAACCATGTCTGCCTCCATTTGTCATGTTTTACACTAATTCTTCTATATAAGATATAAAATGCTAAAACTGAAAGTGTATAAATAACCAAAAAAAATCTTTTTTTTTTTTTTTTTTGCTTTTCAAAAGGCATTAATCAACAATTTTACCTGATCTATGTTTACAAGATGAATTTGTAATTTATCCTATGGTTCTCTAGACATAGATCTCAGCTGGATCAATTGAATCAAAATCAACTTCTATTTCAAAAGAATATTAAACAGACAGAAAATGGATTATGCAATGTTAACTCTACTAAATGGTCTAGATAATGCCCTTTGGCTTCGCCACTCTACTGCAATATGGCTACCTTGGAGTTACTTGGTTTTGAAGAGGAGAGTTCTATTTACCCTCCAGACCATTGTCTTGTGGGAGCACTGAACTTAGCATATGAAAAAGTGTCCACAGAAAATCTGCAAAAATGGTTCCCTCTCTTCAACAGGAGAAACTAAGTTGAACAGTTGAAATTGGCAAGAGGAATGCAGGAGCAACAGGCAGCCCAGCGAGGGAAAACTCTCTGTCACCAGGGCCTGAGAGTCCCTTCCCCCTTCCAGAAAGAACTGCAAGCCAGCTTGAAAAAAGCCTTTCTTCCCAACAGGCAGAACCAGCAGGGACTGATGGGATTTCCAGATACCAGATTTTCAAAAAAAGTCAACATAACATTACAAAGGCTCTCAAAATCATTGAAATCAACAGTTCACAAAAGTAGAACAGCATCTGCTGGTATATAATCATATCAATTGACATAAAGAAAGCATTTGACAGAATCCAATATTCATTAACGGTACATGAAACAAAATCCAACCGTATTCATGGCATGAACTCTCAACAAGTCAGGAATAGCAGGGAACTGTCTCCACTTGATAAAATAGCATCTACAAGAAAACCTGTCATTAACATCATATTTAATGATGGAGCCTGAATGATGCTTTCCCCCCAAGATCAAGAACCAGGCAAGGATGTCCACTCTCATCAGTCTTCTTCTAGTAGAGTGCTGACTCTCTAGCCACTTCAATGACACAAGAAAAAAGAAATAAAAGGTATAAAGATGGAACAGGAAGAAATAAAATGGTCCTATTCTCAGATTACATGATTGTTTACCTAAACAATCTTAAGGAACCTACAAAAAAAGTTCTACAAAAGTGAATTCAGCATAACCACAGAACACAAGGTCACAAAAACCAATCACAATTCTGTATGTTAACAAACACAAGAAACTGAAACTCAACAATCAATATGATTTACAAATGATGCGGGGGGGGGGGGGAGATAGACAGATAGATCGATGATAGATGTACATTTTAAAAGATATATACAGGATCTGTATTTTAAACATTATCAAATGTCAATGAAAGAAATCAATGAAGACCTAAAGAAATGAAGAGAAATACCATATCCCTGGATTGGAAGATTTGACATAATATAGATATTTATTCTTCCCAAATCTACTTTCAGGCTAAAGGTTAAACGTAAATTATAGCAATATCTCACTAAAGATTTTTGTAGACACATTCAACATTATTATAAAACTTATATGGCAATATACAGGCCTAAAATGCTCCCAAACAACTAGAAAAAGAAGAATAAAGTAGAAGGTTACATTCTACTACATATTAAGGCTTACTATATGGCTACTGTAATCAAGACAATGTGGTATTTGTGGAGACATAGATAAATGGAACAGAAGAGAAGACACAGAAATAAAACTATATAAATATACTGAACTGATTTTTGACAGGGAAGCAAAACTGATTTGATGAAAGGATGACAGCATTTTCAACAAATAATACTGGAACAATTGGCCAAAAAAAAAAAAAATGTACCTCATCCTACACCCCATGCTTTGTATCAAACAACCACAGATTGGATCACATTATAAATGTGAAAACAAATTACACATTTTAGGAAAAATAGGAGAAATCTGAGGAATGTGGTTTATGCAATAGATTTTTATCCTTTATACCAAAAATATAATCCATAAAAGGAAAAAAGAATGCAAAGACTAGATCTCATAAAACTTGTTTTATTATAATCTCCATTTTTTGTTTTTTTTTTTTAATTATATTTTTTGAATTTACATCCAAGTTAGCATATAGTGCAACAATGATTTCAGGAGGAAATTCCTTAATGCCCCTTACCCATTTAGCCCATCCCCCCCTCCCTCAACCCCTCCAGCAACCCTGGGTCTGTTCTCCATATTTAAGAGTCTCTTATGTTTTGTCCCCCTCCCTGTTTTTATATTATTTTTGCCTCCCTTCCCTTACGTTCATCTGTTCTGTGTCTCAAAGTCCTCATATGAATGAAGTCATATGATATTTGTCTTTTTCTGACTAATTTTGCTTAGCATAATACCCTCTAGTTCCATCCATGGAGTTGCAAATGGCAAGATTCCATTCCTTTTGACTGCCGAAAAAAATGTTTTTTAATTGCTCTGTGAAAGTCCACACAAAGAGGATTAAAAGAAAAGCCACTGAATGGTTATAAATGGGCCAACTGTGGGATCCTTATGGTGATGAAACTGTTTGATATATATTTTTAATGTTTATTCTTGAGAGAGAGAACTCGAGCTGTGGAGGGGCAGAGGGGGGGGGGGGCACACAATCCGAAGCAGGTTCCAGGCTCTGAGCTGTCAGCACAGAGCCCCACACAGGGCTCGAACTCACGAGCCATGAGATCATGACCTGAGTTGAAGTCGGTCACTTAACCAACCGAGCCACCCAGACACCCCCAAAACTGTTCAGTATCTTAACTCTGATGGTGGATACACAAACCCACAAATGTGATAAAATTGCATAGGAGGAAGTACATGCATACATATATACCAGTATAAGTAATACTAGAGAAACAGGAGTAAGGTTGTTACATTGTATTAAGTGTATGAATTGACACAATGTTGTATCAGTATCAGTATCTCAGTCCTGATCAAAAAATGGCATATAGTTGCAATGATCAGCAGGTAGCAGAGTCCAGATACAACCCAGGCATCCCAGCTCCAAGTCCTGCTCTTAAAGTAGCACACATACTACCCCTTACTGCAGGGGGTGTGGGGATGGGGACTTCATCTGGAAATCAGGACACAGCTTGCATGTCTATTCTGGTCACTAAGTATCTGAATGAGTTGTGCAAACTGTTATTTCTTCTCTAGGTGACATTTTTCACATGAAGTTAGGAGTACAGTTTCTACTGTGAGATAGACCTGAGTTTAAATTCTCTCCTGGGACCTGTGGGCAAATCGCTTAACTTTTCTGAGAGTCTTCACCTGCCAAGCTGATCCTCCTTCAGAAATGTTAGATGTACCAGGTGAGACCACACTTGAAAAGCATTTTGTTAATCACCCGGAAAAGAGGAAATATGCAATGCAGTCTGATCTTCACTTACCCCAAGCATAATAAAGAAGTTAGAAGTGAAAAATTTATCCGTGACAGTTCATGATATAAATTTAGATTTTTAAAGTCATATATTTAAATCATTTCCAAAGTCTCTACCATTGGGAAGATTTTATGAAATTTGTATGATTGTGATTTGTTAGTTAATATGTCGGTGGGAGTCACTAATTATGTTATCTTATAGTAAATTTATTTTATTTAAAAAATGTATGTGAGTCTAATATGAAACAGACATTTGAAAACAAAGTAAATGAACCTATCAATCCTAGAGAACTCTCTATTCCAGTAAAAGCAAAGTCTGCAATACAAATTCTGTCCAGAGAAGTGAGCCCAGTAAAATTTTCTGTGTTGATGAAAATGTTTTATATCTGCTATCCTGCCAATACCACAGTGTCTAACCGCAGGCAGCTATTGAACACTTGAAATGTGGTTAAGGCAACAGGGCAACTGATTTTTAATTTTATGTAATTAATTTACATTAGTAGCCACATGTGGCCAGTATCTTCTATTGAACAGCACAGGGTGGGGGCAATTTTACAGTAAGTAAGTAACCTTAAACTTGATGAGGCAAAGCAGGAGCCAGATACAAAAGCAGATTAATGAAGCCTTTTTTTCAATTTTTTTTTCTGCTTGCATACATGCTAAAATAATTTCTGAAAAAATATGTATACTCCCTCATACTTTTAGGTGAAATCATTAAAATCTTTTATCTTGGGTCAAAGTACTTGCAAAGGATACTTTGAGTATAATGAGTCAAATGGAAGTTAAGTATTAAAATAACTTGATAGCCATAAACATCCATTGATAGAAATCAATAAATAAGCTCCTTTTAACAGTCTAGAATATTGCAGTATTCTTTTTTTTCTCCTAAAACATCATTTTATTGAAGTTCTCTCTCAGAATTTCTTTATAATGAATATTTTTTTTGCTTTAAGTATTTCATCAATCAATACCCATAGTTCTCTGCAATAAAATTACATTTATTTTTGTTGGTCATGTTTCTAATAATATAAAATTAAATTAAAAGAACACTTGATTTTATTTTTCATTATCATTATCAGAAATACTTTTAACACAAAAATAGTTTGCACAACCATATATACCTTATAATATAAAATAGATCTGATATGAAATAATTACAAAATATAATTGTGTTATTATTCATGATTTAAAAGATCTTATTCTCAGAATAAGACATATGCCAGTTTCAGTTCTGTTTCTATTTCTTATTTTTATGCTTCAAAGTAATTGAGATATTTTGTACACAAGAATAAATGTATGGAAGCGGAAGAAGCTTTGTTCTAGCAACATCCAAATGTTTAAACTCCTACCAAGTTACACGTCACAAATCACAGTGCTCTCTCATCATATTTTAAATCTCTTAGGTGACAACTCGAGCCAAACCTTCTCTTACTTTGTTCACAGGGAAGAATGGAAACCTACCTGTCTTGCTAAATGATCAGTTACTGTTAGAGTCATAACCGTGCCTACATTAACACTAACATTATTACTAATTGATGTCCCTTTTAATGGATTTAAGATTTCGCATTTATGTTCAGATTAGGAAAATGCAGACATATCACATGATGGGCCAAAGGAAGAAGCTTCTGCACAGCAAAAGACATAATCAACAAAATGAAAAGCGACCGATGGAAAGACGGAAAATATCTGCAAATCATATATCTGACTGGGTACTAATACTCCAAACATATAAAACCAATACTCCAAAAATACAATTGAACAGCAAAACCCAAACCATCTAATTAAAAAATGGGCAGAGGAGGGTCACCTGGTGGCTCAACTGCTTGGGCATCTGACTCTTGATCTCAGCTCAGCTCTTGGTCTCAGGGTTGTGAGTTTGGGCCCTGGCCCCGCGTTGGGCCCCATGTTGGGCTCACGCTGGGTGTGAAGCTTACGTTAAAAAAAAAAATGGGCAGAAGCAGCAAATAAACACTTTTCCATACAAAACATGCAAATAGCCAACAAGTACATGCAAAGATGCTCAACATCATTAATGATCAGGGAAATTCAAATAGAAGAACACAATGAAACATCAGCTCACAACTGTTAGAATGATTATCATCAAAAAGACAACAGATAGCAAATTTTGGCAAGGATATGGAGAAAAGCGAATCCTTACACACTGTTAGTGGAAATGTAAATTGGTGTAGCCACTATGGAAAACAATATGGAGGTCCCTCAAAAATTAAAACTAGAACTACCATATGATCCAGCAATCCCACTTCTGGCTGTATATCGCCAGGAAATGAAATAAGTCTTGAAGGGGTACCTGCACTCCTGTCTCCACTGCAGCATTATTTACAATAGTCAAGGTACAGAAACAACTTAAGTGCTAATCAAGAGATGAACGTGTGTGTGTGTGTGTGTGTGTACACTACAGAATATTATTTTGCCATAAAAAGAAAAAAAAATCCTGCCATTTGCAACAACATGGATGGACCGTGAGGGCATAATGCTGTGAAATAAGTCAGACAGAGAAGGACAAAGGCAAATACCATATGATCTCACTTATATGTGGAATCTAAAAAAACCCAAAAAACCCAAAAACAAAAAACCACCAAAACCAAACTCATAGATATATAAAACAGATTGGTGGTTGCCAGAGGTGGGAGGTGGGAAATGGGCCAAATAGGTAAAGGTGGTCAAAATGTATAAATTACTAGTTATAAAATAAGTAAGTCCTGGGGTGTAATGTACAGCATGGTGACTATATAGTTAATGATACTGTATTGCATATTTGAAATTTGCTACAAGAGTAGGTCTTAAAAGTTCTCATCACAAGACAAAAATTTTTGTGATTATGTACGGTGATAGATGTTAACTAGACTTGCAGTGATTAATTCACAATGTATACAAATAACAAATCGTTATGTTGTACGCATGGAACTAATATGCTATATGTCAATGATATCTTAAAAGAATCATCTGGCCAGTAGGCTGCAGGACCAAGCTGACAGCAAGGTCTGGGCTCAAGGGACTAAACCTTAACCAATCCAATATGCTGGGGAGTTTTCTGCACCCCAGGGCAATGTACCAGAGTAAGGGCTTGGGTAGATGAGAGCCCGACAGGTTCTTTTGTGAAATTTAAGGACAACTGTGAAAGGAACAGTGGGGAAGGGAGGACTCCCCCAAGAGCCCTTGAAGGTAGGTCAATACAAGGAAAGAGAAAATTTGGAAACTCTTGCAATCAACTGCCTTGAAACTACCCATGGCATCCCTTGCCATCTTACCCATGCGTCTTCTCCAGTTGGGAGCCTTTGTATAGTTACCCGCGATTTCTGGAGCCACAGGCCGTCTGGTGTGGTTGGAGCATGATATGTGGAAGAGAAAAGAACCTGAGGCCAGATTATGACAGCATCATACACATGATCACGGAAGTGGCCGATACCAAATGTACTGACACATTCACTCATCCACCTATACAGGCATGTATGCGTTCAGCGGGTTTTGAGTTCAAATGTGAGCCAGGCACCCGGCCAAGCCAGCAGTCCTCAATCTTGGAAGGGAATCAGAATCACAAGTGGAGATTTACAAGATCAGATGAATGAATCCGCTTCTCCTAGGTTCTTGTTTATATATTTTCAATTTTCAAAGGGACACTTTTTGACCTGAAGACAGGGGGACTAGCGCTGTGTAAAAAACCGCAGAAGGAAGACAGTTAAGAGCCAACCCCGGCCAAGGGGGCGCCGGTGAGCTAGAAGCAGAACCAGAGACCTCACCATGGGCAAGAAACCCGGCAGGAACCGGACTGCGTTCCACAAGCACACGGGGCCACCCACTCACATTCTGTGCGCCAGGCCAAGACGGATGTTTTTCTGCCTCGTCCTGTTTTCCCTCCAGCCTCCTCAGGACCTTGCATGTGACACAGGGGCACTGGGGCCCGCACAGATAGGCCTTATTTAATGAAAAGCTGTAAATACGCACTTTCATAATGCCGAGGGCATCTCTGTACACTTCAGTTGAATCTCAGCAAGATTACTCCTGCCCCAAATTGCTTCAGATGTGGTTATATTTATTGTGGATTATCATATTCTAAATTACTTTTCCTACTGTATCTTCTTTTGTCCTTAATCACCAGGCGCCTCAACACGGTCAGCGGCAATTTCAAGGAAGATTCTCCATTTTGCATGTGGGTATAAAATTGAGATTCTCTTAGGGTCTGATCTTCAGGAGCTGCACTGATTTGTTTTCGTTTTCATCAGTCTCTCATTCAATGTACTCCCCTTGTGCCCCTGAGCTGGATGACACATGAGCTGGGACTTGGGGCATAAAAAGAATGCTGACAAGTATCCCCTGGTAGGTGGAAAGCCCTACAGAGCATATGGTCTTAACCCCTCCTGCTCCAAGAAACCTGAGGTTTCAAAGCTGGGGTGACCTCGCCAAAGCTACATAGCTCGATGGCTAAATAGGGATCTATGTATTCCACGTGTCTCTTCATGTGTTCTCTCTTCTCTTCACCACATACTGATGGAAGGGGCTACGCATGCCTGCTCATGAGGAAGAAGTCACCTGAGGACAGAGCTCCATCAATTTGCCCACGTCTACTGGTACTCGGTGTGACCAGACTTCTGCCTCCAAATGATCTAGCCCTTGGAACAGGTGCAGGGCCCAGTTTTCATTACTTGCTTCAAATGAAAATCCTGTGACAGTCACACCCTCACCTTCATCCATAAGCTTTTCTCCCATTAGGTATTACCTCCGCCTGTATAGAAAATTTCCTATCTCATGAACCACGTGCTGCCACGTCCCATGCTTTCATATATTGTTCCACTTGCCCAGAGTTCCATACTTGCTTCATTACCACATGGGGAAGATCACTATTCCTTCAAACACTCTCCAACAATCTTCACTTCTCTGAGTAACCTCTGAGAGGGTCAGGCTCTACTCTTGTGGGGTGTACCCCTTTAGTATTGGGCAACATCCTTCTGTCCCCCACACACTACTTTAGCTTTCTGTTATTCTTTCTTTTTTTTTTTTTTTCTGGGGCTAGTCAAAGAAGAGAAGTTCCCAATTTCCTCCACTTCTTTATTAGTTAGTAAGCTAAATGTCATAAATAAAGCCCCCATAAGTTTTTGCCTGTAAAATACACAAATATATAATAGAAGCAGTAGAGCTTTATTTTAGCTCATGTAAAAATATCACGTGGGTGAACAACGGGTCATTACGATAGAGGTACTTCTGATTGACGGGGCTCTGCCCGCTTCACCACGAGTTTTGAAGTCATCCTGAAGGTTGTGTCCATTAAAGTTCAGCTGCTAGAGTTAAAAGAACAGAGAAGCATGCATAAGGGTTTTAGAAATAGACCCCATCACCATTGTTCAGCTTCAGTGGCTTAGAATTGGGTCTTGAAACCACCTCTGAATGCAGGGGAGGCTGAGCGATGTAGTCTAGCTTTGTGTACAGAAGAAACAGGTTTTTGTCAAGAGCTGTCAATCTCTGTTACAGTACAGACTTTGGTTCACCAAACCTTCCTAAACAAAGAGGACTGAAGCATCTGCCCGTAAAGAAAGTGGCCCACCATCCATCCCGGTTACCATATCCAACTAGATGTTCAGGGCTTCTGTGTGAAGAGCAGTCCCTTCTGTTAGGTCTAGATGTGGTTTATTGTGCTGTAGAAAACCAGCAACTACCAACGTAAGCGATCTTCACTCTCCAGGCATGCATGCACGCACACACACACACACACACACACACACCAATCAGAATAAGAACAGGATAAGCTCATTTCTGTAAAACACCTATTAAGAAAATTTATATACAATAGACAAAAGTAAACTTATTAACTTCTTCTGTTTAGTATGAGGTGTTCCTTAATTTTCATATGAATGAGTTAAATTTGTGGAGTCCAAAATGATAAGGTATAACTGTCTTTTCCTTCCCATAGGGTAACTGTCTTCCTATAGCCAGTGCACAAGGTTTTTTAAAAAAAATGTTTTTACTTAGACACAGAATAAGAGCTCTTGGCTGATCCCCGTGTACCAGCTCTTTCCTGTCTCTGTAATTATCTTCCGCCATCTCTGCTGGCTCATTCAGTTCACTAAACTTAAATGTCACCTTCTCTGGGCACCCTATCCAAGGTCACCAGACATTATCTGTGGAACACAGCACCAAATTTACTTTCAAAGAATGCATCAGCATCTAAAATGAACATTTATTTACTACGTATCTCCCTCCAGCTGAAGCCAACTCCATGGCAAGTAGGATTCTTAGTCGTTGCTTTTATATCTATCACGTTGAATACTATCAGATACATATTTGTCACTTGATAAATATTTTTGAGTGAATCAATTAAGTAATTCCTTCTCTATCTGTGACTCAGCAGGTTCATTGTGGCTTTGTTCACATGCGCATTCAACCTAGCTGTCAACACACTATAAAGTCTAAAAGGTGAGTTTTCAGAATCAGTACAGAGGACTGGTTAAAATGCATTTTACTGTCAGTTACTCTTGAGCTCCACTGTCAGCCGTCACTTACCATGAATGGCCAAAGGATAATTATCCCACCTTCTAATCTTCATTTTTCTTATTTGTAAAATAGGAATAATTAAAACATGTATTACTCACAGTGGGTTGGTCCATGGGATAAATATTATATAGTACACACAAAGTGCTAGTTATTCAATAAACACTGGCTATGATACTATTTATATTTTCAATCTCAGAATATCTTGATCCCCAGACCTTCTTGTACTGAAAACATGGTTGATTAAATGTGAAAAAAAACCAGAGTAGCCAATCAAGGCAGGGGCCAGTCACTGAGATGTCAAGAACTCAGTGTCCATCTGTCCTTCGTGCCGCTGGTCAGTGGCTGTGCATGAGGACACTGCATTTTTAATGAGTGTGGGGCGCTTTCCTCCCCAGAAAGCAGCCTGGTGCTCCTCTAACTCTGGGTACCGTAGATATCTCTAGACTATAAATAGAGGTTCTGTCTCATTAACTACGGGTTTAATAATCACTCCCTATTGAAGTAATAGATGACTAATTGTGCTAGTAACTTTAAATTGGACGTGTGCCTATGAACGTCAGTATTTTACTCTTGGCAAGGTTTTAAGTCTCAATTTAGCTACTGGGGAGGAGAAAAGTAGCTGGTTTTGTGTTTGTTTGTATATTTTCCATCTTTTTAATTTGGTAGTGGCCATGAGCCTGTTGTATCCAGCTCTGAACCTTGGCTCATCCACTTTACTATTAACACTATCACCTCAGGCTAGATACAGCTCCTCTTTGAGACTCAGTTTCTCTATCTCTCTAACAGAACTAAATACTAATAATAGCAGATCTTTATTTTTGTGTGTGTCCTTTCTACTTGCTTAGGTGCTATCCTAAACCCTTTACTCATTTAAGTCATATAATAATCCTATCAGATAGGTTAATATCATCCCCCATTTTGCAGATGAGGAAACTGAATTACAGAAAGAACTGGTAAACTGTCTATGACTGAACAGCTAGTAAAAGGTAATACCAGCACTCAAAGCCAGGCTATCTGGCTCTGACATCTGTGTCTTGATCACTATGGTATACTGTCCATGAAATGAAGCATCCACTGAAAGGGGACGTGAATTCTTGAACCTCTGATTAAAGTTTTTCTATTCTACCAACTTAACTAACTTTCTTGCAATGTAATTACAGGGCTTTAAATGTGAAGGCATATACTAAAAAGATTAGAGTAGTGCCTTGTTCACTATAGACCCTAAACAAATTTTTGTTTCCTTTCTATTTGTCTTGTGAATGAAGCGACTGACTGTAACACCAGAGGTCCCTATGAGAAGCCCAACATCTCAGCTCAGATATGATCATGAAATCAGACAGCTCCTTAGACATATCAAAGAAAATCACTAGGGCACTCATGTATTATACACTTACACAAAGATACCTTCCTTTTCAGAAGTCTCTCCTACCATGCTACTTGAGGGGAGGGTGGATGGAGAACTTATTTAACTTGGCATTCTCATGCCATGGAGATCAGGTTTGTGTGACATCAAAGTTTAGCCCTGTACACTGTATCGTCTGGAAGCTCTCATTTGAATAGACTTTGTCAACATCTCTTGCTTCGCTTGAACTAGGGGTGTCTAATGCAAGGGGCATGGGATCACCAGATCTATGACACATCATACAGGCATCTGCTGCCCAAATTATACTTGGTGCCTTTGATATATGGCTCCCTCTTCCTCTGACATCTATTGGTCAGTCCTGTCATCAATACACCAGGAGAAAACTCCCAGTACATGCACGTGATTTTGCTATTACATTCACTTCTGGGACCCTGTCTCAAATCTATAGCAATCTCTGGGTTTCCATTTCTTCTTCCCCATCACAAAATCAAGATGTACACAATACCCTAAAATTTAAGGACTACAGAGAAAGCATGAACTAAGAAATGAGGTGAAAGGATTTGGTTTTGTCATGGGGCAATTTCCTAGAAACAGGGTAATACCAAATATCTTGGAAGTTAGTTATCAGTGTGAGGTCCCCAGTGAGAGAGACCTCAGCTGGAAGGTGCTGGTTTACATGAAGAAGGCATGACCAAGTGATTTTCATACCATGTCTGCTGAAATTTATTATGATGGGGCTATTCGGATCCTAAGGATTCCTGCGTGGGATTTATAAAAACTGATGAGTGTAACCCAAAATCAGACTCAACATTTTTTCCTCCTCAAACATCATTTACCCTACCTCTACCTAGCCTCTTTTTATGGACAACTGGAAGTCATACATACTACAATCTTCACCAACCTCTTTGGACCCTACTCTTTAAAACTTAAAAATCTAATTCTCTGCATCTGCACTGACACTTTCTGACTTCAGAACTTTGTATATTCTCAAGCAATTAAACATAATGGTAAGCCCACAGGATTGGAATTATTAGAACACTGTTCCACCACACAGTACTGCCATGGAGGCCACCAAAGAGAGATCTGGATCAAAAGAGGGAGGCTCTCTAACAGAAGAGGACCCTCAAGAGGCACAGTACATCCTGTAGTAGCTGCCCAACGCCAAGAGACTTTTCCTCTGCCTTGACAACCTTAGATTCTCAAATTCTTTGAAAATCGTTTAGATGCCAATCAGCTGGTTCATGAGACGTCTATCAATTAAAGTGAAAATACGGTACGAATAAAATTAACAGACTTGGCTTTTCTGTATAGCTCACAAAACAATGCCAAAGGGACTTCCAAATAGGAAAAAGAGACATCTTCACTGATGACAACCCAACAGTATTTGCATGAAGCTACCTGTCAGTCAAGCATCCAGAAGGAGCTGTCACATTGTGTTCATCCTAAATCAAAAGTACACTTTTTAGTAGAATTATATCTGCAGAAAGATGCAAATAAAAAGGACATTAGCAACTAGGTCTCTCAATCGAAAAATAGAGTATGATAAATAAACTGAACTCAAGAATTTTCAAAAAGGGGCACCTGGGTGGCTCAGTTGGTTAAGCGTTGGACTTCGGCTCAGGTCATGATCTCACAGTTCGTGAGTTCGAGCCCCGCATCCAGCTCTGTGCTGACAGCTCAGAGCCTGGAGCCTGCTTCTGATTCTGCGTCTCCCTTTCTCGCTGCCCCTCCCCTTTTCATGCTCCATCTCTCTCTCAAAAATAAACATTAAAAAAATTTAAAAAAATTTTTTTGAAGGAACTGTAGGATAATAGGAAACCGCAGAGGTCTGAGTTTGCTTATGATTTTATCACTGCCTACCAGTGTATACTGCTGTTTTGAGTAATATATTACAAATACACCTAAAATCCTGTTTTATGCATTGAAACACTACATATGTGAAATAGTATTCTCTTTTTCCATCTCTTCCTCCTCTTTCTTCTTTTTCTTCATCTGTCCCTCATTAATATGGTCTTCCTCTGTAACGGATTGGCTTTCCTATATTTTTACTAGGAACTCAGTTTACTAGAAAAGTAAAGCATCCTATACTATACATACTCCATATAATTAAAATTTGCATTTTAGTATGGCAAGAAAAAAGTCATCAAACACAAAAATAAAATATTTTTAATGCAAAGACATGACTACATGTAATATGAACTCTTTGATTTTATAAAATTACATAATGTTCAAACTATAAATACACATACATTTTATTCTCTATCTACCTCTCCACTACCTTGATGTGGTAGTGTCTCTTTGGATGGGAAATGGGGCAAGTGACAGAGAGAGGAGTTACGGATCGCTCCCAGGTTTGGGCGTGGAGTCGGCACAAGGTCCTGTCTGATCCTCAAGCCTGGTAGAAGCTTGTTGTCCTGGGACAATTATTGATAGTGATCCACTTACACACTCAAAAGCACCTGGTTTGGATGATAAATTATATGATCCCTCTACTCTTATCCTGCCATGGATATTAACCTATTTTCTCCCCTAAATTGTGAGTCCCTGCCTGGTAGGTCATGAAGCACAGCCTGGTCATTGTTGTATCCCCAGCAGCTACCACAGTGGTTGGCTCAATAAGTGTCTGTAGAATAAGTGAAAACCTACTTGTCAGAGTCACTCAGGCCTGCCTGAATCCACACATCACGGTCTTTCAAAATACCACATGGGAGGAGCACCGGAGTGGCTCCATCAGCTGAGCATTCGACTCGATTTAGGCTCAGGTCACGGTTTCACAGTTGGTGAGACTGAACCCTGTGTTGGGCTCTGTGCCGACAGCACAGAGCCTGCGTGGGATTCTCTCTCTCCTTCTCTCTTTCTGCCCCGCTCCTGCTCTCTCTTTCAAAATAAATGAATAAGCTTTAAAAGAAAATAATAAATAATAAATAATAAATAACAAGACAGCACATGGGAAACAAGCTCACTCACACAGAGGCACCGGGGCACGTCTTTCCCTCTCTCTGATGCCCGTCTGCAATGCTCCCTTCACTACGGGTCTCCTCTGACCCTCCACCCTCAATCCCCATCTCCCTCGCCCACCGCACCACAGCATCTCACACGTGTAATACAGCACAGCACACCTTGTGTTACATTCTATGATCTGTCTGCAGTTTCCTGAAGGCAAAAGGCACGGTTTTCATCACCGGTGCACACGGTACCACAGATACGCCCACTACTAAGAAATGCCAACAGTGGCTCCAGGGTGTCCCTGTGTTAGGTGGAGTGTCAGGCAATTCGTATGTATCATCTCACAATCTTTACAACAACCTCGTGAGTGCTTAATATCGTTTTAACCAATCTGACACCCAAGGAAAACAATATTCAAAAGGTCAAATAATACACCCAAGTTCACAGTGCAAATAGATTTGAGATGCAAACTTCAGATTTCTCTAAATCCAGATCATATTGTATTTATTTTTAAATGATGAGAATCCTTCATTTCTTTAAGTCGGAATTTTCCTATGCATACATCTATATCTGTGTCTACATCTATATCTGTTTCTATCTCTCCCTCTCTCTCTCTCCCTCTCTCTCTTTCCCTTTTGGTATGTTTTCTCTCATAATTCTAAGCCCTGCTTCAGATGTCTTCTGAAAAAAAAAAATCAGAATGAATATACAGCACTCATTTTCCTTCTCTTGTTATCTGACTGAGCTGAGAGAGAGGCTGGATAGCACTGACAATTATTGAATTGTGTGTGATTTCTTCACTGTTCTCTACAGAGATACTCATTATCCCTTGATCCAAACAAAAAGGGAGGCTAATACCAAACTCTGCCTTGCCTTCGGTCCCAGTGGAAGGAATTTAATTCTTGGCTTATTTCACAAAATCCACCAATGCATCTTTCAGTACTTTAAGCCAGAGACATTGCTAAAGAAATAGTTCACCACGGGTGTCTGGTTCATGTGGGAAGCGAGGTTCTGTATCCACTTATGAGCTGGGTGTCACATCTTGTCCTATTAACGATGCTGCCTAACTGGGAAAAACAAAAACCAAAACCTGTTCGATGCGTTGCCTCAACAGGTATCTGTTAACTTTGGACACATACAGAACACTTGGCAGTTCCCAGCTTTTTGCCTTATCTCCCTTGATTCTGATGAAATAAGCAGGCTGGAGATTAATGAGCCCGCCACTTCCAGAAAAAAAATGTCAGCTAAGAAAGTTAAATGAAGCAATCATAAACTAATAAAGAACAGAGATGGGTCTCTAACTTATGCCTCCTTGCTCTAATTCCACTTTTCTTTCCACCCCTTTTACTCTGTAATGCTCATTTATACAACTGAGTTATCTCAAAGTGAGGCTATTTTGCAATCATGTTACGGGGTATCCTGAAAAACTTAAATTCATGAACTGTGTATTGAAAGATGTAAATTATGTGCCATACACAGAAATGTCTGCAGGGACCAGCCCGTAACTAGAATAGCTGTAAAGTCCCGAGTTTGCAGCCGCCATCGTGAGAGGCAAGGGTATCTGTACAGGGCAAGAGAGCAAAAGGCATTCATGCCAAGACAGACTGACGAACCAGACCGTCAATCGTTCTCCAGCCCATGATTACCTCAACCTCGAACCAGAATTTATCAAACATTTACAATAAGTGTTCTACAAAAATAAGGTTGAAAGAATCAAATGCATTTGTAAAATCTGGGATCTGTATTGTGTTCACGAAAATTCCAAGTGCAACTAAAGTAGTAAAACCTTTGACAAACCTTCCACTTACCAAATGAATTTTAAAGTGTTTATCCTTCTTTGGTGTAAAATTTATTATTGAATAAGTTAAATGAGATTTTTCAATCCACTCTGATACGTGTTACTCTCTTTGGTATACAGTTTGAGATCACTTGCCTAAGATAGTTTAGCAGTTACTGAAGGATGCTTAAGGGTTTATATTTCTCTACATATATTTTGTAAAGTTTATTTATTGAGGGGGGTGGGAAGAGAGAGAGCATGAGAGGCAGAGGGGGCAGAAAGAGAGGAAGAGAGAATCCCAAGTAGGCCCACGCTATCAGCATGGAACCAGATGTGGGGCTTGAACCCACGGACCTTGAGATCATGACCTGAGCTGAAACCAAGAGTCAGATGCTTAACCCACTGAGCCACCCAAGCGCCCCGATATTTCTCCACATATTATTTCAGTTCCCCTTAAATTCCATTGGCAGAATCCGGAGTAGTGAATATAGGGCCTATAAACACAAATGTACAGAGAAAGTAGCAACTGATTTTTTTTTTTTTTTTTTTTTTGGCACGTAAAATTTTTCTTTCCTTTTCTTTCTTTTTTTGGCCATTAGGGTAAATGCAAGGTTTTATATAAACCCTTGATGGGTCCTTTTCAATCGGTTCTCTGATTTGTTTTCCACAGCACACTACACCCAAAAATCCACACACTGGGAGGTACAGGCCTTCTTCTCTGCAGGGAGATACCAGACCACAAGTTCAGAGATCTGAAAAATTGCTTTCGATTTTACACTGGGGTGTGTGTGGTCGTTTTAAAATGTGTCCACGGCTCTCTGACAATCTTACCCCTCAAAAGGCGGAGCCTGCTTCCGTCCCCTGGCGTTGCCCGAACAGGCATGTTAAATTCCGACACTCAGAACACTGGCAGTTCCCAGGTGAGCATGTGCACGTTGTCTTTTCTGATGCTGATGAAACGGAGACTTGGAACTTTCCAGCCCCTAAGGAACAGAACGGCGGAGCCTGCGGCCGTGAGGGATCAGCAGCGGAGAAAGGGACGGGATGCAGCCGGTAGCAAACTCCAGTGCAGAGGTCGCAGTGCAGGTCCCTGTGATGCCGTGGCAGGTGGCAGGCCACTTTATCCACAGCAAGAGAGTTTATGTCCTTTTGGCAACAGCTCTTGGTGTGTTACTAATCCCTGGGAGAGGTGGAATGTTTGGTCATGGGACAATCATAAGACAGAGCAGGTCTTTCACCCAGTGGCTTTAAATGAAAGTTGATCAGACTACGGATCCTCTGTCTTCGTGAATCCCCAAATATCAGCATCTCAGCATCTTTTCACTGGCCCATTTCCATTTTTTGATATTGGACAACAGCATCTCCAACATCACCCCTGAGGACGCAGTCTCCGATGGCTCACGTGCGTGCTGGCCGTGAAGAGCGGGCCCAGGAGCCTGAGAATCACACAGTCTGTGCAGAGAATCACAGCTGGTAACCATTGCTCCCACCCTACTTTCCACCACACGTTTCACAGCCACCTCATATTTCAGGGCACTCGGTTTCCTTCTGGAGTGTTTTCAGGGGAAACTGCTTTGGATTTTAAGAGAATACCCTTATACCGTCTCTGTGTCATAACTTTCTCTGCAGCTGTACCTTTTTGAAATTTGATGTCACTTTTTTTCTGTTATGACTGCCTCCTTGGACCTTATAAGATACTACATTTTAAACACTGATTTTTTATTGTAATTTTACAGGGGTCTTAGGAGGGCGGGGAATCAAATGCTGGTTATTAGTCAAGCATTTTAAAATGTAGATCCAAAAATGTGTTATTTATGTAGAATTGCCTAATAGGAGAGAGTGCAACCACATCAAACTTTAAGATCCACAAGCAAATAACAAATACAAAAAAATAAAACGACAGATTAATTTTCTGAACTCTCACCTCTCTAACAAGCCAATGCATGATTTTTGATACAATTTAAAATCAGTCTTTACTGAACATCTAAGTTTGTGCCTCTTTATTAAGTGCCTTATGACTCAGGACAACACATAGGTCTAAATTTTCAGTGATTCAAGACAGGAACATTCTAGCAACTTGTCTTTATACTGCTGATAAAATCTGGTTATCTGCTACTTCACCTCAGTTTAAAAGTGCTTTTGCATGTTAAAATAATATGATCTGGTAGACAGGGTGAGGAGTGATCAGTGGCTAAAACAATCTGCACTGCACGCTGTATATTCTGTTGTTTGCTAGTGACAAGGAGGTGAATAAGAAGCCCCCACAGCCTTCAAGATTTTATGCTATAACTGTGGGAGAGGCATGCAAACAAATGATTATAATACCACTGGAACTGCAAGCTTATAATTACATGAGTTCCCATATTTACTCTAAATAGGTGTCTGTAACACGTATCAGGATCAAGCGTCTAACCCTTCCTAGAGAAATCGGGATGCCTCCTACCCCTTGAGACTCACAGTTGTAAGGAAACACCAGAAAATGACTCACGTATGTATAAGTCCATATGAAGGCAACTGCAGATGTGTCAGATGATGATTTGTTTATTTGTGTGTGTGTGTGTGTGTGTGTGTGTGCGCATGTATGTATTTATAAATTTCTGGGTTTTTTTTTTTAAAGTTTGTTTTTATTTATTTTGAGAGAGAGAGGTGGGGGAGGGGAAGACAGAGAGGGAAAGACTGAATCCCAAGCAGGCTCTGTGCTGTCAGCGCAGAGCCTGATGCGGGGCTCAAACTCATGAATGGTGAGATCATGACCTGAGCCAAAATCAAGAGTCAGATGCTTAACCGACTGAGTCCCCCAGGTGCCCCATGCAACTGTTATTTATTAAAAGCAAGTATTTCAGTATATCATTTAGATTCCTTAGTCTTTATTTTACTCATCAGTACAATGGGGACACTCATATCTATCTTTCAATGTCACAAGTATCACATATGACACTATAACTGAACTGGATAGCTCTAGACTTCATGAGAAGACTGAAATGGTGAGGAGACTGGTAGGTAGGAGTTTATTTCCCCCAAATATTGCACCTGATGAAAAATTTTCCCACAGGGGAAAGGAAATTGCATTCAGAAAATCCAATGGTGGAAATATCTAATGGAAGTATTCTTTTTTTTAAATTTGTTTAATCTTTATTTATTTTTGAGAGAGAGAGACAGAGGGTGAGCAGGGGAGGAAAAGAGAGGGAGGGAGACACAGAATCTGAAGCAGGCTCCAGGCTCTGAGCTGTCAGCACAGAGCCTGATGCGGGGCTCGAACCCACAAACCGTGAGATCATGACCTGAGCTGAAGTTGGCCACTTAACCACCTGAGCCAACCAGGTGCCTGAATAGAAGTATTCTTACCATTAGGATCCCTGGCACTTTTTTTAAGTTTTTATTTATTTTTTGAGACAGAGAGAGACAGAACATGAACGGGGGAGGGGCAGTGAGAGAGGGGGACACAGAATCGGAAGCAGGCTCCAGGCTCTGAGCCATCAGCCCAGAGCCCGACGTGGGGCTCGAACTCATGGACCGCGAGATTGTGACTTGAGCTGGAGTCGGACGCCCAACCGACTGAGCCACCCAGGCGCCCCTCCCTGGCATTTTTCAAAAGTGGAAGCTCACTTAGACCCAGGCTCTCTGAGAAATCACAAGGGTGGGGTTCCCATGCAAATATGGCTGACTTTTGAGTTAGGATTCTTAACCACTTTATCATTCTCCTTCTTCAAGTCATGTCTTTCCTGACAGAGGCAGCAGGTAATGAAAACTTTTTTCAGTGATAATGCTGTCCAAATGCAGCAGATTTTTGTTCCTAAGTACATTTCTGAGATGCCGTCTTATAGCCATTTGGAACCACATACCATGACAGTTAAAGAGTATGAACACTAACATTGCTGCCTGGATTTAAATCCTGGCTCTGTTACCTGCCAGCGATGTGACTTGGGGGCAGTTTATTCAACCCTATGTGCCTCCTTTCCATATCTATGACACAGGGCATAACAACAGACTCTACTCCATATGATTGCTGGGAAGATTAAGTAAGTTAATTTATGTCATGTGCTAAATGCAACATACATGTAAGATGCCACTGATACAGGGTTAGGGCTGGAAGCATTGACGTCTAAGCCTTGCCAATCAATCGCAGGCAGAAATAATACAGCATGAAGCAACGTGTGAAGCAGAGATGGATGTATGGCCAGTGGGGAAGGATGGCCAGGGGATACCAGGCAAAGGGTAGTCCTGATACAGATAGGTGTGAAATGAATTCATGTTCACAGTCTTGCTTCAGGATGAGAAACTTCCCACTGGCTCTAATGGTTTGTAAGAACTGTCACTCTCCTCTACAGTGAAATCAAACAAATAAAAAAGATAATTGCTCCTCACTGGAAGAATTTCTCAAAGGTTAGTAAATCATTCTTGTGCGTGTGCTTCTCGTAACTAGAGACACGTAGATACACATGATTTGGTTTCAGTCCCCAGCAGTGGCAGATATGAGGCTATTTTGAGATAAAACTAGGAAACAGATTAATCTGAAGGGATATTTAATAATTTTATTCTCTCTTCAGCTTGGACACTTGCTTCATGGAGCCACAGGACTGAAAGCAAATATGTGTATATTAGGAAGCAGAGGCAGGTTCTGCTTGTTATCATGACAGTTACCTCAAATTTCAGATATGCGGTGACATTCACCGGACAAGTAAGGACAGCGATGCCTGGAGCAAGGGTGAGGCGTGACGGAACCATTCTGAAGACCTAACCCGTGGTCCAAGCTCAGCTGCTGGCCAGAGCCAAGAGCTTGGACAAATCCCTCTACCTGTGTGGTTTCGGCCAGTGGCTTCATCTACTACATAAGGAGTCGATGAAGGCCACCTCGAGCTCCTTTCAGGTTAGTGCAGAGTCAGGGTAAATGATTTTCTGTGAGGCACTTCTTGGTTTTCTACTGTTCTGTTTGTTTGTTGTTCTGTTTTCGGTTGTTTACCCACCTTGTTTAAAGCTCCTTCTCAGGGCTTTTCGCAGCTCCTCCCCACCTCCCGTAAAACTTTCGGCGGATTGGCTCCCCAGCCCCTCCACAGCACAGTACCTATAACCTATTTGCGTCAAAATATGCAATTCCTCTGGCCACACAGTGTTAGCTGGGTCGATCACAAGCATCCCCGAAAGAGCTTCCTGGCACTACAGAGGCAAACCGCTCTTTTTTCTGCTTCTCCGAGTTGTCACAGGAAGAAGGATTTGGCTCCTAGACCCTCCTGCAGCACCCTTTGCCACCGATTTGGAAAAAAATGTTGTAAGAAATGAAGATTCAGCCCCTCGGTTATATTGTCTGTACACCCGGATGAAGCCAAGCCTGAAGCTATTTGTGACTTTCATTTCAGTTGTATGAGCTAATATATTTACCCATTCCATGCCACACTGGTTTGACCTGACTCTGATACTTACCGGCAAAAGCACTCTGGCTAACACAGCTGAAGAAGAGAAAGGATATATCTTTGAGAAATTCAGCCTTTGGACAACACCATCAATGCACCAATGACCTATGATATCTTAGGCAAATCATTCAACTATAGTGGGATTTGTTTTCTATATTTACGAAGTGATTCCCTGTATCTCCCTGCGTTGTTTAGAAAATGCTGACTCTACGTTTTGTTAGAGTTCCATTATTTGGGTTTACACCTTATCTCCTTTAAAGAACTGTAATTTCTTAGGGATGTGAATTATTTTCAACTTTTGATCTACAGTGCTGCTACAATGCTTATCATCTAGCAGTATATGTGAAATGAATTATTTCACTGAAAATCAGCCTACATATATTTTTAGAAATTTTTCACAGGCTCTATTATATGATGAGACGGCAACGGCCTGAATAGGAACATGTTACCATATTCCCCTTTGTTTTCCTGAGGATTTCATGGCCAGAGATCATACTGACGGCTGTTCCCTATTGCAATGTAGACCACTGCTGCATCAGTAATGTTTCTTTTGGCCAAAATTGATTGCCAATATAGAAACCATCACATAATAGCTCTCAACGTCCCTTTCACCCAGAAAAATTCAAATAACTCAATTAATTAACTTTAAAAATTCAACCTCTCAGCCCTCCCACTTGCCGCACCACCTGGATCAGCCAGAGCCTTCCAGAGTTTCTTGGTGCGACCCAGGTGAGTAGCCCGGGGGTGATGAAAACAGATCGAGTGCCTCGCGCTCTCCCAGCTGCTCCAGCCTAAAAGGACACCGCTAAACTCATCTGTAGATGCAGGATATCGTTCAGCAGGATTTCCCCTAAACCTTCATTGAATCAGAGCCATAGCTGTCACTCACTGATGTGTTCTTAACTATAAGCACCTTTCAAGCCAGTCAGCAACTTGATGAATTTGCTGCTCACAGCACCAGGTGGCGAAGGAAAAAGAGAGCAGAACCCCCTGCATGTAGCAGCGGCACCCAGTTAAGAAATTAAACAGTGAGGAGTCCTCTCAGGCACTTGTGTGTTTGGCCCTTGAAAATACGCGACACAGTGTAGGGCCCCAGAGCTGGGGACGCACGCGCAACAAGCAGAGATCTGGGGCTGCTGGAATCGGAGAGAAGCAGCCACGATGCAGAACGCCTGAATTCTGTGCTGGGTTTTGTTCCGGACCTGGTCACCGGGGGTACTGCTGCTGCGTATCTTCAAGCTGAGTAAACCAGTAACAAAGGGGCCAGTGCCAGATTGCCGGCAGATTCCGACACGTGGTTCTCTAACTCTGCTCCTTGGAAAATCGAGGTCTCATGACAGCTTGGCAAGGCAACAGTGTGTAGTGAGACACGGCTGAAGGAAGGGAGCAGCTGGTTGGTCGCAGGAGTCAGAAAGAACACAGCAGACTTCAGACTTCCTTTCCTCATTTCAGCAGAAGAACTGTGGAATTATTTTATGTATTGAGATTTCTTGGCAGATTTTGCTTGGGTTTTAAAAAGAAGGGGACGATGAAGACAAATGAAAGTCACTGTCTTAGGTTAGGTCAGAGACTGGGGGCATCATACTTTCTGATCAGGACACTGCACAGGCAAAGGAAAGGTGTCAAACACACCTATCAGGGGAGATTTCCACATCCAAGAACACAGGGAGATGTGTGTGCTCTTGAGAGAAAGTTCTATAAAGTGATGTGAAAAGGTGGTGATAACTGAAACACAGGAGAGGGGCAAAGGGCTGAATCACACCCTGCACTCCTCACAGGCAGATGGAGAGGTTGCCCACCCTTCCGGCTGAGTGCAGGCCATGAAAAAATTTCTGAAAAGTTCTGTGTGGTTTCTTCTGAGACTCAAGTGTTATCGATCCGTGTCTTTTTGGTTCATTTGACCATGATAAGCCAAAATGTGTGTGGAAAGTTGCTGAGGCAGCCAATGGACAGATTTCCATCTGGTCTTATTTCTGGGAAAGTTTCTGGCTCATCACCCTTTTCTAAAACAAACTAAAATCACAGGATTTTGTTGGGGTGTTATTTTTGGTTTGTTGCCCTCCTTTTTTTGCTTGTCATGTTTTTTACCCTACCTTGTCCCCTGATTTAAAAATGTATCCCTATTACACAGCATATGAGTATGGGATGCTCCCTCTCTCTAAGAAGTTTGGAGTTTGGATTTAAAAAGCCCCCACAGGGGCGCCTGGGTGGCTTGGTCGGTTAAGCGTCCGACTTCGGCTCAGGTCATGATCTCACGGTCCGTGAGTTCGAGCCCCGTGTCGGGCTCTGTGCTGACTGCTCAGAGCCTGGAGCCTGTTTCAGATTCTGTGTCTCCCTCTCTCTCTGCCCCTCCCCTGTTCATGCTCTGTCTCTCTCTGTCTCAAAAATAAAAACGTTAAAAAAAAATAAATAAATAAATAAAAATAAAAAGCCCCCACAAACAACACAATTAAGAATCCAGTAACTAGGTTGCATCTTGCTCCTGCAGATTATATGACCTAGGAATAATTACTTCCATGTCTCAGTCTCCTCATATATACAGTGGGGAAAATAAGCATATCTAACTGAGGGGGTTGGGATAAGGACTGGATGAAGTAAGTAATACACGAGTCTTGGATAGAAAAATGGCTCCTTCAAAATATGTCCATATATGGATGCGTTACTCTACATAGCAAAAGGAACTTTGCAGATGTGATTCAGTTAGGCATTCTGAAACGAAAAGGTATCCTGGATTATCTGAGTGTGCCCCAGGTGGTCACAAGGGTCATTACAAGAGGAAGGCAGAGATGTGGGAGTCAGAGAAAGGTAATGAAAGCAGAGGTTAGACACAGAGATGGGAAGATGTTACATCCTCATCCTTGAAGATGGACAAAGAGACCACGAGCCGTGGAATGCAGAGAGCTTTTCAAGAGAGAGAAGAGAATGGATTCTCTCCTAGAGCATCCAGAAAGAATGCAGTCCTCTGATACCTAGATTTTGACCCAGTGAGACAAATGTTAGTCTTCTGATCTCCAGAGCATGAGATAATCAATCTGTGTTGTTTTAAGCCCCTAATTTTGTGATTTGTTAGAGCAGCAATAGAAAGCTGATAAAACACAAAAGGCATTTAGAAAAGAGTTTAGAACATAGAAAGTATTCAGTAAGTGTAAGTCATGGCAAGTAGTAAAGAGGAAGAATGTATGACAAGAAGAAATGTCACACGTCTGAGGCTCATCTTGAAGGACTGCACATGAACCAGAGACTGGCAGGCTGAACGGGCCACCACTATGGAAAAGCACAAGGCTCTCCACGAACAGCTGAGTTTGAGTTCTGACCCACCAGCATGCTTGACCATATGGAGCTCAAGGATCCTCTGCTCTAACTGAAAGTAATGATGCAAGTCTTCCTAGGCTGCTGTGTGAATGTGCACTTCTGTAATTACACCATCATTGAGCTCTTTCTCCCCACTCTCAGCTACCCAGGAGCAGAGTCTATTCTGAATGCCTCGTATCTGGCATTATTAGGACTTCATGGAGTTTTCTTCCGTATGCAGAAGTATGTGCAAACAAGTATGATTGCAAAGGGGGAGGGAAGGGCTCACTGCCTGCAAGAAGATGGGGCTCTGGGAAGGGCTCAGAGAGATGACCTTGGAGATAGTCGGAAATAAGACAAATGCACAGGTTTCTACCTCAACTCGCTCTGCACTGTGAGGCAGTGTTAATGCAAATAGCTCTCACTCACTGAGCACCTATTCTGTCCCCTTTGTTAATGCATTATTTCTGACCCTCGAATATCCTCACAATTGACCATGCTCACTGCACATGAAAGGAAGAGATGCTCAGAGAGGGAAAATAAATGCAAAGCCACACGATTTGCAAGTGCTGAGAATACTACGTCATCTTTGTCTTGTTCCAAAGGATCTTGGCCAACTCCCTTTGACATGAATTCCTGTGGAAGGGACAAGACGCAGTGGCAAGTGCTGGTGCTGATTTGTGACAAGTCTAGCGTGAGACGGCCTCTTTCTCTAAGGGATGATGACATTTCTTTAAATGTTTTATTTATTTTTGAAAGAGACAGCATGAGTTGGGAGGGGCACAGGGAGACTGAGAGACACAGAATCTGAAATAGGCTCCAGCCTGACTGACCAGTCTGTGTGGTCAGCACAGAGCCCGACTCGGGACTCAAACTCACGAGCTGTGAGATCATGACTTGAGCCGAAGTCAGTCGCTCAACCAACTGAGCCACCCAGGTGCCCCATGGGACACAATTTTAAAGAGGGTATGTTTTCACTGGATTATTTGTTTTTCCAGTGTTGAGTTTGGTAAATTCTTTACAGATTTTGGATAACAACCCTTTATCCGATATGTCATTTGCAAATATCTTCTCCTATTCCTCTTGCACTGTTGGTGGGAATGCAAACTGGTACAGCCACTCTGGAAGTCCCTCAAAAAATTAAAAATACAACTACCCTATGACCAAGCAATAGCACTACTAGGGATTTATCCAAGGGATACAGAAGTGCTGATTCATAGGGCACATGCACCCCAATGTTTATAGCAGCACTATCAACAATAGCCAAATTATAGAAAGATCCCAAATGTCCATCAACTGATGAATGGCTAAAGAAGATGTGGTTTATACGTACAATGGAATACTACTTGACAATGAGAAAGAATGAAATCCTGCCATTTGCGACAACATGGATGGAAGTGGAAGGTATTATGCTAAGTGAAATAAGTCAGTTAGATAAAGATAGATATCATATGTTTTCATTCATATGCAGAATTTGAGCACCTTAACAGAAGACCATGGGTGAAGGGAAGGGGAAAAAGTAGTTCAAGCAGAGAGGGAGGCAAACCATAAGAGATTCTTAAATACAGAGAACAAACTGAGGGTTGATGAGAAGGTGTGGGGGGGGGGGAAGGGAAAATGGGTGTTGTGTATTGAGGAAGGTATTTGTTGGGATGAGCACTGGGTATTGCATGTTAAGTGATGAACTGTGGGAATCTATTCCCGAAGCCAAGAGCACACTGTATGTGCTATATGTTAGCTAACTTGACAATGAATTATATTAAAAAAAAAAGAGGGTATGTCACTGTGTCCTTTCCTTCTGATTAAAATGGTGACCTTGAACTAGAAAAGGGGTCCTGGGAAACACCCCAAATATTTATGTAATGTTTTGTCTTTATATGTTTTCTTTAAAAGGAAAGGGCCCATGCGCATATCATAGTCTCAACTAGACCCATGACTTCAAAATGGCAAAAAAAAAAACCCCACAAAAAAACCACGAAACAAAAGAAAAGCCCAGATGATAACTCAAATCATTTCCAATCACAATATTATTTTTCTATGACATGAAATCATGAATCCAATCACAATATTATTTTTCTATGACTCACACTGTGCTGCAGGCCGGTGCAAGTGGCTAACTCCAACTTACTTCCTTTTTTAGTTATTTATTTAGAGTGCTCGTGTGAGGGGGGGGGAGGGGGGGAGGGAGGGAGGGAGGGAGGGAGGGAGGGAGGGAGAGAGAGAGAGAGGGAGAGAGGGAGAGAGAGAGAGAGAGGAGGAATCCGAAGCAGGCCCACCACTGCCAGTTCAGAGCCCTACGCGGGTCCGGATCTCACTGTGATATAACCTGAGCCGAAACCAAGAGTCAGATGCTTAACAGACTGAGGCATTCAGGCGTCCCATCAACTTATTTTCTTTAATTCAAATAAAAGTAGCAACGTTAGTTGATGGGTATTGGGTTTTTATTTTGTTTAGGCACTTTGATAAATAATCAGAATCCTTGGGGCATCTGGGTGGCTCGGTCGGTTGAGTGTCTGACTTCGGCTCAGGTCATGATCTCACAGTTTGGGAGTTCGAGACCCGCGTTGGGCTCTATGCTGACAGCTCAGAGCCTGGAGCCTGCTTCGGATTCTGTGTCTCCCTCTCTCTCTGCTCCTCCCCTGCTCACACGCTGTCTCTCTCTCTCTCAAAAACAAATAAAGATTAAAAAAAAATTTTTAAATCAGAATCCTTGATTTTAGTCTTCTCAGATACACTATGAGTTAGATATGATTTTACGAAGATTTTTTTTTTAATTATTTCAGATGGAGATACTGAAATTGAGATGGCTAAATAAATTTCAAAGTTTGCGATTCCCATGAGTGGTGGAGCTCAGGTGAGAACCTATCTACCTCCAGAACCGCCTGTCCTCTCAATCATGATGTAACACAGTGATCATTTCCATACTCACACTTTCTCTGCATTGTTTCTTTTTATCATGCCAACAATCCCACGTGGTGCCTACTGATTATATCATTTTCACTTCACGGTGGAGGATACTGTCCTAGGGTGTTTGTATAAATGTCCTTATATCAAAACACTTATAAGTGGTAGAGCCAATATTTGAACCTCGATGTGTTTTTTCCTCTTCCTGTAAGGCATTTTATTTTCTCTCCCATCTAAATACATCATGGCCATGTGACTTGCTCTATCTAAGGAAATAGGAGCATAAGTGATGGGCAGAGGTTTACCCCTGCAGTCTTTGCTCTTACCATCCCTCCTAGCATGTGAGGGTATGCGGGCATGGTGCATGGTGCGGGTCCCATGGGGCGGGCACGGGTCCCAGGCTGAAGACACTACTAGAGTCAAACACGGGTCACAAGTGACTCATGAAAAACATGTAGTATGAATGAGAAATAGACTTGCTGTTTTAAGTTCCTAAGATTTTGCGTCTTTCTGTGTCCTCAATATAACTTTGTCTATTTTTAGGTTGATATGAGGTCGCCAGGTTTACATGAAATCAAAGTCCATGTAATGATTCTCCTGATAGGTATTACACTGAATTATTACACTGAATTATTCCCATGTCTCAATGGGAACTCAGTTCACCCCACGGGACAGGGAAGCCTGATATTGTCTAACCCTTATACACAAATGGTCAGAAGGTCTACCTTTTCTCCCTGTCCCTCTCTCATCTGTGGGACTGGTCAGACAGGAGGAGGCGTGAAGTGTAGGGCCCGGGGCTGAGGTACACCTTCTTACATACCACAAGCTATGTGGTGCAGGTTCTGTGCTGGGTTCTGTGGTTGGGCAAAGAGCTCAGGGGTGTTGAGGAGTGTCATAACCAGGTCTCCGAGTAGGTGAGCCATGGCAGGGAGCTGGGCAGCTAGGCGAGCATCACAGATAGTGTGGATTATCAGAAGGACTCATCAACATGACCTGGGTTTGTGGCTACAGAGCTAGAAGGGGGCAAGAAGTCCATGGTACTTCCTCATATTGGGTCCAAGGGAGCATATGTGTCTTTATACTCAGTCTAAGCTCTGAGAAGGTACTGTGGGAGCAAAATTGTAAATGATCATATTATATGAAAGAATAAACTGCCAAAAACAATACCTGCAACAGTAATTATTCAATAAATGGGTGATACCTCTTATTTTCTCTTTTTCTGACCTAGAAGTAATGTTGAGTTTGGGCACTAGTTCCGGAAATGATTTATTGAAATATATAAGTAACATCATTTCGGTAAAGAAATCATATGTTGACAGAACATTTCTTTGCTATGAAAATAACTTTCCATATCCTTCCATACATTATTTTTAGGTGAAGCTACATCTTTCTAATGTTTTAGTTACATTTCTCCCCCTGCTATGTTAAAATATTCTTTTATTGCTTTCTCTTCCCAGTATGAAAAATAGCTGAGTGTGTTACTTTTTTTCAAAACGTCTATTTATTTATTTATTTATTTATTTATTTATTTATTTATTTTGAGAGAGAAAGAGAGTGCAAATGGGGCAGAGGCAGAGAGGAAGAGAGGGGGAGAATCCCAAGCCGGCTCTGCGCTGAGATCATAACCTGAGGCGAGACCCAGAGTCAGATGGTTAACACACTGAGCCACCTGGGTGCCCCCTGACTGTTATTACTTCTAATAACCCTCCACGTGAGCCCACGGAAATTACTTCCAAACCTGGAGGGCTACATACTACATGGTTCCAACTGTATGACATTCTAGGAAAGGCAAAACTATGGCGACAGCAAAAAGATCGGTGGTTGCCAGGGGCTAGAGAGTGCTAGGTGGAGCACAGAGAACTTTCAGGACAGTGAAGATACTCTGTATGACACCATGATGATGGATATATGTCATTACACATTTGCCCAAACTCGTAGAAGGTACAGTATCAAGAATTAACCTTAATTTAAACTATGGGCTTTGGATGATGATGACGATGTGTTAACGTAGCTTCATCAACTGCAACAAATGTACCACTCTGGTGGGGGAATGTGGATAATACGGGAGGTTATGTATATGTGAGAGCAGAACACGTATGGGAAATCTCTATACCTCAATTTTGTTATAAACCTAAAACTACTTCTAAAACAAGTCTTATTAGGGGTGCCTGGGTGGCTCAGTCAGTTAAGAGTCTGACTCTTGACTTCGGCTCAGGTCATGATCTCACAGTTCGTGAGTTCGAGAGCTCCATGTGGGGCTGTGCATTGACAGTGTAGAGCCTGCTTGGGATTCTCTGTCTCCTTCTCTCTCTGCCCCTCCCTACTCACGCTCTCTCTCTCTCTCTCTCTCTCTCTCAAAATAAATCAACTTAAAAAAAAACCAAGTCTTAATAAAAATACTATCTATGAAGCACATACTACATGGTAGGCAATAAATAGAGCAACAGGGTAAGTGAGGTAGGTCCTTGCCTGCATCTGAAGGGAGACAGACAAATGCAGCAGACAAGAAACTGGATGGTATTAGGATGGGGGTGTTAATGGGAGCCCTAGGAATGCTGTGGCCAGCCAAGCACCTAACTGGGATCAGAGCAGATCAGGAATATTCCTCGTGGCAATTTTAAGACTGGCCAATTGTATCCAGCTGTGCAAGCTGTGATCTACACCATAAGAGATATCCATTCCTGAAGCTGTAATGGGCATGACCTCCCCTGGAGGAAATCTTTTAAGTATATTAAACAATGATGTGGCATGATCCATTTTGCCCTTAAAATTATCTCTGGCTGTGGTAGGGGAATAAACTGGAGGAGGCCAGGCAGGAGGAAAGGAGGACAGTCCGAGGACAGAGCACTATTACAGCTCTGCGGCCGTAGGGTAGCGACAGGGTGTTGGACAGAAGTGGGCAGAGTTGCAGGCTATTTAGAAGGTAGAATCATTAAAGTTTATACATTGAATGTGAGTAGCTGAGGGATACAGGGGAGTTGGAAATGCAATTTATTGAGAAAGGTAACCCAAGAGAAGGAGGGAGATTTACAGGATCATTTTGCTGAGTTCTAAGCGTACTGGGAATGTCCACATTAATAAACATTGTGGACATGAGGACAGGATGTTAAATAGAGACAGTGCTTCGAGACCAATTATAATTTGAATGTAAATTAACATATATCAATGAAATAATTCTCCCAGTTTAATAGTCAAGATAGAAACAGAATTGTCAATATTTCAGAGATTTCAGAGGCACTAAAAGTGGGACCTCAGGAAGATTCCGAGGAGTGTCTAGAGAGGCAGGACAGAATGCAGAAGAAAATGCAACCACAACACCTCCCTGCAGACAGATAGAAAGACATGGAAAGAGAGACATTCAAATAGGAAATAGTGGCTAACAATGATCAATTATTAAAATCAAGAACTCGATGACAACCAAACATTTAAACTATATATATATTTTTTGAGTTTTAATTCTTTGAGAGAGAGAGCAAGTGGGGGAGAGGAGCAGATGGGGGAGAAGGTGGGGGAGAGGCAGAAAGAGAGAGAGAGAGAGAGAGAGAGAGAGAGAGAGAGAGAGAGAGAGAGAGAGAGAGAATATGAATCCCAAGCAGGCTCCACACTCAGCACAGAGCTTGATGTGGGGCTCAATCTCATAACCCTGGGATCATGACCTGAGCCATGATCAAGAGTCAGACAATTAACTAAGTACCCAGGCCCCTAAGCTATATTTAATTAAAAGTAAGACATCAGTTACCCAGGACAGAATCATTTTTATTTACTCCCATTTACCTCATATCCCCATATGAATACACTTACTAGAGATAATCCCTTAGGGACAGAAATTGCATGTTACCAATCTCTGCAAATCCTGTGCAGGGAACAATGTCTAGCTTTGTGACCAACGTCCAATGAACATTTGTTATTGGATTCGTAGACATCAAAGAAGAAAAACAGAACTCTGGAGAGTGTTTTTTTTTTTTTTCCAGAAATCTTGATCTTCAATGCAGAGGCAGCCTGAAGGTGTGGCTGTCTCAATAAATTTTATGACAAAATTAATTTTGTAAAAGTGCAGGGATGAACTGAAAATAGCAAGCTTTAACTAACGAAGTTTCCACCCAGCCTAGCTTTGATGAGGTGAGAAAGAAATTGAACAAGATAAAGCATTTTCAATCCTCAGCCAGAATATGCCAAAATCCATCTCTGAAGCAGGTCCTAATCACAGTCAAATCTCTCCTCAAAGTACATTAAGGTTATTTAAGCCTCTGGGCTCCATTCAACTGAGCAAAAGCAAACTCTTTCTGCCTCTTCTGAGTTTTTCCTCAGTTGTCATCATCATTGAATTATTAAGCAACAAATTGTACTTAACTGTACTACTGACAAGTTCTTACTAGTTCAATGGAAAGGTGGGAAATTCTCATTTCAGGAGCACACACACACAGGCTCTCCTAAGAGAAAATGAAAGGTTTTCCACTTTGCAGATTACCCAGAAATGGTGTTTGCTAGTAATATCAGAGCTTTCTTCCTTCTCCTTCTTCTCCTTCTTTTTTCATCTGACCTTTTGTTCTCCCACGAAATTTATGTGACAGCTCAGGAATATGGAGAAGTAAACTGGCAGGTCAGGGGACTTTATCGGCCACTACAATCAAATGTTCCTTTCTCTCTTCTGACAAGGAAAAGAGGGTTCCACATTAGATCCACTTCATATTATAAGGATTTGACCTCTCCGTGTTCTCATCTTTAAATATTCATGTCTTTCAATGTTATCTTGAAGATTTGTGATTAACCAGAGGCAGCTCTCCCACGAAGCTAACGCAGCTGAAGCATCAGAAGTTCTTCACATCCAGGAGGCCATTCTGAACCTCTGGAAGGACCCTAACGTCACGTTAACATGGTCTTACATTGAAAGTAATATGCTTTAACTTCAATTTTGGTGATAGCTACTGTCTCTTTGCTCTCTGACTTCCTTACATCACACTTTCTGTTGGGACAGCTGGAGGTATTTGGGGATCTAGGTAAGAAGAGGTGAAATACAGCTCATTGGATGCAACAAGTTTTGCAATCTGAAATTGCTTTCTGCAGATGAAGTTACGTTAGCCACCTGGTGAAGGGATCACTTCCAGGAATACCGCTCTGATACTGTCTGCAAACTCCATGCCACGTGTTCCATTGAAATACAAATACATCCCAGAGTACCCGACACTGGAAAGACACTCTCTTCCGCAGTATCATAAACAATTAAATGCACAATACAGAACTCCTACTTAAGATGTTATTTCATTGGTTTTTGGTGTTTGTAATATGTCTCACGTTAATATTTGTCACTCAAACATCTGTGCCTTGCTGTGATTCCACGTTTCATTCTAAATAAATATCTGTTTTTGTATCTACTATTTATCTATTGTAGGGTATTCTTTTTCTTAGGGAAGGGTGCCCAAGTTATAAAAACTTCAGACCTCGAAAACGAGGATCTTCCCGTGAACATAGCCCAGACCAATGTTTCAGGCAGAGCTCTTATACTGCAGTGTATCAACATGCTGAGGGGGCTGATGGCGGGGATGACAATGAAGATGACGATTACTCAACAGGATGGAGTCCCTACTTCACGCAAGGAAGTGTAACTTTTCTGAGACAACATTTTCAGAAGTAACCCAATTTGCTAATCGCAGCTCCCTTTTCGTGTACCGGTGCTACCCAGACTCAGATCCACTCCTTAACCATTGCTGTGGTCCGTTTTCTTAGATGCTTCCTTTTCCTTAACAGTCTGCGGCAGACACTCTTGGTTTTCTGATCCAACACTCATTTAGCACCACCTGCCAGGCTCTATCATACGGACGGCTAATACGTTATCCAAAGTGAAGAACTCTGTTCTTAATTTCCTTTGAAGCTAGGGGTAGTCCCATGAGGCACATCTGTCCACTGAGTTATAAAGATAGGGTCACTGGGAGAAGTGTTTTTTCCCCCATTAAGAGTGATATGAGTCTCTGGTGTCATGCCTTCCTCTGATTCCTCCTTTGTTATGCGTAAGGCATTATATGAGATTTTGAAAAGTCAAGGGAATCACAACGCTGCTGACATCATTGGACTGTGGCAACAAAACAAACAAATCAAAATTTGCTTCTGTCTAATGTTCTCACTCCATGAAAAATGTAAATCTTTATTCTGCTTAACTTACTGTTGATTTTTTGTTTTGTTGTGTATATTTTTTTGTTTTTGTTTTGTTGGTTACTTGCTGATAAAAATTACTCCTGAGAATGCATATCTTCCCATTCAAGTTCACATCTCCCCCATCCACACATCCTGCAAAACCCTTCACACAGTTCAAGATTCAGCTAAATACAACCTCTTTCATCATACATACCCTATGCCTTAAGTTGACATTAATCTCTACCTAATCACTTTTGCCATAACCCTCTACATATTTCATTTCTGGATGTCTGTATATAAGAACACACACTTGGGGCACCTGGGTGGCTCAGTCGGTTTAGTGCCTGACTTTGGCTCAGGTCATGATCTCATGGCTCGTGAGTTCAAGCCCCGCGTCGGGCTCTGTACTGATAGCTCAGAGCCTGGAGCCTGCTTCTGATTCTGTGTCTCCCTCTCTCTCTGCCCCTAACCCACTCGCATTCTGTCTCTGTCTCTCTCTCAAAAATAAACATTCAAAAAAAATTTAAATAAGAACATACGTTTAATTTCAGGTTTGTCTCTTGAATATCAAAGAATGCTATTATTTTTGGTATCTTTTATACCAGGGGTCAGCAAACATTTTGGGTAAAGGGCCAGGGAGTAATATTTTAGGGTTACAGACCATACACTATCTGTTGAATCTGTTCAATTTGACCCAGCAAAAAATCTGAGAGCAGTCATAGATAGTATGTATGTAAATGTATGGGCACAGATAAAACCTATAAAAGTTTATAAAAACAGATGACAGGCCGGATTTGGCCCACAGAGCAAATCTGCCAACCTCTGTAACACAGAATCTATAAAAGCCTCTTGGATATTTAGAAAAAAAAGTCATTGAATAAATGAAAACAAATTATGAACAGACTATAACCAACAACTGCTTCGTGCTGTTTTCATGAAGTTTACACCACATATTAATCGTGGAATAAGTATGCATCAGGCAAAGAGAGACAGCAGTGTGCACTACAGTATTTTCCAAAATGGGGGATAAAAACTATGTGCTGCCCACAAGATGACTCTAGGTGGGAGGAAACTTGCCATTAAATACCAAAATTCACACAGATTTAGTGAAGGTTTCAGTTCAGTGCTAATCTCTCTTAAATAATCAACGATCTTCCCATTTAAAAAGAAATAAAGTCCCAACAGATAAATGACAATGGAACAAGTCTTTAAGCAAAGCATCTTAACATTAATACTGTTTAGTAACTACATTTAAAATTATCTTATGAAAACCAATCCATATCTATATAATTTTCTTTAAAAAAATTATTTAACTCGATGGAAAGGAAAGACCATAAGTAAGCATCAGAAAAGTAGGGCACACAAAAGCAGGAAAAAAAATTATCTGTAAAAATCAGTAGAGGGACTCACAAAATAAAAGGAGGTAAAATATGATGCCATATACCTAAAATGTGGTGGACCGAGCAGTAAAGAATGGGTTCAAACTTAAGCAACCATCAGCTTAAGATATATTACTCTATGCATAAGATGTTACATACAAACCTAACGGTAACCACACATCAAAAATTGGTAATAGATATGCAAAAATTAAAGAAAATGGAATCCAAGTATATCATTAAAGAAACTCAGAAAAACCATAAGAGAAGAGAACAAGAGAAGAAAGGAACAGAGAACTGCAAAAACAAGCCACAAAACGAGTAACAAAATGACAATACATACATACCTACCAATAACTGTAAATGGACTAAATGCTCCAATCAAAAGACACAGGGTGACAGTGGATAAAACAACAACAGCAACAACCACAAAAACCCAAGATACATCTATATGCTGCCTACAAGAGACTCATTTCAAATCGAAAGACACATGCAGAGGGAAAGAGGGAGGATGGAGAAACATGTATCATGCAAATGGTGTCAAAAGAAAGCTGGAGTAGCAATACTTACATCACACAGCACAGTCCTTAAAAAAAGACTGTAACAAGGGATAAGGAAGGACATTACACAATGATAAAGGAAACAAACCAACAAGAAGATATAACAATTATATTTATGCACCCAACATGAAAGCACCCAAATACATAAAACAGTTGTTAATAAAAAAACATAAACAAACTAATCAATAACAATACAATAACAGCAGGGACCTTAACACCCCACTTACATCATGGACAGATCATCCAAACAGAAAATCAACAAGGAAGCAGTGGCTTTGAATGAAACGCTGGAACAGAAGGATCTACCAGATATATTCAGAACATTCCATCCTAAAACAGGAGAAAACACATCCTTCTCAAGTGCACATGGAACATTCTCCAGAATAGATCACGTATTAGGCCACGAAAGAAGTCACAACAAATTTAAAAAGATGCAAGTCACACCATGCATCCTTTCTAACCACAGCGCAAGAAATAAATCGCAAGAAAAAATCTGGAAAGAGCACAAATACATGGAGATTAAGTAACATGCTACTAAACAATGAGTGGGTCAACCTAGAAATCAAAGAAAACATAAAAAATGCCATGGAGACAAGTGAAAATGAAAACACAAGGGTCTAAAATCTTCAGGATGCAGCAAAGTTCTAAGGGGGAAATTTAGAGCAATAAAGACCTACCTCAAGAAGTAGGAACAATGTCAAACAACCAACCTAAACTTACATCTAAAGGAGCTAGACAGAAACAAACAAACAAACAAAACCCGAAACCAGAAGAAAGAAGGAAAGAACAAAGATCAAAGCAGAAATGATACAGTAACTAAAAACAAATGAACAACAGCAATAACAACAACACAAGAGAACAGATCAATGAAACCAAGAGCTGCTTCTTTGAAAAAATCAACAAAACTGATGAACCTAACCAGATTCATCAAGAAAAAAAAAGAGGACTCAAATAAACAAAGTCAGACATAAAAGAGGAGAAATAACAACCAGTACCTTAGAAATATAAAAGATTTTAAGATAATATTATGAAAAATTATATGCCAAAAATTGGGCAACCTAGAAGAAATGGATAAATTCCTAGAAACATTTCACCTACCAAAACTAAAGCAGGAATAAATAGAAAATTTGGACACAGCGTATCAGCAATGAAATGGAATCAGTAATCAAAAAACTCCCCCCAAAGAGAAGTTCCAGACCAGAGGGTTTCACAGGTGAATTCTACCAAACGTTTAAAGAACAGTTAATACTTACTCTTCTCAAACTTCTCCCAGAAAAATAGAAGAGGAAGGAAAGCTCAATATTCATCCTATGGGCCCATCATTACCCTGACACCAAAACCAGATAAAGATAACACACACACACAAAGAGAATTTCAGTCAAATATCTCTGATGAACATCAGTGCAAAAATCCTGTCTGGGTGGCTTGGTCGGTTAAGTGTCCTACTCTTCTTGGTTTTGGCTCAGCTCATGATCGTGTGGTTTTGTGAGTTCAGTCTCCACATTGGGCTCTGTGCTGGCAGCATGGAGGCTGCTGGAGATTCTCTCTCTCTCTGTGCCCCCTCCCATGCTGGCTGTCTATCTCTCTCAAAATAATACACAAACTGAAAAAATTTAAAAACAAATATTAGCAAACATTCCAACAATACATTAAAAAAAAAAACTCATTCATCACAATCAAGTGAGATTTATTCCCAGAATGCAAGGGTGGTTCAATATTTGCAAACCAATCAATATGATACAGTACATCAGTAAGTAAAAGGGTAAAAAGCATATAATCATTTCAATAGATGCACAAAAAGCTTTGGGAAAGCACAACATCCATTAATGACAAAAACCCACAACAAAGTAGGTTTAGAGAGAACATAACATAATAAAAGCCTTTTATGAAAATCCCACAGCTAACATCTTACTAAGTAATTAAAATAATAAAATACCTAGGGATAAACTTAACCAAAGAGGCAAAAGACCTTTACTCTGTAAACTATAAAACACTGGTGAAAGAAATTGAAGATGACACCAAGAAATGGAAAGATATCTGAGGCTCATGGATCGGAAGAGTAAATAACGTTCAAATGTCAATACCACCCAAAGGAATCTATAGATTTAATCTAATCCCTACTAAAATACCAACAGCATTTTTCACAGAACTAGAACAAACAATCCTGAAATTTGAATGGAACCAAAAAGATCATGAATAGCCAAAGCAACCTTGAAAAAGAAAAACAAAGCTGGAGGCATCACAATTCCAGACTTCAAGTTATATTACAAAGCTGTAGTAATCAAAACAGTATGTATGGTACTGGCACAAAAATAGATGCACAGATCAATCGAACACAACAGAAAACCCAGGGCAGGGCGGGGGCGGGGAGGGGAACACAATTATATGGTCAATTAATCTACAACAAAGGAGGAAGAATATGCAACAGGAAAAAGACAGTTTCTTCAACAAATGGTGCTGGGAAAACTGGACAGCTATATACAAAAGAATGAAACTGAACCACTTTCTTACCCCATACACAAACTCAAAATGGATTAAGGACCTACACGTGAGCCCTGAAACCATAAAACTCCTACAAGAGAGCCCAGGCAGTAATTTTTCTCACAGTGTTCACAGCAACATATGTCACATAGCAACCCTATGTCGTCTGAGGCAAAGTAAACAAAATCAAAAATAAACTATTGGGACTGTATCAAAGTAAGAAGCTTCTGCACAAAAACAATCAACGAAACTAAAAGACAACCTACTGAATGGGAGAATATATTTGCAAATGATTTATCTGATAAAAGGTTAGTATCCAAAATATATAAAGAACTTACCCAACTCCACAGCCAAAAAACAAATAATCAAATTAAAAATGGGCAGAAGACATGAACAGACCATTCTCCAAAGTAGACAAAACAGAGGGCCAATAGACAAATGGAAAGAAGCTCAACATCGCTCATCATCAGGGGAACACAAATCAAAACCACAATGTAAGAATGGTTAAAATAAAAAATTCAAGAAACAAGTGTTGGCAAGGATGTGGACAAAAAGGGACCTTCATGCACTGTTGGTGGGAATGCCGCCACTGTGAAAAACAGTAGGGAGGGTCCTCAAAAGAATTAAAAATAGAACTACCCGATGATCCAAGAATCCCACTACTAAGAATACATGAAGAATACAAAAACACTAGTTTTAAGGGATATATGCACCACCATGTTTATCGTAGCATTATTTACAATGGCCAAATTATGGAAACAGCCCGTGCCCATCAACAGATGAATGGACAAAGATGCAACAGCATGGATAGATCTAGAGAATATAATGCCAAGCGAAATAAGTCAGAGAAAGAAAGATCTATGATTTCACTCATATGTGGAATTTAAAAAACAAAGCAAATGAACAAACAAGCTGTAAATACAGAGAACAAACTGGTTATCACCAGAGGGAGGGAGGTGGGGGATGGGTGAAATAGGCAAATAGCACACTTAACTTTGGTAGACACCGACTAATGTATGGAGCTGTTGAATCACCATATTGTACACCTGAAACTAATATAACACTGTATGTTAATTACACTGCAATTAAAATTTAAAAAGCCAAAAATACCACATATGGCTCTAGAGACTTAATGTCAAGCCATGCAAGGGCATGAGAAACCTGAAATGCTCTCTACTAAGTAAAAGAAGCTAATTTTAAAAGGTTACATCTTGTAGGTTTCTAAGTATATGACATTATGGAAAAGGCAAATCTATGGTTACAAAAAAAAGATCAGTGGGGGATGCATGGGTGGTTCAGTCAACTAAGCATCCATCCAACTCTTGGTTTCAGCTCAGGTCATGATCTCATGGTTCATGGAATTGAGCCCCGCATCAGGCTCCATGCTGTCAGTGTGGGATTCTCTCTCTCTACCCCTCCCCGGCTCATGCTTGCTCTTGCTCTCTGTCTCTCCTTCTCTATCTATCTCTCAAAACAAATAAATAAACTTTAAAAAAGTTCCAAAAAAAAAAGAGTGGTGCCATGGATTCAAGGTCAGGGGATGGAGAGGCAGAGCACAGAGGAATTTTACAGCACCGAAAATCCCCTGTATGGTATTATTAGAGTGGATGCATGTCACTATACATTTGTCCAAACCCATGGAAAGTACACCAAGAGAAAACCCTAATGTAAATAATGGGCTTTTGTAAGATATGTTAATGCAGGTTCGAGGGAAGCTATATATAAGGGAGCAGGGGGCATATGGGAACTCTCTGTGCCTTCTTCTCAATTTTGTTGTGAATCTAAAACTGTTCTAAAAAGCAAGTCTTATGCTAAGAATACCCTACACGACAGGTGACAGAAATAACAGGGTGAGTAAGGTAGCTAACATCCATGCCTGCAGATACTTTAGATCCGAAGGGGGACAGACAACAACAAATACAACAAATGAAACTGGGTTATGTGGTGATAGGGTGTTAACTGGACATGGTAGCCAATCAAACCAATTCAAAAAAGAATTTATTTTATTTTGTTTTGTTTTTTTAAAGGAGCTTTTAATGTTTATTTATTTTGAGAGAGAGAAATAGCACAGGGGAGGGGCAGAGAGAGAGAGAATCCCAAGCAGCCTCCACGCTGCCAGTGCAGAGCCTGACACAGGACTTGAACTCACGAACCATGAGATCGTGACCTGAACTGAGATCAAGAGTCAGACACTTAATCAACTAAGCCACCCAGGTGCCCCAATACATTTATTTTAAAAATCATAATGAAGCAGAACGCAGAGAAGCTACAAAATTCTGGACGTAGTATTTGAATGATTGAAGTTAGGGAAATATTGTGGCTTAAGGGTGGTTTGATTACTTTGTAATCAAAATAACTCACTTCAAATTCATGAACTTGTCATAGACAAGGTTGCTAACTTCAGAAAAATCTTATGATTTACCTAAAGCTAAATTTCCTCATCCCTAGAAAAGATTATTGACCGGGGTGGGGGATGGGGGGTCAACTTACATAATACATGGAAAAGCCCTCATAAACTACTATATAAATTTCAGTTATTAATGACAAACCTAGCTTATTCTGAAACTGAGAAGCTTTCAGCAGGTGTTTCTAAATGATTAATATTCTCTTGCAGCCAGTGCCTGAGACACAATCAAGTGTTTCATTAAACGTGAAGATATCAATATTCTGTTTCAGAATCAATGTACAGACATACTTGGCTACCTATTAGTTTAAAGGAAAGGAAGACATTAGCACTCATTTTGGTTGTAAAATTGGTTATTTAACATATAACCACATTCTAATTTGTAACATGTTTATCAAAATTTAGTGCCTTGTTGAGAATTGCCTCCTTTTAGGAAATTTATTGCTCAGTTTTACTCTAGCCTTATAATATTAGCAATAAATCCAAGAGTAATATTATGGCTTTTTTCACTTGATTAAACTGAAATCATGGATACAAATTAAATGTTAGTGATTACATTTCATTGAGGATCTATAATGCATAATTTATGTAGGATACACTTAAAACGGTCAAAGTGTTCAGAATATTCAAAAAGAATGAATCCACAATGCACCTGAGAATATTATTTCCTATTTACACGGTAGACAGTTTCTATATGAACTAGCACCTAAAGTAAACAAAAAGATTTAGAAACCATATGATTTTTATAAGAACATAAGTTCCCTGTATCAATGGTGACTGGCACGTGGTAAGTGCCTGGCTTACAGGAGGAATTCAATAATTGGTAAAGGTTTCGCATTAGTTTCCTATTCCTGCTGTCAGATTTCAACAAATTTAGTGGCTTCAAGCAAAACACATTTATAATCTTCTAAATCTAGAGGCCAGGTGTCCAAAATGGATCTCACTTGGCTAAAATCAAGGTGTTGGCATTCATTCTGGAGGCCTGAGGGGAACACCCATCCCTAACCACTCCCACCTTCTAGAGGCCCCCAGTATTCAAACCAACAATGCACACCTTTAAGTCTCAGACCTCTCCATCATCAGGTCCCCTTTCATTTCGACCCCACTGCATCCCTCTTGTAAAGATCTTTGTGATAACACGGGGACCACTCTAATAATTCGGAGTAATATTCCCAACTCGAGACCTTTCACGTAATCACATCTTTGAAGTCCCTTTTGCCATGCAAGATAAAATATTTCGCCGGTTCCAGCAATTAGAACAGGTAGTGGTCATTATTCCAACTACCACAAGACTGCAAGATCAAGTTTTTAACAACTAAAGGTTCTGTTATTTCAATCCACTACTACTCTTTCTAGATTAGGTCAGCTACATAGCTGCTAAGTACTGGTACTATCAAGAAATGTTAAGAATCTAATGATGATATCTAGGCTTTCTAGAGCATAGCTTAAGCACTTTTGTACGCTATTTCAGTTAATTAAAAAAACTGAGAAGATGCCAGATGGAAATATCAAAATCTAGGAATTCTAGAATGCATGGATGTACTTTCATTTTATTCATGAATAAGACTCATTCCAAGATAAAAGAATGCAGAGACCTACCATAATTGTTTGATAAGTTAGAAATTAACATGAAATTTTAATTTAAAATTATCTTCATGGGCTAATAATTTTACTTTTAAAACAATAGTTTTCACAGAATATTGTGTATACTGTTAATTGATTTTGTTAAACATTTATTTTTTTTGAACTGATAGATGAAAATGTACTCGGTCTGCAAAAATGATAAATATATCTGTTCTACAAATCACAAGAAGTTTTTTTCTACCAATTCTTATTTATTCAGTGCAGCATCTTGTGTGTTAAGCATGGCAGATGTCATTACCTCCTTTCACAGAAGAGTTTCCCAAGTCTGTAGGTGTGAAGTATAATGTAGGCGGGAGAGGTCAGAGACAACCCATACATAGACCTCCAAGCTCTAACTTTGTCGATTTCCACTTCTATTGTCGTATTATAAACATAAACTATCACTATAATTACTTAGATGGGAGTTATTTGCTAGTCCAAAACAATTTGATGTCAAAGATAAAGAAGTGAATTGGAGGGATGAAGGAAGGTCAATAACGGAGATCCAGGCAAAGGTAGGAACATGTTGAGTCACATCTGTGCTGAAATAGTTACCCCATTATATTTCTGTGTTAAGACTCTAAGGACAGAATATCCCTAATAGTGAAACACTAATCTGACTTCCTCTGGTGTAATCAATCTGACTCTAAAAACCATATTTGAATGTTGATTTAATAAAGTTCTTGTTAGAAATTATCAGAAAGATTTTGGCTTGAGTTAGGTCCTGAGGCTTAGTATTTTTATTAAATCTTCCAGCCTAAAGCAGAAATAAAAAGACCATCACTCTCTGCCGCTACCTCTATGGAAATGTCCTAATCAACCACATGTTAACTTAACAATTTCCATGGTCTCATGACAATTTTCCAAGGGCCAACTGACAGGAGAATAAAATTTGGACCTAGCTCACTAATTATTTTGAAATGCTGTTCGGAGCCAACAATGGACAACTGCAGTCTCACTGCCCTACTCTGGGGTGACCTTCTGTGACTGTGCTGGAGGGGATCCTCCCACTGGACACTGTGCTAAGAAGAAAGCTTGTTCATTTACTATGTATGAAGGAGAATCAGAAATGGCTTAAAGTCATAAATACACAGACTCCTAGGCAGTGGCAGGTGGCTTGGCTTTGTAATCAGAAGACTTAAAAATGCAGTGTATGATCAGAAGCAAGGATATTTGGGGAAGAAGCATGTGTATGGAATTACAAGAAAAGAATAAGCACAAAGGTAAAGTTCTTCAGTTTCATTAATGTTCATCAGAGAGCAGCCACCAAAGAAGAGACACTGAATTACTGAGGATAATGAATCTTGAGGATGTCACCTGGCCTTAGTTCTCAGGCATCCATTTGTGGGTACAATGAGATCATGAACAGAAGAGCCACAGTGACTCTGTTGGTGGAAACTGCACGTAAATAACAGCATGGACTTTGTCTCACCAAGACTGAGCTACATTCTCCCACTGCTGTATGCTCATTCTGCTATTACTCAAGTGTAATACTAAGAACTTGACATGCCACCATCCATGGGGGAGCCCAGCTAGAGTAACAGTAGACTCCTTCCATGCTGGGTGGGGCAGAGATTCATTATTACTACCAATGATGCCAACATCAGGTATGTGTTTGTCCTTCCTCCTGTGATAGCCAGAATTCTAAGCTGGCCCCCAAGATTTCCCACCCCTGGTCTGCATACCCTAGACTACAGATACCATCAGTTCTATTCCTGTGATTAGATTAAGTGCTACAGGGATATGGCAGCCTCCGAGCTCTGAGAGTGGCCTGTCGCTGAAAGCCAGAAGGGCAGTGGGCACCTCAGTCCTTCAACTGAAAGGAACTGAATTTTGTCAACAGTAATAAGTTTGAGAACAAAATTTTCTCAAAGCCTCCAGACAAAAGTGACTTAGTGAAATGGGATTTTGCATTACATTCCTTCAGAACCAGTGACATCTCTCATAACAAAATCGTCTTGGCAATGGGCACAGGACCACGAGATCCACTGGAGCTACCACTGACCAAGTTTCCTGGAGGTAACTGATAGATAACGACCTGATACAAAATGAAACAGTCAATTAAAGTCTCAGCTAAGTTACTGGTTCAGACACATCTTATGTGCATGTTTGGCACACTGTCTTCCAGGATATAATAAATGCCTAGAGCCAATAGGTAATATAGGGTCTTTGTCCCCAGAAGGTAGAAACAATGGGTTGGGGAACTAGAGGGTGAAAGACGCACTGATCCTTGCTCTAATGTTTGATTCACTTGAGAGATCTATACTTCCCATACTATCAACTATAGACTCTATCCTGGTTACCAATATGGGATATGGGTGGATTTTCATCAGAGGGTATAGTAAGGATTCCACTGACTAAATCCACAACTATCACCTAGTCATTTTTTTTTTTTTTTTTTGCTTTCCATACTATTAGAGGTGACTGAATACCATTATCATGCAGCAGGAAGAAGTACAACTGAAATTCCGGTGACTAACTTAGGAACATTTGAGTACTACCATGTCCTATAAATGAATAATAGGAACAAACAGCTTGAAAGTGCAAGCTCACTAATATCCCATGAGGCAACCATTCCTGCAATGGAGGCAAGGCTAAGTGGGAGCTAGTGGATAAATGCTTCCTTCTGGTGTCCTGAGGGGCATTCATTTGTGAGGTGCATTGGGCATGGTTCCTCAGTGGGCTCCAGCGGGATTGAGCTTTAAGCAAATATGGAGAATTAAGTGAAAATTCCATCTAATTCATGTAGTCTAGACATTCCCCGCTTAGAAAGGGGAAGAAAATGTCATTGCACGCTTGTTTCCTGATATACTCTGGCCAGGAAATTCTAATTAGGCAGTGTAACTATCAACATAAAGATATAAATATAAAACTGGATGTCGAACACCATCCCAACACCACCCCTGTGGTGTCTTGGGCTACATCCCTTCCATCAGAATATTTTTTTCTACACTGTGTACTCAATTTGTTTTCACCAATTTAGCTTGCTAATCCTTCGGATAGAAGGGTTTTTTTTGTTTTTGTTTTTGTTTTTATTTATGGTTTTTATCGGTCCTGTCATATAGTGTGTAAAATGGTGCCAATTTCTCTATGTATGTCACATGAATATGAAGGTAAACACTGGGGTAATGTGCCCACAAGTCAAGAAATGCCTAAGATTGCCAGGAAATCACCAGAAGCTAGGAGAGAGGGGTATAACAAATTCTTTTCCACCGCCCTCTGAAGGAACCAATCCTACCAACACTTTTATCTTGGACATCTAGCTTCCAGAATTGTGAAGGAATAAATTTTTGTTGTTTAAGCCACTCAGCTTGTGGTACTTTGTTATGGTGGCCCCAGCAAACTAGCACAGTGACCGTCTTTAACTTGCCACAGTTCACCCTCTGATCACAGAACAGACGTACTGTTGTCTCAGACAAAACACACTCACTACCTCTCAAGACGCTCAAAAGTCTCATCCCATTACTGCTTCAGGATCAAGCTGGAGGTCCAGAATCTCATCATCTAAATTAGATCTGGACTTAGAGGAAGCTCCTTCAGTAATGGTCCTCTTAGTTTCAAAACCTGTGGATGGGGGCACCTGGGTGGCTCAGTAGGTTAAGCATCCCACTTTGGCTCAGGTCTTGATCTTGCAGTTCGTGAGTTCAAGCCCCGCGTTGGGCTCTGTGCTGACAGTTCAGAGCCTGGAGCCTGCTTCAGATTCTGTCTCCCTATCTCTGCCTCTCCCCCACTCAACTCTGTCTCTTTTTCCCTCTCAAAAATAAAGATTAAAAAAAATTTTAAACCTGTGGATGAAAGAGACATATGACCTGCACTCCCACAACACACACACACACACACACACACACACACACACACACACACACACACACACACACAGTATTCCGTGGTTAGCCAGGCACAGGAAAACCATAATAGATTGTTCTCTTCAGATAAGGGGAAATAGAAGTCATGCAGTAGTCAGTGATCCATAGCAATTCTGAACCCAGCTGGGCACATATTTCCAGCTCCTTAATTAGGAAATCATTCTCTACCACTGTTGCCTGCAACCTTTGGACTCTGGGCTGCTCCTTCTGAGTCATATGTTGTTTTCTGTAAGAATTAGCCTTTGTTTGCTGCAAAATAGCTTTCTTAGCCAGATTCATGTCCATAATTACAGATCTAAAGGTCTATTACTGCTATTACTATATTTTTTACTACTACTCTCTCTTTCAGAAGAGCTACTGTGAGAAAATACCCTTAAGATTCTGAGAGGCCATATTGAGTGAATGAATGGGTCTACAAGTCACATCTTTAGGATCCTTACAGACCCTTTCATTTAATTAAGGTGGTCTTTGAAGTAATGCCTTAAATCTTTCTGAGGTCTTATCAAATCATTTTACAGAACACCTTGATTTTAATTTTACCATGGACCACATGTCAAGTTATTGGTAATACTCTGAACTTGATCTTGTTCCTTGGGCCATGGCTTATTTTGAGATTATTTACTGACTGGAAAGAGTATGGATGTGCAACAATTTTATGCTTCAATCCAGGTAAATCCTGAGTCACTTATGTTCCCTGTAAATTATATTAAAAAATCAAATAGTTTCTTTAACTTATCTAGCTGTACATCAAATTTTCATATACATCTATAAGGATCAGCACTTTCAAAGAAATCTCTTTAGCCAGATCCACAAGTTCCTGTGATACAGTCACGAGTGATAATTTTGCTGAACTTCCCACCACAACAGAACAGTTCATCTTTTCTCCTCCTTGCAAAGATACTTCAAGCCCTCACCCTCAGTGTCCTCAAGCCCACCCAAGATTTGGGTACTGACTGGACCCAAAGCCAATACCACTTGTTGGAAGTAGCATCCTGATTCCAGGGACTGAATTATGTTCCAGTGGTTTTTTTCTCTATCATTAAAAAACAAAAACAAAGGGTGCCTGAGTGGCTCAGTCAGTTAAACATCTGACTTTTGGGTTTCAGCTCAGGTCACGATCTCATGGTTCATGAGATTTTGCCCCAAGTAGGCCTCTGTGCTGACAGCATGGAGCCTGCTTGGGATTCTCTCCCTCCCTCTCTGCTCTTCCCCGTGGTCTCTCTCTCTCCCCACCTCTCTCAAAATAAATAAATAAACTTAAAAAGCAAAACCAAAACAAACAAAAAAACTTTTCAAATTTAGTGATGTTTCCGCATGATGTTGTAGCTCAGATATTCACATAAAGATTAGCTAGGTTAATTATCTCTGATTCGCAAAGACCAGTTAGGATCATGGGCTCACCCAGGGCATCTGGAGCCCAAGATGGCATCTTGTGTCACATGCCTCGTGCTTTGGCACTCCTTGCCTTCTCTCTTTTTTCCTCCTGCTCTTTTGTTCTCCAGGACCTCCTCTCATCTTTGGCTCTCTCTTCAGGTGGTGACCTCAGGACATACAGACTCAATCTAGCACTGTCTTCCCCCACAGTCACCCAGGAATGAATATTCCAAAAGACAACTTTCAGGAGACAGGCAGTTAAAGCTACCAGTCTCTAAAATGCCCAGACACTGAGGCTGGCAACATGCTTCCTCTGCCTTTCATGGTTCAAAACATACACCCAGTGCCCCCCTTAGGTTCAAGGGAAGAAAACGTACCATATTTCTTAGGAAGAGCATCGAAAATTTTAATCTCTCACACTTAACTTTGCGCTTGATGACTTTGCACAAGTTATCTAATGTCTCTGAATCTCAGTTTTCTATTTTAGTAAATGTAGGTGAAATGCATAACTATCCTATGCCACCATGGCTACAACAAGGATTAAATGAGATATCGAGGGTGAAGCGCCTATTACAGTGCCTGGCATAGAGTAAACAATCAATAAATAGCATCTGCGATGATTATATCAGCATAAAGAATATTTCAATTTGCTTATATTATCATATGAGCAGATGCCTTCGCCGTATCCATTGTTAACAATTTAGACATAGTTATTTTCAAATACATGTTTTCAGCAGACAAGAAAAATCCCATGTCAAAGAGACTAAAGGTCTATGGAGCTGTGGGTGGGCTACGAATTTCATTTTCTTTGGGGATGTAAGTGTGTACTTTGTATTCATTTTCTGTTTCTTTTTCATTAATATTAACATGGTTTGTAATAATATCTCAGCTGGGGTTTATTAAGGTATTGTTCTCAGAGATGTGCTGCATAAATATGTCCTAACCTAAGAAGAAAGGCAAATCAAAAGCTATGAATTTCAAAAGATATCAACAAATCTGTCAAAAACTTAAGAAATGCATACACACATGCATACACACACACACTGTCTCTCTCCCTCTCCCTCTGTCACACACACACACACACACACACACACACACACACACAGAGGTTTAGGAAAATAACACAACAGGGAATCATCTGTGATAGTCATTTAAAACACATGCACATAATGGTACCCTTCTGGGAGGAGGGTGTGTCCCTGTGTTAAACTACATTATGCCCAACCTTCTCTGTTTTCTGCCTTCCATCTGCACCTTGAGAACATCTTCTCCTCCTCTGGACATTACAAGATATTCTCTTAGTTTTTAGAAGTGATGGCTAAATGGGGGTGGGGTGGGGAGGAAGACAGAAAGAGCCAGAGAGAGGGAGAGGTAGGAGGAGAGGAGACAAATTCTTTACTTCCCAGAAGTGATGGCTGAGGGGTGTTATCCTGAGTAAGAGATGGAGCGTGGAAACTCAGAGAGCTTGTACATTTCCCACAGTCACACAGCAAATGCTGTCTTTGACTTGCCAGCCTTGGAAGCCTTGGATATCATATCATATGTCATACCTCTGAGTTTACAGAGGCTGTACGGACTTGAAGCCATCCAACTCAGCTTCTCAGTGAAGTTGATCAAGGACTTGTCTCCTTTCTCAACCTTCAGGGTTATCTTTATCCTAAGGCTACTTCCCCTCCTAGCAATGGAATGCTAGCAGCAAATGAAGACTGGGTTCAGAGCCAGGAAAAGAAACCCTGCCTTTGCTACAGCATTAACCACAAGAGTTTTAATATTTACCCTTAATTGACCACATAGCTCATACACTAACCCCTAATGACAATAATGATGGCCACATTTTAATGAGCACTTGCTATGTCTCAAGCACTGTTCTAAGCAGTTAACTAATAAGATTTAATTCTTCTTCTCCATAAACATATGAAGAGACGACTATAATTATTCCCACTTCACGAATAAGGAAAATGAAGCACAGGTTATTAAAAATGCAGGCCACTATCACGCATTTAGTCTTGAAGGAGCTCGGCTCTGATCTATGCAGCAGATTGACTGGACAGCCTTTATTTAACCGTGTGCCAACTCTCCTCACTGAGCCAGATGTCACCGTTAAAGAAAGCACCATTTGCCTTAAAACAGTCAAGGACCCCTTTCCAGAAACACATCGTCCACATGTAAGAGCAGCACTCAGCTGAATGAAAACACTGGCTTGACAGGAGAAGAAAACCACTAGGCACCAAAGAACTTTAATTTAGCTGATTTACCAAACATGCTCTGTGCCTTGCCTTTGGAGCCTCTGAAGGGCTGACATGTAAAAGAGGAATGACTCAGGCCAGCATGAGAGGCTCACAGTGATGACGGGCAGATGTCATGTCACTATAAGGAAATCCTACTTCCTATAAGCAGAATGATGGGAAACAGCCTTCCCAGCAGCTTTGAATTTACAGATGAAGGGTCTTGTAATTCAGGAATCTTGAGACAGGGTTTATGTAAGACTTCTGGGTGATTTATTTCCATCCTCTGACTCATTTGTTCTATGTCATGAAGATCTGACTATAGTTCTTAAAAATTAAAACTATTTTACAGTAGTTTTATAGTTTACAATTTAGTTACAATGGCTAATACAGCCATTTCTGGTTGTAAAATAACTTCAATTTAAAAATGCGTGGACTATTGACACACGATAAAACACAGATGCATACCGAAATGACTATGCTAAGTAAAAGAAACCATATCAAAAAAAGTATACATAATGTGTGATTCCATTTATACAAAATTCTAAAACATGCAAACTATAATGTCCAATAACACATCAACTGTTGTTGGTATACGAACAAGTGGGTAGGCATGGTGGGACCAAAGATAAGAAATCCCAGAGAGATGATGAAACTTTCTGGCTGATGGATATTTCATAGGCCTGTCATATTAAGTATGTGCAATTTGTTACAAGCCAATTAATCCTTCATAAAGCTGTTCAAAGTAAAAAAAAAAAAAAATTGTATTTTTAACATTATGCTTATCGGGGCACCTGGGTGGCTCAATTGGTTAAGCATGCAACTTCAGCTCAGGCTTATGGGTTCGAGCCCCACTTTGGGCTCCGTGCTGACAGCTTGGAGCCTGGAGCCTGCTTTGGATTTGGTGTCTTTCTCTCTCTCTCTCTCTCTCTCTCTTTCCCTCCCCCACTTTAGCTCTGTCTTTCTCTCTCAAAAATAAGTAAAAACTTAAAAATAATAATAATAATAAAATTATGCTTACCAAGCATCCATATAGAGATACGGGATGGGGTAGCTATGGGAGTCTAAATTGAAGGGAAAGGGCAAAACTAAAGATACTCTTTTGGCAGTGGTCTCTTGTTTGGGAATATTAAAGCCAGACACCGGATGAGCGATAATGAGTGATAATGTAGAAAGATAGATAGAGCCTGAACCCTAGGGCACTCTGATGTTAGAAAGACAAGAAGGAGCCTTCAGAGGAGAAAGCTGTCCTCCCACGAGGGAATACAAGATACCATATTGTGCAGAAGTTCAAGCGAAGAGACTATTTCAAGAAGGGAATCATCAATTCTGTGAGATGATGCCAGAGGTCTAGTAAAATGAGCACCACAAACTGACCACAGATAGAGCAACACAGGGTTTTTTTCCCCAGCTTAAGAAACGTGACTTTCCTGGAGGGATGGCTATAAGCACCTGGCTTGAGTGAGTTAAAAGAGAACAGAACACAAGGAGGGGGACCAGACTGAACAGGAACCTTCTGAGTTTTGCGACAAAGGAGAGCAAGGGGAAAAAACAAAAAACAAAACCAAGACGGAACAAAACAAGTTATTTTTTTTTTAAATATGTGTTGTTTTAATTTGCCTAAGGTGAGATATTTCAGCCTGTTTATATGCTGGTTTACATGGGTTAAGATAAAGGTTCATGCATAAATCTGATAGAGAATTTATTTCTAGTTTCTGAAAACGAAGTACAAATAAAGAAAGAGAAATAAAGAGTGTGTGGAAAGGAAAGACATTTGTAAGTTACTGACGTAGGAAGGAAGCAGCGTAGGTAAGTGTGAGATCGCAGGATGCTGCTCTGCGGGCACCTGAACCTTGTAAACTGAGACACGGTGAGGGGCCCTTCCACGGGGTCGTAGCTCTTTCCATGGAAAAGGGCAACACAACTGGTTCAACCTGGAGTTTGTTTTCCAGGGAGAGGGAAGCAAGTAGTTGACAGCGTGTGTCAGGAGGAGGTTGTGGGGATGGCCGGGACAGGAATGGAGAGAACTGAGGACAGGGTGCAGGTCAGTGGGAAGCGGGTGCAATCAGTGGGTTCTGTGTCCTGGGGTGTTCAGCCAGTTCTGGACAAGGATGTGGGGCCCTGTGCGTGTGCTGTGCAGTTACTCTGCTGGTTCGTGTTTTATTCGGTGCACCCATCGTTGCACCAAATACCTCGCTGGCCTCTACTTCTCTTTTTTTTTTTTTCTTTTAACATGGATACATAACTTAAACAGACCTCGGTTAGGTCTAAGAGCACCAGTTCAATAAAAGAAAGCTGCCCGTCCCCGAGTAGAACCCAGTTTCCCTCACAGACTCTCTTTTGGCAACGCTGCAACTACAACACAAAGAAAGTGATAAATTGCATGCTTCAGTCTTGGCCTCATGTTCGTGTGTGTGTGTGTGTGTGTGTGTGTGTGTGTGGTTTTCCTAATGGAAAAGCCTTCACATTAAGCAACTCTCCTTTTTAATCACAGCAATTCAATAAAACAAACTACAGTAACAAGCAGTTTGTTACAGTTTTTTAAGATTCAACGCAGGCTCCATTTTCACTAATTCACATTTTCCCAGGTATGCTAGACATTCATTGGCGCTTCATCATTTTCTCTCTTTTATGAAATTAATTCTCTAATACACTTATGATATAAATGAGGCTGTAAGAAAGAAGTGGTCATTACTCCCTGTCAAAACAAAAGAGGGATGTTAAAGATGCATGATTGCAAAGAAGCTGGAACCGGGCATGTGCTACCACGAACACTTTATTTCAGTTAACTATTTAAGAAAGAAATCATTATATAGTTAAATTTTAAGCAAATAGGTTTAACACCTATTTTTTTGTAGTTACTGTGCTAGACACTGGAGATTCTAAGATGAGTAAAACAACAAGTTTAGCTTTTCAAAATAGTAGTAATGATAAAAAAAAAACTGCATTCTAGGTATTCAACAATAAATACTATTAACTATCTTAGTTTTATAATAGTGATGATAAAGAAAGTTTTGAGTTATTATCATTATTCTTTCTTTTAGTATGCACTGACAGATAAGAGCAGAGGACCCAAGGTTTGGATGGGTAGATGAAGATATGTGGATATGTGGATGAAGATATACCCATAAAAAAGAAAAGAAAGGATTATATGAACTCTCTGTCTCCCAGACCCATGTGGGACTGTGTTCCTGTGCCCCTGGTGGTTGGGCTGAGAATGGGGGAAAAGTTGGTTGATCTTAAGTAAGTTCTCCTTCTAGGCATGACCTCGTCTTATTTTAAAGCCTATCAGCATCTCTGCTTATAGATGATCCATATGGCATTCCTCCTTCTCAAAAGCTTGTACCAGGTGTGACTGCATTGTTCCAACACCATAGCCTAGTGGGAGGAGTCATATCAATTTAGGCCTAAATGGCAGCCAATGTGATAAATGTCATAAAAGAATTATATAATCTCATAGACTTGGTGGGAGGAGTAATCTTGGAGTTGCAATACCTTTGTGTGGGGTGGGCCAGTCACAAACACATCCCCTTACGAAGGCTGTCAGAGAAGTCCTCTAATGATAATACGATGACATTTTTTTTTCTTAGATAAAAAATGCATGAGTACTTTGTTGCAATATGTATTTGCTGAGGTAAAATGATAAAATTACATCAGTAGCTCTCAATAGTGGGCAGAGAGATTTTCATTCCCTAAATTTTTTTACTTCCTCCAGTGTTCTTAGTGGACAGTTCAAACAAAAATAAATGGCAAAAGAGCATTTGATTCTCACTGGCACTTGTCATTAAACTAGAGTGCCCTCATTATTGTCATGCCTGAGCAGAAACCTGGAGTGCCAATTCAGTGGCTAGTTAGCCTCCCAGGAGCCTCAGCTAGAGCGTTCAGATTTTAGGTAGGCATGACAATTATGACAAAAAACTTTAAAGTAAGCACAGTTGAGAGTGTGAAGATGGTTAAGACATCATGTTACGGTCGCCTTGGCCTTTATTCTTAAGAACTCGGGAAGCAGCTTACAGGAAACGAATCTCTCAGACCCAGCAAGTATGTTGGGATATTTCTCTGTGCGGAAATTTCAAGAGCATCATGTGGGGGAAGGGGCATGGTCAAGGACAATCTGAATGGATCCCTGTGCCATTGGGCCACAGCTGGGTCCTGAGAAATACTAAACCACATCAGTTCCTTTCGTTAACTCAAGAGCCCTTGGATGATACCAAGGGGGAAAAAAAGGAATAAAAAGGAAAGGTTTGGGAATAAAAGGGCTGCCATTTATTAAAGATTGTATAGGTGCTAGGGTTAAGGATTAAGGATAAGATTAGTCTTATCTAATTTTTATAGCAATTTTGCATGGTAACTATTATTTTCTCAGGTATTTTATGTCAGATTAAGAATGTGTGGTTAAAAGGTTTAATATCTTATTTTAAATACCTGATATTAAAATCTTTTAAAAATTTTTTAAGTTTATTTATTTTGAGAGAGAGAGAGGAGGAGAGAGAGAGGAGGGGAGGGACAGAGAGAGAGGGAGAGAGAGGATCCCAAGCAGGATCCGCACTGTCAGCAAAGAGCTCAACGTGGGCCTCAATCCCAGCAACTGCAAGATAATGACCTGAGCCAAAATCACAAATCAGATGCTTAACCGACTGAGCCACCGAGGCACCCCGTCTGATATTAAAATATTTTAAATCCATAACCACTGTTGTGCTTTTTCAATAACACAGTCTTTGAATTAAGTCTTTGTATTAAGAAGTTAGCAGTTTTGAAACACAGATGTTGGATCTGAGGGAGTGGAGATTGGCAGTTGGGAGACCAGTTGTTTGGCTACTGAAACAATGTAGGGAATAACCAATGACACGTTTAACTAGAGTAAGATGAGAAAAGATAAGAAGAGATTATCCATGAGAAGAAATTCTCAGGAAAAGAGAACTTGGATACTGGTTGGGTAACCGGAATAGAGTAGTGTGGGTGAGTGGTTAAATGGTGATGCCACTGGATGACAGGGAGGGGAAGCATATTTGAGAAAAAGTTGGCGCATTTCTTGTTTTATTTTTTTTTAATTTTTTTTTCTAACGTTTATTTATTTTTGACACAGAGAGAGACAGAGCATGAACGGGGGAGGGTCAGAGAGAGGGAGACACAGAATCTGAAACAGGCTCCAGGCTCTGAGCTGTCAGCACAGAGCCAGACGCAGGGCGGGGCTCGAACTCACGGACCGGAGATCATGACCTGAGCCGAAGTCGGCTGCTTAACTGACTGAGCCACCCAGGCGCCCCGAATTTCTTGTTTTAGAAATGTAAGTTTTAAGAGGCTAATAACTCAATTTTACACTGTCCCCTACAGTCATCCCAACAGATGGTAGAAATCATCATCTAGAGCCACTCAATCACAAATGTGTACCTTCAGAACATCTCTCTCTCCTGTGAGCCAGACCCTACTGGCTACCCAACTCTCTTGCTCAGAAGTATTCAGTGCCTTTTGAATCAAGTGCAACTTGGTTCAAAATTAAGCTTTTGAATCAAGCTAAAGTCACTAACGTGGCCAAATTTTTCAGTAGTCTCACGTCTACGCCTGAACCCACAGCCTCTTTGGTGGCACTACCACTCACCATGGTGACGCCCCATGTCCCTTACACAGTGGCCAGTTTTGGTTGGTTGGTTCGTTGGTCTTTCCTTAAACAAATCAACTGGAACATGCTCAGCTATCCCAGCCCCCTTCCCTTCATTCCTCTTTTATTTTATTCTCTCCTGAGGATTATTCAAGTCTTAGGTTCAATAAAATTTTGGGGGAACATTGCATCAGTTGCCAAAGCTTGGTTGTGACTTCTATCACTGATATTCTCAAGAGACCACTATAGTTCTGGCATTTATCAGATTTTAATCTTGCGTGTTAAACTGTAAGCTCCATAACAGCAGAGACAATGTAGATTTTGTTTCCCTTTGAATTCACAGTTTTTAGCAAAATAGTTAAAACTTAGCGTGTATTGAATAAATAGTTGGTGAATGATAAAAATAAGAATAAGCTTATGATCTTAGATGCAAAAAATTAATAATGGAATACTAACAAATTATATTTAATAGTATAGTAAAAAAATTATTCAACACAATGGAAAATATATATAAATATTAATACCCACCTCAAGTTGAAAAGCCTTATTAATGATGTAAGTAGTAAGAAGATGAGAAGTTTATCTAAGAGTGACAGTTACTCACAAAGAACAACAGTAAGCAGGATTAAATAATGAAATGGTGAAGCCTTTGATTACTGTGAAAAATCAAAAAAATGTATAGTATCACTATTTATTTGATAATGTCTTCAAGGATCCAGCTAATACCATGAAATAAGAAAACAGAATTTGCAATATAAATATTGCACAAGAAGACAAGCCTATCTTTGTTTGCAATTTGCTATGACTGTACATGTGGAAATTCCAAGAACTTTAATGGAAACAATTTAAACCAAAGGATAATTTAGTGAGAGAAATACAAGAAAACAAAAAAGTATAAAAAATAATCTAAATTAAAATTATAAATATATTAAGTTCATGTCTTGTGCTAGTGTGTGAGGAGAATTTAGGATGCATTTTTGGGGGGTATAGGAGAAAAGGTTAAGTAAATCATCCATTATGAATATCGTTTTATGGGTGCTGGCTATGAGTCACTCATATAGCTAATTGCTTTATACCTGTTAGCTTGTCCAATCAATGTAACACTTTTTTGTAGGAATTCTTTACCTTTCCAAATAAAGATACCAAGCCCCAGAATTTTTAAGCATCTCACCTGCGACCACAAAACCTAGGAGTCTGAGAACAGGGATGCAGAGGTGTCTTCCGGACTCTCATACACTGTTTGTAATGAAATGAGTTCCTGGAGACAGGGACAGATTAGGAGGGGAAATGTACTGGCTTTAGATGCTGCCAGGTTCCCAGGGTCTAGTGTCACGTTCCCAACTTGGATAAGATCCAACTGAGCCCCGATTACTTCCACTAGAAATATATCTCACCCAACTGGCCTCCACTGGGGCTCCATCAACGCGTGACAGAAAAATACCAGGGCAGTGGTGAGAATACAGACTCTTGCACAGGCATGTTACATAAACTAATGTGCTGGCTAGGATTATAGCCTGTTGAGTAGACAGGCAACATCAGGAGCTGTCTGCCTGCCGGTGAAGAAGGGCAGAGATAAAAAGAGCGGTAACACATCTTTGTTTTAGGTTTTGTATTCTTCTTTTCCTTAAGCTCCTTTTGGACAAGGAAATGTCCTACATTTATCCATGTGTCTGTGGTTCAGCTGTTTCCTGCTGTTCTTTGCTGGGCTGGGCCTACTAGGCTAAAGTCCAGGCTTTGATTTAGGGTCATATCAGCACCGCAGAGCCTCATCATTTAGGGAACAACATCAACATGGCTCTTGTTCTTCTCATGCTAGAAGGGTTAACATGCAAGAAGCCCAAGCCAAACCACTTTGGTGAACATTTCATTAGTAAAAGCAAGTCACTTGGACAAGTCAAAATCAATAAGAAAAGGGCATCGGGGTGCCTGGGTGGCTCAGTCAGTTTAGCTTTCTACTTTGGCTCACATCATGATCTCATGGTTCAAGCCCCATGTTGGGCTCTGTGCTGACAGTCTGGAACCTGGCACCTACTTTGGATTCTGTCTCCCTCTCTCTGTGCCCCTCCCCTGCTCATGCGTGCGCTCGCTCTCTCTCAAAAATACATAAACATTAAAAAAGAAAAGAAAAGAAGAGGAGGAGGACATGTATTCTACATGGAGGTACTCTGAGGTCACATGGCTGAGAAAGGGATCAAGGAACTAAGAAGAGTAATCCAACCTACCACTGCTGATTCAGATCAGTGCTGAAGAGATGGAAAAACATCCAGTGTACTGCCCTGCCCGAAATTCATCCGTATCAATTTTACCTACAAGATATTCCATATCTATATACCACCTACACAGTTACTTGTTATTTTTATTTTCAATGACTGTTTTGCAAATCTATAGAAATCTATGTTAAATAAGATCTTTCATCATCTTAAATGAAAAAAAAAAATTTTATTCAGCATGAATGCAATGTCATCATAAAAATTAATCACTTCACTTAAATTATAGCGAGACACGGTGGCTACCAGAGGTGCTGAAACTCTCTGTTACAGATGTGATTAACAAGTACTATAGAAACATAACATAAATCTTTCTCCTTGAAGTCACCAGGAGAATTTAAAAGAAATGAACGGTGATGATGCTGCCATGATTCTTTAATATCCTGTCAAGGCACCACTTTAAAATCCATTCCTGTGCTGACGAAACCAACTTATGTGTCACACGTTAGGAAGCACGGTCCTGCTACACATCCCTTATTTCCCATTACACACCTGGGGACAACAGGGCTCAAATGCTTTGAGAGACAAGGCCAAGTTCGCAAACATTATCAGAGACAAAACTACAGCGTCATCCTCGTCCCAAAGTCCCAGAACACAGCCGATTGCAGCAGATTGCCTCAAAGTACTTCAGGGATGAGTTAATGCTACTTAATGAGGCAAGATTTAGAAAGAAAAGGAGAAACATGACCAGAGTTGATATGGGGGAAGTCAATGAGACCAGGTTTTGTTTATGGCTCTGGCACTGATTCATTGTTTATCCTCGGGTAGTTCGATTAATCTCCCTGTGTCTCTCGTTCCCATTTGCAAACGAGAGGTAATGAATGGGCCTTACAGAAATGATAGGAGGAATTAATAATAAGATAATGCATGTACAGTGCTCTGAGCTCATCAAGGAAATGACTCCGTGGATAAATGCAGCATGTGGCTGTAATCAGGAAGGCCATCGGTGGGGAGAGAGGAAAAAGGAAAGAGGGAAGAGAAAGAAAGAAGAGGGTAGGAAAAGCGCAAGTGAAATAAAATGGAGTCCAGCGGATTAAAGAAAAAGGAAACAGGGAAAGCGGGGAAAAAAAAATAAAGGAAAATAGGTAAGAATGGAGGAAATATAGAAAATTTAAAACTAAATTCACACAGAGCTGGTGGGGGAGGTCTTGGTTCTGGTTATGAGCTGGAGGAAATAAGTAGATAAGAAAATAAAACAATGCAAAAATATGACAGAAACAGCCCATTTGGGGGTTCAGCTGAGAGTGAGTGGATCTTATTTCTACCAGTTCCATGGCCATGGGAAAGTCACTTTACTCTGTGGTCTCTATTTTCCTCTGCTGTAAAAGGACAATGATGAAAAGTTCTGAGGTATCTTTCAATTCTGAGATTGTATGTGTCTAGGATGCTAGGAAAAGCTAAAAAGAGAGTAATAGTGCTAAAAAGAACATTAGGAGGATAAGGAAGGAAGACAAGTGACCAAACATGAACAACTCACTTGACTTTCTTCAGATTGGCAATAAAAATTCCAACCACTTCTGTGCAGGAAAAAACAGCACCTTTTTGAACCCTTGAGAAAGCCAGTCTTTGTCAATTTACCATCAAAAACCTCCACATCAAGTAAGACAAGGAAAAGGATCAGTTCTCTTTCTTTCTTCCTCTTTTCTCTCTCTCCTAGCTACAGAAAAAAAATTGAATTTTTTATATTTCTAAAACTGAAAAATTTTGAAAATTTTGAAAAAATATGAAAATATTTCAATAGCACAATAAACCAATGCACCAGAAACCTATGGAAAGAAAAGAGAAAGAAAAAATGGAAACAAAGAAAGGAAAGGAGGAATAAAAGGGGGAATAAAAAACGAAAGAAGGAAGAAAGAAGGAGGAAGTAGCAAAGGAAGAAAAGAACGAAGGAGGGGGGAGGAAGAGGGCAAAAGCAAGGAGAAAAGAAATCATTTGTATGTCCCTCATAAAGATAATGTTCTCTTTGAAGAAACAGAACAGGCATGTTTGTACTCAACTTGAAGAAAACTCTCCCCAAAGGAGTTAACTTAGGCAAAGGGGGTAAAAGAAACACATGGTACCATTTTCTACCGTTCCAGGACTGACTGGAGTTTCTCTCTCACTCCTCTTCACCCACATTTTTTAGAACTATGTTGGGCTTTTACCTCTCTTCTGTAGACATTTCACGGTTGGAGGATGAGGCCCACTTTTCATCCTGTGTACTTACCAGCCCACCAGTTCCACTGCAAATCTAGAGGTTTCCCTGTGGCTGAAGTCTTGTTCCAATGTTCAGGCCTACCAGGCAGCCCAGCTCTACCCTAGTTACCTGCTGACAGTTAACTCCCATTACCTGGTGCTGCTGTTCACTTCCCGAGAGGCCATCAAAGAACATCAACCCTTAGCTTTCATTACCTTCCTTCCTCAACAATGTGTGCCCACCACTTGGGCACCTTGGTTATTTGGAATCAAACTCCTCAACCTTGAGCCCAATTCCAACCCCTTGCTGTGATTACACATTGTCAACCTTCCATGTTTTAGCAATTGTGCTTTTCTTGCCAAACTGCCAGAAGATCAGGCAATAGGTTGCTTCATAACCCAGGGGGACACTGTGAATTGATCATGCAAGCATAAAGCTTGGATAATTTTTGGAGAGAGAACTAGTCATGTGGCAGTGAGACCGAAGTTAGCTGATAACCTAACTGAGCTAAAGCTAGGGCATCAGAATGGGGAAGGGAGAGTTCATTAACTTGAAGACACTCCCTCAGGATATCTCACCTAACACATGACAGGGCTTAACGGAACTACTTGTTAGGATTGTTCCTCAAGTCCAAGGAAAGTGATGGCCCATACTGAGTGAAGTTGAAATCCCTGAATCTCCATAGCAGATGCTTCAGGAAGGGATTAAAGAGCTGAGAAAACTGGATATCCTCAAGTGAATGTTCTGTGATGATAGAGGACACATCAAATGCTCCCCACACACTGAGAAAGCCCAGAGGACTCTCCCAGAATGTGCTGGTGAGAGGGTCCCTGGAATTACTGAGAATTGCAGTGGTGACTTCCTCTGCAAGCCAGAGCTGATGGTTGAAGGATAAGCACAGGCCTGGGTCCATTGATAGAAATGAGGATGATGGGACCAGGAAGCAATAAAGGTCAGGTGGATGCAGTTAACCATGGCAGGCAATTATGCTAAAAATCAGTAGGGCCAGAGGGGTATCCAGGTGGGCTTCATATGCTGAATGTTGTGGAGATGATTAATAATACATAGCATCCTGGGGCGCCTGAGTGGCTCAGTCAGTGAAGCGTCCGACTTCGGCTCAGGTCACGATCTCACGGTTTGCGAGTTTGAGCCCCCATCGGGCTCTGTGCTGACAACTCAGAGCCTGGAGCCTGCTTCAGATTCTGTGTCTCCTTCTCTCTCTGCCCCTCCCCCACTTGTGCTCTGTCTCTATCAAAAATAAATAAATGTAAAAAAAAAACACATAGCATCCTTAGGAATAAAATAGAGACAAAATAGATAAGCAAGCAATAAGGACACTACTTATTATACACACCAGTACTTTTTTTAAAGAATAGAAGAGCAAGAGGATGAAAGAAGATACCCTATTAAAAAGTAAAGATCTACTGCCCAAGTCCCAGACCTGAAAACATACAAGTGGATGGTCAAATAATTCAAAATCTGTTCATTGAAATACTAATTGTTTAGCTATTCCTGAGCAAGACAAAACAAAAGAAAACAATATCAATATCCAGAATGCAAAATGATACATCACTACAGGTCCTACACATATTAAATTCAATTAGAATACTGTGGAATAATAATGTCATGCAAATAACTTTACATTTAAATAAACATACAAATTTCTGAATAAAACATCTTAAAATTGGAGCCCCTGGGTGGTTCAGTCGGTTAAGCATCCTACTCATCATTTTGGCTCATAATCTCACAGTTTGTGAGTTGGAGCCCCACATTGGGCTCTGCACTTACAATGTGGAGCCTACTTATGATTCTCTCCATTTTCCTCTCTCTCAGCCTTTTCCCCACTCATGCTCACTCTCTCTCTCTTTCAAAATAAATAAACTTAAAAAATGCTAAAATTGACACAAGGACTAACAGAATATCTAAACACACTTAAATATATTAACATCAGTTAATCTTAACTACTATCCCCCAAAACAAAATCATCTAGTCCCAGATGCTATCAGTAATAAAAATTTCCAAACATTTCAGGAGAAAATAAATCAAACCTTACACCAGCTCTTTGATAAAGTCAAACACACCCAAATTCACTTTATGACGCAACATAACTTAGATACCCAAATATGACAGGGACATTACAAGGTGGAAATTTATAGGCCAATCTCTTTTATGAAAATGATGAAACTTTTTATTAAATATTAGCAAGCCAAATTCAGTGATACATAAAAAAGAAAAGAGAAAAAGTAATAAACCAGAATCAAGTTGCATTTATTGCAGTAATTAAGTTTGGTTACCACAGGGAATCACCTATATTAATATTAATTAATATTAATAAAATTAAGGAAGAAAACATTTTATCCTCTCAACACAACACAAGGTATCTATGTTAAAATTCAATTCTTGACCATACCATATGACCAGATATCCCTATTATGTCTTTAGTGAATAATAGACATTGAATCACAAGGTCTATTTACTCGAGCAAAGTATACAGAAGTCATGATAATAAGATGTTGACAATATAATTGTATATATTTCTTCTTTTGTATGTAGCATTCATTCAATATTAGATGTCCTGACTGACTTGCTGTCTGTCCACAGCAACTACAATGTATCCTAGTGGCTGTAACTCTCTGAGACTCAGTTTCCCGTGCCTCTTATCCCAACAGAGTATATAATTTCAGGATCAGGATCTTCCCTGTAAGCATTTATCCTATGGCAATTAAAAAGAGTATTTATTCCCAAGTATTGGAACATATTGCTTATTTCTGTAATCTGTAACTTAGATATATAGCTCTCTTCTTTCTCAAACAGAAGTGATATAGATATAGATATATAGATATAGATATAGATATATAGATATTTTTATGTCTTTAGGGGATTGGAAACAAAGCAATGACAGTATTTGGAAAGTAAATTATTGTCCTATTTAGGAATTTCTGCTCTCAGAGAATTGGTAATCTAGTTTCTGAATCACTTCAGTCTAATTTGGGCTACTCCTTAGAGATTTTTCAGTGAAACCTTATTTTATAGATGAGGAAATTGAAGTTAGTTGATGTTATCAAGAAAGATTAATTAAGACTGAGTCTGGACAAAGACTTAGAAAATCTTGGTTTCTTCTAATGCTCTTTTCTCTATGCAACAGATGATCTTCTCTATTTCTCACTGAGTTAGAAGAAGTAATTATAAGATAAATCATACCTCTAAAACCTCAAATGAAATAAGAGTAAATTAAAATACATGAAAATGTTCAAACTCTTCTCCAATTGGGTTAATTTAATAATTCCCTAATTAATGGTATACAAAATACCTGCTTTGAGTTAAAAAAGTGTAAGGACTAAAGGGTGCTCTAAGGATTAAAAAAAAAAGATTAAAGTTGGAGATAGGCCGTATAGGATGCATAGAATATGTATACTCTGAAACAAAAAAAAATATGGTATTTTAGGATGAAAGAAAATATAGAGTGTTGCTTGAGTGAGATTGTCTTTTGACATATGATTACTCATCCCAGAGTTAAAATGAAGCACTGTGAAAACAAAGAAAGAAAACCTCATTAGAAACAGATTCAGGGAGCCCTGATGGGGGAACTCTCACACAAGACCGCTCATGGTGGGGGGGCGGGGGGAGCAAACGGGTGATGGGCATTGAGGAGGGCACTTGCTGGGATGAGCAGTGGTGTTGTATGTAAGTGATGAATCATGGGAACCTACTCTTGAAGCCAAGAACTCACTGTATACTGTATGTTAGCTAACTTGAAAATAAACTTCATTAAAAAATACACACACACACATATATATATACATATATACATATGTGTATATATATATATATATATATATATATATATATATGTATATATATATATATATATATATATATATATATATATATATATATATACACACACCTCACATTCCCCAATGGGAAGAAGCCTACTTCATCTACCTCAGCAAGAGGAAGGAAGAACTTCTCCTAGCAACTACCACACTAAGGAACTACCACACTAGGAAACCATCAAACTAAGCCCCTGAGAAGCCTAGACGGTGTCCGTTCCAACTTCCTCCTTTTCTCTATGAAAACAGGGCCCTCTCCTCTGTTCTCTGGACATGCAGGCAGTTTGCCATAGTTGACAATTACAGTTCTCTGCTACTCCCTGGTAAACTCATTTTGCTGGTAAAATAGCTCGTGGCTCTTTTGTATTTTTAAGATGCACTCTCCTACTTAAAGATCTGGTTACAAAAATGTAATCTCCCCTTTTACCTGGGCAAAACCCACTTCAAGCAAATCGATCTTGGAATGAGAGAGAATGAAAAGTTCAGAAAATATCAAGATGGCTGGAGTTTGGAAGCAGCGTTTAATGCAGTTAGAAGTCAGAGGTTAGAGGCGTAAGTGGAGATCTGATGAGAGAGGTGTCTGTGCTACTTATTAGTCTGCTGGCCGTCCGACAGTGGTTTTCTTCTGAATACACAGTAGGGTTGCATTTTCTGGCTCTGTGAGACTAGAGCTAACACCGGAGGACAGAAGTGGTGGTTAGGGATTCCTGGACAGAGTATTTGATTTCTGGTTTGAGAACCTTCAGAACTCTTTTTGTTCTGCTTTGGTCACCAACAACATTCAAGAGGGTGGCCGTTCTGTTAGCCACGTTGCCTAAAGATTCTCCAGCAGCCCATGACGGATGAATTACATTTGCAAAAAGCAAAACTGGTGTTTTAAAGTTTTGATTTGGGAGTGGCTATTGCCATGGTGTAACCTACACAGCCTGGTATAGTCTCATAAGACGTTCCGGAATTTGGGGCTCTATACCGTATACGGAGGAGTTTAGTTACAGCTGCACTGTGATTTGTAACCATGCCGCTCAGATCCCCCTTCAAGGAAGAACTTATCACTGAAACAGGCTGCAGCTCTCAGCTGTTTCAGAAGGAGGCTGTTTCTGGGGCACATGTACGCTCTCATCCTTCTGTGGGCAACTCCCATCTAATGGCTCATTGTGATGGGTTTTAAAGGCTTGAACATTTCGGGCTAATTCTAGACAGCTGCGATGAGCCGATTTTGCTCCGCACGGCCTGAGGAGCTGGCTGAGGCTTTTTTTGGGTTTCTATCAGAGCTCAACTTCTCCTCCCGCCAAACCTGCCTCCCTCCTCTCCCTTCTTAAGGGGGGATAGATGCCAAACACAACTAATGGAACTCTACCAACCCCCTCCAGGGAACGCGAGAGCAGTCTCTGAATACAGGAGGAGTTCCAGCAGGCCTCCTGGGCTCCCCTGGCCCACCTGGATCCCTCAAGCTCTCCGCAGAGATCCCAGTAGGTCTTGAAAATCAAGTGGTACCTCCAGGACCAATGTCCGCAAGCCCCGAGCAAGACTTGGAGGAAAACATTAGTTCTCACTCCTTAGTGCAAAGCATTACATCCACGTCCGAAATCCTGGAAGACTGGCCAGCGCCTTCTAGCCACAGAACCTAGACCTTCAGAGAGCTGTAGGAGGAAGAGGGGGACACGCGTCCCCCCTTCTCCTGTTAGGCCGTGAGGTGTAAGCCAAGAGAGAAAAAAGCAGACACCGACCACACCCTCGGGGCCACTGCCCCTTTCTTGTTCTCTTAACAGAACAGGAAAGGTCCACCCAGAGAGCTGGCTCAAAAGCCACAAGGAGACTTACAAGAGCTGATCATGCGCACAAAGGGTGCAACTCGCCTCTAAGTAACCGTAAGGTCCCAGTAAAAGCTCACTGGAAACTCATAAAAACAGAACACATGAATAAATACAATTATAACGCTGCCTCACAGGTCGGCTCACGCGCACAAGCCAAAATGCTATGTAACCACCAGGTGTCAAATCTTACAAGGTTAATCAAGGCCAAATTTATAAGTACAGAACAGGTTCGATGGCTGCAGCTAGGGTTTCTTGGGGCCCGTGCCACTCGTGCTCTGCAGTCACGTACTTCGTCTCTCTCTACTCAGTAAACTCTATCTCCCCTTCTGGTCTCTGATCTCCAATTCTTCGGTGCATCTGGGACAAGCACCTAGCGACCAGGTAACACTCCGGTCCCCCCCACCCCTCACCCCCCACCCCCATGCACACCAGCCCTGGCGGCGTCCCCGAAGGCTGGCGGGCTGTTCCGGGTGCTCTGGAGGAAGGGGCCGGCGGCCGCTCTAGAGGACTGTCTATCGGCTCGCACTGCACACCTCGCCTGTTTCCCATCAAGGAAACCAGAAGTGCCTAGGCCACACGCCTCCGTGGAGGGACCGCAAGGCGACACGGAAGAAGGCCCAGGAGGCGGGCGAGGGCTGCCCCCGCACCCACGGGTCGGACGGTCGGGACTCGGACACGCTCGGTGACCCAACTGCAACCTGGCCCTGGACGGGCCCAGCAGGCTGCACGGACTCACCTGTAAGCCTGCGGTCGTTTTGGCCTCGGTGGCAGCGACACTCCTGCGGCGACACCACGCGTTCGGATAGACAGAGCGCGGAGCCCCCTTGGCCCTGGGCTGGCAGCGCTTCCGAGGTGCTGGCGCTGGGCCTCCCGGAGTGGGGGGTGGGGGTCAGTCGTCAGTCTGACCCCAGGAAGCAGTCCTCAGTCCCTGCGCAGTCCCGCCAGGAGCCTGCGCGAGGCGCCTGCGCACGTGCTCCCCTAGAGCGCATGCGCGCGGGGCGGGTCTCTGTGCCGCTGACTGGCTGCAGAGAGGCCACGGCGCCCACGTGGCGGCCCCGGACACGGGGTTCAGCGAGCGGCCTAAGGGGTCGCGGCCAGGAGACAGAAAGGTCCGGACACCAGAGGAGCTGGCCAGGGGGGATTCCAGAAGGTTCTGAAAAAGAGAAGTCCAGCCTCCTGCGGACCCGCGCTCCGCGGAGAAGTCTCCCTCCCGTCCCGTCCAGGGGCTTGAGAAAACGACTGCGACGGAGCTGAGACGCGGGCGGGACGCGGGGAGGGGCCGCTGGAGCCCGAGGACTCAGCAGGTGGACACCCCCCGCTGGGAAGGCTGCCGCTGGGCGGGGCGCTGGAGTCCGCGCCTGCGCGGGGGTGTCCAAGGCCCGGGGGTCGGGCCTGGAGCGCCCTGACCGCCCTCCGCCCTCCCGTCTGTGCGTCCGACTTCGTGGGAAGGTTGCATGATCCGTCTTTGCCTCAACTTACTTTTAGACTGCTTAAAAACCAACAAACACCAAAACAACACCAACAACAAAAACCACCTAGATTGCTTCTCAAGGAATGCTGAATAAATTTTCTCTAAAGCTAAAAAAATGAAAGAAAAAAAGGCAATGCCTAATAAATATGCTACGTGATTCACTCAGGAAACAAAGGCCTGGGAAATTGGAGCACCAGCCTTTGAAAGGAAGGCCAACGTGGCGGGTCGCGGCTGGATCACGCGCGGTGGTGAGACCCCTGGCAGTGGTGCGAGGACCCCCCCCCCCCACGTGTTCTGTCACTGCGTGCTGTGTGGTGGCCCTACTGCCGGAACGCTCACTGGTAGTGAATGGGGCTGTCGGATCTGCGGGAGCAAATGACAAGGTGTTTCAGCCATTCAAGAATTAGAATAGAAATAGTGGCCAGGAAAAAAAAAAAAAAAAAAGAAGGGGTTGACTCCCAAAAAACCCCCGTCACTTGAGATTCAAGTAATGGTCTAAGAAAAAAGAAAAGAAGAAAGATGGGCTGAAAGCCGTGTGTAAAAACCAGAGGGTCTCCTGTGTAGCCTGCAGGTAGGCTCTTATCTTCTGCATTGGAAGTTTAGAGAAAGCCAAGGGCAAGTGTGGGAACAAGCATCAGGTGGCCAAGTGCCAAAGAATATCATGTCACTAATCAAGGTGGTTTTGCTACCACTATCAGGACCGTGATTGGGGAAGAATGGGACTGTAATATCTGGGATGGGGACATATGGATTCCGTGTCCTTAGGATCTCGAACACCCAGGTTCACCTGAAGCCTGTGATCCTTCAGAAGTGACCCACCATGTCCCTGCAGGGTGAGTATCCCAGTCTTATTTGAAGATAATTAACATGTTTTTGTCCTAGAGTACCACCTTCTACTCAGGGCTCTTCCCTACTTTTTTTACAGGACAGGAAGTTTCTACATACTGTTAAGCACTGAATAGTCCAGCCAGGAACATAGTAGGTCTGATACAAGACAAAGGGGACTCTACCCCTAAGGGGGGCCAGACTGACACAGTATGAACTGACAGCAGCTAGCAGGCATATGCAAGAGACTAGATTCTGAGAGTGGTTATTTTGGGAACTAGGAGGCAATATTGGATAATGGAGAGGTTTTTGTTTGGTTTGGTTTGTTTTTTTGGAGCACCTTTCCAAGATTCTAGTATTTATACCCTGGCAACTACCTACGTGATACTAGTTTCTAGCACGTGGTGCTGGTTCCTAGAAGTATCTGTAGAACAGCGGTCCATATTGCATGACATTTAAATATCCAAATTACCATGGCACACTGTAGAGAAAGAATTTAAAAGGCCCAGGGAGGTGGCCACACGCTGCCCAGGGTGCCCTGCATCATTGGATGGCGTGAATGTAAAATACTCAGCCTTTTTGTCTCCATGTGGGACACAGTTGCTGACTTGACTCCAGACCCCTCATAGGGTTGGCCGGTGCTGTTGTTGGAACCTCATAGATCACCTTTTCCCTTTGGTCTATCCTGCTTCCTTCCTCCCCTTTCCGTAGGGATTCATTCCAGTTGCTCTCCATCATAAGCGTCCTGCACACTGTTCATCTCAGGGTGAGCCTCCTGCAGAAGCCAGTTTGTAATGTATGGTTACAAGCGTCTGGAGACAAATTTACAGGTGAGTGAGCACCACGTGCGAATCAGCACACCAACATTCAGATTATAGAATTAAGTATCGCCGTTGCCATTTGATGAATAAAGTATTGAGAGTTTCAGGTTATAATACTTGTTCGTGATTAACTATATTAACTACACAAGGGTCATGGTTTTTTTTGTTTTGTTTTTTTTTTCCTGCCACACTGTTCTCTATATAATGGCTTCTCCAAAATGGATCTTCAGAAACCTCGTGGTTACACAAAGCTTTGATAAGAGTCAAGAGAACAAAGCTTAGTGACATCCACCCTACTTAAGCCAAAACAAAACCACCATTATCCGTTTTAATATTGTGACAAATGGTTTTGTTCAAAAGAGATGCTGCTGCTTCCAAAAAACCCAAAAAACAACTGGAAATCACTGCCCTTCCATGACAAAATACAATTCACTGAGCGTTAGCAGAAATTGAAAGTGAATTATCATCCTGAATATCTTAACACACATACACACACACCCATTGTAGCTATTAAGAGGCACAAAATGATATTTCCTAACTTTTCTTTATCTGCATTTTAGTTAATTGTATTTTTGTTAATTCCACTGTGGTTAAGTTTATCAAGATTATTATATCCTATGCTCTTGGTAATTATAATGCTTATAATAATAGCATCAATCGCTTTACTATAGTATTTATGAGTATAAATGTACTGTGAGAAAACAAACAATTTTGAAATCCAAAGGGTCTAAGAATATAAATGTTGAACTGGAACATAAAATGTCTATAATAATTTCCGTTTTTTGAGGTGCATTTAAGGTCAATGTTACAAAGATGACTGTGCACACAGAACGTTTATGGGATGCCTGGATATCAATTATTTCATGGAGAATTATATCTTAAAATTATATTTTTTGACTCCAAATATCCCCAGGGTGATTTTCAGTAAACTGGATTTCCACTTTACAAGTATAAAATTCTTTAGATGTTTAATTTTATGTCATAGGATGTATACTTTTATGTATTACTTGATATTTTAATATAATCGAAAATAAAATAAGCCAAAATGGAACAAAACAACAAAATGTAGAGAAATAGTTCTACTCAATGAACAAAGATGATATTAGGCACATTTGAACAACCAGATGCCCACATCTGAAGCAATTTTTATTTTGCTCACAAAATAGAAGTAACAGTCAAGTGTTAGTGTGACAGCTGAAGTACTACGTTCATGGGAAAGGAATTCCATTTTCAATATTTCAGAAACGCTAACTTGGTTTATATATTTTCAAAAGTTTTTGAGGAAATAATCAGAATATCAGAAAAAAAGTTATCGGCTGTAAAGTACAAAAAACTTCAATTTCAGCAAACCTCAAGACTTCGTGTTTCTGAATCAGAAGGTCAAATACTTAAGCAAGATAATCTTTGAGGTTCAATTTGAGAGAGGTATCCACCTTTGATCCAGTCATTGTGAACAGCAGGAGTATATTACAAGTATAGCTACTAGGTATCCACCTAAATGACCGGTGTTGAGAGTAAACTTTGCAGAGAGAGGGAGTCAAGGTGAGCTTGGAAAATAGTTTATAAGAGATATGTTCAGGTGAAGAAAGAGAAAAGAGATACAGATGGAGATGGAGAGAAAGGTCAGTAGTTTCTCTTCATTCGATTAATTAATTTTGTTATTATTTTTTAATTGAAGTATAGTTAACACACAATGTTACATTAGTTTCCGGCATACAACGTAGCGATCCGACAAGTCTATAGGTTATGCAGCGCTCATCCCAAGCAGAGTTATTCGGTGTCACCATCCAATGCTATCTGACAATACCATGCGCGGTATTCCCTGTGCTGTGCCTTTTATCCCTGTCACCTACTCAAGGAATTTCTCTTTCAGACCCAGAGAAATCTAGAATCCATGCTAGATGATGATCACTCCCTAGGACCATACCTTCTCTTCTCCGTCTCCTTTGTTAACTATTGCAGTAGCTTTCTAACTACCCCAGGCTCCGCTCTTAATTCTCTTCACTTTGTTTTCAATAACAGACGAAGAATGTGCTTCTAAAATTGCAAAAGAATTATGGTATTTATTTCCCTAAAACTTCTTAAGGACTCCCCACTGCCCCTGAGAGCAATGACAGAAATCCTTAGTTAAGTAACGTTAAGTAACGTCGTAGACTTCTCCAGCCTCATTTGCTTACATATTTTTCCTTGCTCAATGTGTTTTATCAAGGTGACTTTCCTCAGTCCCTACAAACTGGGTGTGTGATTTCCTCTGTCCCCTTTCTGAATTCATTAACTCCTACTTCTCTTCATCTCTCCACTCAATTCTTAAGTTCTTCTGGGGCCCTTCCATGATCCCTACAGACCGTATCTGATTCCTGATATACACTGTCAACTCTTGATTTTTAAAAAATGTCCATCTTTCCTTATCACAAAGTTTTCTGTGCTCAGTTAATGTCAGACTCCACTAATAAACCACACATTCTGTGAAGGCAGACCATAGGTCTATTTTTATTGCCTTTCTGGTTTTTCCATCCAGCACAGAAAATCTCAACAAATGTTTGGGTGATCACATGAGTGATTAAGTAAATAAAAATAATTGCTTCTTATCGTATGAGTATTGGATCCAATTGAATCCTAGTTCACATGGGAGTTCTTGGGTTAATCTAATCATGAATTTATTTCCTGTTCCCAGGAATAAAACTCAGAGTAGAGGCTCCCAAAAAATAAACAAATAAAGAGGACGAGGAGCTCTTGACACAAGAAATAATCCAGAGCCACACTTTGTATGATCCCATGGTACATTATACATGGTCTCTGTAAACGGTGCCCCCTGGAATAGAGAAGCCATACCCAAAGCTCCTAGAGATTCCTGACTCTATATGATGGGTAAAATACTGGTAAAAGTAGTAAGTTTTACTACTACTTCCTATCTTTTCTGGGCCCAGTTTTTTTTTTTTAATTTTTTTTTTTTAACATTTATTTATTTTTGAGACAGAGAGAGACAGAGCATGAACAGGGGAGGGGCAGAGAGAGAGGGAGACACAGAATCGGAAACAGGCTCCAGGCTCTGAGCGGTCAGCACAAAGCCCGACGCGGGGCTCGAACTCACGGACCGTGAGATCATGACCTGAGCTGAAGTCGGACGCTTAACCGACCGAGCCACCCAGGCGCCCCAAGGGCCCAGTTTTTAAAAATAAAGGCAAAGGTAGGGGAGAAGAAAGGGATCCCTAGCTAAAGAGGAGAGATTATATTTTATGGCATATTCTAATGCAGGTGGTGTAATGCAGCTGATAGTAGGTACAGAAACAGTGGGGCATTTTCCTACTAGTTTGCGAGTCCTTGAGGAATGAATCACATGCTTATATTTTATTTTATTTTTTCATATGCTTATACTTTAAACATAAATGCAAGATGTATGGTTATTATAACATTTCATCAGCTGGATTTATAGTTAAGATTTCAGGCCACAACTAAACTAGGGGGATGTCTAGTGACCAAAGAAAAGATTTTGTTATAAATTGGTATTTGGCAGGAGGGCTCCAACCCACAAACGGAGTTTCAGGGACTCCTAACAGGCTAACAGTGGTACGTGTTGCTATAGAAATGAGCGGGTAGCGGGGCGCCTGGGTGGCTCAGTCGGTTAAGTGTCCGACTTCGGCTCAGGTCACGATCTCGCGGTCCGTGAGTTCGAGCCCCGCGTCGGGCTCTGGGCTGATGGCTCAGAGCCTGGAGCCTGCTTCTGATTCTGTGTCTCCCGCTCTCTCTGACCCTCCCCCGTTCATGCTCTGTCTCTCTCTGTCTCAAAAATAAATAAACTTAAAAAAAAAAAAAAAAAAAGAAATGAGCAGGTAGTAAGTAGCCCTGAGTGTGGAGAGGATCCATTTGGATTGAGGTGTTTACGGATATACATACTCCACAGTATTCATTTTCTTAAGACATTAGATGGATAATCAAGCACCTTAACGTGAAAACAAGTTCTATATTAATATGTTTATCATCATCAACAATATAACTATCGCCATAATCATTTTACCTAAAACACATTTCTGTCACTTAGATCAGAATGTATGTCTGTTTAGCTGCGTGGGGCCTTGAAAGGATTGCTTTGATAAAAGACTGAAAACAAGAAAAGCTTGATTTAAAGGTTTGGCAGAACATTCTGTTCTCCCAGCCCCTGCCAGAATCATAGGGGGAGGCAATTCAACATATGAAACCCCATCCAAATGTAATAGTCCCTAGATACAATATAACATGATAGTTCCCAAATATGTAACATAGGGTGTATACTATATTATATATACTATATTATATATACTGTATTATATATACTGTATTATATATACTATATTATATATACTATATTATATATACTATATTATATATTATATATATAAATATATAATATAATATAGCATACACAATATACAATATATAATATAATATATACAATAATGTAACATAATAGTCCCTGAATATGATAGCTTCCAATATTAATATTTCCCTCCTAAAACCAGAAAAAAAAACAACTGAATTCCAAAACAACTCTCAGGGATGCAATTTTTGAAATGGTGTATTTCTGAGGAAAAAAACACAAAGATCTTGTTATAATTTAAGGATAATAGGTAAAAGTCACAAATGATTACATTCATCTTTATTTCGTCCCCTAAATAAAGGAAGGTACAAAGACATTAACTATATGGTACGTATTGGAGAAGCTTCAAGGTAGTAATGAGGCATTTAAAGAGGGTATCCTGGAATAGCATTAGACATAATATTGCATTTAATCCTCCTATGTATCTGGTAAAGTAGGTTATACTCTGCCTCTATTTTATAGGTGAGGAAAACTTACCCATGGTCACTCACTAAGTGAAGAAACCAGGATTCAAACAAAACAAAACAAAACAAAAACACCTCACATTCATAGCCACTATTTCAGAAATGATCTCTATTACCAGTGATGTTAATTAGTAGAAATTCAATGTGTTATGCCAGTAATAAGGCAAGGGCTTTAGGATAAATAAACAGAATGAAGAAAAGTGATTGCAAACACAAGAATGAGGTAAAGGAAGGATAGATTTGGACCACACACTGTGGAGCTAAGACTATTTAAGACTAAGGGGTGCCTGAGTGGCATAGTCAGTTAAGCGTCTGACTCTTGATGTCAGGTCAGGCCATGATCTCAGGGTTCATGAGATTGAACCCCACGTCAGGCTCTGCGCTGACAGCGTGGAGCCTGCTTGGGATTCCCTCTCTCTCCACCTTTCCCAGCACCTCCTCTGCTCCTTCTCTCTCTCTCTCTCTCTCTGTCTCTCTCTCTCTCTCTGTCTCTCTCTCTCTGTCTCTTTCTCTCTGTCTCTCTCAAAAGAAAGAAACTTAAAAACAAACAAACAAACAAAGAGACTAGGACTGAACTGTGAAGGCACCAGTCCTAGGAATCCCACTGTACAAGAACTTCATTGCTGCTTAATTATATTATAGTTAGAGAAGTCACATGTGAGTTTGGAGAATAGGAAATAAAGAGCCAAGAGTAGAAGAAGACTGTGGAAGGAGTTTAGGAGAGGTTGTATTTGGGGTGGGATAAAGGCATGAGATCTCAAGACATCAATTTGAGAAATAATTGAAAGGCAAGACCTAGATGAGAAAAACGAAAGGTAGTCTGTGGAAATCGACTGCTAACAACTTCTTTAGGACCATAGAATTTAAAATTCCCCTTATTCTTGTATTAACATTACTTCATTTGTTCTATTAATTCATAAAAGTAAATTCCATTATAGGGATACATTAAAAAAAAGAAGAGGTTATGCCTCTCAAGAGATTGATATGAATGATAAATGCAGTTACCTACCCATATACCAGTGTTTAGGATCATCTGTAAAGTCACAGCTGGTATTTTTTTTTAATGTTTATTTATTTTTGAGAGAGAGAGAGACAGAACTTGAGCAGAGGAGTTCTCTGCTCCTTGAGCAGAGAGAGAGGAATACACAGAATCTGAAGCAGGTTTCAGGTTCTGAGCTCAAACCCATGAACCGTGTGATCATGACCTGAGCCGAAGTCAGACGCTTAACCAATTCAGCCACCCAAGCTCCCCCACCAGCTTGTATTTTTAATACTCTAATTTAAAAAATTTTTTCACATTCCTTGACTCTCAGCTTGGTTCTAATTGATATGTGGAATTTATTTAATTTATTGAAGTCTTATAAAATCTTGGCACTCTGATAAGTGCTTTTTTACAGAGATCATTCTTGCCTTCATTCATTGATTAAATAACTTGATTACTTTCAATATTGTAGATGTTATGTATGATCCTAGGGATACAAAAGGGAATGGCCACATGTGTTATCCCTTGATGCTTTTGTTCTTCTGCTCTTTCTATGAAGACAATTCCTGTTCTCTCTCAAATAAGCAAACACTTACCGTTCAAGACCCGGCTCAAAAATCACTACATGATTATAATATTGGATCTTTCTAAGGTACTATAAGTACATGAGGGCAGTATCTTTGTCTGATTTATTTTTATTCCCAATGCTAAGAAAACTATCTGAAACCAGTTATGGTAAAGAAATATTATTTGAATGACATATAAAGATGGATGAATGAATGAATGAATGAATGATTAAGAAAAGTAGATGCTGTTCAGGTGGTTAATTGCTTATCCCAGAAGGCAGATGATTACCAAACTGAATCCAACCATATATTAAAAAAAATCATTCACCATGATCGGGTGGGATTTACTCCTGGGATTCAAGGGTGGTTTGGTATTCACAAATCCATCAATATGATATATCACATCAATAAGAAAAGGGATAAAAAACAGTTTCAAAAGATGCAAAAAAGCATTTGACAAATTATAACATCCATTCATTAAAAACCCTCAACAAAGTAGGTCTAAAGGTAACATACCTCAACATAATAAAGGCCATATGTGAAAAACCCACAGCTAACATCATATTCAATGGTAAAAAAGATCAAGAACAAAGCAAGAATGTCCATTGTCACCACTTTCATTCAACACAGTACTGGTAGTCCTACCACAGTAATCAGACAAGAAAAAGAAATAAAAGGCATACAGATTGGTAAGGAAGAAGTAAGACTTTCACTATTTGCAGATGACATGATACTATATATAGAAAACTCCAAGCACTCCAGCAAAGAATTATTGGAATTGAAATATGAATTCAGTAAGGTCATAGGATATAAGATAAGATCAATATACAGAAATCCATTCCTTTTCTGTACACTAATGATGAAGTACCAGAAGAGAAATTAAGAAAACAATCCCATTTGCAATTGCACCAAAAATAATAAAATACCTAGGAATAAAATTAAGATGGTGAAAGACCTGTATTCCAAAACCCATAAAACATTGGTGAAAGAAATGGAAGACAACACAAATAAATGGAAAGACATCCATGCTCATGGATTTGAAGAACAAATATTGTTTAAATGCCCATACTACCCAAATTACAGATTTAATGCAATCCCTATCAAAAATACCAACAGCATTTTTCACAGAGCTAGAGCAAACAATCCTAAAACTTGTATGGAACCACAAAGATCCTGAATAGCCAAAGCAAAGTGAAAAAGAAAAACACAACTGGAGAATTCCAGAGCTCCAGTTATATTATAAAGCTTTAGTAATAAAAACAATATGGTACTGTCACAAAAATAGATACATAGATCAACGGAACAAAGTAGAAAGCCCCAATATAAACCCACAATTATATGGTCGGTTATTCTTCAACAAAGGAGGAAGAATATGCAATAGGAAAAACAATTCTTCAACAAATGGTGTTGGGAAAACTGGACAGCTGCATGCAAAAGAATGAAACTGAACCACTTCCTTACACCATACACAAAAATAAACTCAAAATGGATTAGGGACCTAAATACAAGACCTTAAACCATAAAAATCATAGAAGAGAGTACAGGCAAGTGTTTTCTCTGACATTGTTCACAGCAATATTTTTCTAGATCTGTCTTCTGAGGCAAGCAAAACAAAAGGAAAAATGAACTACCAGGACTTCCATCAAAGTATAAAACTTCTCCACCTCAAAGGAACCAACAAAACTAAAGACAACCTACTGAATGGGAGAACATATTTGAAAATGACATACCTGATAAAGGACTAGTATTCAAAATCTATAAAGGAGTTATATAGCTCAATACCAAAGAAAACCCCGAATAATCCAATTTAAAATGGGCAGGGGCACCTGGGTGGCTCAGTTGGTTGAGCATCCAACCTTGGCTCAGGTTATGATTTCGCGTTCATGGGTCTGAGCCCCTCATCGGGCTCTGTGCTGACAGCTCAGAGCCTGGAGCCTGCTTTGGATTCAGTGTCTCCCTCTCTCTGCTTTTCACCTGCTAGCACTCTGTCTCTGTCTCTCAAAATGGGCAGAACACATGAATAGACCTTGGGATGCCTATAGTCAAAACCACAAGTGTTGACAAGGATGTAGAGGAAAAGGAACCCTCATGCACCATTTAGGAATGCAAACTGATGCAGCCACTGTGGAAGACAGTATGGAGGTTCCTCAAAAAATTAAAAATCAAACTACCATAGGATCCAGGAATTCCACTACTAGGTATTTACCCAAAGAATACAAAAACACTAATTTAAAAATATATATGCACTCCTATGTTTATTGTAGCATTATTTATAATAGACAAATTATGGCAGCAACCCAAGTGACCATCAATAGATGAATGGATAAAGAAGTGGTATACACACACACACACACACACACACAGAGGAATATTAGCCATAAACAAGAATGAAATCTTGCCATTTGCAACAACATGGATGGATCTGGAGAGTATAATGCTAAATGAAATAAGTCAGAGGAAGACAAATACTGTATGATTTGACTCATATGCAGAATTTTAGAAACAAAAAAGAGGAAAACCAAAACAAAACAAAAATATAGACATTTAACTATAGAGAACAAACTGATGGTTACCAGAAGGGAGGTGGGAGAATGGGTGAAATAGGTAAAGGAGGTTAAGATTGCATTTGTTATGATGAGCACCGAGTAAAATACCAAATTGCTAAACCACTATATTGTACGCCTGCTATTAATGTAACACTATATGTTAACTCTGCTGGAATTTAAATATCATAAATTTAAAAAGAAGGCAGATGATTTCATCATAGTATGGTATGTGCCCAAACTGATAGGAGAGAACAATGAAATAAGCACAACTTAATGCAATATGGCAGAGGGGGTAGTTGTCTCAAGTGGAGTGATTAGGAAAAACTTCCCAGAGGAGGTCGTTTTGACTATGGCACATGATGGAAAATTAGGAGTTAACTGGGGAAATAAGGATGAGAAGAGAAATGGTTTTTCTGAGAAGAGAAATGGTTTTTATAGGTTTTCCTTGCTAACACTTTGGGCACTCCAGAACTTTTATGACTGTAAGTATGTGCTATCACTCTGCCCCACCTCCGCATCAGCCACCCTTGGGGGAGATGAAGAATATCTATGTTTATTAAGAGCCTCAATTATTTTTTTTTCAATATATGAAATTTATTGTCAAATTGGTTTCCATACAACACCCAGTGCTCATCCCAAAAGGTGCCCTCCTCAATACCCATCACCCACCCTCCCCTCCCTCCCACCCCCCATCAACCCTCAGTTTGTTCTCAGTTTTTAAGAGTCTCTTATGCTTTGGAGAGCCTCAATTATATGCTAGATACATAGACACATGCATACGTACATACATATATGCATACATATATAAATACATAGATTCTAGATACATAGATTTTTTTTTTAATTTTTTAAAGTTTATGTTTGAGAGAGCGAGAGAGCAGGAAAGGGGCAGATAGAGAGACACAGAATCTGAAGCATGCTTTGGGCTCTGAGCTGTCAGCACAGAGCCTGACACAGGGCTCGAACCCACAAACTCGAGGTCATGACCTGAGCCGAAGTCAGATGCTTAACTGACTGAGCCACCCACGTGCCCCCATAGACAGACAATTTTAATCCATATGCTGCTTTTACATTTGGGAGTTGAAGGCCCAGAAAATATAAGGTCTTGACTAGACTCCTCAGTTGATATGTGATTTCCCTGAAGGTTTGTGCCTTTGCACTACCTATAACAAATCTTGGAAATAGATATAGTTATACATTTAAAATGTGTTTTAAGATTTAAATTGAATTCATATTCTGAAAAATACATTTTATTAACTGCCAAACCTGGAAGCTTATCAAAATAAATAACTTTACTTCAGCCTCACCAACCCTTTATCTGCATTATTAAAAATCATGAAGTAGTCTTAGAATATTTCTTAGATATTGCAATAAACTCTCAAATTACTTGGTTTTGAAGTTCAAAGAGTAAATTTTCTAATATCCACTGGTACAGTTATCTGAACTGACTACAAGTTATGTAAATGCCGTACAACTTCTTTAACCTCTCTTGTGTTGTGGACTCAAATCAAAACAAGAAGGCATTGAGAGGACATTCACATTGGCCTATGTCAAGATGTACTATAATAAAGAAGAAACCTAATTTGTCCATGCAAATGGCCTCATTCCATAGACTTTTAAGCATCTCCTTCGTGCTTTGGAACTTGAGAAAAATAAATTAACACCCAATAAGACTGATATTAATGACGAGGAACAATAAAGAATGGCATTTAATAAGAACACCCTGTCCCTCAGATGAAAGCAATCTGAAAACACCAATCCAATTTTGATTAGAGTACAATTTCTGGTTTTGAGGTTAACAGTTTGAAGAAAATTATCTATAATTAGAGTTTTCAGAAATATGCAAATAAGAAAATGACACTAGATACAAAGTCTCATAATAGAAAAGACTCAAGTATGCATTTAGAAGGAATAATTCCAGAGACTGAGCAAAAGGTCGAGAAAAACGTTTTAAGGAGATGCACCATAGTGGGACACACTGATCATCTGTTGACCTTATCAGACAATACTGACCCCATCTAATAGCATAAATCATGAAGTAAGAAATGATACCTCCTGCTATGGCCATGCCACTTAACCAGAAAATAGATTTCCTTCTATTTGGATATATTGTCAGGCGGTAATTCAATTTCTCTTGGGAAAATAGTCGAAGAAAAATGCAAAGGAGAAATTCTCTTTTTTATTTACTGGATAAGTCGATTGAAAATGATCAAGTTGCCAAGCTATAATGAGATCCTGACTTGCTTTTGAATCACAATTATGTAAAGTTATAACTGGGATTTTAGCCTATTTGTAGGAGTTAAAGATGAACTGTAATCCACAGTCTCTTCTGATTTGTTGAATTCATTTTATTTTATTCTTTTTTTTGCCCTTAGCAACGTTATTCATAATAGCCCCAAACATGAAATAACTCAGATGTCCATCAATAGGAGAATGATGAAATCAACCATGACATATATGTATATTAGAATATTATTAAAGTCACTCAGCCACTTGTTGACTGAGCGGTGATATGATATGACTTATTTATTCACTCCTCATCTTTCCTCACCCTCACAAGGTGAGTTTTCCAAATCTCATCTGCATCTCTATACACTTTTCTGGAGACACAGACCTGTGACTGAGACATGGTGGTTTTAGGCTTCCTGTTTTAAAACCCTTCCTTTTGCAGAGGGAAGTCCCCACCATTTTATGCATTATTGCCTCTAAGAACTTGTGTCTACATCTGGTCCCTGAGATTTGGGTACAACCATTGCCAGGACCAACAGAGGAACCACTTCTGTTCCCAGCAGGAAAGGACCTGAGCATTTAGGGGTCCTGGCAATCCTGTGTCTTACTTTTACCCAAGTATTTTTTCTTTTAATTTTCTCTTTTAGTGCTGTTACACATGGTATTTTTTAAAAAAAAATTTAATGTTTATTTATTTTTGAGAGAGAGAGAGCACGAGCGGGGGAGGAGCAGAGAGAGAGGGAGATACAGAATCCAAAACAGGCTCCAGGCTCTGAGCTGTCAGCACAGAGCCCGATGCAGAGCTCGAACTCACCAACCGTGAGATCATGACCTGAGCCAAAGTCGGATGCTCAACCGACTGAGCCACCCAGGTGCCCCGCTGTATGTGGTATTTTAACAAATGTTTGCACACCAATTATTCATTGATAATATGTAAGAATGGAATCTACTTTTGTTAATATTAACCTTGAATTCTGTGATCTTACTATATTCACTTATTGGTTCCAGGAATTGTTGTTGTTCACTGTTTTGGATTTTCTACACAGAAAATCGTATTATCTGTGAACAAGATCATTTTATTTCTTCCTTCTCAATATGTACATCTTGCATTTCCTTTTCTTATCTGGTTACACTAGCTAGGACCTTCTTCATAATATAACATATGTTAGAATATAATAATATTATATATATTATATATAATGTAATATTCTTCATAATATTAAGTAGGAGTGGTGAGAGTGCCTTTTTTCCAGTTTTAGGGGAAGAGTATCTAGTTTCTCATGAAGAATGGTGTTAGCTATAGGGTTTTTGTAGGTTTCTTATAACATGAAGGAAATTTTCATTTCTAGTTTGCTGAGAGTTTTTTTTCATGACTAGTTGTTAGATTATGTCGAATGGAATTTTGCCTCTATTGATGTGACCGTATGATTTTTTTTCCCCTTTAGCTTGTTGACATGATGGATTACATTAATTGGTTTTCAAATGTGGAATTATTCGTGCACACCTGGAATAAATCTCACTTGGTCATAATATGCCATAAATACCATAATTATTGAATTCAACTTGCTATTATTTATTGAAGATTTTTAATCCATGTTGATGAGCAATATTGGTCTATGGCTTTTTGGTTTTTGTTTTGCTTGCATTTTCTTTACTTACTCTTTGATTTAGAGTAATTCTGGCTTTGTAGAATAAATTAGGAAGTGTTTCCTCTGCCTCTGTTTCCTGGAAGAGATTGGGGAGAACTGGAATAATTTCTTCCATAACATTTTTAGCATCATCTACATGTCAAAGAATCTTGTAAACTTCTTCCCAGGTTAAAATTTCCCGAGGTGCGTAATGTTCTTACAATCAGTGGTACGAAAAGGGGACTCACTGCCTCTTTGAGCGAGCAGCCAGAACCTGATGGTTGTCCTGAGACTGCTAGTTTCCGCAGGTGCAGCTTCTGGGAAGATGAGCTGGACATGAAGTTGAGGGAAGCCATGCTCAGCTGGGAGCCATAGGGCACACCTGCGTCTTTCCGTACCTGTGTCTCATCTTTACAGCCTTGGAGAATAGTGACATCTGCCTTACTTCTTCCCTCCGAAACAAGAGTACATTTCTTTTTTGGCCAATTCTAAACTAGATTATGCCTACAGAGAAGGGGCATCAAGGAAACGTAGGTCCCAGTCTTAGGTCGACGTAACGCAGTCTTATCCGCAAAGTGAAAGAACTTACCTAAGGTTGTCTCAGTTAACATTTCATGTTTCTCTTACTTTATCCTGAATGATAAGGCTTTCTCTCTATATTTATGACCCTTCCATGCACTCAGAAAAGGAGGAGGATTACTTTTATGGGTAAAGATGAGTGCAATATTTGACCAAGTATTAGAGGGAATAAATATCACTTTGAGGTGAATATTCTGTTTGATTTTTCTCTCTTGTGTCACCCTGTCATATTTATCGGTACTACTCAATATCCATGTACTCAGTGTAATAAAATGAGCCTATGAACAAGCAGGGGAGAGGATGGTAGAAAAGGAAAGCTTTTCCGGTAGAACACTAATTTCTATCAAGTATACCTTAAGGACTCTGTCCCTCTAGGATTTAAGGGAAAATAAATGTTTTCTCTAACTTTGCTCCCATCCACCCACCGACCCCCTTTAATCATATGAATGACAAGAACTCTTGGACAAAGTAGGTTCTGATCTGGGAGAATTCCAACGTTTATACTATTTTATTCCTGTCCAATCTGCTCAAGGCTATTGACTGCTTGGCGGAGGAGACAGGGTGGGTGAGCAGGGTGCATTAACCCCTTTTTTAATATTGAACAAAGGATGATAAGAAATACCACATTTCTACCTTAAGTTCAAAAAGACATACTGGGCCACTTTTTTGTAGAAATTGAATGCTGAGAGGGCACACATATCATAGCAGACAGTGAAAAAGGTCCTTCCTCCTGTCTTTTCTTTGTAGTGGTCAGAGTGATAAGGGCCAGGGAATGGGTCTGCATAACAGAGGAGGCCAGGCCTGGTTTCTTTGAACTTCATACAGCCCTCTAGGCCACAGGGCAGCTGTCCTGGCCTGGTAAGATCTCAGAAGGCAAGCAACTTTCCGTCTTTCCTGAATGTCTGTTCCCTGCTGTGTGCATGTGTTTCCCTTTCATTGGAGTGAAAAGTGCATGCTACCTGTCTTGGGTCATGAGAAACCTGCAGAGCCAGATTTACGGCTGCTTTTGTTCCAGGGCATTCCTGCGCATCCAGCTCAGGATGAAATAGCTTCAATTACTGGAGCTCTGAAGGGAGTCTCGGGCCACAGACTTCCCGGTAATAACTATTAACATAGTGGGTCTTTACGCTTATCTCTTCTCTTCATGAGATTGATTTGGATAGAATTCTGACACCGTGGTGGTCCTTTATGAGAAATTTCATCAATAGTTCGGTTAGGGTCTCACTGTTGTGGTCTCTCAGGGTTATGAGGCCACACTCGATGGTGTAAAAAGTATGATTTTTTTCCCCAAGTTTTGTTTTGTTGTATAAACCGTCTCAGGAACATGCAGGACTGGTGCACCGGGGTCAGCAGGGGGGCAAGCACCACTTCACAGCTATTAATACACATTTTTCCCCCATTTAGAAATGAGAAACCTAAGACTGAGAGAGAAAAATAATAAATTCCCTCTTTCCCCACAGCTATGAAGTGGTTTAACCAGGATTCAAACGCAGGCCTCTGTCTGTAGTGACTGTGAAATTACAAATGTTTAAATTTGTCCCTACAATTTAAGAGGACATCTCCGGAGGCTCACATTTCCCCATCCAGAATGGGGTTCCATGAGGGCACTCCTTCACAAAGTAGACATTTTAATATACTTACGGATTTTCACCTAGTCATAGTTATAACTTATCTTTTTGTATCGGAATATATAACTTAAGAAAATCCATTCTCTCAACTAACGTATGGTGGGAAAACCAGGCATTTCCAGCCCGTGTTTTCCCTCTGTGAGGATATTAAAGACGTAGGAGTTGATGGGACACCTGAGTGGCTCAGTCAGTTAGGTGTCTGACATTGGCTCAAGTCATGATCTCACAGTTTGTGAGCTCAAGCGCCACATCCAGCTCTGTGCTGACGGTGCAGAGCCTGCTTGGGATTCTCTCTCTCTCCCTCTTGCTCTGCCCCTCCACCACTTGTGCTCTGTCTCTCAAAATAATCAGGTAAACTTAAAAAAAATTTAAAAATCCAAGAGTTGAGTATATGGAGATTTTAGGAAACACAGTTATTTAAGCCTTATTTTGGAAACAAGGATGAATATCCCTTCCCCATGTTTTGCTTTTAGAAACTTTTTGGCATTTTAGAGGTACTTTCTTACTGTATCTGGAATCCACACAAGGGGTCCAAACCGTAAAGTCACGTGAGGATGTAAGATTGAGTGCTTTGATGTGAATTATAAGTTTTGCTGACAGAGTACCTTTCATCCAAGAACGCAGAGCCATCCCCAAGAAAAGGCATTCATTCTTCCAACGCCCCTTTGAGGCTGCTAGAACCTACTTACAGCTGGGGAAGCAGAGGCATAAACAGGGAAAGAGAAGGACTGAAGCTGTATTTAAAAAGCAGAGACACAGTCCCACTGGACACCCCAACTTTCCATTCTGCTTTGCTCCTGCAACTGGAACTCTCTGTGCTTGGAACGAGAAGCTTAGGAAGGAAGGTGTGATTTCTCCAAGAGCTTCATATTTAAAGGCTCAGTTTCCGTACACACCACACCAGGCTGTGAAATGATGCTAGAAGAAATAGCAGCAGGGAGGAAGTGAGAAAGCGATGGCTTTGTAGAAAGGTGGCAATCTGCTTCCTCAAAGACAGGAAGTAGAGTAGCAGTGAAGGAATCTCTGTTAGGTGAACCCAAGCCTTCAGAGTCAATTTTCAAGTGCAGTCTTGATTCGAGGTTGATTTCAAGTTGATTCTGCTTCAGCTCAGTCTTGGGAACGCTTTCATTCGCTGCAGAATCAGTGAGATGCTTGTGCCTTCCCCTGGACCACCGCAACAGCTCCCTGCCTGATTCCTGTGCCCCAGTGTCTCCCTTTGCCGATACTGTTTTCAACTACAGCCAAAGAATTAAAAAAAATGTTCTTTGTACTGAAAATCATTTCTTTTTATTAAATAAAATGTATTTGGCTGAACTATGTGAAAGGAAATTGCAGACAACAGGGTATTTCTCTCCGAAATAACTCAGCACACATCTCCTAGTAATAAGGACATGTTCCTACATACCCGTAAAACCTCTATCACACCAAAGAAAGGCAATAATAATGCCATATTATCTGATACTCCTTTGATATTCATGTGCTCTAAATTGCCCACCCAGTGTCTTTTCCCCCCCAACTTTATTGAGGTATATAATTGATATGCCAAAACTGCATGTCATTAATATATAAAATTTGGTGAGTTTGGATATAGGAATATCATCACCACAATCATTGCTTGATCTTTTTGCAGAGACGGTAGGTGGAAAACACTTTTGCTTGGGACAGAGCTACCCTAACTAAAGTGGCCTTAGCATAACTTTCTGTCCACATCAGTTGACATTCCACTCTAGATGATCACTGATTCCACTTAAACTACTATTTATTATTTGCTACATATACTGCTTCATAGATTCCTATCGCATTAAACTTTCTGTTCTTCTCCAGACACAAGCAGAACCTTCCACCCCTCTGTGATTTGGGGACCATCGTTTCCTCAGCCTGCTAGGTGCTTTCCTACCGTTTGCTCCTTTGTCTGGCAAGCCATTGTTCAGATTTAATACTTTTTGTTTGTAGATCATCTCAGTAGTGGAGAAGACTTGTACCGCGGTGTGTGTGTGTGTGTGTGTATTTTTGTCCAAGCATTTATTTTTTTTTATTACTTGTAGTTTTGCATAATGAGCTTCCGTATTTAGCTTGTTGGGGAGGAAGAAGTTTCCCTTGACCCTTTTAGGGTTCCTGGCTTGGTCTGAAATGTAAACTGACAAACACAGATTAAAAAGCAAAGAAATGTATTTAATATAAGTTTTTTCTGACATGGGAGCCTTAATAAAGAAATAAGGACCCAAAGAAGGGGTTAAAACTGAGTATTCTGATGCTAAATTTGATGAAGCATGGGCAGTCTTAGAGATATAAGAGGTCAAAGGGTATGACCTGAGAGTAGAAAATTGAGGGAAACTTAGCAAAGCCTGTTCACTTGGATTCTTCTCAGTGTCCCTTTGTCTGCGGAGATGAGGATGATTCTTTTCGCTGGGTATAGGGTGGGCATCTCTCACATGAAGGTTGCATGACCTATTTCAGGGGAGAAGGGTGGGGGAAGGTCAGGGTGACGTTCCTGCTTCTGCCATTTTCTCAAATTCCTTCAGCTTAAAATATTCAGTATGCCAAAGTCCCATGTTTTGCGATCGTGCATACTGAAACCCATCAACATCTAATATCCTTTATGGCAATACCACAACTTATTCACTTTTGTATTCTCTGTGTGGGTCTCTGCCTGGCACAGAATAGGGCTGGTCATTCAACAAATATCTATAAATAATTCATTCCCATGAGAAGCACCCAATCCGATATTTTGTGCTTGTGTAGCAGATACTGTTGGTGTGCATTCATATCTCAACATTCAGTGTCCCACACGCATCACTGGCTTCCTACCGCAAGTTCCTACAGTTCTCTGCCAGATGCCTTTCTTAGGTCATAACAACATAGAGTAGCCATGACCAGGTGATGGATCCTGCGGGAGTGACTCTAAGTCATCATAAATGTGGAGTCGCTACGTTAATACCTCAGTCTCCTCTCCCTTTAGTGGGAACAATGTTCGAGAATGTTTTATGCGGTCTCCGGAGGTCAGCAGAGGGATTGGGCCCCTACTTTCCAAAGCAATAATCTACTCACTAGTCCACTCTGTATTGGTGTAAGAGTCTGGCTCACTCCTTCTTCCGTCTCACCTCTCTAACTCCCCACTTCCACACCAGAGCTTTTCAAGTCCCTTTACCTAATAATTGCTTCCACTAAAATTTTTGCCCAGGGACCTGCTTCTGGGAGAACCCTCTTTGGAACAATTTGTTATTCTTAGCCCACATGGCTGTCATCATGGACTGATAAGTATCAGTTACACTGAACTGACTTCCCAGGATCTTACTTATAGAGTTTGGTAGGAAGGTGTCATGATGCCAGGTAATGAGGAATCTGTTGTGAGTTCAGACTTCAAACAGGAACTGACTCTTCTGATCAAGAGTATTCTGAAATACCTCTCTCATTGCCATAATGTGCAGGAAATAATTCATTATTCAAGAGAATATATGACAGGGTTGAGCACATGCTCAGATTAAAGAGACGTGTAGGGGTGCCTGGGTGGCTCAGTGGGTTAAGCGTCCGACTTCGGCTCAGGTCACGATCTCACAGTTCGTGAGTTTGAACCCCACGTTGGGCTCTGTGCTGTCTGCTCAGAGCCTGGAGCCTGCTTCAAATTCTGTGTTTCCCTCTCTCTTCGCTCCTCTCCTGCTCACACTCTGTCTCTCTCTCTCTCACACGCACAAAAATAAATAAACCTTAATATTTTTTACTTTAAACAGAGATGTGTAAAGTCAATCCAAAGGCCTTAATAAGGAAAGCGGTAGTAGCTAGCATTTTACAAGCAAATTGGAGGAAAGTGAAACTTCCATAGAAGTCAGTTGAAAAATGATGTTCTTTGTACAAGGTCTTCAGTTAACATTGAGAGTAAGGATTCCGAGACAAGGAAGCGATGACTTCAGCCCAGGAAAGCTCAGGACAGGCCACCAAGGCGTATCTGGAAAGAACTACACATGAACACAAAGACAAGTGCAAGAAAAGACCTATCCCAAGCCTGATATAGTATCTGGCATATAGTTGGCATGCAGTCAATTCCAGAAGTGAATGAAGCTCATGTCTATTAGGCTCTGCTAACTAATGCTTATTTGTCAAAACGCAAACAATGTGGCACTTGCAACAGAATCACCAGGAAAAACTTGTTTGTGATGCAAATTACTGATGTTCGCCCAGGATTACTGGATCTGCATTCCTCAGCAGTGGCCTTGACAAAACAATGGCTTAATCATTACAGAAAATGAATAGCTAATGTTTCCAATGTGTATTAATAGGCACTGTTCTAACTACTTTACATGTACTACTAGTATTTTAAAATTTGTAAAATCTCCGTGAAATAAGTCATGGTATTAGCTCTCTCTTAGCAGTGAGACACTCTATGCGAGGAGAGGTTGAAGACCTTTTCCAAGGTTGTGCAGTTAATAGTGAAAAAGATGGGGTTGGAACCCAAGCTGTCAAGTTCTGTAATAATTGCTCTAACCCAAAATATGATGTTGCCTCTTCCTTACAATTATTCGTTGTAATACCTAGTCTGTGTACCAAGATGGTTGTAAGAAAACTCAGGATACACCTGTTAAAATGCACTTGTAAGGGAAAGGTATTCCATTAGGCACAAATAATTACTAACTTCAGGGTGAGATTTATTTATCAGGGTGTAAGAAACAAAAGCCAATGAAGAGAGAAAGGGTCTGAACAGGACAATAATAATGATCCCAATATCTGTAGTCCTATTTATTTTTTATGACCATAAAAGACACTTTTCTCCAATGTTTACCACATCTTGATGATCTCTTGAAGAGCCTTGGAAACCATATAGGGCAGGTACTGTTATCATTCCCATGTGATAGATGTGAAAACTGAGTCTCAGTGAAGTTAGGTGACATCTCCTGGCTGCACAGTGCCATGGGGTGGATCCAGAATATAATTTCAGCTCTGACATCTGGCTATCTACCTGCAGTAGGGGAAAAGGAAGATAGGGGTGAGACAGAGAATGGGAAAGAATGGGAGTATTGAAACATCTTTAGTAATTTCAGTTCAATGTTGCGTATCTGTCTATCACCAGTAAAAAGGAAACTTGTTGGTGGGCTTGGAGGGATACTTGCAAAGTGCGAGAAGGATAAATGACAGATTTCGAGCTATTCAGCTGGTCCTTTATAAAACTGACTGGGCTTTGGAGTTTATTAAGTCTACCGACAGACATCGTGCTACAATCCATTCTTTAGGATCTGATCGCAATGTTTGCTTTAAAAAAATTTTTTTAATTTTTTTTTGTTTTTGAGAGAGAGAGACACACACACAGAATCCAAAGCAGGCTCTAGGCTCCGAGCTGTCAGCAGAGAGCCCAGCTTGGGGCTCAAACTCCCGAACCGTGAGATCAACCTGAGCTGAAGCTGGACACTTAACCGACTGAGCCATCCAGGCACCCCTGATTGCAATGTTTTCAATGCCGAATGTTTTAAGCTTGCAGGGGTTGTGCCTTGGCACACCCCAGTATTAACTTTAAAGCTAAAGAGGGCTTAGCATTCTCAGTCAAATTTAGCTCTTTAAGTACAACATTTACAGGTGGTAAATGAATTTTAAACTTTCACAAAAAGACAGGAAAACCACGTATATTTCATGTTAAAGTGTCTCGGTAGAGGGGCACCTGGGTGGCTCAGATGGTTAAGAGTGGGACTTAGACTTCAGGTCATGGTCTCATAGTTCCTGAGTTTAAGCCCTGCCTTGGGCTCTGTGCTGACAGCTCAGAGCCTGGAGCCTGCCTTAGATTCTGTGTCTCCCTCTCTCTGCCCCTCCCCCACTCAGGCGTGCGTGCTCGCGCACTCTCTCTCTCTCTCTCTCTCTCTCTCTCTCCCCCTCTCTCTCTTTCCAAAAAACAAGTAAACATTTAAAAAATGTCTCAGTGGGTTTCCCTCCACACATTTTTAAAATGTAATATTCCCCTCCTTCTTCTTACATTGCCCGTCCACACACTCACATCTGTGCAAATCCTTGTAGGTCCCAAACTTACCATCAGCATTGAGTATTCTGTATCTGTTCCTCCTATTTCTTTAGCCAGGAGGGGTCTCTTCTTTGTCAATCTCCGCATGTCCCTTCAACTAATTGCTCTGACATCACCTTCGAAGGATCTCACCGTCTTTTCTCTCTCCACTATAAGGTTCCACAAAGAAATGGACTCTGTCTCTAAACCAAAATGGTTGGATTCTCTGTGATCCTGATGCCATACTTCACCCCCCTCTCACAGGCGTTTGATTGTGAGCAAGCCTTTGCCTTTCTCATTTCGTCGTGTGCTCTTTGAGGGCAGGAGCCGTCTCGCGTGTTCCTAATAAAGCCCTAGCGCCGGCTGATAGGGGCTGGGTTCCCAGGTTGTGATGATCCAACGTGCCCTGGATAATGATACCGTGTTTTCCCCTGCCTCTTAATGGAACCATTTCAGCCATGGTAATGAGTTAGAAGTAGCCATCAGTTCCCCTCTTCATTGATAAACATCAGGCTAATGTGTGATTTCTTCACAGGATAGTGTCCAAATGGCTAATATGCAACAAATTGCCCACAGGCACACCGTGCCCGGGTTTCCATTAAGAATTCTATAATGTGTCTGCAGGTGGCTCTGCCAACCCCGAGGGAGGTGGGCACACATAAACCACACAAACTCTTACCTCATTGCGGATTCCAGACAGGCAGCCCGAAGCCCTTGCTCATGTTCTCTGAATCTTTCATCTCCGCTCCCATCCCTGCCGCCTCGGCTGGCTTGGTACCCCTCTTCCCTTCAGACTCCCGCGTTGGAGGTCACTGGCCTCGGAGGAATTATAAAGCATGCTTAGTGCTTAGAATCATGTTTTGAGAAGGTGTAAGTGGGAAGTCAGTGAATACTGTTAAAAACCAGGCGCAGCACGTGCGTGGAGTCATAAGGTGGGGACTAAGTTGAAGCCCCTTGTTTTATTTTGAGGCAAGGAGTCTTGCCTTTCCACGGCCGTGAACTACTGACTCACGACCTTCACGTTTGCTTAAAGTAGAGTCACAGTCACAAATGTCTGGAACCGCCCGTAGAGTAAAGTAAACGAGGGAAGCCAAGCCCCTGTAGCAAAACAAGAGGGTATGTGTGGGTTGTGGCTGATGGAGGGTGTGTGGCCATCCTGATGGCACGCCGTTCAATTTTTAAACACTGTGTGGGCTAAAGCGAGTATATGAATTGTCAAGTACATCCCCTGGACCATTATGTTGCAATGAAAGACTAATTGGTCTACCTAAAATATTCTATAAACTCTAATAAAATAAGAAGGAAAAGATATCATAGCGGTCTAAAATGATGAAAATGAGTTAAAGAAGCGTCTCTATCAAGAACTGAATCCAGAGCCACAGTAAGCCAACAAAAGGAAATAGATAAATAGGACCATATAACAAATAAACCTAAGTGCAAATTCTGTCATTTTTCTGTTTCTTTTTGCCTGTTAATTATATATTTATGTTTTTATTTTTTTTAATTATTTATTTTCAAGAGAGAGACAGAACACAAGTGGGGGAGGGGCAGAGAGAGAGACACACAGATTCTGAAGCAGGCTCCAGGCTCTGAGCTGTCAGCCCAGAGCCCATCGTGGGGCTTGAACCTACTAACCGTGAGATCATGACCTGAGCCTAAGTCGGACGCCCAACCCAGTGAGCGACCCAGGCGCCCCTAATTATATTTTTATTAATTGCCATGTGTATATAAAGGAATGGGTGTAATAATGCATTTCAGATTTAGAAATTATAAAATAAGCCATTCAGCTTAATACCAATGTAAACTTTGACATGAAAGTCCCACCTGAACCTCTCTTAAATGCGATCATTTCTCCCCTCCTCAGAAATAGCCACCATGCTGAGATTTGTGTTTACCACATCCTTGATTTGCATTCACCAGCAATATCTTTTTTGGTTTTTAATGTTTTTAAACTTTCCATAAATGGTAGCATACTTCATGTGCTATTTTATAGCATCCTTTGTCTGCTTAACATTATGCTCCTGATAATCATCGATGCTTTTTAAAAAAAATTTGTTTTAAAGTTTATTTATTTATTTATTTTGAGAGAGAGAGAGAGAGAGAGACTGAGCGAGCAGGGAAAGCCAGAGGGAACCCCAAGCAGGCTCCACATTGCCAGCATAGAGCCCTGTGCAGGGCTCAGACTCACAAACTGACCAAAACCAAGAGTTGGACACTTTACCTACTGAGCTACCCAGGCACCCCAATCATCCATGCTTTTAATTTGCCTATATTCATCCTTTTTTTTAAATTGCTATGTAGGCCACTATTTATCCACCATCCAGAAGTATTGAAGAAAGTATAGCTCAGAGCATCATACACATGGCCCGTGGTGCTTTTGTGCAAGAGTTTCTCCTGGGTGGACTTCTGGGAGGGGAATGGTAGGGTCACAGGTGTATTGGACACCTTGTGCAATGTTGCACAAACTCTTGGTGTCACCTATGACTCCAGAAGTGGCTCTAATGAACAATATCTTGAAAACTGACCTACTTTGTGCTAACAAAAGGATGTATCATGTATCTCTCATGTCCTGCCCCGGAGTTTTTCTGAAGAATCAGTGGGAAGCACCTGCAGGAGCCTGCTCACTACTCAGTATATCTTCTTGCAGGCGTGCCCTTGACTCAGGCCAACACACCCACCTGGTGTGTAACTCCAACTCTGCCAGGTAATGCTGACCGTTTTCAGAAGTTCTTGTGTCTACTTACACTCTCCCCAGCAGTGCTTAGGATGTCCTGTCTTTGACAAAACATAATACTCTCAGACTCTGTGCTTTTTAAACTTACCAATCTGGTAGGTATCACACAGTATCTCAGTGTGATTTCATTCTCCATTTCCTTGAACAACAGTGAGGTTGACCACTTTTTCACACGTTCGGGAGCCATTTAGGACTTCCTGTGTGAAAGGTCTGTTGACGGTGGTTATCCGTTTATCTACTTGTTGATTTTTTTCTAATAGAATTGAGGTCGTTCTGTATAAATTTCAGGTACGTATGTTTTCAGATTTATATTTTATAAATCTATCCTGACAGTTTGCACCTGTTTTCTCTTTTTATGTTTTTTGATGAGCAAATGTATTTAATTTATTGCCATGGGGATTATTAATATTTTCCTTTGCTTTTAGAATATTTTGGCTTGATTAAAAAGTTTTTTCCTAGCCTGAGGTTAAAAAATAGTTTTTATATTACCGTCTATAAATTGAATAATTTTGCTCTTCCCTTTAGATACTTAATCTGCCAAGAATAAATCATTTTGCATAATGCATTTTATTTTAATACAGAATACCAACTTTCCCAGAACCATTTATACAAATGTTCTTTCTCTTTCTAGTCTGATATGCCAGTTATTTCATAAATGAGGACCCTGATTTTTATTTGTCCTATGAAGTTTTATCTCTATGTTATGTCAAAGATTTAATGTATTAATTTATCTAGGTTAATAATAGTATTCATTATCTGAGAAGGCACTTTCTCCTATTCTTCATCTTCTATAAAATCATCTTTATTATTCTTGACCTTTTTCATTTTTATCAACATTTTGTAGTCATCTTGTCAAAAAAATATTTTGTTGGGATTTGTTGGCAATATTTTTGAAATTATTATTGAATTTGGAAAAATTTAGTTTATAATATTAAATTTTCCAATCCAAGAATATTAATATTGCTCTCCATACTAAAGTTTTTAAAATGTGTCCAATAATATTTATAATTTTTTGACAACCATGAAAACATTTTATTTTATTTACTCCAAAATTCTGTATATTTTAATTTTGTGTAAAAGTTATCATTTTTTAATGTTTATTTTTGAGAGAGAGAGAGTGCATGAGTGTTAGAGGGGCAGAGAGAGAAAGACACAGAATCTAAAGTAGGCTCCAGGCTCTGAGCTGTTAGCATAGTGCCTAACGTGGGGCTCGAATCCACAAACCGCGAGATCATGACCTGAGCTGAAGTCGGATGCTTAACCAACTGAGCTACTCAGACACCCCAAAAGTTATCATTTTAAGTCAAACTTTAAAAGATATTTTCTGCTAAGAAGACATTATTAATTTATATATATATATATATGTATATATATACACATATGTATATATAAATTTTTTTAAGTGTTTTTTTTAAGTGGTTAATCTTTCATTAATTCTACCTGTGTATCTGGGGATTATATTGTTTCAAGCAACCATACCATTATTTAGGAATAGAGATTTCTCTCTTTTTTTTTCATATACATTGTATTTGTTTTTATTTTCCTGTAAAACTTGCCATGATATCCAATGTAGTGATAAACAGATGTGGATATGGCATGCATCTGGGCCTTTTTTTTCTAATTTTAGGGGGGGGTGTGTTCACTATTTTACCATTAAATATAAGATTTGTACTTACTTTTGTAGATATTATTCATCAGATTAATGAAGTTATATTCTCTTCCTAAAATAGCCAGAATTTTGTTCAGCTTTATTTATTTGTTTTGTTTCATTTTGTTTTCAATCAAGGGTCGTTGAATTTTATTAACTGCTTTTACTTTATCTATTCAATTGATCATATGACTTTTTTTCTGTTTGTGAATTTGTCTTTAGAAGGAAACAAATTTTGCATTTGCATATTCTTTCAATTTTCTGTTTGATTTATATAGTATTAGTTTTTGTTCGTATCTTCATTGTTTTATTCTACCTTCCTGTGTTGAATTTATTCTACTCTTCACATAAATTCCTTAAGCCAGATGCATAGGTCATTAATTTAAAACTTCCTTCTCTAATATAAATACTGCATACATAAAACTACAAACTTGCTTGATAATACTGCTTTAGCTCCAACTCAGAAGTTTTTAATACAATACGTTATAGTTGAGTTCTCAATATTTTCCCATTTATGTTATAATTGATTATTTGATGAGTGGGCTATTCAAAAGCATATTTTTGAAATTAATTTTTGTGCGATGGATTTTCACCAAAATTATGTATGCACAGGAAATGTATTCTCTAAGATACTGATAATTTCACATTTTTGAGACTAGCTATATGACTAATATTGGTTAATTTTTGTTAATGATCTTTCTGTGCTTGAAAAGAATATGTAATATGCGATTGTTAGATGTTATATATTTTACCATTAGATGCAGGGTTTTTAGATAAAATACAGGATGCCATATTAAATTTGAATTTTAGGGGGGTGTCTGGGTGGCTCTGTTGGTTAAGCATCAGACTCTTGGTCTTGGCTCAGGTCATGATCTCATGGTTCATGGGATCAATTCCCGCATTGGGCTCCATGCTGACAGCATGGAACCTCCTTGGAATTCTCTCTCTCCCTCTCTCTCTTCCCCTCCCTCACTTGCATGCTTGCATGTGGATGTGGGCTCTCTCTCTCTCTGTCTCTCTCTCAAAATAAATAAATAAACATTTAACATTTTTTTGAATTTTAGGGGGGCAACAAATATTTTTATTTTATGTTCCAAAATATTTGTTGTTTACCTGAATTCAAATTTGAGGAGGCATTCTATTTTTTTTCTTCTCTTGCTCAGTCTGGCAAACCTAATTAGGTCAATCCTGTTAATGTTTTTGTCTTCATCTTACACATTGTCATTTTTGTCTACTTGATCTGTTAGTGAGAAAGAATGTCAAACCTGCCCTGTGATTTTGGATTTGTCAGTTTTCTTGTATTTGTGTCAAGTTTTGTTTTATACTCGTGGAAATTACATCATTGCATACATACAAATTCATACATTTTATATGTTTCAGGTGAACTGAAGGTTTTTTTTTCCTAAATTACTTACTGATCCTCTTGAGATCTAGTAATGATTTTTGCTTTGCACTCTATTTTCCTTGGTGTTAATATAGCCACAACAGCTTTTTGTTTGTATTTCATTCATTCATTCAACACATATTTATTGAGTGTCTATTTTATGCCATACACATATCAAAGGAAAACAAAAAGTAAAAAAATTAAGTCCCTGATCTCACAACACTTGTATTCTCGTGGTACAAGGTAAACACCAACTAGTAAATCAT